>NC_142461.1:52875000-54125000 GCF_049115385.1 Moschus berezovskii
GGTGACAGACAGGGAGGCCTGGCGTGCTGTGATTCATGGGGTCGCGGAGAGTCGGACATGACTGAGCGACTGAACTGAACTGATTCAAAACCCTAAAGGATGATGCTATCAAAGTGTTACACTCACTATATCTGCAAATCTGGAAGACCCAATAGTGGCCACAGGATTGGTAAAGGTCAATCCTTATGCCAATTCCCAAGAAGAGTAGTAGTAAAGAATGTCCAAATCATCAGACAATTGCATTCACCTCCCACACTAGTAAGGTCATGCTTAAAATCTTGCATACTAGTTTTCAACATTACTCGAACCAAGAACTTCCCGACATCTAAACTGGGTTTAGACAGGGCAGAGGAACCAGAAATCAAATCTCCAACATTCGCTGGGTCATAGAGAAAGCAAGGGGATTCCAGAAAAAAACATCTGCCTCTGTTTCATGGACTATGCTAAAGCCTTTCACTGTGTGCGTGCTAAGCCACTGAAGTTGTGTCTGACTCTTTGTGACTCTATGAACTGTAGACTGCCAGGCTCCTCTGTTCATGGGATTCTCCAGGCAAGAACACTGGAGTGGGTTGCCATTTCTTTCTCCAGGGGATTTTCCTGACCCAGGGATTGAACCAGTGTCTCTTATGTCTCCTGCAATAGCAGGCGGGATCTTTATAAGTAGCGCCACCTGACAGTGTAGATCATAACAAACTGTGGAAAGCTCTTAAAGAGACAGGAATACCAGACGATCTTACCTGTCTCATGAGAAACCTGTATGCAGGTCAAGAAGCAACTGTTGGAACCCTGTATGGAAAAACTGATTGGTTCATGATTGAGAAAGGAATATGACAGGGCTGTCTGCTGTCACCCTTCTTGTTTAATCTGTATGCTGAGCACATCATGAGAAATGCTAGGCTGGAAGAGTTACAAGCTGGAATTAAGATAGGTAGGAGAAACCTCAACCACCTCAGACAAGTGGATGATGCCATTCTAATGGCAGAAAGTGAAGAGGAACTAAAAAGCCTCTTGATGAGGGTGAAGGAGGGGAGTGAAAGAGCCAGCTTAAAACTAAATATTAAAAAAGCTAAGATCATGGTATCTGGCCCCATTATTTCGTGGCAAATTGGGATGGGGGAGGAAGTAGTGACAAATTTCCTCTTCTTGGGCTCTAAAATCCCTGTGGATGGTGCCTGCAGCCTGAAATCAGATGATTGCTTCTTGCAGGAAAAGTATGACAAACCTGGATAGTGTGTTGAAAGCAGAGACATCATTCTGCCAACAAAGGTCCATATAGTCAAGGCTGTGGTCTTCCCAGTGGTCATGTATGGTTGAAAAAGCTGAACGTAAAGAAGGCGGAGTGCCAAAGAATTGATACCTTTGAACTGTGGTGCTGGAGAAGACTCCCGAGAGTTTCCTGGACAGCAGGGAGATCAAGCAAATCAATCTTAAAGGAAATGAACCCTGGATACCTATTGGAAGGACTGAAGCTGAAGCTCCAGTATTTTGGTCATCTGATGTGAATAGCCGATTCATTGGAAAAGTCCCTGATGCTGGGAAAGATTGAGGGCAGAAGAAGAGAGTGTCAGAGGATGAGATGGCTGGATGGAATCACCAATGCAATGAACATGAACTTGGACAAACTTTGTGAGATGTGGAGGGACAAGGAGGCCTGGTGTGCTGCTGTCCATGGGGTCACAAAAAGTTGAACATGACTGGGTGACTGAACAATACTTAACTGAACAAAGTCAGTCTTACTGCCATTTCTTTGCAGAGAATGTGTCTCTTCTCTCTGGTTGCTTTACAATCTTCTTTTTGTCTTTGGTATTCGGTGTTTTCTCTGTAGTTTTTCTATATGTGGTTTTCTTTTGTTTATCCTGTTTGGGAGTCATTATATCTCCTGAATTTGAGGATTTATGCTTTTCATCAATTCAGGAAAATTTTCAATGATAATGTCTTTTAAGTTTCCTTTTTTGGCACCTGTTCATTGTCTTTTGGAACTTGAATTAAAATATGTTCAAACACTCTATCCTCCATGGCTCTTAACCTCTATTCTTTATTTTTCATTCTCTGTCTTCCTAATTTATTTACACCTATTTTCCTCATTAACAGTATTCTTTTCAGATGTCTTTAACTTGCTATTTCTACATATTCAAAGTATTTTTATTTCAATTTTTATATTATTTGTTTCACTTTAAAATTTGCTTGCTTCAGACAGTATGTTATTTTCTGAATTTTTAGATTCAATGTTTTATTCTTTCAAAAATATAAAATATATTTATATTACATTCTAGGTCTTATGATTCCGATGTCTGAAGACATTGGGAATGTAATTTGCTTTTTTAATCTGATGGCTTTTTAAAAATAGTGGCTTGTTTCCTCATGTTTTCGTTGTATAATTTTGACATGGGATGCATGTTTGGGGTGTTTTTCAGTACTTACCTTGTTAGGCATATTTTAATGATGTCCCCATAGAGTGCTATCAACTAGGGACAACTTTATGGTAATTTCTGAGCATTGTTTTCTGAACACTGGTAACATAGATTTCAACCTCAAGCCCTTGTAAAGACATCTAAGGTTGAGAATTTTCAGGGTAGATTCTTCCTTTTTCACTTATACAGAGCTCTATCCATTCTTATTTAGTTGGACTAGGCTAGACTCTGCTGTGGTAATACACCTTGAAATCTCATTGACTGAGTGCAACAAATGTTTATTTATTGCTCAGGTAAAGTCCAATGTGGGTCTTGCGGGGTTTCTTTTTTTTTTTTTTTCAATTTTATTTATTTTTTTCAAATTGAACAGACTAAATTTCTTTAAACAAACTTACTTATACTCCAGAGTCCTTTAAAAACTTAATAGCATTTATACATTGAAGGTATTTGATTTTCTTGTAACTAGCACTTCAAATGCAACAAGCATTTGAAGCAACAAGCATTTGACCCAACAAGTAAAACTTTCTACAGTTCATAACTTTTATAAATAAAATAAATTAAATGTACAGTGAATAAGTTCTCTGAAATATTTCAATATTTCTGCAGGTTTAGTAACATCGTAAAATACATTTCAACTAAAATTCACAAATCTAAAAACCTGTTAGGCATTTTTAGGCGTTTTAAGTTGGAAATGAAGACCAATGTTACATCGTAATATGCCAATTACAAATAGTACTTCAAATAGCAAATACTACAGTTTGTCCCAAACTTTAAAAACTATTCATGAACTCAACACTGAACTATTGATGGCTATGAGAATTGTTTCCTAGCCTTTTTGAAAATTTCAACCCATTTACGTTTAAGGTAATTATTGATAAGTACGATCCCGTAGCCATTTTCTTTATTGCTTTGGGTTCAAGTTTATACACTTTTTCTGTGTTTGCTGTCTATAGAAGATCCTTTAGCATTTGTTGGAGAGCTGGTTTGGTGATGCTGAATTCCCTCAGCTTTTGCTTGTCTGTAAAGCTTTTGATTTCTCCTTCATATTTGAATGAGATCCTTGCTGGGTATAGTAATCTGGGCTGTAGGGTATTTTCTTTCATCACTTTAAGTATGTCTTGCCACTCCCTTCTGGCCTGAAGAGTTTCTGTTGAAAGATCAGCTGTTATCCTTATGGGAATCCCCTTATGTGTTATTTGCTGCTTTTCCCTTGCTGCTTTTAATATTTGTTCTTTGTGTTTGATCTTTGTTAATTTGATTAAGATGTGTCATGGAGTATTTCGCCTTGGGTTTATCCTGTTGGGGACTCTCTGGGTTTCTTGGACTTGGGTGATTATTTCTTTCCCCATTTTAGGGAAGTTTTCAACTATTATCTCCTCAAGTATTCTCTCATGGTCTTTCTTTTTGTCTTTTTCTTCTGGGACTCCTATGATTCGAATGTTGGAGCGTTTAACATTGTCCCAGATGTCTCTAATATTGTCCTCATTTCTTTTAATTCGTTTTTCTTTTTTCCTCTCTGTTTCATTTATTTCTACAATTCTATCTTCTAGTTCGCTTATCCTGTCTTCTGCCTCTGTTATTCTACTGTTTGTTCCCTCCAGAGTGTTTCTGATCTCATCTATTGCATTATTCATTGTATAGTGACTCTTTTTTATTTCTTCTAAGTCCTTATTAAATCTTTCTTCCATCTTCTCAATCCTTTTCTCCAGGTTATTTATCTGTAACTCCATTTTGCTTTCAAGATTTTGATTCATTTTCACCATCAAAATTTGAAATTCTTTATCAGGTAAATTCCCTATATCTTCTTCTTTTGTTTGTGTTGGTGGGCAATTATCTTGTTCCTTTACTTGCTGGGTATTTCTCTGCCTCTTCATCTTGCTTATATTGCTTTGCTTGGGGTGGCCTTTCCCTCTTCTTGCAGTTTGTGGAGTTCTCTTTATTATGTAGTTTCTTCGCTGTGTGTGGGGTTGGACGGGTGACTTGTCCGGGTTCCCTGGTTAGGGAAGCATGTGTCGGTGTTCTGGTGGGTGGAGCTGGATTTCTTCTCTCTCCTTTAGAAGACAATGGGCTGCTTTTCTGGGAGCCTGATGTCCTCTGCCAGTATTCAGAAGTTGTTTTGTGGACTTTACTCCGCGTTCAAATGTTCTTTTGATGAATTTGTGGGGGAGAAAGTGGTCTTGCCATCTTATCCCTCCGCCATCTTGTTCCTTCCTCCCCAGAACACTGGATTCTTATATTCCACTTGGTCGTGGAGTATCTCTTCCCAGCTGCTCCAGCAAGGTGCAGCCGCTGTACCTTACCTTGGACGAGGGGTATCTCCTCAAGGCCGCGCCTCCTGCTTTGAATGTAGAGCAGCTCCTCTCGGCCCTCTGGTGCCCAAGCAGCCACCGCCTCCTAAACGTGGTACAGCTCCTCTCGGCCACCGCCCTAACCCTGGGGGCAGGGTAGCTCATCTCAGCCACGATTCTGCACGTGGTCGGTTGCGCCGGAGCCGGGCGTCTCCCGCGTCCGCGCCTGCGCCGCCAGAGCCGGGCCCGGGGTTTCTTCTATATCTGATGACTTACAATACAGGTTCCTTCTATCTTGTGACATCACCATCTTAATACAAGGCTTCTAAAGATATGTGTCAGGAAGAATATTTGGACTATCATATTGCTAATATAGAAATCATGTATGTCTTCAACTAGTATAATTCATTATTTGTGATCAGTTCATTGAATTTGAAACTCAAGAAAAACTTTAAACTTTTTATTCCCATTTGACCGAGGAAATATTTTTTGTGAATTATAATATATAAATAAATGTACATATTTCCTACATATAGGAAAATATACATCTAAATATATAAATATATACATGTGTGCCACGTGCTCAGTCATGTCTGACTCTTTGAAACCCCATGTACTCTAGCCCACCAGGCTCCTCTGTTCATGGAATTTTCCAGGCAAGAATACTGGAGTGGGTTGCCATTTCCTTCTCCAGGGAATCTTCCTGACCCAGAGATCAAACCTATGTCTCTGGTGACTCCTGCATTGCAGACAGATTTTTAACTTGCTCAACCATCATGGAAACCACATATAAACATATGTGTGTATGTATGTGTATATATATATATATATATATTTGTTTTGCATATAATTATGTATATACATACACATAGATTAGTATACAGAAAGATCCCAATTCCCTGAAGTCGAATGTGTAAACATAAAAACTCTGTAAGAACAATTTCCCCTAGCCCTGCAACCAGCCATCTAATACCAGGCCTCACTAAGCAGCAGGCTGGAACCAGCCCTGGACCTCCCTGGGACCAACAATCAATCAACCCCAGACCCATACTCCCTTATATCAGCAAGCCAACATCATCTCCAGATCCTTTTGGTCCCAAAGTCAGGCATGCCAAGACCTTGCGTTGCCAACCAGTCAGGTGGCAGCCATCACCTGAGGCACGGCCTAACAACCAGGTCAGAAACCAGCCCTTTCTACCAGCATCCCACAGTAGATAGTCCCACCACAATAGAAGTGCCGATACAACCCATAAGAATGGGTTTTTATTCACTTTAAAGAATAAGGGCAGAGAGACTTCTGGGATGTCAAGTGTACTAACATCCTCACTCTAGGGGTTCCAGAAGGAGAGGAGAGAGAAAGAGGCAGGAAACTTATCTGAAAGAAATAATACTTGAAAACTTCAACTAGGAAAAGGAAATTGCTGTTCGGGTCCATGAAGCACAGAGAATCCCAAAAAAAGATGAACCCAAAGAGAGTTGCACCGACATGTTATAATTAAATGCAAAAATTAAAGATAATGAGAGAATTTTAAAACAAGCAAGAGAAAAGAGAGCAACTAGTTGTGTAAAAGTCAGCCCCCGTAAGACCATCAGCAGAAACATTGCAGACTAGAAGGGAGTGGCACAATATATTGAAAGTGATTAAAAGAAAAAACCTAAAACGAAGAATACTCTAGCTGCAAGACTATGATTCAGATTTAAATGAGAGATAAAAAGTTTCACAGAAAACCAAAAGCTGAGAGTCCAATACCACTAAACTGGCCTTACAAGAAATATTAAAGGGCTTCTTTCTCTATGCAGAAAAGAAAAGACCACAACTAGAAATATAAAAATTATAAAAGAAAAAATCTGATTGGTAAAGGCAAATATACAGCAAAGGTAGTAGATCAACTACTTATAAACCTAGTAGGAGGGTTAAAAGACAAAAGTAGCATCTTTTGTGGCTATCACTGATAGCCACAATAAGTAGTTAAGGAATATGCAAAACAGAAAGATGTAAAAAATTTAATGTGAAGAGAGGGGGTGAAAATGCAGGGCTATTAGAATGCATTTGAACATAGATCATCAACTTAAAATAATCATATATATATATATATATATATATACAGTTACATATTAAAATCATGGTAACCGCAAATTAAAAACTTATAAGGATATAAAGACACCAAAAAAAAAAAAAATAAATAAAGAGAAAGGTATTCAAACATAACACTAAACCTAGTCATCAAATCCCCGATATTACCCAAGGCAATCTAAAGATTCAATCCAATCCCTTTCAAAATACCATTGGCATTTTCCCGAAAACTAGAACAAATTATTCTAAAATTTATGTGGAAATGTAAACAGCTCCAAGTAGCCAAAGCAATCTTAAGAAGGGACAGCAAGAGGGAGCACGGGAAGATGGCAGAGGAATAGGATGGGGCGGCCACTTTCTCCCCCCACAAAATCAGCAAAAGAACATTTGAACGCTGTGTAGATCCCACAGAACAACTTCTGAATACCAGCAGAGGACATCAGGAACCCAGAAAAGCAGCCCATAGTCTTCGAAAGGAGGTAGGAAATAGTATAAAAGATAAAAAGAGAGACAAAAGAGGGAGGGACAGAGCTCCGTCCCGGGAAGGGAGTCTTAAAAAAAAAAAAAAGAGAGACGTTTCCAAACACCCAGAAACATGGGCGAGTCTGTGGCGAGCCTTGGAACCTCAGAGGGCCATATAACTGGGAGAAAAAGACATAAATAATTAAAACCCACAGACTAAGTGCCCAGAGGAAACTCAGCGGAGAAGCGGTGCAGACACCGGCACCCCCCACTAGCAGGCAGAGGCTGGGCAGGGAGGCGCGGTGGCAGCGTTAGAGAGAGGACCGGGCCTGAACGCCCCGAGGGCAAGCTGAGGGTGCTAACGGGAGGCAGCTAAGCAGACTGTGCAGCGAAAAGCCCCAACCTAAGACTCCACCAGCCCTGCTCATAGAACAAAGGACTGAGCAGAGCGAGCAGGCTGTGGGCGGCCCAGCGCCCAGCCCCTGCCAGGACAGGCAGGGTGGGTGGCCAGCACAGGAAGGGGCAACCTCAGCCCCAGAGAGGCTTCCCATACCAAGCGGCAGGCAGGCTTCATTGCTAACCAAGACTTCTTGGGTTCGGGCCGGTTGATATCCGCCTGAGAAAGCGCACCGGTTGTACACCTAGAAAACTGAGTGGCAGGGACCGGGGAGGCGATAAGTCGCAGCAACCATGCTCGCCAAACGCCTGGTCACCTAGGCTGCTTGACCAGGGAAGGCACAAAACGCAGGTCCCGCCAAGTCTGCGCCTTTGTGGAGTACCCGACGACCTGAACCTGAGCCGCTCAGACCTGGGAAGTGCATGCAACCCAGCGCTGGCCGTGGACAGCTCCTGGCAGAGCAACCTAGAGCCTGAGCAGCATAAACAGAGAAAGCACACGTGCAGCAAGCGGGAGCATTCCCAGAGTAGTCAAGACACTGTGAGCACTCCCCACAGACGCCAGTGATATTAGCAGCTTTCCTCCCTCCCCACAGCACGACTGAACAGGTGAGCCAGAAAAAAAGTGTCCACCACTGCCCCCTGGTGTCAGGACGGGAATTAGATACTGAAGAGACCAGCAAACAGAAGAGCTTTTACAACAGAAGGAACTGCCTTGGAAGTAGCAGAGGGAGAAGTCTTGAGCCTACTGCAAGAATAAGACTGAAAACCAGAGGCAGAGGCTTAAGTCCAAAACCTGAGAACACCAGAGATCTCCTGTTCCAGGGAACATTATTGATAGGTGCTCATCAAATGCCTACATACATACACTGAAACCAGGTACCAACCAAGGATCAACAAGTATCAGTGAAAGACACACCACACAAATTCTCCAGCAACACAGAAGAATAGCACTGAGCAATATACAGGCTGCCCAAAGTCACTCCAAACCCATTGACATCTCAGACTCATTACTGGACACTTCATTGCACTCCAGAGAGAAGAAATCCAGCTCCACCCACCAGAACACCGAAACAAGCTTCCCTAACCAGAGAACCTTGACAAGTCACCCATACAACCCCACACACAATGAGGTAGCTACATAATAAAGAGAACTCCACAAACTGACAGAAGAGGGAAAGGCCACCCCAAGCACAGCAATGTAAGCCAGATGAAGAGGCAGAGAAATATCCAACAAGTAAAGGAACAGGATAAATGCCCACCAACACAAAGAAAAGAGGAAGACATAGGGAACCTACCTGATAAAGAATTTTGAATTTTAATTGTGAAAATGATTCAAAATCTGGAAAGCAAAATGGAGTTACAAATAAATAAAGTGGAGAAAAGGATTGAGAAGATGCAAGAAATGTTTAATAAGGAATTAGAGGAAATAAAAAAGAGTCAATATACAATGAATAATGCAATAGATGAGATCAGAAACACTCTTGAGGGAACAAACAGTAGAATAACGGAGGCAGAAGACAGGATAAGCGAGCTAGAAGATAGAATTGTAGGAATAAATGAAACAGAGACAGAAAAAGAAAAATGAATTAAAAGAAGTGAGGACAATATTAGAGACCTCTGGGACAATGTTAAACACCCCAACATTCGAATCATAGGAGTCCCAAAAGAAGACAAAAAGAAAGACCATGAGAGAATACCTGAGGAGATAATAGTTGAAAATTTCCCTAAAATGGGGAAAGAAATAATCACCCAAGTTCAAGAAACCCAGAGAGTCCCTAACAGGATAAACCCAAGGCGAAATACTCCATGACACATCTTAATAAAATTAACAAAGATCAAACACAAAGAACAAATATTAAAAGCAGCAAGGGAAAAACAACAAATAACACACAAGGGGATTCCCATAAGGATAACAGCTGATCTTTCAACAGAAACTCTTCAGGCCAGGAGGGAATGGCAAGACATACTTAAAGGGATGAAAGAAAGTAACCTAGAGCCCAGATTACTATACCCAGCAAGGATCTCATTCAAATATGAAGGAGAAATCAAAAGCTTTACAGACAAGCAAAAGCTGAGAGAATTCAGCATCACCAAACCAGCTCTCCAACAAATGCTAAAGGATCTTCTCTAGACAGGAAACACAGAAAGGGTGTATAAACTCAAACCCAAAGCAATAAAGAAAAGGGCAATGGGATCATACTTATCAATAATTACATTAAATGTAAATGAGTTGAATGCCCCAACCAAAAGACAAAGGCTGGCTGAAAGGATACAAAAACAAGAACCCCATATATGTTGTCTACAAGAGACCCACCTCAAAACGAGGGACACATACAGACTGAAAGTGAAGGGCTGGAAAAAGACATTCCACGCAAATAGAGACCAAAATAAAGCAGGAGTAGCAATACTCATATCAGATAAAATAGATTTTAAAACAAAGGCTGTGAAAAGAGACAAAGAAGGAAAATACATAATGATCAAAGGCTCAAGCCAAGAAGAAGATACAACAATTCTAAATATTTATGCACCCAACATAGGAGCACTGCGATATGTAAGACAATTACTAACAAGTATGAAAGGGGAAATTAACAATAACACAATAATAGTGGGAGACTTTAATACCCCACTCACACCTATGGATAGATCAACTAAACAGAAATTAACAAGGAAACACAAACTTTAAATGATCCAATAGACCAGTTAGACCTAATAGATCTCTATAGGACATTTCACCCCAAAACAATGAATTTCACCTTTTTCTCAAGTGCACACGGAATCTTTTCCTGGTTGGATCACATCCTGGGCCATAAATCTAGCCTTGGTAAATTCAAAAAAATTGAAATCATTCCAAGCATCTTTTCTGACCACAATGCAGTAAGATTAGATCTCAATTACAGGAGAAAAACTATTAAAAATGCCAACATATGGAGGCTGAACAACATGCTGCTGAATAATGAACAAATCATAGAAGAAATCAAAGGAGAAATCAAAATATGCATAGAAATGAATGAAAATGAAAACACAACAACCCAAAACCTCTGGGACACTGTAAAAGCAGTGCTAAGGGGAAAATTCATAGCAATACAGGCACACCTCAAGAAACAAGAAAAAAGTCAACTAAATAACCTAACTCTACATCTAAATAAAGTAGAAAAGGAAGAAATGAAGAACCCCAGGGTTAGTAGAAGGAAAGAAATCGTAAAAATTAGGGCAGAAATAAATGCAAAAGAAACAAAAGAGACCATAGCAAAAATCAACAAAGCCAAAAGCTGGTTCTTTGAGAAGGTAAATAAAATTGACAAACCACTAGCCAGACTCATCAAGACACAAAGGGAGAAGAACCAAATCAATAAAATTAGAAATGAAAATGGAGAGATCACAACCGACAACACAGAAATACAAAGGATTAT
The DNA here is from genome assembly GCF_049115385.1 of Moschus berezovskii. NCBI lineage: Eukaryota > Metazoa > Chordata > Mammalia > Artiodactyla > Moschidae > Moschus > Moschus berezovskii. The sequence continues at coordinate 52,886,045 of NC_142461.1, forward strand.
TAGAGAATACTATTAGCAATTATATGGCAATAAAATGGATAACTTGGAAGAAATGGACAAATTCTTAGAAAAGTACAACATTCCAAAACTGAACCAGGAAGAAATAGAAAATCTTAACAGACCCATCACAAGTACGGAATTAGAGGCTGTAATCAGAAATCTTCCAGCAAACAAAAGCCCAGGTCCAGACGGCTTCACAGCTGAATTCTACCAAAAATTTAGAGAAGAGCTAACACCTATTCTACTCAAACTCTTCCAGAAAATTGCTGAGGAAGGGAACCTTCCAAACTCATTCTATGAGGCCACCATCACCCTAATCCCAAAACCTGGTAAAGATCCCACAAAAAATAAAACTACAGGCCAATATCACTGATGAACATAGATGCAAAAATCCTGAACAAAATTCTAGCAATAAGAATCCAACAACACATTAAGAAGATCATACATCATGACCAAGTGGGCTTCATCCCAGGAATGCAAGGATTCTTCAATATCCGCAAATCAATCAATGTAATACACCACATTAACAAACTGAAAAATAAAAATCATATGATTATCTCAATAGATGCAGAGAAAGCCTTCGACAGAATTCAACATCCATTTATGATAAAAACCCTCCAGAAAGTGGGAATAGAAGGGACATATCTCAACTTAATAAAAGCTATATATGACAAACCCACAGCAAACATTATCCTCAATGGTGAAAAACTGAAAGCATTTCCCCTAAAGTCAGGAACAAGACAAGGGTGCCCACTCTCACCACTACTATTCAACATAGTTCTGGAAGTTTTGGCCACAGCAGTCAGAGCAGAAAAAGACATAAAATAATACAAATTGGAAAAGAAGAAGTAAAACTTTCACTGTTTGCTGATGACATGATCCTCTACACAGAAAACCCTAAAGACTCTACCAGAAAACTACTAGAGCTAATCAATGAATACAGTAAAGTTGCAGGATATAAAATCAGCACACAGAAATCCCTTGCATTCCTATAAACTAATAATGAGAAAATAGAAAGAGAAATTAAGGAAACTATTCCATTCACTGTTGCAACGAAAAGAATTAAATACTTAGGAATATATCTACCTAAGGAAACAAAAGACTTGTATATAGAAAACTATAAAACACTAGTGAAAGTAATCAAAGAGGGCACTAATAGATGGAGAAATATACCATGTTCGTGGATTGGAAGAAAAAATATTGTGGAAATGAGTATACTACCCAAAGTAATGTATACATTTACTGCAATCCCTATCAAGCTACCAACAATATTTTTCACAGAACTAGAACAAATAATCTCACAATTTGTATAGAAATACGAAAAAGCTCAAATAGCCAAAGCGATCTTGAGGAAGAAGAATGGAACTGGGGGAATTAACCTGCCAGACTTCAGGCTCTACTACAAAGCCACAGTCATCAAGACAGTATGGTACTGGCATAAAGACAGAAATATAGATCAATGGAAAAAAATAGAAAGCCCAGAGATAAATCCACGCACCTATGGACATCTTATCTTTGACAAAGGAGACAAGAATATAAAATGGAGTAAAGACAGTCTCTTTAACAAGTGGTGCTGGGAAAACTGGTCAGCCACTTGTAAAAGAATGAAACTAGAACACTTCCTAACACCATACACCAAAATAAACTCAAAATGGATTAGAGAGCTAAATGTAAGACCAGAAACTATAAAACTCCTAGAGGAGAATGTAGGCAAAACACTCTCCAACATAAATCACAGCAGGATCCTCCAAGACCCACCTCCCAGAATATTGGAAATAAAAGCAAAAATAAACAAATGGGACCTAATTAAAATCAAAAGCTTCTGCACAGCAAAGGAAACTATAAGCAAGGTGAAAAGACAGCCTTCAGAATGGGAGAAAATAATAAAAAATGAAACAACTGACAAAGAATTAATCTCCAAAATATACAAGCAGCTCCTGCAGCTCAATTCCAGAAAAATAAACGACCCAATCAAAAAATGGGCCAAAGAACTAAACAAGACATTTCTCCAAAGAAGACATAAAGATGGCTAACAAACACATGAAAAAATGCTCAACATCCCTCATAATCAGAGAAATGCAAATCAAAACCACAATGAGATACCATTTCACACCAGTCAGAATGGCTGCTATCCAAAAGTCTACATTCAATAAATGTTGAAGAGGGTGTGGAGGAAAGGGAACCCTCTTACACTGTTGGTGGGAATGCAAACTAGTACAGCCACTATGGAGAACAGTGTGGAGATTCCTCAAAAAACTGGAAATAGAACTGCCATATGATCCAGCAATCGCACTCCTGGTTATACACACCAAGGAAACCAGAATTGAAAGAGACACATGTACCCCAATGTTCATCGCAGCACTGTTTATAATAGCCAGGACATGGAAGCAACCTAGATGTCCATCTGCAGACGAATGGATAAGAAAGCTTTGGTACATATACACAATGGAGTATTATTCAGCAATTAAAAACAATACATTTGAATCAGTGCTAGTGAGGTGGATGAAATTGGAGCCTATTATACAGACTGAAGTAAGCCAGAAAGAAAAACATCAATACAGTATACTAATGCATATTAGTGGAATTTAGAAAGATGGTAACTTTAACCCTGTATATGAGACAGCAAAAGAGACATAGGTGTATAGAACAGTCTTTGGGACTCTGTGGGAGAAGGTGAAGGTGGCATGTTTTGGGAGAATGGCATTATAGCATGTATATTATCATATGTGAAGTGAATCACCAGTCCAGGTTTGACACATGATACAGGATGCTTGGGACTGGTGCACGGGAATGACCTGGAGGGAGGATATGGGGAAGAGGGAGGTGGGAGGGGGGTTCAAGAAGGGTAACACATGTACACCTGGGGTGGATTCGTGTCAATGTATGGCAAAATCAACCAATATATTAATGTAAAGTAATTTGCATCCAATTAAAAAAAATAAAAAAAGAAGGAACAGCAAAGCTGAACGTATTATGCTTCCTGATTTCTAACTATACTACAAAATTACAGTCATCAAAACAGTATGGTACTGACACCAAAAATGATGCGTATATCAATGACATAAATAGAGAGCCCAGATATAAACTCACATAGTCAATTAATCTAAGAAAAAGGAGGCAAGAAATATAAAATGGGGAAAAGCCTCTTTAATACATGGTTTTGGCAAAACTGGATAGCTATATGGAAAAGAATTGAACTGAACTACTTTCTCAGACCCTATAGGAAAATAACCTCAAAATTGATTAAAGACTTAAATATAAGTTCTGAAATCATAAAAATCCTGGAAGGAAATATAGGCAGTTCAACCTTTGACATCAATCTTAGCAATACTTATTTCTGTATTATGTCTTTTCAGGCCAGAGAAGCAAAAGAAAAAATACAGCAAACGAAAAAGCTTTTGCACATAAAGGAAACTATCAGCAAGATTAAAAGGCAGGCTAATGAATGAGAGAATATATTTGCAAACTATATATTCAGTAAGGGGTTAATATCCAAAATACACAAAGAATTCACTCAACTCAGCATTGTAAAACAACCTGATTAAAAAATGGGCAGAGGACCTAAATAGACATGTTTCCAAAAAAAACATGTAGATGACCAAGAGGCACATGAAAAGATACTCAATGTCACTAATCATTATGGAAATGCCCATCAAATCCACAATGAAATACCACCTCACATATATCAGAATGGCTATCATCAAAAAGACAAGTGTTAGCAAGGATGTGGAGAAAAGGTAACTCTTAAGCACTGTTGATGGGAATATAAATTGGTACACACACTATGGAAAATAATATGAAAATTCCTCATAAAGTTAACAATAGAACTGTCATATGATCCAGAAATTGAATTTGTGGGTATTTTTCTGAGGAAAGGAGAAGACTAATTCAAAAGGATACATGCATTTCAGTGATCATTGCAACATTATTTACAATAGCCAAGATATGGAAGCAATTTAAGTGTCCCTCAACAATAGATGAATGGATATAGGTGATATGGAATACACATGTGTATTAATCCTCATTAAGATATATTAATCAACATCAAGCTATATTAATCACCATTAAGATAGAGTAATGGGCTTCCTGGATGGCTCAGATGGTAAAGAATCTGCCTGTAGTGCAGGAGAATTGGGTTCAATCCCTGGGTCAGAAAGATGCCCTGGAGAAGGAAATGGCAACCCACTCCAGTATTCTTGCCTGGAGTATCCCATAGAGGGAGGAGCCTGGTGGGATACAGTCCATAGGGTCGCAAAGAGTCAGACACGACTGAGTGACTAACATACACACATAAGATAGAGTAATATTGAAAGATAAATTCCATATGATATCACTGATATGTGGAATCTAAAATATGATGCAAATGATCTTATTTACAAAACAGAAAAAGCCTCATAGATATAGAAAACAAGCTTATGGTTACCAAAGGAAAAAGGGATTGGAAGGGATAAACTAGGGGCTTGTGATTATCAGATACAAACTAGCTTGTGATTATCAGATACAAACTACAAAATATAAAATAGATAAAAAACAAGGCCCTACTGAATAGCTCAGGGAACTATTATATTCAGTTCAATTCAGTTCTGCTCAGTCGCTCAGTTGTGTACACTCTTCACAACCCCATGGACCACAGCAAGCCAGGCCTCCCTGTCCATCACCAACTCCCAGAGTCTAATCAAACTCATTTCCATTGAGTCGGTGATGCCGTCCAACCATCTTATCCTCTGTCATACCCTTCTCCTCCTGCCTTCAATCTTTCTCAGCATCAGGGTCTTTTCAAATGAGTCAGCTCTTTGCATCAGGTGGCCACAGTATTGGAGTTTCAGCTTCAACATCAGTCCTTCCAATGAACACTCAGGACTGATCTCCTTTAGGATGGACTGGTTGGATCTCCTTGCAGTCCAAGGGACTTTCAAGAGTCTTCTCCAACACCACAGTTCAAAAGCATCAATTCTTCGGCACTCAACTTTCTTTATAGTCCAACTCTCACATCCATACATGACCACCAGAAAAACCACAGCCTTGACGAGATGGACATTTGTTGATAAAGTAATGTCTCTGCTTTTTAATATGCTGTCTAGGTTGGTCATAACTTTCCTTCCAAGGAGTAAGCGTCTTTTAATTTCATGGCTGCAGTCACCATCTGCAGTGATTCTGGAGTCCAAGAAAATAAAGTCAGCCACTGTTTCCACTGTTTCCCCATCTATTTGCCATGAAGTGATGGGACCAGATGCCATGATCATAGTTTTTTGAATGTTGAGCTTTAAGCCAGTGATCTTCCATTGTGATTATCTAGGTCGTGAAGATCTTTTTTGTACATTTCTCCTGTGTATTCTTGCCACCTCTTCTTAATATCTTCTGCTTCTGTTAGGTCCATACCATTTCTGTCCTTTATTGAGCCCATATTTGCATGAAATGTTCCCTTGGTATCTCTAATTTTCTTGAAGAGATCTCATCTTTCCCATTCTATTTTTTTCTCTATTTCTTTGCACTGATCACTGAGGAAGGCTTTCTTATCTTTCCTTGCTATTCTTTGGAACTGTCTATTCAAATGGGTATATCTTTCCTTTTCTCCTTTGCTTTTTGCTCCTCTGCTTTTCACAGCTATTTGTAAGGCCTCTCAGACAGTCATTTTGCTTTTTTTGCCTTTGTTTTTCTTGGGGATTGTCTTGACCCCTGTTTCTTGTACAAATCACGAACCTCTATCCATAGTTCATCAGGCCCTCTGTCTATTAGATCTAGTCCCTTAAATCTATTTGTCACTTCCAATGTATAATCGTAAGGGATTTGATTTAGGTCATACCTGAATGGTCTAGTTGGTTTTCCCCACTTTCTTCAATTTAAGTTCTGAATTTGGCAATGAGAGTTCATGATCTGAGCCACAGTCAGCTATATAACTGGGATCAAATGTTGTCAATGACAGAAGAGAAGTGTGACTGGGGTACAGTAGAGCACAAAATATAGGATTTTCAATTCTACCTGCTAATTCAAGGAAAATTTCAAATAAAAATTTATCCTTGAGGAATAAGTTGAAGTGAAGGATGAATAGCTATGCTATAAACAGGTACACTATGCTGTGTGGTAAATAGGAAGCCACTGAAAGATTTTAGTTGGAAAATAAAGTGATCAGATCTAACAAGATCATTAATGGATTGAAGTTAGGCAAGACCAGAAGCAGGAAGTCTGTGATAGTCCAGGCTTCTACTGCTGCATCTTTGATATACTCTGTACTCACTCTCAATCATTAAACTGCACCAGTAAAGTCACCTGTGTCTGCTACAAACTCAATGATTTCTTTTCAGTATTCATCCTCTCTGATACATTTGATAATTTTTTTTCTTCTCTCCCTTTTGAAATTGCCTTACCCCAACCAACAGGACACCATTTACTGGAGAAAAGTATTTTCTCTGTATCTGGAGAGTTGAAGGCAAAAATAATGATCAAGCATTCCTCTGCTTTCTCCATTTCGATGATGATGTGATCTTCTTGATGCTGAATTTGGTTCAGATACAGGAGAGCCTGATGTTGAAAATATCCTTTTAAACAGATGTGCAATGGCTATATATGTAGTTTCTTTCTGGAAGGTGAGTGTATAAACAAGGAACACAGCCCAAACTGTGTCTGTTTTCTCAGTTTTAGTAGCAGTGCACTTGAAGTTAAGCAAACAGTACTGAGGTATGTTTATTGCATGTCCATAGATTTCTGCATTCTTAGTTAAATAAACCTGGAAATTGCATGTTTGGGTTCTGGGGTGCATTTCTTGGTGGGAGCAGGGGAATCGATAATGGCAGGAATGTGAGGTTCTAGCCAATCTGTAACTCTCCTGAAGTGCTGTACTTTCTCTTTACTGTAAAGTCTCCTCTAATTGACCCATATAGTGTTTTTTCCTTGGTTTTATGCCTACTATTGCAAACTACACCCAAGTGATGCTCCAAGATACATTCTTCTGATAGGGAAGGCATGATCTCTCAGTACTCCTCCTTTATCACATTCACAATCTTTTTCTCCCCATATAGAATTCTCCAGTGATATACTTCATCTATTTTTAATAAGAACAGCTTTTCTACTTTACCTTGAAATAATGAAGCCACACTGTGAGGACCCAATGAAGGCAGAGAGTATTAGTTTCCCATTATGGTCCTCTGCTCTATTAATTCCTAAAACCTCTTAATGATGCCAGTAGACAGCTTGACTCTTGTGTAGATGCCAAACAGCTTACTCTTCTTTGGTTCCTTTCCTTAACAACTGGGGTAATAGTTAAGTAGGTCTCAAAGATCCCTTCTGCTGGGATCCAAGCATTTTGTTTAGCAAGGGTGAGCAGAGAACCAGTGAAACAAATGAAAGAGGTCATTGAGAAAAACATCTATAATATGTTGGTAAATTTGAAAGTAACATTACCCGTCCTTTCATAAAGGGAACTGAGAACAACTTGCTGGGTAAAACCAAAAGTGGAACTTCTCATGAGTTCCTTGGTGTTATCAAGCTATATTCACTCTGCTGGAAAATATTCAACATCCATCATCTGTTTAAGGCTTTGAAAATTGTGCACATCTAAAAAGAAAAGTTCTCAGTTTTTCTCTTTGGAATAAATGATGGTGTGATGATGATAGCTTCTCAGACAATACATGCATTTATGTGCATTGACAAGGGAAGATAGAGTACTAGAAATAATGGTAATGTGCATTCAGACATTAACTGCATATTCAAAAGTGTTTTAAAAACAGCTCTATAGAAAACACATAAAACTATGTCCCTTGAACACTAAAATCTAGTCATAATTAAGGGGTTCTACTGCTTGAATATACCCATTTGAATGCAGAGTTGCAAGAAATAGCACAAAGAGATAAGAAAGCCTTCCTCAGTGATCAATGCAAAGAAACAGAGGAAAACAATAGAATGGAAAGACAAGAGTTCTCTTCAAGAAAATTAGAGATATCACAAGCTGGAATCAAGATTGCTGGGAGAAACGTCAATAACCTCATATATGCAGATGACACCACCCTTATGGCAGAAAGGGAAGAAGAATTAAAGAGCCTCTTTATGAAAGTGAATGAGGAGAGTGAAAAAGCTAGCTTAAAACTCAACATTCAGAAAACTCAGATAATGGCATCTGGTCCATCACTTCATGGCATATTCAGTTCAGTTCAGTTCAGTTCAGTCACTCAGTCGTGTCCAACTCTCTGTGACCCCATGAATCACAGCACGCCAGGCCTCCCTGTCCATCACCAACTCCTGGAGTTCACTCAAACTCATGTCCTTCGAATCGGTGATAGATGGGAAAATAATGGGAATGGTGAGAGACTTTATTTTCTTGGGCTCCAAAATTACTGCAGATGGTGACTGCAGCCATGAAATTAAAAGACACTTGCTCCTTGGAAGAAAAGGTATGACCAACATAGCATATTAAAGCCCAGAGACATTACTTTACCAACAAAGGAGGATCTAGTCAAGGCTATGGTTTTTCCAGTAGTCATGTATGGATGTGAGAGCTGGACTATAAAGTTGAGCACCGAAGAACTGATGCTTTTGAACTGTGGTGTTGAGAAGACTCTTGAGGATCTCTTGGACTGCAAGGAGATCCAAACAGTCCATGCTAAAGGAGATCAGTCCTGAATATACATTGGAAGAACTGATGCTGAAGCTGAAATTCCAATGCTTTGGCCACCTGATGTGAAGAACCGACTCATTTGAAATGACCCTGATGCTGGGAAAGATTGAGGGCAGGAGGAGAAGGGGACAATAGAGGATGAGATGGTTGGATGGCATCACCAACACGATGGACATGAGTTTGAGTAGACTCTGGGTGTTGGTGATGGATGGGGAAGCCTGGCGTGCTGCAGTCCATGTTGTTGCAAAGAGTTGGACATGACTGAATGACTGAACTGAACTGAAGGGAACATTTCATGCAAAGATGAGCACAATAAAGGACAGAAATGGTATGGACCTAACAGAACAGAAGATATTAAGAAGAGGTGGCAAGAATACACAGAAGAACCATACAAAGAAGATCTTCATGACCCAGATAGCCACAATGGTGTGATCACTCACCTAGAGCCAGGCATCGTGGAATGCAAAGTCAAGTGGGCCTTAGGAAGCATCACTACAGACAAAGGTAGTGGAGGTGATGGAATTCCAGTTGAGCTATTTCAAATCGTGAAAGATGATGCTGTGAAAGTGCTGCATTCAAAATGCCAGCAAATTTGAAAAACTCAGCAGTGGCCACAGGATTGGAAAAAGTCAGATTTCATTCCAGTCCCAAAGAAAGGCAATGCCAAAGAATGTTCAGACTACTGCACAATTGTACTCATCTCACACACTAGCAAAGTAATGCTCAAAATTCTCCAAGCCAGGCTTCAACAGTAAGTGAACTGTGAACTTCCAGATATTCAAGCTGGATTTAGAAAGGGCAGAGGAACCAGAGATCAAATTGCCAAAATCTGTTGGATCATCAAAAAAGCAAGAAAGTTCCAGAAAAATATCTACTTCTGCTTTACTGACTATGCCAAAGTCTTTGACTGTGTGGATCACAACAAATTGGAAAATTCCTCAAGAGATGGGAATACCAGACCACCTTACCTGCCTCCTGAGAAATCTGCATCACAGTCAAGAAGCAATAGTTAGAACCAGACGTGGAACAGCAGACTTGTTCCAAATAGGGAAAGGAGTATGTCAAGGCTGTATATTGTCACCATACTTATTTAACTAATATGCAGAGCATATCATACAAAATACCAGGCTGGATGTAGCACAAGCTGGAATCAAGATTTCCCGGAGAAATATCAATAACCTCAGATATACAGATGACACCACCCTTATGGCAGAAAGGGAGGAAGAACTAAAGGGTCACTTGATGAAAGTGAAAGAGGAGAGTGAAAACGTTGGCTTAAAACTCAACATTCTAAAAACTAAGATCATGGCATCACTTCATGGCAAATAGATGGGAAAACAATGGAAAGAGTGGCTGGCTTTATTTTGGGGGAGTCTCCAAAATCACTGCAGATAGTGACTGAAGCCATGAAATTAAAATATGCTTGCTCCTTGGAAGAAAAGCTATGACCACCTCGATAGCATATTAAAAATCAGAGACGTTACTTTGCCAACAAAGGTCTGTTTAGTCAAAGTCATGGTTTTTCCAGTAGTCATGTATGGATGTGAGAGTTGGACTATAAAGAAAGCTGAGCACCAAAGAATTGATGCTTTTGAACTGTGATGTTAGAGAAGACTCTTGAGATTCCTTGGTGTGCAAGGAGATCCAGCCAGTCCATCCTAAAGGAAATCAGTCCTGAATATTCATTGGAAGGACTGATGTTGAAGCTGAAATTCCAATGCTTTGACACCTGATGGGAAGAACTGACTCATTGGAAAAGACCCCGATGCTGGGAAAGATTGAAGGCAGGAAGAGAAGGGGATGACAGAGAATGAGATGGTTGGATGGCGTCACCAACTCTGTGGATATAAATTTGAGCAAGCTTCAGGAGTTGGTGATAGACTGGGAAGCCTGGCATGCCTCAGTCCATGGGTCAGAAAAAGTTGGACAGAACTGAATGACTGAACTGAGCTGAAGTGTTTGAAGAAATATTAGATTTGGAGTTAATATTTGGGTGGTTCCTAAAGGAATGTTATAGCAATTTAATTTCCGTAAAATGAATGTTTACAGTTCATGGAAGGAGACTATGTGAACTAGATTTATGGAAACAGCCAGAACAGTTAGAATTAGAAAGTACTGGTTCCTATGTTGCTGAAGGATTTTTGCCAAAATAAGCTTACAATAGTTCATTAAAGACAGTTAATAATATTATGAGAAACAATACTAACAAGTAATTCAATAAAATAGAAAGTGAAAATATGCTTAATAGTCTAAGGGTCTATATTATTTTGGAAATAGTATACCTTTTAAAGCCAGGAATTCAAGTTTCTATTGTCACTTACTAGTAATGAGGCCTTGGAAAATTCTCAGACCTCAATTATTTTAATTCTAAAATGGATTATAAGAATTACTTTATTAGATTTCTGTGAGGATTACTTGAAATTAAATGTATGTCAAAGCATTTTTTAAACTGTAAACCACTATGTCAATGCTACATTTTAATGCTACCTTTACTTTTGCCATTATGAATGGCATCATATTTACTAATTATATTGTGACCTATTCAGTCAAGGGAGAGAAACGTGCCGTAAACTGATTTAGATTAAAAAAAAAAATAAGATATAGCTGATCCTGTTTCTCAAATAGTGGAAAGGCAAACATATTAACATGAGGCAGAAGTTACAGAGAGAATGAGCAACATCAAAAGTCTTTTTATAACACCAATAAAATGGGCAAACTGCTAGTGTGAATAAGAAGGGGATAAAGACAAGAAACAAATTATCAGCAACATTTGTGAGAAAAGTACAGTATTAGAAGTATTGAAAAAATTAATCAGGTAAAAGTGGATATTTTTGGTAACTCATATCAGTAAATTTGAAGATTATATAAATTTAAGAATCCTTAGAAAAATATAATTTATCAAAAATTATTCAAGAAGAATGAGAAATCTGTACAGTTCAAAGCAATTAAGAGATAGAGTGAGTGGTCAAAAATTTCTCATAAAATTGGCATATCTTGTGAGTTCTAAGCTTAATTTTTTTTAATTAATTGATTTTATTTTTAGTTGCACTGGGTCTTCATTGCTGCATGAGGGCTTTCTCTAGTTGCTGCCAGTGGGGATACTCTTCACTGGGGTGCCTGGGTTTCTCCTTGTGATGGCTTAGTAGTTGTGGCTTACAGGCATAGTTGTTCTGCAGCATATGAGATCTTCCTGGACCAGGAATTGAACCTGTGTCCCCTGCATTGATAGTCGAATTCTTTAACCACTGGATCACCAAGGAAGTCCCAGCCTAATTGATTTTACTAGTGAGTTCTGTCATTTTAAGATGACCAAAAACAATTGGGAATACTCCTTAACTTGTATAACAAGACTAGTATAACTTGTTACCTAAACCTGTAAGGACAGTATTAAGGCCAATCTTAATACTGTGAACATAGATGAAAAATTTATAAAGAAAATAGTAGCAAAAAGAATCTCCATTTTTTGTAAAGTAATATATTTTGACAGAGTTGGGTTTCTCCCAAGGTTTTAATCTTAGTTTAACTTTAGACAATTATTAATAATTAAATTCCCAACATTATGGTATTACAGTCCTATCAATAGATGTAGATAAGGCATTTGATAACATTTTATATCCTTTCTAAAAGGGATAGTAAGCAAACTAGAACAAATATTTGGTAACCACAATTAACTTAAATAATGTACTTACTGTCGACAGTGTTGAACTCTCTCCTTCAGTTCAGTTCAGTCGCTCAGTCGTTTCCGACTCTCCGCGACCCCATGAATCACAGCACGCCAGGCCTCCCTGTCCATCACCAACTCCCGGAGTTCACTCAAACTCATGTCCACAGAGTCGTTGATGCCATCCAGCCATCTCATTCTCTGTCGTCCCCTTCTCCTCCCGCCCCCAAACTTTCCCAGCATCAGAGTCTTTTCCAGTGAGTCGCATGAGGTGGCCAAAGTATTGCAGTTTCAGCTTCAGCATCAGTCCTTCCAATGAACACCAGGATTGATCTCCTTTAGAATGGACTGATTGGATCTCCTTGCAGTCCAAGGGACTCTCAAGAGTCTTCTCCAACACCACAGTTCAAAAGCATCAATTCTTCGGCGATCAGCTTTCTTCACAGTCCAACTCTCACATCTATACATGACCACGAAAAAACCATAGCCTTGACTAGACAGACCTTGGTTGGCAAAGTAATGTCTCTGCTTTTTAATATACTATCAAGGTTGGTCATAACTTTCCTTCCAAGGAGCAAGCGTCTTTTAATTTCATGGCTGCAATCAGCATCTGCAGTGATTTTGGAGCCCAAAAAAATAAAGTCTGACACTGTTTCCACTGTTTTTCCATCTATTTCCCATGAAGTGATGGGACCAGTTGCCATGATTTAGTTTTCTGAATGTTGAGCTTCAAGCCAACCTTTTCACTCTCCTCTTTCACTTTCATCAAGAGGCTTTTGAGTTCCTCTTCACTTTCTGCCATAAGGGTAGTGTCATCTGCATATCTGAGGTTATTGATATTTCTCCCAGCAATCTTGATTCCAGCTTGTGCTTCTTCCAGCCCAGCGTTCCTCATGATGTACTCTGCATATAAGTTAAATAAGCAAGGTGACAATATACAACCTTGACGTACACCTTTTCCTATTTGGAACCAGTCTGTTGTTCCATGTCCAGTTCTGACTGTTGCTTCCTGACCTGCGTACAGGTTTCTCAAGAGGCAGGTCAGGTGGTCTGGTATTCCCATCTCTTTCAGAATGTTCCACAGTTTATTGTGATCGACACAGTCAAAGGCTTTGGCATAGTCAATGAAGCAGAAATAGATGTTTTTCTGGAACTCTCTTGCTTTCTCCATGATCAAGTGGATGTTGGCAATTTGATCTCTGGTGCCTCTGCCTTTTCTAAAACCTGCTTGAACATCTGGGAGTTCACGGTTCACATACTGCTGAAGCCTGGCTTGGAGAATTTTGAGCATGACTTTACTAGCGTGTGAGATGAGTGCAATTGTGCGGTAGTTTGAGCAATCTTTGGCATTGCCATTCTTTGGGATTGGAATGAAGTCTGACCTCTTCCAGTCCTGTGGCCACTGCTGAGTTTTCCAAATCTGCTGGCATATTGAGTGCAGTACTTTCACAGCATCATCTTTCAAGACTTGAAATAGCTCAACTCGAATTCCATCACCTCCACTAGCTTTGTTTGTAGTGATGCTTTCTAAGGCCCACTTGACTTCACATTCCAGGATGTCTGGCTCTAGGTCAGTGATCACGTTATTGTGACTATCTTGGTCGTGAAGATCTTTTATGTACAGTTCTTCTGTGTATTCTTGCCACCTCTTCTTAATATCTTCTGCTTCTGTTAGGTCCATACAATTTCTGTCCTTTATCGAGCCCATCTTTGCATGAAATGTTCCCTTGGAATCCCTAAGATTGGTTTATCCCTTGCCACATCTGCTGCTGCTGCTAAGTCGCTTCAGTCGTGTTCGACTCTGTGCAACCCCATAGACGGCAGCCCACCAGGCTCCGCCGTCCCTGGGATTCTCCAGGCAGGAACACTGGAGTGGATTGCCATTTCCTTCTCCAATGCATGAAAGGAAAAGTGAAAGTGAAGTCGCTCAGTCGTGTCCGACTCTTAGGGACCCCATGGACTGCAGCCTACCAGGCATCCTTCATCCATGGGATTTTCCAGGCAAGAGTACTGGAGTGGGGTGCCATTGCCACATCTAGACAACATTATATTTAAAGTGGTAGCCAGTTAAGTAGAAAAAGAAAAAAAAGGATTAGAAAAGAAAACACAAAACTGACATTATTTATAGTGAAGATTATTTAAATAGAAAACCAGAGGATCCACAAATTATGATAATTAATGAGTTTAACAGATTTTTTAATTTAAAGTAAATTATTAATCAATATACTGATAAGAAATATAAAATAAAAAATTTTTAAATGTCATTCTAATACCGTAAAAACTATTACATGTCTAAAACAAATATATAAAAACCTTGTAGGGTCAACAATGTAGAAACTATAAAACATAACTGAGAGACATTAGAAAGATCTGTGTAGAGAAATGTACCATGAACTTGGATTTCAAAACAATGGTAATCTAGAGCTTGAATATAATTCCAGTGAAAGATCTCAATAGGGTGTTTTATTGTTTTGTTTTCAGTAGAACTTGGAATATAGGTTCTACAATGCACTTGTAGCAACGAAGGGCCAAGAATGGAGAAGACATTATAAAGAAGTAAATAGTGAAAATATTTTCTCCACAAGATGTCATTTTTTTACAATAAATTGCAGTAATTAAGACAGAGGTAGATAAATTGGCCAATGGAGTGTCATAGAGAGCCCCAAAAAAACCCCACACCTATGGATCCTTGATATATGATATAAGTAGCCTGACAGATAAATAAGGACAAATTTTTCAATAAATAGTTCTGGGTCACTTGTATATGTATATATGTGTGTATATGTGTGTGTATTATGTATGTATGTGCCCATCTATCCTGTTATCCACCTATTCTCAGCATCTGGTCACCTTTTCACCTATTCATATTTCAATATTTTTCAAAAGATTTGAGATAGCGAAAATTCATGAAAAAGGAAAAAAGAATTGAAAGGATCAAGAATTGTCTTTTTAATGTATCAATTGTTATTTCTGTTGGAATAGTCCAGGGATAACAGAAAATCAGGAAAAGTTTTCCTGTGGATGTGAAATGGCATAAATCAAGACAAACTCTGTTTCCTTTGCATGGCCATCCATCAGAAGGATTTGTAGCTTCTTAGAAATAAATTTTGGACAGTACCTTTTAAACTAGGTAGAATTTAAGATTGAGAAATTATTCTATTTGGCAGAAAAAAGGACTAATTGACATTAGAATCATGTTTCCCGATTATTTAGCTTTGTGCTTTTCTGGCAGAATTGAATTGATACCATGAGATTATTGTGACCTTTGCCGGCTTCTAGGTCTAGCTAAGTGAATTGTTTTGATTTGTGGTTAATGTGCCAAGGATTTTAGCTCCATAATCATTAACCTATATGGGTCAGATACCCTATTAAATGAGAGTATATATTATCCACAGCATGTTAGGTATATATTGACTATGTTAGTGCATATTATGCTGTTTATTATAAACTAGTGTGTTTATAATCCTTTAGCATTTTGGTATATCTTAGGCTCAAAAATTTTCCAAACTGTGATTGTTTTAAAGAAAACCATTTATTTTTTCTTTAAAGATGATTAGAAATTAGCAAGCTCTTCTTTAGCAGCAAACCATAACCCACATCAGAAGGGACACACACACACAGATACGTACTTAAGTATCTACATATATAACCTGAGAAAGGAAACTATTTCAAAGACCTTTCAATAAATCTCTTAAATTAGATAACTGAATAGTACTGCTTTGTAGACAAGAAGAGACCATGGTACTGGGAATATGTAAAGTTCCATCTTTAGAAACCTTCAAAGTATGAATGATGCCTCATTGACAGTTTATCATTAGCAAAATTTCAAAATATTTGAAGACTTTAATATCTGAAAAAAAAAAGGTGGATTGTATAGGTTAAAAATTACTATGAACTGAACAGACTATGGCAGATGATATCACAATATCTCTCCAATTTGGTATTTTATGAGAAGACAATTATACCGAGAGTTACATATAGTACTGTTAAAAACTTCAGAATAAAATCTTTCAAACAGAAAATTATGACAGATGCAATTTAAGGGAAGATCTTGTACATACAAAGATGGTTCTCAGGATGGATTTTTGAAGCTTGGAACTTATACACTTTTCAGAGCAAAAGTTTGAAATCTTTCCAGGAGTAGCCAATAGATAGAGTGTTGTGCTAAGTTGCTTTAGTCATGTCCAACTCTTTGTGACCCCATGGACTATAGCCTGTCAGGCTCCTCTGTCCATGGGGATACTCCAGGCAAGAATCCTAGAGTGGGTTGCCATGTCCTTCTCCAGGGGATCTTCTCCTGTGGTTTAGATTCTGTGCTTCCAGTATAAGGGATGCAGTTTTGATCCCTGATCGGTTAACTGAAATCGAAATCACACATGTCACTCAGTGAGAACAACAACAACAAAAACAAAATAAAACAAAATCAAAAAGTAGAGGGCTGCCTAATAATGGACCTAAAATGTGGAACTGGATAAATACTATATGTAGGGCAGCATTAGGTAGGCACCTTACCATCCAGTCAAGCACACTGGTGACTCATACTATGCAACCATGAAACACTGGACTCAACTATTTCCTGTACCTTAAGATGCAGGTACCAAAAATGCAACAAAAATATGAAAAGTAGTAGGAAAAACTGGGGATGTTAGGGCATATTTGTTACTTCATACAATTTTTAGCAAAATAAGTATGGCACAAGAAAAAGCCAGTCTGAGGGTCACTACTCTAGAAGTAGAAAGAGAAGGAACGTTGCTAAGAGGGAAAATATCTGCCCTGGTCTACACAGTGAATTGTGTAAGAGACTAAAAATTGACAGAATAGCAGAGTCAGATAATTGAAGCAGAAATAAAGAGGACACACAACAGAAGAAAAACCTTAGAGGACCCTTACACAGTCTCTGCTAGACAAGGAAACAGTGTAAAACCAAGATCATATTAACAGTGTGGCCTCTCCAGCCAAGGAAAGTGACTCAACATCATAGCAAACTACTGTACATGTACCAAGGCCAGCAAGATCTAGGCCATTTAATCCTCAACATCCCATGAAAAAAATCCAAAGTAATGATGAAATTTCTTAACCCTAAAACACTTCCATCTTACTACTTGACTTCTTTAACAATCAAACTTATTTGCTCTTTGCCCAGGGTTTTGAAAGGTTTAATGTATTTAAAAAGTTGGATGACCACTGAAATGAAAGCTGAAGGAAGTATGTAGCACAGTCACTAGGAGTTCAGTCTAAGTGGCCAAACCCAGATTTAAAAATATGTATGGCCCTGTGACACTAATTTCTCTCTTCTCTCAGATTCAGTTTCCCAATCTTTATATTAGGGCCTGTCTCTTGGAGTTTACAAGGGAATTAAATAAAATGAGGCATATAAACTTCAAAATATATTCCCAGGCCCATAGCAAGCAACAAATCATTATTATAAAGAGTTCTATTATAAAACAAGCATTTATATGGACATGGATCCCAAATGAAGATTAAAAGATAAACTCAAAACTGTTCCTTGGAATTTTTAAAGATATTTTCTGAATTAAAAGATTATATATGATAATGACTTAGAAGATTATGAGTTATAGCTAAAAAGGGAAGATTCACAGCAACACTCTAACAATTTAATACTAAAGTTTTCATCATTTAAATAGCAGATATAGACCTTAGAAATATAGAGCAACAAGGATAATCAGGGATGTCCGTTCCGTCGCTCAGTCGTGTCCGACTCTATGTGACCCCGTGGACTGTAGCCTACCAGGCTTCTCCGTCCATGGGATTCTCCAGGCAAGAATACTGGAGTGGGTTACCGTTTCCTTCTCCAGGGGATCTTCCTGACCCAGGGATCGAACCCGGGTCTCCCGCATTGGAGGCAGACGCTTTAACCTCTGAGCCACCAGGGTAATAGGAAATACTTAAGGGAAAATATCCTACTGAGGTTGGCAAAATAAAACTGGGTTGAGAAACTCCTCTCAAAATTTAACAAATTTCAATATTCATTTAAAAAGAAGGGACTCAACAAGTATAAGGCACTACCAGCAACAAAATAGCAAACAAGACAAAGTTCATGACACAGACTTTGTAGACTGATTAACTCAGTCTACAACATTTTCCCATCACACCAATCCAAAGTCTTCACTAGGAAAAAAAAAAAGAGGGTAAACAAAAATTCTCAGAATCCTTATTAACACAATCTCCATGCTTTTTCCTAATCTCCATTGTTGGGGTTGGGGGGTGGGGGAGGGAAGGAAGGCAGATAAGAGAGGAGGAGGTTTCACTCTGGGAAAAAGTTGAGAAAAGCCATCATCAAATGTGATGTTCCTCTCAAAAGCAAAATAAACAACTAGAGATTTCCATTTTGATATCTCCCTTTGATATTCTCCAGAAAAGCAAATAAGGAGGAAAAATAGCCATGATCACAGTAGCACCAATAAACTGTGACTTAGAGAAACTGAAAGGAATAGAGAAAACAAACTTGAGAGGAAACAAGAAGCTAACTGATAAACAATGAGTCAATGGAATTCTATAAAACAATGAAAACTCCAACTACCTCCAACAACATAAAGAAATCTCCCAAATGTAATACTGAGCTAAAGAAAAAATTCATTAAGAACACATAAGTTTAATTTCATGTTTCCAGGAGTACAGAAATAATTTATCATCTGAAAAGTGAAAGTGAAATTCAGTCATGTCCAACTCTTTGCAACTATATAGTCCATGGAATTCTCCAAACCAGAATACTGGATTGGGTAGTCTTTTCTTTCTCCAGGGGAACTTCCCAACCCAGGGATTGAACCCAGGTCTCCAGCATTGCAGGCGGATTCTTTACCAGCTGAGTCACAAGGGAAGCCCAAGAATACTGGAGTGGGTGCAGCCTATCCCTTCTCCAGTGGATCTTTCAGACCCAGGAATGGAACTGGGGTCTCCTGAATTGCAGGTGGATTCTTTACCAACCCTATTAGGGAAGCCCAATTATCATCTACAAACATTTAAATATTTTACTTTCAAACATAAAAAATGTATGTTTATTTGCTTATATTTGCTATATGGATAAAGATTCTTTTTTTTTTTCCCAGTAGATGTCTGCAGATTAGTTGCTCTTCAATTTTTTCATCATTATTAATTTCCATTGAGAAACAAAAACTTCAAAACAACTGTGAAACAAACTGAGGGCAGAATCCTTCAAGGAATCTACTAAGTTGTTTACATTATATTGATGCCAGTCATGTCAGATTTCATAGCAATATTTTTTTTCAGGAATTTACCTTCATCAAATTTTGCAAAAGCATAAAATTATGTTTTATAGAAACATCTCCCTTGCTTTTACATGTTAACTGAATTTTTAAAAATGCTTAATCAAATAATGTAATCATAACTTCCACAACATGTAAAACATGTTTGGGAAAAAGCACAATTTCGTCTTGACAAGCACACAACTGAGTTAGTGAAAACAGAGTACATGGGCCACAGGTGACCACCACAGGTCATGCTTGTTCTGTTTTACAGATGAAAGTATCAGATGATTGGACAGATTACTTGAATGACACAAGTCTGCTAAAGTGACATAAAACTGAGATTAATGTCAGAAAAAAATAAAACAAGAAAATGGCAGAAAGATAAATGCAATTAAAGAAAAGATTACTGACTTGGGTGGGGCTGGGGAAAGGAGATCAGCATAAGGAACAGACTATGATTATTCAACAAAAGTATTTAGCCTTAAGTACTGAACTCATACAGAATATTTACATACATAATAAAATTTTGTTTCAGTAAATAAAGGAAAACCTGAATCTGCAAGTAGTAAGGCACAGCATATTACAGGCAAATATTCAGTTCAGTTCAGTTCAGTTGCTCAGTCGTGTCCGACTCTCCGCGACCCCATGAATCACAGCACGCCAGGCCTCCCTGTCCATCACCAACTCCTGGAGTTCACTCAAACTCATGTCCACAGAGTCGGTGATGCCATCCAGCCATCTCATTCTCTGTCGTCCCCTTCTCCTCCCTCCCCCAACCTTTCCCAGCATCAGAGTCTTTTCCAGTGAGTCAACTCGTCACATGAGGTGGCCAAAGTATTGCAGTTTCAGCTTTAGCATCAGTCCTTCCAATGAACACCCAGGATTGATCTCCTTTAGAATGGACTGGTTGGATCTCCTTGCAGTACAAGGTATTAATATAGGCTAAATTAGTAGTAATCTTTTTTTTTAAGTCTTAATTATACTGAGTTTTCAAGACAAGAAATATTTCCTGAGACACTGAGGTAGGCAAAAAAAAAAAAAAAAATGTGTTATTTAAATGAGTAAAAAATTAAGCTAGCCTCATAATGCTCCAAACAATGTGCAATGCCAAAGAAATAATAGAATAATAATGTTTACAAATTTATGAGGTAAATAAAATGTAAACTAGAAATTTAAACCCCGCTATGACTGAAGTGACTTAGCAGCAGCAGCAAGTTGTTACTCTAGAATACAGGCATTACCAAACATGAAAGAATTCAGAAAATATAGCACCAAATGTACATGATCATACAGCTGAAACTAAACAAGAGAGCAATTTACATTTCAAAAGTGTAAAAATGACATAAAACTTGACAATATGATAACACAAACAGTGTCTTTAGTAATCTTTTCAATTTAAAAGAAATCTTTTAGGAAATAATTTCTGTGATGAAAAACAAGGTTAGCAATTTCTTTAGCTTGCCAATTTTATTTTTTCAGTTAAATTCAATTAAAATTAAAATTGATGCATTTTTGTTGTTAAATAGCACATATCCCATTATGTCATTTTTATAAAGTTATAATCTGTCTAGTCTTCTTTCATTATAGTGCACACAAATAATATGAAATTATAATTAGTTAATGTTAATCATTATGGGTGTTCATTGGAAGGACTGATGCTAAAGCTGAAACTGCAATACTTTGGCCACCTCATGCGACCAGTTGACTCACTGGAAAAGAGTCTGATGCTGGGAAGGGTTGGGGGCGGGAGGAGAAGAGGACGACAGAGAATGAGATGGCTGGATGGCATCACCGACTCTGTGGACATGAGTTTGAGTGTACTCCGGTAGTTTGTGATGGACAGGGAGGCCTGGCGTGCTGTGATTCATGGGGTCGCGGAGAGTCGGACACGACTGAGCGACTGAACTGAACTGAACTGAACTGAACTGAATCATTATTTTTGGGTGGTAAAATCTGAGATTTTTTTTCTGTAATTTTTAACTTTTTGTAATGGATTTAATAATGCCTCTGTAATGTATTTTATAAAGACAGTTAACATGATTATTCTAAAAGAAAAGTTAGAATATACAGGAAATTATAAGTACAATAAAGATAAATTTGAGCTAACTGTCTGGACCTTTGCTTTAACAAAGCTCTTCATTTTCAGTAATACTCAGTTGGTCAAAATCCTACATCTGACTGCATAGTGAACACACCATTAATTTTTAAAAATAAGTTAATAAAAAAGCAGACTGCTATGCTAGCGGCCAGTCCTGCAGAAGACTTTTAGAAATTTTCCTCATTAATCCCTTGTCAAGCAAAAGTACTAATTGACTCCAGAAGAGAAATTGGTGGAGGAAGAAAGGAAATGGTTTAAGAGGATGCAAAGCTTTGCTCTCTCACAAATCACATAAGTGATTATTATTCTGTGTGACAGACTGAATAACTATAATATACTCTGTTTAGGACGCTATTGTATTTTCTGGTGAGTGCAGGTTTTTCTAGTATTTTTGATGTTATAAGGCACACTGGGAGCCTTCTAGTTCCAAAGCATATATTAATGCCATATATTAACAACTTTTCCTATATATGGAAAGTTAAAAATAAAATTCATACTAAAAATTAAATGGTCCCTTTTATAGGTAAAAAATATCTTCTGCTTCTGTTAGGTCCATACCATTTCTGTCCTTTATCGAGCCCATCTTTGCATGAAATGTTCCCTTGGAATCTCTAATTTTCTTGAAGAGCTCTCTTGTTTTTCCTGTTCTGTTGTTTTCCTCTATTTCTTTGCATTGATCACTGAGGAAGTCTTTCTTATCTCTCCTTGCTATTCTTTGGAACTCTGCATTCAGATGCTTATATCTTTCCTTTTCTCCTTTGCTTTTCGCCTCTCTTCTTTTCACAGCTATTTGTAAGGCCTCCTCAGACAGCCATTTCACTCTTTTGCATTTCTTTTCCATGGGGATGGTCTTGGTCCCTGTCTCCTGTACAATGTCACGAACCTCCGTCCAGAGTTCATCAGGCACTCTATCAATCAGATCTAGTCCCTTAAATCTATTTCTCACTTCCACTGTATAATCATAAGGGATTTGATTGAGGTCATATCTGAATGGTCTAGTGGTTTTCCCTACTTTCTTCAATTTAAGTCTGAACTTCGCAATAAGGAGTTCATGATCTGAGCCACAGTCAGCTCCTGGTCTTGTTTTTGCTAACTGTATACAGCTTCTCCATCTTTGGTTGCAAAGAATATAATCAATCTGATTTCGGTGTTGACCATCTGGTGATGTCCATGTGTAGAGTCTTCTCTTGTGCTGTTGGAAGAGGGTTTTTGCTATGACCAGTGCATTCTCTTGACAAAACTCTATTAGCCTTTGCCCTGCTTCATTCCGTGCTCCAACGCCAAATTTGCCAGTTACTCCAGGTGTTTCTTGACTTCCTACTTTTGCATTCCAGTCCCCTATAATGAAAAGGACATCTTTTTTGGGTGTTAGTTCTAAAAGGTCTTGTAGGTCTTCATAGAACCGATTAACTTCGGCTTCTTCAGCATTACTCGTTGGGGCATAGGCCTGGATTACTGTAATATTGAATGGTTTGCCTTGGAAACGAACAGAAATCATCCTGTCATTTTTAAGATTGCATCCAAGTACTGCATTTCGGACTCTTTTGTTGACCATGATGGCTACTCCATTTCTTCTAAGAGATTCCTGCCCACAGTAGTAGATATAATGGTCGTCTGAGTTAAATTCACCCATTCCAGTCCATTTTAATTCACTGATTCCTAGAATGTCAACGTTCACTCTTGCCATCTCCTGTTTGACCACTTCCAATTTGCCTTGATTCATGAACCTAACATTCCAGGTTCCTATGCAATACTGCTCTTTAAAGCACTGGACCTTGCTTCTATCACTGGTCACATCCACAACTGGGTATTGGTTTTGCTTTTGCTCCATCCCTTTATTCCTTCTATAGTTATTTCTCCACTGAGCTCCGGTAGCATACTGGGCACCTACTGACCTGGGGAATTCCTCATTCAGTATCCTATCATTTTGCCCTTTGTTACTGTTCATGGGGTTCTCAAGGCAAGTATACTGAAGTGGTTTGCCATTCCCTTCTCCAGTGGACCACATTCGGCTGTGGTCCATGTGATCAGATTGGCTAGTTTCCTGTGATTATGATATCAGTCTGTCCGCCCTCTGGTGCCCCCTTGCAATACCTACCGTCTTATTTGGGTTTCTCTTACCTTGGTCGTGGAAAATCTCTTCACAGCCGCTCCAGCAAAGTGCAGCTGCTGTACCTTACCTTGGGTGAGGGGTATCTCCTCGAGGCCGCCCCTCCTGACCTTGAACGCGGAGTAGCTCCTCTCGGCCCTCCTGCGCCCGCGCAGCCACCGCCTGTTGGACGTGGGGTAGCTCCTCTCGGCCGCCGGCCCTGGCCTCAGGCGTGGGGTAGCTCCTCACGGCCGCACCTCTTTGCGTGGTTCGTTGTGCCGGGGCCGGCGTCTCTCGCGTCGCGTCTGAGCCGCCGGGGCCGGCGTCTCTCGCGTCGCGTCTGCGCCGCCGGGGCCGGCGTCTCTCGCGTCGCGTCTGCGCCGCCGGGGCCGGCGTCTCTCGCGTCGCGTCTGCGCCGCCGGGGCCGGCGTCTCTCGCGTCTTGGAATGTGAAGTCAAGTGGGCCTTAGAAAGCATCACTACGAACAAAGCTAGTGGAGGTGATGGAATTCCAGTTGAGCTATTTCAAGTCTTGAAAGATGATGCTGTGAAAGTGCTGCACTCAATATGCCAGCAGATTTGGAAAACTCAGCAGTGGACACAGGACTGGAAGAGGTCAGTCTTCATTCCAATCCCAAAGAAAGGCAATGCCAAAGAATGCTCAAACTACCTCACAATTGCACTCATCTCACACGCTAGTAAAGTCATGCTCAAAATTCTCCAAGCCAGGCTTCAGCAGTATGTAAACCGTGAACTCCCAGATGTTCAAGCAGGTTTTAGAAAAGGCAGAGGCACCAGAGATCAAATTGCCAACATCTGCTGGATCATGGAGAAAGCAAGAGAGTTTCAGAAAAACATCTATTTCTGCTTTATTGACTATGCCAAAGCCTTTGACTGTGTCGATCACAATAAACTGTGGAACATTCTGAAAGAGATGGGAATCCCAGACCACCTGACCTGCCTCTTGAGAAACCTGTATGCAGGTCAGGAAGCAACTGTTAGAACTGGACATGGAACAACAGACTGGTTCCAAATAGGAAAAGGTGTACGTCAAGGTTGTATATTGTCACCTTGCTTGCTAAGTCACTTCAGTCGTGTCCGAGTCTGTGTGACCCCATAGACGGAAGCCCACCAGGCTCCCCCGTCCCTGGGATTCTCCAGGCAAGAACACTGGAGTGGGTTGCCATTTCCTTCTCCAATGTGTGAAAGTGAAAAGTGAAAGTGAAGTTGCTCAGTCGTGTCCGACCCTTAGCGACCCCACGGACTGCAGCCTACCAGGCTCCTCCATCCATGGGATTTTCTAGGCAAGAGTACTGGAGTGGCTTGCCATTGCCTTCTCCGGTCACCTTGCTTATTTAACTTATATGCAGAGTACATCATGAGGAACGCTGGGCTGGAAGAAGCACAAGCTGGAATCAAGATTGCCGGGAGAAACATCAATAACCTCAGATATGCAGATGACACTACCCTTATGGCAGAAAGTGAAGAGGAACTCAAAAGCCTCTTGATGAAAGTGAAAGAGGAGAGTGAAAAGGTTGGCTTGAAGCTCAACATTCAGAAAACAAAGATCATGGCATCTGGTCCCATCACTTCATGGGAAATAGATGGAAAAACAGTGGAAACAGTGTCAGACTTTGTTTTTTTGGGCTCCAAAATCACTGCAGATGCTGATTGCAGCCATGAAATTAAAAGACGCTTGCTCCTTGGAAGGAAAGTTATGACCAACCTTGATAGTATATTAAAAAGCAGAGACATTACTTTGCCAACCAAGGTCCGTCTAGTCAAGGCAATGGTTTTTCCCGTGGTCATGTATGGATGTGAGAGTTGGACTGTGAAGAGGGCTGACCGCCGAAGAATCGATGCTTTTGAACTGTGGTGTTGGAGAAGACTCTTGAGAGTCCCTTATACTGCAAGGAGATCCAACCAGTCCATTCTAGAGGAGATCAATCCTGGATGTTCATTGGAGGGACTGATGCTAAAGCTGAAACTGCAATACTTTGGCCACCTCATGCGACGAGTTGACTCACTGGAAAAGACTCTGATGCTGGGAAAGGTTGGGGGCGGGAGGAGAAGGGGACGACGGAGAATGAGATGGCTGGATGGCATCACCGACTCTGTGGACATGAGTTTGAGTGTACTCCGGGAGTTGGTGATGGACAGGGAGGCCTGGCGTGCTGTGATTCATGGGGTCGCGGAGAGTCGGACACGACTGAGCGACTGAACTGAACTGAACTGAACTGATAGGTAAAAAATAAAAGAAAGCCATTTTAGCATTAGAAAAAAACTGAACATGTCAACACTGTGAAAACAAAAGTTACAGTAGTTTCAAGTTTGAGTAAAGAAGAAGGCTTTTTTTATGAGGGGCAATTATTTTTTGCCTTTGTCACATGAAGACTTCTTTTTTAATGATCTGTTTATTTCTAGTGTTGAGCTAAATTTAAGTTTAAATTGCTTTATCTGGGAATATAGTTGACAAATGATAAATACTTAAACATCACCTAGGCAAGTTTGGTGACCTCCAATAGAAAAAAAAAAAAGTCATTCAAAGGGAAAACATCTGTGCAAATCTCAGGTCCTTATAGGCCCTGTAAGTCTAGTTAACACTCTAGTTAACATTCTAGCTATGACTTTGTGTGTGTGCATGCTAAGTCTCTTCTGTCGTGTCTAACTCTTTTTGTGACCCTATGGACTGCAGCTTGCCAGGCTCCTCTGTCCACGGGATTCTCCAGGCAAGAATATTGGAGGGGGTTACCACGCCCTCCTCCAGGGGATCTTCCTGACTGGGATCAAACCCCTGTCTCTCATGTTTCCTGTACTGTCAGGTGGGTTCTTTACCACTAGAGCCACATGGGAAGTCCCAGTTAAATCTATGATAACACATTATGCTGTTTTTTAGAAGACACATAAAGCTACTCAGTTATAAAAAAATATTCACATTATAGAGGTAATTGTTTCTATTGTGTTTAACTATGGTTTACATATTTTAAAATAAAAAGAAAAGAAAAAGGTTCTTGGTGTGAGAAAAGTATAGCATCAATTATTTATATTGGGAATGAATCAAAAATATATCCTTAATTAGTTTCCTGTGCCCCTTTAACTTTTGAATATTTACACATAAAATGTCAGAGCTAGTGCTATAAACTGGAGCTAGAGAAATAATAAAAACACGTACACTGTTTTTATGAACAAAATTAGAGGAAGGAAAAAGACAATCGAAATGAAAGGTAAAATCGTATTTTTGACTAGTGGTTCAAGGTGTGATATATAATCCTATGACGATTTATAATAATGATATTTGACCTGGAAATATTTTTTTTATTTTGACCAAAAGCTATTTTTTGTTTGAAGCTAAAACCTAAGGACATTTTAAGCATATTTGTTTCTGATAGCAACCATCTTTGAAATGATGAAGTCTGTGTTACATTTTAGAAACAGCTTAAGTGCAATTGTAGAGTGGAGAACTTGGAAAGAGAAACTGAATTCCAAGGTTTCACCAAAAATATTCACATGTAAAGGTGAACACTCTCTAAAGAGAAAAATTTCCATTGAAATGATAATGCAGTGAACTTTCAAAAGCAAAAGCAACAGAATTCATATATATGAAAGAGAAGACATTCTAATGTTAAGAAAAATAGACAAAGTAGGAGAAAAATCTCATACAGTAAAAATTACTCTTTTTAAACTCTTTGGGGAATTAAAATCTATCAAGTACTTATAAATTCACTAATAGAAATACAGTATCATTTTAAAAGATGAAAGTATCTTAAAATTCATAAGCAGATTTTAAAACTTTATATCTCTTTCATATTTGATTGTTAATTACAGTTAAATGTGGAACAATGTCTAAAATATGATATTTTAAAAGGAGACTAAATAGTATCTCATTGTGGTTTTGATTTGCATCTCTCTGATTATGAGGGATGTTGAGCATTTTTTCATGTGTTTGTTAGCCATCTGTATGTCTTCTTTGGAGAAATGTCTGTTTAGTTCTTTGGCCCATTTTTTGATTGGGTCGTTTATTTTTCTGGAATTGAGCTGCAGGAGCTGCTTGTATAATTTGGAGATTAATGCTTTATCAGTTGCTTCATTTGCTATTATTTTCTCCCATTCTGAAGGCTGTCTTTTCACCTTACTTATAGTTTCCTTTGCTGTGCAGAAGCTTTTGATTTTAATTAGGTCCCATTTGTTTATTTTTGTTTTTATTTCCAATATTCTGGGAGGTGGGTCATGGAGGATCCTGCTGTGATTTATGTCGGAGAGTGTTTTGCCTATGTTCTCCTCTAGGAGTTTTATAGTTTCTGGTCTTACAGTTAGCTCTCTAATCCATTTTGAGTTTATTTTGGTGTATGGTGTTAGGAAGTGTTCTAGTTTCATTCTTTTACAAGTGGCTGACCAGTTTTCCCAGCACCACTTGTTAAAGAGACTGTCTTTTCTCCATTTTATATTTTTGCCTCCTTTGTCAAAGATGAGGTGTCCATAGATGCGTGGATTTATCTCTGGGCTTTCTATTTTGTTCCATTGATCTATATTTCTGTCTTTATGCCAGTACCATACTGTCTTGATGACTGTGGCTTGAGATACCATTTCACACCAGTCAGAATGGCTGCTATCCAAAAGTCTACATGCAATAAATGCTGGAGAGGATATGGAGAGAAAGGAACCCTCTTACACTGTTGGTGGGAATGCAAACTAGTACAGCCACTATGGAGAACAGTGTGGAGATTCCTCAAAAAATTGGAAATAGAACTGCCATATGATCCAGCAATCGCACTCCTGGGCATACACACCGAGGAAACCAGAATTGAAAGAGACACGTGTACTCCAATGTTCATTGCAGCACTGTTGATAATAGCCAGGACATGGAAGCAACCTAGATGTCCATCTGCAGACGAATGGATAAGAAAGCTTTGGTACATATACACAATGGAGTATTATTCAGCCATTAAAAAGAATACATTTGAATCAGTTCTAATGAGGTGGATGAAACTGGAGCCTATTATACAGAGTGAAGTAAGCCAGAAAGAAAAACACCAATACAGTATACTAACACATATATATGGAATTTAGAAAGATACAAATGATAACCCTGTATACGAGACAGCAAAAGAGACACAGATGTATAGAATAGTCTTTGGGACTCTATGGGAGAGGGTGAGGGTGGGATGATTTGGGAGAATGGCATTGAAACACGTATGTTGTCATATGTGAAACGAATCACTAGTTCAGGGTCAATGCATGTTATAGGATGCTTGGGGCTGGCATGCGGGGATGACCCAGAGGGAGGATAAAGGGAGGAGGGAGGTGGGAGGGTGGTTCAGGAGGGGGAACTTATGTAAACCCGGAGCAAATTCATATCAATGTATGGCAAAACCAACCAATATAATATTGTAAAATAATTTGCCTCCAATAAAAAATAAATTAATTACATAAAAAAAAAAAATAAAAGGAGACTAAATAAATAAATAAATCATACACATGTCTTTTATCTTGCAAAGGACAGTAAATAAAGGCATGTCTGTTATGCAGATTTAAGTCCATGCTTTCTCCATTAAGCATGAGCCACGGACTTCCCTGGTGGCTCAGATGGTAAAGCGTCTGTCTATAATGCAGGAGACCCAGGTTCAAGCCCTGGGTTGGGAAGATCCCCTGGAGAAGGAAATGGCAATCCACTCTAGTACTATTGCCTGGAAAATCCCATGGACAGAGGAGCCTGGTAGGCTACAGTCTATGGGGTTGCAAAGAGTTGGACACAACTGAGTGACTTCACTTTAAATTTTCTCCATTAATAAGTTTCTAGAGACTTAGTTCATCCTCCTCTTCCAGGTACAGATAGGGAGACACCCTTATAAATGGAAATTTACCTTATAAATATAATTTCTCTTATAAAAGGGTAACTTCTACCAGTTTTTTGAGATTTTTGTGTATCTGCAGTTACTTAAAAATAACTGGCTCAAGATAAACCTTATGCCAGAGTCATATTTGAGGGTGCCAAATGTTGCTACCTTTTACTGGGTTTCAGGTGCATCCATATTTAGCTTACAAGAAGGCAAATATGGTTGTATACTTGCAGTGTTCCAAGGCCTGTACTCAGAACTAGCACGGGTCACTCCTGCTCCCGTTCCATTGGCAAGAACATGGTCATATAAGGACATTCTAGGAATGCTGGGCTGGGAAGTATAGTCTTCAGCTGGTGGGCACTTTTCTCACTATAACTTTATTTCCTACCAAAGAAAGGGAAAGCAGATTCTGGTGCTGTCAGGAAGGGGGAAATTTTCCTTTCTCCTCCTTTCTTCCTGGTTCTTTTGGCCAGTTGAGTAATTAAAATAGTTTAAGCTGGTAGGCTGCAGTCCATGGGGTCGCGAAGAGTCGTACACGAATGAGCGACTTCACTTTCACTTTTCACTTTCATGCATTGGAGAAGGAAATGGCAACCCACTCCAGTGTTCTTGCCTGGAGAATCCCAGGGACGGGGAGCCTGGCTTCTGCCGTCTATGGGGTCGCACAGAGTCGGACACGACTGAAGCGACTTAGCAGCAGCAGCAGCAGCAAGCTATATTAACAAAAGAAAATCAAATTTAGTTTTGTATGTATGGGAATGATCTTGGATGGTCTTGGCCTGCAGTTACTTGAAGCAAGACTTTGGTTCCGAACCAGAGACTGAAGTCAGGCTGCATCACTGAGAGCTCTGAGTCATAGCCACTAGGCCACCAGGAAGCAGTGGCCAGTGACAAGGCCTTGGCCCATCTCCTGTACAGAAATGAATCTGCATAGAGATGAAAAGTAGTTACACAAGTGTTTATTAGGAGGAAAAACAGTAAGTGTGGATGGGCAGACAGAGAGAGAGAGTCATACATGTGTTAGTCCGAATTGCTTTTATGGGACATTTCTTCTGACTTCCTTTGACCAACTGTGTTGCTTTACCTGGTTCTGAGTCCATATTCGGTATATCTCAGAGTCCTCCCATATGTGCCTACACATCTCTTAGACAAGTTGGATTCTAGCAAAGAGATCTATGGGTAGTTGCATCACTTACTATGAGGTGATGCCCCCTCCCTTTTAGACCTTCAAGGAGCCTTTCTGTAGTCTGTAAGGTCTCCTGGACTTTGAGAATGAGGAATATGTGGTCTTTTATCTTTTGTCTGGGCAGAGCTCAGCATCTTCTCTCTCCTTCTGCTCAGCCTGGGACCCATCTATCTCCTTCCTGAGTAACACCACATAAATAAGTCACAAGCATAAGTGGCTCAAAGACAGAAAGTTAAAATGAAGTATATATGTCATCCTGAGCTAAGAAATGAGATTGGGCCCTGGGGCTTCCAAGGAGAGGAGGGTCATTCACAAGATGATAAGAAGAGTATATGTTTGGTAATTAGATGTTTAATCAGATGTTTGCCCTACCATATCTGTTCTGTTCTGTTCAGTCGCTCAGTCGTGTCCAACTCTTTGCGACCCCCTGGACTGTAGCCTACCAGGCTTCTCCGTCCATGGGATTCTCCAGGCAAGAATACTGGAGTGTGTTACCATTTCCTTCTCCAGGGGATCTTCCCGACCCAGGGATAGAACCCGGGTCTCCCACATTGGAGGCAGAAGCTTTAACCTCTGAGCCACCAGGGAAGCCCACCCTACCATATAAATGGGGTCATTTAGATTCTTTTTATCCCTGGTAATAATTCCTTTTCTGGGAAAAATCCCCAATTTAAATTCATATGGATAATTTAGGGATGGGTAGTCATTTCTCTTCAACCCACAGTGTCTCTGCTGTCTTTAGCCCAAAATAATTCACATACCAAAGTGGCACATAGAGGCCTGTTCTGAACCCTACCCACAGTGCATATGTAGCTGTTTCTCCCATAAAGTTGACTTATATTGAATTTAATTATGCTTAAAATATCATGTATCATTAATTTTTTTATTTAAAAAAATTTGCCACTCACCACCTTGTTTTGTCACCTAAAATATTCATTCTTTCTACAAATACTTATTGAGCAATTACTACATACTGGTGCAGTAGTAGGAATGTAGGACACAGAGTATATGTCAGAGTCCTAGAATTTCAGAAATTTGCCATATAGTTGCGATGGATATATGTCAACTACTGTGGCAGGTGATTTAAACAACTCTGTCTTTTAATAGTAGTGAAAACTCTTAGAACAAATCTGTAAATATCAGAAAAATTTGGGGTTGTAAAAGTAACACAAATCTAAAGACCAGGATTCACAGACCTATCTTTTCTAAAGCCAGTGTTATTTGTTATATATAATGAAGCTGAGCTAACACAATCCAATTGTTAAATCAAATACACACAAATTAGAAATCTTCCACAGTATCAATTTTTACTGAATTTCAAGAACCCAAGAAGTGAAGAGGCTTGTACATAGCATATGAAAACAGATAGCTACAGCTTTACATCACAATTGCAGAGTGTATGCATGCATGCTAAGTCACTTCAGTAGTGTCTGATTCTATGTAACCCTATGGACTGTAGTGTGCCAGGTTCCTCTGTCCATGGGATTCTCCAGGCAACAATAGTGGAGTGGGTTGCCATTTCCTTCTCCAAGGGATCTTCCCAACACAGGGGTTGAATCCGAGTCTCTTATGTCTCCTGCATTGGCAGGTTGGTTCTTTACCACTAGTGCAACCTGTGCCCTCCTTCAGGAGATCTTCCAGACCCAGGGATCAAACCTGTGTCTATTACATCTCCTGCACAGGCAGGTGGGTTCTTTACCACTAATGCTACCTGGAAGCCACAGTTGCAGAGAACCATCCATAAATGTTAGGCTTCAGCATTATGCAAACCAAGAACTTCCAGATGTCCAAGCTGGATTTAAAAAAGGAAGAGGAACAAGAGATCAAATTGCCAACATTCGCTAAATTTATCTGCCTCCCGAGAAACCAGTATACAGGTCAAGAAGCAACCATTGGAACCCTGTTTGGAAAAACTGATTGGTTCAGGATTGAGAAAGGAGTATGACAGGGCTGTCTGCTATCACCCTTCTTGTTTAATCTGTATGCTGAGCACATCATGAGAAATGCCAGGCTGGATGAGTTACAAGTTGGAATTAAGATAGGTGGGAGAAACCTCAACCACCTCAGACAAGTGGATGATGCCATTCTAATGGCAGAAAGTGAAGAGGAACTAAAAAGCCTCTTGATGAGGGTGAAGGAGGGGAGTGAAAGAGCCAGCTTAAAACTAAATATTAAAAAAAGCTAAGATCATGGTATCTGGCCCCATTATTTCATGGCAAATAGAGGGGGTGGCGGGGAGGAAGTAGTGACAGATTACCTCTTCTTGGGCTCTAAAATCCCCGAGGATGGTAACTGCAGTCATGAAATCAGAAGACGACTGCTTCTTGGTAGGAAAGCTATGACAAACTTAGACTGTGTTGAAAAGCAGAAACATCATTCTGCCAACAAAGGTCCATACAGTCAAGGCTACAGTCTTCCCAGTGGTCATGTACGGTTGTGAGAACTAGACATAAAGAAGTCAGAGTACCAAAGAATTTATACCTTTGAACTGTAGTGCTGGAGAAGACTCCTGAGAGTTCCTTGGACAGCAAGGAGATCAAAGCAATCAATCTTAAGGGAAATCAACCCTGAATCCTCATTGGAAGGACTGATACTGAAGCTGAAGCTCCAGTATTTTGGTCATCTGATGCAAACAGCTGCCTCATTGGAAAAGTCCCTGATGCTAGGAAAGATTGAGGGCAGAAGGAGAACAAGGTGTCAGAGGATGAGATGGCTGGATGGCATCATCGATGCAATGGACATGAACTTGGGCAAACTTCAGGAGATGTTGAGGGACAGGGAGGCCTGGCATGCTGCAGTCCATGGGGCTGCAAAAGTTGGACAAAACTGGGCAACTGAACAACAACAACAAATCCATATTGAAGCTCACCATTCAGAAAACAAAGATCATGGCATTTTGTCCCATCCCTTCATGGGAAATAGATGGGGAAACAGTGGAAACAGTGTCAGACTTTATTCTTTTGGGCTCCAAAATCACTGTGGATGCTGATTGCAGCCATGAAATTAAAAGACGCTTACTCCTTGGAAGGAAAGTTATGAACAACCTAGATAGCATATTAAAAAGCAGAGACGATACTTTGCCAACCAAGGTCCGACTAGTCAAGGCTATGGTTTTTTCAGTGGTCATGTATGGATGTGAGTGTTGGACTGTGAAGAAAGCTGATTGCTGAAGAATTGATGCTTCTGAACTGTGGTGCTGGAGAGGACTCTTGAGAGTCCCTTGGACTGCAAGGAAATCAAATCAGTCCATTCTAGAGGAGATCAATCCTGCGTGTTCATTGGAAGGACTGATGTTGAAGCTGAAACTCCAATACTTTGGCCACCTCATTGGACGAGTTGATCACTGGAAAAGACTCTGATGCTGGGAGGGATTGGGGGCGGGAGGAGAAGGGAACAACAGAGAATGAGATGGCTGTATGGCATCACCCACTCAATGGATATGAGTTTGAGTGAACTCAGGGAGTTGGTGATGGACAGGGAGGCCTGGCGTGCTGTGATTCATGGGGTTGCAAAGAGTCGGACAGGACTGAGCGACTGAACTGAACTGAACTATTTTACTATAAACAAGCTTAGACAATTAGGTTATGTACACCCTGAGATAAGGATTCCAGAGATAAGGTCACCCAGCTAACAAATGCTGTGTGTTTGTTTGCCTAGTCCAGATCACCTGCCTTCTTTCTCTATAAGAGTGACACAGACACACATTCTCAATCCAACTCAACCAAGTGAATGGATTATAGACTTGCTGTGATAACCATTTCATTCTCATCAAGTTCTAGTTTCTTTTCTCCAAATTTCCTATGTCACCAATTATCATTCATGGTTAAATAAACTTAGCTGCAGAGCTATGGACTTTTACACAAATATGAATGTTTCTACAAACTGTTTTGTACTTACAAAAATTGTAAGTTTGCACAAATAGATAGCATAGGTAATTATCCAACTCCACCAAATTAAAACAAAAAATTTTTCTCAATACAGAGATACAGTGAAAGGAGGAAGAAAAAGTAATTACATAATAGAAACTAATTATCCATCTGCCAAATTAAATGGGCTTCCCAGGTGGCACTAGTGGTAAAGAATCCGCCTACAAATGCAGGAGACCTAAGAAACATGGTTTCAATCCCCGGGTTGGGAAGACCCATGGCAACCCACTCCAGTATTCTTGCCTGGAGAATTCCATGGACAGAGGAGCCTGGCAGGCTACCAGTCCATGGTGTCACAGAGAGTTAAACATGGCTGAAGTGACTTAGCACACACACAAACATATTAAAAAATTTTTTTTTCTCAGTACAGAGATACAGTGAAAGTAGGGAGAAGAAGCCATTACATGATATCCTTTTTAGAGAAGAACCAGAAGCTTGAAAACTAAAGTCACGATCTCTCAAAATTCTGTTAATACTATAGGCATGAGTCTAAGCAAAGATATTCACAGCTGGGGTCTGAAGAGACTCAGGATAGGAAAGTGAAGCAAAGACAACTGACAAAATGAAAGTGATAAAAGAGAAAGATATAGAAAATGCTAAATAACTTTTATTTTAAGTATGTCTAGATTCAATCACATGGGGTCTCTAGACTCTCATAGAAATCACTTTTGTTCATTGGCCATTATGGAGAGTTTAAGAACGTATGGAGAATTAAGATGCTCTGAACTGAGACTGCAAGCTTCATTTTACGTGGCTTTGAGTCACTGCTGCTATATTCCAGAAAATTAATTTTCCACTTAGTGGTTTTCTTTGGTTTTCCCATTATAGAACAAAAAATCTACAGATCTAAGAATTTAAAAAGCTGTAGGCAGTGTTCAGTCAACTAGCTCTAACACAGCCCAAGATACCCTGAAATTAAGGGCAGAGGAATTGCTTTTACTGAAGCTGTGAGGATGAAGTCCCCCTGCCTCCCCCTCCACCCCTTTTGTTTTATTTATTTATTAAAGTATACTTGATTTGCAGTGTTGAGCTATTAATAGTTTCTGGTGTATAGTACAGTGATTCAATTATATATATAATTATTAATAATTATATTAATATATATAAAATTATATATAATTCCTTTCTATATTCTTTTCCATTATGGTTTAATACCCAGATAATCATGATGGTGTGATCAGTCACCTAGAGCCAGACATCCTGGAATGTGAAGTCAAGTGGGCCTTAGGAAGCATCACTACAAAGCCAGTAGAGGTGACGGAATTCCAGTTGAGCTATTTCAAATCCTGAAAGATGGTGCTGTTAAAGTGCTGCACTCAATATGCCAGCAAATTTGGAAAACTCAGCAGTGGCCACAGGACTGGAAAAGACAATGCCAAGGAATGCTCAAACTACCGCACAATTGCACTCATCTCATACACTAGTAGGGCTGCCGTCTATGGGGTCACACAGAGTCGGACACGACTGAAGTGACTTAGCAGCAGCAGCAGCATACACTAGTAAAGCCATGCTCAAAATTCTCCAAGCCAGGCTTCAGCAATAAGTGAACTGTGAATTTCCAGATGTTCAACCTGGTTTTAGAAAAGCCAGAGGACCAGAGATCAAATTGCCAACATCTGCTGGATCATCAAAAAAGCAAGAGAATTCCAGAAAAACATCTATTTATGCTTCATTGACTATGCCAAACCCTTTGACTGTGTGGATCACAACAAACTGTGGAAAATTCTGAAAGAGATGGGAATCCCAGACCACCTGACCTGCCTCTTGAGAAACCTGTATGCAGGTCAGGAAGCAACAGTTAGAACTGGACATGGAACAACAGACTGGTTCCAAATAGGAAAAAGAGTACGTCAAGGCTGTATATTATCACTCTGCTTATTTAACTTATATGCGGAGTACATCATGAGAAACGCTGGTCTAGAAGAAGCACAAGCTGGAATCAAGATTGCTGGGAAAAATATCAATAACCTCAGATACACAGATGATACAACCCTTATGGCAGAAAGTGAAGAAGAACTAAAAAGCCTCTGGATGAAAGTGAAAGAGGAGAGTGAAAAAGTTGGCTTAAAGCTCAACATTCAGAAAACTAAGATCATGGCATCCGGTCCCATCACTTCATGGCAAATAGATGGGGAAACAGTGGCTGACTTTATTTTTGGGGGCCAAAATCACTGCAGATGGTGATTGTAGCCATGAAATGAAAAGATGCTTACTCCTTGGAAGGAAAGTTATGACCAACCTGAACAGCATATTAAAAAGCAGGGACATTACTTTGCCAACAAAGGACTATCTAGTCAAGGATATGGTTTTTCCAGTGGTCATGTATGGATGTGAGAGTTGGACTATAAAGAAAGCTGAGCGCCGAAGAATTGATGCTTTTGAACTGTGGTGTTGGAGAAGACTCTTGAGAGTCCCTTGGACTGCAAGGATATCCAATCAGTCCATTCTAAAGGAGATCAGTCCTGGGTGTTCATTGGAAGGACTGATGTTGAAGCTGAAACTCCAATACTTTGGCCACCTGATGCGAAGAGATGACTCATTGGAAAAGACCCTGATGCTGGGAAAGATTGAAGGCAGGAGGAGAAGGGGACGAAAGAGGATGAGATGGTTGGATGGCATCACTGACACGATGGACATGGGTTTGGGTGGACTCCGGGAGCTGGTGATGGACAGGGAGGCCTGGTGTGCTTCAGTCCATGGGGTCGCAAAGAGTCAGACATGACTGAGTGACTGAACTGAACTAAACTTATATGTTCTCATGATTATCCTTCTTAACAGACTTTGAGCTTGTGGGCAAAAGCAATGTCTAGCACATTGTTGAAACTCAATACTTCATTGTTGAATAAATGAGAGAGAAATAGAGGAAAGAATAGAAAATAATAATAAATAGATTAAACTTATAAAAAAAGAATACCTATGCTTCAAAAGCGAAAGAGAGGAAGATAGGTTATGATCTGATCAGAAAAAACTAAAGCAATGATGTAATGGAAAACCAAACAAAACCTAGTATCAACTCCATGGAAAAGTAAAATTTATACAAGAAAGGAATACTATATACAAATAGAATGAACTTAGAGCAGATCTGAGCAACTATAGCTCTGTGTTTGTCTCCAGGTATGTCTGGAGTCATAATACTGACTCTTGGCCAGGACTGGAATAAAATGTACTGCCTATGGATTTATATTGTGCAGTTTGAATTCCAAAACTTCCTCAGAGGCACTCAATAGCAAGTTGTCTATATTGCTCATTGAGAGTGTAGAATGATGGTTTGCACCTGATTTAACCAGTTACAAAGGGCTTCCCCAATGGCTCAGCAGTGAAGAATCTGCCTACAACACAGGAGACACAGGAGATGCAGGTTTGACCCCTGGATTGGGAAGATCCCTCGAGAAGGAAATGGCAACCCATTCCAATATTCTTGCTAGGACAGTCCCAGTGACAGAGGAACCTAGCAGGCTATAGTCCAAGGGGCTATAAGATCAAACAAAGAAAAAGAATTTTAGAAATAAATAAGATGTTTAAGTTCTAATTCCTCTATTTCCTCTTCCTTATTTATCAATAGTGATATATTTCAACAATCTATCCAATATTGATTCCATTTCAATGCATATTAAATAAACATTCACTTGATCCTATGTCATTTCTTCACTATCTTACCCATCCCCAATTAAATATGCAAATGAGCACTTTTTTTTTTTTTTCAATTATGGTAAACACACATAGGGGCTTCTCTGGTGACTCAGATGGTAAAGAATCTGCCTGCAATGCAGGAGACCCCCGTTTGATCCTTGGATCATGAAGATCCCCTGGAGAAAGGAATGGCTACCCACTTCAGTATTCTTGCCTGGAGAATTCCATGGACAGAGGAGCCTGGTGTAGTCCATGAGGTCACAAAGATTCGGACATGACTGAGTGACTAACACTAAAGGCTTCCCTGGTTGCTCAGTCAGTAAAGAATCCACCTGCAAGAGACCCACCTGAGTGCAGGCAACCTGTATTCGATCCCTGGGTGGGAAAATCCCCTGGGGAAGGAAATGGCCACCAACTCCAGTATTCTTGCCTGGAGAATTCCACGGACAGAGGAGCCTGGTGGGCTACAGTCCACAGGATCGCAAGAGTCGGACACGACTTAGCCACTGAACCACCAAACACACATAAGCATACACACACATACACATATAACAGGAGCTCTGTTCTCTTAACAAAATTTTAAGTGTGCAGTATGGTATTTTTAACTATGACCACAATGTTGTACAGCAGAACTCTGAAATGTTTTAATCCTGCATAATCAAAACTTTATACCCACTGAACAGCAATTTCTCTTTTACCCCTTCTCTCAACCCCTGGCAACCACCATTTTGTTTTCTGTTTCTATGGACCATATTGCCAATCTATTGGTTTTGCCTAAAAACTAGTATGAATCCAATACTGTGTTACTTTTATTGATAGTTCCCCAGGAATAACCCTCTTAATTCCACCTATTGAATGGAGTTGTACTTGTCTTCTTCAGTCAAAATGAAAAGATCAGCTAGTTGTAATGCGGCTGACTTGCAGCCAGAGTTTTTGCTCTCTGCCCTTGAGTTACAGTCTGTGAACTATGCTACTTATGAAGCAGACTTAGAAAGCATTCTAGTCCAAATTCTAGGACTGCTGAATGGTAGTCATGGGTTTTTGCCAAAGGCTTTAACCAGCTTGAGTTTTCTAGTGGTTTATATTTCTACTGTCATTTGAGCATCAAGTTAGAGTGGGGCTGTACAGGTCAATGGCCATTTAAAGCTTCAAGAGAGAGCCTGATGCTGTTTAAAGCATTATTCAAATTAAGCTTTTTCTGTTGTTATTGTGTGAATAAGCACCAATAAAATTGATAGATGTGCTATGATTTCTTCAGAAACCAGGAAATCTTTATGGCTCTTGTTTCAGTTTTGGAGCTGGAGAGACAATAACTCATTGTGATTGGTTGAGGAATGCTGCTAGTGGGTTTGGCCCATGTAATTACTCAGAATTTTATCATTTATGTTGGACCCTGTATTTTAGCTCAGTTAATTAGCTACTCCCTGGTGGTTATATAATTAACCAGCATTTGGAATTCATGCTTAGCTTGATTTTTAGATTTAGATATCAACATTATATTATTGATGTAATGAATAACAGTACTTCTCGACTGAATTAAATCAACATCTTTTCTCACCAAGTTGTGCTTACAAGCAGGATAATTTAAATATCCCCATAGGTGCACAGTAAATGTGTACTAGAGTGTGTTTCACATGAATACAAATTTGATTTTGATTTTCTTTCAAAATAGGAATCTAAAAGGAAGCATTATTCAGATTGATCACAGAATATCAACTACCCTTAGTCTGTGGCAGATCTTGAATTGTTAACACTTTAACAGGAATGGCTGATGCTATTGAAGGCTCCTCTTTATTCAATTCTCTGGAGTCTAAAGTTATCCTCCAGGATTCATCAGCTTACCTCACATGCTGTATTGGACTATCAAAAAGGAGTTTGTAATACTAATTCACTTGCATTTACCACATCTTTAATCAAAACTAAAAGTTCTTGATGCTCCTTTCTCTCCCCCTACCTCTTCCTACCTTTCTTAGGTATTCCTATTCCTAGGTATTCTACTGTTTTATGTTAACACTTTGAATGGGTTTAGGTCCCTCCCATCTGACATGCCCAATTAAAAGATAATGAAGAGTAGATCTGTATGATCTCCTTATTTCCAAAGACTTGGATAAGGCAAGAGTTCCTCATTCATACATTATACCCATTCTGGTAATACATTCTGGTATGGGTGATGTAACAGTCTTATATAGCTTTTATTCATAAATTCCTACATTGAACCACACTTTTATTTCTGAATATTTTGCCTTATCCCACTACTTAATCACATTTCCCCTTATGCTTTCATTAGCAGGTTGTATACTGTGCACCAGTGTCTAGAAATTTCAATAAAATTTCTTTACTGCCCAAGTTAGTTTTCTTGCATACCAATAAAAATGACCTTTCATTGCTGGGACACTGCATTACCAGTCTCTGGCCACCTTGTCATTCAGAATAATCTTTTTAAACTCTCATATTTTAAACTGAAATGCTTTGAAAGAGACTGCAGATTCTCCTTTTATGCCATTATTAGATTTATAAAATTCATTAAGGCTAGGAGAAATTGAGGAGTTGGTCAAGCAGCCAGATCACATAATCTCCTATAGTTCAGTTCAGTTCAGTTCAGTCGCTCAGTCGTGTTCGACTCTCCGCGACCCCATGAATCACAGCACGCCAGGCCTCCCTGTCCATCACCAACTCCCGGAGTTCACTCAAACTCATGTCCACAGAGTCGGTGATGCCATCCAGCCATCTCATTCTCCGTCGTCCCCTTCTCCTCCCGCCCCCAACCTTTCCCAGCATCAGAGTCTTTTCCAGTGAGTCAACTCGTCGCATGAGGTGGCCAAAGTATTGCAGTTTCAGCTTTAGCATCAGTCCCTCCAATGAACATCCAGGATTGATCTCCTTTAGAATGGACTGGTTGGATCTCCTTGCAGTATAAGGGACTCTCAAGAGTCTTCTCCAACACCACAGTTCAAAAGCATCAATTCTTCAGTGATCAGCTTTCTTCACAGTCCAACTCTCACATCCATACATGACCACGGGAAAAACCATAGCCTTGACTAGACAGACCTTGGTTGGCAAAGTAATGTCTCTGCTTTTTAATATACTATCAAGGTTGGTCATAACTTTCCTTCCAAGGAGCAAGCATCTTTTAATTTCATGGCTGCAATCAGCATCTGCAGTGATTTTGGAGCCCAAAAAAATAAAGTCTGACACTGTTTCCACTGTTTTTCCATCTATTTCCCATGAAGTGATGGGACCAGATGCCATGATCTTTGTTTTCTGAATGTTGAGCTTCAAGCCAACCTTTTCACTCTCCTCTTTCACTTTCATCAAGAGACTTTTGAGTTCCTCTTCACTTTCTGCCATATGGGTAGTGTCATCTGCATATCTGAGGTTATTGATATTTCTCCCAGCAATCTTGATTCCAGCTTGTGCTTCTTCCAGCCCAGCGTTCCTCATGATGTACTCTGCATATAAGTTAAATAAGCAAGGTGACAATATACAAACTTGACGTACACCTTTTCCTATTTGGAACCAGTCTGTTGTTCCATGTCCAGTTCTAACTGTTGCTTCCTGACCTGCATACAGGTTTCATAAGTAATCCATTAAAATTTTCATAGTTACTTCATCTATCTCTCCTTTTCCATACACTGTGAACACTTCTACTCAGCTTAAATATCTTGAGCTTTTTATCCATTTTATTCATATTTTTCTTTCTCTATAATTCTAATCTTTATCATCATTCAGCTCTATTTATAAGAAATGAATCAAGATGTCAATGGCAGCTTCTCTTAGATAATCTAACTCATCCATAAGAACATAAGGGAAATAAGTATTTGGAAGCCCTTTAATCATGACATCAATCACCACTTGAGTTAAAGGTGTACAATTATGGGAAACTTTAGCATCATCATATAATCAATTCAAAATTATTGATATTTTCAAGATTTCAGAAGCTTTAGAAGAATTATTTCAATTGGTATTTATGAATATTTCATTTAGTATCTAATATCCCCGCTATAGGTATACGTTATGTACCTTACCTTTTCCAGCTCTATAGATATGGAGTTTGATCCTCTAACCACGTTTCTGTAAAAGTGGCAACTAATTGAGGATCCTAAATCTAAACATACTCTTCCAGACAGCAATACCTAATACAAGGGAAATAGCTCCTTGAATCTGAATACATAAAATTCACTTTAGAATAAGCTTCCTAGAAAGCTGTCTGTATCACTCCTCAAATAACTGAATGCATTTTGCTTGTCTTTTGTTTCCTCCCTTTGCAAACTGTATAGTCTTTTTTAGATTAAGACACAATATGATCCAAAGAAACATTTACCCAATTCTCTTTTTGGTGTGCTGTGTCTTTAGGATCACAAATCATAATTTGGTGTATTTGGCAGTCTTAGTTTTTTCTGCTTCTTTCATTTTTCAAAGTATCCAAAATCACAAATTCTCGACTGACTTCCTTTATACCTGAATTTCCTTCTTAATTTATGTAACTGTTTCTTTTGCTTCAGTATCTGCAGTCCCCAAGTTCAATTGATATGCTTTTCTTCCCATCAGTGGTCACAGCATTTAAGAGATCTCAAACCAGAAGTGGCCCAGAAGTCCACCTATTGTCAAAGGTTCACAGCTCTCTTTCTTCATCTTTCTTTTGGCAAAAGTCTTAGCCATCAATTAAATCACACAGTCTAGGATCACTTCTATACCCTACTCAATGTCCAATTGCATCAATTACAGAATGTTGGAGAACTGAAAGGACTCCACAGAGTATATTAACATGTGACTTTGATGAAGGTGAAGCCTAAATTATAGCAGGAAAATGAAAGCACAGGTAAACATCAGAGAGGTATGAGACTTTTAGGCACACTACCTATGGTGCTTTCTCAGTTTTGCAGCATGTGCTTTGT
Source organism: Moschus berezovskii (assembly GCF_049115385.1). Taxonomy (NCBI): domain Eukaryota; kingdom Metazoa; phylum Chordata; class Mammalia; order Artiodactyla; family Moschidae; genus Moschus; species Moschus berezovskii. The sequence goes on from NC_142461.1 coordinate 52,929,200, forward strand.
CTTTGGATTATGACTCACCAAGATAGGTGTGAGATACTTTTGTCTTAGGAAAGCCAAGCACGTGTTTCCTGTGGAAACTATCAGTCAATAGCTAATAAGGCTATGAAACTAGTGATTGTGTGCATGCCCAGCCTCAAGAACACTGATTGTGTTGTCATTTCCTACTCCAGGTGATCTTCCCAATCCAGGGATCAAACTCGTGTCTTCTGCATCTTCTTCATTGGCAGGTGGATTCCTTACCACTGTGCTACCTGGACTTGTACTGCTGAGACCTACATAACATTTCTGAGTTCCAAAGTAAGGATTAATTACTAAACATCACATGGTTACAGTATCTTTAAATATTGTCTGAATTCCTAAAGGACTGGCGGTATGAGTTGTTTTTTCTCCTCTCATGTCTAAGCTGAGATTAACAATTACTACTTCCTTTTTACCTAGTGGACAAGATGGTCCTATAAGTTTTAACTTATCCAACACCACTCCATATGACAGGGAATGGATGAAGTGGAAAACACTGACTAGATTCATACTCCTGGCCAACGGTAAGGAAATCCTCTTATAAACATGATAATCCTACCCAAGGAAGAGCATCTTGTTAAAAATTAGTGATAAATGGTAGTAAGAGGAAATGATTATTGAAAGAAAGCCTAAAAATGGATAACAGAAAACAAAGGCTACATTTACATTGGTAACTTGTGATTGGGTAAAAGAATGATATTATCTCTTAGCTATATTTACAGATTTAGGTAAGAGTAAAACAATTCTCCTATAGATAACTCTTCCCCTGTTTCAAGCTAAAGGTGGCCCCCTGCTTATGACACATTGTAAATGAATATCTGAAATTCCCATTTTTCAGAATACATCTAAAGAGAATAGATCATTTTGAAAGGTAACACACTGGAAATTTTGCTTCCAAAGTGTAATTGCCCCAGATTCTCAAACAATATATAGTGACATGCAGAATTTATTCCAGTGATGGGAGCAATAGGGACAGTAGCTAGATTCAGTTTTCAGAGACAATATTGATATCTTGAGGGTTACATTAACAGTAGTGTTTTCATGAAATCAGTTCAGTGGTATGTGAATCAAGCCCTTCTCTAGATACATTGAGTTACATGGTATTCTTTAATAAAATCCTTTTTGCTTAAATTTTTGAGAGATGTTTTTATCACTTGAATTGAAAACCTTGAGTATTACTAAATTGCATATTTAAAAGTAGGGAGCAAAAAAGAGACCCAGAGATGGAATCCATGTCTTTTGTGTCTCCTGAATTGCAGGCAGATTCTTTACCACTAGCACCAGCTGGGAAGCCCCCAACAAACAGTGAAAATGAAAGTGAATGTCACTAAGTCGTGTCTGACTCTTTGTGACCCCATGGACTATACAGTCCATGGAATTCTCCAGGCCAGAATACTGGAGCAGGTAGCCTTTCCCTTCTCCAGGGGATCTTCCCAACCCAGGGATTGAACCCAGGTCTCTCAAATTGCAAACTGATTCTTTACAAGCTGAGCCACAAGGGAAGCCCAAGAATACTGGAGTGGGTAGCTTATCCCTTCTCCAGGAGGATCTTCCTGATCCAGGAATCCAACGAGGGTATCCTGCATTGCAGGAGAATTCTTTACCAACTGAGCTATCAGGGAAGCCCTGATACCTGACTGCCAACAGTTAATGTCTGATTACCAACAGACAGTAGTCAGGTAATCAAGTCCATATATAGTACTTGAGGATTTCAACACAAGCTTACACCCTGGTCCAGATCCACAAACTTAATAGTCTTCGGAAACTATTTGTTGAGTAAATGAATGGGGGTAGGTAATAATAGTAAGGTAGATATTAAGATAGATAATTAATACCAATAAATTCATGCAAAAAAAGGTTAGTACCCAAATAAAAGGGTGGAGCACAGGACCAGAATGGATGGCAGCAGCAGAAGTGTGATGACAATGGTGGCAAATAGTCAGTGACAAGGGTCTATAGCTGATGCAGGGGCCAGATGCTGGGTTGGGACATGGTCCAAGACTTAGGTTCTTAAAGGATCTGGGGGAGCAGAATAAGATCCCAGCCTAAGAGAATAGATCTGCTAGTGAGAAAGAGAACAGATTTCAAAGTGGATATCCCAGGGAACAGGAAGGCTTGTATTAAGGTTGAATTGATGCAGAATTACTTAAGATTTGAAATGGTACAGATTTGACCCTAGAGTCTCAGTTAGGTTTGAACCTTTACAAGAGAATCAGTGTTTCAGATTATGAGGGGAAGTAGTTATAGCAAATAAAGTCAGTTAATATTTATTATGGCATTTTGGCTTTTCTTTTCCATGAAATCACAAAGAGGCAATAACAGAAACTATATTCCAAGTAAAATGATTTACAATTAAGGAACATATGAGACAGATTATTAATTAAATATCTCAACCCATAAAGCAAGTTTCACAATAATCTAAGAGACAGCTTGAAGCAGATGTGGATCAACCTGTTGAGCAACAATCCTCATGGGTCTCTAGTGTTTCTGCACATTTTGCCAGTGAGATTCTGACAGCTCTTTGTTCTGGACTATCATTTCAAGGATGTGTGTATATACCTTGGAAAACAGAACTAGTGTCTCTCAGAGAAAAGTGCAGCCATGCTTACTGTCTATTACAGTAAAAATGTCTCATAAACCCATTTTTTTTTAAAGATCTTGCATTTTATTATAGTCTTTAATCTTACTTTGGACCACTTGTACCTAGTACTTGATCCTACTATAGACTTTTTAACTTAATCAACAAAATCAAAAGTGGTTTCTGACCAGATTTACAGAGGATGTAAACATTTATTACCATCAAAGTGTTTGCATAAAAAGTACAATAATAAAGATGAAAATGCCTCCTATTTCTTTTAGAAAGTAGTACATTATAAGCTTGCTGCATCTTTAATGTCTTTACTATCAGATGACAATGACAGAAGAAAAGAACTCTATACTTGAATTATGATAGCTCATCTATCACAGATTAATCTAAAAATGAAGTTTCTACGGAAACAGGAACTATTTTAACAAATGGGAAAAAAATCTCTCATTCAAACCTCTTTGAGCAGTAATGGCTGCAAAGCTGCAACATTTAAAAACTATGCTTATCAACAGTTCTGTCTTATGCACTTAGACTGAAGAAATCTAGAAAGCAGATAAAAGTAGTTTTAGTAAAACTACTGATTGTTCCTTGATCTGATATTAACGTGATGTCTGTGTAAAATGACAAAAAGAGTCAGTGTTGAGTCACGTTTTAGTGCCTGTCATTCTGCATTATCCCAGACTGTTAATGTGTTCTTTCCGAGTAGTTTGATTGAATTACTGTATACAGTCACTGTCTTATGTTAACAGTTTTGTCCTGATTTCATAATTTAAATGGAAGAAGATTTGATTATTTTCCATATCAAAACTATGTTCCTTGGAGCCACATTATCATGAATTTTCGTGCTTTTATACATTGGATGTCTTAAGCTGAATGCAGTTTAGGGGATCGTTTCTAATTATGGGAAGGTACTTCTTTCCTTCAACAGTGATCTGACTTGTGACAAATCTATACTATACACTATGGAAATGGCTAATAAGTCAATTGCAAACCAATTGAGTGTACAAATCTTAGTGCCAGTGCTGAAATCTCTTCAGAATAGTCACCATGATCTCAAAGTTTGTTTCAAAATTTGTAAGTATCAAGTGTCAATCAAAACTGAAGATGAAGCATTAATGAGTGTTGAATTCTCATGCTTTAGTGCATTTCCTTTTAAAAGTTTTTGGTTGTCTGCTATTTTTACCATACTGTTTCATTTAAATTTCCTACATGCTAACTTCATTTGTGCAATTGAAATTAAATTTCTGTATATAAAAGAAATGTCCCTTTCTGGAGCCCAGCGCAAGCATAATTACTGCCCATTACAAAAGATCCTGGTTGTCTTGGGGTTCCTTTCTTGAAACACAGCCCATAGTGTGTGCTTTGTCATCTGGACCTCTTCATGCCACCCTGTAGTAATTGGGGCTTGGGGAACCAGCACAAAAATACTGATGCTGTGGCTACCACTATTAGTGTGAGTAAAAAACTATCCTTTGCCTCTCACCTAGGCATATAATTTGTTCTACCAGCATTCCTTAAACTTGAATATTCTGAACTGAAAATCTAGTTACTAGATTTGAAGGAGCAATGAAAAGGGGGAAGAGAATGTTGGAGGAGTTAAGAGAAGAGAATGGGGGAGGAATATCTTTTGAATCAATCTTATTGATTCAAACCATCATGTATATTCTAGTTATTGTATTTTCCCAGTTAAAAATGATCCTATTTTCAAAGATCTGTTATGGGAATTGTTGATTTCTAAAAGTGTTTGGGGATAGTACATTGGGATGTTATGAAAAAAAGTGCTAGCTTTTCCACAAGAAAACTTGGCTTAATATTCCAGATTGTGGAAGTCTTACTTTATGACCTTGAACAACTCAGTTATCTTCTTTGAACACCAAGTTCCTCATCAGAATTCAGTAAAAGAAAAAAGACAATGTCCTGTTCACCTAACACATATTGCTTTGAAAACTTTTAGATGTTAACACTTTTAAGTAGAAAGTTGCCAGAACTGTTAAGAAAATACCATAGTAGTTACTATGAGGATTTCTGTAGTAGCAAACTAGAGTCTTTTACAGTCTTTTTAATATCCAGTATTATTCCTTATGTGCTTCCCTGGTGGCTCAGTGGTAAAGAATCCACCTGGCAATGAAGGACTTGATCCCTGGGTCAGGAAGATCCCCTGGAGAAGGAAATGGCAACCCACTTCCGGTATTCTTGCCTGAGAAATCCCATGGACAGAGGAGCCTGGTGGGCTATAGTCCATGAGATCGCAGAGTCAGACATGACTTAGCGACTAACAACAACAACAACTTATTCCTTATGGCCATGTCTTGAGAAACAGTTAGGCCATACTGGGATAAAATTGTGTGCAGAGAACACACCCTTTATGAGAATGGAAATGATGATGAATAGAAGCTCACATTGGTATTTAAAGTACATGATATTCAAACAATGATATTTCAAGTTGTAATGAAATATGTTCTTTTCTGAAGCAAATTCCCAGGAATGTTTTCATGAAAGCAATTCTTTAGGCCCATTGATCAATTAACTATGTTTTGCTGAAAAACAAACATGAGTAATTTACCAAAGTTAACTTATGAAAACCTTTCTTCTTCTAAATATTCATAATGTTTACAGCCATTTATATGATGGTTTATTACAACCTAGGTTGTTTTGGGCAACTTGGACACAAAATTTTCACCTTTCTCTTACTCTGTGATCTCTCTGCCTTTCAATCTACTCTCTCCTTGCTACAAAACCTTGCCATCTCTTTGCTCTGCCTATTAACGTCTCTCCCTCTCTCAATCTTCGCTCTCTTTGCTTCTAAGTTTCTTTATACTCCTTTCTTTTCTCTATTACTCTCCTCTCCTTGTTCCTTAAAATCCTCCCATTTCCCCTGTTGGTGTCTCCTTCTTTTTCTTTTTTGTTATTAGAGCATAATTGTTTTACAATGCTGTGTTGGTTTCTGTTGTACTACAATGTGAATTGATACCTCTTCTTTCTGCTCTCCCTCCCAATATTTGTCTTGGTCCCTGTGTCCTGGTCTTCTCCTTCCACTGTCTCACCCTCCTATCTCCTAGCTCCTCCATGTTTTTCTGAGATAGCACAGTATTCCAGGCACTCTGTGCTCATTGTGTTTACTTCCTTCTCTCAACAGTTTCCTCTTTCTATCCAGTTTTTTAAGCTTCAGAAGCAACAGCAGCAGCAACAGCAGCAAGCAGAAAAACAGGGCAATGGTCAGTTAAATAATTCTTAGATGCTACCATCTTCTTCTAAGTTAAAAATGACAGAATGTGGTCCAGTGGAAAAGGGAATGGCAAACCACTTCAGTATTCTTGCCTTGAGAACACCATGAACAGTATGAAAAGGCATAAAGATAGGACACAGAAAGATGAACTCCCCAGGTCAGTAGGTGCTCAATATGCTCCTGGAGATCAGTGGAGAAATAACTTCAGAAAGAATGAAGAGACAGAGCCAAAGCAAAAACAATACTCAGTTGTGGATGTGACTGGTGATGGTAGTAAAGTTCGATGCTGTAAGAGCAATATTGCATAGGAACCTGGAATGTTAGGTCCATGAATCAAGGTAAATTTGAAGTGGTCAAAGAGGCGATGGCAAGAGTGAACGTAGACATTCTAGGAATCAGTGAACTAAAATGGATTGGAATCGGTGAATTTAACTCAGATGACCATTCTATCTACTACTGTGGGCAGGAATCCCTTAGAAGAAATGGAGTAGCCATCAGAGTTAACAAAAGAGTCCAAAATGCACTATTTGGATGAGGTCTCATAAACAACAGAATGATGTCTGTTCGTTTTGAAGGCAAACCATTCAATATCACGGGAATCCAAGTCTATGCCCCAACTAGTAATGCTGAACAAGCTGAAGTTGAACGGTTCTTTGAAGACCTACAAGACCTTTTAGAACTAACACCCAAAAAAGATGTCCTTTTCATTATAAGGGACTGGAATGCAAAAGAAGGAAGTCAAGAAACACCCAGAGTAACAGGCAAATTTGTCCTTGGAGTACAGAATGAAGCAGGGCAAAGGCTAATAGAGTTTTGCCAAGAGAACGCACTGGTCATAGCAAACACCCTCTTCCAACAACACAAGAGAAGACTCTACACATAGATATCACCAGATGGTCAACACCAAAATCAGATTGATTATATTCTTTGCAGCCAAAGATGGAGAAGGTCTATACAGTCGGCAAAAACAAGACCAGGAGCTGACTGTGTCTCAGATCATGAACTCCTTATTGCCAAATTCAGACTGAAATAGAAGAAAGTAGGGAAATCCACTAAACCATTCAGGTATGACCTAAATCAAATCCCTTATGATTATACAGTAGAAGTGAGAAATAGATTTAAGAGAGTAGATCTGATAGAGTGCCTGATGAACTATGGATGGAGGTTCGTGACATTGTACAGAAGGCAGGGATCAAGATCATCCCCAAGAAAAAGAAATGCTAAAAAGCAAAATGACTGTCTGAGGAGGCCTTACAAATGGCTGAGAAAAGAAGAGAAGCAAAAAGCAGAGGAGAAAAGGAAAGATATAGCCACTTGAATGCAGAGTTCCAAAGAATAGCAAGGAGGGATAAGAAAGCCTTCCTCAGTAATCAGTGCAAAAATAGAGAAAAACAATAGAATGGAAAAGACTAGAGATCTCTTCAAGAAAATGAGAGATACCAAGGGAACATTTCATGCAAGGATGGGCTCGATAAAGGACAGAAATGGTATGGACCTAACAGGAGCAGAAGATATTAAGAAGAGGTGGCAGGAATACACAGAAGAACTGTACAAAAAAGATCTTCACGACCAAGATAATCACAATGGTGTGATCACTCACCTAGAGCCAGACATCCGGGAATGTGAAGTAAAGTGCACCTTAGGAAGCATCACTACAAAGAAAGCTAGTGGAGGTGATGGAATTCCAGTTGAGCTATTCAAATCCTCAAAGATGATGCTGTGAAAGTGCTGCACTCAATGTGTCAGAAAATTTAAAAAACTCAGCAGTGGCCACAGGACTGGAACAGATCAGTTTTCATTCCAATCCCATAGAAAAGCAATGCCAAGGAATGCTCAAGTTACCACACAATTGCACTCATCTCACACGTTAGTAAAGTAATGCTCAAAATTCTCCAAGCCTGGCTTCAGCAATACATGAACTTCCAGATGTTCAACCTGGTTTTAGAAAAGGCAGAGTAATCAGAGATCAAATTGCCGACATCTGCTGGATCATCGAAAAAGCAAGAGTTCCAGGAAAACGTGTATTTATGCTTTATTGACTATACCAAAGCCTTTGTGTGGATCACAATAAACTTTGGAAAATTCTGAAAGAGATGGGAATACCAGACAACCTGACCTGCCTCTTGAGAAACCTGTATGAGGGTCAGGAAGCAACAGTTAGAACTGGACATGGAACAACAGACTGGTTCCAAATAGGAAAAGGAGTCCGGCAAGGCTGTATATTGTCACCCTGCTTATTTAACTTCTATGCAGAGCACATCATGAGAAACACTGGGCTGGAAGAAGCACAAGCTGGAATCAAGTTTGCAGGGAGAAATACCAATAACCTCAGATATGCAGATAACACCACCCTTATGGCATAAAGTGAAGAAGAACTAAAGAGCCTCTTGATGAAAGTGAAAGAGGAGAGTGAAAAAGTTGGCTTAAAGCTCAACATTCAGAAAACTAAGATCATGGCATCCGGTCCCATGACTTCATGGCAAATAGATGGGGAAACAGTGGAAACAGTGGCTGACTTTATTTTGCGGAGCTCCAAAATCACTGCAGATGATGATTTGAGCCATGAAATGAAAAGATGCTTACTCCTTGGAAGGAAAGTTATGACCAATCTAGACAGCATATTAAAAAGCAGAGTCATTATGTTGTCAACAAAGGTCCATCTAGTCAAGGCTATGGTTTTTCCAGTGGTCATGTATGAATGTGAGAGTTGGACTGTGAAGAAAGCTGATCACTGAAGAATTGATGCTTTTGAACTGTGGTGCTGGAGAAGACTCTTGAGAGTCCCTTGGACTGCAAGATCCAACCAGTCCATCCTAAAGGAGATAAGTCCTGGGTGTTCCCTGTAAGGACTGATGTTGAAGCTGAAATTCCAATCCTTTGCCCACCTCATGTGAAGAACTGACTCATTGGAAAAGACCCTGATGGTGGGAAAGATTGAGGGCAAGAGGAGAAGGGGACGACAGAGGATGTGATGGTTGGATGCCATCACTGAGTCAACGGACGTAAGTTTGGGTAAACTCCGAGAGTTGGTGATGGACAGGAAGCCTTATATGCTGCAGCTCATGGGATTGCAAAGAGTCAGACACAATGGGGAGAAGGCAATGGCAAGCCACTCCAGTACTCTTGCCTAGAAAATCCCATGGATGGAGGAGCCTGGTAGGCTGCAGTCCGTGGGGTCACTAAGGGTCGGACACAACTGAGCGACTTCACTTTCACTTTTCACTTTCCACTTTCACACATTGGAGAAGGAAATGGCAAACCACTCCAGTGTTCTTGCCTGGAGAATCCCGGGGACGGGGGAGCCTGGTGGGCTTCTGTCTATGGGGTCACACAGAGTCGGACACGACTGAAGTGACTTAGCAGCAGCAGCAGCAGCAGCAGCAGCAGGCACAATGGAGCAACTGAACTGAACTGAACCATCTTCTCATAAGTTAAAAATCTAGGTATACGCTGTGTATTCAGGATGAATGTCACAAACCTTTACAGAGTGAAAAAAGGAACTTTATAGTATATTGCTAATTTTGGCAAAGAAGAGAAATTAATCATTTGGCATATTGTTCCTTTGGGAAATTGAATTTCCGATATATTGTTTTTCAGTAAATTGACCTAGAATCATTCTGAGTGGAAGGCAATGAAGCGTTCAGCATCATTCCAAAACCCAAGGAAGAAGTCAGTTCATAGCTATCCTGTCTTTTGTCAGAATTGGTCCCTGAATGTAGGGTCACTAGTTGTGGTTGGGGGCAGCAAATGAAAATACAAAAAATGGGAAGAAAATTTCTTAGTTTCTTTTCATTCAACTTTTTGCTCATATTTCTTTATGAATTCAGAGTGGATAAAAGTTATAATAATTTTTGATAGAACTGTAAATGTAAGCTATTCCAAATTTAGAGAGACTTCTAAATTTTGAAATATTGGCCTGAATGCCAGAACTTTCTTGTCCCCAAATATATGGGACTTAATTTTGAAGCCATGCCAGGCAGCTGCTATCAATTTACTAGAGTGTCTTCTTTTCTGGGGAACCTAATTTAAATGCTACCAATTGGAATTCTGAGATGTCAACGAATTTTTAATAAGTTGATGACAAAAGTGAGTAATAAAGTTTCAGAGTGGATAAAATCTGACACGATGCATTAGTGAACTTAAAAGTAGTATTGATGTGTAACTAGAAACCAGTTTGGAATGACTATTTCTGTGTACTTTCATTTCTGGTATCTACCCAGTCCAAGTCCATGCATCCAGAATGAAAGTAATCTCTCTCCACTTTCTGTCTCCTAAACACCAGTGATCCCTTAATGGAAGAACAAATCCCACTTTAGCCACAAATCTTTTCTGGACAGCGTCTGAAAAGATCATTTCCTCTTTTGAATTCTAATGTTAATTACAATTTGGTGGCTCTAGTGCTGAAGAATCCACTTGCGATGCAGGAGCTTCAGGGGACACAGGTTAGATCCCTGGGTCAGGAAGATCCCTGGAGAAGGAAATGCAACCCACTCCAATATTCTTGCCTAGGAAATCCCATGGATAGAGGAGCCTGGCAGGCTAGAGTCTATGGGGTCGTAAAGAGTTGCACACGACTTAGTGACTGAGCACACTACATACATCTGACAATTATATACTGCCTTGTGACATTTTTTTTCTTTTGCTATCTTAACATGTCATTGAAAGTGAATTTATTTTAAAACACCAATACGTGTTCATATCCTCTCTGTAAAACTAGAATGTAAACTCTTTGAGGGAAGAAATCTAATTTTTGTTTATTCATAGCATGCATGCAGTGCTTTGAAAATAATGTGTTCCTTAAATACATGTGGATTTGAGTAAAGAGCTTAAAACGATAAGAAAAAAATAATTGTATGAGGTTGCTGACCATATAGTGTTTAATCTGACTTCTTTTTCCTATGCTGAGTTCTCAAAGACATAGATTTAGTGTAGTAATTCCAATTGATTTAAAGTAAAATAAAAGTACTAGAAACGGAAAACTGTTGCACTTTGTAATAGTACGTAATACGTTTATAGACTTAGAAGCAATATTTTTAACCTTGGCATTTATTTCAGAATGTGTTTTATTTCCTACCACTTTTGCTAATTACTGGTGGAATATTGGATTATTGAACTGAAGTGTTCATAATACTCTCCTCATTTGTCAGCATAGTGTTTGAAAACCATGGTGTTAGAGAGAAAAGTTGTGATTTATATTGTCATTTTTTAATCTGCTGTGTGACAGTCTTCTGGAGAGTGTGAGATGTAAGCAATGGATGAAAATTAAGGTAATGCACGACATTTTACTCAGACAAATGAGATAGATGATGAGACATTAAATGCTATTTTTGTCATCTGTTTGTATAACAATGTTTCTTACTATTCTTAATAAAAATTAGGGTTATTATATTTTACAACCTGAGTATTAAGCAGAATCATATAAAATTGTCAATATTTGGTCATTTTTTACTTACTAAAAAAGCAATTTCTTATAGTTCAACCTAAAATTTAGCTTTGTAAATTTCTGTTTTATATGTATACTACTTGAAAAAAAGTCTTAACAACAGTTTTTTCTATCTTTGAATCTACATTTAATTTTATTTAAAGTGTACGGTTGCTTCCAAGATGATTATTGAGTCTTATTTATTTTTTCCGCTATTCGGATGTTGTGGTATATGGCAGGATATTCACACTCTGAGTCTGATACACAGCACACTTTCCTTATAGCATCAAATGTCCAGCTTCTGAATACTAGCCTTTTAGAATCTGGTGTCACCATTTCTGCCAAGAATAGCCCAGAAAACTCTCCAGTCTGGAACTAGTGATACTAGAAACACTATTTGAATTAGTGCAATCCAACAGCAACATTTATGATGGGGAAATATGACGTTTAAAAGTTGTCTTAGACCTTTAAAGTGTTGTGTGATTGTAGGACACACTAGGAAATAGCTTTTGGCTGAAGAAGAAGTTAAATGATAAAGTTAGGGGCTGCTTTTAGGGCAGATCATGAAGATCAGGTGGCAGTGACTCAAATGACAGAAAATTGAAAGAAATTATTAGTGTTAATAAAAGAAATGCCTTAAAAGAAAATGTGTCAGAACTTAATGATAGATTGAGCATTTTGTTAGCACAATGAAAACCTCTGCTCTATAGGATGTAGATGAAGATGGTCAACGCTGTGTGTTACAATGGTCTCCGTGCACAAACAATGTGAGCACAGGTTTTTACCATCTGGTGTGGCTGGTGTAATCCATGTGGTTGTTGTTACACTATTTTATCTGGAAGACCAAATTTGTATTAGTAGATTCTTTCTGGTTATGTAGACATCTGAGTTAGACAAAGCAATGTAAAGTGACTGAGCTAAAGCATCCAAACTGAGTTTGTGCCTCAGTGTGAAGGCACACTGTGTGAAGAGATTGAAGTCTCTATTGTCTGTTGGAAAGACTGAAGTCTCTATTAAACACTAAGAAGCAATTGTAGGCTTTGCATATTACATTCCTAAATGTCACCAATGTCTGGTGGTTGTAAATAAAGATCTATCATAGATTTTCCAAGTCTGTAATATTTAATCAAATGCTTTATACAAGCAAACTCTTTCCAATTAATTTTGATGAGTCATTAATTCATCCTAACATGCAATTTAAAATATAAGTCCACAAAGTATGAGGGCAGATGTTTCCATCAGATGTACATCCACTTAGCGCTTGACATTTGATATCTAGGGAAATATACTTCTTTAGATTTAAGGCATATATAATACATGTTGATTCAAAGAAGTAAGAATCCAAATATTTCATTAACGTAGGACTGATGCCAAAGCTGAAACTCCAAATACTTTGGCCATCTAATGCAAAGAACTGACTTACTGGAAAAGACCCTGATGCTGGGAAAGACTGAAAGCAGCAGGAGAAGGGAACAACAGAGGATGAACTGGTTGGATGGCATCACTGACTCGATGGCCATGAGTTTAAGTAAACTCTGGGAGTTGGTGATGGACAGGAGGGCTGGCATGCTTCAATCCATGCGGTCACAAAGAGTTGGACATGACTGAGCAACTGAACTGAACTGAATGTAATACACATAGTTATGAAACATTCTCTATCTTAAGAATGTTGTCTTTTTCTCCAGGCAAGAGTAATTACTTGTCTTTATCATTTCCAAGTGTAACTTAGATCTATAATCTTAAAGCAAGGTGTTTATTATCTGATATTGTAATAACTTAAGTGTATGTATAACATATTACAAGTGTGGGTATATGAGTAGGAGGCGTGCTCTGGAACCAGGCTGCCTGGCTTTAGAACCTGGTTCTTTCGATTGCCTGCTTCTGTATCCTTGAGCAAGCTATTTAGTTTCCTGAAAATCAGTTTTCTTCGCTGTAAAAATAGAAATAATATTACCCATCTCACAGAGATTATCATGACTATTAAATGAGTTTAATACATGAAAGCTCTTAGAACCCTGCCTGTACCTATAGCATTAGCAAGCATCAACAAATGTTAGCTATTATTATTAATAGCCACTGTTCTCAATAAAATGTATATTAAAGGTTAAGAAGACTATCTACATGCAAAAAAACTGAATTTAGACACAGACTTTACAAAAATCAACTCAAAATGGATCACAAACCTAGATGCAAAATGTAAAACTATAAAATTTCTCGGCAATATCATAGGAAAAAAATCTAGGTAACTTTGGATTTGGTAATATCTTTTTACATACAACAACAAAGGCATGATCCATGAAAGGAAGAATTGATAACTGGACTTCATTCTCATTCATTGCTCTTGGGAATGCAAAATGGTACAGACACTTTGGAAGGAAATTTGGTAGGGTTATTACAATACTTAACATCCACTTAACCATATGAAGCAGCAATTGTCCTTCTTGGTATTTGCCCAAAGAATTTGAAAGCTTTTATCCATACAAAAATCTGCACATGGATATTTACAGCAGTTTTATCTGTAATTTCAAAAACTTGGAAACAACCAAGATGTCTTTCGGTAGGTGAATAAATAAATAAATTGTAGTACATTCAGACAATGGAATATTATTCCACTCCAGAAAGAAATGAGCTATGAAGCCATGAAAAGACAAGAAAAACCTTAAATGCATATTTCTAAGTGAAAGAGGCCAATCTGAAAAGGCTACATACTGTATATTTTCAGCTACACGACAAAATCATGTGGAAAAGACAAAAATACAGGGACTGGAAAAAACTCAGTGGTTGCCATTAATTACCTGCCACTAATTACTTGGTACTGGGGGAGAGAGGACTGAATAGACAGAAGACAGAGAACTTTTGGGGCAGTGAAACTACTCTGTATGATACTATTACAAAGATACATGTCATACATTTGTTTAAATCCATAGAATGTATGGGTTTTAGAAAAGGCAGAGGAACCAGAGATCAAATTGCCAACATTCACTGGATCATCAAAAAAGCAAGAGAATTCCAGAAAAAACATCTATTTCTGCATTATTGACTATGCCAAAGCCTTTGACTGTGTGGATCACAACAAACTGTGGAACATTCTGAAAGAGATGGGAATACCAGACCACCTGACCTGCCTCTTGAGAAACCTATATGCAGGTCAGGAAGCAACAGTTAGAACTGGACATGGAACAACAGACTTGTTCCAAATCCGGAAAGGAGTACATCAACGCTGTATATTGTCATCCTGCTTATTTAAGTTATATGCAGAGTACATCATAAGAAACACTGGACTGTATGAAGCACAAGCTGGAATCATGATTGCTGGGAGAAATATCAATGACCTCAGATATGCAGATGACACCACCCTTCTGGCAGAAAGTGAAGAGGAACTCAAAGGCCTCTTGATGAAAGTGAAAGAGGAGAGTAAAAAGTTGGCTTAAAGCTCAACATTCAGAAAACTAAGATTATGGCATCTGGTCCCATGACTTCATGGCAAATAGATGGGGAAACAGTGGGAACAGTGGCTGACTTTATTTTGGGGGGCTCCAAAATCACTGTAGGTGGTGATTGCAGCCACGAAATTAAAAGACACTTACTCCTTGGAAGGAAAGTTATGACCAAGCTAGACAGCATATTAAAGAGCAGAGACATTACTTTGTCAACAAAGGTCTGTCTAGTCAAGGCTCTGGTTTTTCCAGTAGTCATGTATGGATGTGAGAGTTGGACTATAAAGAAAACTGAGCACTGAAGAATTGATGCTTTTGAACTGTGGTGTTTCAGAGGACTCTTGAGAGTCCCTTGTACTTCAAGGATATCCAACCAGTCCATTCTAAGGGAGATCAGTCCTGGGTGTTCATTGGAAGGACTGATGCTGAAGCTGAAACTCCAATACTTTGGCCACCTCATGCGAAGAGTTGACTCATTTGAAAAGACCCTGATGCTGGGAACGATTGAGGGCAGGAGGAGAAGGGGATGACAGAGGATGTGATAGTTGGATGGCATCACCGACTCAATGACATGAGTTTGGGTAAACTCTGGGAGTTGGTGATGGACAGGGAGACCTGGTGTGCTGCGGTTCATGGGGTTGCAAAGAGTTGAACACGAGTGAGTGACTGAACTGAACGGATAGAATGTATAGCACAAAGAGTAATTGTAATAAAAACTATGGACTTGGGGTGATTATGATATGTCACTGTATGTTCATCAGTTGTAACAAGTATACCACTATGGTGGAAGATGTTGATAATGGGAGAGACTGTATGTAAAAAGGTAGGGGTGGGAATTCTCTAGTGTCCAACGGTTTGAACTCAACAGTTCCACCACAGGGGACTTCAGTTCGATTCCTGGTTGAGAAGTTAAGGCCCCGCAAAGCATACAAAGTTGCTTTTATTAGTTCTATGAGTCATTCTAATAAATTATTGAACCTGAGTTTGGTCATGGGAACTCCCAAATTTTAGCCAGTTGATCAGATATGTGGGTGACTCAGGAGACTCTTGAACTTGTGGTTGATATCTGAAATGAGAGCTGTGTCTTTAACCTTAAGTTTGACAAAGTCATTGTAGACACTGAAAGAAATCCAGCTCCAGGGAAGGTCCACTTTCTATGTTGTATATTGTAGTTACCCAAAGTTGAGGAACAGGCAGCCCAAACATTGTCTAGTTCTCAGTTGCAAAGACTCTAGCTGTAGTTTTCTGCAAGAATGTTTACCTATATCGGAAAAGAATCTTAAAAGGACTGGATATATATATTTGGCAACCCAGTCCAAAGCATGTATATATATATATGCTTGGAGAATCCTCAAGCATAGAGGAGCCTGGTAGGCTACAGTCCATGGAGACGCAAAGAGTCAGACATGATTGAGCGACTAAGCACACATATGTATAACAGATTCACTTTGCTGTACACCTGAAACTAACACAACATTATAAATAAACTATATCCAATTAAATTTTTAAAAACTTATCAAGAAAAAAGTATTTAGATGAGAGCTATTTTTTAATATTTAAATGGGTGATAATATGTTTAGTGTTTCTTTTGAAACTATAATAAAGTGTCAAAAACCATGGCAGAGAATGGTGTTGATCAACTTTTTATCTAAGTCCATTAGAAATGTTCTGTTTTGTAGTACTATGTACTAAGTTAATGTGAAAAGGTATAAGCATAGAGTGAAAGCTGTAGTTTGCAGGACACAATGGCCATGAAATGGTGTCACATGGTCAGATATGTGGCTATGAAGGGACCCTGCTGACTGGAAGTTGGTCCTTGCCAGCTGCCTCTACAAAGATTACATCATGACCATTGCAAGCTGCTAACCTTCAACACCCCCTGAAAGAAGTTCAGGGTGAAAATCAGGAATGAGGCACTCTGTGCTCTGAAAAAAAAAAAAAACAAAATACTGGCAGAACAGGCCTTCAGATAGTTAGATCTTTTCAGGAAAAGGGTTTATGAGTTCCAATTCTTGCATTTTCTCATCCCTAGAAAAACACTGACGTCATTAATGGTGAAATCTGCTTTGGCTATTAAAAAAAAATTTTTTTTTTACAATTAAAAGTCAAAATAGAGTAGCTATGGTTCAGACATTCTGGGAAATAACTATTTCCCAGATATCCTGAAAAATTATATTATGGGTGTGATTTCAGATTAGACGCTGTGACCTAATGTAGAACTTAATGCTCCTGTAATGCATTTTTGCTTCTGTACTTTGCTTGCTGCTCGTAAAACCAAAGTTACTCCATTTTAAGATATGGTTGTTTTTAAGTAAAGATTCCTAAAATTGTTTTTGAAAAAAAAAACCAATCAATGCAACTTCTGCAGACACATTTAGATTTTTATGGACATATACTATAGACACACAAACAATACTTCTAAATTTTATGGTCTTCAAAGATCACTCCGGGGAGAAGAAGTAGAATGGTGGATAAATTCCTCAGCACACAAGGGGATGTCATCTCTGCTTGGTTCTTGATTTTAATAAATGGATAAATGAAGATTACATATGTATTTGATAAGCAAATGAGAGGTAGAATTTAAAATAACTTGCCACATCATTAAAGAAAATAAAAATAAGGAAAATATATTTATCAAAAGACAAAAAAAAGAGAAACTAGAAAGCACAAAACAAGCTGGAAGGGAAAATGTTAAATTTGACAATAAAATGAAAGTAGTTTATATAATAAAATTAAAAAGAAAAATGATTAAAGGTGTGTTAAGATGTCAAAATCATAAAGGAAAGAAGGATGAAAGGAAAGGATAAAGGATAGAAGGGAGGGAGGAGGGAAAGGAGGGGGAGAGAAGCCATATATACATGAAACAAAAAGGAAGGCAAAGCCAAAAAGCAGAGCATTAAGTTGAACATATACATATAAACATAAATGTGAAGAAAAGTTGTTTGAAACATTTAGGAGGAAGAAATTGAGAGAAATATAATTGTAGAACACAAGCCACTATCAATCTGTAGAAGATTTGGTTGCCTGAATTGTAGCATAGTTGGTTCAAACAATGTAATTAATAGGATTTATTAAGTAATAAGATTTATTAATTAAAAATAACAAGACACACTTTTTCCAAACATTCATAGAACATTTGTATATAACACTGAATACACACTAAACTATGAAAAAACTCAAGATTCAGTAATAGAATTTAATAAATTGTGGTTGAAACACATGCTGTCAAATCTACCTGATTAACAAGTTTTAAGTGTGTGGTATAGTATTGTTCACTGTATGTGCCTTGTTGTACAGCTATCTAGAACATTTTTGTCTTGCATGACTAAAATTCTATACTCACTGCCTAGGAAACTGTCATTTTCCTTTCTCCCCAGTCCCTAGCCATTACTAATCTTCTTTCCACGCTATGAGTTTGACCACATTAAATACCTCATATAAATGAAGTCATGCAATATTTGTCCTTCTGTAACTGGCTTATTTCACTCAGCATAATGTTCTCAAGATTTATCCCCATTGTAATATGTGAGAGAATTTCCTTCTTTAAGACTGAACAATGTTCCATTGTGTGTTTTTCCTTTGTGCATCAGTGGACATTTAGGTTGTTTTTACCTTTTGGGTATTGTGAATAGTGATGCAATAAACATGAGAGTCCAAAAAAAACAAAACAACAAAATAAGTGTGGTAAAGTTTTTTTCTTGAATTCTTTAAAAAAGGGAAGAAGATTGTATTTTATTTTTCATAAACTGTCATGAGACCAAATTTTGAAATGATAAAAGAAATATTTTTATTAAATATTTTCCCATTCTCTTTAAGAATTAGTTTTTTGAGACTCAACATTCTTTTGTCAAAGTAGAGAGCTAGGCACAGTAGTTGAAAAGAAGTAAAGCATCCAATAAGTGAGAGGAATTTACTTTGGTGCCAGATTCAACTCTAAAATAAAAATGAGGAACAGTTAATTTTGTGGGGAAAAAAACACACTTCAATAGCCTTTCAAAATGACTTTTCTTCAATAATGTTATTCTAATGTAATTTACAGAAAAGTGATTTTAAAAAATATAGCCAGGGACACATTCAAATATGATTTTAACTTATGCAAATAACACTTAATGTTACTTTTGGAAAGGTGAAGGTTAAGTGCAGTAAATACCAGTAATAGTAATATAGTTTGCAAGTAAAATTAGCAAGAACATTTTAATAAGTCCCTGAAGTGTGAACTAGCAATAAGAAGGAAAATGTTCCAGATAAAATCTTATCTAAAGGTCAAGGTCTTAAAGTCACAGTATTCATAATCATTGCTGAATGCAAGATGGATATATTGGTGAAAATCTTTATATGTGCCAGTGAAGTACATTAAAAGCACAGAGTACAGGATTTTGTGAAGTAATTGCTTAAAACAAATTCAGGTACAATTTCACAGTTTTACTCATTATAAATATGCCACTGAGATAATTTGGAAGGATCAAAAAGATTTAGGACTTCCCAGGTGGTGCAGTGGTAAAGAATCCACCTGTCAATGCAGGAGACACAGGAGACATGAGTTGGATCTCTGAGTCGGGAGGATCCTCAGGAGTAGGAAATGGCAACTCACTCCAGTATTCTTGCCTGGACAATTCCATGCACAGAGGAGTCTGGGAAGCTACAGTCCATGGGGTCCAAAAGAATCAGACACGATGAGGGACTGAGCAAACAGACAGAAAGATCTGACTGGTATCTTAAAGGAAAGGCTTTTGAATTTAAGTTTTTGTAAGTTGTAAAACACTACATCCAGCATGATGATATTATGCAAAAAAAAAAAAAAAAATCCAGATTGTTCAAAGATATGAATGAACATGATATCCTTAACTCTGGAGAGGGAGAAGAGAGAAAGAGATGGGATGCTTCATTAGTTGTACCTTTTTCCTTTATTTAGTATAGTGTGATAAAATGTAGTAAGATAATTGTATCAGTTGTTGGGAAGATCCCCTGGAGGAGGAAATGGCAACCCACTCCAATATTCTTGCCTGGAGAATCCCCATGGACAGAGGAGCCTGGCAGGCTACTGTCCATGAGTCACAAAGAGTCAGACATGACTGAATGACTAAGCACACAATCTTGCTTTACATTATCTTCTATAAAAGTCTATGTGTTTGAGCATTTCACTTTAAAAATAAAACACTTAAATATTTTAGTAGTTTTTCAAACTATAAACTGTATAATGCAAGAAGTAGTCATAGTAGGAGCATTATATTTTAATAAAAATTGCTAAAATTCATAAATGACAGGAATTTTCCTAAATATTTTACTTGTATTATTTATTAAATCCTCTCAAAACTACATGAAGCAGGCACTGTTACAGTCTGTTTTTTACTGATAAAGATTTTGAGAATTTTAGAGTTAGAGTAGGGACCTTCACCATCTTTTTAATTGTTATCCCCTGGTATCTAGAAAAACTGCCAGCTTTTAGTAAATTGACAAAAATTTAACTTAAATCACAAATATATTTAAAAGCAACTATAATGAGACATACTACTAGAGATGTAATAATGAATAAAATAAAATATATGTGATATCACTTATATATGGAATCTAAAAAAGGGATACACATGAACTTATCTACAAAACAGAAATAGAGTTACAGATGTAGAAAATGAGCTTATGGTTACCAGGGGCTAAGAAGGGGATAAATTGGGAGATTCGGATTGACATATACACGCAACTATACATAGTGATAAAATAAACAACTAATAAGGACCTACTGTGTAGCACAGGGAACACTACTCAATTCTCTGTAATGACATATATGGGAAAAGAGTCTTAAAAAGATTGGATATATGTATATTATAACTGATTCACTTTGACGTACAGCAGCAACTAACACATGCTGTAAATCAACAGTACTGCAATAATTTTTTTTAAAAAATCTGCTTTCTTAGGGTTTTTATTCCTGTGGGAGAGAGAGGCAAAAATGCTGATGAAAGTGTCACAAAAACAGATTAAAAAGGAAAGAAAGCAAATGAATGGAAGTGATCTGAATAACATTTGTGTATGGAGAGACAGTGCTCTTTGGGTTTGTTGCACTTAAAAATCTTGCTGGACGTGCCAGATTGGAAGTCCTGACTGCTATACTATTTTTTAGGTTTGTTTCTCAAGGTTGAGGATTGAGATAATGGCTCTGCCCTGCCTTGGACAGAGAACAAACATGTTTACTGATTTGCTGGAAAAACCATGGATTCCCCAAACTCAGTGTTCTTCAGCTGATGCAAACCTGTTGCTCAGGTAGAATCTATGTGGGTTTATCATGTTGCCCTGTGGAAACTGGGGCAAAAAGAGGCCATGCAAGCGTGCTGACACATATTCCTTTTTGTGCTGTGAGTAATAAAGACCATTGTCTCTGACCCAGAAATCTCTTGTCTTCTGCTGCTGCTGCTGCTAAGTCCCTTCAGTCCTGTCCGACTCTGTGCGACCCCATAGACGGAAGCCCACCAGGCTCCCCCGTCCCTGGGATTCTCCAGGCAAGAACACTGGAGTGGGTTGCCGTTTCCTTCTCCAAAGCATGAAGATGAAAAGTGAAAGTGAAGTCGCTCAGTCGTGTCCGACTCTTAGCGACCCCATGGATTGCAGCCTACCAGGCTCCTCCATCCATGGGATTTTCCAGGCAAGAGTACTGGAGTGGGGTGCCATTGCCTTCTCCGTGTCTTCTGCTAGTACCCATCAAATAGTTACAGCTAACTTATAAGCAGAGTAAAATAAAATCCCAGATCCGGTAATCAGAATCAGTAAGGTGGGCACATGGGATTCAGATCCAGGTCTTTTTGATTGCAGAACCTATCTCTAATAACTCTGGCAGTTATATTGGCTTTATACATAACTAATTATATTTTCATACCTGTTACTCTGAAAAACTGTTAACATTCATCTATTCATGTTTTCAGTGCTTTATATTTAATTTCTTTGAATTAAAGTATCTTTTTCTGTCATTATGGTCTCACTATCAACTAATTTCACAGGTGTGTTATTTCATACCTCATAAACATAGCAAACTTTGTTAATTATTTTATATTTTTAATATAAAATGAAATTAAATTTAAATAAAATGAAAACATAAGCAAGCTATGTTTCTCAGTTCATTCTTTTGATCATTTATTGTATCCTAGATACTGCATGGGAGAAGGCAATGGCAAGCCACTCCAGTACTCTTGCCTAGAAAATCCCATGGATGGAGGAGCCTGGTAGGCTGCAGTCCGTGGGGTCGCTAAGGGTCGGACACGACTGAAGTGACTTAGCAGCAGCAGCAGATACTGCATAATGCTGATAAGAAGACAAATATTATTAGACACAATCTTTGCTCTTGAAAAGTTTGGTATGGTTTCTGCAAGTAATATATTCCTGGATATATTACATATAGTTTTAAAAAATAAGCTTGGAAAATCTACTTGTGGCCAAATTGTGACTTCATTGACAGTCATTGCCAAACTTTTTTAGTGGGTTCTGTTACCTGATGGTGGACCACAGAAGTAAGGACACCTCTATATTAATGACAGTGTTTTCTATATTGGCCTCATATGCTCTGTTGAACCATATTTTGAGACTTATGTATGCTGCTGCTGCTGCTAAGTCCCTTCAGTTGTGTCTGACTCTGTGTGACCCTATAGATGGAAGCCCACCAGGCTCCCCCCTCCCTGGGATTCTCCAGACAAGAATACTGGAGTGGGTTGCCATTTCCTTCTCCAATGTGTGAAAGTGAAAAATGAAGGTGAACTTGCTCAGTCGTGTCCGACCCTTAGCGACCCCACGGACTGCAGCCTACCAGGCTCCTCCATCCATGGGATTTTCTAGGCAATAGTACTGGAGTGGCTTGCCATTGCCTTCTCCGAGACTTATGTATAGATCCAGTATAAAGTCAAACATGCATTAATGTCATTATTTTATATTTTTATTACAGTATAGTTGATTTATAATGTGTTAGTTTCCAGTGTACAGCAAAGTGATTAATATTCTCTTCCGTTATAGTTTATTGCAGAATATTGACTATAGTTCCCTTGCTATAAATTGGACCTTGTTGTTTATCTATTTTATATGTAGTAGTTTGTATCTGCTAATGTATCTTAATGTGTTTTTTTTTACATGTAACCAGATTAATTTATTTTGCCTCAAGATTTTCCCCCCTTACAGTGCCTCCTCTTTCTTTATCTGCATCTCAGCCATGTCTAGTTTCTGAACCAATCTTGACAGATTTTAGGAGGAAGTATGTTAATGACCTTTGCTTTCTGTCTTGAAATAACCCATCAAATGTGGCATCTATTGACCCCAACTGTTAGACTCCAGTGGTTCTTTCTCTGACTCTTTTCTGAGGCTAATCCAACACAAGAATAAACCTAAAGTTTTTTTTTCTTTTTTTTGAGTAAATGCCAACTTTACTCCCTTTACTTTCACATACTGTCTAGTCCCCAGGATATGAACTTCGAACTCTACTTTTCAGTTCTACCTGATTCTTTCAGTCCCTTTAAAAACAGTATTCTTCCCCTCAACCTCAGTCTTGAATGGGGAAAGTGAAATAATTTCTAGATTTCTTTGGTTTATCAGCATATTATGAAGTGTTATGTTTCCTGCAATACACATATAAGTTACTTATATCAACAGTCTTTGGAATTGTTCAAGATCTGGAGTGAAAATCTTGCTCTTGTTCAGAGTTTAAGGATTATAAATTGTAGTATTATGGTTTGTGCTTATACTGTTATCTTTGATTCAAGGTGCAAGTTTAAAGAACGATGTCCAATGTTAATTAGAATGACAAGCAAGTTTTCACTTTATTTTTCTAAAGTGATATGGCCATCTGTTTATCCATCTATTTCCCATCTGTCTATCTACTTTCATATTTTTATGTTGTCTGTGTTTGAATTAAGCAAAGTCTTTTTAATTATTATCTTCTAAGTCCATGCATATAAAACCAGGAGAAAAGGGCAACAAATGCTTTAATTACTCTCTTTATGAATTTGATATTAAAAACAAAATTAGTTTATCTGAAATATGTACACAATGTCAATCCCATATGATTTTAATTTGGAGTTAGATTTGGCATTAATAAAATAAGCATTTGTGTCTATTGAGAATTATAGATTTATTTTGTTGAACTATGTCTGACATTTAGCTTAGCTTGGGAAAGGTAAATAAAACAGCCCCTTATTAATAGAGGAAATCATGTTTTATGTAGCTTATAATTGTGAATGCTCACTAAAAGAGCTATAATAATAAAATATTCAAACCAGAAGAAACTGTACTTAGTGTTTAAGTAGAACAGACATAAGTCAGTTAAAAAATAACATTTTACATATGAAAAAGCCATGGCAAAGGCTATTTTGCACTATAATAGAATGGAATTGGAGAGCATTTGCCTTGCATTTTCAACCCTCCTTGTATATATAAGCTGTACTCTGGCTTCACTCCAGGCTCCTATTTTGACTACAGTCTGTCTTCAAAATGGGGTCATTATGACTTTCAGTGCTTTTACCAGTCTATTTTTTCTGTTCTCACTCAAATGAAAGCAGCTATCTTCTTCCTCTACTGCTACCCCTGGACTTTACACAGATCAATACACATCTTCCTGACCATAAACTTAAGAGTTTCTCAGCCTCAGCTGAGCCTTCCAAAATGTTTGGAATCATTTTTCTTTTTCCTTTCCAACTCCCATTTGAATTTTCATAATATCTATACAAAAACCTTTATTCTGAATCCTAATGTACTTTCAATACCATCACACTCAATAGATCCTTAATTCGCAGAGAAAGCCAAGATTATCAGGTGAAATATTCTATGACTTTGCTTTCCCTCTTTCGAATACTCCTATTGTGAGGTTTGTCCTTCTCTCCTGACTGGGATGCTAAGGTGCTTTCTCTTATCTACAAAGGTAGCTGCTCCACCTGTGCATTAGGGACAATCTTCTGCTAGGTCATTGAAGCCTAGATAATCTTTTCAGGGGTCACTTCTCCTAAACCTACATGCATGCATGCTAAGTTGCTTCCATCATGTCCGACGCTTTGAGACCCTGTGAACTGCAGCCTGCCAGGCTCCTCTGTCCATATGATTCTCCATGCAAGAATACTGCAGTGGATTGCCATATCTTCCTCCTGGCAACATTTCAGATCCAGGGATTGAACCTACCTCTCTTATGGCTCCTGCATTGCAGGTGGATTCTTTTCCCCTGAGCCACTGGGGAAGCCCCCTGAGCTTACGAGGAAGCTCAGATATTCTCATCCTTCACCTACCTTTCCTTCAAGCCTTACTTCTTATTTAATTCTTTACCAAAATGTATGACAGTGTAGCCTAGGCTTGCCTTTTCAGATTCCTTAATTTCTACCTATTAATTACTCAAACTGGGAATGCGTAGTGCCTGAAGAAGCTGTTTTTCCTATAGTCACCTCTTATTTGCCAATAGAGCTGCTCTTTTGAACCTCATCTTACTCATCTTTTGCCCTTGCTATTGTTGATCACTCTCTCCTTGAATTTGTACCATTATTTTCTAGGATATCTTTTCTTAAAATTTGTATCCACATTTGAAAATTGCTTTTCATGGTCCTTTAATTGTTATCTCCTCCTTTGATTTTCCTTTATATTTTTGTATTCCCCAGAGTTCAATTCTTTGATTCTCTTTTTAACTCTAAATTTCCTCACTCTAACGTTATCCCTGGATATATTTGGTATTTTCAATTGCCATGTTAACCTATATTTCTTGAAGTGACTTCAAAATTAATATGTTAAAACCAAATTTTCTCTTCCTATAATAGGTTTCTATTCTAATCTTTTCCACTTTAATGACAAGATCACAATCCATGCCATATTTTAATCTGAAATCTGGGGGAAATGCTAGGCTTTTGTGCTTTCCCTTCCCTTTGTCTCTTTTTTAACCAACTTTAATCAGCTCTAACTGAAAAGTTATTGAATTCTAACTTTGAAAATTTATTGACTAGTTCTTTTCATTTTTTCTGGTACTGCCTTTGAAGACTTCACTGTTTTTTTCCTACCTTTGGAAAAGCCACTTTGTGTGGTTTCCCTACATCTAATCTCACTCTGCCTCCTGAATTATTGTCATTTCTCTATCAAAATTTATCTTTAATCTTCTTAATGCTCCCAGAAGTAGATTCAAATTTCTTGACTTGCCTAAGAAAACTTTCTACAATTTAGTGCCGACTAAAAGTTTAGACTTTTTAGTCTCATCACCCACTAGCCTGTGTATGCAACTTTATTTCAGCTAAGTTCATTTATTCATCTTTGCTGGCATGGTTCACTGTCATTAAAGCTACTTCATATCTTCTCCATGTTACAAATTATTTCCTCCTCAAAACCTAGCCCAAATACCAGTTTCTCCACATTACATTTTGCAACAAGGAATTTTTTTAAAAGTCATGCTTTCCCTTTGAGCTGACTCTGCTGTATCTTACCCAAATGTAAGGAAGTGTTTTATTTTGCATTTTATCTAGGCACATATTTATGTTATATAAATAATATATTATTTATCATGAGTCTATGGGTTGCCTGGATTAGGCTTAGATGATTTTGGCTGGGCTTAATCATCATTTGTGGTCACCTGGGGTTGGGTGTGTCGATGTTGAAGTAGGTGATTCTAATGAATGAATTGATTCTGCTTCAGGGTGTATCTCATCTTCCAGAAGGCTGATCTGAGCTTGATCCCCTGGTAGAGACAGCTGCTGCTGCTGCTGCTAAGTCGCTTCAGTCGTGTCCGACTCTGTGCGACCCCATAGACAGCAGCCCACCAGGCTCCCCCGTCCCTGGGATTCTCCAGGCAAGAACACTGGAGTGGGTTGCCATTTCCTTCTCCAATGTGTGAAAGTGAAAAGTGAAAGTGAAGTCGCTCAGTTGTGTCCGACCCATAGCGACCCCACGGACTGCAGCCTACCAGGCTCCTCCTTCCATGGGTTTTTCCAGGCAAGAGTCCTGGAGTGGGTTGCCACGGCCTTCTCCAGGTAGAGACAGAGGTCCCAAGAAATGTGGAGATGCATAAAAGCTCTTATAGCCTAGATTTGAAACTGGTACTCTGTTGCTTCCATTCCATTCTGTTTGGACAAAGGAAGTCACAAAGCCAGCCTACATTCAAAGCGGTAGTGGGGCAGATTCTGAGCCTTAATGGGAGGCGAGAGCTGCACAGCAACATTACTGCAAACGAATGGAAAATTTGGGCATTTTTACAGTCAATTGCAATAAACTAAAGGGGTATTTTTAAATGTAACATATTAATTACATAATATTCTGTAATTATTGAATCTTTTAGAAGTGAATGAGTAAAAATAATAAGATGAAATATGATAGGAATAATATGCTACTATTATGTTAGGCTATCTATGTTGTAATTCTAGGTTCCCCTCAGATTTCAGATGTATATATAATTTTAAATTACAAATTATAGGGATTCATTAAAGTTTGATTCTTAATACTAAATGGAAAGATTTGAAAATATTAAAAAATATAACATTAAATAAAAACTGTTTTCTTGGAAATAAAAGTTATGCTAAAGTGTGCCTTCAATATGATGACAGAGAACTGACAATAAAATATCATAGCTTGAGAAAGTCAAGGAAAGAAATCTTAGATTACTCTAAAAATATTATTGATGGTGCTGCTGAATAGTTCTGAGAACTCTTCTCCAGCAGGCATGCAGAAATTATCTGCAAGATGACTGGCTATAGTTGATATTGTCAATTTGTTCATGGCATGGCTTCCAAGTACTGAGCACCTGAAGCTTGCATTCAGCTGACAGAGAGGCACGCTTCACTGAAGTGGCATTGGAATACAAATAAATTGGATACCACTTAGAGACCTGAAATGCCACTGTGAGATGAAAGACAAACCCCACTGAAACTGACAGCAATATTTTCTTTTCTAGCTAGGGAAAATATATAGAAAAAAGATGAGAGACCTTTTTAATGGAATAAAGAAAAATGATACTGCTTCTATAACCCAAGCACTATAGTTCTTAATACAATTCAATAAATGCCTCAAAATAGAAGTACATTAAACTTCAAGGCAATCAGAACACAAGTGCTGGATTGTCACAATATGGTAAAAGAAGTGATATTGAAAGCTGGCAAAGACACGTATACTAACTATGAAGCATCAAGGATTTTGGAGTCATTTGACAGTCTCTCTGATGGTGTATATTGAATGTGTTGTCTTCCTCAGTGAATATTTTGTGTGTGTGTTTCAAAATATGCCGAATGATAGATTTCTTCTTTTCTTAAAAAATTTAGGTTAATTGATCTCAAGACACTGACTTCACATCAAACTTAAAATCCTGACATTTTACACACATAAGCCATAGCCTGCTAAATAGTCTCATAGAAATGCACACTTCATTTTTAAACTAATCAAGCATGTCTTGCTCGTTTCTCAAAACATGTTGGCATATTAAATCT
The DNA here is from genome assembly GCF_049115385.1 of Moschus berezovskii. NCBI lineage: Eukaryota > Metazoa > Chordata > Mammalia > Artiodactyla > Moschidae > Moschus > Moschus berezovskii. The sequence goes on from NC_142461.1 coordinate 52,957,296, forward strand.
CTAAAGGTTTAGCCATTAAGTTTTTGAGATATGAGTCTGGTAGTTGGCAGGAATGGCATATTAGCTACAGTAGAATAAGTCTCATTTGAATTTTATTATATGGAATGTGTTTTAATCATCAAATACTCATATAGCTATTTCTAACACATACATTGTTTTGACATGAAATATATATATATTCACTGATATACTTAAGTGCTCGTATAATATATATTTCACATAGATGTTCTACATTATGCATGAAAAAATATACTATTCCTACAACTCCCTATATATCAAGACAGTCTTAAAAATTTGTTTGACTGTTGTTTAGTTGCTAAGTCGTGTCTGAAGTCTGTGCAACACCATGGACTGTAGTCCACCAGACTCCTCTGTCCACAGGATTTCCTATACAAAAATCCTGGACTGGGTTGGCATTTCCTTTTCTAGGGGATCTTCCCAACCCAAGGATTGAACTTGCATCTCTTGCATTGGCAGGCAGATTCTTTACTGCTGAGCCACCAGACAAACCTACTTTGTTTGACTAGCTTTCCAATACGGAAAGAAAGTCTGAAAAATTTTGAGCATTTTTTGATTGTGCTTAAACAACACAAACTTTCCCTGGCATACTATGCTGCTGCTGCTAAGTCGCTTCAGTCGTGTCCGACTCTGTGTGACCCCATAGGCGGCAGCCCACCAGGCTCCCCCGTCCCTGGGATTCTCCAGGCAAGAACACTGGAGTGGGTTACCATTTCCTTCTCCAATGCATGAAAGAAAAAGTGAAAATGAAGTCGCTCAGTTGTTTCCAACTCTTAGGGACCCCATAAACTGCAGCCTACCAGGCTCCTCCGTCCATGGGATTTTCCAGATGAGAGTACTGGAGTGGTTTGCCATTGCCTTCTATAGTTTAGCAATAATTACTCATTTTACAGTTGCCAATGATGCTATTTGTTTTACTACTTCTAAGTTTTATGGGCTTGAATTTTATATTTACATGAGAATATGTTGACCAAGTCTTACTCAGACTCTGAAATTGAATTTTCACGAATTTTAAGAACATCTAAACTTTACAAATATGTCTCTACCTACTAATAGCCAAATGAAGACAGAATATTTATTATAAACAAACAAATTTAGTTACAGAAATATAAAGACATAAATAATTGATTCTAATTGAATAATTGCTTCTGGAGGATATGGATTTCTGGCAGTGTTTCAAGTCCCTGTCTGGTCACAAGGGCTGAATGAGGATAGGAATGGGGAGGTGACTCCTAGACTTTTCAGATCATAATACCTATGCAAGCAGCCACTTACTCCAACTATATATGAGATAAAATAACCATATTGTATTTCTCACAGTTTTCATGTCTAAGGATTGCTAAAATTAGGATTTTCTCGTATAAATATTTCAGAGTAATTACCTCACATTTCTCCATTTTGTTCTTAATATAGCATATTATGAAGAAAGAGATTTGTTACTCATCAAAATCATTGTTACAGTTCATTTTAGTTGCTCAGTCATGTCTGACTCTTTGCGACCCCATGGACTGTAGCATGCCAGGTTTCCCTGTTCATCACCAACTCCTGGAGTTTACTCAAACTCACGGCCATTGAGTCAGTGATGCTATCCCACCATCTCATCCTCTGTTGTCCCCTTCTCCTCCTGCCTTCAATCTTTCCCAGCATCAAAGTCTTTTCCAGTGAGTCAGTTTTTCTCATCAGGTGGCCAAAGTAATGGCACTTCAGCTTCAGCTTCAGTCCTTTCAATGAACGTTCAGGACTGATTTCCTTTAGGATTGACTGATAAATTGATCGTTGTTACAGATCATACTAAATAGTGATTTGGCCTTGGAAACTTTGTGTTCCTGACTTTGAAAGTTAAAGTCACTCAGTTGTTTCCAATTCTTTGTGACCCCAGGCACTATTCAGTCCATGGAATTCTCCAGGTCAAAATACTGGAGTGGGTAACCTTTCTCTTCTCCAGGGGATCTTCCAAACCCAGGGATCAAACCCAGGTCTCCCGCATTGTAGGCAATTCTTTATCAGCTGAGCAACAATGGAAGCCCAAGAATATTGGAGTAGGTAGCCTATCCCTTCTGCAGTGGTTCTTCCTGACCCAGGAATCAAACTGGGGTCTCCTGAATTGCAGGTAGATTCTTTACCAACTGAGCTATCAGGGAAGCCTGATATCAGGTAAAGTTCGTGATTTTAATTATGTGTAAAATAAGATTAGACAAGCCATCAATGAAATTTGCATAGTGTAAACATTCTTTGATTATATTAGGGCTTCCAGTAGAGAACAGGCATTTAGGAGTCTAATATGGGTACTTTCCTGGTGGTCCAATGCCTAAGACTCTACAGTTCCCAATGTAGGGGGCCCAGGTTCAATCCCTGATCAGGGAACTAGCTAAGACTTGGCACAACAAAATAAATGCATAAATAAATAAAAATATTTTTTAAAAGAATCTAATATAAAGTCTATCATTTATATACCAGTAAGATGGAGTCTCTATCTATCCATTTGTCTATCCATTGGTTGATCTACAGCTATATTTAAAATGCATAGGGAGAAAAAGAGTGTTCCTTTCATTTGTATGTATCTCCCATTTCCTCTCAGTTGGTAAAGAATCGGACTGAGGTGCAGGAGACCCAGGTTCAACCCCTGGGTCTGGGAAAATCCCCGGAGAAGGCAAAGGTAACCCGCTCCAGTATTCTTGCCTGGAAAATCCCATGGCAGAGGAGCCTGGTGGGCTACAGTCCATGGGGTTGCAAGAATAGGACACAACTTAGCGACTAAACCACCACCACCCATTTTCTCTATAGACACACATGAAGAGGGAAATGTATAGAGGTGTTTGTATAGGAAATGGGAGTTACATATAGATGAAGGCAACACTTCTTTTAATCAGCAGCTAGATTTTTAACATAGCTCATCCTGAATATTCATTGTGATTTAACAGATAAGAAATAATCAACCAGTTTTTGGTTTCATGCAGTTCTATACTGTTGAACCCATTCTATCACATCTTATTCCTATTGGAGTAACACACATGGGGAAAGTAAATTGCTTTGGACATTTTAACACACTTGAAGCCAGGGTAAACCTAGATTATAGCGTAGTGCTGCCATTTTCTCCCCACTCCGTTTTATGTCTTTTCTCTCCACCACTTAGTTGCCTTTTTTCCATTATAGGTTTTTTCTTCTAGCTCCTTCCTATCCTTACTTTTTTCATTCAATTTACTTTTGTTGAGATTTTGAAGCAAGGTGAAAAGAAAGACTCAGGAACACGGAAATAGAAGTAAAGTCAATTTCAGAACAGAAGTATAGATAGCCATTGCCTACTACATCCTCTAAGCAAGGATGATATAGGAAAGGGAAAGCCAAAACAAAAGCAAATCCTCTTCCTAATTCAATGTAAGGACTCGAATCTTTAGGATTACTTATGATAATGCTAAGCTAGGAAAACCATGTATGTTGTAAACAATGCTGCCAAATTCCACTACCATGGAAGATTGATACTGCTTTGTGAAGAATTTAAAATATTACCAAACCTATCAGTAAGGACAAATCATATGATTTTATTCCTTTCTGTGTTTGACATTAAGATACATCAGCCAGCTGGTTGATATGGTATCATATTGGGCCCATCTTAGAGTCTCTTGCAAGTGCTTTAAAAAAAAAATAATTAGGGCTCACCTGAGATCCATGAAATCGTAATCTCCAGGTTGCTTCACTTTTTTTTTTAAAGGTCCACAATCATCTGCTGCTGCTGCTACTAAGTCACTTCAGTCGTGTCCGACTCTGTGTGACACCATAGACGGAAGCCCACCAGGCTCCCCTGTCCCTGGGATTCTCCAGGCAAGAACACTGGAGTGGGTTGCCATTTCCTTCTCCCACAATCATCTAAAGGTCCACAATCAATCTATTTTGCAGCTATGTTCAAGAACTGCTAAGTATAAGAAGAGAAAGGAATAGTTTCATCCTAGATCTTCCCCAGGGGAAGGTAGTGGCACCCCACTCCAATACTCTTGCCTGGAAAATCCCATGGACAAAGGAGCCTGGTAGGCTGCGGTCCATGAGGTCACGAAGAGTTGGACATTACTGAGCGACTTCATTTTCAGTTTTCACTTTCGTGCCTTGGAGAAGGAAATGGCAACCCACTCCAGTGTTCTTGCCTGGAGAATCCCAGGGACAGGGGAGCCTGGTGGGCTGCCATCTATGGGGTCGCACAGAGTCAGACACGACTGAAGCAGCTTAGCAGCAGCAGCAGCAACATCAACAGCAGACCTTCCCCAGATGTCCCAGCATAAGTAATACATTTTAATACTCTTAAAAATGAAGGAATGGCTATTTTACTGAATACACTGGACTCTGCTAGCCAGAACCCCCTTTCTTCTAGCAGCTACCCAGATTGTATCAATAGTTAAAAGCACAAGAGCCCTGGAATAGCATGTGTTTTCCAACAAATAAGGAAGTACATGACCAAGTGTGCTTACTGCATGTCAGAAGGAGTCTCAGAAGAGCCAACAAAAGATAAGGTTATTTGACAAAATTTTTCTGTAGAAGTTCTGCCTTCAGTCATGTGTTTTATTGGATGACGTTTGTTTCCCAGCAGTCTCAGTCAGGTCAGTCACTTCTCCCAAGCAGTAAAGAAAATGAATGGAGTGGAAAGAGGACAGTTTCGTTACTTGAAAATAATTTTATTCTGGTGTTTAACATGAAAGCCCTTTATGGAAGCATGATGACAAGGGAATATAAAAATCCCTCTTGCCTACATTGAGTCTCAAGCAAAACCTATGCCATGTCAACATGTAGAATTGGATCTTAGCGTTACATTTAAGACCTACAGTTCAAAAAGCTAATTTTATTTAGATGACAAGGTTTCTTCCATTTTTGTGTAATAAATTTAAAATAGTCATATTGTTAATTGTGAAGACATTTTTTTTTAAAACTATAGCTCACAGAAAACCAACAAAGGCACAAGATACAGACCATTCACTTATGAATGTGTAAAACTCAAGAAAGTCCACATCACTCCTACAACATGTCAAAAGTGCCTCAGAATTCACACAGTACAAAGTTTCTCATGGTTCTGGTTAAATTACATATACCAATTTATAACAAATGGCAAAATCTGTACCTCTGTTCAAAGTTTTAAAAGATTACTTAAGAAAGTTTCTTGTATTTCTATGCCACCTTTATAGTTCTGGTTTCTCATTTCTTTATTAGTAAATTCAGCGTGCAGGTTCTATCCCAGGCTAATTTATACACTTCCGGAAGGAACGGCCTCTTAAATCCACAGAGTGTTGAGGTGGGGAGCCCCCAACCATGTCAGATTTGTTTCACATATGATAATATACATGTTTCAATCCATTCTCCCAAATTATCCCACCCTCGCCCTCTCCCACAGAGTCCAAAAGACTGCTCCAAAAGTAATTGTGAAGACATTTAAAATATAATAAAAATAAAATATAATTATATATAGTGTATAAGATACAATTATATATGTATTATTAAACAATTAAACAATTTTAAAAAGTTTCAATGTATCCTAGAAAGCTATAAAATATTTGTTCACATTAGTTAGTGCAATGTCATTCATAATTATAGAAAAAGGAAAGGGAAGAGTAAAAAATTACTCACATCAACACAATGAAACAGTATGTTGCCACAATAACTGAACTACAGAATATTTAATAATACAAAAATGCAAATGATAGTTTAAAAATAAAAGCAAGATAAATGACATATAGATGATTTTCCTACTTCCCCATATATGTGTATATATGCACACATTGTTGTTGTTTAGTCACTAAGTCGTGCCTGACTCTTTGTGACCCTACGGACTGTAGCTTGTCAGTTCCTCTGTCCATGGAATTTTCCAGGCAAGAATACTAGAGTGGGTTGCTATTTTCTTCTCAAGGGGATCTTCCCAACCCAGGGATCAAACCCATGTCTTCTGTGTCTCCTGCATTGCAGGCAGATTCTTTACCACTGAACCACCACGGAAGCCCCATATGTACATATATGTAGATAGATATAATTATATGTGCATATACACACATATACACCCCTATACTTATATATGCACACATATATACACACTGTATCAGTTTTCCATTTCTGCTGTAACAAATTACCACAATCTTGGTGACTTGAAATAACATAATTTATTATTGTACGGTTCTGTAAGTTAAAAGTCCAAAGTGTTAGTTAGCCTGTGTTGCTTTCTGGAAGTCCTAAAGAATCTGTTTCCTTGCATTTTCTAACTTTGAGGGGCCACCTGTACTGGTTGGTTTTTGGCCCCTTTCATCCATCTGCAAAGCTGAAAAATGTGTTGAATCTTCTCATGTCACTCTTCCCTCCTTTTCTATCTCCACCTTCTACTTTTAAGGACTCTTGCCCTTACACTGGCCCCACCTAAACAGTCCAGAATACATGCTTGCGTGCTCAATTACTCAGCTGTGTCTGACTCTTTGCAAGCCCATAAACTGTAACCCACTAAACTCTACTGTCCATGGGGTTTCCCATGACAAGAATACTGGAGTGGGTTGCCACTATTCCAGGGGATCTTCCTGACCCAGGGATTGAACCCCCATCTCCTGCATTTCTGCATTGGTAGATGGATTCTTTCTTTTCCTCCAACACAATTTAACATAGTTTACTCATGACCTGGTGGTGCCACCCCAGCTGATCAGGGGAGGGTATAAATCCATGGAAGCATGAGAATGGGTCATGCTCTCTCTTCCTTCTCCTCCAGAGCATTTCCTCAAACACTTGTCCACGATCTTCTGTCTTTTGCCAGTTCAAGCAGAATGTTCCTCAGGAAAACATTCTTCCTCTTTTGATCCAACTTGCATTATCAACATCCCCTGAGCTTCACATGCGGTTTGTCCTGTGGCAATTTCCACCTCCAGACTGGCTGCTTTGTGAGGTGTTCTTGGAGGTGAATGTGGGCTTAATCTAGTCAAGACAGAAGGATTCTTTAACACTGAGCCACCTGGGAAGCCTGAACAATCCAGGATACTGTCCCTATTTTAAGGGCAGCTGGCTAGCAACCTTAGTTCCATCTGCTACCCAATTCCCCTTTGCCATGCTCCCTTATCACATTTACAGGTTCCAGGGCTTAGTATGTAGAAATCTTTGGGGGGTCATTATTCTCCCCACCATACACATACACACACACACACACATATTCACACACAAAGAAATTCTAAAGATATATATCATATCATTAATAGTAGGTGGCTGAGTTGTGGTATTTTGTTCTCTATATTTCTGTTATTTAGATTTTCTGTAGTAAATACAAACACAAAATGTCTAATAAATGCTATTTTTTTTTTTACTGCAAGCCTCTAAATTATATTTTACTACTCATTTACTGGATATTTTTTAGACAAATATCATCCATTGAAGTTTATAACTTGAGCATTTAAAAAGTAATTTATTTTAAAATTTGATGGTACACTGAATGAATGTCACATACTCAGAGGCTTAGGAAAGAGGCCAACCAGGAGAGAAGATCTGGCCTTCTCAGCCATTGATTTCTGCACGATCAATTGACTTGGATCATGCAGTTAATCCAATTCAGTAGTTAAGAAAATTGAAAAGACCAGCTGTGTGGTTTTTAGGTCCAGTGTTGTTTTATTTTATTATTTTTTTTAATGACACAGAAAGCAATGTCATTTTTTCCAGCTTGTCTAGAGCTTTACAAAAGTGAAAAAAACAAACAAACCAAAAGCATTTTTCCCCTTCTGCTGCAAAATAATATTTTATAGAGACAATAATAAAATATATGTCATTGGTTCTCATGGGAATGCCATGTAAACAGAAAATAAAGCTATATTAATATGTTCTGTGAGTCATACTAAAATTCTATGACTATTTAGCTTAGCATATTTAAGTTAAAATCGAGAAACCTCAGTTTGTTGAAGTCTTTAAAAATAACTTTCATCTTTCATATCTAAAATTATTAAGAGCAAATAATTCCATTTGCTCTTAAATAAAAAATATAAACAAGTCAAACTTGGGTGCCAGTAAGTGCTCTGTTAATAAAATCTGGTCTGTATGTCACTCCTCATTATAATTTGATGAATCATTACATTCAAACATAATGCAAAAAAGAAAATAAACAATTATTTGCTCTTTTATCCTCTTAAATACAGAAAATGACTCAATTAGGTGCTAAAGGATGCATATTAACTACTATTGGAATTATAACTAGTTTGCTCTTTGTGAAATCAATCCTTTTTTAAGATCATAAAATAAGACCTTTACTTCTCTCTACATACTTGTTAATTACATAGTACTTCACAGGCTCTTGTTGAATTGAAGAAGGAAAATTAGTCAAGAAAAGGCCACTTTCTTTCTTTAACAGTTGTATGCTAATTAGGAACAACTTGTGAGGTGATAGAATATTTGAACTGTGGTAGATAATAAATGATAAAAAATATAGATGAAATGAGAAACATGGGAAGAACATGAGATCCTATTATCACAGCTGGGAAAGCTTAGCTACTACTTTAAACCTTAATTCTTTCCTAGGATGTGTGGCAGTTTGTGGTTCCAAATCACCTCTTGTTCAATTTCTGAAGCTGTATCTTTTTATTGCTTTAATAAGATCATTTGACTTGAGCTTTCTAAACTATCCAGTCATCCACCTGGAAAAGTTCCATGTATGGCTACCTATCCTAATTCCTCCTGCTAGTGAAGAGGGAAGGTCACTTTCCTTTTCTAGGACTAATCCCTCCACCTGAATTATTTCCCCTGTGATTACCTTAAGGATTTCAGTCTACCAAATAAATCTTATCATTAGAGTGAACATATCACCCTAAATGCAGCACTTTAGAGCTGAACTATTCAATATACTAGCCACTAGCCACATGAAATTTAAGTTAAATGAAATTATTGAATTACACAAGTCACATTGAAGTGTTCAATAGCCACATTGGTTGGTAACTATAATACCATATTGAATAGTCTGGATATAGAACATTTCCATCAGCACTGAAAGTTCAACTGAACAGTGCCATGGTGGACAGTGAAGGATAATGAAGGACAGGGAAGCCTGGCATTCTTCAGTTCATGGGGTCACAAAAAGCCAGACATGACTTAGTGATTGAACAATAACAATGGAGGAGAGTGAAGTTGGGAACTATTAATAACAATGGATAGCAGGTATAAACTGAGCACTGTCACCAGCAAACCAGGACATATGTTCACCCCACTTATCTTCATCTTCTGTGTCTACTGGCTCCTTTTCTGTGTGCAGGTGCAAACGTTGTTCCTATATCAAAACATGATGAACATTAATAATAACTAGCTGACATACTCCTACTTAGAGGCTATTTGTGACACTAAATATTTATCCAATTAAATAAAGATAAAAACTAGCCAAACTATTTTTTAGCTATCAGTAGACAAAGCAATCATTTGATTTAGTTTGTTAGTATGATACAACTGGTTGTTGCAGAAAGCTACTAGTAAGAGTTGCCATTAACAGAGCATTTGTGCTTAAATGGTGGTAAAGGTTTCATATTAATTATTGTATTGTTTAATCTTCATAATAACCACTGGGTGAGTGATTTGAGACTAGTAATTGCTCTGGGAGTTCTGAGGCGCCAATAAAGATAGAGAATCCTGAGGTTACCTGAAGTGAGTGAGAAACTGGAAGACAAAAATTAGAAGTTGGAAGAATTTATTGTTGAAATATTCTCAAAAGGAGGAACTGAATGTTAAAATAAATTATAGAGATGCAATTGACTCTCATAGAAGACAGTCATGGGCTAAACCTGGGAAAGCAGGAGGAATCTCGGATAATTTATCTGAATATAATTTCACACCTTTGACTTGTTTTAATGGGTAAGTATAGGATCTGTGGATGTGTCAAACTGGTAGACTTGTATAACAACATAGTATAAAGGAGGGCAAGCCTTATGATAATAATACCTGACTGACTGTAAGTTTCACTAGTCCATTTCAACTCCTTGGGTATTATTACATCTGAACTTAACCTAAGATTTTCATGCATCCTTTGACATTGTCATTTGGACTTTGCTCTGCTTCAGGCTGGTTTAAGTTCTCTTACACAATTAGAATTATGCATTTGAATATGATACTACAATTTCCTCCAATGGATCTAAGCAAGACTTTTGAAATTCATTCTCTGTTTACTAAGTAATATCTGTCAAATGTAAGAAGTACTAAGGAACTAAGTACTAAGTACTAAGGAGTTTTCTTGGGAAGAAGAGGGGATGTGATTTATAAGAATATAAAGATTAAGTTATGAAAACATAAAGTCATAAAATTGCATTTTCAGAAAGGATCTTGCATGGAAAACTCAAAAAGCATATATGAATACCTGACAATGAAAAAGTATTTACATGTTGAGTTCTGTATCAGGCTTAAAATACAGGATAAAGGAAGCAACTCTAAATTATTTCCTTACATTGAAGAAAATAAAAATGTATTTTGGGAGTTTAAAAATACTCCCAAATAATTGGTTTGGGCTCCAGTGGTCATGTATGGATGTGAGAGTTGGACTTTGAAGAAAGCTGATCGCCGAAGAATTGATGCTTTTGAACTGTGGTGCTGGAGAAGACTCTTGAGAGTCCCTTGGACTGCAAGGAGATCCAACCAGTCCATTCTAAAGGAGATCAATCCTGGGTGTTCATTGGAAGGACTGATGCTAAAGCTGAAACTGCAATACTTTGGCCACCTTATGCGGAGTTGGCTCACTGGAAAAGACTCTGATGCTGGGAAGGATTGGGGGTGGGAGGAGAAGGGGACGACAGAGAATGAGATGGCTGGATGGCATCACCGACTCGATGGACATGAATTTGAGTGAACTCTGGGAGTTGGTGATGGACAGGGAGGCCTGGTGTGCTGTGATTCATGGGGTTGCAAAGAGTCAGACACGACTGAGTGACTGAACTGAACTGAACTGAACTGAATTATATAAAGGTCCTTTATCACAAACCATTTGGAACTGTAAAATGTAAATTTTTATAATTTAAGAAACTATTGCAATATCATTTCTTTTATAAACACATCAGATATCTGAAATATATTTTTTTAAGACAGGCAACTGAACTTGCCATAAAGGCAAAAATGATAATTTCTCTTCTTCATTATGCATATATATCACTTTGATTCAATATGCTATAGTCCAAAAACATTAACTTCAATCATGTATACAGCTAAAATCTTGGTGATTTATCAAGTATTAAACTATTTTTTCTTGAGCGGCAACATGATTTTCAGCTTACTTGAAAGAAGGAATGTGATAGGGTATCTTGGATTACTTTGAAAAATTATGAATAATGTGGATAGATTTTTCTTATTAGATATTAAAATATATAGCAAAAGTTCAATAATTATTGAGAGAATAATTTGGTACTGGATCAAGTTTAGGCAAATAAAAGAAGTAAAATGAAAATTCCAGAAATAGGCCCAAATTAAATAAGACTATTTTATAAAAGCGGCCTCTCAGTCAGTGCATAAAGGATGGATTATCTAATAACTAGGCAGCCACTGTGCAAAAGGGAGGGAATGTCCATTATTCATATCTTCTTCACAAATTTCAGACATATTACAGACATGTAATATTGGACTCTAGACATGTAAAAACGGAACCGTAGATTCAAAAGAAAATAAGTTGAATATTTAGCTAAATTTGAAACTAGAGAATTACTTTAGAAGCTTATTAGCATGACAATGATAAAGGAAAAGTTTGATTTATTTAACACTCTCAAGTTAAATAGCTCTGTTTCAAAAATAGCACAAAGAAAATTATAGGACAAAATAAAAGAGAGGGGAAAGTTTTCATTAGCTATGACAAAAGACTATAATTCCAAATTTATAAAAAATTTTTTCAAATGAATGGTCAAGCTAAAAATCAGGGGTCCAACTTCATATCTCATCCTAACACTTCATATCCAACCCATCAACAAGAATATCCCTAGCTCCAAAGAACTCCTGTACTAGGACTAGTTTGTTTCATCTCTACTATTGTAGCTCGGGTCAAGCCTCATTCCCTCTTTCTTGAATTCTTACAACAGACTTTTGACCCCACTCTTCTCTTCTGACAGTTTATGCCCCCTGGAGCCCAGAGTGACTGTTTAAAAGCCTGACTCATCATTCTCTCATTTAGAAATCTCCAGAGGTTTTTCCTTGCATGTAAGAAAATAATCCCCTGCCCATACCCAGTATTATTCTTGGCTCAAGTCTTTTGCATTGACTTTTCATCTTCTTAGAACTGTTCCTGCAGATCTTCCCTTGATTAATTCTCATTATTCAGATCTCAAAACACATGTTTCTTCCTCAAGAGATATTCACTTGCCACCTGAGCTAAAACAGTTTTTCTTTCCTTCCCTATCACATGGTGAATTTTTTGTAGTACTTGCTACTTCCTTTTTTTGTGTTTTGTCGTTGTTTGTTTTTTAAAATTTTCTTCCCACTAGAATGCTAACTTTTTGAGAAGAGATTACTCTGTCGTTTAACAGTCTAGCAGGTAGAAATTGATGCTTGGCTAAATATACTGCAGTACATCTGTACAAAGGAATGTACAGTAATATAGAAAAATGTTTAATAATGAGATGAATTATGAAATCAAAAAAGCATGATTTCTATTTGAAAAGGAAAAAAACAAGTCTACATACGCATACAAAAAACTGAAGTATACACACAGAAGTGTTAAAATAAGATATCATGATGGAAATATGCTGGTGATTCTTTTCCTTTTTTTCAATTCAATTGAATTCTTATGACTAAATTCTTTTGCTAAAGAAAAAGTGGTTGATGTAAGAAGTAGAAAAAAGACTTTTGATATTAGTTTTTTTTTGAGCACTAGCCAATTCAGAGGTGAAGAATTTTAACTCGTAACAATATAAGAATTAATGTTTATAATTCCCTTCATGACAAATAGATGGGGAAACAGTGTCAGACTTTATTTTTCTGGGCTCAAATCACTGCAGATGGTGACTGCAGCCAGGAAATTAAAAGACGCTTACTCCTTGAAAGAAAAGTAATGACCAACCTAGACAGCATATTAAAAATAAGATATATTACTTTGCAAACAAAGGTCCATCTAGTTAAGGCTATGGTTTTTCCAGCAGTCATGTATGGATGTGAGAGTTGGACTATAAAGAAAGCTGAGCGCCAAAGAATTGATGCTTTTGAACTGTGGTGTTGAAGACTCTTGAAGAGTCCCTTGGACAGCAAGGAAGTCACACCAGTCAATCCTAAAGGAAACCAGTCATGAATATTAATTGGAAGGACTGATGGTGAAGGTGAAGCTCCAATACTTTAGCCATCTGACATGAAGAACTGACTTATTTGAAAAGATCCTGATGCTGGGAAAGATTGAAGATGGGAGGTAAAGGGGACGACAGGGGATGAGATGGATGGATGGGATCACTGACTCAATGGACATGAGTTTGTGTAAACTCGGGAGTTTGTAATGGACAGGGAGGCCTGGCATGCTGTAGTCCATGGGTTTGCAAAGAGTTGGGCACGACTGAGTGACTGAACTGAACTGAATGGTATTCTATTTATGATTCCCCAGTAAAGCACCACTGAGCTCTATTTTTATGCATTTTTTTTCACTGGAAGTCATGTATAAGTGTTAACATAGCAGATCTGTGACTGCTGAAATGGCTTATCCTTAAAAGGCCTATGTACAAGTGGGCCCTTGGCTGACATCTGGAAATTTTGATTTTCCACCATTAACTGATAAGAGGGCTTACTCTGACCAAACTGCTTTTGTATATAATAAGGTTTAATGCTGAACTTCTACTTCCTTTCTGAGTGTCTGGAATTTTGGTATGTACCAGGTAGAGGTGGCCTACTTGACAACACTGGTAAAAACTCTTGGCACTCTCTGAGCTTCCTTGGTTAGACAAATTTCATACACATTGTTACAACCCATTTCTCAGGAATGAAGGGCTGCTGGTTTTACTCCACTGGGTGAAGACCCCTGGGAACTTATGCCTGGTTTCACCTAGACTTCACTCCATGTGCCTTTTTCCTTTGCTGAATTTGTTTTACATTTGTTTTTTGCTGTAATAAATCATAACCCTGAGTACAACTCTATGCTAGTCCTTTGAGTCCTGCTAGTAAATTATTGAATCTGGCTGTGGTTGGTGGTCATACGGAGCCTCTGGCACAGAAGCCAATTCACAGAGTAGGATCTCCAGCCTGTCTTCTATATGTTTGTGTTAGCTATAGTATGATAAACTTCTAGGATTTCTCCTTTACAATATGATATAAAGAATCCATAGCATACCCCCCTGCATGGTGCTATATTATACAAAACTCATTCTCAGAGTGTGAATCTCTAAGTATAATTAGACTACAAAAAAAAAAAAAAATCAAACCAGACTCCTCTGAGTCTGACTGGGCTGAATCCTGGAATGAGTTGAGAAACCATGTTATTGTTGGAGTACAATTTAGGTATTGGTGATACCCATGGGAAACTATGTCCTTTTACTTTCTCAACTGAAATTTATTATAAAGCCATCTAGGAAGTGGAACAGAGCTTCCCAGGAGGCTCTAGTAGTAAAGAACCTGCCTGCCAATGCAGGAGATATAAGGACATGTAAAGAGATGTGGGTTTGATTCCTGGGTTGGGAAGATCTCCTGGATTTTGTTCCTCTATTTATTGATATGGGTACCAAGTTTGCAATGTTTCAGGGCATGAAAACCCACTCTATTATTCTTGCCTGGAGAATCCCATAGACAGAGGAGCCTGGAAGGTTACAATCCACAGGGTCATAAAGAGTTAGATGTGATTGAAGCGATGTAGCACACATACACACACGCAGAAAGTGGAACAGGAGCTGAGTCATAGAACAGAATTGGGTAAATTATGATATCTGAATCATAAGTAAGATCAGATGATTTTTTCTCCATGTTTTTAAAAGTTGCTTATAATGAATGCCATTGTTTTCAAAAGGTGTTTTCCTCTTGGAGACATCCTACTACTGGAAAACAAGCTATTCTTTTTGTTTATGAAATCAAACACATAACAATGTGATGTGCCTTTCTCAAGGCATTTGTTTACCTTGTATTATGACCTGGAATGTGGTCAAGCACAGAGATTCATTCATGGTTCTGCTTTGCCACCAATAAGCTGTGTTACCATGGGTTAATTCTTTAACATTTTAAGCATCCGCTTTGTCACTGGGAAGAATAACACTACTGTCTGTTCTCTATGGCTCTTAGTAATCCTATGAGACACAATGTTTACATGGTCACTAAATAATGGTTCTCTTCCTATACTGAGTATAGATCTGAATGAGATAGTTGTAATCAGACATAAGGAAATCATATTCTTGCTAGATATCAGCAGTATGACCAAGAACCTTAGTTGGTAGGACATGACTTTAGATCTACAACCAGGTGTGTTTACCAATATATCACCCCTGAGTCAAACTTACTCATCTAATCACTGGCACACCTGAATAACTATAGACTTCCTCTTCAGGGGACAGTTCAGTTTAGTTGCTCAGTCGTGTCCGACTCTTTGTGACCCCCATGGACTGCAGCACAGCAGGCCTCCCTGTCCATCACCAACTCCTGGAGTTTACTCAAACTTGTCTGTTGAGTCAGAGATGCCATCCAACCATCTCATCCTCTGTCGTCCCATTCTCCTCCCGCCTTCAATCTTCCCCAGCATCAGGGCCTTTTCCAATGAGTCAGCTCTTCGCATCACATGGCGAAAGTATTGGAGTTTCAGCTTCAGCATCAGTCTTTCCAATGAATATTCAGGACTGATTTCCTTTAGGATGGACTGGTTGGAACTCCTTGCTGTCCAAGGGACTCTCAACAGTCTTCTCCAACACCACAGTTTAAAAGCATCAACTCTTTGGTTCTCAGCTTTCTTTATAGTCCAACTCTCACATCCATACATGACTGCTGGAAAAACCATAGCTTTGACTAGATGGACCTTTGTAGGCAAAGTAATGTCTCTGCTTTTTAATATTATTGTTTAGGTTGGTCGTAGTTTTTCTTCCAAGGAGCAAGCACCTTTTAATTTCAAGGCTGCAGTCACCATCTGCAGTGATTTTGGAGGCCCCCAAAATAACGTCTTTCACTGTTTCCATTGCTTCCCCATCTATTTGCCATGAAGTAATGGGACCAGATGGAGAAAGCAATGGCAACCCACTCCAGTACTCTTGCCTGGAAAATCCCATGGGTGGAGGAGCCTGGTAGGCTGCAGTCCATGGGTTTGCTAAGAGTCGGACATGACTGAAGCGACTTAGCAACAGCAGCAGCAGCAATGGGACCAGATGCCAAGATCTTAGTTTTCTGAATGTTGAGTTTTAAGCCAACTTTTTCACTCTCCTCTTTGACTTTCATCAAGAGACTCTTTAGTTCTTCTTCACTTTCTGCCATAAGGGTGGTGTCATCTGCATATCTGAGATTATTGATATTTCTCCTGGCAATCTTGATTCCAGCATGTGCTTCACCCAGCCCAGCATTTCTCATGATGTACTCATCACAATATACAGCCTTGACGTACTCCTTTTCCTATTTGGAACCAGTCTGTTGTACCATGTCCAGTTCTAACTGTTGCTTCCTGACCTGCATACAGGTTTCTCAGGAGGCAGGTCAGGTGGTCTGGTATTCCCATCTCTTTCAGAATGTTCCACAGTTTGTTGTGATCCACACAGTCAAAGGCTTTGGCATAGTCAATAATGCAGAAATAGATGTTTTTCTGGAACTCTCTTTCTTTTTTGATGATCTGGCACATGTTGCGGAGAAGGCAATGTCAAGCCACTCCAGTACTCTTGCCTAGAAAATCCCATGGATGGAGGAGCCTGGTAGGCTGCAGTCCATGGGGTCGCTAAGGGTTAGACACGACTGAGAGACTTCACTTTCACACATTGGAGAAGGAAATAGCAGCCCACTCCAGTGTTCTTGCCTGGAGAATCCCAGAGAAGGGGGAGCCTGGTGGGTTTCCGTCTATGGGGTCACACGGAGTCGGACACGACTGAAGTGACTTAGCAGCAGCAGCAGCAGCACATGTTGGCAATTTGATCTCTGGTTCCTCTGTCTTTTCTAAAACCAGCTTGAACATCTGGAAGTTCATGGTTCATATATTGTTGAAGCCTGGCTTGGAGAATTTTGAGCATTACTTTACTAGTGTGTGAGATGAGTGCAATTGTGCGGTAGTTAAAATGATTTATATTTCCTTCTATTTACCCATTTTTGAAAATGAGCATACTCTTGTTTTAAAAAATATTTATATATAGTAAAACTGGTTTATTTGAAAACAACACCTTCCAATGGAACCTTGCTACCTAGAAAGTTCAAACTTTTCAACTTTGGGTCTTCTACAATCTGGGCCCAATTTTTCTTTATCAATTATCTCCTCTCATTCTTCTATATGAAACTTACTCTCTAAAAAATTTAGTTCTATTCTATGTTTTTTAAACACAACTAAACAATTTTTACCTCTCCATACTATTTCTTCTTCCTTGAGTGCCATTTTACTGTGTCTACCTTTTAGTATTCTGTTCTTCAGGATTTAGATTAATCCTAGTATTTTCATATTCTTCTCTGATATCCTCATCAAACCTTCTCTCTCTCTCCATATGAAACTTCTTTGGTTGGTTTCATATATTTTCTTATTTGTAAGGCTCATTCTTGCTTGCATTTGTATTCATCATAGTGCTTAGCAGTATACCTTGCTTTTTAGTAGTCATCTTCTGAATGTTTATTAGTTGAAAAAAAAACCTCAATAAAATAAATGGCCCAATGACGACTGTCCCTCAGTAGTTTTACCTGAAAACACAAAATTATTTCCTTAAGATAGCATAATTTAGAAGAATGAAAGCACCAAACATTAGCTTGATAGTTTTTAAACCTTTAAAAGCCAAGAAAATCTAATAACAAATGCATTAAAATTTGTTTTTCTTTTTGTTTCATTATTTCCCTGTTTTAGGTATTACTGATTAACTTGTAATCACCGTGCTAATGAGGTCCCTTGTGGGCTACTTTACATCTTTAAACTATGCCCATAAGGTGAGCTGCAAATATACCCCTTAATCAAAATTAGAATCTAATGAAATACTTTCAATGCAGCAACCTGTTATTGGCTGCATTTCTGAGAAACAGTTTAAAACACATCAAAATGGGTAAACAGCACTACATTTGCAAAAGAAAGACACTGCTTCATTTAGAATATGTCTGTGTGTGACATATATGAGGAAGTACACCTGAATAATACTATTATCTCAACTTAATAATATCGTGTGAGGTATACCTAAAATGAAAAGTCATTATGTGCCTTGACATTATAAAATAATCAGAATAATAAAATAATAAAGTTAGAAATACCCCAACAACAGCCATTAGCTATTCATTATACAAAATGAAAGAGAAGAAAATATAATGCTATATTACATACATAACATATATTTTACATAAATATAATGACACGTTATTATCTTAGCATGAAGAATAGTGTCAACAAATATTTTGCAGATAGATAAGCTGTCATGATAACATTTATTTTTTTTCCACAAGATATGCCCAAAATAAGCACTGTTTTCATCAGTTGTGGCTTTAAAAAGATAGCACCTTTGTCACCTGGTTTAAAAAGATATTTTCCATAATATATTTTACAAATAAAATTTAAAAGAATAAGATAATTAAAATTAATTTAGAATAGTTGAAAACAAAGGTATTTTCTTACTAAAATTTACATTGCACATGTAAATAAATTTCACCAGAATCATCTCAAGTGCCAGTGTGAAAACTTGTTTTTCCAAATGATCTAGTTTAAAAATACTTTGCCTTTCAGAAAATACACTCCCTGCATTCATATCCTGATAATAGGAATATTTAAGCAGTAAAATAGTTCTCAACATAATAAAACAATTATGCAAAATTTCTCAAAAATATCATGCAGCTCCTTTCCTGTGACATACCTTTGTAAATATTTAGTGTGCATCACCTTTTTACTTATTATTTTCATATAATCTGTAAAATAAAAATTTTCCTCAGTCAAAATTGTTCTTTAATTTTTTCTCATCAAATTAGAATGCATAGGAAAACATTCTAACTGACAACCCCATTCAAGTTGACTTAAATTGTTATTTTTTTATCCAGTTTTATTCTTTGCAGCACAGTTTCTATAAGTTAAAGGGTAAGTTTGACATTTCATCACAAGGAAAAAATTGTAGTTATATATGATGATGGATAATAGCTAGACTAATTCTAGCAATCACTTTGAAATACATGCAAATATAATTTTTCGGTTGTATACCTGAAACTAATGTTACACTGCAACTGTACGTAAATTTTTAAAAAGTAAATACGACAATGCACACTGAGCAGACAAATATTTCAAGTCATATACATTTGACTTCAACTGAAAATCAAATTCAAACATTCTTATGGAAATTTTTAAAGAAGGTTAATGAAATAAACAATAGTGGATCCTAGAGATATTTAAGTATTTTTTTATCAAGGAGAAATATTGTTCTGAAAGCAGAAGGTTGAGGGGACACAAGTTTCATATACTCCTAAACTTGTATATATTATGATTTTTAGATTTTGTTTCATAGGAGAAATATAAGTACTTTAATTATCTTAAGTCCATGATGACCAAGGCCTTTGCCTTATGTCATTTGGAAATTTAGAAAGAGATTTCAAGTATTATGACTTTTTATTTGGCTAAAGGTAACATAAAATATCTGCTGCAAATTTTAGGCAAATTTATAAACTTAAAACATTTGACACATTAAAAATTTATTATTCGCATAGATTTGTATTTAAGCCTTCTTCAAGGCTCCCATGAGTATTTTCAGGAAATAGAATTTCTTAAAAAACTGTGGGAGATAAGACTACACAACTCAAATAGGATTAAATAACATTCACTCCCAATATTGCATGAAAGGGTATCAGCATCCATCTCTATAAAATTTCTATTTTTTGAAACAATTTGGAATTAAAGAAAATAATATATAGCTTTCAAGGCTTAGGAAGGAGTAAAGGAAGTTATGAAACAAATTTTAGGATGGTTCAGTTCAGTTCAGTTCAGTTCAGTCTCTCAGTTGTGTCCGACTCTCTGCAACCCCATGAATCGATGGTAGGGCTCATAAAGTGGCGTGGATGAAGAAGTTGAAGGAAGGAATAAAACAACCCAGAAAGCACTCATTTTATTTCAGAAATCCAACAGGCAAGGTATTTTCACATATGTTGTGTTGTCTGCCTGCATTAGTAACTCCTGGCCTTGTCCATTCCCTACTGTCTCCAAAGAATCACAGTCATCACTAACAGTCTCAGTGTTTTAGTAAAACTGCAAGGGTAAAATGCCCTTAATGCTGCGGCAAACACAG
Organism: Moschus berezovskii; assembly: GCF_049115385.1. Lineage (NCBI taxonomy): Eukaryota > Metazoa > Chordata > Mammalia > Artiodactyla > Moschidae > Moschus > Moschus berezovskii. The sequence goes on from NC_142461.1 coordinate 52,977,623, forward strand.
AGAATCAAACAGCAGCGCTCACAGGTCAGTAGCCCTTCAGGCTGTGCCGCCCACTGTGCGTGAGGCAGGGCTGCGGCGCTGAAGGACAGTTTGGGCGACACAGTGACTGAGTAATTCTTCTTTTGAAACTTAAATTTTGTTTTGGGCAATAAGTTCATTCAGGCTTTCTCGGTCTGCTGTGTTTTGCTTTGTGTCCACTTTATTACTGAGACACTTCCTTGTCTTTTCTGACTGTTGCATTTTAAACTCATCCTTTGTTTCTCCATCTCAGGGTGCTTAATGTAGTTGGAAGCTCCTACTCATAATAACCCAAAGTTCAAAAATTGTTAGTAATTTTGCCCAAACTCCTCTCTCCTTGATTAATAAATTTTTAAAATATAATGTTAATTTAAATATATATGACTCTAATGCTGGGAAAGATTGAGGGCAAGAGGAGAAGGGGGCAACAGAGGATGAGACGGTTGGATGGCATCATCAACTCAATCAATGTGAGTTTGAGCAAACTCTGGGAGATCATTAAAGACAGGGAAGCCTGGCGTGCAACAGTCCATGGGGTTGTGAAGAGTCAGATATGACTTAGAACTGAACAATAACAAATATATAAAGTAAAATTAATATCAATTTATGCTTATTATCCTGACAGATTACAAAATTAATTTTGTGAATTAAGTGCTAACAAGACTTCAAAACCAGTGAAGCCCAAATAATCTACTTTGATTTGATGGGGTAGATGTTGATATTACTTTGGAGGAACTCAATGCAGTCAGCAATGAGCGTAAGGTGCTGGGTCTTCACTTCCACATTTTACCCCTGAGATTTTAGTGATAGCTGAATTTGGTCTCCCCTCTTCTCTCTTGGAATGACTGTTAAAACTTTCCTATTAGGACTAGGAAAGACAAGAGATCTCTTCAAGAAAATTAGAGATACCAAGGGAATATTTCATGAAAAGATGGGCTTGATAAAAGACAGAAATGGTATGGACCTAATAGAAGCAGAAGATTTTAAGAAGAGTTGGCAGGAATACACAGAAGAACTGTACAAAAAAGATCTTCACAACCAAGATAATCACGATGGTGTGATCACTCACCTAAAGCCAGATATCTTGGAATGTGAAGTCAAGTGGGCCTTAGAAAGCATCACTATGAACAAAGCTAGTGGATGTGATGGAATTCCAGTTGAGTTATTTCAAATCCTCAAAGATGATGCTGTGAAAGTGCTGCACTCAATATGCCAGCAAATTTGGAAAACTCAGCAGTGGCCACAGGACTGGAAAAGGTCAGTTTTCATTCCAATCCCAAAGAAAGGTGATGCCAAAGAATGCTCAAACTATCGCACAATTGCACTCATCTCACACACTAGTAAAGTCATGCTCAAAATTCTCCAAGCCAGGCTTCAGCAATACCTGAACCATGAACTTCCAGTTGTTCAAACTGGTTTTAGAAAAGGCAGGGGCACCAGAGATCAAATTGCCAACATCCGCTGGATCATGGAAAAAGCAAGAGAGTTCCAGAAAAACATCTATTTATGCTTCATTGACTATGTCAAAGCCTTTGACTGTGTGGATCACAATAAACTGTGGAAAATTCTGAAAGAGATGGGAATCCCAGACCACCTGACCTGCCTCTTGAGAAACCTGTATGCAGGTCAGGATGCAACAGTCAGAACTGGTCATGGAACAACAGACTGGTTCCAAATAGGAAAAGGAGTACGTCAAGGTTGTATATTGTCACCCTGCTTATTTAACTTCTATGCAGAGTACATCATGAGGAACGCTGGGCTGGAAGAACCACAAGTTGGCATCAAGATTGCTGGGAGAAATATCAATAAACTCAGATATGCATGTGATACCACCCTTATGGCAGAAAGTGAAAAGGAACTCAAAAGCCTCTTGATGAAAGTGAAAGAGGAGAGTGAAAAGGTTGGCTTGAAGCTCAACATTCAGAAAACGAAGATCATGGCATCTGGTCCCATCACTTCATGGGAAATAGATGGGGAAACAGTGGAAATAATGTCAGACTTTATTTTTTGGGGCTCCAAAATCAATGCGGATGCTGAAATTAGAAGACGCTTGCTCCTTGGAAGGAAAGTTATGACCAACCTAGACAGCATATTAAAAAGCAGAGACATTACTTTGCCAACAAAGGTCCGTCTAGTCAAGACTATGATTTTTCCAGTGGTCATGTATGGATGTGAGAGTTGGACTGTGAAGAAAGCTGATCGCCGAAGAGTTGATGCTTTTGAACTGTGGTGTTGGAGAAGACTCTTGAGAGTCCCTTGGACTGCAAGGAGATCCAACCAGTCTATCCGAAAAGAGACCAGTCCTGGGTGTTCATTGGAAGGACTGATGCTGAAGCTGAAACTCCAATACTTTGGCTACCTCATGCGAAGAGTTGACTCACTGGAAAAGACTCTGATGCTAGGAGGGATTGGGGGCAGGAGGAGAAGGGAACGACGGAGAATGAGATGGCTGGATGGTATCTCTGACTCAATGGACGTCAATTTGAGTGAACTCCGGGAGTTGGTGATGGACAGGGAGGCTTGGTGTGCTGTGATTCATGGGGTCACAAAGAGTTGGACACGACTGAGCGCCTGAACTGAACTGATTAGGACTGTGTCTTTCATCACCTGGCCTCAAGCCAATATATAATACATTTTCCACAGAATAAATCTGCTTTGTGTCATCTTTCATAATCCTTGATAATAACATTTTTGCTACCTGAGACCAAAGAAATCTTAGTAAAAAATGTAAATCTAGGCACTAAAATCCCATACTTCTAAGATGGTGCTTGAAATAGTCGAAAACACACTTATATTTTTATTACTTTCTAAGAGTAACATAAAATGAAGGTACAAAATCTGAAAGTTGGCAGATTTTTAATAAGCAAGCCAATAGAGGGTGTTTGTATGAAGGAGAAAGAGAATAGAATATTTGGGAAATAATTAGTAATCCATTATTTTGAAGTATAAAGTACGAGCATGTAAGTAGCGGAAGATAAAGTGTAGGTTGGAGATACTTGTGAAGGATATTGAATTCAGGGATAAAAACACTGTGTCGATTAGCATTGGAGGGCGTCATGAAGAGGATGTGACCGCCATTTGACCCAGAGCTGGCTGCAGGAAATTGGCGGCTTCCCGTTTCTACCACCTCTCTGCGCTAGAAGCTGTTTTCAAGCACACAAACTTGAGAGAGTAAGGTGTTTCTGAGACCGTCTGTACTAAATGCATGGCTGAACCCAGGGAAGACCTCTATATAAACGTTTCAGATTCTCCCAGCGCCTGCCAAGACCTAGTCCTTTTGCTGCTGGCTGGAGATGGCCTCGTAGGCAAGTTCCCTTGCTTGTGCGACCCGCCGTCTACCGGTCTGGAGCGGCGTGCAGTGTTCTTCCCGTTCTCCTTGCCCTCTGTGTTTGGGGGACCAGTTTGGTATTTCACCCAGGGCTACCCCAGAGTTTCCAAACTAACAATGAGTGAGGCATTTTTGAACAAATTAGTGAAATGTTGGGAAAGCAACACTGTGATTTTGCAGGGAGGAAATGGAAATGAAACGAGCTGGGAGAGTATTCCAAGATTCAGGAATCAGGTGAAAGATGTTAACTTAGGTTGTTAACAACTGAAAGGAGAAAAAAAAAGAAAGAGACATACTTTTTACGAGAGAGAATCTATAGGATGGACAGACTGTGGGGTTGAACCGATTGAAGAGGAGGAATTAAACCTGAAGCCTATTTTAGAGAATAGCGTGTAACTCTGAGCACTGAAAGACTGGCTTCAGAAGTACCTTTTAACTCTGTTGTTTTGGGGGCTTATGTTTGTTGTGTCTGGCAGTGGACATCTTAGGTCAACCTCAGAGTTCTTTCTGGGAAATAGCCCATTCTCAGTTTTCTATTGCTTTTGTGGTTACTGAAATATTTGTCCTCTCAGCATTTAAGTACGGTGTTAAATGTGCTAGTAACGTGAATCCCAGGGACGGCGGAGCCTGGTGGGCTTCCATCTATGGGGTCACAGAGTCAGACACGACTGAAGTGACTTAGCAGCAGCAGCAGTAGCAGCAGCAGTAATGTGAATGATTTTTCTTGTTTATTTGTTTGATGATGCTTTAAAGTCTAAATGTTTTATTGTTGGTTAAAATATCATAAGCAAAGATAATGCTTACCATATAATTACATATGCTGTGTACATTTCTAAATGTTTTTAATAATATTTTTGTTAAAGTCACACTGCGATATTATTAAAACTCAAGGTTGATTGATTCATTTTTTATGATTATGGAGTAAAATTTGTCTTGAGTGAATAGTTTATGACATGTTTTTGAATTTGGGGGAAATGTATTATCCAATATATATCAGTGTGATATACATATTTTGGTTGTAAAAGTATATGACTGAACACTAAATTTATTTCATTAAATCTAATAAAAAGGGATATACTCTTGAGGATATATTTGGACTCAGACTACCTGTAACACCATTCAGTTCAGTTCAGTCGCTCAGTCGTGTCCGACTCCTTGCGACCCCATGAATCACAGCACGCCAGGCCTCCCAGTCCATCGCCAACACCTGGAATTCAATCAAACTCATGACCATCGAGTTGGTGATGCCATCCAGCCATCTCATTCTCTGTCGTCCCCTTCTCCTCCAGCCGCCAATCCTTCCCAGCATCAGTCTTTTCTAGTGAGTCAACTCGTCGCATGAGGTGGCCAAAGTTTTGGAGTTTCAGCTTTAGCATCAGTCCTTCCAATGAACACCCAGGATTGATCTCCTTTAGAATGGACAGGTTGGATCTCCTTGCAGTCCAAGGGACTCTCGAGAGTCTTCTCCAACACCACAGTTCAAAAGCATCAATTCTTCGGCGATCAGCTTTCTTCACAGTCCAACTCTCACATCCATACATGACCACGGGAAAAACCATAGCCTTGACTAGACGGACCTTGGTTGGCAAAGTAATGTCTCTGCTTTTTAATATATTATCTAAGTTGGTCATAACTTTCCTTCCAAGAAGTAAGCGTCTTTTAATTTCATGGCTGCAATCAGCATCTGCAGTGATTTTGAGCCCCCCCCCAAAAAGTCTGACACTGTTTCCACTGTTTTCCCATTATTTCCCGTGAAGTTATGGAACCAGATGCCATGATCTTCGTTTTCTGAATGTTGAGCTTCAAGCCAACCTTTTCACTCTCCTCTTTCACTTTCATCAAGAGGCTTTTGAGTTCCTTTTCACTTTCTGCCATAAGGGTGGTGTCATCTGCATATCTGAGGTTATTGATATTTCTCCCAGCAATCTTGATTCCAGCTTGTGCTTCTTCCAGCCCAGCGTTCCTCATGATGTACTCTGCATAGAAGTTAAATAAGTAGGGTGACAATATACAACCTTAACGTACTCCTTTTCATATTTGGAACCAGTCTGTTGTTCCATGTCCAGTTCTGACTGTTGCTTCCTGGCCTGCATACAGGTTTCTCAAGAGGCAGGTCAGGTGGTCTGGTATTCCCATCTCTTTCAGAATTTTCCACAGTTTATTGTGATCCACACTCAAAGGCTTTGGCATAGTCAATGAAGCATAAATAGATGTTTTTCTGGAACTCTCTTGCTTTTTCCATGATCCAGTGGATGTTGGCAATTTGATCTCTGGTGCCTCTGCCTTTTCTAAAACCTGCTTGAACATCTGGGAGTTCACGGTTCACATATTGCTGAAGCCTGGCTTGGAGAATTTTGAGCATGACTTTACTGGCGTGTGAGATGAGTGCAATGGTGCGGTAGTTTGAGCAATCTTTGGCATTGCCTTTCTTTGGGATCGGAATGAAGACTGACCATTTCCAGTCCTGTGGCCACTGCTGGGTTTTCCAAATTTGCTGGCAGGTTGAGTGCTAGCTTTGTTCGTAGTGATGCTTTCTAAGGCCCACTTGACTTCACATTCCAAGATGTCTGGCTCTAGGTCAGTGATCACGTTATCGTGACTATCTTGGTCGTGAAGATCTTTTTTGTACAGTTCTTCTGTGTATTCTTGCCACCTCTTCTTAATATCTTCTGCTTCTGTTAAGCCCATACCATTTCTGTCCTTTATCGAGCCCGTCTTTGCATGAAATGTTCCCTTGTAATCTCTAATTTTCTTGAAGAGATCTCTTGTTTTTCCTATTCTGTTGTTTTCCTCTATTTCTTTGAATTGATTTCTGAGGAAGGCTTTCTTATCTCTCCTTGTTATTCTTTGGAACTCTGCATTCAGATGCTTATATCTTTCCTTTCCTCCTTTGCCTTTCACCTCTCTTCTTTCACAGCTGTTTGTAAGGCCTCCTCAGGCAGCCATTTTGCTTTTTTTGCATTTCTTTTCCGTGGGGATTGTCTTGGTCCCTGTCTCCTGTACAATGTCCCGAACCTCTGTCCAGAGGTTCATTTGGCACTCTATCTATCAGATCGAGTCCCTTAAATCTATTTCTCACTTCCACTGTATAATCATAAGGGATTTGATTTACATCATATCTGAATGGTCTAGTGGTTTTCCCTACTTTCTTCAATTTAAGTCTGAATTTGGCAATAAGGAGTTCATGATCTGAGCCACAGTCAGCTCCTGGTCTTGTTTTTGCTAACTGTATAGAGCTTCTCCATCTTTGGCTGCAAAGACTATAATCAATCTGATTTTGGTGTTGACCATCTGGTGATGTCCATGTGTAGAGTCTTCTCTTGTGTTGTTCGAAGAGGGTGTTTGCTATGAACAGTGCATACTCTTGGCAAAACTCTATTAGCCTTTGCCCTGCTTCATTCCGTGCTCCAAGGTCAAATTTGCCTGTTACTCCAGGTGTTTCTTGACTTCCTACTTTTGGATTCCAGTCCCCTATAATGAAAAGGACATCTTTTTGGGTGTTAGTTCTAAAAGGTCTTGTAGGTCTTCATAGAACCATTCAACTTCAGCTTCTTCAGCATTACTGGTTGGGGCATAGGTCTGGATTACTGTAGGATTGAATGGTTTGCCTTGGAAACGAACAGAAATCATTCTGTCATTTTTAAGATTGCATCCAAGTACTGCATTTCGGACTCTTTTGTTGACCATGATGGCTACTTCATTTCTTCTAAGGGATTTCTGTCCACGGTAGTAGATATAATGGTCATCTGAGTTAAATTCACCCATTCCAGTGCATTTTAGTTCACTGAATCCTAGAATGTCTACGTTCACTCTTGCCATCTCCTGTTTGACCACTTCCAATTTACCTTGATTCATGGACCTAACATTCCAGGTTCCTATGCAATATTGCTCTTTACAGCATCGGACCTTGCTTCTATCACCAGTCACATCCACAACTGGATATTGGTTTTGCTTTGGCTCCATCCCTTCATTCCTTCTAGAGTTATTTCTCCACTGATCTCCAGTAGCATACTGGGCACCTACTGACCTGGGGAATTCCTCATTCAGTATCCTATCATTTTGCCTTTTTTTACTTTCATGGGGTTCTCAAGGCAAGTATACTGAAGTGATTTGCCATTCCCTTCTCCAGTGGACCACATTCGGCTGTGGTCCATGTGATCAGATCATTATGATTTCAGTGTGTCTGCCTCTGATGCCCCCTCGCAATACTTACCTTCTTATTTGGGTTTCTCTTACCTTGGTCATGGGATATCTCTTCACAGCTGCTCCAGCAAAGCGCAGCTGCTGCACCTTACCTTGGACGAGGGGTATCTCCTCAAGACCGCCCCTCCTGACCTTGAACGTGGAGTAGCTCCTCTCGGCCCTCCTGCGCCTGTGCAGCCACTGCCTACTGGATGTGGGGTAGCTCCTCTTGGCCACCGGCCCTGGCCTCGGGCGTGGGGTAGCTCCTCTTGGCTGCGCTTCTTTGCGTTGCTAATGGTTAATTCCAGAAAATAGATTTTAGTACCAGAATGAAGGTAGATGAAGCAGATATTCCCAAATGTCTCTGAGATACCCGAGGGTCTAGGGGTACAAAAATGTCAGGGCTGGTAATATTAAATTAACATTTGATCAATACCTTGCTGGATTGCTTTTGTTATCTGTAAGGCAGTAATAAAAATGCCTGTAATTCATGAATATTCAGTTGATTTCCTTTAGGACTGACTGATTTGTTCTCCTTGCTGTCCAAGGGATTCTCAAGAGTCTTCTCCAGCACCACAGTTCAAAATCATCAATTGTTTGGTGCTCAGCCTTCTTTATGGTCCAACTCTCACATCCATATATGACTACTGGAAACACCATAGCTTTGACTAGAGGGACCTTTGTTGACAAAGTAATGTCTCTGGTTTTTAATATGCTGTCTAGGTTTATCATAGCTATTCTTGAGAGTCCCTTAGACAGCAAGGAGATCAAGCCAGTCAATCCTAAAGGAAATCAACTCTGAATATTTATTGGAAGGACTGATGCTGAAGATGTAACTCCAATACTTTGGCCACCTGATGTGATGAGCTAACTCATTGGAAAAGACCCTGATGCTCGGAAAGATTGAAGGCAGGAGTAGAAGGGGATGACAGAAGATGAGATGGTTGATGGCATAACTGACTCAATGGATGTGTTTGAGCAAACTCAGGGAGATAGTGGTGGACAGAGAAGCCTAGCTTGCTACAGTTCATGGGGTCACAAAGTGTGGGACGTGACTTAATGACTGAACAACAACAACAACAACAACTGCTGCTGCTGCTGCTAAGTCGCTTCAGTCGTGTCTGACTCTGTGCGACCCCATTGATGGCACCCCCCCAGGCTCCCCCGTCCCTGGGATTCTCCAGGCAAGAACACTGGAGTGGGTTGCCATTTCCTTCTCCAATGCATGAAAGCGAAAAGTGAAAGTGAAGTCGCTCAGTCAAGTCCAACTCTTTGCGACCCCATGGACTGCAGCCCACCGGGCTCCTCCGCCCATGGGATTTTCCAGGCAAGAGTACTGGAGTGGGTTGCCATTGCCTTCTCCAAAACAACAGCAACAATTCTTGAAGAGGTCAAATAAAGATATAAATTTCTGATTCATGGGATAACGTTCACTTACGATCATAATTAGACTTAAATTTTTTGAGGCAAAATCTTGTCACAACAGCATTCTGCTGTGAAACTGAAAGTCTATGTTTAAAAAATATTTAGCAAATTATTGCTATTGGAATGTGTTTTCAGGAAAAGCAGAAACAAAAGAAGGAAAAGTCTCTGGAAATTTAGCTAGCTCCTCGTGATTTGGGTTTTCAGAGAAGTCAGTTCATATTTCTTAGTTACAAATCAAGGGCAAGCTTTCCAAGGAAGTGCAAAATGCTCAAGGAACTGATACATCAGGGTTTAACCAAGTCTTTGATGCAGCATTTCTTTGAAGCTGTTTGGAAGTTATTTTATCTCAGTATGACTTTTTTTCCTTCGAATTCTAACTTGAGATAAATTTAGTTTATATTGGTGCTCTACCCGCTCTCAGTCAGGTTGTACCAGGCAGAGTACAGTGGAAGCTACGGCTTAGGGAAAACCCTCTGGAACAGAAGATCTGCATTGGGATCACAGCTTGCCACCTGCTAGCTGCTGCTGCTGGACAGGATACTTCTCTGTGCTTCAGGTTTCTCACTTATATGATGGTGATTATCTACCTCATGATCTGTCGTGAAAACTAAACACAGAGATTTAGTTCAGTGCCTGAAAAGTAGTAAGCAGCACACAAGAGTTTGCATATGAAATTTAGACAATTGGAAATGTTTATCAAAAAACTAAGTTTGATCTGCTAATTTCCTGGAGGTTTTAACTGAACATAATTAATAAAGAGGGCCATGGAGGGGATTTAAATTCATTATCTAACTTAATTCTTAAATCAGTCCTATGACAGTATTGTATCTTTCTTCCACAAGTAAATAACTGAGAATTGGAGAGACACTATATACTTATCCAAACTCATTAAGCTTAAATAGACTGGGCTTCAAATTTATGTATTCTTAGCGATCTAGAAATTAAGTTCTATGCTATGCAACTTCCAAATCTGAGAAAAGTACCAGGAAAGATGAATCCTCAGTGAGGACTGACAGGAAGGTGATAGGTAAAATGAGTTAGCAAATTACAGGAACATTTGCAGAGTGTTTCTGAGTGTGAAACTGCAGTCTTGGCCTTCCTGATTTTCCTTTAAGAACTTCCAGAAATAACAGTACTTTGAATAGGAAGAAATGAAATATATTTGTGAGTACAACATTATTAGCACCACACTTAGTTTTCATTTTCAGATAGGAAGAATCAAATTGTCAAGTAATTCTCCTACATTTGTTGGCTACTAACAAGTAATGAACCAGTTCGTTTTTACTTCACTAAAAAAAAAAATATTTTTCTCCAAAGAACGGATTACATGTTATTTGAAAAATAATTTTTATTATATTTTACCTGTCTTGATGTTATCATTTGAATCCCATCATATCACTGTACCTTCCAGATCATGAGAAAACTTTGAAAGAGTGAAAGGACTTCTATACTAGTGAGGATTAATGAGCTGTCTTTATCACCTTCAGCAGGGAACTAAATTAGGCTCACACTAATGATCATTTCTATTCTAAGAAAAGTCTAAATGCCTACTTGTTACCCAGAAATATAGCAGATTAAACAACGATATCCACACATTTGCGTGGCACAAAGAAACAGTTATGGAGAACTATTTCTAACTCTTTTCATCCCTTTAAATTTTATTCAAATCTCCTATAATTCTTGCCAATTAATTTTTATGTGTCAAGACTATTGGTTTCTCTGTTATTTTTTTCTTTTCATCATAGGGAATACACTATTATATGCAATCTATTGAGAGTGGGAGGAAGTGAAGAAGATTTGTCAAAATGGTAAATCTGGCCAAAGAACTGGAACTGGTGATTGGGATATTTTCCTGGTCATTTCATTCCATACATAGTTTTTGGGTATCAATCATATGCTAAGTACAATGATAGGTACTAAGGACTCAAATATGTGGTGCTGTCCTTGTGGATCTCATTATCTAGCAATGGACTCAGATATAAATAATTGAGTATAAAATAAGGTGGTAAGTGTTTTAATAGGGGAGTATGTGGAGGAGAAGCTTAAAAAGAAGGACAAAAATATTTGCTATGTACTGTTTAGTCACAGTATTTGGTCACTGTGCTAGGTCCTGATATACGTTATTTAATTAATGAGGTTGAGCTTATCTCCATTGTACAGATGAGAAAACTGAGAAGCTGAGTTAGTTGGGTGTCACACAGCTAGTGATTCTATCTCTGATTAGAATGCAAATGTGTCATTTTCCAAAGCACTTGCTTTTTATACTATTAGCAGTGTTTATAAAACTAGCCTGATCATAATAAATCAGCTGGGGTATTTCTTAAAGTACAGCTTCATAACCCCAGTACCACAGGTACTAAATCAGACACTCTAGGGCAAAGGGTGGAGAATCTGTCTTTAGTAAGCACCTCTGAAAGCTTTTTTGTATGTTTGTTTCAAATCAAGTTTTATAATCTTGGATTAACAGCCAGCTACATTTGCTACCTTCTATACTTGTTATGAAGGACAAAAAGATCACATCTGGGTGGAGGTGGGAGGAATATGTATGAATACTTTGTAAGGGAAATGGTTTTTATGTTTGATCTTGATAACTGAATAGGAATTTGCTAAGCGGTGAAGAGAGAACTTTTGATAATGACTTTATTCAGAGAAATATTTTACAGCTTGATGTTGGTAAAGGTAAAATAGATTTCCTGTCTTCTTGGGTTATCTGATTTCTAATTCATTGTGGTAAACCGTAGGGAGGTAGATAGATAGACATATACATACATATATATCCCACTTAATCTCTCATTTGTATACATGGGAGTTTGTATATAGATAGACTTTGTTGTATACTTTTTGAAGTCATATCTGAAACTCCAAGATGATACAACAAATGTAGATAATTCTCCTTTAATGAAGAATTAAATAATTCCCTTAAATAGCAAATTTCAAAAATGCATTGATTTATTTATATAAGCTTATTCATTATCTTTTAAAATTAAAAATATAATAAACAGCTTTATAGAAAGCTTGGACATTGGGAATTTTTCTATATTCTATCTATATTCCTACATATAAATATATCTATCTAAATGTTCCCACCACCTTAACAATGAAATTTGAAGTATTTCCTCTTATCAATCCTTAAATGTATATATTTACACATTTTTTTGTGTGTCCTGCTCTTAAAAAATTATCATTTTTATCTTTGTAAACAATGAGCACAGAGTAAAAGCAATCAGATAATACCAGTGGGCTTAAAATGGCATTCCTCATTAAACCATTTCCCATATCATAAGACCAGCTTCTCAGAGACAACTTTCAGTCTTTTAACTGTTTCTTCAGATACTTACCTTAATATTTTCAAGTAATACAATTTTAGTCTGTGATAGAGGCTGTGATGTGTTGTGCAGACTCCTCTTCATGAATAAAGGAATTATTACTCAGATGCTAGACAAGACACTGGCAGATAGCCTCCAGTTACCAACCTCTTCCAGGAATCACCTCCCCTAAATCTTACCCTTTCCTTGGTTAATCTGTGTCCTCCCTGTTACAGGGCAGAACAGGATGGATGGATGTAAAGTCATTTGCTAGTCTCACTGTTTCCACACACATACTTCAAGACTTTTCCAAAAAGTTGCTTTAACTCCAGACTACTCTAAATGGTTATCCTTTCTTCAGAGCAGGGTTAGGTGAAGATTCACTGAAAGTGCAATGCTGCTTAATTTTTCACCTTTGTCTAATCCTACTGTCTTTCCTTCCCTCCAAGACACTGAGCACAAGAGCACTCCTTAATAAGCTATAAGATAATTTCCATCTCAAAGTTGTCTTCCCAGGGAACTCAACTTACATTATTGCTATTTATTTCTACTGAGGCTACCGTGGTGGCTCAATGGTAAAGAATCTGCTTGCTGCTGTGGGAGAAGAGGGTTTGATCCCTGGACGGGGAAGATCTCCTAGAGAAGGAAATGGCAACTTACTTTAGTAATCTTGCCTGGGAAATCCCAAGACAATGGAGCCTGGGGGGCTACATTCTATAGCGTCGCAAAAGAGTTGGACATGACTTAGCAACTAAACAACACAATAACAATGTTCTAGATATTATATATTGACTTTCAACTATGATTCAGAAGCATTTAACTCTTGCACCACAGAATCTGCTTGCCCCATTTTTCTAATTTCTTTTTCTCTCCCCAAACTGCTATACCAGAACTCTGAATTACATCTAAGAGTACATATTTTAACTAAGAAATTAGTGCTTACAGTTTAGTCAAGTGGTGTATTCTTTTTCTTATAGAACTTTGTCTGAGTTAATAATTACCTAATCTTTTAATTTTTCTAATTCTTCTCAAGTAAATCTAGAGATTCGTAATCACTCAGTATTATTTTTTTTTTATCGGAGGCTAATTATTTTACAATATTATATTGGTTGGTTTTGCCATACATTGACATGAATCCACCCCGGGTGTATATGAGTTCCGCTTTCTGAACCCCGCTCCCACCTCCCTCCTCTCCTTATCCTTCCTCTGGGTCATCCCCACACACCAGCACCGAACATCCTGTATCATGCATTGACCCTGAACTGGCGATTTGTTTCACATATGGTAATATACATGTTTCAATGCCATTCTCCCAAATCATCCCACCCTCACCCTCTCCCACAGAGTCCCAAAGACTGTTCTATACATCTGTGTCTCTTTTGCTGTCTCGTATACAGGGTTATCATTTCCATCTTTCTAAATTCCATATATATGCGTTAGTATACTGTATTGGTGTTTTTCCTTCTGGCTTACTTCACTATGTATAATAGGCTCCAGTTTCATCCACCTCATTAGAACTGATTCAAATGCATTCTTTTTAATGGCTGAATAATACTCCATTGTGTATATGTACCAAAGCTTTCTTATCCATTCGTCTGCAGATACAAGGCCAACTGCCATATGATTTATCTTTTCCTCACCAGAATACCTTATTGCTTATACCAGCTCTCTGCTGTCTAGGCCAGTTGCCTATTTATCATTCTGAGCTTTTTCTTCATCATCTTTTATATTTACAGAATCCCATGTCTGCTCTTTAATTGTTTACATGTTCATTTTGTTGGAGCATATCCTTCAGTGAAATTCCTAAGATTGAGCAAAGGGAGCTAATTTTTTTTTCTAACCATTGAATATCTTCTCTTTATCCTTTTGCTCTACATTTCCATGATTATAAGTGTTGCTCTTGGTCAAAAAAATATTTATTATGCTAGATGATTGATCTAGGAGATATTTTTCTTTTTCTTATTGTTTTCTTACATAATTTCCTGCTTTCTACCTTGTCTTATTAATGACTACTAAATTATTGGTGAAAGTGAAGTGAAGTTGCTCAGTCGTGTCCGACTCTTTGCGACCGCATGGACTGTGGCCCACCAGGCTCCTCCGTCCATGGGATTCTCCAGGTAAGAATACTGGAGTGGGTTGCCATTTGACGCTTTAACCTCTGAGCCACCAGGCAATGCACCAAATTTATTGGTAATTTGACTTAAAAGTCTTGTTAATTAGATAGATTTTTATATGGACCCTTTAACTTTATAATTTTTTTCTCAATATTTTTATTTTGTTTTATTTTTTGGAGACTTTCCTGACTTCCAAAATTGCAATTGATTTTACAATTTCAATTGTCATATTTTCAGTTTTCAAATTCTTTATTGTTCATCTTTGTTCCTTTTGCATATTAAAAATGTTCTTATTTTATAAAAATAGTTCTCATTTCCTCAAGAATATTAGGTGTATTTCTTCATTTGGTTTTGTCCTACTCCCTACATTTTCTCTATTTCCTTTTATTTCTCTTTGTGTTTTGTCTCTGTTTACAGTGACTTTCCCCTTCTACCTACTGATTTCTTTATTGTTTGTTTAAAAGTGAGATATAAAAGACTTCCAGGAAGTTTTGTGTGTATCTCCTAGTGGGTTTCACTGTATGATTATGTGATGGAGTCAGCCTTTTTGTGTGGGAAGATTAAGTTCTTGGCATATTGTGGTTTGTGCTTTTTCAAAGAAGAATCCTGTCCTCTCTAGCCTCAGAGTAAATGAAGATGGTTGTGTATGTCTGGCTGACAACTTTCTGATACCATGATGATGGGGTCCATTATTTATTTGCTAAGTTAGGAGTTTTTTCTTTACATTTGTGAGAGATATTGTCCTGTAACTTTTCCTTCTTTTAATGCTCTTTTCAAGTTTGGATATTAAAGTTATTCTAGATTCATCTAACAACTTGCAATATTTGTTTTTATTTTTTATTCTTTGGAATATTTATATTAAATTGATATTTTTCCTTCAGTCATTTAAAAAAAAGAGCACTGAAACCATCTGTGATGGTTTTGTAGAATCGTTAATTTTATATTTGATTTCCTGAATAGATACAAAACTATTCAGACTTTTTTTTTTCTTGTGTCAGTTTTGGTTTTCCGAAACTTGTCCAGCTCATCTGTATTTTCTTTTTTTTTTTAATTTATTTACTTTAATTGGAGGCTAATTACTTTACAGTATTGTATTGGTTTTGCCATACATTGACATGAATCCACCCCGGATGTACATGTGTTCCCCATCTTGAACCCCCTTCCTCAATTTTTGGTGCAGGTCCTTCAAATGTTTTATTATGACCTTTTTACTGATGCTGGGAAAGGTTGGGGGGGGGAGGAGAAGGGGATGACCGAGAATGAGATGGCTGCATGGCATCACCGACTCTGTGGACATGAGTTTGAGTGAACTCCGGGAGTTGGTGATGGACAGGGAGGCCTGGCGTGCTGTGATTCATGGGGTCGCGGGCGACTGAACTGAACTGAACTGAACTGTTTCTTGGCTTTATAAAGATTTTCTTCCTCATCCCTGATATCCCTGCTTTTTTCTCTTTTTTTGGTTTCACTGGATAGTCTATTAGTCTTCAAAGAACCAAGTTTTGGCTTTTTATTCTTTTATGATATTTGTTTCTCACTTTATAATTTCTGCTTTTGTCATCATTATTTCTCTCCTTCAACTTCCTTAGCACTTTCTGAAATGTATATATTCTATATGCATATGTATTCTGTATGTTTTCATACTAGATAATCTACTCAACTTTGGAAGTTAAGTTATATACTTCTAAATATAAAATTTATCAAAGAAGAAATAAAAAGAAATTCAAAAATAGTTTAAATTGAAAGATAAAAAAAATATGACTCACTATCAATTCTGGATCAGTTTTCAAAAGTATCAAGATTCTGTTACTCTTAAGCTTAAGAACTGAACAAGCCAGATGAACAATAAAGTAATTTTAAAAATCCATCAGTTGAAAACACAAATTTAACTGAATAGAATTCCAGAAAACAGTAAGAATGGAACTACATTATAGAGAAAAAAAATCCACCTGTTCTCATTCCAGATGAAAATGATACATACAGAAAATCTATCATCAACAGCGTTAAGCGGAAATCATCCAAATTTTAAAAGATTTTTTAAAGGCCACACGTAGGCTTTGGGATAGATTACAATTATGGGGAGATCCAGCCAAAGATCAAACCTGCACCCATCTTCCAAATGTTTACCATAAACTTTCCCAAAGGCTTGGGAGTAATATGCCAAACTCTGGGAACAAAGCAGGAGAGATGAGATACCCACTCTCATCTCACAGATTCTCTAATAGCTTCCCTCTGAAAGTAGGGGTGTAATAGGAATGTTGAGAGAAACTTATCAAAGGAACTCTGGACTCTTGGACTGAAAGCAAGAGAGCTAAGAGAAATCCATGTAAAGTGCTCTAGAATTTCAGCTACAAAAAAGACTGAAATTGAGGAAAGAGAAGTGAGAGAAGCTCCCCTTGAGGAGGTCTGAATGTTCACTGAATGTAAGACATCCACATTCCTAAAGTTAGGAGAAGGACAGTAGACCAGAGAGAGCACTCGTCCAAAATGCAGAAAACCAAGGATGGGAATGTAGAGCAAAGAGAAAAATACTGACCCAAAAAGTGGGATGATAGCTGATAAAGAAGATATCCTAATTTGGAAGTTAGTGCTTAAACGTAAAGAAAACAAGAGGTCTCTTCAATCTCAGTAATGTTCAGACCTCTCAAGCCCTGCTGAAGGGAAAATCCCAGCCTGTCCTTCAAAGCATTTGAAGACAGTGTTAAACAGATTTGAGATCATAATGAGATTATCTTATAGTTTTCCTTTCTTTTAATGTCCTTGTTAGGTTTTGGTGTCAGCACAAAGTGTGTTTTCAATCCATGAAATTTGTTGAGACTGCCTTTATGGCCTTAGGATAGTGTCCAGTTTTCTAAATCTTCCATGAGCATCTGAAAGGAATATATGTTTTGCAATGTTATTTTAGTACTCTTTAGTCAGTTTTATTGTGTTATTAAAATTATCTATGTTTCTTCTGATATTTTGTTTGCTGGTTCTATCAGTTACTGAGAAAAATGAGTTGAGGTCTCCTAACATGATTGTTCTTTACATTTCTCTTTGTATTTTGTCAATATATGTGTGTGCTAAGTTGCTTTAGTCATTTCTGACTCTGTGTGACCCCATAGACCACAGCCCACCAGGCTCCTCTGTCCATGGGATTCTCCATGCAAGATTACTGGAGATGATTGCCATACCCTCCTCCAGGGGATCTTCCTGACCCAGGGATTGAACCTGTTTCTGTTTCCTGCATTGGCAAGCAAGTTCTTTACCACTAGCGCCACCTATAGACTTCATATATTTTGAGATAACATTATAAGGTATATTCAAATTCAAAATTGTTTTATTTCTTGTAAGCTGACAGCTTTATCATTATGACATGTCCTTTCTAAATCTCTAACCATGCCTCCTGTCTGTTCTGTTTGGCATTAAAAAATGTTTATTTACTTTTAGGTGTGCTGGGTCTTCGTTGCTGTATGGGGTTTTCTCTAGTTGCGACTAGTTTTCTCTCGTTGTGATTCTCTAGTTGCAGTGCATGAACTTCTCATTGCAGTGGCCTTTCTTGTTGTGGGACACTGGCCCTAGGGCACACGGGCTTCAATGGTTGCAGCATGTGGGCTCAGTAGTTGCGACTCCCGGGCTCTAGAGCACTGGTTTAGTAGTTGTGACACACGGGACTTAATTTTCTCTGTGGCATGTGGGATCTTCCTGGATCAGGGATTGAACCTGTGTCTCCTGCATTGGCAGGCAGATTCCTTACCACTGAGCCACCAGGGAAACCCCTTGACAAATTAACATGTGAATACCAGCTATCATTTACTTAATGTTTGTATGGTGTACCTTTTTCCCTTCTCTTGTTTTCAGTCTTTCTATGTGGTTACATTTGAGATGATTCTTTTGTAAGTTGCTTATATTTGAATTTCCATTAGCCGTGTTCATTTTCTCTTCATGTATTCTTTTTTATTCCTTTTTGTTGTTTTCGGATTAATCTAATATTTTCTTTGATTCCATTTACCCTCCATTAGCTTGTAGGTTATAGCTTCTTTTACAATGTTTTTTTTTTTTTTTCCCCCGATCTTCCACAACCTGGAAGTAGATGAAGTATTTAAAAATCATTTAACAGTTTCTAAAGAGTTGGTCAGGTACCTTGGAATGTCATTATGAGTAAATCTTGGTTCCTCAGGTGAAACATCAAATTTAATATCATTTGCTATGACATTTGACAGATATGCTTTGCAACAAAAGCCCCAGAATTGTTATACTAAAGTTTCATGTCAAATTACTCAGAAAATGGGGAGGGAAGTGAGATAGGAAACTCCCTGAAGCTTCATTTTATTGAAAGGGTTATATTTAGATGCAAATGAATTTTATCTTGTGTGAATTATGGGTTGTTGGTGAAGAAGAAGAAAAGTAGCTAAATTCTACCTTTATCAACTCACTTCTTCATACCATCACTAGATTTTTGTTTGGAGTTAAGAACCATTTGCTTATTGTGTTGATATGATGATTTTTTTTTTAAGAGTGCTTTTTGTGAGGTTTTTTTTTTTTTAAGTGTGAGTTTTGTGAGTTTCAAGGAAATAGAGTAAAAAGACCTTACTTCATATTCTTTATTTGGAAGTTTGTTCTACAAAAATTTAAGAGTAGCCACTTATCAGTGACTTACAGAGTTTCTGAGGGAAAGTTTGGCATGATTGAGACTTTGTTTTAACTTCTTGACTATTTCTATGCCCACTACAACAGAATATTTCTTTTCAGAAATATTACGGATAAACTGGTCAGCCTAGGTTATTTATGCAGTTGAGTAATTGGTTGCATTGATTTGGACCTGTGATGATTATGATAATTCAAAAATTGCTTGTTGAGAATGTGCCATGGAACAGGCATTGTTCTGGGCATGTGTCTTTAACAGACAAAAATCTCTGACTTCATGGAACTTAAATCTTACTATTGCAGGAAGGGGACCCCTTCCAGGGCTCAAACTGGGCTCTTGTCTAACACTCGGAAATGAATTGTCCAAGGATACACATGTGCTGACAAAGCAAGAGATTTTATTGGGAAAAAGGCACCCGGGTGGAGAGCATCAGGGTAAAGGAACCCAGGAGAACAGCTCTGTCACATGGCTTTATGGTGATGGGATTAGTTTCCGGGTTGTCTTTAGCCAATCATTCTGAGTCAAGAGTTCTTCCTGGTGGTGCATGCCTTGTTCAGCCAAGATGAATGCCAGAGAGCAGGATTCTGGGAGGTGGTCGGACATGGGACATGTGGTGTCTCATTTTGACCTTTACCAAACTCTTTGGGTTGGTGGAGGCTTATTAGTTCTGTGTTCCTTACCATGACCTCCTGTGGTAAAACATTTATGCGAATGGTTACTATGGTGCCTGGCCAGGGTGGACAGTGTGCTTCCCCTAACATTACTATATGGGAGGTTTGGTAAAAAGGAAAACTATTAACATTTATTAAATATTTACTACATGAAAGGCACTCTTTTAAGTGATCTTCATATGTTAACTCATGTAAGCGTCACATCAGTCCCATGCAACCATGTGTGGAAGAAATATCAAGTATATAAGAGTTAAGTAATTTGGCCAAGGTCATTTGTTTAGTAAGTAATACACTCAGAGTTCAAATTTAGGGTGATTTCAGAGCCTCACTCTTAAACTCAATAGTATAACCATGGTAATACATGAATTGATTTTGATGATAATTTTGAAGGAAAGCCATGGCTGTAAGTTAAGTCCAGATGGACTGTCATTCTAAGGTCATTACATGATTTTTAGTTTTCTTCTTGATGGAATTAAGGTGTTGATTGTAACATTGAAGATTTCACTTCAACTTGTATCTTTATAAGATGCTGTTCAGTGTAATGGATTAAGATACTTGAATGCTCTTATTGCCTTTTTTAGAATGAAAAAAAAATCTACTGTGGTTTCTTAACTCTAAGCATGTTTTATATATTTGTAGTTACCACTTTTTATGTAGACTCTACTTTTTAGAACACTTTCAGATCTTTAGGAAAATTGGGGTGTTAATATAGAAAGTTCCCATATACACTTGTATACTGTTTTTCCTGCTATTAATGCTGTATCAATACTTTAGTGTAGTATTTTGTTCTGATTAGTGAACCAATATTAATGTGTTGTGCTTAGCTGCTCAGTTGTGTCCGACTCTTTGTGACCCCATGGACTGTTGCCCCCCAGGCTCCTCTGTCCATGGGGATTCTCCAGGCAAGAATATTGGATTGGGTTGCCATGCCATTTCATGGAGGAATCCAGGGAATCTTCCCATCCCAGGGATTGAACCCAGGTCTCCCACATTGCAGGCAGATTCTTTACTGTCTGAGCCACCAGGGAAGCCCAGTATTGATATGTTCTTATTAACTGAATCTCATGGTTTATATGACTCGCCTAGTGGCTCAGTGGTAAAGAATCCACCTGCCAGTACAGGAGCTGTGGGTTTGATCCCTGGGTCAGGAAGATGCCCCTGGGAAGGAAATGGCAACCCACTCCAGTATTCTTGCCTAGGAAATCCCATGGATGGAGGAGCCTGGTGGACTACAGTCCATGGTGTCGCAAAAGAAACGACTTACCGACTAAACAACAATAGTTTGTATACAGATTTTCCCAGTTTTTAAACTAATGTATCTTTTTCTATTTGAAGATCCTATCCAGTTTGCTATACTACATTTAGTCATTATATCTTTTTAGGCCTCTCTTGGCTGTGACAGTTTTTCAGACTTGCCTTGTTTTGGATGGCCTTGACAGTTTTGAAGAATATTAGTTAGGACTGTAGGATTCCTCTTGACTGGAATTTGTATGATTTTCCCCCCCTCATGATTATGGGTTAGAGTTTGAGGGTGGAAGATCACAAAGCACAGTACCATTTTCATCATCATATATTAAGGGTACCTACTAGTAATATCATCATGACTTTATACTGTTGTGGTTGACCTTGATTACCTGGTTAAAGTAGTGTTTACCAGGCTTCTCTACTGTTAAGTTTCTTTTCCCCTTTCCACTCCTTATACCCTTTCCCTACAGTACTCTTTGGATGAACGTCACTATGCACAGTCTATACTTATGGAGTGAGGAGTTATGCTCCCTCTTCTTGAGAATGGAGTATCAATATATATTACTTGAAATTCTGCACAGGAAGTTTGTCCTTTCTTCTCATTTATTTGTTTATTCAGTATTTTATTTATATCAATATAGACTCATGGATATTTGTTTTATCATTTAGGCCCTATAACTCAGTGCTAATTTATTTATTTGTATGTATTTCTTTGATATATTCTCATCAATGTGGGTTTTTTCTTTCATTTTTGTTTTTGTATTTGTTTTGTGTTGAGCACTTTCTTACTTTCTGACACTACAGTTAGCTCCACACTTATCTTGTATATTTCCTATGTTAGTCCTAGAATCAACTATTTCTCCAAGAAACCCTGGCTCCTTTTGTTGGAGAATGGTAGAAGAAACCAAGATTCAGGCACTGAGTGTGCTTGTTTCTACTGGGGTATTATTCCATTTAGGCCCTTTAGGTTGACAGAGCTAGGAAATAAATGCATATGTACTATCTTATGTAAACACATAATATATATTTTATATTATCATTTATATAATATCTATCTTATTTATATAAATAAATAATATATATTATTTAATACAAATGAGATATATTTATATATTATGCATATGAATATATACTATTTATATTTATTTACATATATATGTGTGATGCACATGAGTTTGGGTGAACTCTGGGAGTTGGTGATGGACAGGGAGGCCTGTTGTGCTGCGATTCATGGGGTTGCAAAGAGTCGGACATGACTGAGTGACTGAACTGAACTGAACTGATGTGTATAATATATAATAAATATATTATATGCATATATGTATATATATAAAATCATCTTATTCATATCAAGTTAAAAATAAGTTCATACTGATGTTTCCAATTCTAATGCAGTACCATTTAAGGGAGCAAAATTTGCCATATCAAAATATGTCTCTTGGGCATAAGGGTTAATTTAGGCTCATTATTTTTTAAGAAACAGAAGTTTCAGAAAGTTATTGTTGAATTTAGATAAAGAGCCTATTTCTGAGAGAGCTATCACTGGAGATATCTCCAAAGAATGTGGGCAAGGCCTAAAGACCAGAGTCTATTCTGCATGGCCCAGCAAACATTTTTGTACCAAACATTTCTTTTCCATCTCCATATGAACTGACTTCTTCCATTTTGAAGTCCCAGGCCACTACCCAAATATTTTCTTTTGTCTCTAGGTGAAGATGGTATTTAAAGTAAAGGTTTTGGCCCTTTCGGCAAGTTACTCAGTTTTTCTGGGTCTTTCCCATGTATACAGGTCATTAAACTTTTGTTTAATCTTTTTTCCTGTTGCTGCTGCTGCTGCTAAGTCACTTCAGTTGTGTCTGACTCTGAGCGATCCCCCGACCCTGTGAGATCCCATAGATGGGCAGCCCACCAGGCTACTCTATCCCTGGGATTCTCCAGGCAAGAATACTGGACTGGGTTGCCATTTCCTTCTCCAATGCATGCATGCATGCTAAATTGCTTCAGTCGTGTCCGACTCTGTGTGACCCCATGGACAGCAGCCCACCAGGCTCCTCTGTCCACGGTATTCTCCAGGCAAGAATACTGGACTGGGTTGCCATTTCCATCTCCATTTTTCCTGTTAATCCGTCTCTTGTCACTGTAATTCTTAGACCAGTCAGAAGAGCTTAAAAGAGTAGAGGCAAATTTCTTTCTCCTCAACAATCATGTGGGTCATTCTAGGCTCCTTCTCTTGTTTATCTGTTATTTCCTGCTTTAATAATGGGTTTCACTATTCATATATATACTATTCAGTTCCAGTGTACATGTATAATAGTATTGAGATTATTAATTGTACTCTCATGAAAAGGAGCTTTATTAACTAAATTTCAGTGCTTATATATAGTTCCTTTTACTTTTCTCTTAAGACTTCACTAATTTCTTAAATGACTTTGGTCACTGACATTTACCCCCTTCCTTCAGTGAGATCATTTCATACCTTTGTAATAGATTTAGATTCTCTTGTTACAACCTCAGCTGTTTTTATAAGGCAAAATCTATCGAAAAATAGAGATTAGAGTTTAGTGATGAAGAGCTGAATTTTAAATAGCTTTGTACTAATGACCAAACAATAAATGAGAATTATCTCGTCTATTTCCTGTTTGTATTCTAATTTTTTATAGATGCTCATTTACTGCGGTTATTGTTATCTATTGCTAAGCTTGTTTTAGTACTAATGTACTAAAGCAAGCAAACTCTAAATAATGAAGTATGATTTAATTTATATAATGATTATATCTTCCAATTTGTCCTTTATTTATGCAGTATGAGACGTCAGGCAGCCCTGAAGTCTAGGCTGTTGAGAGGAAGTTGGTAGAAATAAATCCTGGAAAACTGACCCCAGTGAAATGAACCTTTAGTTCTCCCAGCTTACAGCAATCATGCAGAATTTACTGGGTTGTGACTTGCTGAGTCAAGACTCCAGGATGGTTGAGAGGAAAGTATCAGCAGTATCTGAAGGCTTTTGTGGGGTCTTGAGAGCAGGGAAGCTTGCCTTTCCACCTGGGAGTGCTGGTGAATATCTAGTTCTGGTGGCTTTCTGTGCAATGTCGAGTTATCTTTTATCTGCATTATAGTAACCCATTTCTTTTCACCTTGATAGTATTTCTCACTTAATCACATCACTGTCAGGTTATAATAACAATCACATATTTTATTATGTGGTTTCAATCGTAACACTTCTTTTTAAAAAAAAACATTTCCCCCCTCATTCTCAGAGTTAGTCTTTATACTTCTCTCAGTTCAGTCATAGCTTATTTTCATCTGTAATCTCACTCTTCTTTCTATGCATGTAGCCATGGAAACCATCACAGAATGCTTGCGTTTTACAAATCGTGGTATAAATTACAGGCCATTACAATTGTTACATTATTGTTCTGGTAAGACTGCTGCATTTTCACCTATGAAAAGGGTTATGACTGCTATTAATTCTAAGAGGATTTTCTGTGGTTTGGTGTGGGAGGAGGTCAGGAGCACTGTGGTCTTCTCCTCAATCAGTGTCACAATGAGATAAGTTATTAGTGGATAGTTTTAATAGCTGCTTTTAAGTTTACTGTGAATGACTGTGTCCCTAATTAAGGTCCCTGATTGTGTTTTAATTTTCTATTAAATATTAAATCTCACAAAACTCCCTTTAGAAATGCAATTCCACATATTTGTGAAACATTTACTTTGTGCTGGGCACTGTGCCGGGTATTACAGGCAATGATTTCAAAGAGTAATGGAGAGAATGAAATGAATATGTAAATCAGCATAACACAGAGCAGAATACAGGGTATTCATCAGTCAGGGATGGACAAGGAAAATAGAAAACACTCCGTGTATTTATGATGGAGAGAATTTCACGCAGGGAATTGGTTATCTAGTTGATAGAAGAGAGTAAGAAGTAAACCAGAGAACAGTGAAGCATCCTGGAGATCTGTAAGGACAAAAGATGCTACCAGTTCTGGGCTACAGGGGCAGAGGTAAGAGGCAGTGTTGCCGGAGCCCAGGGATTCAGGTCCTTGGGTTGCTGAGTGCAAGATGGAATGATGGAGAGCTTGTCTGGCCAGTGTGAAAATGGCAGGAGGGACACAGCAGCGGTCAGGGACACCTGTAGCATTGGAGGAGTGGGCAAGCATTTGACTCCTGTCATCTTCCTGAGCCCCAATCTCTCACCAGTGCTTTAAGCTGGTCAAAACCAGCTGAGCATCTTCTGTATGATTGCCAGGGTGCAAGGATCAACCCCCATTAGGACAGTGGGACAGCAGGAGAAGGGCAAGGAATGGATCTGAAGAAACAGCGCAGGCCTGGCAGTGAGTGCTACTGAAGGTACCATGTGGGCATAGCTGAGGATTCAGAGTTCTTCTCACATGCCAAGACTGGCTTTATCCGAACTGCATCATCAAATGCACTGACTGAACAATTCCTGTTTCATGGAAAGACAGATTTTGATAATAGACATCAATTACTGTAATGAATTTAGCTTGCAAATTTGGTCTCTGTTCCTATGTGCAGATATCTTCCCCACCTTTAGCTCTAGTCCCTTGCTTAAAACAAACAGAATAAGACAAAGCAATGCTTTAAGCATGTCCTATATCCCTGAAGTTTATTTGAGCTGGCAAAGGGTTATTTGTAATATCAAGGACTGCTTCTGTTCAGAACCAAAGGAAAATTGTAAAAAAGAGCAACCACACACACACACATACACAAACCAAAAAACCCAGAGTTTATCATGGGTAATTCATACCTCTCCATGCTTTGGCAAGTTATTTTGCATTATATAGGGCTATTATATTTTTATAGTAAAGAACATGCTAAATTATATAATGCAAAGCAGTATTAATACTTAAAAGACAGTTCAGTCTATAAACAACTTGTTAAAGTATTTTTAGAAAAGATAGTCACATACATATCCAATACATATTTAAATAAGGACATGCTACACTTAGATGATAGAATAAAAAGATTTAGTAGTTTTGGGAGGCCGGAGTTGCCAAATTTCCTAAAATTTATGATGTTATTGCACAATAAAAATGTTAAGTGAATCTGAGGTCCAGCAAACCATCAGATCTGTTTATTTAATTTTTCTACTTTTGCTCTTCCTTTCATTCTTTTCAATTTATTCTAAATATGGATACATTCCATGGTTTGTATTTGGTTGTTACTTTCTACTTCCTGCCCATGCCATTCTTTAGAGATTCCATCCTCTGCTGTGGATCCCATTGTTATATCTGTGCAGGTATTTTTCCAAACATACATTTTTAGTTCTCAATTTATTCATTTGTTTCTCCAGTTAAGTGTGGACACCTCACTGCTTGCATGTTCTGTCATTTCAAGTGAAACATTTCAGTATCAGTACTTTGGCCACCTCATGCGACGAGTTGACTCACTGGAAAAGAGTCTGATGCTAGGAGGGATTGGGGGTGGGAGGAGAAGGGGACGACAGAGAATGAGATGGCTGGATGGCATCACCGACTCGATGGACGTGAGTTTGAGTGAACTCCGGGAGTTGGTGATGGACAGGGAAGCCTGGCGTGCTGTGATTCATGGGGTCGCAAAGAGTCAGACATGACTGAGTGACTGAACTGAACTGAACTGAACTGAACTGAAAGGGTCCAAAAAGGAAACAGAGTGGTTATTCAAAGGGTTAATTGGAGAGATTTAAGTGTAAACTGTTTACAGAGAATGTGCATAGGAATAAGATAATCAGCTAAGGGTGATAATACATCCAGGGACTAGCGGTACTAAGAAACTGGGAATATCTAGGTAAGTGAGTAGTTACTAGAACCCAGAGAGAACTGAAGCTATGAAACCAATCTTCCTGAGGAAAGCTGTGACCATGGGTGGAGGAATGCAGTCCATGCTACAGCTGGAATCCAATTTGGAAGAATCATGGAAAGAGTATACCTGACCTCTTTTTCCTCCCAGCCTCCTAGTTCCTGGATTTCTTACTGGCCTAACCTAACAGGAATCTAGAGGATGAGGAAACATAAGTGATGCACACCATGCCAATCAGTCTTCTCATGGGAGTACAGAGTGGACCACAGACGAGAAGAGAATAGATCTGGAGACACCACAATCTGTGGAAAATCCTTAAAGAGATGGGAATACCAGACCGCCTGACCTGCCTCCTGAGAAATCCGTATGCAGGTCAGGAAGCAACAGTTAGAACTGGACATGGAACAACAGACTGGTTCCAAATAGGAAAAGGAGTACGTCAAGATTGTATATTGTCACCCTGCTTATTTAACTTATATGCAGAGTACATCATGAGAAACGCTGGGCTGGAAGAAGCACAGGCTGGAATCAAGATTGCTGGGAGAAATATCAATAACCTCATATATGCAGATGACACCATACTTATGGCAGAAAGCAAAGAAGAACTAAAGAGCCTCTTGATGAAAGTGAAAGAGGAGAGGGAAAAAGTTGGCTTAAAACTCAACATTCAGAAAACTAAGATCATGGCGTCTGGTCCCGTCACTTCATGGCAAATAGATGGGGAATTAATGAAAACAGTGAGAGACTTTATTTTGGGGGCCTCCAAAATCACTGCAGATGGTGACTGCAGCCATGAATTAAAAGACAGTTGCTCCTTGGGAGAAAAGTTATGACCAACCTAGATAGCATATTAAAAAGCAGAGACATTAGTTTATCGAAAAAGGTCTGTCTAGTCAAAGCTATGGTTTTTCCAGTAGTGAAGTATGGATGTGAGAGTTGGACTATCAAGCTGATTGCCAAAGAGTTGATGCTTTTGTAGTGTGGTGCTGGAGAAGACTCTTGAGAGTCCCTTGGGCTGCAAGGAGATCCATCCAGTCCACCCTTAAGGAAATTAGTCCTAAATATTCATTGGAAGGACTGATGTTGAAGATGAAACTTCAATACTTTGGCCACCTGATGCGAAGAACTGACTCACTGGAAAAGACCTGGATGCTGAGAGAGATTGAAGGAAGGAGGAGAAGGGGACGACAGAGGATGAGATGATTGGAGGGCATTACCGATTCAATGGACATGAGTTTGAGTAAAGTTCGGTAGTTGGTGATGGACAGGGAGGCCTGGCATGCTGCAGTCCATGGGATCACAAAAAGTCAGATGCGACTGAGTAACTGAATTGAACTTACTAATGCAGATCAATCTCCTCCTGGGAGTACAAAGTAAAACAGAGAAGAGCAGAGAGTAGGTCTGGAGGCACAGATGGAGAATATCAGCCTAAAGTCTAAAACCGAACTCATTCTTGTTCCCAAATCAGTTTCCTTTCTGAGTTTCCTTAATTCTACTAATGTTTTGCTGGTTTATTACTGAAGGGAGAGAAATCACACTTTTCAGAAATAATCTTGGATGGTGACTTCCAAGAATACCTATCTGATTTCCTCTGTCTAGGTCTCTAGTAATGAAGATTAACTCTTGGGAATCATCAGCATTAGGGTAATGCTTTAGATAGATGAATGAAACCTGGAGATAGAATACATTAGAGCATCAAATGCTGTAAAGAAACAAGCCAAATAAATTTGAAGAGTTTTTCTTGTTCATCTGTTTTCTGTCCGTAGGGTTATAGATCATCTGATGAGCTGTTGTCACTTAGGATTCAAAGAATTGGTATAAATGTTGGGTTAACAAGACTGAATAGAAGAAGGACACACATGAATGAAGTCAGCAGTCGTGATTATACAAGTACTATAAAGCATTAGATAAGAGGGGACATTGTGAATCTTCCCATAGGAAACAAGGCAGAAACAGAAAATAAAGAAGAGAAAGTAAGCAGGTTGAAGTGATGTGAAACAAGGCAGACTCTCAACTTAGAATTAATTCTACTCTGTCTCTTTTACCTAAAATCTCATCTAAATCTTTTCTTTTTAAAAATTTTGTTTTAATTATAGGTAAACTGCTTTACAATGTTGTGTTGGTTTCTGCCATACAGCAACAAAAATCAGTGGTAATTATATATTCCCTCCCTCGTGGACCTCCCTCCCCTTCCCTAAATCTTTTCTTATATTTTTCTCCTCTATTCTCTATTCAGTTCTGATACTTTGATCAATAAATTGGTGACTTTTCCTCTCCTTTTTTATCATCAATATTTCCCTTCCCATTAGCTTCTTTCTAGCTTATGAAGTGAAGTGAAGTGAAAGTTACTCAGTCGTGTCTGACTCTTTGCGACCCCATGGTCTATACAGTCCATGGAATTCTCCAGGCCAGAATACTGGAGTGGGTAGCCTTTCCCTTCTCCAGGGGATCTTCCCAACCCAGGGATCACCCAGGTCTCCTGCCTTGCAGGCAGATTCTTTTACCAGCTGAGCCACAAGGCAATATCTGTGTTTAAATATCATCCATAACGAAAAAGATTTTGCAGATCCTTCTCTTTCTTTCAGTTCAGTTCAGTTCAGTCGCTCAGTCGTGTCCAACTCTTTGAGACCCCATGAATCACAGCACGACAGGCCACCCTGTCCATCACCAAATCCCGGAGTTCACTCAAACTCATATCCATCAATTCGGTGATGCCATCCAGCCATCTCATTCTCTGTCGTCCCCTTCTCCTCCTGCCCCCAATACTTCCCAGCATCAGAGTCTTTTCCAGTGAGTCAACTCGTCGCATGAGGTGGCCAAAGTATTGGAGTTTCAGCTTTAGCATCAGTCCTTCCAATGAACACCCAGGATCGATCTCCTTTAGAATGGACTGGTTGTCATTTTATCTTTCATTTCCTCTACTGCCAATCTTCTTGAAAAGATATGTTCATTGTTTCCCATTTGTCACCTCAGATTCATCCCTACACCGGTCCTGATTTGGCAACAGTTACTCCACCAAATATGTTCTATTGGAAGTCATGATTGAATTATGACTTGACTTTACCAGCACATCATTCTCATGACACTCCACCCAAGGCCTTGAGTAGTAAACAAGGCTACTCATAGCCTTACTTGAGTAAGGCTTACTCTCCTTTTCTTAGTAACCAAACTTGTTTCATTAAACAACATTTTTAATATCAAGAATACATAAGAATTTGGGGGTTTCTGCAGTAGCACTTTGGTATCTAAATGTTGGACTGGTGAACAGAAAGATGACAGTTTGTAGAGGAGGCATGAAAAAGAAAGAGGCTGTGGGGAGTTGAAGCTGCTGATGGAAAGATAGTTAACCTTATCAGCCCTGGGGTTTAGGCTGGCTAGGGAAGGAGGGGAGAACAGGGGGCACTGAAAAAATTGAAGAAAACAGGTTGTGTGAGAAGGAGAGTGAGGAATCAGTCTGGATCTGGTCAAAGAGTGCATGCAAGTGATGTGTTGACAGAGAAAACCGTGGTAATAGAGATGGGTATTATAGGTTTACATATTTACCAGGAAGCAATTCTAGGTGATGGTAAATTCTAGACCATCAAGTGATTTGATGGAGATTGAGGTGAAGAGTTTCAGCTTGAAATATTGAAAAATTGTGAGGTTATGTGTTTGTGAATTGAATGATTAGAACATGAAGGCTTTGGCAATACCATGAAATATTGGTCTTTGGTGATAAGAGAAACAAGGATGAGAAAAATTGAGCAACTACAATCCAGACGTTTTTGTCTGACAAAAGCACAGGTGGAAGGGAATAATTTGACAAAAGTTGAGGGATGATGAGCCATCTTTCTTGTCACCAATTCACAACTGTTTCTCCATACTTAATCCCTTTTTCACTTACATTTCTTGTTATACAGTTCTTTTATGTAGATGTCTTACATAGCCTATTTAAAAGCTGTAAACAGTATTCTCTTATTTGCAGTTTATTTCATGTGTGCTTATTATTTAATCTTAAAATAGACTGTAATCATTTATTTGGGTGGAAAATTTGTATATTGTGACTTTTTTAACTCTTAAGTATATGCCTAGGACAGTATCTTGATCTCTGTGTTTTTCTTTAAATAACTGTTGACAAGTTCATTAAAGAATATTACTTGTTCATATTCTTAAACAGCTTATGCATCAAAAAAGCTTAAAATGGTCTTATCTTTGAGTAATATATTCTTTGCATTGATCACTGACAAAGGCTTTCTTTTCTCTCCTTGCTATTCTTTAGAACTCTGCATTTAAATTGGTATATCTTTGCTTTTCTCCTTTGCCTTTCATTTCTCTTCTTTTCACAGCTATTTGTAAGACCTCCTCAGACAAGAATTTTGCCTTTTTGCAATTCTTTTTCTTGGAGATGGTCTTGATCCCTGCCTCCTGTACAATGTCACTAACCTCCATCCATAGTTCTTCAGGCACTCTATCAGATCTAATCCCTTGAATCTATTTGTCACTTCCACTGTATAATCATAAGGGATTTCATTTAGGTCATACCTGAATGGCCTAGTGGTTTTCCCTACTTTCTTCAATTTAAGTCTGAATTTGGCAATAAGGAGTTCATGATCTGAGCCACAGTCAGCTCCTGGTCTTCTTTTTGCTGACCGTATAAAGCTTCTTCACCTTTGGCTGTAATCAATCTGATTTCGGTGTTGACCATCTGGTGATGTCCATGTGTAGAGTCTTCTCTTGTGTTGTTGGAAGAGGGTGTTTGCTATGACCAGTGCATTCTCTTGGCAAAACTCTATTAGTCTTTGCCCTGCTTCATTCTGTACTCCAAGGCCAAATTTGCCTGTTACTCCAGGTGTTTCTGACTTCCTACTTTTGCATTCCAGTCCCATATAATGAAAAAAACATCTTTTTTGGGTATAGGTTCTAGAAGGTCTTGTACATATTCAAATAACTGTTCAACTTCAGCTTCTTCAGCATTACTGTTCAGGGCATAGGCATGGATTACCATGATATTGAATGGTTTGCCTTGGAAATGAACACAGATCATTCTGTCGTTTTTGAGATTGCATCCAAGTGCTGCATTTCGGACTCTTTTGTTGACTATGATGGCTACTCCATTTCTTCTAAGGGATTCTTGCCCACAGTAGTAGATATAATGGTCTTCTGAGTTAAATTCACCGATTCCAGTCCATTTTAGTTCACTGATTTCTAGAATGTCGATGTTCACTCCTGCCATCTCCTGTTTGACCACTTCCAATTTGCCTTGATTCATGGACCTAACATTCCAGGTTCCTATGCAATATTGTTCTTTACAGCATCAGACTTTACTTCTATTACCAGTCACATCCACAACTGGGTGTTGTTTTTGCTTTGGCTCTGTCTCTTCATTCCTTCTGGAGTTATTTCTCCACTGATCTCCAGTAGCATATTGAGCACCTACTGACCTGGGGAGTTCATCTTTCAGTGTCCTATCATTTTGCCTTTTCATACTGTTCATGGGGTTCTCAAGTCAAGAATACTGAAGTGGTTTGCCATTCCCCTCTCCAGTGGACCATGTTTTGTCAGAACTCTCTACCTCAGTGATCAATGTAAAGAAATAGAGGAAAACAAAAGAATGGGAAAGACTGGAGATCTCTTCAAGAAAATTAAAGTTACCAAGGGAACATTTCATGCAAAGATGGGCACAATAAAGGGCAGAAATTTTATGGACCTAACAGAAGCAGAAAATATTAAGCAGAGGTGGCAAGAATACACAGAAGAGCTACAGAAAACAAATCTTCATGAACCAGATAATCACGATGGTGTGATCACTCACCTACTGCTAGACATCCTGGAATGCGAAGACAAGCGGGCCTTAGGAAGCATCACTATGAACAAAGCTAATGGTAATGATGCAATTCCAGTTGAGCTATTTCAAATCCTCAAAGATGATGCTGTGAAAGTGATGCTACACTCAATATGCCAGGAAATTTGGAAAACTCAGCAGTGGCCACAGGATTGCCAAACAAAGAATGCTCAAACTACCACACAGTTACATTTATCTCACATACTAGAAAAGTAATGCTCAAAATTCTCCAAGCCAGGCTTCAACAGTACACGAACTGTGATTTTCCAGATGTTCAAGCTGGATTTACAAAAGGCAGAGGAACCAAAGATCAAATTGCCACCATCATTTGGATCACTGAAAAAGCCAGAGATTTCCAGAAAAATATCTATTTCTGCTTTATTGACTATGCCAAAGGCTTTGACTGTGCGGTTCATAACAAACGGTGGAAAATCTGAGACATGGGAATACCAGACCACCTGACCTGCCTCCTGAGAAATCTGTATGCAGGTCAGGAAGCAACAGTTAGAACTGGACATGGAACAACAGACTGGTTCCAAATAGGAAAAGGAGTACGTCAAGGCTGTATATTGTCACTCTGCTTATATGCAGAGTACATCATGAGAAATGCTGGGCTGGAGGAAGCACAAGCTGGAATCAAGATACCTGGGAGAAATATCAATAACCTCAAATATCCAGATGACACCACACTTATGGGAGAAAGCAAAGAAGAACTAAAGAGCCTCTTGATGAAAGTGAAAGAGGAGAGTGAAAAAGTTGTCTTAAACTCAACATTCAGAAAACTATGATCATGACATCTGGTCCATCACTTCATGGCAAATAGATTGGGAAATAATGGAAACAGTGAGAGACTTGATTTTTTTTGTGCTCCAAAATCACTTCAGATGGTGACTGCAGCCATGACATTAAAAGACACTTGCTCCTTGGAAGAAAAACTATGACCAACCTAGATAGCATATTAAAAAGCAGAGACATTACTTTGCTGACAAAGGTCCGTCTAGTCAAGGCTATCGTTTTTCCGGTAGTCATGTATGGATGTGAGAGTTGGACTACAAAGAAAGCTGATCACTCAAGAATTGATGCTTTTGAACTGTGGTGTTGGAGAAGACTCTTGAGAGTCCCTTGGACAGCAAGGAGATCCAACCAGTCCATTGTAAAGGAAATCAGTCCTGAATATTCATTGGAAGGACTGATGCTGAAGCTGAAACTCCAATACTTTGGCCACCTGATGCAAAGAACTGACTCATTTGAAGATACCCTGATGCTGGGAAAAATTAAAGGTGGGAGGAGAAGGGGATGACAGAGGATGAGATGGATGATGGCATCACCGATTCAATGGACAGGAGTTTGAGTAAGCTTTGGAGTTGGTGATTGACAGGAAGGCCTGGAGTGCTGCAGTTCATGGGGTTGCAAAGAGTTCGACATGACTGGGTGACTGAACTGAACTGAACTGAATTGAGTATATTCTTGATTATTTAGAAAATGTATTTATGAGAAACTGTTTACCAAGGAGCATTGACATCTTTGTTTAACAAATTTATATCACTTTTATCATTATACTAATTAAATCTTTCTCAGGTAATCAATTCATTGGTACCTATTGTGAATTAAATATATATTAATTGGTACATGTTTTGAATTAAAATAATTGACAGAAATCTTACATTTTACATTCATAGCTTTTGTTTGAATTTCTATTAAAATGTTGATGAGAATTTTTTGTCTGTGATAGTCATGAGTCTTTGAGAAGGAAACAGCTGCAGATGTTGGGGGCTGGAGGGAAACTTTAAGAGTATATTCTGTTTCCTCTCTAAGACAAAAGGGAGAGAAATCTGTTAGCTCAGCAGGGGAAGGTTGTTTTGCAACTTGAAACAGCCTTTGATTTTCTTTTTATTTATTTATTTATTTTTTTTATTTGGGAAACTGCTGAAAGGCTGTACTAGCAGAAATTTGGAACCAGAGAAAGTCAAGTTTTTAAAGACAGAGTAGAAACTGAACCAGGTTGGAGCGAGGCACAAGGATGTTTCCAAAAGAGCAAGCTGTGTACACACATGGAGAATTCTGACCTCTCATTTGGCTGTCCTAAGATTCTTCATCCCAGGAAGCTCTGTGAATCAGGGATCATAGTCTTACAATATATTGCATTTGATCCTGAATCCAGAGATTATTCAAGCTTAAAAAGACATTTTAAAATATCTACATGCAGTATTCTCTTCTGTCCATCATTTAAACATATTAGAACATAAATGAGCTTACTTCTGCACTAACTGAATTTCCATTTTATTTAAGAGCTTTGTTCTGAGCATGTGAAATATAAAGACTGATTTTTAAATTCTTAGGGAGAAAATTGCTTCAAAAAGCCTATTCCATTCTTCAAGACTATTATTACAGACCAAAACATTAAAATGCCAGAGAGCTGGTGGAACAATAAAGTAAAGGTCAGTCGGCATGATACTAACTTAGTCAAAGAAAGTACTTTCCAGGTAAAAGCATTTCTGCTTTTTCTAAAAAATGAAAATGGTAAAGAAAACAATTCATTCACATGAGGTTCATTTGATTTTCTCTGAGAAATATATTTTATTTTCACTGCCTGGATTAGGGAAGCCTGTGAAAAAATCACTGTGAGCTGCTATTTGCATTTCACAGGTTGACTGATTGACTGACTAATAGCCACATCTTACTCTATAGGGGGGAGAATGAAGGGGAAAAAGGAGAATGTAAGTGTGCCTCTGTGTGTGTGTGTGTGTTTGTGCATGCATGCCCGCACATGCTCCTGCCTGCTTCTGCATTAAAAGATTCAAAGGATAGTTTTGAAAAATAAGGAATGGCCTCTATTAGAAAGAGATTATGAGATTGTGTCTGGAGTTTTTTTGATCCTTTTGAATCACTTAATAGTTAAAAAAAGAAAACTGTTTTTTTTCTGAAGCACAGTATTGCTGTTGTTATGTGCAAAACATCGTGTTAGCAATTCAGACCGGATGTTTAAAAAAATCTCTTAAACTTATCTGACTATATTAAGATGACTAAATACTGCATTTTAAATGAAAACACTGAGCATAACTTTTCAGTTAGTCTTGCTACAAATATTCATTAAGCAACTGCTGTGTGCTCTGTAATATGCTCTGTGCTGAGGATAGAGATGTGGAAGCATATACTCTGTCTTCAGATTGCTTGCAAGTTGTGTTTTCTGTAACTGTTTATAGAGATTTTGGTAAGGTACTTTGGGGAATAGGGTCAAAGTTCTGGAAAAGCTTAAGCCCCTAAGATGGTGGTGGTGGTTGAAACGTAAGGTAAGGCCAGGAAGACAAGCACATTGGAGGAGTCTTGGACACATGGTAAGAGATTTGAAAGACAAAAGCATGGGTTCCTGCAATCTTCAATTTTTTCCCCTTTCAAAACCTTTGTCTTTGCCTCTCTCAAAGCAATGCATTTACTTGTAACTGTAAACCGTATTTCATTTTCCAAGAGAAAAGTGAAATATGAAAAAAAATTCTAATTAAGATATTTACAATTGAATCTGACACCATCAAAATAATACATTAAATATACAGGCTTCAGGAACACACTGTAAACTGTCTTATTTCTTTTTGTGTCTGAGGATTGTCTACAGCTCAGTTATTGGCTCAGTGAAATGAATTTTCCTTGAAATCTATAAATATAAGAAGCAGGCATAGTTGAACTATGCTTGATCATAACATGTAACTGCTACCGTGTTTCCATTATTCACTTCCTGAAGCATGCATGTATCTGTTTATTTAAATACAATGTTGTGTTTGCATATTTTAACATTTATTTCTATAGTATTTCACTCTAATAAGAACTTTATAAACTGAACTGTTACTTGTCTGAGTTTTTGAGCTTCAGTCAGGCAATACAGGATCTAGCAGACATAATAGCTTCTTTCCCACATTTCATTGCCCCATAATGGCTTGATGATGGGGCTTCCCTGATGGCTAAGTGGTAAGAGTATACGTCTGCAATTCAGGAGACACAGGTTTGGTCCCTGGGTTGGGAAGATCCCCTGGAGAAGGAAATGACAACCCACTCCTCTGTATTCTTGCCTAGAAAATCCCATGGACAGAGGAGCCTGTGGGCTACAATCCATGGAGTTGCAGAGAGATGGACATGACTTAGTGCCTAAAGAACAACAACAAAAGCTTGATTATGAATTTTAAAGACTATTTCTTTGGTACATGTTCCTTTCAGCAATATTATGCTAGTGTGTGTGTGTGTGTGTGTGTGTGTGTGTGTGTGTGCATGTATGTATATGTATGCATTTGTATTTTGCTTTTTATTTTGACTTTTCCTCCAAGGGCCATTTTTATTTATTTAAACATTTTTAAACTTTTTTTAAAATATATTGGAATGTAGTCAATTAACAATGTTATAATAGTTTTGGGCAAGGGCTAATTTTTAAACAGAACCGTATTAAGAAGACAATCAACCAAACGTGATATTTTATAATATTCCTTTAACTGACTGAGGAGTCTCAGCCTGACTCTAAGAGATGTCTAGGAAAGTGAACTTCGCTTTCCAGTCTCATTGCTAAATGCAGAAAGATCCTTGGACCAAGCTTTGTCAGCAAAGAAAATCTAGTGGAGAAATGTGCTTATTTCCTAGTGTTATCTATTCTTTGCTCTCCAGTATCCTGCAGTATATATACAAGCTCGAGATTAATGAGGATCACCTGGCCTAGATTGAGGGGGGTTCAGATAGCATACGCATTTGGTCTCATTGTGTGTACATTCAACTCAAAGGAACAGTTAAGTTTTCAGAAAGCTCATTTTTAGAGTGATCATGTAATACATTGTCCAAGCAAGATATTTTTGAGACACAAAGGAGTCACTGGTAACAATTGTGCAGGAATAATAGGTATAAACAGGGACTGTCTTGAAATTCAATTGTTCTATCCAGTTGTTCTAGACTCAGATACAGCACTCATTCACTCACGCACACGTATCCTTCTAGGCTGTATGTTCACTTGTGAACATTTCAGGGCACAAAAGCTTGCATCTGTGCCTTTCCTAAAAATGTTTGCTGATTTCTCAGATTTTGGTATCTTTGCTATGGTGACTTATTTCTGTATTCTTTAGATGAGTAGACCTTGTCTGCATCTGCTTTTTTGTCTGTTTATAAAGCTTGCTGTTGATATTTCTGAAAATGGGAGTTTTGCAGATATAATATGCATGTATTGCATATAAATACAAAGAATTCTTACTTTGGGCAAATTGCTTAACCTCTCTGACTTAATTTGTCTGTGAAATTGAATGATAGTAGTATTGATCTTAGATCTATTATAATGTTTATTAGTATTTAAGTATATTGAACTTTGAACAGTGTCTATCATGTACAAAACCATTATGTAAGACGGTTATTCTTATTCAGTTTCTCATTGCCTCACTCATAGTTCTAGATGCTGTGTTCTTTCAAGAGACCTACTTAGGAGAAGTTATCTGTATATTATGTATATTTGTTCATATCTTCAGTATTTCTTAGTTTTGGTTACACTTGACTGAATATACCATTTTTTCCACACACTGGTTTGTTATTGTTGGGATGTGTTGCTTATTGACTTCCCATTGGCTTAACTTCACAAACAGTACAACCTTAGAGAAGCCAGCAAGAAAACACCAGGATTCATCAGAGTGACCTGCTATCTGTCTCTGTAGCTGATTGTCCTATCACCTTTCTTTTCATTCTTTCTAAGGGGCACAAAAGAGAAAGAAAACAGTGTCACTGTGCTTGCTGCAGGGCCAACAGCAACACCTAATGCATTGTAGGTATTCAGCATATATTTGTTGAATTAAACAGCATTTTAAACTTTGTTAAATCTATTTTAGAAATATGCCTGACAAATTCCACAGTATTTTCCTTTGACTAGAGATAATTACATGGTTTGTAATCATATAATGATGATTTTGATGTTGTTGACAGTTTCCTGTGACCTGTGGCAGTGTGTTGTTAGCAAAATTAATGCCAGATATCTTTGTATGCTGGCTCCACATTTCTTTTGTCAGCAATTGAGTGAGCTTAAGCTAAATATCAGAGAAGGCAATGGCAACCCACTCAAGTACTCTTGCCTTGAAAATCCCATGGAAGGAGGAGCCTGGTAGGCTGCAGTCCATGGGGTTGCGAAGAGTCAGACACGCCTGAGCATCTACACTTTCACTTTTCACTTTCATATATTGGAGAAGGAAATGGCAACCCACTCCAGTGTTCTTGCCTGGAGGATCCCAGGGACAGGGGAGCCTGGTGGGGTCTATGGGGTCACACAGAGTTGGACACAACTGAAGTGGCTCAGATCATGAATCCTTATTGCCAAATTCAGACTTAAATTGAAGAAAGTAGGGAAAACCACTAGACCATTCAGATATGACCTCAATCAAATCCCTTATGATTATACAGTGGAAGTAAGAAATAGATTTAAGGGACTAGATCTGATAGAGTGCCTGATGAACTCTGGACAGAGGTTCGTGACATTGTACAGGGGACAGGGACCAAGACCATCCCCATGGAAAAGAAATGCAAACAAGCAAAATGGCTGTCTGAGGAGGCCTTACAAATAGCTGTGAAAAGAAGAGAAGCAAAAAGGAAAGGAGAAAAGGAAAGATATAAGCATCTGAATGCAGAGTTCCAAAGAATAGCAAGAAGAGATAAGAAAGCCTTCCTCAGCGATCAGTGCAAAGAAATAGATGAAAACAACAGAATAGGAAAAACAAGATATCTTTTCAAGAAAATTAGAGATATCAAGGGAACATTTCATGCAAAAATGGGCTCGATAAAGGACAGAAGTGGTATGGACCTAACAGAAGAGGAAGATATTAAGAAGAGGTGGCAAGAATACACAGAAGAAATGTACAAAAAAGATCTTCACGACGAAGATAATCACGATGGCATGATCACTCACCTGGAACCAGACATCTTGTAATGTGAAGTCAAGTGGGCCTTAGAGAGCATCACGACGAACAAAGCTAGTGGAGGTGATGGAATTCCAATTGAGCTATTTCAAATCCTGAAAGATGATGCTGTGAAAGTGCTGCACTCAATATGCCAGCAAATTTGGAAAACTCAGCAATGGCCACAGGACTGGAAGAAGTCAGTCTTCATTCCAATCCCAAAGAAAGGCAAAACCAAAGAATGCTCAAACTACCGCACAATTGCACTCATCTCACACTCTAGTAAAGTAATGCTCAAAATTCTCCAAGCCAGGCTTCAGCAATATGTGAACCGTGAAATTCCAGATGTTCAAGCAGGTTTAGAAAAGGCAGAGGCACCAGAGATCAAATTGCCAACATCCGCTGGATCATGGAGAAAGCAAGGGAGTTCCAGAAAAACATCTATTTCTGCTTCATTGACTATGCCAAAGCCTTTGACTGTGTGGATCACAATAAACTGTGGAAAATTCTGAAAGAGATGGGAATACCAGACCACCTGACTTGCCTCTTGAGAAACCTGTATGCAGGTCAGGAAGCAACAGTTAGAACTGGTCTTGGAACAACAGACTGGTTCCAAATAGGAAAAGGAGTACGTCAAGGTTGTATATTGTCACCCTGCTTATTTAACTTCTATGCAGAGTACATCATGAGGAATGCTGGGCTGGAAGAAGCACAAGCTGGAATCAAGATTGCTGGGAGAAATATCAATAACCTCAGATATGCAGATGACACCACCCTTATGGCAGAAAGTGAAAAGGAACTCAAAGGCCTCTTGATGAAAGTGAAAGACGAGGGTGAAATGTTGGCTTGAACCTCAACATTCAGAAAATGAAGTTCATGGCATCTGGTCCCATCACTTCATGGGAAATAGGTGGGGAAACAGTGGAAACAGTGTCAGACTTTATTTTTTTGGGCTCCAAAATCACTGCAGATGCTGATTGCAGCCATGAAATTAAAAGACGCTTGCTCCTTGGAAGGAAAGTTATGACCAACCTAGATAGCATATTAAAAAGCGGAGACATTACTTTGCCAACCAAGGTCCTTCTAGTCAAGGCAATGGTTTTTCCCGTGGTCATGTATGGATGTGAGAGTTGTACTGTGAAGAAAGCTGATTGCCGAAGAATTGATGCTTTTGAACTGTGGTGCTGGAGAAGACTCTTGAGAGTCCCTTGGACTGCAAGGAGATCCAACCATCCATTCTAAAGGAGATCAATCCTGGGTGTTCATTGGAAGGACTGATGCTGAAGCTGAAACTGCAATACTTTGGCCACCTCATGCAACGAGTTGACTCACTGAAAAAGAGTCTGATGCTAGGAGGGAGTGGGGGTGGGAGGAGACGGGGACAACAGAGAATGAGATGGCTGGATGGCATCATCGACTCGATGGACATGAGTTTGAGTGAACTCCGGGAGTTGGTGATGGACAGGGAGGCCTGGCGTGCTATGATTCATGGAGTCGCAAACAGTTGGATACGACTGAGCGACTGAACTGAACTGAACTGAAGTGACTTAGCAGCAGCAGCACCACCAAGCTAAATATGGAGAAGGCAATGGCACCCCACTCCAGTACTCTTGCCTGGAAAATCCCATGGACAGGTTCCCATGGAGGAACCTGGTGGGCTGCAGTCCATGGGGTCGCTAAGAGTCGGACACGACTGAGTGACTTCAGTTTCAGTTTTCACTTCCATGCATAGGAGAATGAAATGGCAACCCACTCCAGTGTTCTTGCCTGGAGAATCCCAGGGATGGGGGAGCTTGGTGGGCTACATTCTATGGGGTTGCCCCAGAGTGTGTACACAGTAGTCTTTAATGCTAAAGGTCAGTTCAGTTCAGTTCAGTTCAGTCGCTCAGTCGTGTCCAACTCTCTGTGACCCCATGAATCACAGCACGCCAGGCCTCCCTGTCCATCACCAACTCCTGGAGTTCACTCAAACTCATGTCTATTGAGTCGGTGATGCCATCCAGCCATCTCATTCTCTGTCGTCCCTTTACTAGCATGTGAGATGAGTGCAGTTGTGCGGTAGTTTGAGCATTCTTTGGCATTGCCTTTCTTTGGGATTGGAATGAAGACTGACCTTTTCCAGTCCTGTGGCCACTGCTGAGTTTTCCAATTTGCTGGCATATTGAGTGCAGCACTTTCACAGCATCATCTTTCAAGATTTCTGTCCTTTATCGAGCCCATCTTTGCATGAAATGTTCCCTTGGAATCTCTAATTTTCTTGAAGAGATCTCTTGTTTTTCCTATTCTGTTGTTTTCCTCTATTTCTTTGCATTGATCACTGAGGAAGGCTTTCTTATCTCTCCTTGCTATTCTTTGGAACTCTGCTTTCAGATGCTTATATCTTTCCTTTTCTCCTTTGCTTTTCGCCTCTCTTCTTTTCACAGCTATTTGTAAGGCCTCCTCAGACAGCCATTTTGCTTTTTTGCATTTCTTTTCCATGGGGAAGACCATCCCCATGCTAAAGGTAGTTGGGACAGAATTAACTTTTGGGGCATATTTGGTTTTATGAGAAGTTAAAATTTACAAGTTCCATCAGTTAAAAAGATTAAATGACTATTTACTGTATGTTAGAGGAAATGGCCGGAGAAGGCAATGGCAAGCCTGGTGGGCTGCCATCTATGGTGTCGCACAGAGTTGGACACGACTGAAGCGACTTAGCAGCAGCAGCAAACACCAAACTAAACATTACTGGAATAAAAAAAGACAGCATGTGGCCCCAGCTGTTGGCATAATAAGTTTTAATTTATTCTCTAAACATGCAAGTGGAGATGGAAGATGTTGAGTGGACAGTTATATCAACAAGCCCACAGATCACATGGAAGTTTCAGGCTTAGAACAAAAGTTTAGAAGTGTTGACTTACAGATGACATTCAGTCTTGATGAACTCACCAGTGAATGAAGTCTAGATTACAAATAAAAACCATCCAGATGTGAATTCTCAGATGCTACAATGTTAGGGTACAATATTCTTTCATTGTCCAAGGTGGGGACAGTTATGCCAGTGACATTCTTTGAGGTCTCAAGGCAAATTGAATTCAATTGGAAAGCATAATGTTATATTATCTATAATTTATTTTGACATGTTGGCAGTGTTATGCCCTGAGTCCGGTCCCCCTTAACTGGTAGAATAAGACACTCGCAGCAATGCAAAAGCAAGAATGGGGTTTACTTCTAGCTCCAGCTAGGGCTCCTGCCCCTCCCAGCGCAGCGGAATGCGGACAAGAGCCCCGAGCCCAGGTCACAGCGGTTTTTATAGTCTCAGATTACATAAGCACCTATTTTTCTTCAAAAGATAAAGCTGGCAGAAGCTCATTGGCCAGTTCATGCGTGCCCGGGGTTTTTCTGGGGGATTTCCCTTTTTCTTCTGATTGGCCCAATTTTGGCGCCGGCGGGATTTTCTTAGGGAGGAGTTGCGATGAACCTAGCCTCCACCCTGTCTCCAGGAAATTGAAACTTAGGCCTAAGCAAGATCTCAGGCCTATCACGGCTACTCAGATGTTAGGGCTCCTAACAGCAGAACCATGGTAAAGTATGCCTCAGTTATTTAGTTTAGATCATCACTCAAGGATGGTTAGTTATTTTTGAACTGTAGTGATCAGGAATTTGAAAGACTTATGGAAACTTTGTTCTACAGAATAATTCAGTTATCTGAATTTTCCAACAGTCCCACAAGGTCTACCATGTAACTAATGGAGAATAGAATTTTACCATTACTGAAGTTTTGTTAGTGGAATGAGTGGATTCAAGATATGTGGATCCACTAGAAGTATACAAACAATCCCACTCTTTATGAATCAGATAAAATAATCTGAGTCCAATAGCCTCTACCCTTTAGGGATGTACCCTGGGCTTAAGATTTCCATCTGACCTGTGTTCAGAGATTTCTGGAGAATTCTGTTTTCTGATCAGTAGTTTTGCTGAATCTTCCTGCTAGAATTATTGTTGCACCTGCCTTGACCAAATTTTCAGATAGGTACTTTCTGGAGTGCTTAAAAGGACAAAGAATAGAGACTGCATAGTTATTCAGTTTAACATTTTGTGTTTGCTT
Organism: Moschus berezovskii; assembly: GCF_049115385.1. Lineage (NCBI taxonomy): Eukaryota > Metazoa > Chordata > Mammalia > Artiodactyla > Moschidae > Moschus > Moschus berezovskii. Next base: position 53,021,135 of record NC_142461.1, read on the forward strand.
GATAAGAAATATTTGGGTAGGTGGCAGAATATAGTTAGATACTATCTTTTGTCAGATACTGACTTTCATTATTATGTATGACATAGTAGCAAGGAGTGTGTGTCTGTGTGGGCTTGTATGTGTGTATGTTTATATGTGTGTGTGCATGTGTGCCCTCAACCACCTTAGACTATTGGAGACTATACTGATTTCTATCAAAAGAACTTACTAATTATGGTAAAAGTATATAATTATTACCTTGAAATATGACATTGCTTGAGCATCTAGTGTGATAGAGTGATTCAAACCTATTACAGCAGTTTATAAGGGGAATGAAACACCCAAAATGTATATAGTATACAGAGATAAAGAAATGTAATTAAAACAAAATCTTCTAACCCAGAAATCTCTTCCACATAGATAGTAGGGAAAGAAAACACTTTTATTATTGAATAAGCAGTTAAACCAGAATGTGATGTGAATCACAGGCAATTGGCAAAGACAGGAAAGAATCTCACCCTCTTCTGTTATGAAGTAGATATAACCCATTACACACATCTCAAGATAAGCAATAACCAGTCTGCAAGTAAGAAGCGTTCATGGCATCATTTGTCACATATAGTTCTTTCCAACTTTACCTGGTGATTAATTGGGGTGTTAGCTAATTGGCTTTATTGAGGCAAAACAAACATATTTCTTATGACAGGAAAGAATTTTGTAACTGGGAGCAAGATGCCTACAGAAGTTAAACTCCTACCCTCTCACAGAAAGGGGAGATAGGAGTGCTATCTCTCCTGACATTTACATTTCAAAAAGATGGCTCCCAGGTCCTTGAGAAAGATATTCCTGGGTCTTAAAGCTGACAAAAGACCGATTTTGTCTTCAAAAGGATAAAAAAAGGAAAAAAGTACTTAAAAGTATAAGTAAATAAATGCTCAAAGAAAAAGGAGGGGAGGAAAATCTGCTTCCCTTATTTTCAACAGAAAGAATTAAGCCTTTTAGTTTTCATTTGTAGTTTACAAATAGAACGAGATAGGACTTTATTTGAAAGGCAGTTCAGTTCTACATATTTCATAAGAAGGCTGTTTGGTTACACAAGGAATGAGGCTTATTCACGACTACATGGGGGAGGTAAATGCAAGGAACTGAAGATTAGTTAGAATTTAGAAATATGTAAATTAAAGTAAATGATGATGAATACAGCTGACCATGCTTTCATTCTGGGATAAGTTGATGTGTCTAAAGTGGATGACTCAGGTTCCTAGTGTTTTTAGCTGTGGCAGTGTTGTAGCCACGCGTTCTGGGAAACAAACTCACTCAGAAGGACAATGCAGATAGTGGAGTGCAGTTTATTACACCAGCAGGCCCAAGGTAGAGTCTCCTCTTAGCCAAGGACCCCTACCCATTTTTGTGAAAACCTTTTATACCCTAAGTGTACGTGCCCAAACCCATCTCCCCAAATTCCCTGAAACTAGTCTGAACAAAGGAAAAGAAAGATACAATAGAAGTTAACCCGTGATTCATATGCCTTAAGCCTAGGTAGTTAACAGTGGACAATTATCAATAGGCCTGTGGTCATACCCCAATAAGCATAATAGAACTTATGATTCTATTTGGTTACACAGATAATTAGGGTATTCTTTTAGGATATGGAGAGTCAAGGTGCATGCCCTGGGCCTCTTCCGTCTGGGGGTCTGGTTTTCCAGTTGGTATGTTGTTCCCATAGTTACTGGGCATATAGCTCAAAGTCCACAGTCTGGCCCAAGATGGAGCCTGTTCTGTCTGTTTCCTCCTTCAGCAGAGCCAACTGGGTGGAGGAAGACTATCGGTTCCAAGGCTAAGGGAAAGTGTTGTGAGGATAAGCTGGAGAAGCCTCAGAGCAAAGCCCCTAAGAGAGACATGAGGGTCCAGGTTTCCTATGAAACCATGTGAAAGATATTAGCTGGAAATAGGAGCATAATAGCTGGGAAAGATAATAGCTGGGAAGTAGAGAAGCATAACAAGAGATTAAGAACTGGGAGATCTCCTGGGGACATGTTAACATCTCAGCTCTGTTTCAAGGTGCCGAGGCAGGACAGGCATAAACTGCATAAGCAAAAACATAGCATGTGCATTTCTATGGGGCCAAGAAAATAAAAGTTTAGCTTGGATAAAATATTATAGAGGGCTTATGAGAGAAGAAGTGTGTTGCCCTACCTCATTCTGGATATGTCTTTTTTGGGGAATTATATAGAGTACACCAGTCCATTCTAAAGGAGATCAGTCCTGGGTGTTCATTGGAGGGACTGATGATAAAGCTGAAACTCCAATACTCTGGCCACCTCATGCGACGAGTTGACTCACTGGAAAAGACTCTGATGCTGGGAAGGATTGGGGGTGGGAGGAGAAGGGGACGACAGAGAATGAGATGGCTGGATGGCATCACTGACTCGATGGACGTGAGTTTGAGTGAACTCCAGGAGTTGGTGATGGACAGGGAGGCCTGGCGTGCTGTGATTCATGGGGTCGCAAAGAATTGGACACAACTGAGCGACTGAACTGAACTGATCTGAAACAAATAGTAAGTTACAAATACTGAAGATCCCGATAGAAAGTAGATTTTTAAATGAATAGGAAAAAGGAAATATTTAGAGCATGGGGAAAACTTGTATTGATATAATTGATCTACAAGTTTGTTTAAGCAACATAATATTAATTAAATAAATGGGCTTCCCTGGTGGCTCAGAGGTTAAAGCGTCTGCCTCCAATGCGGGAGACCCTGGTTTGATCCCTGGGTCGGGAAGATCCCCTGGAGAAGGAAATGGTAACCCACTCCAGTATTCTTGCCTGGAGAATCCCATTGACGGAGAAGCCTGGTAGTCCACGGGGTCGCAAAGAGTTGGACACGACTGAGCGAGGGAACGGAACGGAAGCAACATAATATTAATATAAGCAACATAATATTAATTAAAAAGAATATGATCATCTGTGTAATTCTTCAATTAAAACAAAAGAAACCTAGAAAAGGAGGCAATACTTTAACACAAAGTTGAAAAAAAAATTAAATACAGTCATTTAGAAAAGATTTAAACAATGTCCTCAACAATGTTTAAACAGCTAAAGCAGTGAAAATGAGTTTGGTAAATAATTTTGTCAGGTTGGCAAGAAGTGTGCATAAATTGAAAAGATTGGAAAGATAGATTATGATTTGTTCATAGAGGGCTATGATTAACTGGTTAATCAAGGTGTTTGAACTTTATCTAATTGGTGATAGGAAGCTATGAAAATTTTTTGAGTAGAGTGACTGACATGACATCATCAGTGGGAAGATGGATGAAGCATTGTGTTCCAGATAGATTAGAAAGCAAGGGCTTTTTCAAGGGCTGTGCTATCGTCTAGGTGTGAGATGATAAAAAAGTATGTTCAAGAATGGAAAAAAACAGGAAAAATATTGGAGACATTATTGAGGAAAAAAATCTACGGAACTTTGCTATCCATTCAATATGGAGAGAGAAGAATTTGTGAAATAATGAATTGTAACTTTGAAAAAGGAGGGTAACTTAATAATCATTCCAATCAGAAGGATAAGGAGCAGAGGAGACGGAACTAATAGTAGTTTTGGACTTAACTTTGGGGTGTTGCTGAGAAGTTCAGTTAAGATATTGGGGATACCTATGGATACTCTGTATCCACCAAGGCTGGACATTGATATACAGGTGTATATACATGCATACATATAGAGGTAGTTATCCATATAGAGGTTATAGTAGGAGCCATTCTATTACACATAGATATTATGCTAAATTGGAAAATTTTAAGACTCTCAAGTCTAAAAATCACAACTTAAATTTGATATCTAGTACATATGTTTTTCCCCACGTGTCTCTAAACAATTATAGTTATTTGTTATTATGAATAACCACCTAGCAGGAATATGAACAGCGTTATTGAGAATGGGAGGAGCATGCATTGTTTTTTTTGGGAAAGTGCAGAATATTTTGTGTAGAAGTGCAGAATATCAGTATTTTCCTATGAAAACACTGACACCTCAGTGTGTTTGTAAAGTCTTCTCTCTATTGGGATTGAAAGAGGAATATCTGTGAGTGTTGTTACAGAAGCTGATATTTTATAGTGTTACCATGAAACATTATGCCAAAAATACTTCTGTCCAATTGTAAATCTGTTTTTCTGCTCGTGTTCCAAACTGATAGAGATTCTTTCAGACAAAGGGAGCTGAATATCTCCGTTCTAATCACTCTATTGTGTCGGAGAGCATACAGATAAAGGATTGAATTGGACAGAGCTCAGCAGAATACAAACAAGGTGACAAAGACAACAGCTACCATTTTTAAGAGGATATGGAAGGGAAAGATTTACTATGTATTGACATAGTTGTAAATGCCAAGATTTACCAAACTAAATTATCTGAGTGCTCACTCAACGTAGAGCTCACATAGAACTCTTTAAGATCTTTTCTTAGGTGAAATGATGTTTTAGGTAATCACCCATCTTGCGTTTTGCCATTCCTGGTCCCAGGGCCTTTGCCTGGAATGTAGTTTCTAAAATCTGAGTCCTTAACATAAAATAGCAGGAGTAATTGCTAGGCTGTCTCCAAACAATTACTAGGAAGGTGGTTTGGCTGCATGTGAGATAAATAGGAAATAGACCTGTTTGGATATGACTTCATGTGGGCTTATTGTTAAACTATACCTTAACTCAAGATTACTGGACTGCATTAGAAGCTAAACATTGTCATTAGAACTCTTGGTATCTCTAATACTTTAAATAAAATAAATTTTTTATCACTATACAATAAAAGGTATATGTTTACTACATTATTGGGGCTTCCATGGTGGCTCAGTGGTAAAGAATCGGCCTGCTAATGCAGGAGATGCAGGTTTGATCCCTGGGTGGGAATGATTCCCTAGAGAAGGAAATGGCTACCCACTCCAGTATTCTTGGAAAGAGATGGGATTTTTGGAAAATCCCATGCACAGAGGAGCCTGGTGGGCTATAGTCCATGGGTCACAAAAGAGTTGGACATGACTTAGTGGTTAAGCAACTACATTATTATCATTTTATCCTTAAAAAAGTAAAAACAAAAATCTTTGTTCTCTAAAAATCAGAATTGGAAATCAGTTTAGGTCTCATAGCATATGGATACTTGGATTTGGGAAATATGGTTCGATGGTTGCATTAGAGTAGATAAAATCAGAGAAGTTAGGGTCCCTATAGAAATATCCTTTAAATAGGCTATTTCTGTTAGGGTGTGCTCCATGCATTATGTGCACCTTCAAGTTCAATTAATTGCTCACTACTATTCTTTGACTCTTTGTCTTCATTTTTCTTTTCTTTCACATGAATTCAGTATTAGGATGAATTATGCTTATCTCAGAAAAAAAAAAAATGGGCATTTTCTACTGCAGGAGATTTAATCCTAACACCTATCTGTGAGGTAGATGTTAGGATTTACCTCATTTTACTGATGAAGAATCGGAAGCTAAGTTAATGCAGTTTTCTCAGAGTCTCCTAGCTGGGAAGTGGTAGAGACAGGATTCAAGCCCCTCAAATGACCAACTTATGTCCTGTTGTTTACTAACAATTATGATTTTTTTTTTGCCGAAGTCTTCCTCTATTTTATTTTAACTAAAGGTTTAGCTATTAACCCTTTTTCCTGTGGAGCTTCTCTGGTGGCCAGACCAGGGAAAGAATCTGCCTGCAATGGAGGAGACTGGAGTTTGATCCATGGGTCGGGAAGATCCTCTGGAGAAGGGCATACTATCCACTCCAGTTTTCTTGCCTGGAGAATTCCATGGACAGAGGAGTCTGGCAGACTACAGTCCATGGGGTCCCAAAGAGTCACACACAACTGAGGGACTAACACTTTTCTTCTTACATATTAAACACAGCAGGTCTTTGCTTTGTACTTAATCTTTGTTGTCATCTGATCTTGCTTCTGTCCAGCTCCATTTCCACTAAGCTTTGAGGTTTTCAATTTATCTATTTGGTTTCAATTTCCAATTGCTCAGAACTGTTAGAGGAAATCGGCATATAAACAAACCTGACATCAAGTATACTTACAAATTTATTATAATGATATGAAAAGACTTTTCATTATTTCTTTGTTTATTTTGCATTGTTTTTCACCTGGGTAAATCCCATGGAAGGAGGAGGCTGGTGGGCTACAGTCCATGGGGTCGCTAAGAGTTGGACACGACTGAGCGACTTCACTTTCACTTTTCACTTTCATGCATTGGAGAAGGAAATGGCAACCCACTCCAGTATTCTTGCCTGGAGAATCCCAGGGCCGGGGGAGCCTGGTGGGGCTGCCGTCTATGGGGTCGAACAGAGTCGGACACTACTGAAGAGACTTAGCAGCAGCAGCAACGTGGTGGTAAAGAATTGCTCTTTACCAGTGCCAGAAAAACAATGGAGCCATGGTGTGTGAATACTATGCCAAAACAATTAACTAAGAGTTAAAATGTCAATTATGTCTTTTTCTTTTTTTGTTCCCCAACCCAGGTCCCCAAACTAGTTGGAGTGACTTTTTCAATTAATCTATTTGTTGATTTTTCTTTATATACACAGTTTGATAGTCTAATATTGTTTTCCTTTTAACATCACTTATTAATTAAAATATGATTCTTTCTTTTTTGAAGCCAGTGCCTAGCTTGTCAGAAACTGCATTCTTTCATTTTTCTAGATACATAATTACCATGAGAAACAAAGTTATCGGATGCAAATTACATTTAATCCCTTTGAGTCCTAACAAACACATCAGTATTTCACATCTAAGGAAAAGTTCAGGCTCAGAAGACAGCTACAAAGATTTTATCTCACCTTTTTAGGCAAATGCCCTACACATTAAAATTATTTTATAAGTAGGATTTTGGAAACTCATTAATTGTCTTGTTTTTCTTTCTATTCTCAGGCTAAATACTATTAATGCTAAACATGTAATTTTAAAAAATAATTTTATGTATTTATTTATTTTTGGCTGTGCTGGGTCTTCATTGTTGTGCAAGCTTTTCTCTAGTTGCAGAGAGCAGGGGCTACTCTTGTTTTTGCACAAAGGCTTCTCATTGCAGTGGCTTCTCTTGTGGAACAGGGGCTGTAGGGTGCACAGGCTTCAGTAGTTGCGGCTTCTGGGCTCAGTAGTTGCGGCTTCTGGGCTCTGGAGGACACGTTCAATAGTTGTGGCACACGGGCTTAGTTGCTCTGTGGTGTGTGGGGTCTTCCCAGATTAGGGATTGAACCTGTGTTTCCTGTATTGGCAGGTAGATTCCTTAACACTGAGCCACCTGGGAAGCCCTAAACATATATAATCTTGGTTTTGAGTTGGACCCCCAAAAGATCAAATGGTGAAGAGGAGCTAAGCATTGATGCAAACCTAATGTATGACAGCTTTTAAGTCAACTAACAGTTCCATAAAATATTCCATCAAAGGCCTTTTAAATTAAATGTGTGTGTGTGTGTGTGAATGTGTGGAAAATTTTTTGACAAAACAGAGTGATTAACCCGGATTCTTATGCTTTCTTTGATCTCATTTACACGTGAACAGTTAAAGTCAAAAGGCTCTGGAACAGCAAGCCGACTTGATGAGATGAAATACTAACCCTCATTATGATCCTGTACCTGAGACCATAGTTTTGCAAATCACCCCGACATTTGACTAAACCAGAGTTATACTGAGGGAATATTAGAATTTGAAGATTTTAAACTAGTCAGTTTAGAAGAGTAATAAGTGTATGAGACTAAATTATAGCTTGTAAAATGACAGCAGAGATTGATTTATTGTAAACTAATAATAATTATGATAAATGTTCTTTTCAACTAAGGTAGTTTGATTTAAATCAGAAATAACACAGAATGGAGCTTCTTTGGTGGCTCAGTGGTAAAGAGTCCACCTGCCAATGCAAGAGACATGGGTTCCATCCCTGATCTAGGAAAATTCCACATTCTGCAGAGCTACTAAGCCTGTGTGCCACAACTACTGAGCCTGCGCTCTAGAGCCTGGGAACTGCAACTACTGAGCCCACATGCTGCAACTACTGAAGCTCTAGAGCCCATGCTCTGCAGCAGGAGAAGCCATCACAATGAGAAGCCCAAGCGCCACAACTACAGAGTAGCCCTCGCTCACTGCAACTAGAGAAAAGCCTGCACATCAATGAAGACCTAGTGCAGCCATAAATAAATAAAATTATATGTAAAAATGAAATAACACAGCATGGACCTGATCTTATGAAGTACAGAATTATATTGTGATTATGAGTAAAATATGGAAATGTATACCACAATTCTACAATTCTTTTCAGGAACCATTTGAATATTTACTTTCTGAATGGGAGATTTTGTTCAATATTGCTTTAGATTCATGATGTTGTACAATATACAATCTACAATTAATTCAAAATATAAGGCTTAATTGAAATAATTAAAACTGGATGAACAAGTTAAGGGGAATAGCAAAATGCTTTCAAAGCATGATAAATATACGTAATTCATCTGATACTACTTTCTGTGGGCAGGCAGAGGAATAAAAGCAGTAAACATTTGGTTAAGAAAGGGAGATTGACTATTAATTTTCTATTTCAATTGCTATGGAACTCTATATAGCCCAGACACAGACTCCCTGCTATATGAAGAGGAAAATACAATTAATCCTCCTATAGTGGATGGTTGTTTACAACCAGTCACCATTATTGAACATTCTCCTTTATCTTATTACTTTCGCATGTGACTCCTACCTTCTGAAAATGCACATCCTTAGATGCCCTAGTGACTAGGGTGTGGGTAGCCGACAGTTGTTTTACAGTCAGATGTGGACTCAGATTAGCAACATTGCAAGGTAGCCTTGTAGGGGGAGATAGTGTTCATTTTTTTTTTTTAAGTTAATTTTTATTGGAGTACAGTTGTTTTACAATGTTGTGTTAGTTTTTGCTGTATAGCAAATCGAATCAGCCATAACGTATATATGTATCTCTTTTTTGGATTTCCTTCCCATTTAGGTCATCACAGAACACTGAGTAGAGCTCTTTGAGCTATACAGCAGGTTCTCATTAGTTATCTATTTTGTACATAGTAGGGTATATTGTGTTAGTCACTCATTTGTGTCCAACTATTTGAGATTCCATGAACTATAGTCTGCCAGGCTCCTCTGTCAATGAAATTCTCCAGGAAAGGATACTAGAATGGGTTGCCATTCCCTTCTCCAGGGGATCTTCCTGACCCCCGGATCAAACCCAGGTCGTCTGCATTGCAGGCAGATTCTTTACTGTCTGAGCCACAGGAAAGCCACTGAGGCCAACCGTCAATCCCAATCTCCCAGTTCATCCCACCCCATTTTCCCCTTGATGTCTATACATTTGTTCCCTACATCTGGATCTCTGTTTCGGAAATAAGATCATCTATACCATTTTTCTAGATTCCACATATATGTGTTAATAAATGAATTGGTTTTTCTCTTTCTGACTTATATGGAATATTATTCAATTGTAAAAAAACAAAATTAGGTCATTTATAGAGATGTGGATTGACCTAGGGTGATAGTGTTCTGACAAGCATAATGGTGAGGGTACCCAGTTCCTTAGACGCGACGCGAGAGACGCCGGCCCCGGCGGCGCAGACGCGACGCGAGAGACGCCGGCCCCGGTGCAACGAACCACACAAAGAGGTGCGGCCGTGAGGAGCTACCCCACGCCTGAGGCCAGGGCCGGCAGCCGAGAGGAGCTACCCCACGTCCAACAGGCGGTGGCTGCGCGGGCGCAGGAGGGCCGAGAGGAGCTACTCCGCGTTCAAGGTCAGGAGGGGCGGCCTTGAGGAGATACCCCTCGTCCAAGGTAAGGTACAGCAGCTGCACTTTGCTGGAGCGGCTGTGAAGAGATTTTCCACGACCAAGGTAAGAGAAACCCAAATAAGACGGTAGGTATTGTGAGGGGGCATCAGAGGGCAGACACACTGAAATCATAATCACAGGAAACTAGCCGATCTGATCACATGGACCACAGCCGAATGTGGTCCACTGGAGAAGGGAATGGCAAACCACTTCAGTATACTTGCCTTGAGAACCCCATGAACAGTAACAAAGGGAAAAATGATAGGATACTGAATGAGGAATTCCCCAGGTCGGTGGGTGCCCAGTATGCTACTGGAGCTCAGTGGAGAAATAACTATAGAAGGAATAAAGGGATGGAGCAAAAGCAAAACCAATACCCAGTTGTGGATGTGACCAGTGATAGAAGCAAGGTCCGGTGCTGTAAAGAGCAATATTGCATAGGAACCTGGAATGTTAGGTCCATGAATCAAGGCAAATTGGAAGTGGTCAAACGGGAGATGGCAAGAGTGAACGTCGACATTCTAGGAATCAGTGAACTAAAATGGACTGGAATGGGTGAATTTAACTCAGATGACCATTATATCTACTAATGTGGGCAGGAATCCCTTAGAAGAAATGGAGTAGCCATCATGGTCAACAAAAGAGTCCGAAATGCAGTACTTGGATGCAATCTTAAAAATGACAGGATGATTTCTGTTCGTTTCCAAGGCAAACCATTCAATATTACAGTAATCCAGGCCTATGCCCCAACCAGTAATGCTGAAGAAGCTGAAGTTAATCGGTTCTATGAAGACCTACAAGACCTTTTAGAACTAACACCCAAAAAAGATGTCCTTTTCATTATCGGGGACTGGAATGCAAAAGTAGGAAGTCAAGAAACACCTGGAGTAACAGGCAAATTTGGCCTTGGAGCACGGAATGAAGCAGGGCAAAGGCTAATAGAGTTTTGTCAAGAGAATTCACTGGTCATAGCAAACACCCTTTTCCAACAACACAAGAGAAGACTCTACACATGAACATCACCAGATGGTCAACACCGAAATCAGATTGATTATATTCTTTGCAGCCAAAGATGGAGAAGCTGTATACAGTTAGCAAAAACAAGACCAGGAGCTGACTGTGGCTCAGATCATGAACTCCTTATTGCGAAGTTCAGACTTAAATTGAAGAAAGTAGGGAAAACCACTAGACCATTCAGATATGACCTCAATCAAATCCCTTATGATTATACAGTGGAAGTGAGAAATAGATTTAAGGGACTAGATCTGATAGATAGAGTGCCTGATGAACTCTGGACGGAGGTTCGTGACATTGTACAGGAGACAGGGACCAAGACCATCCCCATGGAAAAGAAATGCAAAAGAGCGAAATGGCTGTCTGAGGAGGCCTTACAAATAGCTGTGAAAAGAAGAGAAGCGAAAAGCAAAGGAGAAAAGGAAAGATATAAGCATCTGAATGCAGAGTTCCAAAGAATAGCAAGGAGAGATAAGAAAGCCTTCCTCAGTGATCAATGCAAAGAAATAGAGGAAAACAACAGAATAGGAAAAACAAGAGATCTCTTCAAGAAAATTAGAGATTCCAAGGGAACATTTCATGCAAAGATGGGCTCGATAAAGGACAGAAATGGTATGGACCTAACAGAAGCAGAAGATATTAAGAAGAGGTGGCAAGAATACACAGAAGAACTGTACAAAAAAGATCTTCCCGACCAAGATAGTCATGATAACGTGATCACTGACCTAGAGCCAGACATCTTGGAATGTAAGTCAGGTGGGCCTTAGAAAGCATCACTACTAACAAAGCTAGTGGAGGTGATGGAATTCCAGTTGAGCTATTACAAGTCTTGAAAGATGATGCTGTGAAAGTGCTGCACTCAATATGCCAGCAGATTTGGAAAACTCAGCAGTGGCCACAGGACTGGAAGAGGTCAGTCTTCATTCCAATCCCAAAGAAAGGCAATGCCAAAGAATGCTCAAACTACCGGACAATTGCCCTCATCTCACACGCTAGCAAAGTCATGCTCAAAATTCTCCAAGCCAGGCTTCAGCAATATGTAAACCGTGAACTCCCAGATGTTCAAGCAGGTTTTAGAAAAGGCAGAGGCACCAGAGATCAAATTGCCAACATCCGCTGGATCATGGGGAAAGCAAGAGAGTTTCAGAAAATCATCTATTTCTGCTTCATTGACTATGCCAAAGCCTTTGACTGTGTGGATCACAATAAACTGTGGAACATTCTGAAAGAGATGGGAATCCCAGACCACCTGACCTGCCTCTTGAGAAACCTGTATGCAGGTCAGGAAGCAACAGTTAGAACTGGACATGGAACAACAGACTGGTTCCAAATAGGAAAAGGTGTACGTCAAGGCTGTATATTGTCACCTTGCTTATTTAACTTCTATGCAGAGTACATCATGAGGAATGCTGGGCTGGAAGAAGCACAAGCTGGAATCAAGATTGCTGGGAGAAATATCAATAACCTCAGATATGCAGATGACACTACTCTTATGGCAGAAAGTGAAGAGGAACTCAAAAGCCTCTTGATGAAAGTGAAAGAGGAGAGTGAAAAGGTTGGTTTGAAGCTCAACATTCAGAAAGCAAAGATCATGGCATCTGGTCCCATCACTTCATGGGAAATAGATGAAAAACAGTGGAAACAGTGTCAGACTTTGTTTTTTTGGGCTCCAAAATCACTGCAGATGCTGATTGCAGCCATGAAATTAAAAGACGCTTGCTCCTTGGAAGGAAAGTTATGACCAATCTTGATAGTATATTAAAAAGCAGAGACATTACTTTGCCAACCAAAGTCTGTCTAGTCAAGGCAATGGTTTTTCCCGTGGTCATGTATGGATGTGAGAGTTGGACTGTGAAGGAGGCTGATCGCCGAAGAATCGATGCTTTTGAACTGTGATGCTGGAGAAGACTCTTGAGAGTCCCTTATACTGCAAGGAGATCCAACCAGTCCATTCTAAAGGAGATCAGTCCTGGATGTTCATTGGAGGGACTGATGCTAAAGCTGAAACTCCAATACTTTGGCCACCTCATGCAACGAGTTGACTCACTGAAAAAGACTCTGATGCTGGGAAAGGTTGGGGGCGGGAGGAGAAGGGGACGACGGAGAATGAGATGGCTGGATGGCATCACCGACTCTGTGGACATGAGTTTGAGTGTACTCCGGGAGTTGGTGATGGACAGGAGGCCTGGCGTGCTGTGATTCATGGGGTTGTGGAGAGTCGGACACGACTGAGCGACTGAACTGAACCCAGTTCCTTGGGTGGCAGTAGCAAATGTTTGGGAGTTTAGATGTGAGGATTTCTGACTGAGGCAGGGATGTTTTAGGTAAGATGTTGTACATTTGTATGGCCATGGTGTGTCACATGTGGGGATAATTTCAGAGGTATGTTCACCAGCTCTGAGATTCTATGAGCTACCTAATGTCTTTTAATAAATAGTTTGTTTTTTTTTTTTTTTTAGAATGGAAACTAGCTATATTGGATTTTCTTTACAACTAGACTAGAATAGCTATTCTTCCCTCAGCCTTTCCCACTGCCAATGGAGCTTCCTCTGTAAGTTAAGCTCCAATACTTTGGCCACCTGATGTGAATTTCTGACTCATTGGAAAAGACCCTCGGTTGGGAAAGATTGAAGACAGAAGGAGAAGCTTGTGACAGAGGATGAGATGGTTAAATAGCATGGCTGACTAATCGACATGAATTTGAACAAACTCTAGAAGGTAGTGGAGGACAGAGGAGCCTGGAGTGCTGCAGTCCTTGGGGTTGCAAAGAGTTGGACATGACTTAGTGACTGAACAACAACAACTGGTGTCTTTAAACATGAGTATTTAATTCTTCACTTCCTAGTTTGAAAGTGAATTGTAAAATTCCTTTGGTGGGACGCTAATTGAGATTAAGAGATTGTCCTGGCTCTCTTTTTTAGGGCTACAATCAACCAGTGATTTTTTTTTCAGGGACCTTGTTGAGGGTACCAAGGCAGTCTTCTCTGATAAGACTTTCAATGAGATAACATTTTATAGCTCTTTTTTTGATTCCGTTTTCAAACTTTATGGGAAATGTGAAATATTTATGTTACTCAGAACAAACAGATCCATGGCTATTTCTTGTGATGATATTATGTTTCCAACAGAAGAAAATGTTTTTCTCTGGGACTTTGGGGTACCATATTAGGAAATAGGGAAGGGTCAGTATAATATAGTGACCTGAGAGGGGTGTCTTCTTTCTCAATGGACACTATGCTTTTAATATTTTCCTTCCAGCTCTCTGAGAATTTTCATCACCTCAAACAAAGGAAAAATGAAACACATGAGGAAAACAAAGTATCTTTGTTGTTGTTGTTGTTAAGATTCTGATCTAATAATCATTTAAGCACCCACAGAATTCCAACACTGTGCAAGATATTCCACTCAAGACATGCTCTTTTAGAAATGTAAACAGTTATTAAGAATGAAAACATCCAAGAAAAGTGTGAAAAGTTCCCAGTGGTAAAATATGAGCTGATGTTTACTTTGCACTTGTGCTGTATTAGACTCTGAGATAAACATTTTGTATGTCATCTCATTTAATCCTCACAGTTTCCCTATGGGATAGATAATATCTTCATATTACAGAGAAAGAAACTGAGGCTTAGTGATATGAAAACAATTGTTTGCGCTCATGTGACCTCCATGTCTGCTTATCACTAACTGTACTATGTCAATGTCTTGCTTAGAAACAGCTCTAGATTTTTTCAACTGTTAACTGAAACACTGAGATGCTTCCACGGATAATATTGTATAGTCTGTCAGAATGTGGATTTAAGGGCTTCTCCATGGAAACCATCTTCCTTTCCTTTTGGATTTCTTAAGAATTGTCTATATATGTCCCATATCAGAATCATGTAAGATCCTTATTGAAAATATAAATTTCTTGTTATATGTATTTATATCTCAATGAAACTAGGAAAGAGTTAAGAAAAAAACATACGTTTCAGAAAAAAAATTTACAGATTCTTGAGTCTCACCATAGGCTTTCCAGTTAGAATTTATAGAAACAGAACTGGAAATTTACATCTATGACAAACATGTGATTCCCAGGCCCATTAACTTTGAGAAACACTGTTTTTGGTCTTGCACTCTGAGAAGAGGCAGGGCACTTCACATTATTTGTAAGAAAAGAAAATCAGTGTGGTCTTTGATTAATGGCTCTGAGAAAGAGAATAAGAAACGTATCTAAAAATACTACCTTGGAATTGGAAAGGTTGATGGGTGAGAACAATAAGTTATTAAAAACCAAGAATAATTTAAGAACTAATTTTACAGATAATTGATAATGAAATGATCTGATAATAGTGCAAGTAGAGTACATAAGGATGAGTTTTGAAGAAGCTGTAATTAAGAGGATTAAGGAGACCAGCTGAAAAAGAATTAGAGAAGTCAAGATAAATTATAACAGAGCAGGGGCAAGAAACACTTCCCAGAGATAAGGCAGGCTTAGGAAAGAGACATTAGGTATTAGATTTATCTGGAAATCTGTAATGGAGTTTAAAAGCATGACACTTTGGCCTTACAGAGAAAATTTCATAGATGATATCTTTCTTGGGAAGTTTGTGTATTACCTGAATCAAAAGATTCTGCTTTGCTCGTACGATAACAGTGAGCGTGTATTTTGATGCTGGACACTATTTTCCAGTGTTTAACTAAAAACATTGCTAGCACTTCTAGTGAATACACCAGAATTGTAATTTCCCATGCATAAAGCATGATTTATATGTAATATGCAACTGAAAAAATATAATTTACATCATTTTGATAGAGCAACAATATTTACATTGAGTGAAACTTTTAATATATCAAATAACTTGATTACAATATATAAGATGATAATAACTTACAAAGTACTATATATTGCTTTCCAGAAGTTTAAAACAATTTTCTCTGATGTAAACAATAATCTCTGGAATCAATATTTATGAATAATAGTGAGTATATTTCTTGATTTTACACTTTAGTCCATTGACTAATCTATTTTCATACCAATACCTATTGGATGAAATCATACCAAAACCTAATTTTAGGGTAAACTATGCATTCTGATGGGCTTCCCTGGTGGCTCAGCTGGTAAAGAATCCACCTGCAATGCAGGAGACCTGGGTTCTATCCCTGGGTTGGGAAGATCCCTTGGAAGAGGGCATAGCAAATCACTCCAGTATTATTCTGTCGTTAATATATCTATATGAAGTTGGGGATCATTTTGAGCAAATCCCAACCCCCACACACACAAAGTGGGAACTGATTGTAATTGATTTAAACATTAAAATAAACATTAATTTGGGAGAATAGACAGGTTGTGCTCTGAATCTTTTCATTCAGTGTCAGTGCCCACCCAGCCCAGGGCCACTGGAAACAAACAGCCTGTTGTTGAGCAGGTTGGCCTTATTGTTTTTTGAGATGAAGGAGCACACACATCATGGGGATCGTAGGGTGTCTCAGAGTATTAAAAAGGACCTATTATAGGGTTTGTGTCCTAACTCGCTTCAGTCATGTTTGACTGTGACCTTATGGACTGCAACCTGCCAGGCTCCTCTGTCCATGGCATTCTCCAGGCAGGAATACTGGAGTGGGTTGCCATGCTCTTCTCCAGGGAATTTTCCCGACCCAGGGATCGAACCCATGTCTCTTATGTCTTCTGCCTTGATAGGTGGATTCTTTACCACTAGTACCACTTGGGAAGCCAAGATAGGGTTTAATGAAGTGAAGTTGCTCAGTCATGTCTGACTCTTTGCAACCCCATGGACTGTAGCCTACCATGCTCCTTCATCCATGGAATTTTCCAGGCAAGAGTACTGGAGTGGGTTGCCATTTTCTTCTCTAGAGGATCTTCCCGACCCAGGGATCGAACCCAAGTCTCCCACGTTGTAAGCCAGACCCTTTACCATCTGAGCCACCAGGGAAGATAGGGTTTAGGTTTTGTTAAATTATTTTGGAGAAGATTCAAGGAAGTCAGTTGGGCTTTGTTCTCGATTGGATCCTGTAAAAAAGCAGAGGTGACTCTGCAGTTAGTGGGGGAGAGGGGGAAGTAATAATATCATCGAGAAGGCAGGAAGAATGTCGTGAGGCTAGATGTGTAATTGGTAAAGAAGAAGAAGGCACTCATTTTAACAAGGATATAGGGTGTGGCATTAGTTTTGTTATTTGGCTAATATTCACATTTTTGTCTGTGTTCAGACTTGTTTAGGTAGTACTCTTATTTTTGTATGCATTCTGGTGATAAAGTAGCCTTGTTTGATGGTGTTACTCTATGAAACCAGGCATCTTTGACAACAGTACATGTGAGGGCCAGGTCAGCGCCCAGGTGTCACAGGATTGTTTTTCTCTTTCTCAACAGAAAGATGGTATGAGTTTCTATTTGTTCAGATCTTCTTTTATTTCTTTTAATGACATTTTATAGTTTTCCTTATATTGTTCTTCCTTGACATGTTTGTTATTAAATATATTTTTTGATTTTGTTATCAAAAAGAGATTTCCCCTGTGTTTTCATTTGTTGGTATTTATTGCTAAAATAGAGAAAGTCATTTGGTTTTGCATGTTTATATTGTATCTTTTTACCTTAGCAAAGTATTTTATTAATTTTGTTTAAACAAAATTGGATTTTCTACTATCCAAACAGGATAATGTCTCTTCTGGTGCTTATGCTAGTTATTTAATTTTATTGGATATTTGTTTTTGTTAAGGCTTTCAGGGCAGCATTTACTATTGTGATGGCGTTCCTCCCTGTCTAACTGGAAAGATTTTAGTGTTTATTTGTTTATTATAATGGGTCCTATTGGGAAGTGGTAAGATAGTCTTTATTGTCGTTACAAATTTTGTTTCTGTTAAAATTTTATTTAGGTTTTATTGGAAATGATTGCTGAATTTTGTCAAGTATCATTTAGTCATTAGGGACTACCCAAGTGGTACTAGTGGTAAAGAACCTGCCTGCCAAAGAGGGAGACATGAAAGATGCAGATTCAGTCCCTGGGTGGAGAAGATTCTCTGGTGAAGGGCATGGTAACCCACTTCAGGTCTCATGTCTGGGGAACCCCAAGGACAGAGGAGCCTAGTGGGCTGCAGTCCATAGGGCTGTAAAGAGTCAGGCACGACTGAAGAGACTTAGCACAATTTAACCATTTTGTGATATCATATATTTTTCTTTTATTACTATGTAGTGCATCATGTTATATGTCTTACTTTTATACTGACGAGAAAGATAATGTGTTTAAAAAAGTAGCAAAGATCTTGACTTGAATGATCAACAAACGTGAGAAAAAAAGGTTCAGATGTGGTAAGAAATATGCATACACACACACACACACAACCAAACACAGAAAAGAAGACATTATGTTATATTCATACGCTTGTCCAAAATATTCCTATATTTTTCATCACTGGTGAATGAGGTGAAGAAGAATTAATTCTTTTGCCCACTAGGAATAGTGAGTGTTAATGCTGCTGCTTTAGAGATAATTTGTCAGTATTATTAAAATAAACATACACATACCTTTGTTTACCAATCTTATTCACAGGAATATATTATATAGATAAATAAAAACATCAGTGCTTAATGAAGTATGTGAAAATATCTTGAATAACAGAAAAGGAAAGAAATATGGTGGAAACAAAGATAATGCCTATCAAGAGAGGAATGGTTTTATAAACTAGGAGGATCCACACCATGGAACATTATCTTGCCATTAAAAATATTATTTAGCTTCCTCCTAGTTAACTGCAGAGAGTTTCATGATGCATTTTGGAGCGAGAGAAATAAGGTCAGAAAGGCTATGGATATGATCTCAATTATTATGAAAACAAGAGCAAAATTTGTGTCTGGTTATATGCACCTATTATATGTTACATTTTATATATGTTACATATTGTATGAAAAATTATTTAAAATCTTTACTATAAAATATCGTTTTCTTCTTATATATTCAAGTATAATGGTTTCTCTCCACGTGGATACAAAATCCAGTTATTTAATCTGAAAATATACAATAATTTTTAATATGCCTGGTGTCCACATTCTTCTGTATGAGTGAGTAAAAGTCACTCAGTTGTGTCTAACTCTTTGCGAACCCATAGATTATATACAGTCCATGGAATTCTCCAGGCCAGAATACTGGAGTGGGTAGCCTTTCCCTTCTCCAAGAGATCTTCCCAACCCAGGAATTGAACTGGGGTCTCCTGCATTACAGGTAAATTCTTTACCAGCTGAGCCATAAGGGAAGCCCATTCTTCTGAATAAATGATCTTAAAAAGTAAACACAGAAATTTCCCTGTTGGTCCACTGATTAAGACTTTACACTGCCAATGCCGGGGCATGGGTTCAATCCCTGGTTGGAGAACTAAGATCCCACATGCTGCACAGCACAGTTCCCTCCTAAAAAACAAACAAACAAAAAACCCAATAAATACAAAACCTAAAGCGCCCTGCCTTTAGAATATTAATTAAATAGCAAAAATTCCGAAACCATTCATATTACTATTTTATGTCTTCATGTCCCAAGATTCAAAACATGAACAATTTTAGTACTTTGAGATAGAATTTAAGTTTTGTGATTCAACATTAAAAACAAATTTAACTTTGTATAAAGCTTTCTGTAAAAATGCAAACTATATCTCAAAATACTAATATGTATCCAAAATTGAAGATCAAGTAAAATAAGAAGTGATAGTGTAAAACATGCCTTTTAAAATGATTTATTATAGTAAAAGACGAGGGGACAATGAAAAAATGAGCAGAGGGAAGAACTCTCCTCCAATCCCATTTCTATCACAGCTGGAAGTGCATAGTTTCCTTGTTCTTATAAAGGAATTACTACCACATGGTGAGCTCCTGCAACAAAAGTTAAATATGAATTGGCTTTGCTTCTTAAATGTTAATAATCCAATCATATGGAAGAAGGGGTTTAGTAATGTACAGTGTAATTAAAAAAGTCAGAGCTCTAAGAGTTTGAGATTTTCTTGGAGAGTTACTCAGAGGCTGTCATCTTTATGTGATGACAGTCCTTCTGAGCAAGTGTTTATATTGATAGTGAAAGTCTATTTAAAGTGAAATATTTATGTCTATAAGCTCATTAGCTTTTTGAATCAATATGATCTAAAACAGAACTGATTTTTTAAAAAATAAATAGCATAATTTGATACAGTGGATATTAGGCTTTATTTCTCACTCCGTGTCTCCTTCCCTCTCTCCTTCCTTTCTTCTCACATTTTTCCCTTTTGTTCCTTCCTTCCCCTTTCCTTCCTTCCTCTTTTTCCTCCTTTCCTTCGTTCTTTTCTTCCTCTCTTTTTCTTTTCTTCTCCTCTACCATTAAATGTTCTATAGACTTAGACTAAGAAGAGAGAGCATTTGTTTCCCTCCTAGGTTCTTAAGGGAAAATAGCTTTCAAAACTTAATTTTTATTATGTTTTTGCAAACTTGCTAAACCTAGAGAAAAGCAATGTTGTTAGGGGGAGGGGAAGTAAGTTTACAAATACTAATAAATATTTCCTTGATATCTATAAATATTTGCTCAGTCTACATCAACTAGTATTGTACTATCACTAAGTTCAGTTTAAAACTGTTTCTGTCAGTTAGTTCCTAAAGATATCAATGGGATGTACAGTCATGTGAAGTTTAGGTACTTTTAAGAAAGGCCCAAGAAGGAAAAGAGAAAGTACATAGAGAAAATAATCTTTTTCTTTTCTGATGTAGCCATTCATTTCTTTAACAAATATTTATTGAATGCCAGGGACTCTTCCAGGTGCTATAGATTCAGCTACAGTCGAAGAGAAAATGCCCCTAGAGCTTACTTCCTAGTCAAGCTCTCCCCAGGAAAGAATGAAAACAACCCTTAGAAATAATATTGAATGTGCTTCCAGAAAGGATATTACCCCAAGGGAAATAAAAACTTCCCAATAAAATAATGCACCACTGAAGTTCCATGGTCACCAGTGCTTTAAATATCAAATATCAGAAAGGAAAGCATAGTATATATAATTGAAGAAAATTGTATCTAGTGATCCATTGTTTAATATACTCTCTAACAGATTATTGAAAGACACCCTTGTTTTAGTAAGCATAAGGGACCTCTGGCAATGTGGATTATTTAAATATACAAAAACGATGTTTGTATTCCTGTTTTTCTCTGTTTGCAAACAAATGAACATAACATTACCAATAGAAACAGGCTCATACACATGTTTTTCTTTAAATAACTCATTAGAATAGAAAGCACTTATGAAGAAACAACCAGAGCAAACTGAAATTATTTTTAAAAGACTGTGGAATAAATACATCTTATCAAGAGATTGGATTAGAGCAGTGCACCAAAGAAGGCAGTTGGGTCAAGAGTTATGAGAGAATTAAAAATTAAGTGATGTTGGCAGAGCGTTAGTTTTATATTAGCATACTGAGTTTTTGAAGTATTAAAATTCTCTAGAATGCCTACATGGCAGAAAGAAATTTAATATTTGCTTATTGGTAAATTTGAATTTACTTGGATCTATCATGTCAAGATATATAAATTTCTGAAACAGTCATACTCTCATTCTCTCTTTCAGTTCAGTCGCTCAGTCATGTTCGACTCTTTGCGACCCCATGAATCACAGCACGCCAGGCCTCCCTGTCCATCACCAACTCCCGGAGTTCACTCAAACTCACCTCCATCGAGTCGGTGATGCCATCCAGCCATCTCATTCTCTGTCGTCCCCTTCTCCTCCTGCCCCCAATCCTTCCCAGCATCTGAGTCTTTTCCAGTGAGTCAACTCTTCGCATGAGGTGGCCAAAGTATTGGAGTTTCAGCTTTATCATCAGTCCTTCCAATGAACACCCAGGACTGATCTCCTTTAGAATGGATTGGTTGGATCTCCTTGCTGTCCAAGGGACTCTCAAGAGCCTTCTCCAACACCACAGTTCAAAAGCATCAATTCTTCGGTGATCAGCTTTCTTCACAGTCCAACTCTCACATCCATACATGACCACTGGAAAAACCATAGCCTTGACTAGATGGACCTTTGTTGGCAAAGTAGTGTCTCTGCTTTTTAATATACTATCTAGGTTGGTCATAACTTTCCTTCCAAGGAGTAAGCGTTTTTTTTAATTTCATGGCTGCAGTCAGCATCTGCAGTGATTTTGGAGGCCCAAAAATAAAGTCTGACACTGTTTCCACTGTTTCCCCATCTATCTCCCATGAAGTGATGGGACCAGATGCCATGATCTTCGTTTTCTGAATGTGTAGCTTCAAGCCAACTTTTTCAGTCTCCTCTTTCACTTTCATCAAGAGGCTTTTGAGTTCCTCTTCACTTTCTGCCATTTAGAACTCCACAAACATGTTTCATTCATTTTGCTAAGTATTTATTTATATCGTTTTATCCAGCTGAAAACTGCCTGCCACGAGTCTATCTGTCACAATCTTCTAATACATGAGAATTTAAACTAAAGTATAGTAAGAATAGAAAGTACTACAAAAACAAAAGATGATGTACGCATTGTTAAGAGTTGCCTGACCAAAGAGTTGTGAAGATGAAAAATTTTATGGAGGACAAATGTCTAGAGTTGAATCTTGCAAGTTAACAGATTTGGATTTAAATCAAATATGTGTGAAGCTTGGGGATCTCCATTAACAAGACTGAAGCTGGGACAGTGTATCTGATGACAGCAATCTCACTCGAGTGATAGATCTTTTTGAGGGCCATAGGGAGATAAAAGTTATGATGAATTCAGATTTCTCAGGAGTTCTGTGTAGCAAAATATAAATGATATATTTCTTTAAAAAAAATATTTTGAAAAGTTATTTATTCATTTCTTTGGCCGTGTCAGATCTAAGTTGCAGCATGGGATCTTTTGTTGTGGTGCATTGGCTTCTCTAGTTATGGCATGGGCTTAGCTGTCCATGAGGCATGTGGGATCTCAGCTTCCTGACCAGGGTCAAACTCATGTCCCCTGCATTGCAAGGTAGATTTTTAACTGCTGGATTGCCAGGGAAGTCCTGATGATGGATTTATTTTAAGAGGCAACAAGAAGGTACTGAGTATCAATGAGTAATAACTTGAGTATTAGGATATTATGGAAGCTATTGGAAACATGAGATATGGAAGATGCGATCACACACCTCACACAAGCACAGATACAAACTATAAGAATGTATACTATAAAAGGAAGTTTTCAGAAGACACAGAAAGGTTATTTGGGCTGTAAAAAAAAGTCAAAATTAGGAGGGCAAGTAAAAAGAGTTCAATTACATTATCCTGTAGAAGGGGCTTTGTGCCATTTTCTTGAGCCAAGTTTCTTTTCCATAGTGCTAATATATAGTAAATTTGCTTCCCAGATGGCTCAATGGATAAAGAACCCACCTGCAATGCTGGAGACACAAGTGGCATGGGTTTGATCCCTGAGTGGGGAAGATCCCCTGGAGAAGAGCAGGGAAACCCACTCCAGTATTCTTACCTGGAAAATCCTGTGGACAGAGGAGCCTGGCAGACTACAGTCCATAGGGTCACAGAGTCAGACTGACTGAAGCGACTGAGCACATTATACAGTAAATAGGTTTCTGGAGTATGAGAGTAGAAGTTACCTGTAACTTACTTCCTTGGAAAATATCTTCCAGGGAGGACTACAAAGAATAAATAACTATATGGTGTGTCTCAGTAGATAAGGGTCATAGAAAGTTTTATCTATGTACCTGCATTTATGCTTGATTTGAAGTAAGAGAATACATTTTTATATTCTCATAGTGGCAAGGAATTAACTATGAGAATCCAGAGCCTGGGAGGGAGTTCTGATTTGTGAAAAGGCATGAGGAGTGACAGGAATGTATCGATGATCAGTTACCACAAGACATGAGGTTTGAGCTCTCCAAGGTTAGGTGATGATCAGGGACCAGACGGGAGTTTCCTATCTCTTACACCTTGGTTGCACACATTTCCTTCAATTTGTGTATAAATCCAACAAATAGTGTATATGTGTGAGTGTGTGTGTGTGTGTATGATGTAAGAGGTGGAAAGATGTGAGACCAAATTATGTATCTGTAAGAATGGAAACATGTTCAAAATATAAGGATGGTTATAATGGAAAAACAAAGGTTAACTAGTATTTACTCCCTATAAATATAGCTGATTGATTGTAAGTTCTGGCATCTTTTGGGGGGTTGGTAATAAGTTCTCAATAAATATTTGTCAATTAAATAAGAATTATTGATTGAACTGGATGAGATCATATATTTTCTGACATTCCCTTTAGACAACCATATTTCCTAAAAATAGTGGAAATTTATAAAATCCCTATTTTAACTGGGTGTGTAGATCTTTTTTATTCTGCTTTATGTCTTTCCTAAACTTACATTCATCCTTCAAGCCTATATTTTTTGGCATATTTCCCCTTGAAAATCCTTTTGACTTGAAACACTACAGTTATTTGGAGTTTCTTCAATGTACAAAAATAGAGGTTTCTTAAATATAACAAATTAATAGAGGGTGGTCCTAAGATGGCAGAGGAATAGGATGGGGAGACCACTTTCTCCCCCACAAATTCATCAAAAGATCATTTGAACGCTGAGCAAATTCCACAAAACAACTTCTGAATGCTGGCAGAGGACACCAGGTACCCAGAAAGGCAGCCCATTGTCTTCGAAAGGTAGTAGGACAAAAGATAAAAGATAAAAAGAGAGACAAAAGAGTTATGGGCGGAGACCTGTCCCAGGGAGGGAGTCATGAAAGAGAAGTTTCCAAGCACCAGGAAACCCTCTCACTGGCAGGTCTCTGGAGAGTTTTGGAATCTCAGAGGGCAACATAACCGGGAGGAAAAGATAAATAAATAAAACCCACAGATTACACGCCTGACTGCAACTCCCAGCTGAGAAGTAGCCCAGACACTCGCATCTGCCACCAGCAAGCAGGGGCTGAACAGGGAGGCATGGGCTGCATTCCTTAGGGTAAGGACCGGGCCTGAATGCCCTGAGGACAATCTGAGGTAGCAACCCAAACTGTGGGATAGCCAGAGAGAGAAAAAGAAAGAGGACTTTCCAATGAAAAGCTCTAACCTAAGGCACTGCTGGGCCCACTCACAGAACAAAGGATTGAGTGAATACCAAAGGACAGTTAGCTGGCTGTGGATCAACCTGTCCCCTGCCTGAGGCAGAGAGGCAGACGGGCTACAGCCGCGGAAGGCAAGGGGCAATCTTGGCCCCAGTGATGGCATCCTCCACCAAATTGTGAGCAGGCTCCGATATTTAACCAAGTTTTCCTGGGATCCTGGACTGTTGACATTTGCCAGGAGGTTCGCAGCCAGAGATCAGTTCCTCAGAGGAGACACATGGCACACCTGAGACCACGCTCCTGCTGCACACCCAGGAAACTGAGCGGCTGGGACAGGGTAGGTGATAAGACTCACCGTCCACCTGGGGGGTGTGTACTCGCAAAACACCTGGTCACCTGAGCTGCTCGGACCTGGGAAGAGCACAAAATGCAGGCCCAACCAAATCTGTGCCTTTGTGGAATACCTGAGAACCTGAATCTGAGTGGCTTAGACCTGGGAAGTGCATGCAACCAAGGGCCAGCTTTAGACAGTTCCTCTGCAGAGCAACCTGGAGCTTGAGCAGTGTGGACTGGGAAAGCACACATGCCATGAGCAGGGTCAAACCCAGTGTAGCCCAGACAGTGTGAGCACTCTCCACACACGCCAGTGATATTTGTTTGCAGTATTCCTCCTCCCCACAGCACAACTCAACAAGTGAGCCTAAATAAGTGACCACCTTTGCCCCCTTGTGTCAAAGTGGAAATTAGGCACTGAAGAGACTTGCAAACAGAAGAAGCCAAAATAAATAGAGGGAACCGTTTTGGAAGTGACAGGTGCAACAGATTAAAACCCTGTAGTTAGCAACGACTCATTGGAAGGAACCTATAGACCTCAAGAATAAGTATAAGCTGAAACAAGGAACTATCTGAAACTGAACTGACCCCACACTGCCTGCAACAGCTCCAGAGAAATTCCAAGATATATTTTAATATTATCATTTTTAAAATTTTTAAAATAAAAAAATATTTTCAGTCCTTTATTACTCCTTTGATTTTCATTTTTATAACCTACTATTACCTTGCAAAAAAAGACCCTATTTTTAAAACAAATTTCATACATATTTTTTTTATAATTTTTGTGATTTTGTTTTGTTTTTTTAATATTGTCTTTTTGAGAGTCTAACCTCTATTCTAGATTTTTAACCTTTGCTTTCTGGTATTTGTTATGAATTTTGTACCTATAAGAATCCAATCTTCTGTACCCATTTTTACTTAGGAGTGTGATTACTGGCTTGATTGCCCTCTCCCCCTTTTGACTCTCCTTTTTCTCCCCTAAGTCACCTCTATTTCCTCCCTCCTCCTTCTCTTCTCTACCCAACTCTGTGAATATCTTTGGGTCTTCTGGGCTGTGGAGAATACATAGGGAACTGCTTACTGCTAGATCTGTCTCTCTCCTTTTGACTCCCCCTACTCTCCTCTTCATCACCTCTATCTCCTTCCTCCGTCTTCTCTTCTCTGTGTAACTGTGTGAATCTCTCTGGGTGTTCCAGACTGTGGAGAGCACATAGGGAATTGATTGCTGGCTAGATTGCTCTCTCCCCTTTTGATTCCCCCTCTTCTCCTCCTTGTCACCTCTATCCCCTCCTCCCTATTCTCTTCTCCATGTAACTCTGTGAATCTCTCTGGGTGTCCCTCACTGTGGAGAATCTTTATCCACTAACCTAGATGTTTTATCATTGGTGTGATATGGATGGAGAAGTCTTGGGGCTACGGTAAGAATAAGACTGAAAGCCAGAGGCAGGAGGCTTAAATCCAAAACTTGAGAACACCAGAAAACTTCTGACTCTAGGGAATATTAATTGACAAGAGCTCATCCAAAAGCTTCCATACCTACACTGAAACCACTCTCCACCCAAGAGCCACCAAGTTCCAGAGCAAGACATACCACGCTAATTCTCCAGCAACACAGGAACGTAGTCCTGAGCATACAGGGCTATGTAGTATGTAGTACAGGCTACCCAAAGTCACACCAAACCCATAGACACCTCAAAACACTACTGGACACTTCATTTCACTCCGGAGAGAAGAGATCCAGTTCCACCCACAAGAACACTGATGCAAGCTTCCCTAACCAGGAAACCTTGACAAGCCACTTGTCCAACCCCAACCACAGGGAGGAGCCATCACAATAAAGAAGAATGACAAACTTTGAACATACAGAAAGGCCACCCCAAATACAGCAATCTAAACAAGATGAAAAGGCAGAGAAATATTCAGCAGGTAAAGGAACGTGATAAATGCCCACCAAACCAAACAAAAGAGGAAGAGTAAGGGAGTTTACCTGAAAAATAATTCAGAATAATGATAGTAAAAATGATCTAAAATCTTGAAAACAAAATGGAGTTACAGATAAATAGTCTGGAGACAAGCATTGAGAAGATGCAAGAAATGTTTAACAAGGACCTAGAAGAAATAAAAAAGAGTCAATCAATAATGAATAATGCAATAACTGAAATCAAAAGCACTCTGGAGGGAACCAACAGTAGAATAACTGAGGTGGAAGATAGGATAAGTGAGGTGGAAGACAGAATGGTGGAAATATATGAAGCAGAGAGGAAAAAAGAAAAAAGAGTGAAAAGAAATAAGGACAGTCTCAGAGACCTCTGGGATAATGTCAAACACCCCAAAATTTGAATCATAAGAGTCCCAGAAGATGAAGACAAAAAGAAAGGCTCTGAGAAAATACTTGAGGAGATAATAGTTGAAAACTTCCCTAAAATGGGGAAGGAAATAGCCACCCAAGTCCAAGAAACCCAGAGGTCAAAATAGGATAAACGCAAGGCAAAACACCCTAAGACACATATTAATCAAATTAGTGAAGATCAAACACAAAGAACAAATATTAAAAGCAGCAAGGAAAAAACAACAAATAACACAGAAGGGGATTCCCATAAGGATAACAGCTGATCTTTCAATAGAAACTCTTCAGGCCAGAAGGGAATAGGACATAAATTAAAGTGATGAATAGGACATATTTAAAGTGATGAAAGAAAAATGTACAACCCAGATTATTGTACCCAGCAAGGATCTCATTCAGATCCAGAAGGAGAAATCAAAAGCTTTACAGACAAGCAAAAGCTGAGAGAATTCAGCACCACCAAACCAGATATCCAACAAATGCTAAAGGATCTTCTCTAGACAGGAAACACAGAAAAGGTGTATAAACTCAAACCCAAAACAACAAAGTAAATGGCAACAGGTTCATACTTATCAATAATTACCTTAAATTTAAATGGATTGAATGCCGCAACCCAAAGACAAAGACTGACTGAATGGATACAAAGGCAAGACCCTTATATATGCTGTCTACAAGAGACCCACCTCAAAGTAATGGACGCATACAGACTGAAAGTGAAGGGCCTGAAAAAAATGTTTCACACAAATGGAGACCAAAAGAAAGCAGGAGTAGCAATACTCATATCAGATAAAATAGACTTTAAAACAAAGGCTATGAAAAGAGACAAAGAAGGAAACTACATAATTATCAAAGGATCAATCCAAGAAGAAGATATGCTGCTGCTGCTGCTAAGTCACTTCAGTCGTGTCCGACTCTGTGTGACCCCATAGACGGAAGCCCACCAGGCTCCCCTGTCCCTGGGATTCTCCAGGCAAGAACACTGGAGTGTGTTGCCATTTCCTTCTCCAATGTGTGAAAGTGAAAAGTGAAAGTGAAGTCGCTCAGTCATGTCCGACCCTTAGCGACCCCACGGACTGCAGGTTACCAGGCTCCTCCATCCATGGGATTTTCTAGGCAAGAGTACTGGAGTGGCTTGCCATTACCTTCTCCGAAGAAGAAGATATAACAATTATAAATATATATGCACCCAACATAGGATCACCACAATATGTAAGGCAAATGCTAATAAGTATGAAAGGGGAAAGTAACAGTAACGCAATAATATTGGAAGACTTTAATACCCCACTCACACCTATGGGTGGATCAAATAAACAGAAAATTAGCAAGGAAACACAAACTTTAAATGATACAATGGACCAGCTAGACCTAATTGATATCTATAGGACATTTCACCCCAAAACAATGAATTTCACCGTTTTCTCAAGTGCACACGGAAGCTTCTCCAGGATAGATCATATCCTGGGCCATAAATCTAGCCTTGGTAAATTCAAAAAACTTGAAATCATTCCAAGCATCTTTTCTGATCACAATGTGGTAAGATTAGATGTCAATTCTAAAGGAGATCAGTCCTGGGTGTTCATTGGAAGGACTGATGCTAAAGCTGAAACTCCAATACTTTGGTCACCTCATGTGAAGAGCTGACTCATTGGAAAAGACTCTGATGCTGGGAGGGATTGGGGGCAGGAGGAAAAGGGGACGACAGAGAATGAGATGGCTGGATGGCATCACTGACTTGATGGAGGTGATTTTGAGTGAACTCTGGGAGTTGGTGATGGACAGGGAGGCCTGGCGTGCTGTGATTCATGGGGTTGCAAAGAGTCAGACACAACTGAGCGACTGAACTGAACTGAACAGGAAAAAACTATTAAAACTACAAACATATGGAGGTTAAGCAACACAATTCTTGAATAACCAACAAATCATAGAAGAAATCAAAAAAGAAATAAAAATATGCATAGAAATGAATGAAAATGAAAACACAACAACACAAAACCTATGGAATTCATTAAAAGCAGTGCTAAGGGGAAGGTTCATAGCAATACAAGCTAACCTCAAGAAACAAGAGAAAAGTCAAATAAATAAACTAACTCTATGCCTGAAGCAGGTAGAAAAGGAAAAAATGAAGAACCCCCGGGTTAGTAGAAGGGAAGAAATCATAAAAACTAGGGCAGAAATTAATGAAAAAGAAACAAAGGAGACCATAGCAAAAATCAACAAAGCTAAAAGCTGGTTTTTTGAGAAGATAAATAAAAGACAAACCATTATCCAGACTCATCATGAAAAAAAGAATCAAGTCAGCAAAATTAGAAATGAAAGTGGAGAGATCACAACAGACAACACAGAAATACAAAGGATCATAAGAGACTACTATCAGCAACTATATACCAATAAAATGGACAACTTGGAAGAAATGGACAACTTCTTAGAAAAGTATAACTTTCCAAAACTGAGCCAGGAAGAAATAGAAAATCTTAACAGACCCATCACAAGCATGGAAATTGAAACTGTAATTAGAAATCTTCCAGTAAACAAAAGCCTGTGACTGGATGGCTTCACAGCTGAATTCTACCAAAAATTTAGAGAAGAGCTAACACCTATCCTACTCAAACTCTTCCAGAAAATTGCAGAGGAAGGTAAACTTCCAAACTCATTCTATGAGGCCACAATCACCCTAATACCAAAACCAGACAAAGATGCCACCAAAAAAAGAAAACTATAGGCCAATATCACTAATGAACATAGATGCAAAAATCCTTAACAAAATTCTAGCAAACAGAGTCCAACAACATATTAAAAGGATCATGCATCATGAGCAAGTGGACTTTATCCCAGGGATGCAAGGATTCTTCAATATCTGCAAATCAATCAATGTGATACACCACATTAACAAATTGAAAGATAAACACCATATGATTATCTCAATAGATGCAGAGAAAACCTTCGACAAAATTCAACATCCATTTATGATAAAAACACTCCAGAAAGCAGGCATAGAAGGAACACACCTTAGCATAGTAAAACCCTATATTACAAACCCACAGCAACCATTATCCTCAATGGTGAAAAATTGAAAGCATTTCCCCTAAAGTCAGGAACAAGACAAAGGTACCCACTCTCACCACTACTATTCAACATAGTTTTGGAAGTTATAACCACAGCAATCAGAGAAAAAAAAAAGAAATAAAAGGAATCCAGATTGGAAAAGAAGTAAAACTCTCACTATTTGCAGATGACATGATCCTCTACATAGAAAACCCTAAGGACTCCACCAGAAAATTACTAGAGCTAATCAATGAATATAGTAAAATTACAAGATATAAAATTAACACACAGAAATCCCTTCCATTCCTATACACTAACAATGAGAAAACAGAGAAACTAAGGAAACAATTTCATTCACCATTGCAAAGAAAAGAATGAAATACTTAGGAATAAAGCTACCAAAAGAAACAAAAGACCTATATATAGAAAACTATAAAACACTGATGAAAGAAATCGAAGATGACACAAATAGATGGAGAAATATGCCATGTTCATGGATTATAGTGAAAATGAGTATAGTACCCAAAGCAATCTATAGATTCAGTGCAATCCCTATCAAGCTACTAATGGTATTTTTCAGAGAACTAGAACAAATAATTTCACAATTTGTATGGAAACACAAAAAACCTTGAATAGCCAAAGCAATCTTGAGAAAGAAGAATGGAACTGGAGGAATCAACCTGCTTGACTTCAGGCTATCCTTCAAACCTACAGTCATCAAGACAGTATGGCACTGGCACAAAGACAGAACTATAGATCAATGGAACAAAATAGAAAGCCTGGAGATAAATCCACGCACCTATGGACAGCTTATCTTTGACAAAAGGGGTAAGAGTATACAATGGAGAAAAGACAAACTCTTTAACAAGTGGTGCTGCAAAAACTGGTTAACCGCTTGTAAAAGAAAGAAACTAGAACACTTTCTAACACCATACACAAAAATAAAATGGATTAAATATTTAAACATAAGACCAGAAAATATAAAACTCCTAGAGGAAAACATAGGCAAAACACTCTCTGACATAAATCACAGCAGGATCCTCTATGACCCACCTCCCAGAGTAATGGAAATAAAAGCAAAAATAAACAAATGGGACCTAATTAAACTTAAAAGCTTTTGCACAACGAAGGAAACTATAAACAAGGTGAAAAGACAGCCTTCAGAATGGGAGAAAATAATAGCAAATGAAGCAATTGACAAAGAATTAATCTCCAAAATATACAAGCAGCTCCTGCAGCTCAATCCCAGAAAAACAAATGACCCAATCAAAAAATGGGCCAAAGAACTCAGACATTTCTCCAAAGAAGACACACAGTTGGCTAACAAACACATTAAAAAAATGCTCAACATCACTCATTATCAGAGAAATGCAAATCAAAACCACAATGAGGTACCATCTCATGCCAGTCAGAATGGCTGCTATCAAAAGGTCTACAAACAATACATGCTGGAGAGGGTGCGGAGAGAAAGGAACCCTCTTACACTGTTGGTGGAAATCCAAACTAGTACAGCCACTATGGAGAACAGTGTGGAGATTCCTTAAAAAACTGGAAATAGAACACCATAAAACCCAGCAGTCCCATTGCTGGGCATACACACTGAGGAAACCAGAATTGAAAGAGACACGTGTAGCCCAAAGTTCATCGCAGCACTGTTGTACTGCAGACAACCTAGATGTCCATCAGCAGACGAATGGATAAGAAAGCTGTGGTATATATACACAATGGAAGATTACTCAGCCATTAAAAAGAATGCATTTGAATGATTTCTAATGAGGTGGATGAAACTGGAGCCTATTATACAGAGTCAAGTAAGTCAGAAAGAAAAACACCAATACAGTATACTAACACATATATATGGAGTTTAGAAAGATGGTAATAATGACCCTATATGCGAGATAGCAAAATAGACACAGATATAAAGAACAGTCTTTTGGACTCTGTGTGAGAAGGTGAGGGTGGGACGATTTGAAAGGGTAGCATTGAAACGTGTATATTATCATATGTGAAGTGGATCACCAGTCCAGGTTTGATGCTTGAGACAGGGTGCTCAGGGCTGGTGCACTGGGATGACCCTGGGGGATGGGAGAGGGAGGCAAGTGGGAGGGGGCTTCTGGATGGGGAACACATATGCACCCGTGGCTGATTCATGACGATGTATGGCAAAAACCACTATAATATTGTAAAGTAATTAGCCTTCAATTAAAATAAATAAATTAATTTAAAAATATATATATGACAAATTAACAGAAATTTTTGTTTAGTATTTAACAACTGAGGAAGGCATGTTAGCCTGTCCCCATAGTTGTATATTAAAAATGCCATAAACTTCAGAGTTAATGAAAGATTTGAATGTACGTTTAGTATTACATTCGGAAATACATGATTATTTTAAGCATTCTACAATATTGACTGGCGATGTGAAAATTGATGTCTTCATCATTCTTAATAGTTGGTCGTTTTCACAGTATAATCTTGTGCTAATGGAACCTTGACTTCACAGTGAAGTGGAAACCAGTAACTCTGTGCTGATGGTGTAATATATGATATATATATATATATATACACATACACACCAGCATTCGAGTGTGTACATATTTACGTAAATATGAAATACCATTTATATATAGCTTGAAAGTATGAAAGGAAATCTAGGTTTGTTTTTTATTAGTTTTAACATTATATTGTACTTAATTTAAAAATATACTTTATTGATATTTTCTTCTGGTTTTGAAAGTAACATATTTATTGCAGAAAAATTGGAGCATGAAGACAGGTATAAGATGCAAATAACATAATCTCATGATCCAGATATTTGCTCTATTTTTTAATGGCTTTCAGTGCAGAAGTATGCTTGGTCAGAGTTGAATCTAGACAAAACTCTTCAAAATTTTATTTTTCTACTTTAAGTAACCCATATATTACAAGGAGTTAGTTTTGCTTCATAGGAAACTGGTTCTTTACCAATCTCCATTCTCCTCATCTCTCATTCCATGTTCAAACTTTCCATGTGAATAAATCTTTCATAGAAATGATAATATTATAGTTATTCTTTATTTGTTGTCTAAAAGCACATTTATTTGTCTTTATTAAAAATTTTAGGATTGCAAAACCTAAGTCCTAGAAACACAAAGATTCAAAACAATGTTCCTTTCCAGTTTGGTGCTCATTTCTTGAAGTACATTTAATATTGGTGAACTGTAATGATTTGTAAAAATCTAGAGGCTTCTTTGCCTTCTGTGTCTAGAGAAGCATCTCATATACAGTATGCACTCAGTAACTATGAGGACTGAGGGCATCTCCTTGTTGGATTATAGGTAAAGTGACTGTTGGTTTTTTACAGACAATGAGTTTATTATCAATTGATGTAACTACAGACTATGTTACACAGATTAGCTGAGTATGTAATACTGTTGGGGCAATGGCTCTTTTGTAAAATTCTTTATGGTTTTCCCCTACTTTTGTTTATAACTGTCCCATGTGGTCTGTTACCCTTTTATTTTTTATCTAAATATCAGAAATAATATTTCTATTGAGATTTTCCATTAATATGCACAAGCAACTGTGCTGCTAAAACTATTTCTTTCAGTTAATGCAACACTGAACTGTAGAAGTTCCTAGAGTGAAATAAAATGGCTCTCTTTAGACTGACAAAAATACCCTGAGGCACTCTGCTTATTTAAATAGTGTTCTTCAGCAAAGGTTGCTCCATCAACAATTAGTGTCTTCTTCATAACTCCTAAATTATTCATTAATGCAAATCCAAAATCTAATCACTTTATTCTCCAGCAAAGTTGAAAGGAGAAAATTAATGCTATTTATTTCTTTGAAATATACTTTCTAGTTCTTTTGCTCTTAATGTGTTTGAATAATGATAAATATGATTTTGATATGCAAGTTTTCCGTGGCATTTTAATTTTTTGAGTAACAAAAGAATGATGAAGACAGGATTTTACAGGTTTCTTTTACTTCTCATAGAGTCCTGACTAATAAACTGCATTTCCTATACATATGAATTTCTTTTTGCTGGCAGCTAAAATTCTGCTAATAGTTTCATATCCATTTCACACTTGTGCATTGACTAGTTTATGGCATATCCTTAATCTGCATTTCCCCTCCTTCCCTGCCACAGGGCTTCATAAACAGGATAAAAATAAAGCTGCAGGCTTCTCCTTATTACTGTAGAATCATAACTACCATCTCAAGGCACTTTCTTCAAGGTTACCTTCTGGCCAGTGCTACCTTTTTGTGTTCTTGGTTCTGTTCACTGAGAAAGAAAAATCAGATATTGGCCATGGTTTTAACTAGGTAAAGCAATGTCTTTTTGTGTGTTTTTAGATCTTACAGAAACTATTGCATCTTTGGGAAGCTGATCATGTTCACCTTCTTCTTCCCAGTCTGAACCTTAAATTATATACAAATTAATGGTAGTTATTATGATTATTCTTTTTTCAGATTGTATTCCTGCTCTCCTTACTGCTCTTGTTTTTATTTAGTTATAATATCAAAATACATTTTGTTTCATCAGAGTAAAGCATATTTTCCTGTAAACCATACTAGAATCTTTCATGGAATGATGTGGAGTATAAATATAGACATATAGACAGAAACTTATGTTGTATATACTGTGCATCTCTGCTGTGCTGGCAGAATGACAGCTAGTAGGAGCAGCAGGTATATTCTTTCTTCAATAGGAGGACATTGTAAGACAAAGCACAATCCTCTGCTTTTCACCCAGAGAGGATAGGCGTATATTATTCAGTTATGGAAGAAAAAGTTTAATCCAAAGGTTAAGCAATATAGGTAATGAATAACAAGACAATTTCCTGATATCTTGTTGTCTGTATAGCCACGACAAAGGAACATTTATATTTAAGCATTTATATAACAAGAATGGATTTTCCCAGGTAGTGCTAGTAGTTAAAAACAAACAAACAACAAACCTGCCTGCCAATGAAGGAGATTTGGGTTTGATCCCAGAGTTGGGAAGATCCCCTGGAGAAGGGCCTGGCGACCCAAACCAATACTGTTACCTGGAGACTTTCATGGACAGAGGAGCCTGGTGGTCTACATACAGTCCATAGGGTCTCAAAAAGTTGCACACAACTGAAGCGACTTAGCACACACACACACATAACAGGAAGGTTCATATCGTGATTTTTAACTCTTACATAAATATTTGCTGATCATGTGACATAGGCGAAGCCAATCTAGATGTTTCAGCTGCCCCAGTGCTTGACTCAGCAACAGGGCTAAGACCTATTCAGATCAACGAGAAGCAGTTAGTTTAAAAGACCCAGTCATGGGAGAAATAAGATTAGGCTCTGAACTTTTCAGAAGATGAGTAATCAGTTCTTTGTTCAAAGGTTAAGCAGTAAACATTTATTGTCTCCTCTTTATTTTAAAAAATGCACTAATTTAAGATGACTGTAAGTGACATTCATGATGGATCAGACAATACTAGTTGAGAAAGCATTATATGCTACTGACTTGATGCAATGCTCAGGGAAAGCAATCAGGGATCCCAGGTATATCTGTGTAAATTATGGATTAAATAGTCCTTTAGGCAATTCATATAGGCCATAGCATGAACAACAACATATCTCAGGATTTATAAATTTTATGACCTGCACAAAAGCCAGGTCTAAATGATTAATTTTAGAATTCAGCTGCAACTTATTCTAATGGTTGATTCAACTTTTTTAATGAAAATATGGTTTTATGCATCATGATGGGAAAGCCAGTTAGGTTATATGAAATTGGCATCGTAGACATTTTAACAGTAATCGAGAATCTTGTTTTTTTCATATTTTTATAAAAGATGTTAGTCTTTTGAAGTACATATACTCAATTTGAACAATGTAGATAAACTCTCAACCTTTTCTTTTAAGAGTGTTGACTATTTTGAGATTGGACAAGAGAAGTTTTTAATAGTGTATTACAGCTAAAAATAGATTTGTGTTAAAACAATTTTATTGACCACTTCAGGGTCTAAAAAATACATTAAACTTTTAATTGCAGGGCATTTGTTAGTAAAGGGTTGTGGTAAAATTGTTAGTGAGCTTTCAGAAGCATTTCTTGGAGATAATTTTTGAATAATCTATTGCCAGAATTTGAATAATTTATGCATGAACCAGTGTAGAGTTATAATTGCAATTACAATGTTCAGTTCAGTAGCAGTGAGTTGCATTTGAAGTTGGATGCCGATCACTCTGTATAGCTTAAGCTCTGCTTTTCATTTCATTTTTAACAAAGGATTCTGAGCAAAGGGAGATGGTTCAGAGCTTGACAAAAGTCCCCAAGTGAAGTTTTTAAAGAGTTTCTTTCTAAAGATTTTTATTTCATTTCATTATATATATTTTTTATATTCAAAGTCTGAAATCCAATCTTGCTTGCTTCTGTGCCACAGAGATAAAGCAAGGGACTGAAAGTGCCCCTGGTTGGACAGAAAGGACTTTTCTACTTCTCCTCTGAAGGAGCAGCTGCTCTCATCAATAATTTCCTGAAGCAATAGTCCTGGAGTGTAAACAATATTTTATACGGATGACAGTGGAACGGAATATGTTATTGCTAAAATTTGTGCACTTCACTGTGGAGAATGGATTAACCCTGTGTAACACGGCATCAAATACATTATATTTTCTGAATTAAATGAAAGGGTTAAGCATTTTTATATGATGGGTGTCTCTGACTCAAAAAGAAACAATAATTTTCTCTTCACAAATGTACAAAAATGTTATATCACATAGCCTTTAAGTAATTAATATTACTAATCTTAGCATTTTTCCAGTCGGTGGAATTAATTTTGTAATATGATGCTGAATATTTGCTTCCTTGAAAAATTTAAAAACTCTACTAAAGTGTTGACAGTTTTAGAGGGCTGATTTGCTTTATTTCAAAAGTGTCAATGGGCCACAAATTATTTTTTTATTCTTTGAACTCAACAAACAAACATTAATACTTTAGTTGGTTTGACCCAAATTAAAACAATTTTAATGGTCTCTAGAGATCAAGCATTTCCATGGAAATCATTTGTTTCTAGAAACTTTGAGATTTATTTTCATTTATTATAGTCAAATGTTACAGACCTTTCTCCAAATTTTGTTTACTTTTATTATGATATAAGAATATTTCTTAATTTTACCATTCATATTAAAGGTATTCTCAAATGGGTATTGACTAGGGAACTGAGAACTATAAAATGAATCTCAGAGGCAAAATTGTGTAACTCTTCCATCATGTATATCCTAACACAGAGTTGTAGATTTATGAATTTATACTGTGTAAAGGAAATGAGTTCATTTAGATCTGTACCTCACTCTAAGCAAAGCACAACATTACAGAAATATTGTAGACATGCTTTGGCAAAAACCTTAATATCAAATCAAGTTATACAGGCTTTCAGAATAACTGTTTTTCTTTTTTCATAAGACTTACATTCAGAAATATAATTTATTCTGGTGTAATTTTGATGTATTCTCACCTGCTACTTTCTAATTTCTAAATTTACTTTTGAGATTATTGAAAGAATGTTAAAGATGAGTTAACATCTCAGTTAAGTATGAACCTCTCCTTAGGATTGAGAAATTAAAAATCAAGGGTGTAACCAAAGGTTTGCATGCTAAGTCACTTCAGTCATATCTACTCTTTGTGAGCCATGTCCTGTAGCCCACGAGGCAATTAGTTTTGCCTAAGCAACATAATAATATAATCAACACTGTAAGATACTATGTTTTAAGAGAACATACTTAAGAAAAAAAATTTTCACATTTATCATAGAGGAGTAGTGGATAGGAGTGTGAAACTTGCAGTTAGACTAATTGCCCCTTATGATGTGTTACGGTATTGGGAAGATCAATTGGAAAAGTCTTAGTTTGCTCACCAGTGAAAAGTAATTATCTGATAGTATTGCAATTATTTTATTTGTTAAGGACATAGAACATTATTTGACATATATTTGGCACTCTATAGTATTTGTTATTAATTATGGGTTATATTTGTTTGTTTTTGTTTAGTTGCTAAGTTGTGTCCGACTCTTTTGTGACCCCATGGATTGTATTTTTCCAGGCTCCTCTGTCCATGGGATTTCCTAGGCAAGAATACTAGAGTGGGTTGCCATTTTCTCCCCCAGGGGATCTTCCCAGCCCAGGGATCAAACCTGCTTCTCATGTACTGGCAGGCAGATTCTTTACCACTGAGCCACCTGGGAAGCCCCCTATATGTAAGGATGATAGCATTTATTTTAGGTAAGTTTATTTTCTTCCCAGGTGGCTCAGTGGTAAAGAATCTTCCTGCCACTGCATAAGAAGTGGGTTTGATCCCTGGACTGGGAAGATCCCCTGGAGGAGAAAATGGCAACCCACTCTAGTATTCTTGCCTAGGAAATCCCATGGACAGAGGAGCCTGGCAGGCTGCAATGCGTGGGTTTCAAAGAGTTGGACAGACTGAAGCATGCACACATACAAGTGTTTTATTATTTATTAACAATCTAGCTGAGGTTATTAGTTTTCTGAGTCAGTGTTTACTAGCTGCAGTATATTTTAACTCCAAATTACAGTGATTGAGTACATTAGATCATTTAGGAATGCTTGAACAGTGTGTCAGTATCTGATGAAGAGGAAATAGGCTATTCTACATGAAATATTTGTTACTGAGGAACAGTTTATTAATGTTAATGTGTTTTCAGTTTTGTGGGCTAAAATAAATAAAATATTTGACCTAAACTATTTCTAAAATGTGATCCCATGCCTTAAAGTGTGTTTCTATCCCTAAATCAAGTTTCTATCCCTAGAACTAATCTAGGAGATCTAACTGGTGAAGTTACTGGCTTATGTCTACACAAGTGTACTTCATTTTATTTTGTTTGGCTTCATTTCACTTTGCATATATTGCATTTTTTTTTGACAAGTTGAAGGTTTGTGGCAACCCTGCATTGAGCAAGTATAGTGGCTCT
The DNA here is from genome assembly GCF_049115385.1 of Moschus berezovskii. Taxonomy (NCBI): domain Eukaryota; kingdom Metazoa; phylum Chordata; class Mammalia; order Artiodactyla; family Moschidae; genus Moschus; species Moschus berezovskii. The sequence continues at coordinate 53,060,645 of NC_142461.1, forward strand.
ATTTTTACAACAATGTTGGCTCACTTTGTGCTTTTGTGTCACATTTTGGTAATTCTCTCAATGTTTCAAACTGTTTTCATTATCATTATGTTTATTATTGCGATCTGTGACCAGTGACCTTTGATATTTTTGCTACAACATGCTGAAGGTGAGATGATGGTTAATATTTTTAGCAATAAAATATTTTTTGATTAATATAAGTACATTGCTTTTTAGACATAACACTGTTAGTAGACCATAGCATTGTGTAAACGTAACTTTTATATTCACTGGGAAGCCAAAACATTTCATGTGACTTACTTTGTTGTGATATTTGTTTTATTGTGGTGGTCTGAGATATAGTTATAATATTCAATAGATCACTCATAGCATAATATTCTAAGGAAACACTAAAGTATTTCCCTTAAGCAATTTTTTCTAATATGATCAACAGGTATTCCTCTCAGGACTTAAAAGAGACTGGAAAACACAACATCCTAAAGTTATGTCTCTTTGTATTTGGTCCCAGATGGAGTTCCATTAAGCGTTTTCTGTTGTATGCATTTAAAATCTCTTTTGAAGATGGTATACTTTTTAACTAATAAGTTACTTGATTGAAAAATGCTAGGTAATACACAGAAGTAATTCTAAAGTCTATATTATATTAATATACATTGTTTTCCCAGAAATAGAACAGTATCCCTTGTAATTTTCTGAATTATGGGCTATTCTTCTCAAAACTGTAATAGCTTTACATGAGTTTATGCTTTACATCTTAGAAGAGCCTTTATACATGTGCCTCTTGTATAAAATAGGGTGGTGATGAATTGCAGGTTATCAAAATGAAGGAAATCTGCATAATGATTAAAAAATTAGATTTAGGGTCAACCACTTTCTAGCTCCATGGTCTTAATCAAGTTACTTGACTTCTTAAAGCCTCAGTTTATGTATTTGTGACATGAGACCAGATAAATACATGCTCAATTATTTAGTAAATATTTGTTATCATTATGAAAATCATGAATGACATTTCCTCATCCATCATGGCAGGAGATATAATAGGCTAATTTTCTAACTCTCAATTCCAAATGTTTCTGTTATTAGCCATATAGTCCATTGAAGAAAGGTAAAAATGTTTGATTTCAATATAAGGACTTCAATGTAAGCTTTTATTAAAAAAAACTTATAAAGCTGTTTCTTTGCAACTGTGTACACACAGGGGTCCAGAACTGTATAACTGTAGAACTATTAGTGTCTCAACTGAGAATGTATAAAAAGATTTTAGCAACAGGTGCAAAACAGCTGCAGTTCTATTTCAGTAATTATAATGGATGGATTTATTCTCTGTGGGCTCTCTTTTATGCATTCTGAGCTGACACTAACATTTAGGACAAAAAGGAAATGAAATAATACCCCCCAAATCACATTTTCATGGGTGAGGAAAACTTGAGCATTAAGAAGTGAGTATTTAGAATATGCCATGATAACTCACTGTCAAAGTCTAGTTCATTCTTTACCATCATGCTGAATTGCAATATCAGTATTAGCATTGGACAGTAGGGTAAATGTGTATTAAAGTTTGCAAAGTAGTTTCTCTATGTCAAAGTTTGCAAAGTAGTTTCTCCAATAGCAAACACTGATTTGTAGTGAAATTTGGTTTGGATATCATTTTAATTCCAAGCAAGTTTAAGAGGATGAATAATTTACATGTTGATATTATTGGCAACTTTTTTCAGAGTATTTTTTTTAATTGCTTCCTGGTTCTAAAAGATACTCCAAATTTGAGCTTTTGTTTAATATATCTCAATATGAGATACAATTATGGTTAATTGTAAAAGTATTTATGCAGGACATAGTATATGAAATGGCTTAAGTAACTTTGAGGTGGCAAACCTTATGGCCTCAAGCAGGATACTGAGATGAATAATAACATGGAAACTGGAGAGGCATTCCTTTTGGGGAGGTAAATATAATATCAGTTTTTGACAAACTGCATTCCAGATAATGGTGGGATAGCCAAGAGGGATTTCAATATGATGGTTGTTATATCAGTTTTCATTCTGCTGGTCAACCCATCCAATGATTCTATATTTCATTTAATGCATTATTTATATCTAATATCATCAAATGATTTTTATTAAAAACATATGCCCTTGCTTCATGTTTGCAAGATTCTCTAAATTCTCTCAGAGAATAGTAACTCTGTTTTAAATTCTGGTTCTTTCTGTTTCATTAGTTCTATTTCCTTTGGTGTAGTTTGTCTACATATTGTTCTTATTTCATAATGCTAAATACCGTGAGTGTCTTAGGTTTTGTGGCTGTGCCAGCTGCTTCACTTCTGAGAGTGTCATCCTCCTCTGCATGCCATGTACATTTGGAAGAGGAACAAATTCTGTAGCCTGGGCCTGAACTCTTTGCCTGGTTTGGGGAAAAGAGTATGATGTGTCCATGGTGATGGTTTAGTCCCTAAGTCATGTCTGATTCTTGCAATCCCATGGACTGTAGTCCACCAGGCTCCTCTGTCCATGGGGTTTCCCAGGCAAGAATGTTGGAATGGGTTGCCATTTTCTTCTCTAGGGATCTTCTCCACAGGGATCAAACCCAGGTCTCCTGCACTCAGGCAGGTCTCATGCATTGCGGGTGAATTCTTTACCCACTGAGCCACCAGAGAAACCTATGGGTGCGGAGTGTTTTCTTTTTCTTAGTTTGACATCTTAAATTAAAGGAAATATTTGCCTTCCTGTTGTGGGCCAGGGCTTATTCAGCTGATGTGTTTAGCTGAGCAGATGTTACCCTTTTTGTCCAAGACAAGATGTAAAAATTGCCTAAAAATTTAAACTCGATTAAAATAGGTTTATTCAACATAGATTAAAACAATTATTTCTCTTTAAACTATTATTTGTATCTTTTAAGGATTTCCAGTTGAAATTTATCCTATAAGAGCTAGGATATAGTGAGTGAAGTAGAAAGTGTAGGTTTAGATTTCACAATCTTATTGCTAAGGTCCATCTCAGAAAGAATTGTGGAAGGTGCAATTCATCTTGTTGGTGTCCCTACATCCTTCAGGCTCATTATCCTGTCTCTGACACTTCAGCCTATCCTAACCACACAAATAACCACAGAGTTCTTTATTAAGGACTTAGCCTACTCCTAATCACTCCAGTACTCTTGCCTAGAAAATCCCATGGACGGAGGAGCCTGGTAGGCTGCAGTCCATGGGGTCACTAAGAGTCAGGCACGACTGAGTGACTTCACTTTTCACTTTCACACATTGGAGAAGGAAATGGCAACCCACTCCAGTGTTCTTGCCTGGAGAATCCCAGGGATGGGTGAGCCTGGTGGGCTGCCATCTATGGGGTCGCACAGAGTCAGACATGACTGAAGCGACTTAGCAGCAGCAGCAGCAGCAGCAATCACTTAAGACCCCACACAGAGGTAGTATTTTAGTCCATAGGAGCCACCAATGGCAGTGCAATGAAAGTTCTTCTCCCTTTTTTTAGTAGTTTATTAGAAATTATATTTCCTTTAATTGGAAATGAAAAAAATAAAATTGAAAGACATGTTTGGTAGACTTGGACTAAAAGTAGCATGCACATGGTGACTGCAGCCATGAAATTAAAAGGCGCTTGCTCCTAGGAAGAAAAGCTATGTCCAACCCAGACAGCATATTAAAAAGCAGAGATATTACTTTGCCGACAAAGGTCTGAGTAGTCAAAACTATGGTTTTTCCAGTAGTCATGTATGGCTGTGAGAGTTGGACCATAAAGAAAGCTGAGCAGTGAAGAACTGATACTTTTGAACTGTGATGTTGGAGAAGACTCTTGAGAGTCCCTTGAACTGCATGGAGATTAAACCAGTCAATCCTGAAGGAAATCAGTCCTGAATATTCATTGGAAGGACTGATGTTGAAGATGAAACTCCAATACTCTGGCCACCTGATGCGAAGAACTGACTCATTGGAAAAGACCCTGATGTTGGGAAAGATTGAAGGCAGGAGGAGAAGGGGACAACCGAGGATGAGATGGTTAGATCACATCACTGACTCAATGCACATGAGTTTGAGTTGGTGATGGACAGGGAAGCCTGACATGCTTCAGTCCATGGGGTCGCAAAGAGTTGGATATGACTGAGTGACTGAATTGAACTGAAATAAACTGAAAAATAGTATGCAGTTATAGCCTGCAATTTCTTGGATCTGATGAAGTAATCATTGAAAGATATCTTTTATATAATACTGTGTATATATATATATTTTTTTCAAATATAAATGATATGGCCAAAAACTTTTAACAATAAAGATGAAATTGTCTTATCTATATTTTCCCACATTCAATCTAATTTACTTGTTATGATTTAATACGTTGTTGTTATATGTTTGTCTCAGTTACTTTTAATGAATCATTTATGTCTATCTGCCTGCTTGTCTGTCTCTCTCTCTCTGTATCTATGTCTATCTGCCTGACTGTCTGCCTCTCTATATGTATCTGTCTAGGCATGCATGCATGCATTCATTCATCCGTCTCTGCTGCATTTATCTTGACACCTGTGATTGTACCAGCAACAAAATAAAAATACTTTTAGTCTACTGTATCATGGAATATTTGGAGAAGCAATGGCCCCCCACTCCAGTACTCTTGCCTGGGAAATCCCATGGATGGAGGAACCTGGTAGGCTACAGTCCATGGGGTCACTAAGAGTCAGACATGACTGAGCGACTTCACTTTCACGCATTGGAGAAGGAAATGGCAACCCACTCCAGTGTTCTTGCCTGGAGAATCCCAGGGACGGGGGAGCCTGGTGGGCTGCCGTCTATGGGTTGCACAGAGTTGGACACGACTGACGTGACTTAGCAGCAGCAGCATGGAATATTAACTTGCTGTTATAATACTGAACTTTGATCACAGTTAAAAATAGGAAAAGGTTTTAAAAGACAAATTGAACCATTGGTGACAAGAACACTTGACAGTGTTGTAAAGTCAATCATACTTTGATTTCATTTCTGAGAAATTTCTTCATGGTGAGTTGTATGATCTTAGGACATGTATTTTTTTAAACTTTTTATTTTGTATTGGGGTATAGTTGATTAACAATGTTAATGATAGTTTCAGGTGAACACTAAATAGACTCAGTCATATATATATATATACATGTATCCATTCTCCCCAAAACTCCCCTCCCATCCAGGCTGCCATATATCGTGGAGCAGAGTACCAAAAGCTATATAGTAGGTCCTTGTTCATTGTCTATTAGGACATATATTTTTATTCATAAATTCAAAATTGATTTTTGACAAACAAAAAGTTAGCTCTCCCAATTCGTACTGATAGAACACACATATTTTGTAAATAACTTTACAATTGAAATATTTTCCCTTCTGGATAATTTTTTTTTTTTTTGTCTAATTTATAGACCATCCACCTATTGGAGTATTAGAAAAAAAATGACAGCATAAGACTGTGGGATACCTGTTTGAATCATGGTGTACAGTTAATTCCATTTAATAAATATCTATTAATGAAATCATCTATGTGATAGACTTTTATGAATAATACTGTTTCCCTTAATGAAACAAAGATGAATTAAAACACTGCTTTTTAGCTTTTTGTAGCAAAAACTATACACAATAATTGATATACTGATTATCAATAATTTTGGGTACTGTTAAACATGATCTGTATCTCTTATGTTTAACTGTCAATTTCCAAATTACTATAGAACATTTAGAAAGATGACCTTCAATAATCAAAGATACTTTTTACATTAATATATGTCTTTAAAAATTACTTTAAAAATTTAAAAATAATATTATCATTTAATTTATTTAGTAGTAAACCCTTTTTAAGACTTGAGACAAATGATACTTTTAAAATTATACATGTATGCTTCAGGTTTTGAAATCTAATAAAAATGTTTATTGCTAAATAATTTAAAACCAAAAATCATTCACAGATTATTTAGAGACTCAAACTAATTATTATGTACATTTTATTACTAGACAGACAAATTGTTCCCAAGTCAGCCTGTTCTAACCGAACAGCTATTGTAGACCCTCACAATCTAACTTCACAATGGAGTCTGCTTGCATTCACTGGTAAGAGTATTTCTGCTTTGTTGGTTAGTGAAGCTGTGGTACTTCAAAGCTAGCAATTACGTTTTGGTCAGAAACATGCCTTGGACCTCCCTCTAGATGGAAACCACAAACAATGTTAAAGAATAAAAGGAAATAATACACTGCTTTAGATACTTAAAACATATGACTTGGTGCACGTCTAAAACATATGGCTTGGTGCACGTCTGTATTTGGTGTGTTTGAGTTTGAGAACATGCTATACATGAAAATAATTACAACTTTTTAAAAGAACAGTGTCCTTAGGAAGCCATTTAAGGAAATAGTTTATGACAGGCAACATGTAAATAAGGTAAGCTAAGATGAATTAAATTTTCAGGGGCTAGTTGACAAGTCAGTTGTATTAATAGTTTGAATTTAGTTCCAAATTATGGCAGGGCAACAGTTAGTTGAGATAGACAGGCTAAATCTTCAAGGCAGAGGTGGAACTGTAGGCAACTCAAAGAAAGCTCAGGCTCTGGATCAAGGAAATCCAGTGACTGAATAGAAGGGAAAAGAATAAAGAGGGCAGGACCGTTGTCACCTTTATGGGAAGTGCTTTTTGTCTCCTTGCCTACCTGGCTAGCTCATTTTTACCCTTGAAGCATCAGCTCAAATTACTTAGTCTTATTTTCTGTGCTGACTCTAATTTCTGTTCTGTATTCCCACTGCACTTGGCACAAGCTACCATTTCTGACTACCACTAGCTCTTAGTTTCTTTAGCCATCTCTATCTTGAGACCATAGGAAAGTTTCTCATTTATCTCTGCATTTTACTACCAGAAAAACACCTAGTACATAATAGTTGTTGAATAAATGTGTGTTTGTATTTCTTCAGGAAAGATAGTGAATGGGTTTTCAAAATTCCAAGTTGTGCTCTGTATATCTGCATTTTTGAGTGATAGCTGGCTTTAGAATTATTAGACAAGTAGTAGTAATGATTGCTCATAAGTGGGTAATGTGGGGAGAGAACTGGAACCTTTGTAGAAGGGTCTGGAATTGATTACAAATGCGGTGCTGATGGCCAGCATCAGAGCTCAGGTAATAGGCACAGTTGTGTTGTTGCAGGTGTTTGTGAAAAGGACTAATCAAGGGAGTTGATTAGCACAGCAAAGGCAAACATTTTACTCCTAAACCTCCCTTCTAAACCTCACATGCAAGGAGGAATGAAAATCTGTGCAAACTGTTCCAGGAGTTTATAGTAACAAACTACTGAATGTGCAAATGGGAACTTCTTTGAATTTTTGAGCAGGGAAGTATAGCAATTTATATACCCTTCACTGAAGAACTGTCCTCCACTATGAGAGAAGGTCATCTTCTTCCACCATGTGCATAGCCATACAAATGTGAAACTCAAGGTATTGTTTTTCAGGATGATTATGCCTCTTAAGGCAGAAGACCTTAGCATTAGAAAACATAAGCTAAGATGGAAACCCTAAATTGCAGGATCTTGTGGAGAAAGAGAAAGTTAAAAATAAAGTGCCATGGAAGAGGACCAAAATAGGAGTCAGGGAAACTATTAGACCAAAGAATCTAACAAGCATGTGGCTCTTCCCACCGAGTTAGTACTGGGCTCTTGGGAGGAGTTCATCATAGCGTGCTCTGCAGATCAAAAGGAACAAGTTGCAAAGCTGGAAGAGTGAGGATAACTTTACATAATAAAACAGAGGATCTGGAGTTTATTAGCAGCTCCTAGAAAGTCTAAGCATGTTGACTTGGTCATTGGTAGCTGTGTTGTGGGTATTGATATCCCCATTTTTCGAATAAGGAAACTGAGGCACAGAAAGCTTAAGTAACTTTTCCACATATAAATGGTGGAGTCAGATTTGTCCCTATGCAATATGTTCAGACAGAGAATAGGTTATTTGTCACTATTCTATGTTTAAAATCAAGGTGGTTTTAATAATGATAAAAAAGCAGAATTGGGAAACCTAGCTTGATCACTCATTAAAATTGGCTTATATCCCAAATTGAACTTATCCATCCTAACACTGGCTGAGTTGGACAACCACAGTCTGTTCCCAGAGTTTGAGTCTTTTCCTAAAAACATTCCACACAGATGAGTAGAGAATGCAAATGTAGGGCAGGATGCTCCAAATGAGAGACCAAGGCTGACAAGGTTGTCAGCTGTGCTGACAAAGCACAGTTTTGTCTTAGTCTCTCTAATTTGATAAGTAACCATTCCCCTGAGAAATATAATGGGATGGATAGTACTTTCCTAAGGAGTGGGAATTACTGCTGCTTTATGGAAATGCTCATAGAAAGCACTTAGGATGGGTTGGAACACACAATCAGAATATGGAAACGCAAATCATATTTTATTGAATTCTGAAACAGGAAGCAGAATTGTATATGGTTAGGTGTGTGGGCTTCAGAGGCAGCAGGCCTATTTTGCCTTCTAGATCTACACTTGCTATCTGTGTGGTCTTAGGCAATTTATCTTTCTCAGACTGTTTCTTTATCCTGAAAATGGTGATAAAAATGCATATCTTTTGGAGTTGACATTTTATACGAAAGAATACATCTATTGAAATTATATAGTCCATACCTAAGCCTTTTGGGTGAAGAATCTGACAAATGGCTTTCTAATTGGGTTACATTTTGATCCTCAAAAACATTGCTCTGTAGATTTAGGATTCAAAAGCAAAGCCTGACTGCTTCTTGTGAATGTGGGATGTTGAAGAAGTAGATTTTTCTAATTAACTCAAGATGGCAATCTCCCAAAGCTGTCTGTTTTCAGGATTGTAGGTATTTCATTTTCATTCTGTTGTGATAAAGAGGAATGTGATGAAGATGATCAGAATTGCCTCCTATTATGAGCTTGTTAATTTGTCTGCTGTAATTTTCTAAGCATTTTCTTGGAACACATCCAGAAATTTATAAAAGAGATCATCTTCTATTTCATACTGTTACAGACTGTGAAACAATAGGTAATTTGAGATAATAAGCATTATAACTTATGTAAACATACATAAATACAAAACATGCTAGAAGCAAGTACACCAACCAGGACTAGAAGAGAGATATTTTTAGCAAAGTTTACTCTTGTATATGATGAGACAAAGGTATGAATATATGCTAAGACATCAGTACACTCATTCCATTAATCATTTGTCCAATAAGTATTTATTAAGTACCTATTGTGTATCAGGTATGGTTTAAAGCAGTACCCATTCTGGAGGAGTTTATAAGATCAGCACACATTTGCTGGACTTTGACAAGTTTTTCTCTCTAAATTGTTTTCTCTCAAAGTTTATTTTATTCACCAAAATATATTTGTTTTTAAAATCATTCATAGTCTTTGTTTCCATAGTGATAGTAAAAACTGGTTTACTTGCATTCTTATCCATTTCCAGCAGTGACACATACCAACTCCATTCATGAGTAGGAAAATTCATGACTCCTCTTTTTATGTGACAGCTTGTATGTGTAATCTTCACTGGATCACAGGGGAACTGATGTGAAATTTTCCTACTAAAGTGGTAGTAGTATAAAATTTACTTCAGTAGGTTTTGAGTTTTCAATGTATATCATTGTCATTCTTTGAAAACTGGAAGGCATGTAATATACATGTGATAATGCATCATACGTCAAAATATTTGATTTACTCATTTGACCCATTTCTCAGTCATTTCAAATGACTGAATTGTATTTTCAACCATTATTCCCCATTTTCTTTACAATGGTAAAGGATTTGTCATTTATTTTTTTTTAAGTAATTTATTTTTTATTGGAGGCAAATTATTTTACAATATTATATTGGTTGGTTTTGCCATACATTGACATGAATTCGCCCCGGGTTTACATAAGTTCCCCCTTCTGAACCCCCCTCCCACCTCCCTCCTCCCTTTATCCTCCCTCTGGGTCATCCCCACATGCCAGCCTCGAGTATCCTATAACATGCATCGACCCTGAACTAGTGATTCGTTTCACATATGACAACATACGTGTTTCAATGCCATTCTCCCAAATCATCCCACCCTCACCCTCTCCCACAGAGTCCCAAAGACTGTTCTATACATCTGTGTCTCTTTTGCTGTCTCGTATACAGGGTTATCATTTCCATCTTTCTAAATTCCATATATATGTGTTATTATACTGTATTGGTATTTTTCTTTCTGGCTTACTTCACTCTGTATAATAGGCTCCAGTTTCATCCACCTCATTAGAACTGATTCAAATGTATTCTTTTTAATAGCTGAATAATACTCCATTGTGTATATTTACCAAAGCTTTCTTATCCATTCGTCTGCAGATGGATATCTAGGTTGCTTCCATGTCCTGGCTATTATAAACAGTGCTGCAATGAACATTGGAGTACATGTGTCTCTTTCAATTCTGGTTTCCTCGGTGTGTATGCCCAGGAGTGCGATTGCTGGATCATATGGCAGTTCTATTTCCAGTTTTTTGAGGAATCTCTATACTGTTCTCCATAGTGGCTGTACTAGTTTGCATTCCCACCAACAGTGTAAGAGGGTTCCTTTCTCTCCACATCCTCTCCAGCATTTATTGCATGTGGACTTTTGGATAGCAGCCATTCTGACTGGTGTGAAATGGTATCTCATTGTGGTTTTGATTTGCATCTCTCTGATTATGAGGGATGTTGAGCATTTTTTCATGTGTTTGTTAGCCATCTGTATGTCTTCTTTGGAGAAATGTCTGTTTAGTTCTTTGACCCATTTTTTGATTGGGTCATTTATTTTTCTGGAATTGAGCTGCAGGAGCTGCTTGTATATTTTGGAGATTAATCCTTTATCAGTTGCTTCATTTGCTATTATTTTCTCCTATTCTGAAGACTGTCTTTTCACCTTACTTATAGTTTCCTTTGCTGTGCAGAAGCTTTTGATTTTAATTAGGTCCCATTTGTTTATTTTTGCTTTTATTTCTAATATTCTGGGAGGTGGGTCATGGAGGATCCTGCTGTGATTTATGTCAGAGAGTGTTTTGCCTACGTTCTCCTCTAGGAGCTTTATAGTTTCTGGTCTTACATTTAGCTCTTATGGACACCTTATCTTTGACAAAGGAGGCAAGAATATAAAATGGAGAAAAGACAGTCTCTTTAACAAGTGATGCTGGGAAAACTGGTCAGCCACTTGTAAAAGAATGAAACTAGAACACTTCCTAACACCATACACAAAAATAAACTCAAAATGGATTAAAGGGATTTGTCATTTATTGAAAAATAACTTTGGAAAATGCTTTGTATAAAATAGCTTTAATCTCAGTTATAATTATGAAAGATTTTTTATGATGCTCAATTTTTAGATGAGGCAATGGAGGCTCATGTTACTATATAACTTTCTCAGAGTCACACAACTTTCATGTGGCAGGCCCAAAATTGAAATCCAGATCTGTTTAGATTGAATTCAATGTCCTATTACATTATTTTACTGCCTGTAGAAACTTGAATGAGCATCTGGAGACAGTTTCTTAACTGAAGTCTCTGGTAGAGTTTGAAAGATTTTCTGAGAGTACGTCATATGAGAGATACCAAATATCCAATTCAAAGATAAAAGTGAATATATAATCATACAAAAATCACAGCAGCATCAGATGAAAAAAAATTGCTTTTTTGTACTAAAATGCTTCCAAAAATTGATTAATTGCATTTTCATAATGCGTAGATGCTGACTGAAATAAGACTATGACTATAGTTGTTTGTTTTATCGGATTAAGTTGGTCTTTAAATTTTGATTGGTATATGTCATAGAATTATCTGTAAGACCTCTTTTATTTCAATTCTATGAGATTTATTTTTAAACTATTTTGATATAATTTCAATCTTTCAGAGAAGCTATAAGGCTACTATAAAAATCTTTCACATATGTTTAGCCAGATTCACTAGTTCTTAAAATTTTGTGCTTTTTTTGTGTGTCCTCATCATGGGACATGCAGGAATCTTAGTTCCCTGATCAGCGATCAAACCTGTGCCCCTTGCAGTGACAGCATGGATTAACCACTGGACCATCAAGGAAGTCCCATTACCTTTGTTTTACTCTGAAGTACTTGAGAATAATTTCCAGAAATCTTGCTTTTTACTAAATATCCAAGGACATTGCTAGAAAGATTTGTGCTGAACAGAAATCTGTGAGCCAGGTATTTAAATTTTTTAGCAAATGAGGGGTACATATCAGTGAGGACTTCTGTTACTTGTTTCTCTTATGTAATTTCAATAACATTAGGAGTGTACAACCTATTAGTCTCAAAATTTCTAGAAATAACGATTTCTGTATCCCCTGACTTGTCTGCTTAGCCAGGCTTTAATGACTTTGTCCACTGACAGGATAGAGCATCAGCCACTACTTTGATGGGCTATGCCCTAGTTCTTCATTTTTGCAAAACTTCATTATTGGTAAACTGATAAATTCAGATGTTTGCTTTGGATCACAGCTTCCTAGCTTTCTTCTTACCCACTTATTTTTTCCTATCTTCTTCCTTCCCTAAGTTGTTTAGATCCCATGGTTCATGGTATCTACAAATAGGCTCACAACCTTTTCTCACTATCCTTCTATTTTGCCAACCTAATAAAACCCCTGAACTTGGTAAATCAATCTGTTCATTTGTTCTTAATCTCATGCTGCAGGCAGAGGTGAAAAGATGATTGCTCCTGTAAATTCATGGTCTTCAACTTCATCTACGTTCTTCTTAGCTCCAGGCAAGCCAAGCTGCAATCTTCCTTTCTTAACTGTGACTATTGAAAATTTTATCTTATCACTTCATGGGCGTATCTACTAATTATCTTGTTTCTCTTCTGTAACTTCAAATTCTATCATTTTATAGAATCCTTCATTTTAAAATGTGATCAGCTATACTCTCATATGGAGAGGGGACCCTGCTGTAGCCCCTGTGGATTCAAGATTCTTTAGTACATCTACCTACATCATCCCAGCTAAAGTTTCCACAACCTACAACCTTTTTGAAATTATAACACTGGTGTCTCACCAGGGCTGAGTGTTCAACCTGTTATGAAGTTCTGCTGCTCTGAAGATTAGGTCCTGAGAGTGGTTCTCAGTACAGTCAGCTCTCCAGTTAGAGAAAGTGAGTGATTCTTTAAAATCTGACAAAGAAGTTCTCTGGATTTCAGTACTTTGCTTTCAGTGGTTGATTGATTGTCTAAATAAGTTATTTTCTTTTTTCAAAGAATCACTAGTACTCAGAAACAGCTGTTCCATTCCAGAGTCCTTACAACTACTATTTTCCTCATACTTCGCAAATGCCAGAGATACTGTACAAGACAGTGCATACCCTTCCAATGTGTCCTGTTCCATTCACTCCAGCTAAAAGTACAAACAATTACACTCCACAGCATGTCAGAGATTATCCATCTTACAACCATCATTGCTGATTCTGGGTCCATTACCAGCTGACTGATGGGTAATCCAATTTAGAATCCCATAGAGTAAGCTGCCTAGGATAATCTCACTACCAATTTTTTGACTCAACCTTAAAAACAGAATGTGAGACAGATTCAGTTGTACATGATTTTCTGAGAGTGTTTTTTTAAAAAAACAGTATGAATGGGAAGTGAGATAAGCAAGATTGCAAAGAGGAAAAGACTGAGCTTGGATAGAAGTCTTGTTGTTGTTCAGTCGCTCAGTCGTGTCTGACTCTGCAATCCCATGAACTGCAGTACGCCAAGCTTCCCTGTCCTTCACCATCTCCCAGTGCTCAAACTCATATCCATTGAGTTGGTGATGCCATCCAAACATCTCATCCTCTGTGTCCCCCTTCTTCTCCTGCCCTCAATCTTTCCCAGAATCATGTTCTTTTCTAATAAGTCAACTCTTCGCATCAGGTGGCCAAAGTATTGGAGCTTCAGTTTCAGCATCAGTCCTTCCAGCAAATATTCAGGCCTGATTTCCCTTAGGATTGACTGGTTGGATCTCCTTGCAGTCCAAGGACTTTCTCTGACACCACTGTTCAAAAGCGTTAATTTTTCAACGTTCACCTTTCTTTATGGTCCAGCTCTCACATTCATATGACTCCTGGAAAAACCATAGCTTTGATGAGACAGACCTTTGTTGGTAAAGTAATGTCTCTGCTTTTTAATATGCTGTTTAAGTTGGTCATAGCTTTTCTTCCAAGGAGCAAGCGTCTTTCAATTCCATGCCTGAAGTCACCATCTGCACTGATTTTGGAGCCCAAGAAAATAAAGTCTGTCACTCTTTTCATATCTATTTGCCATGAAGTGACGGGACCGGATGCATGATCTTCATTTTTTGAATGTAGAGTTTTAAGCCAGCTTTTTTACTCTCCTCTTTCACTTTCAACAAGAGGGTCTTTCATTCTTCTTCACTTTCTGCCATAAGGGTGGTGTCATCTGCATATCTGAGGGTATTGATATTTCTCCCTGCAATCTTGACCAGCTTGTGATTCATCCAGCCCGGCATTTCACATGATGTATTCTACATATATGGAGAAGGAAATGGCAACTCACTCCAGTATTCTTGCCTGGAGAATTTCATGGAAAAACCTGGTGGGTTACAATCCATGGGGTCACAAAGAGTTGGACACGATTAAGTGGCTAACTTTCCTTTACTTTACTCTGTTTTTAAGTTAAGTAAGAAGCATGACAATATTCAGCCTTGACGTACCCCTTTCCCAATTTGAAACCAGTCCATTGTTCCATGTCTGATTCGAACTGTTGCTTCTTAATCTGCATACAGATTTCTCAGGAGGCAGGTAAGATGGTCTGGTATTCCCATCTCTTTCAGAATTTCCCACAGGTTGTTGTGATCCACACAGTCAAAGGCTTTAGTGTAGTCAATAAAGCAGAAATAGATGTTTTTCTGGAATTTTCTTGCTTTTTCTATGATCCAGTGGATGTTGGCAATTTGATCTCTGGTTCCTTTGTCTTTTTGAACCAGCCTAAACATCTGGAAGTTCTTGGTTCATGTTCTGTTGAATCCTGGCTTGAAGAATTTTGAACACTACTTTGCTAGTGTGTGAGATAGTGCCATCAGGCAGTCCAATTCTCTAGAGTAACAGAGCAGTTATTATCAATAGCAGTCTTATCCTATGGCAAGTAGCCCAGCAGTAGCCTATTTAAAAGATGCTGTTACATGGATGATCCTCAAAAACTTGATTTTGAAAGAGGAAAAGATTGGTACAAATAGTACATACTGTGTGATGGTTACCACAGGGTAAGGAAAATGCACTAAAGGAAAAATTAGACTTAAGGTAATGGAAATATTTTATATCCTTATATCTGGTGTTCCAGAATCAGGTATGGACTGTGGATGGGAGGTCGAAAGAAAAATGCTAAATATTTGCATCCTCACTCAAAATATGATTAAAGATTTGTGCACAGGGTAGATAAGAAGAATCCTGTAGGCAGAGGAGTATCATCATGACTCCACCTAAATAGTGAGGGAGTTTTCTTGCCTGCTTGCTTTCCTCCTAAATTATCAACTTGTTAATTAACTTTACACCTATTTCATTCCTGTTGGATATAAGACCTTTTCTCCTTTTTGTTTTCATTTTTGTTTAATTTTATCCCTATTTACCTCTGTATTTTCCTATTCTTCTGCTTTTCCTATGGACAATTCAAAAAGACTTTCTTTGGCTCAGCTTTCATTCGAAACTCCTTTCCAACACTCGATATTTTCTTATATGAAATATGAGAAATATTTCTTATATGAAATATGAGAAATTTGAGTAAGCTGCATTGGAGCTGTTCCTTATAAGAACAATTTATGTGGTTATAAATACATCACTTAAGTTTAAACACCCAGTTTTAGCAACTCATGCTGCTGCCCTGGGACTCACAGTTCTTTCAGAGTCCCACTGTCAGAAACATTGGATCACACATGTACAGCATATAGAAGTGTCTATCCACACATGCAGCCATGAAATTAAAAGATGTTTACTCATTTGAAGAAAAGTTTTGACCAATCTAGACAGCATATTAAAAAGCAGAGACATTACTTTGCCAACAAAGGTCTATCTAGTTAAGGCTATGGTTTTCCAATAGTCATGTATGGATGTGAGAGTTGGACTATAAAGAAAGCTGAGTGCTGAAGAATTGATGCTTTTGAACTGTGGTGTTGGAGAAGACTCTTGAGAGTCCCTTGGTCTGCAAGGAGATCCAACCAGTCCATCCTAAAGGAAATCAGTCCTGAATATTCATTGGAAGGACTGATGTTTAAGCTGAGACTCCAATACTTTGGCTACCTAGAACTGACTCATTTGAAAAGACCCTGATCCTAGGAAAGATTGAAGGCGGTAGGAGAAGGGGATGACAGAGGTTGAGATGGTTGGATGGCATCACCGACTCAATGGACATGAGTTTGAGTAAACTCCGGGAGTTGGTGATGGACAAGGAGGCCTGGCGTGTCGCAGTCCATGGGTTCGCAAAGAGTCGGACATGACTGAGCAACTGAACTGAACTGATCTGATCCATACAAACCTTTGTTCCTCACGCTATTTAAATATTTATTGAATACATGGATGCCACAACTTTATTTTTTACCAAACATTTATTTAGTCATTCCATATATTTGCAGCATTAGTATGAGTTATGTTATTATTTACAGAAGAAACAATTACAAAACGTGATGAAAAGAGGAATGGTGCAGAATTCACCCATTATTTCATGGTGTGAAAAATGACACTGATGTGTATTGTAGGGCTTGTGTGTGTAGTACTAAGTCGCTACAGTTGTGTCCAACTCTTTGTGACCCTGTGAACTATAGCCTGCCAGGCTTCTCTGTCCATGGGGATTCTCTAGGCAAGAATACTGGAGTGGGTTGCCATGCTCTCCTCAAGGGGACCTTCCGGACACAGGAATTGAATCTGTGTCTCTTATGTCTCCTTCTTCAGCAGGGTTCTTTACCACTAGTGCCACCTAGAAAGCCACATTGCAGGAATATAGATTATCTTAAAGTTCGTTGGTTACTTTCATAATTCTTTTCCCATTTTGAAGAAATGTAAAATAGAGATTTAAGCAAGAACCGTAAAGTAAGAGTAAAGAAATTATGAAAACAACTTAAAGTCACCTTTGCTATTTTGGTATAAATGAATAAGTTTCAGCTGAGGAAAGAGAGCTTTTTACGGTATGGATGATTATGTTGATTTCTGGCAGCTATCGGTTATAACTGATGTCCACTATAATCTTGACTGATGTTTAAGGGGCTTCCGTCTATGGGGTCACACAGAGTCGGACACGACTGAAGTGACTTAGCAGCAGCAGCAGCAGCAGATGTTTAATGTCAATCATTTCCAGTTATTTTGGTTTAAAAATGAAAAAGTTCTCATGAGATGAATTTACCTGCTTGACAATCCCCTTTGCAGTTTCCCTTATTAAGGATCTACTTTTGACATATCTGTATGTCTTTTATATCCTCCTCTTTACTGTCTCTCAGTTTTTCTATTCCCATCTCAACTTCTTCATGTGAACTAGACAAGGAAAAGCTTGACATTCCAGGTCTGAGAAAAATATGTAGTGTCTATCCACAACAGATGGTATTTTATACCTGTATCTATCTATCTATTAATATCTATTTCTCTATTTCTGACATGCAAAATTAGAGTTAAGTTTTGTAGACTTACATACATGTCCAACTCTTTTGTGACCCCATGAACTGTAGCCCACCTCTCTCCTCTGTCCATGGGATTTCCCAGGCAAGAATACTGGAGTGGGTTGCCATGACCTTCT
This sequence comes from Moschus berezovskii, assembly GCF_049115385.1. NCBI lineage: Eukaryota > Metazoa > Chordata > Mammalia > Artiodactyla > Moschidae > Moschus > Moschus berezovskii. Next base: position 53,078,385 of record NC_142461.1, read on the forward strand.
CCAGGGGATCTTCGACCCAGAGGTTGAACCTGCATCTCTTACATCTCCTGCATTAGCAGGTGGATTCTTAACTACCTAATCAGCCACACATAACTGAAAATCACAGCCTTCATTCTAGGTTTCTATTTACCTAAGAAGAGGTGCAAGAATAGAGTGCACAACTGTTCTGTCTGTCACGGGGGCCTGGAATCTTTCAGTTAACACCAAGTTGGAGACGATTATGGTAGGGAATCTCTGTTTTATTCGTTTCTAAAGGTGGGAGAAAAGCATTTATTTTTCTTTCTATGAGGTAGGATCACAGAAAATCTACTTATTTGGGATAGAGTAACATCAAACAGTTGGGTGTAAAACTGTGCTTATTAGAACATAAAAAGAATATTTTGTATTTTTGTTTCAAGTTAAAATTAAAGGATTAATTCAGATGCATTTAGAATACAATTAGTTTTCATCAGTATTTTTTATACTTTTAAAGTAAATAAATGCATATTATTCTCAATTTAAAGTGATATCCACTCTGTTATGTCTGGAATAGAATGTAGATGATCTTTGTGTCCCTCCAGGGAAAAATCAAGAGAGTTCCAGCAAAACATCTATTTCTGCTTTATTGACTATGCCAAAGCCTTTGACGTGTGGATCACAATAAAATTTGGAAAATTCTGAAAGGGATGGGAATACCAGACCACCTGACCTTCCTCTTGATAACCCTATATGCAGGTCAGGAAGCAACAGTTAGAACTGGACATGGAACAACAGACTGGTTCCAAATCGGGAAAGAAGTACGTCAAGGTTGTATATTGTCACCCTGCTTATTTAACTTATATGCAGAGTACATCATGAGGAACGCTGGGCTGGAAGAAGCACAAGCTGGAATCAAGATTGCCAGGAGAAATATCAATAAGCTCAGATATGCAGATGACACCACCCTTATGGCAGAAAGTGAAGAGGAACTCAAAAGCCTCTTGATGAAAGTGAAAGAGGAGAGTGAAAAAGTTGGCTTAAAGCTCAACATTCAGAAAACTAAGATCATGGCATCTGGTCCCATCACTTCATGGGAAATAGATGGGGAAACAGTGGAAACAGTGTCAGACTTTATTTTTTTGGGCTCCAAAATCACTGCAGATGCTGATTGCAGCCATGAAATTAAAAGACGCTTACTCCTTGGAAGGAAAGTTATGACCAACCTAGATAGCATATTAAAAAGCAGAGACATTACTTTGCCAACAAAGGTCCGCCTAGTCAAGGCTATGGTTTTTCTCGTGGTCATGTATGGATGTGAGAGTTGGACTGTGAAGAAAGCTGAGTGCTGAAGAATTGATGCTTTTGATCTGTGGTGTTGGAGAAGACTCTTGAGAGTCCCTTGGACTGCAAGGAGATCCAACCAGTCCATTCTAAAGGAGATCAGTCCTGGGTGTTCTTTGGAAGGACTGATGCTAAAGCTGAAACTCCAATACTTTGGCCACCTCATGTGAAGAGTTGACCCATTGGAAAAGACTGTGATGCTGGGAGGGATTGGGGGCCGGAGGAGAAGGGGACAACAGAGAATGAAATGGCTGGATGGCATTACTGACTCAATGGACATGAATTTGAGTGAACTCCGGGAGCTGGTGATGGACAAGGAGGCCTGGTTTGCTGCGATTCATGGGGTTGCAAAGAGTCAGACCTGACTGAGTGACTGAACTGAACTAAACTGAACTGAGGGAGCTGGAGAGTTAGTTAAAACATCTTTGATGATGCATATTGATTTTATTTGAAGGTTAAGTAAGTAGAGCTAAAAATATACATTCATTTCATTAAATATATCATAGATATTAATTTTAAGATTACATTATCTAATAGAATATTAAAATCATTTTTTATCCTTTCACTACAGATATACATAATTTACTGACCTTGATATTATGCAAACTTGATTCAAAACTATAAGAAATAAATTACTAGTTTTTAAGGTCATAAATGTGCAGCTTTTACATGTGACAGATAGAACACTAATATTCAGATATAATTTTGTTTTCCTCTAAACATTATTGTTTTCATAGGTCAAATATAATTCCAAATGTTTTGTATTAGAACTGTAAAATTTTTAAGAAGCAACTTTTCATATGCTTGGCATTAGTAAGAAAATTTTGAAAGAAGCTTTTCTGTAATCTTGAGTCAATTCTGATCCATTCAGGATGACTATGGATGCCAACACCATAGGAGCCCTAGGGACAAATTCTATTGTGTGCTTGCTGACATTCACTGGATTTTCTTGGAAGTTTAATTTTGATGAATATGATTTCTTCCTCAATGAACAAGTTGGGACTGATGTTTTTTGGGGAAAGTTCATAGGAGTCAGACTTTTTGCCTCAAATACCTACCCCAGATATCAGGCTTGCATGCGTATGTGCTAACTCACGTCAGTAGTGTTTGACCCTTTGTGACCCTATGGATGGTAGTCCGGTAGTCTCCTCTGTTCATGGGATTCTCCAGGCAGGAATATGGGAGTGGGTTGCCTTACCTTCCACCAGGGGGTCTTCACAACCCAGGGATAAAACCTTCATCTCCTGCTCTGCAGGTGGATTCTTTACCACTGAGCCACCAGAGAAACCCAAATATCAGTCACTGCGCCAAAATGTAAGCATTTTAAAATATCCCTCTCTCTTCTAAAAAGTTTGTCTTGCCTTGGATTCCATGATTCTCGACTCTCTTGACTTTTCTTCCAACATCTCCCAATGTCCTTTGCTGCTTTCTCTTTCTTAGCACTGGCATCATTTTCCTCCCTGGTTTTCTTGACTAGTTCAAATAAAACCCAAACTTCTCTAGGGAGACATTTATAGGTTCTTTAGGATCTGCCCCCAACAAATCTCTGTCTTCATTTCTTCAAGTCTTCAGCTCCTTCTTGCAGACCTTTCACTTTAATCATGCTAGCTGAACTGTCTCGTTTTCCCTTTGGTCTTTGTACATCCTATTCCTCTGCTTGGGACACATCTTCATCCCTCTTTGTCTTCATTATGTCTCAGTGGTTTTTAAGTCTGATTTTCCTCCGTGGGTTTGGTACCTTGTTTTGTGTCTTAGGGGACACTGTGCTTAATTATGATTGAAACTCATCTCACTTTACTGTACCTGCCTGTTTACTTCCCATTCTCTTCAACTCCTTGTATGTGGTTGGAACAATCTTATTCCTCATTGTGTCCCTGGTTCCTAGCAAAGTGACTAAAGGATGCTTATTATTTACATGGTTTAGAATGAATTAATGATAATCCCGAGTCATATCAGACTAAACCAAATGAAATGCTCTTGTTTCTTTATGTGAACTATAAGGTATAATATTGTTGATGACATTTTCACCTGGCCTTCCTGCTAACATGTAATATACTTGTGTGTGTGTGCTAACCTGCTTCAGTCCTGCCAGTCTCTTTGTGACCCCATGGACTGTAACCACCCAGGCTCCTCTGTCCTTGGGAGTCTCTAGGCAAGAATACTGGAGTGGGTTGCCATGTCCTCCTCCAGGGGATCTTTCCAACCCAGGGATTGAACCTGAGTCTATCTTCTGCATTGGCAGGCAGGGTATTTACCACCTACGCAACCTGGGAAGCCCAATATACCTTTAATAAATGCTTATTTGCCATTCTGGCAATCAGAAACTATGTTTGTCAATGAAATAAATACATATTTTTTATCATCCTCCTTCCTCAAACTTCACTGTCTGGTGGACACTAACATTTTCAGTTTAGTTCAGTCGCTCAGTCATGTCTGACTCTTTGTGACCCCATGAACCGCAGCATGCCAGGCCTCCCTGTCCATCACCAACTCCCGGAGTCCACCCAAACCCATGTCCATCGAGTCAGTGATGCCATCCAACCATCTCATCCTCTGCCATCCCCTTCTCCTCCTGCCCTCAATCTTTCCCAGCATCAGGGTCTTTCCCAGTGAGTCAGCTCTTCGCATCAGGTGGCCAAAGTATTGGAGTTTCAGCTTCAACATCAGTCCTTCTAATGAACACCCAGGACTGATCTCCTTTAGGATGGACTGGTTGGATCTCCTTGCAGTCCAAGGGACTCTCAAGAGTCTTCTCCAATACCACAGTTCAAAAGCATCAATTCTTCGGCACTCAGCTTTCTTTATTACGTTTTAGCAGCTTATAAAGAAAGCATCTTACTCAGTCTCATCTCTTCTAAAAGCTAATAATCTTCTAAAAATAAATTATTGTTGCCCCCAGTTCTTCAAAAACTAGTTCTTCTCTCCTTTGAATTTTCTACCCTTGCCATCTCTCATCTATAATATTGCAAGTTTCTCCTCTAATTCCATATCTTTATCTCTGTACTACTGCTGTCAATCTTCAGTTTCAGAATGTAAATTTTCTTATCAACCCAAGCCTGTCTCCATTCTCATAATTTTTTTTTTTAAAGAAGGCTTTATTAATGGCCTGGCATTCTGAGAACTTTCTTACTGTACTCTCAAGAGGATCTGGATCATATGTGAATTCAGTGTTTTTTATGAGTCCAGTTGCTGTAGATAAAGTAGATAGTTAGACATCAGAAAATCTGGGATTGTCATTTCCCTGGAAGATGAAATGAAACTTTCACAATTCATCTTGGCTCACAGTTTACCATAATAAATGTTTCAGAGATGAATGCTTTTAACATTCACTGAGTTTTTTCTGAACTTTTAAAAATGCATTCACTTTTACTATTCTCAAATTTATGTACTGTGAACATTTATTAAGAGCAATTTATAAAATGCTGCTGAATTGTGATGGATTTAATAATGCATCTTATTGCAAGACAGTCTTCTGATATTTATAGAACTTCAATAAACCTTTGAATACTTTTTCAAAATTTTTTCATTTTAATATTTAACAAGAGAATAATTGAGATCCCCACTACATTCACATTTAATATATTTTGTTAACTGTTGAGTGAGTTTGATTGTACATTATGTATTTTGCTATCTGGAGGTTAGTTATAACTATGAAAGCATATTATAGGAGATAATGTGAAGTCATTCGAAACAAAGGAGGAAAAAAAATTCTCAAAAGATTAATCTTTATCAAAGAAAAACCACAAATCATACTTTTCAGAATTATGTTTGTCACAGTCATTGCACTGGTGGAATTGTCCTTCAATATAGTTTCTCTTGACAGTTAAAAATGTTCTCAAGAAAATGACACAAGTTGTCCCACGTAATTTATGTTGAGTATTTAGGGAAAAATTTCCCATGTAACTCAGCCCCATCTATTCAGGCTAAAACTGAATGCTGTGGCTTAATAATCTCTTCTCAAAGAAGTAAACATGTGTGAACTTTACCATTGGAATTTATCTCATTAGTTGTGATTGAATAAATCTTAACATTGTTGACATATTAAGTTGGAGGACAGGTACAGTGAAAATACAATCTGGATGCTAGGAACTTTACATTGAGCTTTAACATGAATTTCAGAATTGCTTCTTAAAATTCTGCTAAGTACAATAAAATCAGACAGAGAAGGATAAATACTGTATGACATCACTTATATGTAGAATCTAAAAATACAACAAACTAGTGAATGTAACACACACAAAAAAGCATCAGACTCACAGACACAGAAAACAGATTCATGGTTACCAGTGGGGAGAGGGAAAGCAGGGGTAAAGACAGAGGTGGGGGATTAAGAAATAAAAACTACTAGGTATAAAATAAGCTACAAGGATATATTGTACAACATGTGGAACATAGCAAATATTTTATAATACCTATAAATGGAGTGGAATCTTTAAAAACTGTGAATCACTCTTATTATACACCTGGAATTTGTATAATATATATCAAGTGAAGTGAAGTGAAGTGAAAGTCGCTCAGTCATGTCCAATCTTTGTGACCCTATGGACTATATAGTCCGTGGAGTTCTCCAGGCCAGAATACTGGAGTGGGTAGCTTTTCCCTTCTCTAGGGGATCTTCCCAACCCAGGGATTGAATCCAGGTCTCCTGCATTGCAGGTGGATTCTTTACCAGCTGAGCCACAAGGGAAGCCGAAGAATACTGAAGTGGCTAGCCTATCCCTTCTTCAGAGTATCTTCCTGACCCAGGAATTGAACTGAGGTCTCCTGGATTGTAGGCGGATTCTTTACCGACTGAGCTATCAGGGACAGTTCGTTAAAAATGCTGTGTATTAAATGATATTTCAAAGAGATAATTTACTTAAGGTAGAACATTTAAATGAAAAATTCAAAGATAAAAAAAAATTTCCTGTGATCTTACCACCTAATTAGCTATTCTTTTCTATAATCTGTAATTTGTATAAAGAAAATGTATAATTTTCTTCTATAATCTTTCATACACAGTGTCCCTAAGTATCCTCAGGGAGTTGGTCCCAGGAACCCCTCTGTGGATGACAAGGTCTGTGGACTCAAGTCCCTTGCAGTTGCTCCTCTCAATCCACGGGTTCCCCTTCCACAGATTCAATAAAGGGCTGATGGAATATTTCCACTTGTATCAGTTCAGTTCAGTTCAGTTCAGTCGCTCAGTCATGTCCGACTCTCCGCGACCCCGTGAATCACAGCACGCCAGGCCTCCCTGTCCATCACCAACTCCCGGAGTTCACTCAAACTCATGTCCATAGAGTTGGCGATGCCATCCAGCCATCTCATTCTCTGTCATCCCCTTCTCCTCCTGCCCTCAACCTTTCCCAGCAGCAGAGTCTTTTCCAGGGAGTCAACTCGTCGCATGAGGTGCAGTTTCAGTATTAAGTATTGGAGTTTCAGCTTTAGCATCAGTCCCTCCAATGAACACCCAGGCTTGGTCTCCTTTAAAATGGACTGGTTGGATCTCCTTGCGGTACAAGGGACTCTCAAGAGTCTTCTCCAACACCACAGTTCAAAAGCATCAATTCTTCGGCGATCAGCTTTCTTCACAGTCCAAATCTCACATCCATACATGACCACGGGAAAAACCATAGCCTTGACTAGACGGACCTTGGTTGGCAAAGTAATGTCTCTGCGTATATTTATCATATAATAAGAATAGATTTCCGTTATACTTAACAGTAATGAAGGAGAGTCATGTATCTCCTTTTCCTCAATTGAATTTCTTTCTCCTTTCTTGAATTGGTAGGAAATCTAATGTCTAATTTGTCCAAAGTTTTGTCATTGAACACCAATAGGCTACATTTTTCATGACCCCTACCTTTCTTACATTTTTCATGACCCCTACCTTTCTTACATCTAGAACTTTTCAGCTGCTATTCATGTTTTCTCTATGTTCTTTGGCTTTTTTAGTATACCAAGCAACTGTATTTCTAGGGTTATTTTAAAGTGTGTAATGTTAAGCTTAAAATAATATTTAAAAAAGCAATCCCAATGCTTTTGGATTGTAGCTTGGGATAATATGTTTCAATTTAAAAGTTTAAGGAAATAATTTGGATTTTACTGTGACAAAATTTAGTATTTTTGTTAAGAAAGCTACTTATAAACTGTGAAGCTCAAATCTTTCTGGTGATATTTTGTGTTTATATGTACTACCATCTACATACCTTGCTCTATCAGAACATGGGGTTCCCATTTCCAATTCTTTGGATAATGTTAGGTATAGAAGGAACAAGGGCATTTTACTTTTACTTTATTTTTCTAAAGTTTTATTGAATTTGTTACAATATTGCTTCTGCTTTATGTTTTGGTTTTTTGACTGAGAGTCATCTGGGATCTTTACTCCCCAACCAGGGATCCAGCCTGTTTTGGAAAGCAAAGTCTTAAGCTTGAACCACCAGGGAAGTCCCTAGAAAGGCATTTTCAATAAAAACAAATTAACATTTTTGTTTCATTTACTCAATGGTTTTATGTCCCTCAGTAGAATTTAAATTTCATGTAGATTTTATCTGTTTTTATTAATTTTGTAAATTTCTAAGAATTTTCTTTTTGTTGCTCTGTAAATGGTAACTTTTCTTTCATTACATTTGATTTTTGTAACTGGCTACAGTGGAGCTTTTATTGTTTCTAATACCTTATAAGATTTGATTCTCTTGGTATTTACCAATACATGTATGTCATCTACCACTAGTGCCTGCTTCTATCTTTCAGTTTTTATTTATTTCTTATATTATCTAGTTGCATTGGACAGTTTAAAGCAGTGTTAGGTTGTAATGGTGTAGCAGTTACTATTATTTATTACATTTCTATATGCTCTGCTGCTGCTGCTAAGTCGCTTCAATCGTGTCCAACTCTGTGTGACCCCATAGACAGCAGCCCACCAGGCTCCCCTGTCCCTGGGATTCTCCAGGCAAGAACACTGGAGTGGGTTGCCATTTCCTTCTCCAGTGCATGAAAATGAAAAGTGAAAGTGAAGTCGCTCAGTCGTGTCCAACTCTTAGCGAACCCATGGACTGCAGCATACCAGGCTCCTCTGGCCACGGGATTTTCCAGGCAAGGTACTGGAGCGGGTTGCCATTGCCTTCTCCGCTGCGTGCTCTAAACATCATATATTTTAGAGCTAACATCACTTCTGGTCATGTGTTCTTCTGATGGATTTGTTGCTCAAAACCTATTTAAAACTTTTGCATCATATTTAAACTCATGGTCTTGTTTTTATTGTCAGATTTTCATGTCAATGTCAAGTTGACTGTGTGAAAAAGCAATGGTGAGTGTGATGGTTAATTGTGTTTGTCAACTTGAATAGGGTGTGCTGCCCAGTTATTTGACAAATGTTACTTTAGATCTTACTGTAAAAATATTTTGTAGGTGTCATCAACATTAACTATCAGTTAATTCTAAGTAAAGGCTATTACTGTCAATAATAATAGGGGACACCTCATCTAACCAATTAAAGAACAAAATCTGAGGTTTCCTGGGAAGGAAGGAATTCTGTCTCAAAATTGCAGCAAACTCAGAAAACTTGCCTGAGTTCCCAGCATGCTCTTCTGTCTCATGTACTGAAACTTACTCAACCTCCATAGTTTCTGAACCATTGGTTTCAGTTGGTCCAGGTTCTCTGGAGAACCCTGGAATGGTATATTAGGTTTCTTTTCCCTTCCCTTTCCATGATTAGGAAGGCACTATAGATCCATGGACAGGCTTCCCAGGTGGCACCAGTGGTAAAGAGCCCACCTGCCAATTCAGGAAATATAGAGACATGGGTTTGATCCCTGGGTTTGGAAGATCCCCTGGGGGAGGGCACATAAACCCACACCAGTATTCTTGCTTGGAGAAACCCACGGACAGAGGAGACTGGCAGGCTGCAGTCCATGGGGTCGCAAAGAGTCAGACACGACTGAAGTGACTTAGCGCACACACACACATAGATCCATTGACAGGGAAGCCTGGTGTGTTACAGTCCAGGGGTTGTAAAGAGTCCCACATGACTTAGCAATTAAACAACAACATAGATCCATGGGGGCCTCCCTGGTGGCTCAGCCATAAAGAATCCACCTGCCAATGTAGAAGATATGGGTTGGATATGTGGGTTGGGAAGATACCCTGTAGAAGGAAATGGTAACCCACTCCAGTATTCTTACCTGGAAAATTCCATGGACAGAGGAGCCTACAGTCCATGGGTTCACAAAGAGCGGGACCCAATTTAGTGGCTAAATCACCACCACATAGATAGCATGGTAGTTAGGAGGATGGAAGCTGAAGATATAACCTTAATTTTCTGTCTGCATATCACATCACTTAGGAATAGTGGCAATTGTGTTTTTTCCTTTCCAATCATCATCTATTTGCTGTTGTTGCTGTTCTCATATTATTGTACTGATTGCTGCTGCTGCTGCTAAGTCACTTCAGTCATGTCCGACTCTGTGTGACCCCATAGACGGAAGCCCACCAGGCTCCCCCATCCCTGGGATTCTCCAGGCAAGAACACTGGAGGGGGTTGCCATTTCCTTCTCCAATGTGTGAAAGTGAAAAGTGAAAATGAAGTCGCTCAGTCGTGTCCGACCCTTAGCGACCCCACGGACTGCAGCCTACTAGGCTCCTCCATCCATGGGATTTTCTAGGCAAGAGTACTGGAGTGGCTTGCCATTGCCTTCTCTGATTGTACTGATTAGGATCTCTAATAAAATGTTTAATAAGATAGGTGATATTGCTTTGTTTTCTTTCTTCTGTCAAAGGGAAATGATGTTTTGTTTCAGGATTTTTGTTTTTTGTTAATATAGAATAAATACTAGACAAAAACCCTATTGTATTATTTGTAAATGCATTTGAAAAATAAATGCCATAATTCTTCATGTGAAGAGCTTCTCCCATTTGATGTTATGTATATTTGTAAGATATATTTCTCATCTATGGAAGCTGTTAAAATCAGTTATTAAAATAATGTGAGCATAGAAACAGTTATTCATATCACTCTGTCATTAAATGTTAAATTTTCAAAAATAATTAAGCAGAGAGTCAATAGCACTGCATCAGTGAAAATTATCAAAGATAAAATTCTCTTGAGAGCAAAGTTCTTTTATATTGTAAAGAAACTTAAAAAACACAAAATTATTTGAAAATATTGTTATTTATTCTTAAATATTTTTAAATGTTTATTTTTAGCTTTAATCTCCTGAATAAAATATGTTAATGCATGGATATATTCAGTTCAGTCGTGTCTGACTCTTGTGACCCGATGGACTATAGCATGCCAGGCTTCCAAGTCCATCACCAACTCCTGGAACTTACTCAAACTTATGTCTTTCATGGCAGTGATGCCATTCAACCATCTCATCCTCTGTCATCCCCAACTCCTCCCAGCTTCAATCTTTCCCAGCATCAGGGTCTTTTACAATGAGTCAGTTCTTCCCATCAGGTGGCCAAAGTATTGGAGTTTCAGCTTCAGCATCAGTCCTTCCAATTCAGGAATTCAGGACTGATTTCCTTTAGGATTGACTGGTTGGATCTCTTTGAAGTCCAAGGGACACTCAAGACACCCAACACCACAGTTCAAAAGCATCAATTCTTTGGTGCTTGGCTTTCTTTTTAGTCCAACTCTCCCATCCATACATGACTACTGGAAAAAGCACAGCTTTGACTAGATGGTGAGGAAGGCTTTCTTATCTCTTCTTGCTATTCTTTGGTACTCTGCATTCAAATGGGTATATCTTTCCTTTTCTCCTTTGCTTTTTGCTTCCCGTCTTTTCACAGCTATGTGTAAGGCCTCCTCAGACAGCCATTTTGTTTTTTGCATTTCTTTTTCTTGGGGATGGTCTTGATTCATGTCTCCTGTACAATGTCACGAGCTCCATCCATAGCTCATCAAGCACTCTGTTTATCAGATCTAGTCCCTTATATCTGTTTCTCAATTCCACTGTATAGTCATCAGGGATTTGATTTAGGTCATACATGAATGGTCTAGTGGTTTTTCTCCACTTTCTTCAATTTCAGTCCGAATTTGGCAATAAGGAGTTCATGATCCAAGCCACAGTCAGCTCCCAGTCATGTTTTTGCTGAATGTATAGAGCTTCTCCATCTTTGGCTACAAAGAATATAATCTGATTTCGGTGTCGACCATCTGGTGATGTTCATGTGTAGAGTCTTCTTTTGTGTTGTTGGAAGTGGGTGTTTGCTATGACCAGTGCGTTCTCTAGACAGAACTCTATTAGCCTTTACACTGCTTCATTCTGTACTCCAAGGCCAAATTTGCCTGTCACTCCAGGTTTTTCTTGACTTCCTACTTTTGCATTCCAGTCCCCTATAATGAAAAGGACATCTTTTTTGGGTGTTAGTTCTAGAAGGTCTTGAAGGTCTTCATAGAACTGTTCAACTTCAGCTTCTTCAGCGTTACTGGTCAGGGCATAGACTTGAAATATTGAATGGTTTCCCTTGGAAATGAACAGAGATCATTCTGTCGTTTTTGAGATTGCATCCAAGCACTGCATTGTGGACCCTTCTTGACTATTATGGCTACTCCATTTCTTCAAAGGGATTCTTGCCCACAGTAGTAGATATAATGTTCATCTGAGTTAAATTCACCCATTCCAGTCCATCTTAGTTCACTGATTCCTAGAATGTCAATGTTCACTCTTGTCATCTCCTGTTTGACCACTTCCCATTTGCCTAACATTCTGGGTTCCTATGCGATATTGCTCTTTACAGCATCAAATCTTGTTTCTATCACCAGTCACATTCACAACTGGGTGTTGTTTTTGCTTTAGCTCCATCCCTTCATTCTTTCTGGAGTTATTTCTCCACTGATCTCCAGTAGCATATTGGGCACTTACTGATCTGGGGAGTTCATCTTTCAGTGTCCTATCTTTTTGCCTTTTCATACTGTTCATGGGGTTCTAAAGGCAAGAATACTGAAGTGGTTTGCCATTCCCTTCTCCAGTGGACCACATTCTGTATAGTCAAGGCTATGGTTTTTCCAGTGGTCATGTATGCATGTGAGAGTTGGACTATAAAGAAAGCTGAACACCAAAGAATTGATGCTTTTGAACTGTGGTGTTGGAGAAGACTCTTGAGAGTCTCTTGGACTGCAAGGAGATCCAACCAGCCCATCTTAAAGGAGATCAGTCCTGGGTGTTCATTGATATGACTGATGTTGAAGCTGAAACTCCAATACTTTGACCACCTGATGGGAAGAGCTGACTCATTGGAAAAGACCCTGATGCTGAGAAAGATTGAGGGCTAGTAGGAGAAGGGGATGACAGAGGATGAGATGGTTGGATGGCATCATTGGCTCGATGGACGTGGGTTTGGGTGGACTCTGGGACTTGGTGACGGACAGGGAGGCCTGGCGTGCTGCGGTTCATGGGGTCACAAAGAGTCAGACACGACTGAGTGAACTGAACTGAACTGACTAGATAGACATTTGTTAGCAAAGTAATGTCTCTGCTTTTTAGTATGCTGTCTAGTTTGTTCATAGCTTTTCTTATAAGGAGCAAGTGTCTTTAATTTCATGGTTGCAATCACCATCTGCAGTGATTTTGGAGCCCCCCAAAATAAAGTCTGACACTCTTTCCATTGTTTCCCTATCTATTTGCCATTAAGTGATGGGACTGGATGCCGTGATCTTAGTTTTTTGAATGTTGAGTTTTTAGCCAACCTTTTCACTCTCCTCTTTCACTTTGATTAAGAGACTCCTTAGTTCTTCTTCACTTTCTGCCATAAGGGTGGTGTAATCTTCATGTCTGAGGTTATTGATATTTTTCCCAGCAATCTTGATTCCAGCTTGTGCTTCATTCAGCCTGGAATTTCTCATGATGTACTCTGCATATACGTTAAATAAGCAGGGTGACAATATACAGCCTTGACATACTTCTTTCCCAATTTGGAACCAGTCTGTTGTTTCATATCCAGTTCTCACTGTTGTTTCTTGACCTACATACAGATCTCTCAGGAGGCAGGTTAGGTGGTCTGGTATTCCCATCTCTTGAAGAATTTTCCACAGTTTGTTGTGATCCACACAGTCAAAGGCTTTAGCATAGTCAATAAAGCAGTAGTAGATGTTTTTCTTGAACTCTCTAGCTTTTTTGACGATCCAGTGATGTTGGCAATTTGATCTCTGGTTCCTCTGCCTTTTCTAAATCTAGCTTGAACATCTGGAAGTTCACAGTTCATGTACTGTTGTAGTCTGGTTTGGAGAATTTTGAGCATTACTTTGCTAGCGTGTGAGTGCAGTTGTGTGGTAGTTTGATCATTCTTTGGCATTGCCTTTCTTTGGGATTGGAATGAAAACTGACCTTTTCCAGTTCTGTGGCCACTGCTGAGTTTTCCAAATTTTCTCGCATATTGAGTGCAGCACTTTCACAACATCATCTTTGAGGATTTGAAATAGCTCAAAAGGAATTCCATCACCTACACTAGCTTTGTTTGTAATGATGCTTCCTAAGGCCCACGTGACTTTGCATTCCAGAATGTCTGGCTCTAGGTGAGTGATCACACCATCCTGTTTATCTGGGTTGTGAAGATCTTTTTTGTATAGTTTTTCTTTGTATTCTTGCCACCTCTTCTTAATATCTTCTGTTAGGTCCCTACCATTTCTGTCCTTTACTGAGCCCATCTCTTCATGAAATGTTCCCTTGGTGTTTCTGTTTTTCTTGAAGAGACCTCTATTCTTTCCCATTCTATTGTTTTCCTCCTTTTCTTTGGATATATTACCAATAAATAAATATAAATATATAAATATGGGATAATATTGGCAAGAACAATCTTCTGATAGTTGGTAAACATGTTTTGTAATTTTTATACCATAGTATTTTTTGCAATCATAGTGTATCTTATTGAACTTTAAAAACTACTGTTAGACTTGAGCTCTCAAAATTTTGATAGGTTTTTTTAGTGAACATTACCATGTGGTTAAGAACTTTTCTCTTCAGGGCAGGATATACATGAAAGCCAGAGTGTTTTTAAGCAATGGGCAGATAGATAGGAGGCATGTGTGAAAGTCAAAGGTACAGATCAAAACAGAAACCAGTTTTTAAACTTGGTGTCTAGATTGAAAGAAGGGGTCAAGAGAATGATCCAGAAGTATTTATCTTGATGGTTTGGAGAAAATAATTAAAGGTTGGTGGTTAAACCCTTTGTTTGGAAAAAAAATAAAACAACAAAAAATAATTCCTTAGGCACAGAGCTGCAGGAAGTTGTTGACATATACAGTATCTCTATAGACAGTTCACCTCTGAGGTAGGCTGAGGGAGATATACACAAATAATCATTCTTCTGCTAAAGTTCTGCTAAATCTTTGAGACATCCAAACAAAGATGCCAAGTATACAGGTGGATATATGAGTGAGCCTATAGTTTTTCCCATGGTCATGTATGCATGTGAGAGTTGGACTATAAAGAAAGCTGAGCGCTGAAGAATTGATGCTTTTGAACTGTGGTGTTGGAGAAGACTCTTGAGAGTCCCTTGGACTGCAAGGCGATCCCACCAGTCCATCCTAAAGGAGATGAGTCTCGGGTGTTCATTGGTAGGATTGATGTTGAAGCTGAAACTCCAATACTTTGGCCACCTGATGCAAAGAGCTGACTCATGTGAAAAGACCCTGATGCTGGGAAAGATTGAGGGCAGGAGGAGAAGGGGACGACGGAGGATGAGATGGTTGGATGGCATCACTGACTCGATGGACATGGGTTTGGGTAGACTCCGGAAGTTGGTGATGGACAGGGAGGCCTGGTGTGCTGTGGTTCATGGGGTCACAAAGAGTTGGATACGACTGAGCGACTGAACTTGGTTATGGTATTTTAGAAGGTAATAAAACTTTAAGAAAGGAGTAGATGAAGTTACCTAGGGAAAGAGTATATAATGAGAAAATAGTCATAGATGCAATCTGGGATTTAGAATTCAAATAGCAGACAAAGATTTGATGATGGAGACTGAGGTGAAATAGCTAGAGAAGAGAGAAAATAAGAGTGAAGGGACATGGATGCTGATAAGAAAATAGCCATTCTATATTCTTCATAAGTATCTTCATAAATATCTCATAAAATTCAGGTTAATGGATGCTACATAATAAATAATTTATAACACAGTTCAGTTTTTCTCCCTAAAAGGCTAACAATCTCTGCCTATATATACCTCATTTTGGAGAAGAATCAAAACTTCCTTTATTAATGTAAGTAATTTTCTCTCATCTGGAAAGGTCCTCATATTCCAATCTGTTCTCTTTTCATTTGGGTTAACAGTAGACCAACAGAAAGTGCTTCTGTTGTGCTTCCTATTTTATACCTGCCCTGAGGATTTATCTGATATTCCCAGCTGTCATTGGTACCTTGCTTCCTGCCCCAGGTTGAAGGAGGTCTTTAGGTTTAGTAAGCATGAGTGGGTGCAGTCATAATTAGTTGATAGCAGAAAGAGTTGAACAAGTTGTCCAGCTATTGCAAGAATTCTTTGGATGAGCCAAACAGAGATATTACTGTAACAAGGCAGAAGGATGAAGTCAGTAGTGGGAAAAATTCAGGTTCTCTTTCTTCCATTTTGATCCTGGAGTAGCTGGAAGGCTTAATTCAGAGAACTAATATAGATTCTTTCTTTTTGCCCTTCATAATTTGTTGGTACCCTCAGGTTGATAATTTAGAGAAATAATTGTTGAATTATTAAATCCCCCAAAAAAGATAGAATTCATTTAACAATTGCTGTGAAATCATGCATAAGATCTAACCCATACTGGTCTTTATTATATCTGGTCTACAGAAAAATGAGCAAGAATTGGAATCTAATTATATCTGGTAGAAAGCTGAGCTAAAGATAAGGAGGATTCTACTAGACTGGGAAAAGTGACAAATAAATATTGTAGAATAATTCATATTGCTATAATGGCATGTAAATTTAATTCATTGGTCTTTATCTCTACTATTTTAATAAAAGTAGAATTTTCTTCATGATAATTCATTAGTTCAGAAGTATTGTGTTTAACTCCCTTTCAAACTCTATTATAATAAAGCCAATCCAGTTGTATTCTGGATTTAATATAAGGCTTTTCACAGTCTGATAGTTGCTCAGTCATGCCTGACTCTTTGCAACCCTTTGGACTGTAGCCTGCCAGACACCTCTGTCCATGGAATTTTCCAGGCAAGATTTACTGGAGTGGGTTGCCATTTCCTCCTCCAGGGGATCTTCCTGACCCAGGGATCCTGCATTGCAGGAGTCACAGTCTGAGAAGATCTCAATTGTTAGTTTGCTAATTGCATCTTTGTCCCAAATGTTATACATTTGGATGTATAACAAGAAGATACCAATAATCATAGTAAGAGACTGTGGTGGCTTTTTTTGGTGGGCAGGAGAAGTGCTATAAAACTGTAAGAAGTTGTTTAAATAAAATGAGAAGTGAGAGATAACTTTTCATGGAACTATGAGTTCTTAGGTATCCCCAAATTCCACCTGGGAACAGTTGGTGAGAAGATAACAGTGCATGTCCTCAGGAGTTTATACCATTCTCTAGAACTCTGCGATGCAACCTAAGCCATTTGACTGTCGCGGAGTTCTAGTCCTGCATCTGCGATCTTACAAGATACTGGAAATGATTGAAAAAATTCTGTTTACTGCATGATAGGAGAAGGAAATGGCAACCCACTCCAGTGTTCTTGCCTGGAGAATCCCAGGGACGGGGGAGCCTGGTGGGCTGCCATCTATGGGGTCACACAGAGTCGGACACGACTGAAGTGACTTAGCAGCAGTAGCAGCAGAGTAAAGATGTTTTTTCCCAGTAGCATCTCTCTGTAGCTCTAGACTTTAGGTATCTCTGCGCTCCTTTCTCCACAAAGAAACCATGAAGTAATGTCAAATAATTAATCACCTAAAATATTTACTCCATGCCTATTTCCACCATTAATATACTCAAGAAAATGAACAAATATTAATTATATTTTTGTGTATATTGTTCCTTGTTTTTCATATATTTGAAAATTAAAGTTGGTAAAATATCTCATTTTTGATGTAGATAATTGACACCATGTGTATGTCGCTAAAGGTGAAAAGTAAAAATATTTGCTTTCTTTAAATGTGAATAGCAGCCCCAAAGCATTGGAGGGACAGCAGTCACATTGCTTGGCTTCCACTTTCTCTTTCAGATAAAGAGACTGAAAAGTCCCAATTTAAAAAATTTGTTGTAGATTCCCTTGTAGTTTGGACTTTGGATTTCAGTTATTCTCTGGAAAACAGATACACCTGTGAGAGGTTTAGAAGGCAAAAGAGAGGTAAACGCCAACTTCCTACTGCTGTTGCAGCCAGTAAACAACGTCTAGAAACACTGATATTTATAAACGGTTGACAAAGTTTGTAATTTCTTAACCTGTTTCTATCAGGTTTTAACATTTGCTTGCATAGAATTAATTCCTTGAGTCTTCTGTCATCTCAGTATTATGATTTTGCAAGTAAAAAAAAAGTGCCCTTTTCTTACCAGGAGTGCTGATGGGTTCTTTGCTTGCTTTACTGTTTGTTTTATTACCATTGATTATTTTTGGTTCCTTTCACTAGGTTTTTGGGAGAAGGTCTTTGAATCTCAATATTGTCCTTCTGCTATGCTATCCTGTCCGCTAGGTGCATTCAATCTTTATAGGTGGTGTGAGTGCCAGGGAAAACATAGGAAAACCTCATTTTATCCCTTTTCACTTTATTGTGCTTCACACATACTGTGTCTTTTACAAATAAAAGGTTTGTAATAACCCTGTATTGAGCAAGTCTATTGGTGCATTTTTTCCAACAGCATTTGCTCCTTTCATGTCTCTGCATCACATTTTGGAAATTCTCACAATATTTCAAACCTTTTCATTACAATTGTATTTGTAATGATGATCTGTTATGAGTAATCTCTGGTGTTACTACTATGATTTGCTAAAGGCTGAGATGATGGTTAGAAATTTTTAGCAATATAACAGATTTTAATTAAGGTATGTGAGTTGTTTTTTAGGCATAATGCTATTGTACACCTAATAGACTGCAGTAGAGTATAAACATATCTTTAGCTTAGCTTAGCTTAAGTCACTTAGTCGTGTCTGACTCTTTGCGACCCCATGGACTGTAGCCTACCAGGCTCTGACGTCCGTGGGATTCTCCAGGCAAGAGTACTGGAGTGGGTTGCCCTTTCCTTCTCCAAAAAACCCAAAAAAGTGTTACTTGCTTTATTGTGATAGTCACTTGATTGTGGGGCTCTGGACTAAACCTACAATATCTCCATGGTATGCCTGTAATCCACTCAGTTGGGTCAGTTTACAGGAACCACCAAACCTGGAAAATGAGCTAGCCATTTCACAGTTTTCTCTCATTCAGTAGTAGATAACTGATGAAGCAACATGTATCGACAAAAATTTGTCTGCATTGACTACGTTGAAAGATACCAAAGGCCTGAGATACTCAATAATTCCCTAATTATGGGCTTGATAAATTCTTTAGCATTCACACATCAGCCCTGTTTCAATTGCATCTTTGTTCACTGTATAACCTCGTCTGAAGTCATCCCCTACACTTCACTCTAAGCCAGTAAGAACTTCACTAGATACTTGCCATTTACTGTTTACTTTCTTTGCTTGTTGCTTTTTACATATAATATGGTTATTAGAACCAGGGTAGGCAAGGGGTTAGGAGAGTGAATTGCAACTGGTAATGGTGCCAGTTAAGTTCTGTCTCAGCCAGGACCTCCCCTCCATTTGACTGAAAGTCACTTGTGTTCCTGTCTCATGCCACCTATATGGTAACAGTAATTTAGAGACTTTCTAGCTGCTGTCTCCTTGTCTACTTTGATGTCCTTAACGTCTCCCCAAATTTACTAAGACCCAAAACATTCCCACCCTTTAGTTCAATACATCTTTTTATTCCTTAGTCTAAATACATCTATTTAGTGTGTAATAAATTTCTAGCTTATAATTGTTTTCATATTATCTTTATGACAAATGCTAAATAGTATAAATTAACTTTATCAGTATTCAAAACTGTGAAAAATATAAATACATGAAAAAAAGATTTTTATCCCTTAATCAGCATGAATTAATATTTTATTTACTTAATTGTTCTTTTGTCATCTACTTAAATCATTATATGATAAAGCATGATGTAATTAGGATGCAGAATTAGAATAGGTCAATAATAATGATTTAAAGAACTGAAAATTTTAAAAAATCACACAGTATTTTATAATTTACAAATGTATCATCAATTTGATAAAGTTACTTTTTTCTTATAAGAAGGACTACTGCAAAGGGAATTCTTGAATTAATAGAAGCCTCATGAATAATGGCAAATAGATACTTCATGAAACAGGATGAAACCATGCTTCATGGTGGCCTTGAATATGAAATTTCCTTTCTGACAGTGCTTCTGGGTTTTCAATCAGTCCTTGGAATTGAATAGCACTTAGGCCTCTGTGTGTAGAGATCAGATATTTCATGAACCCAAGGACCTGTTTAATTGTTTGTGAATACTAAGAATTCTGTAAAAATTATAGAAATAAATTCTTGTGAAGGAGCAATGAACACAGATCTAGGGGTGGATTTTTAAGAAGAAAGACTGAGATATTTCGTTACATTTTGGAAGAATTGTTGCTTGAAATCTCATGTTAAGATGTGTTCATTCAGGTGCCAAGAGCAATAGGTTGATGGATTACCGTACAAAGGGGAAAAAAGGAGAGGAAGGTACAGCACTACATATGTTGCTAAACTCATTTCACCTGTAAAGGAAAGAATATTGATTTCATTCATCTCACTTAGTTGGGAGTCTGACTCAAGAAAAATTTAAGTTCATTGACATCAACTCTAAAGATGACAGGATTGTATTGAGAGCAGAAAAAAAGAGACCAGAAAAATGATAAATGTAACTTCATTAAGAAAATTTAAAAACACTATTTTTCTTCATGATAAGGCAGCAAAGGAGCCAGAGATTCTGGCTGCATCTTTAATCTATGGTGACCTCAATGGCATTTGTGATCTATGGGCTTCAACTTATGAGCATGCATGAATGTGTGTGTGTGTGTGTGTGTGTGTGTGTGTGTGTTTTCAAGAACAAGCGGGACACACAGGTCAAAAGAAGTAGTGCATAAAACTTTTTTTCCCTGAAGGATACTTGTTTTACATGTGCATGTGTTTTGAAAATAACAAGAAACTTTATAAAATAATTCAATAAATATAATATTTCAATATAACAGTTTTTTCATCAAAATAATTATAGTTTTTCACCTAGTGAATTATTCTCTTTTACTTTTTTATCATACTTTTAATTTATTTATTTTGATTGGAGGCTAATTACTTTACATTATTGTATTGGTTTTGCCATACTTTTAAAAAATTAAAACGAAATTTTATGCAATTTTTATAGGCTACTTTCAGTTTACAATTATCACAAAATATTGGTTATATCCCTTACATTGTACAATACAACCTTGAGCCTATCTTATACCCAATAATTTGTACCACCCACTCACCCACTCCTGTTTTGATCCCCCCACGTCCCACAACCGGTAACACCTAGTTTATTCTCTATATCTTTGAGTCTGCTTTTTTTGTTATGTTCACTAGTTTGTTGTATTTTTTAAATTCCACATATATATAAGTGATATGACACAATATGTCTTTCTCTATCTAACTTACTTCACTTAGCATAATGCCTGGCAGATTCATACATGTTACTGCGAATGGCAAATTTTCATTCTTTTTAATGACTGAGTAGTATCCCACTATATTTGTGCGTGGTGTATGGTTTTACACACATACATATATGGGCTTTCCAGGTGGCTCAGTGGAAAGAATCCACCTGCTAATGCAGAAGATGCCAATTCCATCCCTGGGTAGGAAGATACCCTGGAGAGGGAAATAGCAACACACTCCAGTATTCTTGCCTGGAAAATCCCATGGATAGTGGAGCCCGGTGGGCTACAGTCATTATGGGTCAGAAAAAGTCTGACATGACTTAACTCCTAAGCATACATATGTTCCACCTCTTTTTTAATCCATTCATCTATTGATGGACCATCTGTGATGTCCATTAGTGGAGTCTTCTCTTGTGTTGTTGGAAGAGAGTGTTCACTATGACCAGTGCATTCTCTTGGAAAAATTCTGTTAGCCTTTGCCCTGCTTCATTTTGTACTCCAAGGCCAAACTTGCCTGTTACTCCAGGTATATCTTGACTTCCTACTTTTGCATTCCAGACCTTTATAATGAAAAGGACATATTTTTGGGGTGTTAGTTCTAGAAGGTCTTGAAGGTCTTCATAGGAACTGTTCAACTTCAGCTTCTTTAGCATTACTGGTCGGGGCACAGACTTAAATTACCGTGATATTGAATGGCTTGCATTGGAAATGAACAGAGATCATTCTGTTGTTTTTGAGATTGCATCCAAGTACTGCATTTCAGGCTCTTTTGTTGACTATGATGGCTACTCCATTTATTCTAAGGGATTCTTGCCCACAGTAGTAGATATAATGGTCATCCAAGTTAAATTCACCCATTCCAGTCCATTTTAGTTTGCTGATTCCTAGAATGTCTACGTTCACTCTTGCCATCTCCTATTTGACCACTTCCAATTTACCTTGATTCATGGACCTAGCATTACAGATTCCTATGCAATCTGCTTCATTGACTATGCCAAAGCCTTTGAATGTGTGAATCACAATAAACTGTGGAAAATTCTGAAAGAGATGGGAATCCCAGACCACCTGACTTGCCTCTTGAGAAACCTGTATGCAGGTCAGGAAGCAACAGTCAGAACCGTACATGGAACAGACTGGTTCCAAATAGGAAAAGGAGTACGTCAAGGCGGTATATTGTCACCTTGCTGATTTAACTTATATGCAGAGTACATCATGAGGAACGTTGGGCTGGAAGAAGCACAAGCTGGAATCAAGATTGCCGGGAGAAATATCAATAACCTCAGATATGCAGATGACACCACCCTTATGGCAGAAAGTGAAGAGGAACTCAAAAGCCTCTTGATGAAAGTGAAAGAGGAGAGTGAAAAGGTTGGTTTGAAGCTCAACATTCAGAAAGCAAAGATCATGGCATCTGGTCCCATCACTTCATGGGAAATAGATGGGGAAACAGTGGAAACAGTGTCAGACTTTATTTTCTTGGGCTCCAAAATCACTGCAGATGCTGATTGCAGCCATGAAATTAAAAGACATTTTCTCCTTGGAAAGAAAGTTATGACCAACCTAGATAGCATATTAAAAAGCAGAGACATTACTTTGCCAACCAAGGTCCATCTAGTCAAGGCTATGGTTTTTCCCGTGGTCATGTATGGATGTGAGAGTTGGACTGTGAAGAAAGCCAATCGCTGAAGAATTGATGCTTTTCAACTGTGGTGCTGGAGAAGACTCTTGAGAGTCCCTTGGACTGCAAGGAGATCCAACTAGTCCATTCTAAAGGAGATCAATCCTGGGTGTTCATTGGAGAGACTGATGCTAAAGCTGAAACTGCAATACTTTGGCCACCTCATGCGACGAGTTGACTCACTGGAAAAGACTCTGATGCTGGGAAAGGTTGGGGGCAGGAGGAGAAGGGGACGCCGGAGAATGAGATGGCTGGATGGCATCACCGACTCTATCGACATGAGTTTGACTGAACTCCGGGAGTTGGTGATGGACAGGGAGGCCTGGTGTGCTGTGATTCATGGGGTCACAGAGAGTCGGAAACGACTGAGCTACTGAACTGAACTGAACTGAACTGATGCAATATTGTTCTTCACAGCATCGGAATTTGCTACCATCACCAGTCACATCCACAATCAGGTGTTGTTTTTGCTTTGGTTCCATCTCTTCATTCTTTCTGGAGTTATTTCTCCACTCTTCTCTGGTAGCATATTGGGCATCTACTAAGCTTGGGAGTTCATCTTTCAGTTTCCTATCTTTTTGCCTTTTCATACTGTTCATGGAGTTTTCACCAGATGGTCAATACCGAAATCAGATTGATTATATTCTTTGCAGCCAAAGATGGAGAATCTCTATACAGTCAGCAAAAACAAGACCAGGAGTTGACTGTGGCTCAGATCGTGAACTCTTTATTGCCAAATTCAGACTGAAATTGAAGAAAGTGGAGAAAACCACTAGACCATTTAGGTATGACCTAAATCAAATCCCTTATGATTATACCATGGAAGTGAGAAATAGATTCACGGGATTAGATCTGATAGACAGGGTGCCGGAAAACTATGGATGGATGTTTGTGACATTGTACAGGAGACAAGGAGCAAGACCACCCCAAGAAAAAGACATGCAAAAAGGCAAAATTCTTGTCTAAGGAGGCCTTAAAAATAGCTGAGAAAGGAAGATACATGAAATGCAAAGGAAAAAGGCAAGATATACCCATTCGAATTCAGAATTCCAAACAATAACAAGGAGAGATAAGAAAGCCTTCCTCAGTGATCAGTGCAAAGAAATAGAGGAATATAACAGAATGAGAAAGACTAGAGATGTCTTCAAGAAACGTAGAGATACCAAGGGGACATTTCATGCAAAGATGGGCTCAATAAAGGGCAGATATGTATGGACCTAACAGAAGCAGAAGATATGAAGAAGAGGTGGCAAGAATACACAGAAGAACTACACAAAAACCATCTTCATGACCCAGACAACCACAGTGGTGTGATCACTCACCTAGAGCCAGACATCGTGGAATGTGAAGTCCAGTGGGCCTTAGGAAGCATTACTGTGAACAAAGCTAGTGGAGGTGATGGAATTCCTTTTGCACTATTTCAGATCCTCAAAAGTGATGCTGGAAAAGTGCTGCACTCAATATGCCAGCAAATTTGGAAAACTCAGCAGTGGCCACAGAACTGGAAAAGGTCAGTTTTCATTCCAATCCCAAAGAAAGGCAGTGTCAAACAATGTTCAAACTACTGCACAGTTGCACTCATCTCACACACTAGCAAAGTAATGCTCAGAATTCTCCAAGCCAGGCTTCAACAGTATGTGAACTATGACATTCCAGATGTTCAAGCTGGATTTAGAAAAGGCAGAGGAACCAGAGATCAAATTGCCAACGTCCATTGGGTTATCGAAAAAACAAGAGAGTTCCAGAAAGACATCTACTTCTGCTGTATCAGCTATGGCAAACTCTTTGATTGTGTGTATCACAACATACTGTGGAAAATTTTTCAAGAGATGGGACTACCAGATCACCAGACCTGCCTCCTGAGAGATCTGTATGCAGGTCAAGAAGCAACAGTGAGAACTGGACATGAAACAGCAGACTGGTTCCAAACAGGGAAAGGAGTACGTCATGGCTGTATATTGTCACCCTGCTTATTTAACTTATATGCAGAGTACATCATGTGGAATGCCAGACTGGATGAAGCACAAGCTGGGATCAAGATTGCTGGGAGAAATATCAATAACCTCAGACATGCAGATGACACCACCCTTATGGCAGAAATTGAAGAAGAACTAAGGAACCTCTTAATCAAAGTGAAAGAGGAGAGTAAGAAAGCTGACTTAAAACTCAACTTTCTAAAAACTAAGATCATGGCATCCAGTCCCATCACTTCATGGCAAATAGATGGGGAAACAATGGAAACAGTAAGACATTTTATTTTGGGGGGCTCCAAAATCACTGCAGAAAATGACTTCAGCCATGAAATTAAAAGATGCTTGCTCTTTGAAAGAAAAGCTATGACCAACCTAGACAGCATATTAAAAAGCAGAGGGATTACTTTGCCAACAAAGGTCCATCTAGTCAAAGTTATGGCCTTTCCAGTATTCATGTATGGATGTGAGACTTGGACTATAAAGAAAGCTGAAAGCTGAAGAATTGATGCTTTTGAACTGTGGTGTTGGAGAAGACTGTTGAATGTCCTTTGGACGGCAAGGAGATAAACCAGTCCATCCTAAAGGAAATCAGTCCTGAATATTCATTGGAAGGACTGATGCTGAAGCTGAGACTCCAATACTTTGGCCACCTGATGCAAAGAACTGACTCATTGGAAAAGACCTTGATGCTGGGAAAGATTGAAGGCAGGAGGATAAGGTGATGACAGAAGATGAGATGTTTGTGTGGCATCACCAACTCAATGGACTTGCATCTGAGTAAGCTCCCAGTATTGGTGATGGACAGGGAAGCCTGGCTTGCTTCAGTCCATGTGGTCATAAAAAGTCTGACATGACTTAGTGACTGAACTGTATTGATGGACACTTTGGTTGCTTCCATATCTTCGCAGTTGTCAATAATGGTGCTATAAACATTGGGCTGCATTTATCTTTAGTAACTAGTGGTTTTTTTTTTTTTTTCAAATATATATCTCAGAGTGGAATTGCTAGATCATACAGTAGTTCTATGTTCAGTTTTTTGAGAGATCTCCATACTGTTCCACAGTGAGTGCACCAATTTACATTTCTACCAACAGTGTACAAGTGTTCCCTATTGTTTACACCCTCACCAATAATTGTTATTTGTGTTCTTTTTGATGATAACTATTCTGACAGATATGAGGCAATACTTCATTGTATTTGTGTTTCCCTGATGATTGACTATATTGAGCATCTTTTCATGAACCTGTTGGCAATCTTTATTTGGGCTTCCCTGGTGGCCCAGAGGTTAAAAGCGTCTGCCTGCAATGCAGGAGACCTGGGTTCGATCCCTGGGTTGAGATGATCCCCTGGAGAAGGAAATGGCAAACCACTCCGGTATTCTTGCCTGGAGAATCTCATGGACGGAGGAGCCTGGTGGGCTACAGTCCACAGGGTCGCAAATAGTCGGACCATACTTTAAAAAAAAATCATGGAAAATATCACCATTGCTGACTCTGAGTGTTAAAATGTTTGCTGTGACTCTTTAATACCTGTCTATATCCTTAGCATATATCTGAATGTTTTCTACATATAAAGTATTACACTAGATACTATGAGAGACATACAAATGAATCAAACAAAGAAGGTATCTTCAGGGAGACCCCTTTCATCTACTACTTAAGAGAGTATCTTTTCTGGTGAAAGTTTTTTTCTAATTCTGGATGGCAGACACACTTTGGAAGGCAAGAACTACTGTCCTTAGTCTAGTGGGAATTATTACAAGCAGAATATGAGTGTGATCTGCCACCTGAATGAAAGCAGGGTCCACCCTTGTAAACAGAAACGGCACCTAGATAGATGTTTTGGATCCTTTTTGCAATAAAGGATTGTTAGAATACTATGCAGTTTACTGGCAAGAAGTAAAACTCCCCAGTAGAAATTCTTGTATTGACTTCATCTGACAGTCAACATACACTTCTACAGTAAGTCCTAGCATCAGAATGAGAGTTGGAGAGACAGAAGAACTGATGGATAAAGGAGAATGGGTTAATAGTATTTAGGGCCAGAGAGAGGCTACTTGAGAGATTGAATTTCAGGCAGGCAATTAAAAACTGCATTACTTATTTCCTATGGCCTATAAATAGTTATGAAAAGATAAATTAGTTTTACACAATTTAAATACCCAAAGTAGATTTTTAATTCGACAAATTGGGCAAGGTAACATACTTTATCATTTTATGTAAATTCTTCTGAACTATTGTGTTCAGATATGTGTAAAAAGATAAAGGCAAAGCTCCTTTTAAGCAGCTAAGAGTGGCTGGGTTCATTAAGTTATTACCTGTAGCAATATTGTACAAAGTAATTAGTGAAGGCTGTGAGCAATGAGCTCCAAATGAGGGAGGTGTGAATGACTAGAAAATGGCTAAGGGAATAAATCTCTCCTAAATTACAGGTAACTTGTAAGTATCTCTTGCCTTCTTTTGTTGGTAGTAGCAGGAACTATGTAATGGAGAAGCAACAACCCTTCATCAAAAAGATAAGAAAGTCTTAAACATTTTAAAGCTAAATGGAAATGATAATGTCAGAGATAAGGTCAGTTTTGGAGAGCAAATAATTAAACTGGGATGTTTTGGTTTTCAGCTTTTCTACCTAGACACTGAGAGGTGAGGTGCTGAAGTGAAAGACTAGAGCACTGTCGAAGCCTAGTTAAAGATTTGGGGTAAATCTTCATTTTGTACCGCATTAGGAGATTAACTGATCTAAATTAAGTAATGATAGATAAAAATTGAAATATATGAAAGGCAGAATATTTAATTCAGTGCATATTTATGGTTCCTCATTTTGTCATTTTTTCCTTAAAATTGCTATCGACGGTAAAGAATCTGCCTGAAATGCGGTAGACCCGGGTTTGATCCAGGGGATCTTCCTGGAATGGCTACCTACTCCAGTAGGTAGGGAATGGCTACCTACTCCAGTATTCTGGGCTGAAGAATTCCATGGACAGAGCAGCCTGAAAGTACATGAATTTGCAAAGAGTTGGACACGACTGAACAAGTCATTCTCAAAATTCGCCAAGCCAGGCTTCAGCAATACGTGAACCGTGAACTACCAGATGTTCAAGCTGGTTTTAGAAACGGCAGAGGAACCAGAGGTCAAATTGCCAACATCCGCTGAATCACGGAGAAAGCAAGAGAGCCAGAAAAACATCTATTTATGCTTCATTGACTATACCAAACCCTTTGACTGGGTGGATCACAACAAACTGTGGAAAATTCTGAAAGAGATGGGAATACCAGACCACCTGACCTGCCTCTTGAGAAACCTATATGCAGGTCAGGAAGCAACAGTTAGAACTGGACATGGAACAACAGACTGGTTCCAAATAGGAAAAGGGGTACATCAAGGTTGTATATTTTCACCCTGCTTATTTAACTTCTATGCAGAGTACGTCATGAGGAATGCTGGGATGGAAGAAACACAGGCTGGAGTCAAGATTGCCGGGAGAAATATCAATAACCTCAGATATGCAGATGACACCACCCTTATGGCAGAAAGTGAAGAGGAACTAAAAAACGTCTTGATGAAAGTGAATGAAGACAGTGAAAAAGTTGGCTTGAAGCTCAACATTCAGAAAACTAAGATCATGGCATCTGGTCCCATCACTTCATGGGAAATAGATGGGGAAACAGTGGAAACAGTGTCAGACTTTATTTTTTTGGGGCTCCAAAATCACTGTGGATGCTGATTGCAGCCATGAAATTAAAAGATGCTTTCTTCTTAGAAGGAAAGTTATGACCAACCTTGATAGCATATTAAAAAGCAGAGACATTACTTTGCCAACCAAAGTCCGTCTAGTGAAGGCTATGGTTTTTCCGTGGTCATGTATGGATGTAAGAGTTGGACTGTGAAGAAAACTGATCACCGAAGAATTGATGCTTTTGAACTGTGGTGTTGGATCAGACTCTTGAGAGTCCCTTGAACTGCAAGGAGATCCAACCAGTCCATTCTAAAGGAGATCAGTCCTGGGTGTTCATTGGAAGGACTGATGATAAAGCTGAAACTCCTACTTTGGCCACCTCATTGGAAGAGTTGACTCATTGGAAAAGACTCTGATGCTGGAAGGGATTGGGGGCAGGAGGAGATGGGGACGACAGAGAATGAGATGGCTGGATGGCATCACCGACTCTATGGACATGAATTTGAGTGAACTCCGGGAGTTGGTGATAGACAGGGAGGCCTGGTGTGCTGTGATTCATGGGGTCACAAAGAGTCAGACATGATTGAGTGACTGAACTGAACTGAAATGAGCAACTATCACTCACTATCACTATATATAGTTTGGCAATTTTTGGTATTTTATCTTTTTAAAACTAACACCAACTGAATCCCATGCTAAACTATTTGAATGAAATACAGCATAGTTAGGCAACTGGGTACCGGAAAATACTCTGCACGAATTTTTTTAAAATGTAGGGAAGATAAAGTGGATAAATTCTAGAATAACTTCCAAGAGATGGGACATGCATTAGCTTGTTAACTGTAAAATTCAAAAGGCAGCTATGGCTGTGAAATTCGTGGTTGTTTTCCTCTGAGGGACACAGTGTTCCAGAACATCCTGTGGAGCAGGAACTCCCTTAATGCTGGTTAAACAAAATGCTAGTTGCTTTGCTTGAATGATAATCCCTTTAATTGGACATGTTGAGCCACAGACAAGTGACTAAATGCTATCTCTTTTGTGCTAGCTGAGTCACTTTGTTTCCCTACTCAGATCCATAGACATACATGAAGCGTATTCATTTAACACAATTGGGTTCTCACTGCTTTCTTCAAGCACATCAATCCAGAAAACCCAGGGAGAAACGTACTTGTATTAAACATAATATAGTGTGAATTCCCAAAGAACAGCATATATAACATGGTAAATGAAAAACAAAACTGTATAAAGCTCCTTATTCAATTGAACTTCACCTCAGTCTTTTCTCTCCACTTGTCTCTTATTCTGTACAGAAAATTGAATGAGGCTTGAAGGCATTTTCCTTAAGAACTAGGAAGTGTTTTAGAATTTAGTATCAACGTCAAGGTAGAAAATCTGTTTTTAACACTTATAAGACAATTTATTTGTTGCCATTCATATTTTCTGCAACTGTGTCTTTTTTTCTATTCCCTAGAAGCTTTCTTTTCCCCTTTGGAACTTCTGCACTTCGTTTTTTAACATTTCTACTTCTTGTTCAAATTGTGCTTGCTAAAAACCTTGTTGTAGGCTACACAACTGATTACAAGCCATCAACAGAGATTTTACACATAAACAGGCTGAGATTTTGACAATTTTATTCAAGGAAAAATAGCTCCTTTAGGTAATGGTTAATTATTCACAACTTCAGAGAAATCTGTGTTATCTTCAAACTAACTTCTGAAAAAAGACTTGTGTTTCTTTGGAAGTCATCTTAGGGACTCTAGAAATTTTTTGAGTTTATGCTTTTTTTTTTTTCCTTCATATGGAGGATAAAGGTTGATTTCTTTACCTTTTTTTTCCCCATGCACACTTTTCTTATTTGAGAAACACTACTCCCAGATGCTTTGGAAGGACTGATGCTAAAGCTGAAACTGCAATACTTTGGCCACCTAATGCGACGAGTTGACTCACTGGAAAAGACTCTGATGCTGGGAAAGGTTGGGGGCGGGAGGAGAAGGGGACGACAGAGAATGAGATGGCTGGATGGCGTCACCGACTCTATGGACATGAGTTTGAGTGAACTCCGGGAGTTGGTGATGGACAGGGAGGCCTGGTGTGCTGTGATTCATGGGGTCGCGGAGAGTCGGACACGACTGAGCGACTGAACTGAACTGAACTCCCAGATGCTAGCAAATAAGATTTAACTATACTATGACCTTTTTAGTAAAGAGTAGCAAGTAACATTTGAGGGAAATATAACTGCAAAAAGAGCTTTAAGATGTTCACTCCTCATAATAAACTAAATATATGGACAACTTACTGAATGAAACACTATGTTCTATTTCTCCATTATACAGTGGGTGTGTGCTCAGTCACTTTAGTTGTGTCTGACTCTTTGCAGTCCTATGGCCTGTAGCCCACTAGGCTCCTCTGTCCATGGGATTCTCCAGGCAAGAATACTGGAGTTGGTTGCCATGCCCTACTCCAGTGGATCTTCCCAACCCAGGGATCGAATCCGAGTCTCCTGCATTGCAAGAGGATTCTTTACTGCTGATGCACTGGGGAAGGCCCCCATTATATAATACTATAAAGGGCTATAAAGTGTAAATAGCCTTATATGGAAAAAGTATTAGAGATGACATCTAACTACTTAAAATATATGAAGTTGCATATTAGTTCAGTCACTCAGTCGTATCTGACTCTTGGCAACCCCACGGACTGCAGCACATCAGTCTTTCCTGTCCTTCACCACTCTTGAAGCTTGCTCAAACTCATGTCTATCGAGTTGGTAATGCCATCCAACCAACTCATCCTCTGTTGTCACTTTTTCCTCCTGCCTTCAATCTTTCCCAGCATCAGGGTCTTTTTAAATGAGTCAGCTCTTTGCACCAGTTGGCCAAAGTAGTGAAGTTTCAGCTTCAACATCAGTCCTTCCAATGAACACCCAGGACTGATCTCCTTTAGGATGGACTGGTTGGATCTCCTTGAAGTCCAAGGGACTCTCAAGAGTCTTCTCCAACACCACAGTTCAAAAGCATCAATTCTTCAGTGCTCAGCTTTCTTTATAGTCCAACTCTCACAATCCATACATGGCTACTGGAAAAAACCATAGCCTTGACTAGATGGACCTTTGTTGGCAAAGTAATATCTCTGCTTTTTAATATGCTGTCTAGGTTGGTCATAAGTTTTCTTCCAAGGAGTAAGCATCTTTTAATTTCTTGACTGCAATCACCATCTGCAGTGATTTGGGAGCCCCCCCCCAAAAAAAAGTCCGCCACTGTTTCTACTGTTTTCCATCACTTGCCATGAAGTGATGGGAATGGATGCCATGATCTTTTTTTTCAGAATGTTGAGCTTTAAGTCAACTTTTTCACTCTCCTCTTTCACTTTCATCAAGAGGCTCTTAAGTTCTTCTTTGCTTTGTGCCGTAAGGGTGGTGTCATCTGTATGTCTAAGGTTATTGATATTTCTCCCAGGAATCTTGATTCCAGCTTGTGCTTCATCCAGCCCAGGATTTCTCATGATATACTCTGCATATACGTTAAATAAGCAGGGTGACAATATACAGCCTTGATGTACTCCTTTCCCGATTTGGAACTGGTCTGTTGTTACATGTCCAGTTCTGACTGTTGCTTCCTGACCTGCATACAGATTTCTCAAGAGGCAGGTCAGGTGGTCTGATATTCCCATCTCTTTAAAAATTTTCCAAAGTTTATTGTGATCCACACAGTCAAAGGCTTTTGCATAGCCAATAAAGCAGAAAAAGATGTTTTCCTGGAAATCTCTTGCTTTTTCAATGATCCAGCAGATGCTGCAATTTGACCTCTGCCTTTTCTAAAACCAGCTTGAACATCTGAAATTTCACAGTTCATGTCTCGTTGAAGCCTGGCTTGGAGAATTTTGAGCATTATTTGCTAGCATGTGAGATGCGTGCAATTGTGCATTAGTTTGATCATTCTTTGGCATTGCCTTTCTTAGGGATTTGAATGAAAGCTGACATTTTCCAGTTCTGTGGCCACTGCTGTTTTCCAAATTTGCTGTCATATTGAGTGCAGCAATTACACAGCATCATCTTTTCGGATTTGAAATAGCTCAACTGGAATTCATCACCTCAACACCTGGAGTAACAGGCAAATTTGGCCTTGGATCACGGAATGAAGCAGGGCAAAGGCTAATAGAGTTTTGTCAAGAGAACACACTGGTCATAGCAAACACCCTCTTCCAACAACACAAGAGAAGACTCTACACATGGATATCACCAGATGGTCAACACCAAAATCAGATTGATTATATTCTTTGCAGCCAAAGATGGAGAAGCTGTATACAGTTAGCAAAAACAAGACCAGGAGCTGACTGTGGCTCAGATCATGAACTCCTTATTGCCAAATCCAGACTTAAATTGAAGAAAGTAGGGAAAACCACTAGACCATTCAGGTATGACCTAAATCAAATCCCTTATGATTATACAGTGGAAGTGAGGAATAGATTTAAGGGACTAGATCTGATAGATAGAGTGCCTGATGAACTCTGGACGGAGGTTCGTGACATGGTACAGGAGACAGGGACCAAGACCATCCCCATGAAAAAGAAATGCAAACAAGCAAAATGGCTGTCTGAGGAGGCCTTACAAATAGCTGTGAAAAGAAGAGAAGTGAAAAGCAAAGGAGAAAAGGAAACATATAAGCATATGAATGCAGAGTTCCAAAGAATAGCAAGGAGAGATAAGAAAGCCTTTCTCAGCGATCAATGCAAAGAAATAGAGGAAAGCAACAGAATAGGAAAAACAAGAGACCTCTTCAAGAAAAGTAGAAATTCCAAGGTAACATTTCATGCAAAGATGGGCTTGATAAAGGACAGAAATGGTAGGGACCTAACAGAAGCAGAAGATATTAAGAAGAGGTGGCAAGAATACACAGAAGAACTGTACAAAAAAGATCTTCATGACCAAGATAGTCACGATAACGTGATCACTGACCTAGAGCCTGACATCTTGGAATGTGAAGTCAAGTGGGCATTAGAAAGCATCACTACGAACAAAGCTAGTGGAGGTGATGGAATTCCAGTTGAGCTATTTCAAATCTTGAAAGATGATGCTGTGAAAGTGCTGCACTCAATATGCCAGCAAATTTGGAAAACTCAGCAGTGGCCACAGGACTGGAAAAGGTCAGTCTTCATTCCAATCCCAAAGAAAGGGAATGCCAAAGAATGCTCAAACTACCACACAATTGCACTCATCTCACACACTGCTAAAGTCATGCTCAAAATTCTCCAAGCCAGGCTTCAGCAATATGTGAACCATGAACTCCCAGATGTTCAAGCAGGTTTTAGAAAAGGCAGAGGCACCAGAGATCAAATTGCCAACATCCGCTGGATCATGGAGAAAGCAAGAGATTTCCAGAAGAGCATCTATTTCTGCTTCACTGACTATGCCAAAGCCTTTGACTGTGTGGATCACAAGAAACTGTGGAAAATTCTGAAAGGGATGGGAATACCAGACCACCTGACCTGCTTCTTGAAAAACCTGTATGCAGGTCAGGAAGCAACAGTCAGAACTGTACATGGAACAACTGACTGGTTCCAAATAGGAAAAGGAGTATGTCAAGGCTGTATATTGTCACCTTGCTTATTTAACTTATATGCAGAGTACATCATGAGGAACACTGGGCTGGAAGAAGCACAAGCTGGAATCAAGATTACTGGGACAAATATCAATAACCTCAGATATGCAGATGACACTACCCTTATGGCAGAAAGTGAAGAGGAACTCAAAAGCCTCTTGATGAAAGTGAAAGAGGAGTGTGAAAATGTTGGCTTGAAGCTCAACATTCAGAAAACGAAGATCATGGCATCTTTTCCCATCACTTCATGGGAAATAGATGGAAAAACAGTGGAAACTATATCAGATTTTATTTTTTTTTGGCTCCAAAATCACTGCAGATGCTGATTGCAGCCATGAAATTAAAAGATGCTTACTCCTTGGAAGGAAAGTTATGACCAACCTAGATAGCATATTAAAAAGCAGAGACATTACTTTGCCAACCAAGGTCCATCTAGTCAAGGCTATGGTTTTTCCCGTGGTCATGTATGGATGTGAGAGTTGGACTGTGAAGAAAGCTGATCACCGAAGAATTAATGCTTTTGAACTGTGGTGTTGGAGAAGACTCTTGAGAGTCCCTTGGACTGCAAGGAGATCCAACCAGTCCATTCTAAGGGAGATTGATCCTGGGTTTTCATTGGAAGGACTGATGCTAAAGCTGAAACTCCAATACTTTGGCCACCTCATGCGACGAGTTGACTCACTGGAAAAGACTCTGATGCTGGGAAAGGTTGGGGGCGGGAGGAGAAGGGGACGACAGACAATGGAGATGGCTGGATGGCATCACCGACTCAATGGACATGAGTTTGAGTGAACTCCGGGAGTTGGTGATGGACAGGGAGGCCTGGCGTGCTGTGATTCACGGGGTCGCGGAGAGTCGGACACAACTGAGCCTCTGAACTGAACTGAACTGAACTAGCTTTATTCTCAGTGATGCTTCCTAAGGCCCACTTGACTTCATATTCCAGGATGTCTGGCTCTAGGTGAGTGATCACACCATCGTGATTATCTGGGTCATGAAGTTCTTTTTTATACAGTTCTTCTGTGTATTCTTGCCACCTTTTCTCAATATCTTCTGCTTCTGTTCAGTCCACATCATGTCTGTCCTTTATTGAGCCCATCTTTGCATGACATGTTCCCTTGATATCTCTAATTTTCTTTATTAGATTGCTGCTGCTGCTAAGTCACTTCCGTCTTGTCCGACTCTGTGCGACCCCATAGATGGCAGCCCGCCAGGCACCCCTGTCCCTGGGATTCTCCAGTCAAGAACACTGGAGTGGGTTACCATTTCCTTCTCCAATGCATGAAAGTGAAAAGTGATAGTAAGTCGCTCAGTCGTGTCCTACTCTTAGCGACCCCATAGACTGAAGCCTACCAGGCTCCTCCATCCATGGGATTTTCCAGGCAAGAATACTGGAGTGGGGTGCCATTACCTTCTCTATGATGAGATTGCTAGTCTTTCCCATTATATTGTTTTCCTCTATTTCTTTGCACTGATCACTGACGAAGCCTTTCTTAGAACTAATAGAAAGGTCTTAGTAGACCCACTCCCACAAGTATACAAGTTTTAAGATAATTAGTCAGATGGTTCTTGTTAAGGAGAAACATATAGTTGGGCAAGATACATTGTTATATTGACTAAGACAAAGCAATGTAGAAAAAAGTGTTTGTCCTTTTCTCCTTGAGAGCCCTAAACCGCTTTCTCCTTTTTGAGCGCTCTGGACCCCTTTATACTCCTCAGGGACCATGGACTTCTTCTTATCAGCTGCCGAGGAGTTGTAAGCAAAATGAATAATAATTATTTTTTTCAAAGACTAAAATTCAGATTTCAAAAATATCATCCCCAATTAGCATTTGTCTAGTTTTTATTTGGTGTGAGTATGAGTATGTATGTGTGTGTTTGTGTGATTTCTGTAAGCTTCCTAGGTGTTCCTAGGCATGTGATAATATTCAAGGGATTTGTCTAAATGGTTCAAGGTTGTGTGTTCTTGGTTTTTGCTTCTTCAGTAGAGGTCATCTTGTCCTTATATGGATTCTCCTAGTCTGATAGTAGTAGGGAGGAAAAGAGGAAACAGTACTGAAGCCATAATACTTTCTTTCTATCTCTTTAATACCAAAGTTCTTAAGTAGAAGAGTTTGAGATTTTTTTTTTTTTGATTTAGGACCAGTGTCAAAAATATCAACTCCTTCTTCCTCTACCAAATGATCAAAAGATAGATGTTGCAAATGCTTTGAAAACTAAAATATACATCAATGTCAACATTTAAAATATTAGTTAAAAAATTCCATAAGATTTAATTACATAAAACTAAAGTCTAGAAATTTATTATATGGTTCTAGAATATAGATCTCTTGCCCTGTGAATAAGATTGGAATTTTGGCTCTGGAATATTTATATAAGTCAGAATATTTATATAATGATGAGTATAATGTTATTATGTGTAATAAGAATTTTTATCTGTCTTTGTTCATATTGTAGGGTGCCCTGAAGGAATATTTATATACTGCAATAGAAAAAGTATATGATAATGAAGAAATTAAAATTAGAAAGGCTACATATTCACTTTACTTGATAGGTACATAAATTTCACCCTAAAATGTTGACATATTTCAAAATTAAAAGAAAAATCTATATTGTTTTTAGTCTATTTAAATAGCTCATTTTTTCCTTGTGTTCTTTCTACTGTTTATATTTTGTAATTTGAATTTATTTCAGCAGTTTCAATTATATCAGAAAGTAGACAGATATCATTGGACATTAACTGTATGTCAACTCATAGGTTAAGATTTAAAATGTATTTCTTCCTGTTTCATTAAGCTTTAAGGGGAAATTTCACAGCTTTGAGTTTGTCTCCAACATGCTTGACCTGTAAAACATAC
This sequence comes from Moschus berezovskii, assembly GCF_049115385.1. Lineage (NCBI taxonomy): Eukaryota > Metazoa > Chordata > Mammalia > Artiodactyla > Moschidae > Moschus > Moschus berezovskii. The sequence continues at coordinate 53,115,105 of NC_142461.1, forward strand.
TGAAATGGTAATTTTAAAGACACGAGCTCATAATGTATTCAGATTTTTGTTTAAACATGTGGATTGTTACTGGGTGAATACAGAAAGTAATAACGGTGTAGTGTTATCTCAAAAAATTACCCGATGTGATAGTTACAATTTTATAATGGTCTCTGTAAAATCTTTGAACCTAGGCCAGGAAAGACTGTTTCACACAATTGGTGAATTTATTGACTAACATTGTATGTCAGACTCACATCAACTCGAAATGAGAGCACTATAGTCATAGTTTCTGTTTCCTCATGTTTGATGTAGTATTGCTACCTCAATTAAAAAACTTTCTCATTCATTCATAAAAAATTTGAAACGGATTTAACAAAATTATTGAAAACCAACACATCACCTACTTTTTTAGAGCTCATTTGAATTCTATTATGTCATTAAGTACCTTGCTTATATAGAACTGATTTATTAAATAGCTAAGAACTTAAATATTTTATAATAGCTAAAGAAGTACTTTGCTCTTTTACAGATTTATAGATAGTAATATATGTTGCAATAAAAGCAGAGTGAGATACAGGGAATATGAATTTTTTAATGTATAATATTTTCCTGAAAAATTTGAAAACTGAAATATATTGAAATTTACACTTTAAAATAATAAAAGACCAAAACATGAATATTATTTTGATCTGGATTTTCTCCTTCAAAGGATATTTGTGCAGAAGGTATTTGGGAAACATTTGTTTTCACGTGTTGTCTAATAATTTGTATTTCTGTATATTGAAGATAAATAATACCATAAAATGTAAAACACAAGAGCAGAGATGTATCATCTTATAAAAATAGTAATTCTGATGAAAGCAGGAAAAGCAGTTGGACCTATTGAACCTATTGCTGATTCTGTTCTGTTCTGTTCTCTTCCATCGCTCAGTCGTGTCCGACTCTATGCGACCCCGTGGACTGTAGCCTACCAGGCTTCTCCATCCATGGGATTCTCCAGGCAAGAATACTGGAGTGGGTTACCGTTTCCTTCTCCAGGGGATCTTCCCGACCCAGGGATCGAACCCAGGTCTCCCACATTAGAGGCAGAAGCTTTAACCTCTGAGCCACCAGGGAAGCCTTGGCCTCAAATTTATTGAATTACCACTCTGATTATTGAAAATGGTTTCTCAAAAATAGTAAACAAGATCCATTACAGCTTCAAGATTCTTTGGGAAATGGGAGTTACCTTTGTAGAAGCAAAGCTCATTTTATTATTATTTTTAATTATTCCCATAGTGCAAAACAATGGTTCTGAAACTTTAGTATATATCATAATCACATGAAAGACTTTTGGAAACAAGTTGGTTCAGAACCAACTTTGAGAACCACTGGTATAAAGCAATTGTAGTATTCATAATCATTATACAGGAAGTTTTTAAAATATAGATTCCTGGACCAACTTCCAGAGATTCTGATACACATGTCTAGCTACCAAATATTTCACCTGATTATGCCAGTGGTCCTAGGCTACACACTCAGAAACATAATTGCAGAGATTAGATTAAAAATATTGTACCATTTGGTCAAAAAATGCAGAACAAAGAGATGCTGGATTAAATCAACAGATTTTGAAAGTCACAATTTCATTTTGTGAAGTTCATTTTTGTAGGTTTTCAGGTATTTAATTGATAGTAAGGTACTGCTGCTGCTGCTACTGCTGCTAAGTCACTTCAGTCGTGTCCGACTCTGTGTGACCCCATAGATGGAAGCCCACCAGGCTCCCCCATCCCTGGGATTCTCCAGGCAAGAACACTGGAGTGGGTTGCCATTTCCTTCTCCAATGTGTGAAAGTGAAAAGTGAAAGTGAAGTCTCTCAGTCGTGTCCGACCCTTAGCGACCCCACAGACTGCAGCCTACCAGGCTCCTCCATCCATGGGATTTTCTAGGCAAGAGTACTGGAGTGGCTTGCCATTGCCTTCTCTGGTACATACATCTATTACAGATCTCATTAGCATCAGGTTCAGACACTTAAAGGAATTGAGATGACATCACAGAATAGGAGCAAACGATATCTATACTGGAATGAATTTCTCTTGGATTTTGATTAGCTAAAGTAGACATGATCTCACAGATTTATGAAAAAAATAACGGAGATTTTTGTTTCTGCCTTTTTTTTTTTGTTAATACTCAGAACTTACCTGATTTTCATTAAGGGAGAATTTGACTAATAAGCTTCTATTTAAAGCAATATTTACATATTTTAAGGTTATCCCAGTTTCAGCTATGTTACGTAAAGCGTTTGGAAGCCATCATTGTCAAACTTATAAAAAGAGACAAGCAGAACAAACTGAAAACCAACAACTTTTCTTGGATCCATCAAATAACTGATGTCACAGGGCAAACTGCCATCCTGAAATCTGGAGAGACAGGCAAATCTCAACAGTGACAGCTGAGGTCTGCTTACCTGGAGCAGAAGATGCTGGAGCCATAAGTTGTTCATTTCAGTTCAGTTGCTCAGTCGTGTCCGACTCCTTGCGACCCCATGAATCACAGCACGCCAGGCCTCCCTATCCATCACCAACTCCCGGAGTACACTCAAACTCATGTCCAGAGAGTCAGTGATGCCATCCAGCCATCTCATTCTCTGTCGTCCCCTTCTCCTCCTGTCCCCACTCCCTCCCAGCATCAGAGTCTTTTCCAGAGAGTCAACTCGTCGCATGAGGTGGCCAAAGTATTGGAGTTTCAGCTTCAGCATCAGTCCTTCCAATGAACACCCAGGATTGGTCTCCTTTACAATGGACTGATTGGATCTCCTTGCAGTCCAAGGGACTCTCAAGAGTCTTCTCCAGCACCACCGTTCAAAAGCATCAATTCTTCGGTGATTAGCTTTCTTAACAGTCCAACTCTCACATCCATACATGGCCACGGGAAAAATCATAGCCTTGACTAGACGGACCTTTGTTGGCAAAGTTGTTAGGAATGTTTAAATGGTACTTTTAATAAATTTCTTTAGGTTGAGTATTGACTAGCTTGACAATGAGCAACTTCTGGGGGCGACGGTCTTTAGGGTGGGATCCCATGCTTTTGTGGATTGTCCCTTTGGGAACCCTGCTGATTTCTCCTAGTGGAGAGTCAAGAAATATCTCCTTGCAGATCTCACAGGGGGAGAGGAGATAGAAAACTTGTGAAACACAAAGATTTCTCTGTAACAAAAGCCTGTTATTCCAAGGACGTGACCTTACCAGAACCTTATTCCTCCTGAGAGAAGAGTATTTTATAGATTCTAACTACCACTAGCCTTTCTGTCTCACCGAAGGGAAGGATGGGAGGCAGCTAAGAAACATATTTAAGGTCACAGCTGAGGGACACAGAATAACTAAAAGCCTGAGATTTAATCATAGGATTATAAAATGCTTGCCTTTCTCACAGTTTACTACCACATCAACAGGGCTGTATTATAAATATAGTGGATTACAGCTGAGAGAGCTATAAAATACAAACTCTTAACAGTAGAGGAATTCTTAGAAAAGCCCAAAGAAAGTAAGAGTGACAAAAACAAGGACACTAGAGTCCAGATCACCCTTGATCAATGTGAGAGTTAGGGATGCTGACTCCTGTGTGGTTGAAAATCACTGTGTAACTTCATAGTTGACCTTTTACAACTGTGGTTTCCCAGCTATGGATTAAACCAACAACAGATAGTGAAATATTGTAGTGTATATTTATTGAAAAAATTCATGTATAAGTTGTCTCAAGAAGTTCAAACACGTGTTGCTCAAGGTCAACAGTAATTTGAGGTCTCTGACACCTATAGCTAAAGCCAACATTAAACAGCCCTCCTACGCTAGTAAAGTAATACTCAAAATTCTCAAAGCCAGGCTTCAGTAATACATGAACCATGAACTTCCAGATGTTCAAGCTGGTTTTAGAAAAGGCAGAGGAAACAGAGATCAAATTACCAACATCCACTGGATCATCGAAAAAGCTAGAGAATTACAGAAAAACATCTATTTCTGCTTTATTGACTATGCCAAAGCCTTTGATTGTCTGGATCACAATAAACTGCGGAAAATTCTTAAAGAGATGGGAATACCAGACAATTGACCTGCCTCTTGAGAAATCTGTATGCAGGTCAGGAAGCAACGGTTAGAACTGGACATGGAGCAACAGACTGGTTCCAAATAGGAAAAGGGGTACATCAAGGCTGTGTATTATCACCCTGCTTATTTAACTCTGTATATGCAGAGTACATCATGAGAAATCCTGCGCTGGAGGAAGCACAAGCTTGAATCAAGATTGCTGGGAGAAATATCAATAACCTCAGCTATGCAGATGACATCACCCTTATGGCAGAAAGTGAAGAACTAAAGAGCCTCTTGATGAAAGTGAAAGAGGAGATTGAAAAAGTTGGCTTAGGGTCAACATTAAGAAAACTAAGATCATGGCATCCGGTCCCATCACTTCATGGCAAATAGATGGGGAAACAGTGAAAACAGTGTCAGACTTTATTTTGGGGGGCTCCAAAATCACTGCAGATGGTGACTGCAGCCATGAAATTAAAAGACACTTACTCCTTGGAAGGAAAGTTATGACCAACCTAGACAGCATATTAAAAAGCAGAGACATTACTTTGTCAACAAAGGCCTGTCTAGTCAAGGCTATGGTTTTTCCAATGGACATGTATAGATGTGAGAGTTGGACTATAAAGAAAGCTGAGTGCTGAAGAATTGATGCTTTCAAATTGTGATGCTGGAGAATACTCTTGAGAGTCCCTTGGACTGCAAGAATATCCATCCAGTCCATCCTAAAGGAGATCAGTCCTGGGTGTTTATTGGTAGGACTGATGTTGAAGCTGAAACTCCAATACTTTGGCCACCTGATGCAAAGAAGTGACTCATTTGAAAAGACCCTGATGCTGGGAAAGATTGATGGCAGGAGGAGAAGGGGATGTCAGAGGATGAACTGGTTGTTTGGCATCACCAACTTAATGGACATGGATTGAGGTTGACTCCAGGAGTTGGTGATGGACAGGAAGGCCTGGCGTGCTGCGATTCACAGGGTTGCAAAGAGTTGGACACTATTGAGCACCTGAACTGAACTGAACTGAGGGGGATAAACATAAAACCTCAGTTGCTATGAACTTATGCATCATATTTGGTTTTCAACCAATAATTAAAAGGCATGTGAAAAGATAAGGAAAAAAACTACATTCTGAAGAGGCAATGTATACACCAGAGAAGACTCAGGGTATAACATAAATTTTGAAATTAACAAAGAGGGACTATAAAGTAACCATGATTACTATGTTAAAGGCTCAAATAGAGAAAGTAAATAAAAACAAGTTTGAACCATAAACAGAGAGATGAAAACTCTAAGAAAGAATCGAAAGGAAAGGGTAGAAATTTAAAAATTTAGAATTTAAAAAAAGTACAGAATGAAGAATGCTTTAATGAGCTATTCTATGGATTGAATGGAGCCAGAAGAAGAACCAGTGAACTTGAGGACAGGTTAATAGAGTTCCCAAACTAAAATGCAGGGATAAATCAGAAGTAAAAATCAGACAAAGCCCAGAACATCTAAGAACTCTAGGACAGTTTCAAGGAGTGTAACATATAAATAATTGGAATGCCAGTAAGAGAAGAAAGAGAAAATAGAGTGGAATAAATAGTTGAAATAATGATGACTTTGAGGAGGCTGTCCATTGGTTAAGACTCTATGCTCCCAATTCAGTGAGCATGGGTTTGATCTCTTGTTGGGGAACTATGATCCCACATGCCACACAGCATGGCCAAAAATGTGACTGAAAATTTTCTAAAATTAGGTCCAGATACCACATCACAGCTCTAAGAAGCTCAGAGGATACCAGGTAGGATAAAAGACAAAACATCAGCTCTGAGGCATATCATATTCAGTGGAAAATCAAAGACAAAGAAGAAATTTTGAAAGCAGCCAGAGGATGGGGAAAAAAACAAATAAACACCTTATCTGTAGAACAGGGAATGAATTATAGCAGGCTTATCATTAGTAGCATGCAAGCAATAAGAGAGTGGAGTGAAATAAAATATTGAAAGGAAAAAAATTAGAATTCTATATCTAGAAAATTAGACTTCAGAAGTGAAGAAAAATAAAAACGTTTCTCAGAAAAACCAAACTGAGGGAATTCACCACCAGCAGACCTATCCAAAAGAACTTTTAAAAGGAGCTATTTTTGGAAAAGAAAAATAATATAGGCCAGAAACTCAGATCTACATAAAGAAAGTTAGAATTTAGAGAAGGAATAAAGGCAAAGTGAAATCCTGTATTTTTCTTATTCTTAATTGACCTAAAAAGTAACTGTTTAGGTAATAATAGTAACAATGTTTTGAGAGATTGTGACATGTGAATAAGTGAAATGAATGATAGCAATGTTGCAAGGGGCATGAGAGAAGGATTGGGACTGGTCTGTTTTAAAGTAGTGCATTAGACATGAAGCAATACAGTGTCATTTGAAGGTGGACTAAGATTAGTTAAAAATTTATATTTCACACTTAAGAGCAACTAGTAAAAAATTTATGGGGCTTCCCTGGTGCCTCTGTGGTAAAGAATCTGCCTGCCAATGCAGAAGACACAGGCTTGATTCCTGGGTTGGGAAGATTCCCTGGAGAAGGAAATGGCAACTTGCTCCAGTATTCTTGCCTGGGAAATCCCATGGATAGACAAGTCAGATGGACTACCGTCCACAGGGTCACAAAGTCAGACATAACTTAGAGACTAAACAACAACAACAAAATTTATAGGTCATAACATAATCCAGAACAGTATATGTGTTCTTATTCATACCTTTTTTTTAGCAAAACTAAGCCCCAGCAGTAGTTGGAATAATTCATTTCCTATTACATAGAAACTGACATGATATTTGAGCTAATTTCAGTACCAGTAAATGTATTTGGAGGATAAATGAGTGATTCTACTCAGTATTCTTGAATGATATAAATGCCAGAGTGTTTCTATGTCCCAAAGGGCTTATCTTCTTGAAATTCACCTAACAGTCTTGATCATGAATGCTTCTGGTTCTAAGATTGGTCCAAGTGTAACCATCTCAAATCTTACTTTCCTACAAGTCCAATAAAGAAGCAAAAGAATGGCAAGCAAATGAAGTTGACAAATTCACCTTATAATAGGTTGACTTAGAGTTTCCCAGTCTCTTACTCCATCTCTTAATAAAATTACATATGTCCTTTCTTATGTAGTTCTGCAGTGACTCCAGCTAGGGGCAGAGTATAGTTCTGTGCACTACTGGCCCTGTGTCTTCTTGGCCATGCAGTTTGCCTGGCTAATGGAATGTGTGTAGCAGCAACACTGTGTTGGATTTTATTCGAGATCATTAGAGGCATCACTTCTTTCTATTGCCATAAACACTGCATGCTCCAGATAGCTGCTGTGTCATCAGTCTGGGACTCAGGATGTGAAACATGTAGAGTAGACTGAAACTTATCAAGCTGCCTAGAGTTCAGCCTGCTCCAGCTGAGACAAACCTAGATCACTGGAATTGCAGGTGACTTGAAGAATGCATGAACATGAAAATGGATATTGGTGTTGCTACTGAAACGTTGAATTTTTGTTTTTGCATAGAAACAACCAGTACATACTTTTTTGTTCTTAACATGCAAGGCACACTAATAAAACATGTTTTATATATGTTTTATTCAAATTCTAACTTAACTGCATATTTTAATTCTAACTTAATATTTTTAATTCTAACTTGCTTATTTTTATTAAAAGAGAGACAAATAATTTATGTTTTATAATTGTTTAAATATTCTGATTATATATAAAAATACTATAAAATAAATCTCTGTTATATAAAGATGATGCAGTTTTTCCTATGGCTGGTTTAATATGGCCTAATCCACTAACTCTTTGAAAAACAGTTGTTGAAACTAATAAAGTTAGCTATTTAATGTAGCTAGTTATCTACTGGACTGAATATACTGTCAAAATGTGAGGTAGTCTTAAATAGCTAAGGGTCATATTCTCAAATTATCATTTATTACTCTTTTCCATGGTATACCTATAAAGTTGAAATGTTTACTTGGATAATTTAATATTTCTATACTCTTTTCCATGTTATACCTGTGCAGTTGAACTGTGTAGTTGGATAATTTAATATTTCTATATTAAAGTTGTTGTTCAGTTACCAAGTTGTGTCTGACTCTTTGTGACCACAGGACTGCAGCATGTCCCACCTCCCTGTCCTTCACTATCTCCCAGAGTTTGCTCAGATTGAGTCATTGAATCCATTGAGTCAGTGACACTATCTCACCATCTCATCCTCTGCCACCCTCTTCTCCTTTTGCCTTCAATCTTTTCCAGCATCAGGGTCTTTCCAATGAGTTGGCTTTTCCCATTAGATGGCCAAAGTATTGGAGCCTCAGCTTCAGCCTCAGTCCTTCCTATGAATATTCAGGGTTGATTTCCTTTAGGATTGACTGGTTTGATCTCCTTGCTATCCAAGGGATTCTCAAAAGAGTCTTCTCCAGCACCACAAATAGAAAGTATTGATTCTTTGTACTTGGCCTTCTTAACAGTCCAACTCTCACATTCGGACATGACTACTGGAGAAAACCATAACTGACTGTACAGACTTTTGTTGGCAAACTGATGTCTTTTTCTTTTTAATATACTATCTAGGTTGGTCATAGCTTTCCTTCCAAGGAGCAAGTGTCTTTTAATTTCATGGCTGCAGCCACCATCTGCACTGATTTTGGAGCCTAAGAAAATACAATCTGTCACTGCTTCCATTTTTTCCACTTCTATTTACCATGAACTCACGGAACCGGATGCCATGATCTTCATTTTCTGAATGTTTAATTTTAAGCCAGCTTTTTCAGTCTTCTCTTGAACCTTCATCAAGAGGCTCTTTAGTTCCTCTTTGCTTTCTGCCATTAGAAGTTGTATCATCTTCATATCTGAGGTTGTTGGTTTTTCTCCCGGGAATCTGAATTTCACCTTGTAAGTCATCCAGCCTGGTGTTTCTCATGATGTACTGTGCATTTGAGTTAAATAAACAGGGTGACAATATACAGCTTTGTTGTACTCCTTAAATGAACCAGTCACTTGTTCCATGTATGGTTCTAACTGTTGCTTCTTGACCTACGTAAAGGTTTCTTTGGAGATAGTTAAGGTGGTCAGATGATGTATTATTCAGGGATTTTATTTCTTCTTTTTACAATCTTTCCTCTTTTTGTAAGAACTCCCAGGTGGTGCCAACGCAGGAGAAGTAAGAGACACACGATGGATCCCTGGGTCAGGAAGATCCCCTGGAGGAGGAAATGGCCACTCACTCCAGTATTCTTGCCTGGAGAATCCCATGGACAGTGGAGCCTGGCGGGCTACAGTCCATATGGTCGCAAAGAGTCAGACACGACTGAAGTGACTTAGCAATTCTAAATACTTTCCTGTTCAGACATACTTTCTGTTTTGTTTTCCCTCGTTGAGTCCTCTTAAAGTTCCTTATTCTCTATTCTTTGATATCTTCTCATTTAATTTCATTTTTGTGTGATTTATACACACTTTTCCTTCTAATACTGATTCTTTTCTTTTATGTACAGCTCTTTGGGAATTCTGAAATAGTTTCTTCATTTTTTTTTTTTTTTTCTCAGTTCCTGGTATGCAGCGTGTGGTGAATAAATGTTGAATGAATGAGTGCTAATGATCTAGCCAAGAAACAATCATCCTGTCAAAGCTCCTTTTTCTCAAAATTGCTTAGGACTGAAAACAAAAGTCAACAGCAGAAGCTGTTTCCTAAACTTTACATTTGATTCAGCAGCCTTGAGTTTCATCTGGGCTCATCTAGGACAACCGAGATGATGCTTTCTAAACAGCTGACACTCATCTCAGGCGTTGTTGACAGGCCCTGCCTGCCAGTAGCCATTAGCGCCTTTGCTCTGGGGCTAAACTCTCCTAACTGTTGAATCCTTAGCATGAGTGACGTTTTTGCTTGAGAACTCCAACACTGTCGTGTCTTTTTATCCCTTTACTGTTGACATCAACCTTTAACCAGTACTTATGGTCTCTAATGGGCTTCCCTGGTGGCTCAGAGGTTAAAGCGTCTGCCTCCAATGTGGGAGACCCGGGTTCGATCCCTGGGTCGGGAAGATCCCCTGGAGAAGGAAACGGTAACCCACTCCAGTATTTTTGCCTGGAGAATCCCATGGGCAGAGAAGCCTGGTAGGCTACAGTCCACGGGGTCGCAGAGTCGGACACGACTGAGCGACAGAACGGAACGGATAGTCTCTAATGGAGAAGGCAATGGCAAGCCACTCCAGTACTCTTACCTAGAAAATCCCGTGGACAGAGGAGCCTGGTGGGCTACAGTCCATGGGGTCGCTACTAGTCGGAAAAGACTGAGCGACTTCAGTTTCACTTTTCACTTTCACACATTGGAGAAGGAAATGGCAACCCACTCCAGTGTTCTTGCCTGGAGAATCCCAGGGATGGCGGAGCCTGGTGGGCTGCCGTCTATGGGGTCGTAGAGAGTCGGACACGACTGAAGCGACTTAGCAGCAGCAGCAGCACAGTCTCTAATAAGCAGAGAACCTTTTCCTTCTAAGAATCCCCCTGAACTCAATAAACCTTCATACTTATTAGATCAGGTGGTTAAAGTAAAATATCTCTGAAAATATTTACTAATGAAAGTGCTGATACAAAAACTAAGCCATTATAAAAATAAATCTATAAAAAGCCCTTCATATACTCAAAATATAATAGTGAAAATATGGACTTAGACAAATATATTTAATTTACACAAAAGCAGCTGTTGTGTCATATTACTAGAGGCATTTAATATGAGGACCTGTGATCTGAATTGATTATCACAAAACTCCAAAATAATATTGTCTGGGCAGATTGTTGAGGCATTATCTTGTTTTGTTGTTAAGAATTTGTAGTCAAAATTAGAAAAGAAAAGTTTTTTAGGCTAAACCATCTATGGTGAATAGTCCTTTTAATCATCACATAGCTCTTAAATGTTTACGACTTGACCTTTTAGGAATCATAGCAAACCAAAAGCTCTTTGGTGTATTAATTGAATGACTCCTGAGGAGAGCCTGAGGAGCTTAAATACCAGTTGATCTCGTGAAATATCAGACTTGAAAGTGGGGCTTGCACACCTGCCAGGCGGCATTAGCGGGGCAACCGAAGCAGCAGCGCAGAGTAAGAGCAGAGGCTCTTTCAAACCTTCTATTCCACCTAAAATAGGATTGAATTTCATTTCTCCCTGATGCTTTGGGGTCTTTATTCTTTATGCAGGGCTTGCTTTTCCTGTAACCTGAACAAGGAGATCTTTCTGTCTACATCAATATCTTAATTCTTCACCTTCTAAATTAAATCAATAGCAAGTTCTTTTCATTTTTCATGTTATTCTTCAGACTTTTAAAATTATATAGCTCACGCAAGGGCACAAAAAATAAAATATTGGAAAAAAAGGCAGTAAAATGTACTAGAAATAGGATATATCTATTCATGTGTTCATTAAGTCAACAAATAATTTTGAGTGCCTAGTATATATAAACACTGACTATTCTAGGCTTCAAAGATATGACAATAAACAGTGTATTGTAAAACTAATGAGGCAGTGAGGGAGAAAGAGATATAAGAACAGAGAGGGGTAATGATAAAAGAAAACTTTTTGTATCTTTCTGTTCAATAACTGAATTTTTTTCTTCCATTAATTACTTACTGTCCTGTATTTTTACCCTTCTTTTAATTTTTTAATCTTGAGGCCTATATATTCCCAGGAAATATTATATCATTGTGCAGAATGATTGCCTTACATATCTGTGCTTTATATTTTGCAAGGCAAGTGCTTCTTTGAAATTAAGTCTGGATGTGATTCATTCAAATATATTTAACATTGAAATGGAACTGATTTCATCATTCAATTAACTGAATCAGACATTGAAAAATAATTTATTATTGAATTACTTTTCTAACACTTAATAGAAACATAAGAAATCCTTTAGTTAATGGTCTCATTGGTATATTTTATCATCTGTGATATCACATGCAGAAGCATTACTCATACCCTATTTTATAGCACAAGTACCTGTTAAAGAAAACATTACAGATTTCTGAAGTTGAGAATTGAAAAGACTGGGAAAATACTTACTCTTATAATTTATGCTAATTTAACAACCCTGAAGTCTCTGATTAACACAGCAGGGCATGCTGATTTTAATAATTTTTATTCCAAAAACTAGTCATCATTTGCTGCATGCTCAGCTATAATGACATTTACTAAAGGACTTCCTAAAGTTTCTCAAGAGAGAAATTAATTTTGGAAATCTCCAAAGTGAAATTTTCTGAGCTTGAAGAAATGCTGCCTAAAGAATGGTCATTTTCTAAAAAATATCAGTCACTGATACTCTGCCCAGTGGATAAATGCTAGAGCAAATTCCAATAACCCTTCCTCTTCCTTTGTATAATCTCCTCCTCTTTAGTACAGATGGAACCTGTGATTTGTTTCTAACAATTGAATATGACAAAGTCGAATGGGGTGGCATTCCCTTGATTTGCTTACAGTGTGTAAGATGTAGTCTTAGAAGGAGACAGTCTTTTGATGGTCTTGAAGAAACTCATACTGTGATGTGAGCTGCCTATGGTGAGGGCTGCAGAGCAGGGAACTGAGAGCAGCCTCTAGGAGGGAAGAACACTGGGTATACAGCCACAGGGAAAGTGAGTTCTATAAATAACCTCTTAAGTTTGGAAGATGACTGTGAGCTCCATGAAAATCCTACCCTTCCTGACATTTTGATGACAGCCTTGAATAGTGGACCCAGATAAGCTGTGTCCAGACTCCTGACTCATTGAAACAGTGAAGTGAAAATATCTGTTATTTTCAAGTGCTAAATGTGTGGTGATTTGTTCCACAGTAATTGAACCCCAATATACTTTGTCTCATGTATTGTTGGTTATAGAAGAGGGTGGTAAAATGTGCTTGTTCAGTATAATGATTAAGTTGGAACTGCTTATCGATATATAACACACATACATCAAATGGCACTAATCATAATAGTACAACTACTTGAAGTTTTACAAATGAAAGAAACTGCTGTAACCAGCATCCAGTAGAAGACTAGAACATTATCAGCACCCCAGATTTTTTTTTTAATTGTGATTTCCAGCACCATTGACTGCTTTCACCTATTTTGGAACTTATGGTAATGAAAGTGTACTGTATGTATGCTCTCTCACAACATATCAGCTTACTTTTTTTTTTTAAAGATTTATATATTTATGGCTGTGCTTGGTCTTTATTGCTGTTTTTGGGCTTTCTCTAGTTGTGGCGAGTGGGGTCCAGTCTTTAGCTGCAGTGCATGGGCTTCTCATTGCTGTGCTCTCTCTTGCTGTGGAGTGTGGGCTGTAAGCTTCAGTAGCTGCAACTCCTGGACTGTAGAGTACTAGTTCAGTAGCTGCAGTGCACAGGCTTAGTTGCCCCATGTCATGTGTTATCTTCCCAGACCAGGGTTCAAAACTGTCCACTACATTGGCAGGCAGATGCTTTACCACTGTGTTCTTTACCAGGGAAGCCCCATGACAGCTTACTTTTACAAAACCAACAGAAAAAATATTTCCAAAGAGACACAGATGTATAGAACAGTCTTTTGGACTCTGTGGGAGAGGGCAAGGGAGGGATGATTTGGGAGAATGGCATTGAAACATATATATTATCATATGTGAAATGAATCGCCAGTCCAAGTTCAATGCATGATGCAGGATGCTCATGGCTGGTGCACTGGGATGAACCAGAGCGATGGTATGGGAAGGGAGGTGGGAGGGGGGTTCAAGATGGGGAACACATGTACACTCGGGCAGATTCATGTCAATGTATGGCAAAACCAATACAATATTGTAAGTAATTCAGTTCAGCTCAGTCGCTCAGTCGTGTCCGACTCTCCGTGACCCCATGAATCACAGCACGCCAGGCTTCCCTGTCCATCACCAACTCCCGGGGTTCACTCAAACTCATGTCCATCGAGTCGGTGATGCCATCCAGCCATCTCATTCTTGGTCGTCCCCTTCTCCTCCCGCCTCCAACCTTTCTTAGCATCAGAGTCTTTTCCAATGAGTCAACTCATCGCATGAGATGGCCAAAGTATTGCAGTTTCAGCTTTAGCATCAGTCCCTCCAATGAACACCCAGGATTGATCTCCCTTAGAATGGACTGGTTGGATCTCCTTGCGGTACAAGGGACTCTCAAGAGTCTTCGCCAACACCACAGTTCAAAAGCATCAATTCTTCGGCGATCAGCTTTCTTTATAGTCCAACTCTCACATCCATACATGAACACGGGAAAAACCATAGCCTTGACTAGACGGACCTTTGTTGGCAAAGTAATGTCTCTGCTTTTTAATATACTATCAAGGTTGGTCATAACTTTCCTTCCAAGGAGTAAGCGTCTTTTAATTTCATGGCTGCAATCAGCATCTGCAGTGATTTTGGAGCCCCCAAAAATAAAGTCTGACACTGTTTCCACTGTTTTTCCATTTGTTTCTCATGAAGTGATGGGACCAGATGCCATGATCTTCGTTTTCAGAATGTTGAGCTTCAAGCCAACCTTTTCACTCTCCTCTTTCACTTTCATCAAGAGGCTTTTGAGTTCCTCTTCACTTTCTGCCATAAGGGTATTGTCATCTGCATATCTGAGGTTATTGATATTTCTCCTGGCAATCTTGATTCTAGCTTGTGCTTCTTCCAGCCCAGCGTTCCTCATGATGTACTCTGCATGTAAGTTAAATAAGCAAGGTGACAATATACAGCCTTGACGTACTCCTTTTCCTTTTGGAACCAGTCTGTTGTTCCATGTCCAGTTCTGACTGTTGCTTCCTGACCTGCATACAGGTTTCTCAAGAGGCAGGTCAGGTGGTCTGGTATTCCCATCTCTTTCAGAATGTTCCACAGTTGTGATCCACACAGTCAAAGGCTTTGGCATAGTCAATGAAGCAGAAATAGATGCTCTTCTGGAACTCTCTTGCTTTCTCCATGACCCAACTGATGTTGGCAATTTGATCTCTGGTGCCTCTGCCTTTTCTAAAACCTGCTTGAACATCTGGAAGTTCACGGTTCACATATTGTTGAAGCCTGGCTTGGAGAATTTTGAGCATGACTTTAGTAGTGTGTGAGATGAGTGCAATTGTGCGGTAGCTTGAGCATTCTTTGGCTTTGCCTTTCTTTGGGATTGGAATGAAGACTGACCTTTTCCAGTCCTGTGGCCATTGCTGAGTTTTCCAAATTTGCTGGCATATTGAGTGCAGCACTTTCACAGCATCATCTTTCCGGAATAGCTCAACTGGAATTCCATCACCTCCACTAGCTCTGTTCATAGTGATGCTTTCTAAGGCCCACTTGACTTCACATTCCAAGATGTCTGGCTCCAGGTGAGTGATCATGCCATCGTGATTATCTTCATTGTGAAGATCTTTTTTGTACAGTTCTTCTGTGTATTCTTGCCACCTCTTCTTAATACCTTCTGCTTCTGTTAGGTCCATACCATTTCTGTCCTTTATCGAGCCCATCTTTGCATGAAATGTTCCCTTGGTATCTCCAATTTTCTTGAAGAGATCTCTAGTCTTTCCCTTTATATTGTTTTCCTCTACTTCCTTGCATTGATCGCTGAGGAAGGCTTTCTTATCTCTCCTTGCTATTCTTTGGAACTCTGCATTCAGATGCTTATATCTCTCCTTTTCTCCTTTGCTTTTCGCTTCTCTTCTTTTCACAGCTATTTGTAAGGCCTCCTCAGACAGCCATTTTGCTTGTTTGCATTTCTTTTCCATGGGGATGGTCTTGGTCCCTGTCTCCTGTACAATGTCACGAACCTCTGTCCAGAGTTCATCAGGCACTCTATCTATCAGATCTAGTCCCTTAAATCTATTTCTCACTTCCACTGTATAATCACAAGGGATTTGATTGAGGTCATATCTGAATGGTCTAGTCGTTTTCCCTACTTTCTTCAATTTAAATCTGAATTTGGCAATAAGGAGTTCATGATCTGAGCCACAGTCAGCTCCTGGTCTTGTTTTTGCTAACTGCATACAGCTTCTCCATCTTTGGCTGCAAAGAATATAATCAATCTGATTTCAGTGTTGACCATCTGGTGATGTCCATGTGTAGAGTCTTCTCTTGTGTTGTTGTAAGAGGGTGTTTGCTATGACCAGTGTGTTCTCTTGACAAAACTCTATTAGCCTTTGCCCTGCTTCATTCCGTGCTCCAAACCAAATTTGCCTTTTACTCCAGGTGTTTCTTGACTTCCTGCTTTTGCATTCCAGTCCCCTAGAATGAAAAGGACGTCTTTTTTGGGTGTTCTAAAAGGTCTTGTAGGTTTTCATAGAACCGATTAACTTCGGCTTCTTCAGTGTTACTGGTTGGGGCATAGGCCTGGATTACTGTAATATTGAATGGTTTGCCTTGGAAACGAACAGAAATCATTCTGTCATTTTTAAGATTGCATCCAAGTACTGCATTTCGGACTCTTTTGTTGACCATGATGGCTACTCCATTTCTTCTAAGGGATTCCTGCCCACAGTAGTAGATATAATGGTCATCCGAGTTAAATTCACCCATTCCAGTCCATTTTAATTCACTGATTCCTAGAATGTCTATGTTCACTCTTGCCATCTCCTGTTTGACCACTTCCAATTTGCCTTGATTCATGGACCTAACATTCCAGGTTCCTATGCAATATTGCTCTTTACAGCACCGGACCTTGTTTCTATCACTGGTCACATCCACAGCTGGGTATTGGTTTTGCTCCATCCCTTCATTCTTTCTGGAGTTATTTCTCCACTGATCTCCAGTAGCATACTGGGCACCTACCGACCTGGGGAATTCCTCTTTCAGTATCCTATCATTTTGCCCTTTGATACTGTTCATGGGGTTCTCAAGGCAAGTATACTGAAGTGGTTTGCCATTCCCTTCTCCAGTGGACCACATTCGGCTGTGGTCCATGTGATCAGATCGACTAGTTTTCTGTGATTATGATTTCAGTGTGTCTGCCCTCTGATGCCCCCTCGCAATACCTACCGTCTTATTTGGGTTTCTCTTACCTTTGGCGTGGGATATCTCTTCACAGCTGTTCCCAGAAAGTGCAGCCGCTGCACCTTACCTTGGACGAGGGATATCTCCTCAAGGCCGCCCCTCCTGACCTTGAACGTGGAGTAGCTCCTCTGGCCCTCCTGCGCCCGCGCAGCCACAGCCTATTGGACCTGGGGTAGCTCTTCTCGGCTGCCGGCCCTGGCCTCAGGCGTGGGGTAGCTCCTCTCTGCCGCACCTCTTTGCGTGGTCGGTTGCGCCGGCCAGCGTCTCTCACGTCTGTGCCACCGGGGCCAGTGTCTCTCGCATCTGCTAATTGTAAGTATGGTGGCTCAGAGGTTAAAGCGTCTGCGGGAGACCTGGGTTCATCCCTGGGTCGGGAAGATCCCCTGGAGAAGGAAACGGTAACTCACTCCAGTATTCTTGCCTGGAGAATCCCATGGACGGAGAAGCCTGGTAGGCTACAGTCCAAGGGGTCGCATAGAGTCGGACACGACTGAACGATGGAACGGAACGGAAAGAGCCAAAAATTAAAATAAATAAATTTAAAAAAACCATGAAAAGAAAAAGAAAAAAATATTTTCAGTCTTCGTTGAAATTTAGAGAAAGGACATCACCTTTGTTGTATAATGTAACATAATCAAGGGCATGACTATGCCATTTTACTCACAGGTCCTACGCACACTCAAGGAGAGGTGATTATATTGATATGCACCCCAGTGGAAAAGAACCTTGGAAGCCATCTGAGAATTTGGCCTACTGCAAGGAGATTACCATTGTTTTACAGTTTATTTAATGGCTGGTGAAATATAAGACACCTTGGGTCTCAATAACTTGTTGCAATGGGTTGTTTTAATTGAAATATTTGAGGAAAATTTGGTCTCACAGTTGAAAAAGGTGGGATTTTTTCAACAGTTTTTCTTAATACTGCAACCACCCACTTAGAACTGTTAATTTCTTAGAGATTAGATGCTGTGTGCAACCAGAAACCACATCAGAAAACTTTGTGTGCTCTGTGACATTAAAATCCACTGACCTTTCTTGTTTTTTTAATGGATCTTTTACCTACTCATAATTGTTGCCTTGCATGATGCTGACATTTTTGCAACAAATATCAGCTGTTTTTTTTCAAGTGACAGGCTCATTTCACTAATTTTCAAGAAAATGTCTGCCAAAGGCCTCAGATGTACAGGAAATATAAAAGTAAGAGTGATTTTCTTATTTTTACTTGATAACATGTCTTTTCTTAAAAAAAATATATTTATTTGGCTGCATTTGTTCTTAGTTGTGGCTCACAGCATCTTCATTTTGTCATGTGAGCGTGAGATCTTTCGTTGTGGCATGTGGATTGTCTAGTTTGGCATGCAGGTTCAGTAGTTGTGGCATGAGGCCTTAGTTGCTCTGCAGCATGTGGGATCTTAGTTCCCCAATAAGTGATTGACCACATGTACCCTGCAATGTAAGGCTGATTCTTAATTACTGGACCACCAGGAAAGTCCTGATATATCTGTTTAAAATCAGCAAAAATGATCAAATTAATTGTTAAATTGCCATTTGAAATGACATTTTATTACATGTTATCTTGCTCTGCCTTCTCCTATAAATATGGGAAGTATAATTTATAAAATAACATGTGGAGACATTCATTCATTGATAGGATTTCTTCTTCACATGTGACATTTATTCTTTAATCTGTAGCATTTCTTTTGCTGTGAAAAGTAGTTTTCTTTCTCCTTTAGTCAAAGTTATGGGTCAAAAGTAACATTTCATTTCTTTACGATTTTCTTAAAATGTACATTTTATCTTTCATATTATGTTAAAAATATTTGAAATTAGTTGTTTCCATAAAATTCTATAAACAGTGAGTCTAAAACTCAAGTTTATGCCTTCAGCTACATAAGCCTAATGAGCCATGTGTGGACCACCATTCTTTTTGTGCTTATGTGGTAATTTCCTGATTAATATTAATTAATGACATGTCACTGTTCATTTAAAATGAATGATGAAAATGATTAGTCAACCCTGATACTGAAATCACTCAGCAACTTGGCACCAGATCTCTGTGTCAGGAGATGGTGCCAGACTTATAAAGACTGTTATTTCTAGTTTCTACTACAGTAAACTGAAATTAAATGATGTTTGTTTTTAGGTAGAGTAAGCTTCTAAAGTCATGATGGATGATTTGGCTTCTTATTGGCACTTCTGTTTGATTTATTTATAAATGGCGGTAAATTACATAAACTGCATAGTCTCAGAAGAGCTGAGGAGGACTTGTCTAATAGAAAAGTCAGATATACACACATTTCTTGAACATCACTTCTCCCATCTTTACTGTTTTCTTGTGTTTTTGTGTCTTTAAGGATTCTGAGTTTTCAGAAGAGTTTTTACTATTCAGAGTTCTTAATGTTTCTTTTCCTTATGATTATTATTTTTAGTGACAATTAGGTTAACTATACAGATGAATGATTTGCCAATTTGGAAAATACTGCATGTGCATCCATATATTATGTGAATGTGTTTATAAGTGTATGTGCGTGTGTGTGTGTGTGTATAACAAATGAGACCATGGTATTATATGTAGCTTGGGTCAAAGGACAATCAACACCAGTAAATTTATTTTTTTCCTTTAAAAGCTACTCTTATATCTAAAAACTGCCAATAATAGGTACAATCAGATAAGTAAATTAAAATTAAAAAAATACTTTGCCTAATTTTCCATAAAGATCACCATCAAAGCTATGTCAAAAAATAAGCTAGATTTATTAATGACTTTTATAGCAATGGAAAAAGCTTTTAAGACCAGAATTTCAATAATAACTAAAACAGGGAGGCATGTGTATACATATAGCTCATTTCTTAGTTCTTCACCAAGTTCTGCTTCTTGAATGTTCAGTTACAAAGTTCACTTCCTGTGAAAGCTTCAGGTTTGTTTTGGAGATGAAAACTGCCAATGCTAGATATTATTTCCTAAGGAGTTTTAGGACATAATATAATTCTTAAAGAGATGGGAATACCAGACCGCCTGACCTGCCTCCTGAGAAATCTATATGCAGGTCAAGAAGCAACAGTTAAAACTGTATATGGAACAACGGACTGGTTCCAAATTGGGAAAGGAGTACGTCAAGTCTGTATATTGTCACCCTGCTTATTTAACTTATATGAAGAGTACATCATGCACAATGCTGGGCTGGATGAAGCACAAGCTGGAATCAAGATTGCCGGGAGAAATATCAATAACCTCAGATATGCAGAAGACACCACCCTTATGGCAGAAAGCCAAGAACTAAAGAAGTCTCTTGATGAACGTGAAAGAGGAGCGTGAAAAAGTTGGCTTAAAGTTCAACATTCAGAAACCTAAGATCACGGCATCCAGTCCCATCACTTAATGGCAAATAGATGGTGCAACAATGGAAACAGTGAGAGACTTTATTTTTGGGGGCTCTGAAATAAAATAGTGAAAGCAGATAGTGAATGCAGATAGTGAATGCAGCCATGAAATTAAAAGATGCTTGCTCCTTGGAAGAAAAGCTATGACCAAACCAGAAAGCATATTGAAAAGCAGAGACATTACTTTGCAAGCAAAGGTCTGTCTAGTCAAAGCTATGGTTTTTCCCAGTAATCATATATAGATGTGAGAGTTGGACTATAAAGAAAGCTGAGCACTGAAGAATTGATGCTTTTGAACTGTGGTATTGGAGAAGACTCTTGAGAATCCCTTTGGACTACAAGGAGGTCAAACCAGTTACTTCTAAAGGAAATCAATCCTAAATATTTATTGGAAGGACTGATGCTGAAGCTGAAACTCCAATATTTTGGCCACCTGATGTGAAGAGCTGACTCATTTGTAAAGACCCTGATGCTTGGAAAGATTGAAGGTGGGAGGAGAAGGGGACGACAGAAGATGAGATGGTTGTATGGCATCACCGACGTGATGGACATGAGTTTGAGTAAGCTCTGGGAGTTGGTGAAGGACAGGCAAGCCTGGCATGCTGCAGTCCACAGGGTCACAAAGAGTCAGCCCCAACTGAGTGACTGAACTGAACTGAACTGATGGAGCTTTAGGCTTTTGCCTGTCTGATTCAGTGTTGTGTTCATCTAGTGGTTGAAAGCAAATACTCATGAAACCAGTTGATTGTCTCGAGGGGACTGGTACGAAAGGAAGCTGGATAGCACCCAAGGAAAATTGGGAACAACTTGACTTTTGATTTGATTGCATCTTTTAGTCAAATCATGAGTAAATCATAGCCAGGCATTAGATGAAGGATAATAAGAACAGTAATAAGAACAGGGACATTTAGGAAGCTACAGTGAAGGAGCTACAAGTATTAGAACCATCTAGAACCTTAAGCCAACAGAGAGAAAATAAAATAGGAAAATAAAGAACATGATTGTGCAGATAAAACATGATTATTTGTGTTTCTGGTCATCTGGGTTGTGGCAAATGGCTTTTGAACATAAAGTGTTAACATTAGACATCATGTACCTGATCCAAAATCATGGTCGAAATTGCCTACTTGATGATTTCATCTATGTTTGGGGACTTTATGGAGGCCTTGTCTTGAGGTCAACCAAGAGTTTGGATTGCCAAATGGAATTGTTATTTTTATATTGTGGAATATGGACACACATTTGTGTGTGTATCGCTTCAGTAATCACTGAAGTTTGATTACTGTGTTTAGTCAATAATACTTGATAAGATTCCAGCAAGGTTCACCATATAGCCTTTCTTTGTTAACTTTTTACAAATAACAAACATTCAGGTTGAAGCTTACATAATGGTGGAGAAGAGAGATGTTGTGGAAAGGTAGCTTGAATTTCTTGATGATAAGATAATTTGGACAAGTTACTAAATTAACCCCTTATAATATTTAACCAACTCAGCTTAAAGAAGATTCAAGGCCAAATAGGTGACGTTATCTCTAAGTGACTCATATTTTTTTCCCAGCATTATGTTGATTATGAGTTGTGAACCAGCCATGTCATCACTCACCAATATTAGTTCTTCATAGCAAGCAATTTTTATCTTTTATAATGGGAATCTTTATGAATAATTCTCTTGAATATCCATTTGAGGCCATTAGATGCCAACACTCAGCTATTTTGGTATCTCAAAATTTAACTTTAGACATTGTTCAACCAGATCATTCACAGTGTTTTTCTCAGAATCTAAGGTTCGGTTTTGTAATGGACTCTGAAAGAATTCATAGATTTATCTGTCAATTATTGAATGGTTGTTTTATGCCAATCTATGTTAAAGGAGCTTGTTTGGAATGGCGATGAGCCAGGGCATGTCTAATATCAGTGTCTAGAGCTTGACTGTCTAAAACAGTAGATATTAGCCATATGTGACTAAAAACACTTGAATTTTGGATAGTCTGGATGGAGATGTTCTATAATTATGAAATACACATGGGCTTTCAATGCTTAATAAAAATAAAACATGTAAAATATAGAATTAATATTATTGTATTGGTTACATATTAAAACAATATTTTGGTCACATTTATTTAACATATAGTATTCAAATTAACTACACATTTGTTTTTAATTTTTTTGAAGTGGTGGTGGTTTAGTTGCTAAGCCATGTCCGACTGTTTTGCAACCCCATGGACTATAGCCCGCCAGGCTCCTCTGTGCATGGGAGTGGGTTGCCATCTTTTTCTCCAGGGGATCTTCTTTACCTAGAGATCAAACTTGGGTCTTCTGCATTGCAGGTGGATTCATTACCAACTGAGCCATGAAGGAAGTATCTATAAAATTCAAAAATATGAATTTGACTAATATTTGTGGCTTGATTATATTTTTACTGAACATCCAGATTTCCAGAGTTTGTAGTTTAGATTGTGACTTCTATGTAAATGATACCTATTTATTTCAACAATTGAAGAGATTCTAATAATTCTGGTATTTACTGCATGTTTGTATTGAGGGCATCACATATAAGGAATTTTCCTTTTCCACAGCAAGCCAAAGTCATGTATGACCCATATCTTCTATCATTATGGATACTGGTTGTTTTCTTTAGCCATTTGGCAGTTTCTAGACAAAGCTAAAGCTTCCTCTTGGAATTTTTGCTATGCCTCTGGTAACGGATTGAATTCTAAAGGTTAAACAAAGATGGTTACTTATACTTAACCTGGTATTTTCTTTGTTCAATGTTTAAGTAAAT
Source organism: Moschus berezovskii (assembly GCF_049115385.1). Classification (NCBI taxonomy): domain Eukaryota; kingdom Metazoa; phylum Chordata; class Mammalia; order Artiodactyla; family Moschidae; genus Moschus; species Moschus berezovskii. The sequence continues at coordinate 53,138,305 of NC_142461.1, forward strand.
GCCGTCTATAAAACTAAGTCAAGAATTAAGTCTATGAACAATGGTGTACAAATCTTTGAGGTAATTGTGCTTCCATATCTTATGAAAAAAATATGTAGAGTGAGATTGCTTGGTCATTTGGCAGATGTGGGTTTATCTTTATAAGAAATTAGCAAAGTCTTTCCCCATATGGCTATACTGTTATACATTTTCAGTGGCAATATAGGGTAGTGCTGGCTTCCTTGGTGGCTCAGACAGTAAAGATCTTCCTGAGTTGAGAAGATCCTCTGAAGGAGAACATGGAAACTCACTCCAGTATTGCCTGGAGAATTCCATGGACAGAGGAGCCTTGCAGTCTACGGTCCAGGGGATTGGAAAGAGTCAGACACGACTGAGTGACTCTCTCTCTGTCACACAAACACACACACAGAAGAATTCCAGTTGCTCCAGTTGCTTGCCAAAATTTTGATATTTTCAATCTTTAAAACTGTTACTGTAATGGCTACGTGATGGTACCTTATTGTAGGTTTAACCTGAATTTCCCTAAAGACCTAGGTTCACATCTTTACATGTGCTGAACTGTCACTCTTATCTCTTCTTTCATGAAGTGACTGTTTCACTCCTACGCTCATTTTTATTGGGTTGGTTGTCATCTTATTATTGAATTCAACTTTCAAAAATATGTATTTTTTTATCAGTCCTTTATCAGATAAATGTTTTACAAATATTAATACTAGCCTATGGTTGGCCTTTTCATTTCCTTAACAGTGTCTTTTAAAGAACAGAGGTCATATTTGATAAAGTACAAATTATCAATTATTTTTCTTTAGTAATTGTACTGCTTTGTCCTATTTAAGACATCTTTGTCTATACTATGATGACAGAAGAATTTATACTACATTTAATTTTGGACATTTTAGTTTCCACTTTTTATGTCTATGACTAATTTTGACTTTATGACTATGACTTTTTATGTCTTTGACAAATTTTATGTCTATGACTAATTAACTCAATAATTTTGAGTTAATTTTCATATAAAATGTGAAGAAAAATCCAAGTCTGTTTTCTCCATATATATCCAGTTATTCTAGTTGAAGGATATTCATTGAAAAGACTATTATTTTTCCACTGAATTGTGTTAGTAAATTTGGTCGTAAAAATCAGTTAAGCATATTATATGTTGTTTATTTCTTGAATTTTTTTTACCTCCATTGATTTTTTATGTCTATCCCTTGCACCAGTATCACACTAATGTGATTGCTGTAGCTTTACAGTAAGTCTTAAAATACTAGTGTCCTCCAATTTTACTTACTTTTGAAAATTATTTTGGCTTTTATAGGTTCTTTGAATTCTATGAAGAAAGACATTGGCCAGTTTATTCAAAACCTTGTATTTTGATGGAATTTGAGTTGCATCCTTAGATCAAATTTGAGAGAAATACCAGTATAGCCATATTTAATCTTCTGATCATGAATATCATAAAGTTCTTAATTTTTTTGTTTTTTTAAATTTCTCTTTATATTATTTTATAGTTTTTATTATATAGGTCTAGCACATATATTATTAAATTATTCCAAGATATTTTATTTTTTTAATACTACTTTAAAATAATATGTCTTTTATTTCAGTTCTCAGTGATTCTTGAGATATTGAAGTACACTTATTTTTGTGTATTTATTTTTATATTGCCCTTTTATTCTGCAACACTGCTAAACTTGCTTATTAGTTCTAATAGCATTTTTGGTTCAGTTCAGTTCAGTCGCTCAGTTGTGTCCGACTCTCCGTGACCCCATGAATCCCAGCATGCCAGGCCTCCCTGTCCATCACCAACTCCCGGAGTTCACTCAAACTCATGTCCACAGAGTCAGTGATGCCATCCAGCCATCTCATTCTCGGTCGTCTCCTTCTCCTCCCGCCCCCAACCTTTCCCAGCATCAGAGTCTTTTCCAGTGAGTCAATTCGTCGCATGAGGTGGCCAAAGTATTGAAGTTTCAGCATCAGCATCAGTCCCTCCAATGAACACCCAGGATCGATCTCCCTTAGAATGGACTGGTTGGATCTCCTTGCAGTCCAAGGGACTCTCAAGAGTCTTCTCCAGCACCACAGTTCAAAAGCATCGATTCTTCGGCGATCAGCTTTCTTCACAGTCCAACTCTCACAGATGACATTAAATATTCTACATAAATGATTATATAATTAGAAAATTAAATGTTTTGCCTCTTGTTTCTAATAAATATTCATTTTATTCTTCTCATTGCCTTCTTTGGCTCATACCTTAAGGAAATCAGTCATTTAGGCTAAGTTTGAGTATATCAATATGAACATTTTATGGATTATCTGTAGTTTTTAGTCCATATGTAGTTTTGACCAAAGCCAAATCTTCCATTTTGCTTTGAATCTCACATGGTACAGGTACAAAGATGATGAGCTCAGCAATAAATTGTAAATAGGTAGACACATTTTCTGGGGCTTCTAAAAAGAGACTGAAAGTCCACCTTATTGTACAATAAGTCTCTCATGGTAAAAATGACAGGGGTGGTATTTAGTTTTCTCTTCTTTTGGTTTACAAAATTCTTTGATAATGACATGAAGTTCAGTCTGAGCAAATATTGAAGTTCCATCTGCAAATGTTATATTTCTACCTGCATAATAATTTTAGTTTCAGGATTGCTAAACCTGAAGGGAAATTAGAAAGTTTCCTTCCAAGGAACTTTCTGAGGAAAAGAACATTCTAATAAAGGCTCCTTTTGTAGAGGATCATTCTTGCAGAGGCTGAAGGAGTGGTAGAAAGATAAGGAGAAGGTAGTCCTAAAGAGAGAGGCCTGTGGAAAGAAGTATATCCAAGACTGAAATGACTTTCTCTTTAATCTTTGTCAAACAGAGCTTTGAAGATGCCAATTTGAGCTCTGTTTTTCTTTTTAAGATTGTTGCATACCAATTGAAAAATGATTTATTGGTAGTTAATAATATTGTATTGTATACTTGAAAGTTATTGAGTGTAGATCTTAAGCATTCTCATCATATACACAAACTTGCAAAAACACATCCATTACCTATATGAGGTAATTGACGTGTTAATTATCTTGATCTTCACTTTAAACTTATACAATTGTATTTGTTATTAAATCCTTAATAAAGTTATAAAAATGATTATTGGATTTTTAGAGACTTAATACCTTCCCTTATTGTCCACCTCAAAGACATAGAATATTATATATATCAAATGTTCTATCCAGAATAGCTAGTATAATTCTAAATTGTTCTTGATAAAAAATTATGCCCTTTGGAAGGATATGTCCATGAAGTGAGATTGGGATATGAACGCTTAAAAGAGTCTGCAGATGATTCTAGGAAGTAGTTTATATTTACTATTACACATACTAACAAATATACTATACTATACTAGTATATATACTATAGTAGTATAATATACTATACTAGTATATATACTATACTAACTAACAAGTACAGTTAGTTAAAAGTTTCTGCTTATAATATTCCATGTCTTGAGTCTCCCCCATCCCATCCTGATGATCAGGCCATCTCTAGACACCAACCAATTAGTGGCCTCTAATAGGCAGAATTTATGGGGAAATAATCTGGAGCGACTGAACTGAACTGAACTGAATCTGGATGAATCACAAGCTGGAATCAAGATTGTCAGGAGAAATCTCACATGTGCAGATGATACCACTCTAATGGCAGAAAGTGAAGAGGAGAAAGAGCCTCTTGATGAGGATGAAAGAGGAGAGTGAAAAACATGGCTTAAAACTCAACATTCAAAAAATGAAGATAATGGCATCCAGTCCAATCAGTTTATGGCAAATCGAAGGGGAAAAAGTGAAAACAGTGACCGGTTTTATGTTCTATGGCTCCAAAATGACTGCGGATGGTTACTGAAGCCATGAAATTAAGATATTTACTCCTTGGAAAGAGTGACAAACCTCGACAGTATATTAAAAAGCAGAGACATCACTTTGCCAACAAAGGTCCATATAGTCAAAGCTATGGTTTTCCCAGTAGTCATGTAGGAATGTGAGAGTTGGACTGTAAAGAAGGCTGAGAGCCAAAGACCTGCTGTTTTTGAGTTGTAGTGCTGGAAAATACTCTCGAGAGCGCTTTGGACAGCAAGCAGAGCAAAGCAGTCAATCATAAAGAAAATCAACCCTGAATATGTATTGGAAGGACTGATGCTGAAGCTGACACTACAATACTTAAACTGCCTGAGGCCAAGAGCTGCCTCTTCCTGATGCTGCAAAAGATTGAAGAACAAAGGAGCAGAAGATGAGATGGTTATATAGTATCACCAACATAATGGACATGAATTTGAGCAACTCCAGGAGGTAATGGGGAGAAGGAAATGGCAACCCACTCCAGTATTCTTGCTTGGAGAATCCTGTGGAGAAAGGAGCCTGGTGGGCTGCTGTCCATGGGTTTGCACAGAGTCAGACATGACTGAAGCGACTTAGCATGTATGCGTGCATTGGAGAAGGAAATGGCAACCCACTCCAGTGTTCTTGCCTGGAGAATCCTAGGGACAGAGGAGCCTGGTGGGCTACCGTCTATGGGGTCACACAGAGTCAGACACGACTGAAGCGACTTAGCAGCAGCAACAGCAGCAGGAGGTAATGGAGGACACAGGAGCTTGGCATGTTACAGTCCATAAGGTCACAAAGAATTGGACATGACCTAGTGACTGAACAACAGCATCAACAAATCTCTCCAAAAGTAAGTTCCTCGACAGGAGTCAATATGGAGGTGGGTTTTAATAGTTTTGACAGTGTCTCAAGCCATAGATTTTTATAGGAAAGATGACAGCCAACCAGAACTTTTGCTTATTAGTTCAAAAGGGAAGGTTTTCACTAGGGAAGGTTTGGAGAGCAAACTTAGCAGAGAGTATGTCTGTCTTCTATCCTTTTATGAGTTTCCTTAAGTAAATGCACAACAGAAAGTGATATTCTTTAGACCTGACAAATTAGGAGGCAGTTTTCACCAAGGAAATTAAGTATTCATTTTAATTATTATTAGGTTTTAAAATATTACTGAAGGACCAATTTCAGGATGGAGCAGAGGACTTTTTTCATAAATATCAGAGTCATACTTATTGTTAGAAAGTTATTTACCACAGTAGCCTAGGATAGGATCCTGGTAAGAGAGGGCAGGTGGGTCGTGGAAGTGCAAGGGAGTCCTAAATCAAAAGTCTTAAGCTGTATAAGATAGATAGATCAAAGTGGAGCCTCATGAAGCTATGAAATCCTCCCAAATCACCAGGTAAATGATTATTAAAAAACAAGTTGACTTTATTAATAATCTTGCCCACAAATAAATAAAGTTTTGAAAAAGAAAGCTACAAAGAAAGTTTTATAGAATTGGAACTGGTACCTATATAATATTTGAGGTGGAGTTTCTAAAGCAAGGAATGCATAGAGATTGGATAACATGGGCAGACTGAAGTCACTTTTAATAATCTTGAGACTGTTGAGCAGGAACTTTAAGCAAACTGTACACTGAAACTTCATTTTCTTATCTTTCCAGAACAGTTATGGCAATGGAACCAATTTATCCTTGCTTTGCAGTTTGGCAAATTTGTATTTCTTGGGTTCTTAAGTTCAGTTTTCATTACTCAAATTGAATTTGAGGTTACCTCACATTACATAGATGGCAGTAAGACTATTTCCATCCTTTTACAGACATTCAGTTTTTAATCAATTCAAATCAATTGAGATAAAAAATAGTGTAGTCCAAGTGCTTTAGATATATTAAAAACCATGTATAACCCCTTAAAAGTGATCTGTTTAAAATGTCAAATGAATTAGAGGATGAAGATGGTCACAAAAGAAGTGTGACAACTCATGTTGTTATGTTGAAAGACATCCTTAAGCATTACCTCAAAATCCTAGGGGACATAGGTAACAATGAACAGCATGATGTTTTGATATACACATACATTGTGAAATGATTAGCACTATGAAGCTAATTCATATATCATTCAATTTAAGTCAGTATGCATTGCCCTATGTTTTCAAAACTAGAAGGATGATTATGAATAATAGACATTAATGCACTTGTTTATTTAAATAAAGGATCAATTCAGTTCATTTCAGTCGATCAGTTGTGTCCAACTCTTTGCGACCTCATGAATCATAGCACACCAGGCCTTCCTGTCCATCACCAACTCCCGGAGTTCACTCAAACTCATGTTCACAGAGTCGGTGATGCCATCCAGTCATCTCATTCTCTGTCATCCCCTTCTCCTCCCGCCCACAATCCCTCCCAGCATCAGAGTCTTTTCCAGTGAGTCAACTCATCGCATGAGGTGGCCAAAGTATTGCAGTTTCAGCTTTAGCATCAGTCCTTACAATGAACACCCAGGATTGATCTCTTTTAGAATGGACTGGTTGGATCTCCTTGCAGTCCAAGGGACTCTCAAGAGTCTTCTCCAGCACCACAGTTCAAAGGCATCAATTCTTCGGCGCTCAGCTTTCTTCACAGTCCAACTCTCACAGCCATACATGACCACTGGAAAAACTATAGCCTTGACTAGACGGACCTCGGTTGGCAAAGTAATGTCTCTGCTTTTTAATATGCTATCTAGGTTGGTCATAACTTTCTTTCCAAGGAGTAAGCATCTTTTAATTTCATGGCTGCAATCAGCATTCACAATGGTTTTGGAGCCCCAAAAAATAAAGTCTGACACTGTTTCCACTGTTTCCCCATCTATTTCCCATGAAGTGATGGGACCAGATGCCATGATCTTCGTTTTCTGAATGTTGAGCTTCAAGCCAACATTTTCACTCTTCTCTTTCACTTTCATCAAGAGGCTTTTGAGTTCCTCTTCACTTTCTGCCATAAGGGTGGTGTCATCTGCATATCTGAGGTATTGATATTTCTCCCGGCAATCTTGATTCCAGATTGTGCTTCTTCTTCAGCCCAGTGTTCCTCATGATGTACTCTGCATATAAGTTAAATAAGCAGGGTGACAATATACAACCTTGACATACTCCTTTTCCTATTTGGAACCAGTCTGTTGTTCCATGTCCAGTTCTGACTGTTGTTTCCTGAACTGCATACAGGTTTCTCAAGAGGCAGGTCAGGTGGTCTGGGATTCCCATCTCTTTCAGAATTTTCCACAGTTTATTGCGATCCACACAGTCAAAGGCTTTGGCATAGTCAATGAAGCAGAAATAGATGCTCTTCTGGAACTCTCTTGCTTTCTCCATGATCCAGTAGATGTTGGCAATTTGATCTCTGGTGCCTCTGCCTTTTCTAAAACCTGCTTGACATCTGGAAGTTCATGGTTCACATATTGTTGAAACCTGGCTTGGAGAATTTTGAGCATGACTTTACTAGCGTGTGAGATGAGTGCAATTGTGTGGTAGTTTGAGCATTCTTTGGCATTGCCTTTCTTTGGGATTGGAATGAAGACTGACCTTTTCCAGTCCTGTGGCCACTGCTGAGTTTTCCAAATTTGCTGGTATATTGAGTGCAGCACTTTCACAGCATCCTCTTTCCAGAATAGCTCAACTGGAATTCCATCACCTCCACTAGCTCTGTTCATAGTGATGCTCTCTAAGGCCCACTTGACTTAACATTCCAAGATATCTGGCTCCAGGTGAGTGATCATGCAATCGTGATTATCTTCGTCGTGAAGATCTTTTTTGTACAGTTCTTCTGTGTATTCTTGCCACCTCTTCTTAATATCTTCCTCTTCTGTTAGGTCCATACAATTTCTGTCCTTTAACAAGCCCATCTTTGCATGAAATGTTCCCTTGGTATCTCTAATTTTCTTGAAGAGATCTCTTGTTTTTCCTATTCTGTTGTTTTCCTCTATTTCTTTGCATTGATTGCTGAGAAAGGCTTTCTTATCTCTCCTTGCTATTCTTTGGAACTCTGCATTCAGATGCTTATATCTTTCCTTTTCTCCTTTGATTTTCACTTCTCTTCTTTTTACAGCTATTTGTAAGGCCTCCTCAGACAGCCATTTTGCTTTTTTGCATTTCTTTTCCATGCGGATGGTCTTGGTCCCTGTCTCCTGTACAATGTCATGAACCTCCGTCCAGAGTTCATCAGGCACTCTATCTATCAAATCTAGTCCCTTAAATCTATTCCTCACTTCCACTGTATAATCATAAGGGATTTGATTTAGGTCATATCTGAATGGTCTAGTGGTTTTCCCTACTTTCTTCAATTTAAATCTGAATTTGGCAATAAGGAGTTCATGATCTGAGCCACAGTCAGCTCCTGGTCTTGTTTTTGCTGTCTGTATAAAGCTTCTCCACCTTTGGCTGTAATCAATCTCATTTTGGTGTTGACCATCTGGTGATGTCCATGTGTAGAGTCTTCTCTTGTGTTGTTGGAAGAGGGTGTTTGCTATGACCAGTGTGTTCTCTTGGCAAAACACTATAAGCCTTTACTCCGCTTCATTCTGTACTCCAAGACCAAATTTGCCTGTTACTCCAGGTGTTTCTTGGCTTCCTACTTTTACATTCCTGTCCCCTATTATGAAAAGGACATCTTTTTTGGGTGTTAGTGCTAAAAGGTCTTGTAGGTCTTCATGGGACCGTTCAACTTCGGCTTCTTCAGCTTTACTGTTTGGCACATAGGCTTGGATTACTGTAATATTGAATGGTTTGCCTTGGAAACAAACAGAAATCATTCTGTCATTTTTAAGATTGCATCCAAGTACTGTATTTCGGACTCTTTTTTTGACCATGATGGCTACTCCATTTCTTCTAAGTGATTGCTGTTATCTACTATCTATATAGTAGATATAATGGTCATGTGAGTTAAATTCACCCATTCCAGCCCATTTTAGTTCACTGATTCCTCGAATGTTGATGTTCACTCTTGCCATCTCCTGTTTGACCGCTTCCAATTTGCCTTGATTCATGGACCTAACATTCCAGGTTCCTATGCAATATTGCTCTTTACAGCATTGGACCTTGCTTCTATCACCAGTCACATCCACAACTGGGTATTGGTTTTTCTTTGGCTCCATCCCTTCCTTCTTTCTGGAGTTATTTCTCCACTAATCTCCAGTAGCATACTGGGCACCTACCGACCTGGGGAATTCTTCATTCAGTATCCTATCATTTTGCCTTTTGATACTGTTCATGGGGTTCTCAAGGCAAGTATACTGAAGTGGTTTGCCATTCCCTTCTCCAATGGACCACATTCTGTCAGACCTCTCCACCATGACCCGCCCGTTTTGGGTGGCCCCACACGGCATGGCTTAGTTTCATTGAGTTAGACAGGCCTGTGGTCCATGTGATCAGATTGACTAGTTTTCTGTGATTATGATTTCAGTGTGTCTGCCCTATGATGCCAGCTCCAGCCACGCAGATGTGGGACGCCAACTCCAGTGCAGCCGACCATGCGCAGAAACGTGGCCAAGAAGAGCTACCCCACGCCCGAGGCCAGGGCCGGCAGCCAAGAGGAGCTACCCAACGTCCAAGAGGCGGTGGTTGCACGGGTGCAGGAGGGCCGAGAGGAGCTACTCCATGTTCAAGGTCAGTAGGGGTGGCCTTGAGGAGATACCTCTTGTCCAAGGTAAGGTGCAGCGGCTGCACTTTGCTGGAGCAGCTGTGAATATCCCACGACCAAGGTAAGAGAAACACAAATAAGATGGTAGGTATTGCCAGGGGGCATCAGAGGGCAGACACAAATAAAGGATGGAAGAATACAATAATACTTTGTCTTCAGAAATATAGCTGAATAAATTAGGTGAATATTTTCAACAAAAGACATTTTAAAATATATCTTATCTTATTCTTTTAATGAGTGATTTCAGAAATCTTTTTATACCAAATCATGTTCTTCATTCCAAATACCCAGCTTTCTACAGTAGTGCAAAAAAAGATTTTCAGGCTTCCATGTTCTCTAGGGAATTAATCAAATAGAAAAACCTTGCTGCTTAAGGTCTTTTACATTCAGATGAACAAAAATATAATCTAAATGATAGATACAAGTCTATAATTTTTATGATCTGATAGTATATATTAATTTTCTTAGTTTTGACCATAAAATAATGAATAATTAAAACTGAGGATTTTGGCTCTGGTATTGCTTTCCAAAGCCAAAAATTTAAAAAAAATATATTTAGAACTGAAGCTACATCATTATCATTGTTGTTTGAATTTGGTAGTAATAAATTAAATCTGAGTATTTCCTAAGAGAGGTTGGTTTATTAGATAATGAATCTGTCAGAAATTGTATATATAACTCTTAGTTGTAGAAATTATGGATAGAGATGACTGAATAGTTGTGTCTCTAATCAAGAGTTCTTAACATTTTTAATGTTATATAAAGATTTTTTCCAAGTGAAAACACATTAAATTTTGTAGAGAAAAGATTTTGTTAATATAGGTTACTAATAATAGTATCACTAAAATAAGATCCACTAAAATCATGCCTCAGCATTATTTCAATACCAAGAAACCCAACTCATTTTTAAAAAACACTGTGAAACAGAAATATGAAACCTGTGACAGTTAATTTCTGAATTGTGATCGGCTAACTGGTAGCTCAGCTGGTAAAGAATCCCCCTGCAATGCAGGAGACTCCAATTTGATTCCTGGGTTGGGAAGGTCTGCTGGTGAAGGGATAGGTTACCCACTCCAGTATTCCTTGCTTCCCTGGTGGCTCAGATAGTAAAGAATATGCCTGCAATTCAGGAGACCTGGGTTCAATCCCTGGTTTGGGAAGATCCCCTGGGAAAGAAACTGGCTACCCATTTTAGTATTCTGGCCTGGAGAATTCCATGGACGGAGGAGCCTGGCAGGCAAAGAGTCCTACACAACTGAGCAACTTTCACTTTCAACCTAGATATTCTATGCTGTTTATGTCATAGGACTTCATAGAATCATTGAACAGAATGAAACTACCTGCGTGCATGCTAAGTTGCTTCAGTTCAGTTCAGTTCAGTCACTCATTCGTGTCCGACTCTTTGCAACCCCATGAACCACAACACGCCAGGCATCCCTGTCCATCATCAACTCCGGGAGTCTACCCAAACCCATGTCCATCGAGTCGGTGATGGCATCCAACCATCTCATCCTCTGTCGTCCCCTTCTACTCCTGCCTTCAATCTTTCCCGGCATCAGAGTCTTTTCAAATGAGACAGCTCTTTGCATTAGGTGGCCAAAGTATTGGAGTTTCAGCTTCAAATCAGTCCTTCCAATGAACACCCAGGACTGATTTCCTTTAGGATGGATTTGTTGGATCTCCTTGCAGCCCAAGGGACTCTCAAGGGTCTTCTCCAACACCACAGTTTAAAAGCATCAATTCTTTGCTTCAGTTGTGTCCAACTCTTTGTGACCCTGTGGACAGTAGCCCATCAGGTGCCTCTCTCCATGGGATTTTCCAGGCAAGAATGCTTGAATGAGTTGCTACACCCTCCTGCAAGGAATCTTCCCAACCCAGGGACTGAACTTGCTTCTCTTATGTCCCCTGCACTCGCAGGTGGAGTTCTTTACCACTACCACTACTTGCAAAGCCCAGAAACTACCTTGCTGTTGTTCTTCAGTCCTGGTCATGTCTGATTCTTTACGACCCCATGGACTACAGCACGCCAGGCCACCCTATCCCTCACAATCTTCTGGAATTTGCCAGAGTTCATGTCCATTACATCAGTGATGACGTCCAGTCATCTCATCTTTTGCTACTGCTTTCAATCTCCTCTTCTCCTTCTGCTGTCAATCTTTCCCAGCATCAGGGACTGTTCCAATGAATTGTCTGTTGACCAAAATACTGAACCTTCAGCTTTAGCATCAGTCCTTCCAGTGAGTATTCAGCATTGATCTTCCTTAAGATTGACTCGTTTGATCTCCTTGCTGTCCAAGGGGGAAACTACCTACTCAAACCTAATTATTTAATTAGCATAATGTGACTGAATCTAATAGATGGAAAACAGCTGTTCAAAATCATAGAGCAAGTTTATTACTAGTAAGTAATTAGAGATATCAAGGGAACATCTCATGCAAACATGGGCTCAATAAAGGACAGAAATGGTATGGACCTAACAGAAGCGGAAGATATAAAGAAGAGGTGGCAAGAATACACAGAAGAACTGTACAAAAAAGATCTTCACGACGAAGATAATCATGATGGCATGATCACTCACCTGGAGCCAGATATCTTGGAATGTTAAGTCAAGTGGGCCTTAGAGAGCATCACTATGAACAGAGCTAGTGGAGGTGATGGAATTCCAGTTGAGCTATTCCGGAAAGAGGATGCTGTGAAAGTGCTGCACTCAATATGCCAGCAAATTTGGAAAACTCAGCAATGGCCACAAGAATGGAAAAGGTCAGTCTTCATTCCAATGCCAAAGAATGCTCAAACTACCGCACAATGGCACTCATCTCACACGCTAGTAAAGTCATGCTCAAAATTCTCCAAGCCAGGCTTCAGCAATATGTGAACTGTGAACTTCCAGATGTTCAAGCAGGTTTTAGAAAAGGCAGAGGCACCAGAGATCAAATTGCCAACATCTGCTGGATCATGGAGAAAGCAAAAGAGTTCCAGAAAAACATCTATTTCTGCTTCATTGACTATTTCAAAGCCTTTGACTGTGTGGATCACAATAAACTGTGGAACATTCTGAAAGAGATGGGAATCCCAGACCACCTGACCTGCCTCTTGAGAAACCTGTATGCAGGTCAGGAAGCAACAGTTAGAACTGGACATGGAACAACAGACTGGTTCCAAATAGGAAAAGGAGTATGTCAAGGTTGTATATTGTCACCCTGCTTATTTAACTTATATGCAGAGTACATCATGAGGAACGCTGGGCTGGAAGAAGCACAATCTGGAATCAAGATTGCCGGGAGAAATATCAATAATCTCAGATATGCAGATGACACCACCCTTATGGCAGAAAGTGAAGAGGAACTCAAAGGCCTCTTGATGAAAGTGAAAGAGGAGGGTGAAAAGGTTGGCTTGAAGCTCAACATTCAGAAAACGAAGATCATGGCATCTGGTCCCATCACTTCATGGGAAATAGATGGGGAAACAGTGGAAACAGTGTCAGACTTTATTTTTGGGGGCTCGAAAATCACTGCAGATGCTGATTGCAGCCATGAAATTAAAAGACGCTTACTCCTTGGAAGGAAAGTTATGACCAGCCTAGATAGCATATTAAAAAGCAGAGACATTACTTTGCCAACCAAGGTCTGTCTAGTCAAGGCTATGGTTTTTCCTGTGGTCATGTATGGATGTGAGAGTTGGACTGTGAAGAAAGCCGATTGCTGAAGAATTGATGCTTTTGAACTGTGGTGCTGGAGAAGACTCTTGAGACTCCCTTGGACTGCAAGGAGATCCAATCAGTCCATTCTAAAGGAGATCAATCCTGGGTGTTCACTGGAAGGACTGATGCTAAAGCTGAAACTCCAATACCCTGGCCACCCTATGCGATGAGTTGACTCACTGGAAAAGAGTCTGATGCTAGGAAGGATTGGGGGTGGGAGGAGAAGGGGACAACCAAGAATGAGATGGCTGGATGGCATCACCGACTCGATGGACATGAGTTTGAGTGAACTCTGGGAGTTGGTGATGGACAGGGAGGCCTGGCGTGCTGTGATTCATGGGGTCGCAAAGAGTCGGACACGACTAAGCGAATGAACTGAACTGATATCCTAAATTGCCTGAATTCATTTTAATTTTATTAGAATTTTTGAAATAGTTTGTTCTGTGTGGTACCAGATTTAAGGTAGTTTCAGAAAAACTTGAACTAAAATCTTGGGGCTTTCAAATGCCCCCTTTCCAGAACATTTATCTCAGTAACTCTTTTGACTATGACCACTGTCTTGGCACATGATACTTCAACCCTAACATCACATATAAACTCCAGATGCCAATTATCTGTATGTTCATCTAAACATTGGAAATTTCTACCTGGCATTTATCTCAAAAGCAGTTTATCCCCAGCTACTTGAGAACTTTGTCTCATTTGCTTTTGTTGACATTTTGTTAATTGTTTCTTGGGTTGGTGTTGGTTAAGAGGCCTTGCTTTAGATTTGTGAAGAATACAGCTATGGTTTATATGCAATGCCAAATTTTAAAAAACTCATTTTAAACACTTTCTCAAACATTTAAATACTATTCACGTGACTAATAAACCATAAATTACTTTGAGTTGAATTATCTTGAATATGTTAAGGATCGATCACAAAAGTAAGTTCTCCTAAACAATTTAAACAGTAACAATTTCTAAATATTTTGATAACTTAAGTCTCATTAAAATTGTTACAATAATTATAACATAATATTGTATCATAGTATTTTTTGAAAATATAAATAATATGGCTGAAAAACTAGAAATTTTCTGTTATTAAAAGTAACAGTATAGGTCACAGTAAGGTGATCTATAGAGGACTGGTCTTTTTGATGGGGAATCCTGAAATAACAGTATCTATGCGTCAGATTAAAAAGCAGAGACATTACTTTGCCAACAAAGGTCCGTCTAGTCAAGGCTATGGTTTTTCCAGTGGTCATGTATGGATGTGAGAGTTGGACTGTGAAGAAGGTTGATCGCCGAAGAATTGATGCTTTTGAACTGTGGTGCTGGAGAAGACTCTTGAGAGTCCCTTGGACTACAAGGAGATCCAAGCAGTCCATTCTAAAGGAGATCAGTCCTGCGTGTTCATTGGAAGGACTGATGCTAAAGCTGAAACTCCAATACTTTGGCCAGCTCATGCGACGAGTTGACTCACTGGAAAAGACTCTGATGCAGGGAAGGATTGGGAGCGGGAGGAGAAGCGGATGACAGAGAATGAGATGGCCGGATGGCATCACCAACTCGATGGACATGAGTTTGAGTGAACTCTGGGAGTTGGTGATGGCTAGGGAGGCCTGGCGTTTTGTGATTCATGGGGTCGCAAAGAGTCGGACACGACTGAGCGACTGTACTGAACTGAACTGACCTGACTGATGTGTCTTTCTATGCGCTTACCTGGTAGCTCAGTTGGTAAAGAATCTGCCTGCAATGTGGGAGACATGGGTTTGATCCTTGGATTGGAAAGATCCCCTGGAGGAGGGCATGGCAACCTGCTCCAGTATTCTTTCCTGGAGCATTCCATGGATAGAGGAGCTTGGCAGGCTACAGTCCATGGGCTTGCAAAGAATCAGACAGACTTACGTGACAGCATAGCACAAAAGTCTTTCTGTAGGACATTTACTCTTTCTTCTGCCCATGATGGTATAAACCATCCCCTACCAGTATTCTGGGAAAAGTACAGGGACTTGGAAGAGGTATCGATATTTAATGTGAAAACTATTACCTAATGTGCCTAGTTTCAGAATGTCATTCAATCAGCCTCCAAGCTTCTATTCAGATCATCTCTCCTTCAAATTCAGGAAGAAAATCTTTCACTTTCTGCTATGTTAAGTGACAGTGGGTTGGGGAGGAGAGCAGTCTTGGGTGTACAGCTGCTCATTCAGCAGGCTTTGAAAGAATGCTTCTGTTAACTCCATGTTACATTCTGTACCTGACATATTTTATGATGAAAATATGCTTATTTTCCATTGTCCCTTCCCCCATACCTTGTAGACAGTTACAGTTCAGCTTTCATTCAACTCTGATAATGTATTTTCTATAATCAGATATTTTGACTAGTTTTTATAATATGTTGATATAATCTTATATGTAACCCTTTCTTTCAACTCTCTTTTATGGTATATGACAAATATATCTAATTTATGATGGGATATTAAGAAAAGGAGCCCATAATTCTCTAATGAATCTGTAGGTGTTCTTCTGAGGTCTTGTACTAATGTGTTTGATATATTATTTTTCCTCATCTTTATCTTCTTCCATTATAAGATGACACTTCTGTGGACAAAATATTCAGTTTTCAGTTGTATGTGCTGTGCTTAGTTGCGTCCACTCTTTGCGACCCTGTGGACTGTAGCCCGCCAGGATCCTCTGTCCATGGGGATTATCCAGGTAAGAATATTGGGATGGGTAGCCATGCCCTCTTCCAGGGGACCTTCCCAGCTCAGGGATAGAACCCAGATTTCTTGCATTGCAGGCATATTCTTTACCATGTGATCCATCAGGGAAGCCCAAGAATACTGGAGTGGGTAGCCTACCCCTTCTCCAGAGGATCTTCCCGGCCCAGGAACTGAACCAAGGTCTCCTGATTGCAAGTGGATTCTTTAGCAGCTGAGCTACCAAGGAAGCCCTGTAAGTTATATTTCCTCCTAAATATTTTATTCTTAAGATTGAAATTCTAAATATTTTGAAAATTGGAATTATCCAGTTAGCCCACATCTTGACATGTTTGAAGTCATTAAATTTGAAAATCACTGAGTTTCTTTAATATTGACTAAGGTGATTGATGATATTGACAACAATGAGGAAGGAAAGATTTGTTTTTAGTGTGGTCCACAGTCAGATTTATTCCTGCCATAGTTGGGTTGGATATAATTATTCTAGCAATGAAATATCTAGAGAGAATTATGCTTGTGACAGAGAAGCCATGTAGCATCATGTGCTCAGAATTATAAGGATCTGATGGGTCCAACGCTTCATTAAGAAAGCAGGCATTTCACATTTTGTAAAGTACATTGGAGATAAGCAAAGCCTTTATGCAATTCATTGATGGAGTCTGTATGGGAAATGAGCTTTTGCAAATAGAATGACTAAAGACTTCTGCAAATAGAGAAAAGCGTCCTAAAATAGGGAAATAACTACTCTTACAGTAAATGGTGTGTTATAGGAAGAGCAATGGATCTAAAAATGTAAAAGGAAAAGAATAGGATGAATAAAAATACTTGCCAAAAGTCTCCATTGGTTCTTTACTGAGGAGAAACTATGTGTGTGCACACACATAAACATGCACACATGCATCCCAGGCCAGTGTAGATCTATCGTGGCTGCATACACTTCTGTGTAGTGTTTATAATCAGTTATTTAGAATTCTTATCTAGACCTGTGATTTAGTCACTCTCAGCAAATCCTTTTGCTGTCCTCCTAAATTCTAAGGTAAAAACACCTCCTTTAGAAATTGTAATTCTTGAATAATCTATCTTACTACCACCACACAGATATTTTTCTGAATGAAATTACATATTATACTGGCACAAAAGGATATCTCTGATAAAATTCATAAGTGCCAGTCTGACT
Organism: Moschus berezovskii; assembly: GCF_049115385.1. NCBI lineage: Eukaryota > Metazoa > Chordata > Mammalia > Artiodactyla > Moschidae > Moschus > Moschus berezovskii. The sequence continues at coordinate 53,155,406 of NC_142461.1, forward strand.
TCTTGTCCTGAAACCCTTATCTCTGCCGAGACCCCCAAATTGGGGTCATTAGTTCATATCTGTCAGCTCACCTGGAAGAGAGAAATTTCTCTCCTGGGCAAATTGAAACTCTACCTGAGAAAGCTGAAGAGTACAAGTTTTATGACTGATTTGAGAATGTTGTTTTTGAGGTAAGTTGTGATTAATGGGGTCGCAAGGAGTCGGACACGACTGAGCGACTGAACTGAACTGAACTGAACTGATGATATATTTTACCACTGCAGGTCAAAAATGTAATGAAAATAATGTTTGTCTCTTCATTTGCTTTCCTAATGCAGGCAACAGTTCATGCTTAACTTCTGAAAGTTACAGGATGATTTCAATTTTTTTTAAATCAATGAAGCTTTATTTTGTGGGTGCCTGCTGCTTTAGCACATAAAAGAACATATGCATATGTGCGTGCTAAGTCGCTTCATTCGTGTACAACTCCATGCAACCCTATGAAGGGATATAACCTGCGTCCCCTGCATCTCCTGTGTTCCAGGTGGATTCTTTATCATTGAGCCACCTGGGAAGCCCAAAGAACACATAACCAGTTCCTTTTCTGCTGAAAACCTAGCTGATGGCATGAAAATCTGCAAGCACTGACAAAACAATTTCATCAACATTGTAAAATCATTCAGGTAACAGATAGTATTCAGAAATGGCTTCTCTGAGGGGTGATGTGCAGGAAACCATTGCAGCTACATGATTTACTGATTGCTTTTTAACTGGATACCTCCAATGATCTAATGCCATGTGTCTTTTGCAATTCTATAGCCACCACTCAGAAGAAAAAAATACACATGGTTCAGAAACCTGCAACAGCTCATGAAAGGCCTTGGCATTTGCAATTATGGGGTAAAGACTAATTTTCTGATATTTCCATGGAAAACTATTCGTTAAAAGTGCATCCCAGGGGTTCATTTTTATCTACATTTGTTCATGAAGTTTTCATCTAGTTATTCTATGGTAGAATCTTCTTCCCTATCCATGCTCATCATTCTGAGTTTCACGTTGTTGTTTCTGCCTCCAGGCCTTTTCCTGCACTTACCTTTCCAACTTCAAAAATGTATTTCTTTCAGGAAGCTTTTCTGATTGGTCTCTTTTGATCATTTCTGTGGCCAGATTTAGTCAGATGTATAATACTTTGTTCATTTGTATTCTTGGGTATGTCACTTTGTAATGCTTCTTCAGTTGTTTATTATTTATATGGGTAACCTATTTAATTTATTTTAGTATTCTTGGTACATCTATTATACTGTCAAGTCAGTGGTATAATAAGATGTGGAGAGAACTCTAGTGACTAACCTACAGTTAGATGGAATAGGTAAAATAAGAAAAGATAAAGTAAAAAAATACTTAGAATTCCATTGTGAAATTTAGTGTTCAGATTTATGCATGAGTTCTGAGATGTACTGCTGTAACATTTGGGACTTGAAGTTTGCGACTCCTGTATTGATCTAAACTCAGATCATGTAGGTAGTGGCACTAAATATAGCTATGTAATTTTTTCAAAACAAATGTATCTCAGCTATCTATTTTCTGGAATTTGAATAAACAATAGACTATAAAACAGAATAGAATATTTCTATTTATTGAGAACAATGGAAAATACAAGAGACAGTAATTTCAAAGAAGCTGTGCAACATAAATTCACAGGAATGAAAATATACAATGCCCAATATGGTAATCATACACTTATGAATAGATATTTCTTTCATCTCCTACTTTCAGCATGAGGTTCTTTGAGAAAAAACAGCTCTTGGCAGATGACTGTCATTAATAGCCTCAAGGAAACAGAAATTCTGTAGAAGTAGCTTTAGAAGAAAAATGGATTTCTTATTTTATGCCAAATAATGGAGAAAATGTAAAGCAGGGTAACCAGTATAAATGAAACACTTTTCTACCTGTTGCATTTAGATTTTAAAGAAAATAAAGCACATTCGCTTACAGCTTAATAGCATTTTTAAAATATATAGTCAGAAGACTATAAAAGTTAATACCACCAGCAACTTATAATTGTTCGGCATTTATATATGGCTTATATTGTAGTAGGGCCTCCCTGGTGGCTCAGAGGTTAAAGCGTCTGCCTGCAATGCATGAGAACTGGGTTCGATCCCTGGTTTGGGAAAATCCCCTGGAGAAGGAAATGGCATCCCACTCCAATATTCTTTTTTTTGTTGTTAATAGCATTTTACTTTATTTTTTTTTTAATTTTTTAAAAATTTATTTTAATTGGAGGCTAATTGCTTTACATTATTGTATTGGTTTTGCCTGGAGAATCCCATGGATGGAGGAGCCTGGTGGATTATAGTCCACGGGGTTGCAAAGAGTCAGACATGACTGAGCAACTTCACTTTCATTCTCACTTATATTGTAGTATTTTCATAATATGTCATTTCCTTTAATCCACATAGTAGTCCTTTTATGTTAGATTTTTAACATAAAGATCTCCCATTTTACAAATGATTAAATAAGTTGCCCAAATTAGCAAGCTAAGATGCATTAGAAATGAGAATCTCATTTCTTCTATCCAGTCTACACTCAGTGGTTTTTAACCATTGTGCAATATTGCCTTGAAATTCTATTAAAAGTTTGTGATAAAACATTAACTCATGAGCTGCAAAGGAGTTTCAGAAAGTTTTAAAGGACATGATTCACAGAGTGAGTTCAAATTATTTTCTAAGAAATTTCTACATTAGTTTAACAGGTAGTCTAATTTTTTTTTAATAACACCTGAAATTTCCTCCATTGGCCTGAAAGCAGTAAAAATTGTCTATTAATCTTCCTTAGACATAACAGAATGGTCTCACAAGATAAAGAGTCAGAAATAAGGACAAAAGGAGAAAGGGAGGAATAGATAATAACTATGGTCATGTATGGTTGTGAGAGTTGGACTGTGAAGAAGGCTGAGCGCCGAAGAATTGATGCTTCTGAACTGTGGTGTTGGAGAAGACTCTTGAGAGTCCCTTGGACTGCAAGGAGATCCAACCAGTCCATCCTAAAGGAGATCAGTCCTGGGTGTTCATTGGAAGGACTGATGCTAAAGCTGAAACTCCAATACTTTGGCCACCTCATGAGACGAGTTTACTCACTGGAAAAGACTCTGATGCTGGGAGGGATTGGGGGCAGGAGGAGAAAGGGACGACAGAGAATGAGATGGCTGGATGGCATCACCGACTCGATGGACATGAGTTTGAGTGAACTCTGGGAGTTGGTGATGGACAGGGAGGCCTGGCGTGCTGTGATTCATGGGGTCGCAAAGAGTCGGACACAACTGAGCAACTGAACTGAACTGAATGCCATTTATGAGGGTCCTATTCTCATGACCTATTTACCTCTCAAAAGTCCCACCTCCTTATATCATCACATTGAAAGGATATCAACAGGTGAATTAGAGGGGGATACAAACTTTTAGTCCATAACACAACTCTAAGAGGAAAGTGCTATTTAAAAAAATCATAAACAGAAACTCCAATTTAGAACACTTTGGTAATCCCAATTATATAGCTATAAATGTAGGAAGCTGTACTTGAATTGAGGTTTGTGAATATCAATACCCAAGTTTGTAACAAGTTTTTTGACTAGGAAGTTGTCATCTCTCTCTTTCAGAGGACATACTTTACTAACAAACATTATTTCTATTTTCATTTCCCCTGAAGGATAGAGTTTATATAAACCTCAGGTTGATTTTTTTCAATAAATTAAATTATTTAATATTTGGAGCAAGCAGAGAGAATGTGGTAGAATTGCATCATTCTACCAAATGCATATACATTTTTCCCATTACTTTCTTGATTTTGAGTTTCTTCAAAAATATAATCCATAAGCATTTACTACAGAGACTAGCATAGCGGATGCCAAGGTGACTGTCAGCCTCCCTTGTACCACAGTTCCTTTTTGTACATTGACATTCAGCAACTTAATGGGAGGCAACCTGAAAAGCATTAAAATTTTGTAGTTCTAGAAGTTTTAAGAAATTTTGCTTTTGTTTTCTTGCTGATAACTTGAAACTGAGTTCTCCAAATTCCCTGGTCAAGACTCATTTCTTAAAGCGATCTTTTTTGTTTTTTTAATTGTAAATAGTCTTGCTTGGTTGTTTCCCTCTCTTCATTTTTCATAGTAATGCTCAGTTTATGTATTACAGGATATAAATCTTCAGCTTCATTTTCTGGTATCAAATGACTGGAATGATTTTTTTTTTCTAATAATTTTCATATGAAGATAAATTAGCAAGTCAGAGGAGAATAGCCTAGATTTCCTTGGTCCTGAGAATTTCCTTGCTGAGGATAAGTAACTGAAGCCACCATAATCCTCAACGTCAGTGGGTGTGATAAGGGCAAAGCTGAGGAAAAAAATAAGCATATACTGATTCTCTGCTGTCAGTTATTTTAATTTTCAGTGTAATTGAGGAAAGGAGTTCCTTTCTAAAGTGTGATTTTTTTCTTTTCTTTCTTTCTCTCACTTCTCAGTTAATGAAGAAGCAGGCTGGTGGGCTTTTGTTGTTCCAAACAAAAACAGAACTGACAACAGAAATAGGGCCTCTTTTGTTTATATGAAATTCTTTGCTTCAGAAACAATAAATGCTTCAATAACCTGGCTGCTGAAAATCCTTAATGGAAGTTTTGATTTTCATCTTCTGATCTAATTCATTTCACAGTAAGGTATGGGCTTAATATAGGAACTTTTTGTTTTGTTTATGACATTTTCACACCTACAGATATTTGTAGACACATGGAGGGGCTGCAAGCAGCTGATTGTTTCTGAAATTAGCTCAGTACAGACACAGAGCAGTGCCTGCGAATAACTCATGTTTAAAAAGTGAAAATTCCAAAGGGCAAGGATGCTTTATAAATAAAACATCTGTAATCTGTTTTAATGTAGTTTAATTTTTGTATTTAGTAATTTGTGAAATCCAGCTGATAGTGCAATTAGGATATACAATGAAAAATCTTTACTTTTGAGAAAGTCATATTCATCTTGTTTGAATAAGCCAAAAAAGTTAATAAGGATTTTGGAAAGCTAGAAGTCTTCATTTTTAATTGTTCAGATAATACACAAGGTAGAGGCAGGACTGGGGAAGGCAATCTCTCAGGTCCTTTACTAACTAAGGAAATTGGCAATAAAGCCAAGTTTTAAAGAAAGCTGATAGAGCTTTGTTCTTGTATTTCTCTGGAATTAATGTTAAATAGATGAAAACTGTATATATGTGGTATCTTATCAGTAATAGAGATCAGATAATTTACCCAGGGAACAAGTAGCATTTCAATAAGCTCCTGGGGTTACAGGCAGTGAATATACATGAAAACAGTTACCAGATTAAAAAGCCATTCCCCTAACCTCTTGTAAATCCTAAATATGACTTATAATAAGGATATTTTTAGAATTCTCCAAAAATGATCTATTATTTATCTACTGGGGGAAAATAAACTGGAAGGAAAATAGACTCCCAATTAAATAACTCCAACTTAAACATTTAGTTTTGGGAAAGAGTTTCTAATTTTGAAATATATGTACACATATGCATTTAATAAAGAGGAAATATTTTCCTCCAAGACAAATAGAATTATGTCAACATGTATTTGTTTTGCATTTAATCAGGGTGAAATTTGATGCTATATTTTGAGTTCCCAACAAGAACAAGACACTATTCAGTACATGAAAAATCTTAATAGTCATGTCAACTGTTTCTAATTTAGTTTGTGAAAATAATGTCTAGAAGTCTAGAGTGGCTTACATTTCTAGACATATTCAAGAAGCATATTTCTCTTCCATAAAAGTTATTCCACTTATATTTCACACTTCTATGCTATTTTTAAATATTGACATTTAATTTGAAATTTATAATTTTTTAGCACAATGATTTGTATTGCCTTGGGGGAAAGAGATGGAGTATTGAAGTATCTCTAGAGAAAATTACTTGAAGCTCACACAAAATTAGGCTGTTTTCTTTTCCATCACATTCTAGTTACTGAATAAAAAGCTGATTGAAATTGCAGATTATCGTGTGCTTGAGTGTCCTTGTGAGGTTTATATTAGTGCAATTTTTTTTTAGAGAAATCATTTGATTAAAATAAAAATTTTACGTATAGAAGACACATCCACTCCACCTAAGGTTCAACTGATCAGTTTTTACTTCTACTACCAGCTGATATTTGTGAAAATATTTCTTTAGAATGTATTGCTGAATCTTCCAAATAGGTTACCTCATGCTCCTTTCAAGCTCAGAGGATCTCTTTTCTTAGACCAACAGTTTGAAGCTGGCACTGTATTTAGCAAATGTTTACCCTCTGGAAGGTGAGACCTTAGAAAACTGACCTGTCTGTTTGAGTCCTAACTGACAGTTCCTCATTGTGAACAGCTACTTTTATGTAAAATGTGTTTAACATAGTTTTAATCATGCAGCAACTAAAAGTAACATTTTAGAGAGAAATCTGGAGATAGTTCCTTGTCTTTCTTCTGCTCTATCCTTCTGTCGATTGAAAATTGAATTTATGCCTCTAACAACTTCTTTGTCTCACCTTTATTTTTGGTTTGTTAGTTTCCTGAAAGTATGGAATTAAATCTGCAAATGGTCATGGTGACAGTGTTTTCTTGAAAAACTCAAGAGCCCCTGTAGTAACGTAAGAAATGCTGGTGATTTGCTCTTGGATTATCATGTGCTATAATCTCAACTAACTTGAGGTGCGCTCTGATGTGCAGTCTCAATGTGGATGCTTTGTTTTCTCCCTCAGATGTGATCTTGCAGTGCAGCAAGGGGAAAAGATCAAATAAACTTATGAAACTAAATTTGATCCATCTGAAAATTTAGTCTCATAAATTCAGTATCCAGGTATTTGTCTTTTTGAATAGTAAAGTATTGTAGATTTTCTCCTCTTCCCCGCTTCTTTCCAAGGGCATGTGTGTGTCCTGAGGAGCTATGTAAGCTGGCATCTAGGAAAGCAGTACACATCTCAGTGTTTATGCCTATATGACTTTGCTTGATTTTCTGCTATAGCAGGACCTTCTGTGTAGTTTTTTCTCACATTGGTTGGGGGTCTTTGCTACTGTCTTGGCTTCACATCAGCCTCCTCTGAGGTCTAGTTGTAACTTCTCTTTTCTCCTTAACCTTAGGTATCCTCTGTGGACTTTAAATAGTCAATTGTCTCTCCCAGAAGTGATCTCTCCCCATGGGAACCTGCCTATATTTTTCAGCGCAAAATGGGATTCTAGGATGACCAGGTGAGGGTAAGTCTGGACTTCACCTCCCTAACCCTGGGGGGCCCTGGGTTGCTTTGGTAATACCCCTGTAATTCCAAGTGGAAAACCTCACAAACCCCTATATTCAATGGATTTTTTTCTTTACCTATCTAACTCTCCAACAGACTGTCCTCTTGATGACTTCATTGCAGAGAAGGGTGATTGGGGATGACTTGCCGTTTTATGTATTTCTCCTCTCCTTTCCTGTCTTCAATCCACAGTCACCAAGGAAAGAAAGATCAGGTTTTCCCCTCCCTCTTTCTATCTGTTCAGAAAAATCTCTTTAAGTCATACTTCCTAGGGTGGCATCACCTTTTCCCTGGATTCAGTAATGGCAGTTAGGGCATAGGTATTTCAAAAATAGTTTACCTGTTACACTTGAGTAACTCTGGAGACAAAATGTGATCCATCTGCTCTGCTATGTATATTTGAGAGATCACCTTCCTTTTCTGGTTCTTACTAAACAAAATTGAAATGAAGTTTTAGCTTTTCTTTCCCTAGAAGAATGCTCAAACTACTGCACAATTGCACTCATCTCACAAGCTAGTAAAGTTATGCTCAAAATTCTCCAAGCCAGGCTTCAGCAATACGTGAACCATGAACTTCCAGATGTTCAAGCTGGTTTTAGAAAAGGCAGAGGCACTGGAGATCAAATTGCCAACATCCGTTGAATCATGGAAAAACAAGAGAGTTCCAGAAACACATCTATTTCTGCTTTATTGCCTATGCCAAAGCCTTTGACTGTGTGGATCACAACAAACTGTGGAAAATTCTGAAAGAGATGGGAATACCAGACCACCTGACCTGCCTCTTGAGAAACCTGTATGCAGGTCAGGAACCAACAGTTAGAACTGGACATGAAACAACAGGCTGGTTCCAAATAGGTAAAGGAGTATATCATGGCTATATATTGTCACCCTGCTTATTTAACTTATATGCAGAGTACATCATGAGAAACACTGGGCTGGAAGAAGCACAAGCTGGAATCAAGATTGCTGGAAGAAATATCAGAAACCTCAGATATGCAGATGACACCACCCTTATGGCAGAAAGTGAAGAAGAACTAAAGAGCCACTTGATGAAAGTGAAAGAGGATAGTGAAAAAGTTGGCTTAAAGCTCAACATTTGGAAAACTAAGGTCATGGCATCCAATCCTGTCACTTCATGGCAAATAGATGGGGAAACAGTGGAGACAGTGGCTGACTTTATTTTTCTGGGCTCCCAAATCACTGCAGATGCTGATTGCAGCCATGAAATTAAAAGACGCTTACTCCTTGGAAGAAAAGTTATGACCAACCTAGACAGCATATTAAAAAGCAGAGACATTACTTTGCCAACAAAGGTCCGTCTAGTCAAGGCTATGGTTTTTCCTGTGCTCATGTATGGATGTGAGAGTTGTACTATTATTAAAGCTGAGTGCTGAAGAATTGATACTTTTGGACTGTGGAGTTGGAGAAGACTCTTGAGAGTCCCTTGGACTGCAAGGAGATCCAAGCAGTCCATCCTAAAGGAGATCAGTCGTGGGTGTTCATTGGAAGGACTGATGCAGCTGAAACTCCAATACTTTGGCCACCTGATGTGAAGAGCTGACTCATTTGAGAAGACCCTGATGCTGGGAAAGATTAAGGGCAGGAGGATAAGGGGATGATGGAGGATGAGATGGTTGGATGGCATCACTGACTCGATGGACTTGGGTTTGGGTGGACTCCGGGTGTTGGTGATGGACAGGGAGGCCTGGCATTCATGGGGTTGAAAAGAGTCCGACATGACTGAGTGACTGGACTGAACTCCCTAGAAAATCTGGAAGCTACCAAAAAATTGACTTTGTTATGTTTGAGTGAGGGACCCATGTGACTGTTAGAATGTTAATTTAGATTTTCCTTGATGCTGTGCCATGATTTTCTGCATGAGACTGACACTTAGCATAGGCCCAAATGTGATTAATTCATTTTAGTTTCAGATTCTACATCTTACTTCCCTTTCCTCCTGGTGTCCGTCATGCGCTAAAGACCCCTAGTCTAACTATAGCTACAGCCAGGTGTGAAGAACCCTTGAACTGTAGGCTACAACTCAGTCTTTAGAAGTTCTTTTGGCCTTGGGAGTTCTCTTGTGGCTCAGACAGTAAAGAATCTGCCTGCAATGCAGGAGACCTGGATTCAATCCCTGGGTCAGGAAGATCCCCTGGAAGAGGGCATGGCAGCCCCCTGCAGTATTCTTGCCTGGAGAATTCTGTGTATAGAGGTGGCTACAGTCCATAGTGTCACAAAGTGTTTGACATGGTTGAGTGACTAACACTTTCACTTTCTTTTGAGCTCAGATGAGGAAGTTTGAGTTCCCAGTAATGAAATTCCTTCAGTAAATCAGGGTCTTGAGCTACTAGAATTCCTTGTCCCAATTTGCTGGAATCCCTTGTCCGAATCTGTTGATGCTTTTATCCCCTCAGAGCCTGCTCATCCTGTCTATGCTCTGTCTTGACTTCCTTTGGTACTTTGGGAAACAGAGATTGGGGTACTTTCCTCACATTGTGGAGAATGACATTTTGGAGATGACGGTTTTCATGGAGAGGCTGATGACAGAATCTTTCCCAAGCTCTTCACATAAGCAGTGGAGCTGGTGTTGCTACCTCTGTCTCTTGTTAAAATGGGACTTGGTGAAAACAAACTTTGGGTTTTCCTCCCATAAAAACATCTCTCCACAGATGGTCTGATGCAACAGACCTCCACACTGAGGGGAGAATGGCTCCCTGTAGGCAGCAGCCCTCCTTTTCCGAGGAAGGAGCAGCAGCTCATGTAAACTAAAGCATTCTCACGATCTCTCCCCATAGAAGGCGATGAATTGGAAAACAGAATTGAACTGCTGGAGTGGAGGAAGATTTAGTGTGAAGACTGTGCAAATAAAGTACACCTGAGGGCAAGACTGTCCCAACATTTGGAGAGTGGAAAATGAAGGCTTTCCTGCTGACCATCTTGGGGCTGAGGAACATTGAACATATGGGTGCCTCTTGAGAATGTGAAAACATCTTATCTCTGATCAACCACCTACTGGAGGGCTGGGTAACTTTCCTGGTGACATGGTGACTGAGCCCAGCTGCTTTAAGGAAAAGGGCCACCAGTTTGGCATGTCCAGCCAGCACTGCAGTGATTATTCAGTGACAGCACTGGATGAATTTGTGATCAGAAAGTCCAGACCGAGGTGCACAGTAGGATATAGTGGAGGTTAGATGCAGCTCTGGGTGCCCTTGAGCTGAGGCCAGTGCTGTCTTAGCAGTACTCTCTGCTGAAGTGGCAGGACATTTGGAGAGGTGACTCTGGTGGTCAACTGGCATTATCTGCTAAATAGCATGAAGTGGAAACCTGGAATGTGCATATTTTAATATCTTTTGTGAAGTAAGAAGACCTCTATATGCTACAAGAAAATATCACAAATTGGGTGATTTAAACAACAGAAATATATTCTCTCAGATTCCTAGGGGCTAGAAGTCTGAAATTAAGATATCAGCGGGCCGTGCTCCCTTTGAATTGGCTTCCTTGTCTTTTTCTTAGTCTCTGGTGGTTGCCAGCAAGCCTTGTCATTCCTTGCCTTGTAGATGTATCACTCCAATCTTTCCTTCCATTGTCACATAGACTTCTCCCCTGTGTGTCTCTGTGTCTTTACATAGCTTTTTATAAGGACACCAGTCATTGGATTTAAGCCCGTCCTAACCTACTATGATCTTATGTTAACTAATTATATCTACAAAGACCCTATTTCCAAAATAAGATCACCTTAGGTTCCTTATTTCCTCCACAGTTCTCATCACCATCTGACATGCTGTATTTTTGTTTGTTTGTTGTTTTATTTATTTTTAATTGAAGGATAGTTGCTTTATAGTATTATGTTTGTTTCTGCCAAACATCAGCATGAGTCATAGGTATCCATATGTCCCTCCCTCTTGAACCTTTCTCCCCACCTCACCCCTCTAGGTTGTTACAGAGTCCCAGTTTGAGTTCCCTGAGTCCTACAGCACATTCCCATTGGCTATCTCTAGAAATGTATGTTTTCATGTTATTCTCTCTGTACATCCCACCCTCTCCTTCCTCACCTCCCCCCACCAGGTCCATAAATCTGTTCTCTATGTCTGTATCTCTATTGCTATCCTGCAATTAATTTCATCAGTTCCATCTTTCTAGATTCCATATATATGTGTAAGTATACAATATTTATTTTTTTCTTTCTGACTTACTTCACTCTGTATAATAGCCTCTAGATTCATCTACCTCATTAGAACTGACTCAAATGCATTTCTTTATGGCTGAGTAATATTGCATTGTATATATGTGCCACGGTTTCTTTATCCATTCTTCTGTTGATGCACACCTAGGTTGCTTCCATGTCCTAGCTATTGTAAATAGTGCTGAATGAACATTGGGGTACATGTGTTTTTTTCAACTTTTGTATTCCTCAGGGTATATGCCTAGGAGTGGGATTGCTGGGTTATATGGTGGTTTTATTCCTAGTATTTTCAGGAATATCCATACTGTCTTCTATAAAAGCTGTATCAATTTAAATTCCCACCAACAGTGTAAGGGGATCCCCTTTTCTCCACACCCTCTCCAGCATCTATTGTTTGTAGCCTTTTTGATGATGGCCATTCTGACTGGTGTGAGGTGACATCTCATTGTAGTTTTGATTTCCATTTCTTTAATAATGAGCGATGTTGAGCATCTTTTCATGTGTTTATTAGCCATCTGTATGACATTGTATTTTTATTTTTAAAATAAATTTCTTCTTCCCTCCACTAGATGGAATTTTCATGAACACAGAGAGATTGTTTTAAATTTTGACTCTGTATCCCTAACAAGTAAGGCAGTGTTTGACCCATAGCAGGAACTCAGTACATCTCTTTTGAATATATTTGTATGTTGGGAAAAAGATACATGAACTGCTGTGGTGGCCACACAGGGACCCCTGGGAGGCATATTACCACCACCTGAATAAAAGCAGAGGATGCAAATACCATGTAAAAGGAAACAGGCAAGATGAGATGGGCTATGAAGGTGGAAACAGAGGGAGAGCTTTGTTGACAGTGAGTTCATTATTCTTATCTTTAAAATCTGCTTCCAGCATCTTCTTTTCTCTTTGGTATTCTAGCCAATAAATTGCTCATTTGATTTTGAGTTAACAATGGGCAGAAGACCTAAATAGACATTTCTCAGAAGAAGATATTCAAATGGCCAAGAGGCACATGAAAAGATGTTCAACATTGTTAATTATTAGAGAATCAAAACTACAATGTGATATCACGTCACATCAGTCAGAATGGCTTTCATCAAGAAATTCACAAACAATAAATACTGGAAAGGATGTGAAGAGAGAGGAACCCTCCTAAAGTGTTGGTGTGAATGTAAATTGGCACAGACACTATGAAAAACAGTATGGAGGTTCCTTCTCCCCAGTGTTCCTTGTAGCACTGTTTACAACAGCCAGTGAACCTAAATGTTCATTGACAGAGGAATGGATAAAGAAGATATGACACATATATACAGTGGAATATTACTTAGCCATTAAAGAGAGCGAAATAATGCCATCTAAAACAACATGGATGGACCTAGTAAGTCAGATAGAGAAGGAGAAATATCATATGACATCCCTTATATGTGGAATCTAAAAGGAAATAATACAAATGAACTTACAAAAGAGAAATATCCACAGACTTAGAGAAGGAGCTTACTGTTGCTCAGGGAAAGGTAAGGGGTTGGGATGGTTAGGGATTTGGGGATGGACATATATACATTGCTATATTTAAAATGGATAACCAACAAGGACCCACTGTACAGCACATGAAAGTCTACTTAATGTTATGTGCCAGCCTGGATGGGAGGAGGTTTAGGGGGAGAATGGATACATGTGTGTATATGTATCCATTTGCTTTTCCCCTGAAACTATCACAAATTGCTAATTGGCTATACTCCAATACAAAATAAAAAGTTAAAAAAAAGAAACTTTCAATAGAAAAAATTGTGACCAATACACCAATCACTACTTGAGAGTGAAGCCATCATTTCATAAATGGAGTCTCTCTCTTGATGCCAAACAAGCCCACTGGCAACTTCCTTTTATGACCTCCCTTTCTGCATATAGGAAAGAGGGATGCAGAATTGGATCTGACATAGAAGAGAAATAATTTGGAAGGTCTCATCACATCATAGGTTCATCCTTAGAAACCTAAGGAATCTACTTTGAAAATGATCTATAATTCACTGGCCCCAGGGAAACTCAGAATGCCTGCTGAGGGCATGGTCCTCCCCAACGTTTGTGTCTGTGGGAGGCACCAGGGACAGGGACCATCTGAATGTGACCAACAATCTTTTATGGGCAGTTAGAGGAGAAGAGAGGGGGAGCCTAGCTGAAGCATAAAGGGAACAATGAACAGGGCTGCAAAAAACCATTTTCAAACATCTCATGATAGAATCACGTGAGCTCTGAGTCCTACTCTTTCCCACCAAGAGGTAGAGACTTGCACTGAACCTAAGACAAATTCAACATTATTTATACCCTGAAGTTCAAGGTGCTGCCTGAGAGGAAGCTTCTGTATTTGTGTCCTGAGATTTTCACAGAACATTTTAAAAAATCTTCCATAGATTTTTTTCTGATGCAAATAGATGTGACTTTAACCAAATTAGGAAAATTTTCATAAGCCTTGCAGAGAAAAAGAAAACCAGTAGGAGCAGAAAATGAAGCATTATTTCAGACACTTACTTTGACTGTAATGCCAAGAGTGATATAAACATAAAAATCCATGTTGTTACAGTAATTTAAGGCTGTTTTAAATACTTTTTTTTGACAAGAGAAGACAATGCAAAATTACAGGGTCATTTTCAGAGTGCTGCTTAATTGGAATTATTTTCTATTAGAGTTTGTTTGCTATCCTAAGGGGTGGTTTCACCTACATCAGAGTCAAGAAGAAGATGCACATATAGTTCTAGTTATTTTGGACATAGCAAGGTAAATATGGGCCACCCTGTAATGCTGTCTTTAGTGTCTTGGGAAGAATGTAGAGAGTCCATTATCGTTTCTTCAAAAGTAATTTTAAAATGCAAATACAGGTGCTAACAGATACTTGTCTCCATAAGATTGTCAATTTTCTTGCCCCACACTCATTTATTTTTCATGAAGAATGAAATATGGGGCAGAGATTTATTTGTTGACAGTTACCACAACTAACTCAGTCTCAACTCTGACCTAAATTCTGCCTGCTTAGAGGCAGTGAAGTAGAAAATAATGAAGACTGAGATATTTCTGAAATGTAAAACCTGAAATTGCCAGAATTTACTCAAGTTTCTTGAAGGTAGAGAGTTGAGAGCATTTTCTGTTGAACTGTTCCCTGACAATGATGATTTTCTGTCCTTTAATTTACTCTGCTTTCCTGTTAAACCCACACCTGTTCCCACTGACCCCTAAATTAAACTGTGTGCTCCAAGTTTTGTTTTAGTTTTTATTTTTTGTCTGTTTTTAGGAAATCAACTGCATAATTTGCAAGCTTTCTCCTTGGAGTTAACTTACAAATGCTAAAAGTTAGAATGATGTTGGTTTCTGTAGTGCTGAAATGTCTAACCTAATTTCTCAGACCTGCTTATTTTGAAAATGCTAGGCATATTTATTACTATAAATGATATTGATATTAATAAGCAAAATGTTCACAGTAACCGATACAGAGAAGTTTGATAGTTTACATAATAAGTGTATATGTACCTTTAACTATTAATGTGTAATTTTTATAACAGCTGCTGTGATCTTTATAGACTGTGAAAATATTTTAGGACTATAGTTCTTGTATCCATACTTAATGTATTTTTGTGATAGCATCAAAAGACTGTTCCCCAATTTATGAGGAAAAGTCAGTCCTTCACTTCTACTTACATACATGATATTTATCTATTCTAAATAATGTTTCATCAGCATTTAGCATATTTCAGATTAACTTAAGGAAAGGAGTATGCTAGAAGTGGATGAAATTTGAATTTAGGTGCCTGAGTCTGCTTTCTTATTTCCTGCACTTGGAGTCAGGTGCCCCAGACCCTTCCTAACCTGCTGCACCCCTCCCTCCATCCAACGCACATGCTTCAGGATTCCAGATTTCTGTGTTTTCTGCATTACCACTTCTGCTTGTTTCCCCTTATCCAATCCTATTTTCTGAAGGATAATTTGATTCTTAACATGAATAGAATATATATCAGCATTTGTCAAACTCTGTCATGGGTTGAGTGATGTTAAGCAAGCAGTGTTTAGGGAACATGGTGTTCCATACCACCAAATGCCTTGGGTATAGGCATTTTAAATCCTTCCCTTTGAATTTGAAAATGCAAGTTAATATATGAAAGTTTCTGAAAGTGAAACAAGAAACATATTTAATTTTGCTTTACAGTTAAACAAGCCAACTCATTTGCTAAACGGAAGACCAATCTGGCTGTATCTATTACTATCCCTAAATAGCTATATTTCTTAAAAACAGCTTAAGCTGGGCTAACTTTTGTCAAGAAGGAGAGATAAATTAAAAGGAGAATATCAGTATATAGGCAGTCTTCTACTTCCTTCTAAGTGAAGCTCTCACAGACTCATGCCTAGGTCAGAAAACTTTCCTCCATCATGGAAGTGTGTGCATCTGATAGAGACAAGTCCGTTTTTAGAGAGGTGATTGGGGACAGTTCATATAAACAAAGTAAACTTCTAGGGAGTTCTAGGTATATCATATCCATACTGGAGAGCCATCAAAATCTTTTACGGAGAAGGTACATGTAAAGATCTGTGTTGTCAAAGGTCGTTGGAGTGACAAGGTAGAGGTGGAGGGGGTAGGAGACCATGACTCAGGCAGCTGGTTTTAGGTTGTTACAATAAACCCAGGGGAATGTGTGGTCCTGATCTGGGATCACAAGTATGGAAAGGAATTGAGAAACACTTTGGAAGATTTAACAGAAGAAAGTAGGGGAAAGTAATGCACCACAATGACTCAGTTTTCTAGCTTTGGTTGACAATGATAATGTAATTAACTGAAACAAAGAAGAAGGAAGAAAAGGCTGCGAGGACAGAGGGCCAGGGGTAATGAGTTTGATTTTGGTCATACATGAGTAATGAGAACAAGCTATCTTAAATGCAACCATACTTGCTAGAGTTGCCTAAGGGAGAAAGAGACAGTGAGATGTTCTCTCTAGGCATCTTGCAGTGCCCACTTATTGCCAGTGGGCCCCATGCCTCACACTCTTTTCTTGTTGACTGACTAGTGACCACTCTGACATTTTTCATGGTTTTGCCTCACAGGGTTCTGTCTACCTGTCAAAATTTTCTTTCAGTCACTGTGAGTGAAAGACAAGGACAAAGTGATTTAGGAGGAAAAATCTTTCAAAAATACTCCCATGACTTTAGTCCATAAACAAAACTAATAGGGCCACTGGTGCAGTCAAAAGTTACATTAAGTTTTTGAAAATGGGAGTGAACATAGGTTCAATTAGCATAGTGAGAATAGGAGGGCTCCTATTTAGTATAATGTGAAGTATCAAAGGACTCTCATGTATATATCTACACATTTAGCTTATTCCAATATAAAAATCATTGGTCCTGTTTTTAAGTGGAGGGTGACTGGGATAAAATTATTCCTACTAAGAAATAAAAATAAGGCTTCCCTGATAGCTCAGTCAGTAAAGAATCCACCTGCAATGCAGGAGACCTGAGTTCAGTCAATCCCTGAGTTGGGAAGATCTGGAGAAGGAGATAGCAACCCATTCCAGTATTCTTACATGGAAAATCTCATGGATGGAAGGGCCTGGTGGGCTATAGTCCATAGGATCTCAAAGAGTCAGACATGACTGAGCAACTGAGCACACACACCCACAACTAGGACTGTACATTCAGTATCATAGGAAAATGGAGGGCTCTTTTCAAAGTAATTCTTAGAAGAATACCTTTTCAACCCTCAAGATAAACACGCACATATACTATTTCCATATAAATGCTGTTTTCCCTATCCTGGAATATTTTTGCCTCTTCAAATCTTCATTTGGATAATGTATAATGATGCTCCAAGACTCAGCTTAGGTATCACCTCCACTTTTCCAGGCCCCCATAGTGGGCTGTATTTGGTTCTTATGTATTCTGTGCATGACTTTATCATGATGTTGACTCTGTTACAAAATTATAGATAATATTACTTAACATACACACACTATGTATTTACATGTTTGGCTTTCCCTAACGACTGTGAGCTCTCAGACTATAGGATAATATGAAATAAATTTTTATTTCCATTGGATCTAGCACAGTGTCTCATATATAAAAAATGCCAACAAATATTCAGAGTCAACTGAGTATGAGGTTTTTAGAGAACTGAACAGTGCAAAAGAAAACTACTTGCTGGGCTTTTGGAAGATGTGATGTATTAGTAGTGGGAGTATAGGAGGAAATTTAGAGGTAACTATATGACTTCCCTGGTGGCTCAGATGGTAAAGAATTTGCCTGCAATGCAGGAGACCCAGGTTCAATCCCTGGATCAGAAAGATCCCCTGGAGAAGGGAATAGCTACCCACTATAGTATTTTTACCTGGAGAATTACATAGATAGAGGATCCTGGTGGGCTACAACCCATGGGGTCACAAAGGGTCAGACACGACTGAGCAACTAACACTTTCATGTGATCCTCACATTATAATCTATCAGGTTCTTTGTTGTTCATTATTACTATTTTTTTTAAAGATGAACAATTCCATTTGTTTGCTTATTCTAAAATAGTTATCCAACACTTATATGTTCCAGACACTGTGGCAGAAAAATTAATCTGATATAGGACTTACAGAGGCAAGTAGAAGGTGCACAACTCCCTTGTAAGTGCAAGGCATAGAGGGAGAAGTGTTTAGAAAGACAGGGCATAATCAAGTAGAGGACAGCTTCTTAGTTCAAATGCCCACTTTCTCATCCTTCCCCTATCATTCACTAACATGCAACCTTAAAGAAGTTACTTAACCTTTCTGTGCTTCAGTTTACTCATCTAAAAAATGAGGATATTAGCACTTTGTACATTACTACTTTGTTGTTAACATTATGTGGATTAATCTCCAACAAAATTATTTCTAGTTATTGATATTTGGGGATTTCTAAATTATTTCCATGCAGCAGTGGGAGTGTTGTGCCAATGAGCATCAACACATTTCCAGGCTTTTCATATTTATTGCTAAATTGTCTTTTTAAATTATTGTATTACTTAAACTGTTAATAAATTTATTAGTTTTCCTCCAACATTGCCAACTTTTGCTTTTTGTTATTATAGTTATAAAACAGCACTTAATATAATTTTTAAAATATTCTATAGATATAGTTGGTGTGGTTGAGCATTCTTTTGTACACTCTGGTTCTATTGTATTCCTCTTGTGTGAATTGTCTGTGATTTTTTTTCCTTCTTTGGCAAAATGTGTGCTGAATATACAGAGATGATTCCAATAACCTATTTGGCATGGGTGTTCATTGAAAGAACTGATGCTAAAGCTGAAACTCCAATACTCTGGCCACTTCATGCGAAGAGTTGACTCACTGGAAAAGACTCTGATGCTGGGAAGGACTGGGGCCAGGAGGAGAAGGGGACGACAGAGAATGAAATGGCTGGATGGAATCACCGACTCAATGGACATGAGTCTGAGTGAACTCTGGGAGTTGGTAATGGACCAGGAGGCCTGGCGTGCTGTGATTCATGGGGTCGCAAAGAGTCGGTCATAACTGAACGAATGAACTGAACTGAACTGAACTGAACTGATGGACCTTACTTTCCAGTTTCCTATGCAATATTGCTCTTTACAGCATTGGACCTTGCTTCAATCACCAGTCACATCCAAAAGTGGGTGTTGTTTTTGCTTTGCCTCCATCCCTTCATTCTTTCTGGAGTTATTTCTCCACTGATCTCCAGTAGCATATTGGGCACCTACCAACCTGGGGAGTTCATCTTTCAGTGTCCTGTCTTTTTGCCTTTTCATGCTGTTCATGGGGTTCTCAAGGCAAGAATACTGAAGTGGTTTGCATTCCCTTCTCCAGTGGACCACATTCTGTCCGACCTTTCCACAATGACCCATCTGTCTTAAGTAGCCCCACACGGCATTGTTTAGTTTCACTGAGATAGACAAGGCTGTGGTCCACGTGATCAGATTGGCTAGTTTTCTGTGATTGTGGTTTCAGTCTGTCTGCCCTCAGATGCCCTCTCAGCACCTACTGTATTACTTGGGTTTCTCCTACCTTTGACTTTGGGTTTCTCTTCACGGATGTTCCAGCAAAGAAAGCTGAGCACTGAAGAACTGATGCTTTTGAACTGTGGTGTTGGAGAAGACTCTTCAGAGTCCCTTGACTTCAAGGAGATCAAACCAGTCAGTCCAAAAGGAAATCAATCCTGAATATTCATGGGAGGGACTGATGCTGAAGCTTAAGCTCCAATACTTAGGCCACCTGATGCAAAGAACTGATTCATTGTAAAAGACCCTGATGCTGGGAAAGATTGAAGACATGAGGAAAAGGGGATGGCAAGGGTGAGATGGTTGGATGGCATCACCCACTCAATCGACATGAGTTTGAGCAAGCTCAAGGAGATGGTGAAGGACAGGGAATCCTGGCTTGCTGCAGTCTATGGGGTTGCAGAGTTGGACACGACTGAGCGACTGAACACATATATTTTAAGATCATTATTTCTTGTCTGTCAAACTTTATGGCCCAATTTAATTAGATAAGTGTAAATTCTCAAGTTTTTGTTGAGTAGACTCAATGTATATATCCTAAAGCATTTTGCAGAGCGACATTACTTTACTAAGACATCCATATTGGAGTTTAACTTTGGTGTTCAGTATTTATGTGACCTTATAATTCTCCTTCCTTTATCACTATGAGTGATGCTGAAAAAATGCTGGTTTTACTTTTTTAGTCACATAACATCTTAGAGGCATTGCTAATTTATGCTAGCAAATTTTGCTTTTTCTTAATTACTTGGATACTGTAGAGGATTCATTAGATGGTAACTCAACATGGTCAACATATATATCTCCATTTATTACTTATATGTGCATCATCCTGGGTATAGCTTTTACATGATAATTAGGCATTAACAAAGGCATAGGACTACAGGGCTGGAATTATGTAATATGTCTAATTGTAAAGCTTGCATATAATTATTAATATTTAAATCTGGTTAGTTATCATGAAATATGCTTTGTCCTACTAGTACTTTAAATTATTCATCTTCAATTTAATGTATTCAGAGCCTGTTTTTTCAACTTTCTCATTCCTAATCTCATCTTCTACTTTTATTCCTTTATTCTTCAAAACTGCTGTTTTAATTTTTAAAAGTCTTTGTTTTTCTTTTCTTTTAAAATGTATCTTGCAGTGTAGTATTGAATATGTTTGATGTTTTTATGCTTAAGTCTCCTAACTTTTTGCTGGATTTTAGTGATGTTTTGTGATTTTTTTTCTTTCCCCCTTTCCTGAGGCAGTGGCCACATTGCCCCCAGACACATAATAATTGCTTATAAAAAGCAGGAAAATGCTTGGAGCTAGAATACAGATCTGAAAAAAATAAAATGACAAGTGTTAAAAATTCCTATGCACCATGATGAGGAGAGTTTATGACAGCAGTTTACCATGTTTCTGATGAAAGTTAAACCACAATTAAGAACAGGTAAATGCAAATGAATCATGGGGTCGCAAAGAGTCAGAGACAACTGAGCGACTGAACTGAACTGAACACACCTTAAAGTGTTCACATCTTGTTCCCAATATTATTCTGGAGGTTTTAAAGAGCTGCCAGATTTCTCATGCTGCAGTATTTTTGGAGAAGTGTGTTAAACATATCTGAAAGTACTGTAAATTACTCCTTCAGAGTATCTGTCCTTCAGATCCAGTGTCCTAAAATTTTTGTTGCAATTTTCAAAGTGACAAATATCAAGGAGCTAGTTTTTGTGTTATAAAAATCTATGCAGCCTTAAAAAGTAATATAGGAATAATTGTCTGAGCTTGTTTAAAAATCAACTTCAGAATATAGAAGGTAAAATATTTTAATTATTTTATTTAACCAAATTTAAAGATAAATATGTCTTCAGTATATGTTGACTCAGTAGATTATGCAGCCTTTTTGGAAGATCTTCTAAATTTAGACAATTTCAATATGACCTCAACAGTCTCTATATGTTCATTATCCATTTACTTTTTTGTTAAATATCAAAGAAAGCCTTAGCTTTAAAAATTTTTAGAATATGTTGTAGTTTATTTATTTTATTTTTTTGTAATTAATTTATTTTTTATTGGAGGCAAATTATTTTACATATTATATTGGTTGGTTTTGCCATACATTGACATGAATTCGCCCTGGGTTTACATAAGTTCCCCCTCCTGAACCCCCCTCCCACCTCCCTCCTCCCTTTATCCTCCCTCTGGGTCATCCCCGCATGCCAGCCCCGAGCATCCTATAACATGCATTGACCCTGAACTAGTGATTCATTTCACACATGACAACATACGTGTTTCAATGCCATTCTCCCAAATCATCCCACCCTCACCCTCTCCCACAGAGTCCCAAAGACTGATCTATACATCTGTGTAGGATTATACAATGGACACAGAAGATATTTCTTAGAAGTTCTCATTTTTTTTAATCAAAGTTCTAAGACACATTGTTTTCTTTTTTTTTTTATTTTTTTTTATTTTACAATATTATATTGGTTGGTTTTGCCATACATTGATATGAATTTGCCCCGGGTTTACATAAGTTCCTCCTCCTGTTTTCTATTTCAGTACTTTAGAAATAAAAATCAGAATAGGTCATATTTTATCATTCTCATTAAAAACAACTGATCACCATCACCAATAAAAAGCATTCAAGAATAAAAAGTAGGGTATATATATGATGTTTTTGTCACTGCCTCATGCAAGAATTATCATTAGATTGGGTTGGGTTATTTACTTTTATAATTCTAAGTATTGATTGATTTTAACATAATTGTGAGATTCTAATTATTGCTATTTTAGGAGAAAGCAGTGATAGAAAATGAAAATAAAAAGTTACTATATCCTCAGAATATTATCTGTCACATGCCAGTCAATACAATTAAAGATAACAGAAATAGCCAAATTTCTTGTATGTGTGTATGTGTAATAGAAATTGTAATGCTGGCATAAGAGGGGGGAGTGACACTTATGTGTCATGAAGGGCTATCATTCAGACCAAAAGCATCTTCAGACTTCCCACTCACTTTCAAGGTAAGTAGTCTAACTTTTTCAATACATATACTCTAAGGGGTGGAAGGTGGGAAACTATATCTAATCAAGATTTCAAAGAAATTGAAGATCACCTACCTCAACTTTCCAAATTGTAGAGTCAGGGAAAGAAATTTTTCCCTGATCTTCCAAATGAGGTTGTCTTTTCTATGTGTTCTCATTGTTGCGCTTTCTAGCATTTGTCACAGAATGATCATTATTGGCTATTACTTGTTTGTATCTTCCATTAAATCATATATTTCTTGAGTACAAAACTATGGATTCTGTGTCCTTAGAGCACAGACCTCTACCCAGAACATAGAGAACATTATTGACTAAAAGGATATCTGATTTTCTTCTATTAATACCAGAAGTGGTCACCAATATATATTTTAAAACATCATGGATAGAAAACTGAAAATAATACATGACCATAATTTCCATTTTAAAGATTTTTAAAATTTCTCTTGATGTAAGGTGTTTTATGTGTCCTTGTAAATACTACATATTAGCTAATTCTACTACCTTGTAATCACGAACAATGGTTCTCTGCATGCTTCTCTGTGACACTATCTCTAATATTTGAAGGTAGCTCATATCTCTTCCACATGTCCATTTACACCCTGATTCTCTTGCCATCTGTTTGTTTTGTTGTAGTAATTTATTATTAAGTTATATTTTTGTTCAGCTCTGTAAAAAATTATCAATGTACTAGGCACTCTGCTAGATAAAGTGGAAAGATGAATGGGGATATATTGTTCTAGGGAAATAGCAGGTAAACATATAATTGCAAAATACTGTGGGATTTTATCACATAATGTATTATTTTAACATGGTGTCTGGGACTCAGATATGCCCACAGTGCTATATGAGTGTAAAGATTAGGCTTTTAGCCCAACTAAAGAGATAGATGAGCAACTATTATTTCATTTCATCCTCTTAGATGTGGCCTCTTACTCACATCTGTCAAGATCAATTTGGATCTTCATTCTATCAAACAAATTATGTTCTTTCCAAAATTTCCTTACCTTTCGCAGATTTTATAAGCTTACTTTAAGAAAATTGTATCTTCATGTTAAAAATGTTGAAGAGTACAAAACTAAGGACTGAGTTAATGAAATATCTTTTCCTAGGTTGATTCAATCATTACATAGCTCAAATAAAGATTTCCTATTATTGATGAATGGACTGTTTACATTATAAAGATTTTCTTAAAATACCCCATTATACTTTAAAAAACACATCTCCATTAGGAAATTCAGTACACTTTGAAATAGCCAGTTTCAAACTGTTTCTCATGAACTGATAGTTGTTGATCTTGTCCTGTAAAAATTTTTGGATTATAGCTCAACTATTTTGTTTCTCAAGAGTAGAAGTTTGAAGGTATGCAATTTTCTATTTTATACTTTGATATTTGTGCACAGAAAATCTTCTTAGTAAAAGCTTAAATATATTTTATTTCCTATTAAATACCTTTAAAGTCTATTTACTTATGAATCTATCAATATTTACTCATATTCTGCTACAGTGACAAGAGAATATGGATCAAAAATGTTTTCTTCTTAAATTTTTTTTCCCTTGAACATTTCTCAAAACTGACTACCCAAATCCTATGCTCTGGACCACATCTGAGTATCAAAAATAGGACAGGAGCAAAACCAAGTAGCTATGTTTTCCAATAGAGGCAGTCATTTACCCAGGGCACACCCAAGTGAATATGCCTTCCTATGAAAAGGAAATTTTACTTTTATATGACTGTGAATCTGCTTCTCTTTTGTTATATTCATGAGTTTGCTGTATTTTTTATATTCCACATATACTTGATATTATTTGTATTGTCTTGTCTTTATATTGTCTTTGTATCATATTTGTCTTTCTCTGTCTGACTTATTTCACTTATAATAATGCCCTCCAATTCCATCCATGTTGCTACAAATGGTAAAATTTCATTCTTTTTTTATGTCTGAGTAGTGTTCTAGAGGAGATCAATCCTGGGTGTTCATTGGAAGGACTTATGCTAAAGCTGAAACTCCAATACTTTGGCCACCTCATGCGAAGAGTTGACTCACTGGAAAAGACTCTGATGCTGGGAGCGATTGGGGGTAGGAGGAGACGGGGACGACAGAGAATGAGGTGGCTGGATGGCATCATCGACTCGATGGACATGAGTCTGAGTGAACTCTGGGAGTTGGTGATGGACAGGGAGGCCTTTCGTGTTGTGGTTCATGGGGTCGCTAAGAGTTGAACACGACTGAGGGACTGAACTGAACTGAACTGAAGTGTTCCATTAATATATACCACATCTTCATTATCCATTCATCTACTGATAGGCATTCAGGTTGCTCCCATATCTGGTAGTTGTAAATATTACTTCTAGGAACATTGAGGTACATGTATCTTTTTAAATTAGTACTTTGCTTTTTTTGGATATATACCCAGGATTGAATTGATGGGTCTTATAGTACTTAGATTTTTAGCTTTAGAGAAAATTCTATTCTGTTTTCCACAGTGACTATACCAATTTACATTAATAGCCATTGTGACAGGCATGAAGTGAAATCTCATTGTGGTTTTGATTTGCATTTTTCTGATGATTAGTGATTTTGAGAATCTTTTTATATGCCTGTTGATCATCTGCATTTCTTCTTTTGAAAATTCAGTACTAATGCACATTTTCAAATCAAGTTGTTTGCTTTTTGATGTTGAGTTGTACGAACTATTTATATATGGTTCATGTTAATTCATTATTTGCAATCATATCATATCACTTGCAAATATTTTCTCCCATTCAACAGGTTGTCTTTTGTTTTGTCTATGGTTTCCTTTGCTGTGCAAAGGAAGTTTAATTTAGTTTCAAGTTTAACTCAGTTCAGTTAGTTTGTGTTTACATTTACTTCTTATATGTTAGGAGACAGATCCAAAAAATATAGATCTTATTTCTGTCAGAGTGTTCTACCTGTATTTTCCTTGAGGAGTTTTGGAGTATCCTTTCTTACATTTAGTGTACATTCCTACATTTAATCCATTTTGAGTTTATTTTTGTGTATCATATTAGAGAATATTTTAATTTTATTCTTTTATGTGTAGCTGTTCAGTTTTTCTAGCACTACTTATTGAAGAGAATATCTTTTCTACACCATATATTCTTGCTTTTTTTGTCATAGATTATTTGGCCATAAGTGTGTGGGTTTATTTCTAGGCTTTTTATTCTATTGATTTATGTGTCTGTTTTTGTGCAGATGCAATACTGTTTTGATTCCTATAGCTTTCTATTATAGTCTGAAATCAGGGAGTATGATTCCTCCAGCTCTATTCTTTCTTAAGATTGTTCTTGCTATTCAGGATCTTTTGTATTTCCTTCAGTTCAGTTCAGTTCAGTCGCTCAGTCGTGTCCGACTCTCCGCGACCCCATGAATCACAGCACGCCAGGCCTCCCTGTCCATCACCAACTCCCAGAGTTCACTCAAACTCATGTCCACAGAGTCAGTGATGCCATCCAGCCATCTCATTCTCCGTCGTCCCCTTCTCCTCCCACCCCCAACCTTTCCCAGCATCAGAGTCTTTTCCAGTGAGTCAACTCGTCGTATGAGGTGGCCAAAGTATTGCAGTTTCAGCTTTAGCATCAGTCCTTCCAATGAACACCCAGGACTGATCTCCTTTAGAATGGACTGGTTGGATCTCCTTGCAGTCCAAGGGACTCACAAGAGTCTTCTGCAACACCACAGTTCAAAAGCATCAATTCTTTGGCGATCAGCTTTCTTCACAGTCCAACTCTCACAGCCATACATGACCACGGGAAAAACCATAGCCTTGACTAGACGGACCTTTGTTGGCAAAGTAATGTCTCTGCTTTTTAATATACTATCAAGGTTGGTCATAACTTTCCTTCCAAGGAGTAAGCGTCTTTTAATTTCATGGCTGCAATCAGCATCTGCAGTGATTTTGGAGCCCAAAAAAATAAAGTCTGACACTGTTTCCACTGTTTATCCATCTATTTCCCATGAAGTGATGGGACCAGATGCCATGATCTTTGTTTTCTGAATGTTGAGCTTCAAGCCAACTTTTTCACTCTCCTCTTTCACTTTCATCAAGAGGACTTTGAGTTCCTCTTCACTTTCTGCCATAAGGGTGGTGTCATCTGCATATCTGAGGTTATTGATATTTCTCCCAGCAATCTTAATTCCAGCTTGTGCTTCTTCCAGCCCAGGGTTCCTCATGATGTACTCTGCATAGAAGTTAAAAAAGCAAGGAAGCAAGGTGACAATATACCGCCTTGACGTACTCCTTTTCCTATTTGGAACCAGTCTGTTGTTCCATGTACAGTTCTGACTGTTGCTTCCGGATCTGCATACAGGTTTCTCAAGAGGCAGGTCAGGTGGTCTGGTATTCCCATCTCTTTCAGAATTTTCCACACTTTATTGTGATTCACACAGTCAAAGGCTTTGACATAATCAATGAAGCAGAAATAGATATTTTTCTGGAACTCTCTTGCTTTCTTCATGATCCAGCGGATGTTGGCAATTTGATCGCTGGTGCCTCTGCCTTTTCTAAAACCTGCTTGAACATCTGGGAGTTCACGGTTCACATATTGCTGAAGCCTCGCTTGGAGAATTTTGAGCATGACTTTACTAGCATGTGAGATGAGTGCAATTGTGCGGTAGTTTGAGCATTCTTTGGCATTGCCTTTCTTTGGGATTGGAATGAAGTCCTGTGGCCACTGCTGAGTTTTCCAAATTTGCTGGCATATTGAGTGCAGCACTTTCACAGCATCATATTTCAAGATGTGAAATAGCTCAACTGGAATTCCATCACCTCCACTAGCTTTGTTCGTAGTGATGCTTTCTAAGGCCCACTTGACTTCACATTCCAAGATGTCTGGCTCTAGGTCAGTGATCACATTATCATGAGTATCCTGGTTGTGAAGATCTTTTTTGTACAGTTCTTCTGTGTATTCTTGCCACCTCTTCTTAATATCTTCTGCTTCTGTTAGGTCCATACCATTTCTGTCCTTTATCGAGCCCATCTTTGCATGAAATGTTCCCTTGGAGTCTCTAATTTTCTTGAAGAGGTCTCTTGTTTTTCCTATTCTGTTGTTTTCCTCTATTTCTTTGCATTGATTGCTGAGAAAGGCTTTCTTATCTCTCCTTGCTATTCTTTGGAACTCTGCATTCAGATGTTATATCTTTCCTTTCCTCCTTTGCTTTTCGCTTCTCTTCTTTTCACAGCTATTTGTAAGGCCCCCTCAGACAGCCCTTTTGCTTGTTTGCATTTCTTTTCCATGGGGATGGTCTTGGTCCCTGTCTTCTGTACAATGTCACGAACCTCCATCCAGAGTTCATCAGGCACTCTATCTATCAGATCTAAACCCTTAAATCTATTTCTTACTTCCACTATATAATCATAAGGGGTTTGATTTAGGTCATATCTGAATGATCTAATGGTTTTCCCTACTTTCTTCAATTTAAGTCTGAGTTTGGCAATAAGGAGTTCATGATCTGAGCCACAGTCAGCTCCTGGTCTTGTTTTTGCTAACTGTATACAGCTTCTCCATCTTTTTAAAATTGTTTGTTCTAGTTCTCTGAAAAATGCCATTGGTAATTTGACAGAGATTGCTTTAATCCTGTAGATTGCCTTGGGAAGTATCTTAACGATATTAATTCTTTCCATCCAAGAAGATTACTATGAACCTTAGGAAACATTACTATGAATATAGCTAGTGGAGGTAATGGAATCCCAGTTGAGCTATCTCACATCCTAAAAGATGATGGTTTTAAACTGCTGCACTCAATATGCCAGCAAATTTGGAAAACTCAGCAGTGGCCACAGGACTGGAAAATGTTAGTTTTCATTCCAATACCAAAGAAGGGCAATAATGAAGAATATTCAAATTACCATACAATTGCACTCATTCCACATACAAGGAAAGTTATGCTCAGAATCCTTGAAGCTAGGCTTCACCAGTATGTGAACTGAGAACTTTCAGATGGACAAGCTGGGTTTACAAAAGGCAGAAGAACCAGAAATTAAATTTCCAACATTCATTAGATCATAGAAAAAGCAAGGGAATTCCAGAAAAACGACTACTTCTGCTTCATTGACTATGCTAAAGCCTTTAACTATGTGGATCACAACAAACTGTGGAAAATTTTTAAAGAGATGGGACTACCAGTCCACCATACCTGTTTCCTGAAAAACCTATATGTGGGTCAAGAAGCAATAGTTAGAACTGGGCATGGAACATATGACTGGTCAAAATGGAGCAGTGTATATCAAGGCTGTATATTGTTACCTTGCTTATTTAACTTATATGCATAGTACATCATGCAAAATGATGGGTTGGATGAATCAAAAGCTGCAATCAAGACTGCCGGGAGAAATATCAATTACCTCAGATATGCAGATGATACCATTCTAATGGCAGAAAGTGAAGTGGAACTAAGGAGTCTCTTGATGAGGGTGAAAGAGGAGAGTGAAAAAGCTGACTTGAAACTTAACATTCTAGTTCTGTGAAAAATATCGTTGGTAGCTTGATAGGGATTGCATTGAATGTATAAATTACTTTGGGTAGTATACTCATTTTCACAATATTTATTCTTCCAATCCACTAACATGGTATATTTCTCCATCTATTAGTGTCCTCTTTGATTACTTTCACTAGTGTTTTATAGTTTTCTATGTACAAGTCTTTTGTTTCCTTAGGTAAATATATTCCTAAGTATTTAATTCTTTACGTTGCAACAGTGAATGGAATAGTTTCCTTAATTTATCTTTCTATTTTCTCATTATTAGTGTATAAGAATGCAAGGGATTTCTGTGTGTTGATTTTATATCCTGCAACTTTACTGTATTCATTGATTAGCTCTAGTAGTTTTCTGGTAGAGTCTTTAGGGTTTTCTGTGTAGAGGATCATGTCATCAGCGAACAGTGAAAGTTTTACTTCTTCTTTTCCAATTTGTATGTCATTTTCTGCTCTGATTGCTGTAGCCAAAACTTCCAGAACTATGTTGAATAGTAGTGGTGAGAGTGGGCACCCTTGTCTTGTTCCTGACTTTAGGGGAAATGCTTTCAGTTTTTCACCGTTGAGGATAATGTTTGCTGTGGGTTTGTCATATATAGCTTTTGTTATGTTGAGATATGTCCCTTCTATTCCCACTTTCTGGTGGGTTTATATCATAAATGGATGTTGTATTTTGTCAAAAGCTTTCTCTGCATCTATTGAGATAATCATATGATTTTTATCTTTCAGTTTGTTAATGTGGTGTATTACTAGATGTCCATCTGCAGATGAATGGATAAGAAAGCTTTGGTACATATACACAATGGAGTATTTTTCAGCCATTAAAAAGAATGCATTTGAATCAATTCCAATGAGATGGATGAAATTGGAGCCTATTATACACAGTGAAGTAAGCCAGAAAGAAAAACATCAATACAGTATACTAACGCATATATATGGAATTTAGAAAGATGGTAACCTTAACCTTGTATACGAGACTGCAAAAGAGACAAAGGTATATAGAACAGTCTTTGGGACTCTGTGGGAGAGGGTGAAGGTGGGATGATTGGGGAGAACGGCATTGTAGCATGTATATTATCATATGTGAAATGAATCACCAGTCCAGGTTCGACGCATAATACAGGATGCTTGGGGCTGGTGCACGGGGATGAACTGGAGGGAGGATATGGGGAAGAATGAGGTGGGAGGGGGGTTCAAGAAAGGGAACACATGTACACCCGGGGCGGATTCGTGTCAATGTATGGAAAACCAACCAATATATTAATGTAAGGTAATTTGCCTCCAATAAAGTAAATTTAAAAAAATAAATAAAATAAAATATTCTTCCTTAAAAACACACACACACACACACAAAAGAAACTTAACATTTAAAAAACAAAGATCATGGCATCTAGTCCCATCACTTCATGGCAAATTGAAGGGAAAAAATGGAAGCAGTGACAGATTTTCTTTTCTTGGGCTGTAAAATCACTGTGGACAAGTGACTGCAGCCATTAAATTAAAAGAGGATTGTTCCTTGGAAGAAAAGGTATGACAAACCTAGACAGCATATTAAAAAGCAGAGACATCACTTTGCCGACAAATATCTGTATAGTCAAAGCTATTGTTTTTCCAGTAGTTATATACAGATTTGAGAATTGGACCATAAAGAAGGCCGAGTACGAGAACTGATGCTTTCAGTTTGTGGTGCTGAATAAGACAGTTGAGAATCCCTTGGAATTCTAGGAGATCCAGCCAGTCAATCTTAAAGGAGATCAACTCTGAATTTTCATTGAAAGGACTGATGCTGAAGCTGAAGCTCCAAAACTTTGGCCACCTGATGTGAAAAGCCAACTCATTGGAAAAGACCCTGATGTGGGGAGAGACTGAAAGCAAAAGTAGAAGTGGGCAGCAGAGGATGAGATGGTTTAATAGCTGCACTGACTCAATGGACATGAATTTGAGCAAACTCAGGGAAATAGTGAAAGACAGGGAAGCCTGGCGTGCTGCAAGCCATAAGGTCCCAAAGAATTGGACATGACTTAGCAACTGAATAGAAACAACAACTAATTCATAACACAGTTTATCTTTCCATCTCTTTGTGTCATCTTTAGTTTTCTTTATCAGTATCTTATAGATTTCAGAGTACAGATTTTTTGCCTCCCTGTGTGTGTGTGCTTAGTCACTCAGTTCACTCTGATTCTTTGCCACCCCATGGAGTTTAGCCCACTGGGCTCCTCTGTCCATGGAATTCTCCAGGCAAGAATACTGGAGTGGGTTGCCATGCCCTCCTCCAGGAAATCTTCCTGTCTCAGCGACCGAACCCAAGTCTCCTGCATTGCAGGCAGATTCTTACTACCTGAGCAACCAGGGAAAGCCTTTAAGTAAGTTTATTTTTGGGGATTTTACTCTTTTTGATGTGATAGGAAATGGGCTTATTTCATTTCTCTTTCTGATATATTGTTGTTGCTGCTGCTGCTAAGTCACTTCAGTCGTGTCCGACTGTGTGACCCCATAGACGGAAGCCCACCAGGCTTCCCCATCCCTGGGATTCTCCAGGCAAGAACACTGGAGTGGGTTGCCATTTCCTTCTCCAATGTGTGAAAGTGAATTCGCTCAGTCGTGTCCTACTCTTAGCGACCCCATGGACTGCAGCCCACCAGGCTCCTCCATCCAAAGGATTTTCCAGGCAAGAGTGCTGGAGTGGGGTGCCATTGCCTTCTCCAATAAACTGTACAGATGAGGTTTAAATTTATAGGAATTAGTTATGATTTAATGTTTTTGTCCATTGTCTTTATTGTGTTGTTCAGTTTCCAAGTCATGTCCAACTCTTTGCTACCCCATGGACTGCAGGATGCCATGCTTCCCTGTCCTTCACTGTCTCCTGGAGTTTGCCCAAGTTCATGTCCGTTGAATCAGTGATTCCACCCAACCATCTCATTCTCTGTTGCCCTCTTCTCCTTCTATTATCTTTATTGCATATATCAAGAAAACACTTTTGATGGTATGAAATATATTTACCTGTTTTTAAATAAGTAACTGAAAAATGGAAAGTATTTTGATTTATCTCAGAAAAGCGTATAATTTGGTGATAAAACATTTAAATCCACATTTCATTTTCAATCTCAGTTTGTTATTAGGTGGTGACTGGTTCTGTCAGTCTTTACTGAAGAATTGTTGGATTTTGCTCCGTGTGTATTTTTATGCTTATATAGGGGGCTCAAAGATAAGGAACTTTAAAACTTTATCAAAACTTTTACTAAAAAATTGCAAGGAAAGGGGCTTTTATTTTCATTCTTCCCACCCTGGTAACAACCCACACTGCTTACACTTAAAGTAAATGCTAGAGACTGCTACCAAATGTCACATCCACAAACAGTAAGGAAATGAAAGCAATATCTATTTTTTTCTTAAGCATGTGTTACCATAAAATGAAAAATATGAATGTTTCATATTGTAAATTATGGATTGGAACTATTATTTTAATAGTATTTCAATATTATTTGAAAATAAAATTCTGCAACTGAGACCACTAGTATAATTTATTGTCTAAAAGAAAAAAATATATATCTCTATAAGCATATATAAGAATACAGAACATTTGTATGAATAAAGTCTGTTGAGATCATACAAGAAGACACTGACTTCCTCCTATTATCCTCCAAGGACAGGTAAGGGGCATTTTGTGGTAATATCTGCAAGCTTTCAGGAGGAGAAACCTAACTGGAGCATTTTCTGTTTAGGGAAAGATAAAGGCCTTTTTGTCTTTAGCGTAGTGAACTGGAGGCACAATAGGCCTGATCACTGCTCGCCAGATTGCTTGTGAATCATTTGTTTCTTTTATTAGCTCTTTCTTACATTACCATCTTGTCTCTTTCTTCCTAGCTGCTCTTCCTGCATTTTGGACAGAAGAATCGGGAAATATGTTGCACTTGGTGAGTGGTGAAAATCAGGAGTGAGTGACTGCCTGGTTCCCATGTTATAATGTTAGCTCTGCTGCACATCAGATATTTAAGTGTGTGTCTCTCAGCACCGCCAGATGGGCATGAATCTGG
The DNA here is from genome assembly GCF_049115385.1 of Moschus berezovskii. Lineage (NCBI taxonomy): Eukaryota > Metazoa > Chordata > Mammalia > Artiodactyla > Moschidae > Moschus > Moschus berezovskii. The sequence continues at coordinate 53,188,463 of NC_142461.1, forward strand.
GCTTCCAGGACCTGAAGTCCTAAATTGATCAAAACACATTGTGAAAATAGTAGCTGCTTTTCATTGAGCTGTCTATTCACTGGGAATGTGGCTGCTGTTCCCTGATATATATACTACCCGGGGATTTTAGGTTTTTAACTTAATTCTTGTTTAGGAGGACTTTGGGGGAGGATCTTACATAACTGCTTTGGGAGATAGAGGTTGGCATGTGGCAAAATATATCAACTGTTATCTAGTAGAAGAAAAGCTAGTTTTAATGAGAACGAAATCTGTTCTATAATTAGATTTAAGTAGTAACTAAATCAGTCTTTATTTTCATAGCACTGCAAGATATCTACTTTTCTACAAACTCAGTTTACATATAATTGTTGCTATTTATTAATTACTCTTCCTGGACTGCTTACTACAGCACATGAGATAAAACTTAAATTGTCATTGAAAGCCTCCTACAGATTTGAAAGAATACACACTTGTGAGCACCTCATGGGTTTGTTGTATGCCACAGTATACAGAGACCATCAATCAGTTTACTGACTCTTGGTCCTTCCAAGTTTTTGATTGCTTTTATAAACCCCAAAAGGACTCATTAGGCTTGCTTCCTTTCCATTTCTCAGCCCTAGTGCTTAGACCACTTTTGCAAATAATGATTTGAACTTGGGTGAAAGTTTCTGAAACATACCAAAGATCAAACTAATCATCTAATATCAAACATTTCAAGTGACAGGACCTAGAAGTAAAACATATCTCTAAAATATCCATCATGAATTCACTAAGAGACTGTGATAATTATACCCCAGGAAATATATCCAAGTGAAAAAATGCAGAAGCATTGGGGAAGATAAGTATATTGGCATTAGTTAGTATAACCAGGTCTGTACATCAAGAATAAGAGAGAGAAAGGGGCAAAGAGAGAATGATCAAAATAGTTTATGTTCTGTTTATGCTTCTTTTTGAAAACCACCTACCACTTCAAATACAACTCATGACCTGACTTAATGACTATTACAGCTAGAATGGACTTTTATATCCTAGGTATGCTTAAGTTATACAAATAAACATTTCAGACCCCTCAAACAGGGTCACCCAAAACTTCAGGGATTGTATACTTAGAAATTTGGGGAAAATATCTAGGTGGCAGACAGACCCACCTGTGAGGGTCAGGAGATAGTTTTTAAAATGACTTTGAATGCTCTGAGATGGGTAGTATGCATTCTTTCTAACTTAGAACTGGAATACTACTCCTTACTCAATCCTGCTTCTTAGTGAAATATATAGCCTCACCCGTTTATGCTACATTTGTACCATCCTCTGATATTATTAGAGATTTTTGTCTCTTCAGTTGCTAACACATCTGATTGAGACAATGTTTTTACAATGAAATAATTATGCTTTAAAATTAAATAAATAATATGTATATTTATTTTATTATTCCTGAAAGGAACATAAATCATTATTTTGGGGCACATTATTTAGTATATTTTTCTTTAATGCTGAAGTATTTGATGCATGTGGAATTTCTCTTGTGCTATACAAATAAATTTCAGCCAATACTAGCTCTTTCTCTTGACACTAGAGAATACTTCATGGCATTGACTCATTCATCTCATGGCTTCACTGACACCATGTATATATGCACACACACAACATGATATAAAAGAGTTGAGGGATGTGTGTGATATACACTTCATTCACTATTCAAGTGCAAGTCTTCTGAGATCTTGAATTCATGGGGAATGAGACTAATATAAACTTCAAATTTTTTACATATCATCTTTAATAGGAAAGTACTTTTAGAGTATTTTTATTTGATTTATAGAAGCAATTACCTTAGTTATACATTTTTGCTCCTAATATAGTTGACTTTACAAGTTCATAAAACTGAAAAAGAACTCAGCATTAGTAAATTAAAGAAAAATATTAGAATTTCTGCCAGAAAGTCATAAATAGTGTCTTCTTCCCTGCCACAGTCTTTTCCTTCTCTATTGAACACTTTGAAAGCACAGGAAGAGGAAGGAGCCTCTGTATGTAAGTTAATCATTTCCTTGTTAACCTTTTGCCGTCAGCGACAATGAGATTCATTCTTCATATCACAGTAGACTCATCAGCAGGAATATACTTTTATCTTTGTTGCCTGGTTTTACAGGATTGGAGGGAATTGGTACCACCAGGGAATCATTAAAGAGATAATGGAGAAATTATTTTCTCACATCTTTATTCAGACTTCTTTCTCACTGGTGCCCTTATCCTCAGTAAGCATCAATCAGAATTACTTATTAAGAACTGAGGATAGAATAGTGTCCTGGGAGTGAAGAGGAGAGGAGGAGGTGAAAGAAACAAACAAAAAAACCAAAAAACTTGGGAGCAAGTAGACTCAGATCCAGTATGTCAGAAAGAAATAGGACTATTTCAAGTGGATGTATTCTAGTTAAAGAGATTGGAACAGTACTGAGCTGACTTACTCATATTAAAGCTATTAGAACATACGTAACCTACAATCTTTATAAATTCATCTTCCACAAAAGGAATTTCTGTAATAGCCAGAACTTTTTCATTTTGTAAAGGTTTCTTTCTCTTCTTTTTTCCATTCAGGCAGTAAAGACTAGTTGCTAATAATTTAGGTTGAACATCTGTCTTGTTGAGAGAAAAAAAAGCACTATGAAAGAAAAATTGCATCAGATGAGTTTCACAGTCAGAAGATTTTGTTCAAGAATGTTTCAGTTCAGGAGACAAACTATTGGAGTAGGGGACAGGGAATGGACTCAACAGTGCTGAAATAGATAGTGGGAGGATTTTTACATTTTGAGCCAAGCTAATGGAAAAGTCCTGGAGGATGTTCAGAGTGGGCTAACCTGTGTACTTAGGCCATCTGTATTTACTAATTTTTGCTTCTTGAAGTTAGGCTCCTACTCTGCTGCAGAAACTGGGTCTCTCCTTCATGATCCCATTTCAAAGAGATGTCTTCAAGGACCTTAAGAGAGAAATTTCTGGACTGTAGAAGATTTACATGTAAAGGCGGCAGAGAATGAATTTACAATGGCAAATGTTCTAAAGTAAATACTCCAAAAAAGGAAAGTCAGGAGCCTATAGTCAGGAAAATTGAGGTCTAAAGTTTAATCAAGTTGAGAGGAATGTTAAAATACTTTTGGTCAGTAGTTTTAATGTAGGACTTTCCTCCTTCCACAGATGACTGTTGGGAATAAGGCTCAAACTGTGATCAAAAGACTTGTCATGTCTCAAACTTTATATCCTATTGCTTATCTCAGGATAGGTTATGGGACGGATTGCATCATGAAATTCTTGATTCAGAGAAAAACAAGGGCCCACTGAATTTTAAGGATTACTTTGAATTTTACCTGCAGAGGAATATCCCCTTGGAAGTGAGATGATTTAGCATCCCTTCTTCCAGCCTGATGGTTTAGTATGAACTCAGTTGTTCTCTGGGTTGAACTCATACCTTCAGGCTGTAAGGGAAGCAAGATTCAATTTGTCAGACTTCTTTATTGTGTGTTAATGATTCTCAAATGCCAAGCAGATTTCCGGACACACAGATGTCACAAAAAATTTTCCAGACAATGCTGTGAGTGACATGATGTTATTATCTAGTTCTTAATACACATAGAAATAACATAGATTCATGATTATATGAATAGTGTTGAATATTTTTCCCACAGGAAGTATTCTTTATTTTTTAATTTCCTATAGTTAAGCAAGATGCACTGCTTTTTAGCAGTGTAATGTATATTTTTTCATGGAAGAATAATATTATTGTAAATTCTTGGGCAATGAATAGAAAAATTACAAATTCTATTTGTAGTTTTAATGTGGCTTTTTTGGGAACTTCCCCATCCTTTTCTATTCCAAATTTATCAGGTGGATACGCTGTATTTAACTTAAAATTGTTGCAGGCTACTTTATGAAACATGAACAAACCAAGCTATGAATTGAATTTTAAGTTTGCCATAGTAAAAATGTGAAGAGGGAAAATGATGGCATCACTAATGGCTCAAAGTAACAAAGTTATGAATAAACTGCTCACTAGTCTCATGTATTTTTAGTAAAGAGATTTGGGAATAGTGCAACTAATCCCCAATGCCCAATTAAAGTCTCTTAACTAATTTAACAGACATATTGTAAACGTGTAGTTGGAGATATTTTAAATAAACATACATTGCATGGGAGGAAGTTTAATAGCTAAACAAACGGAAAATCACTTTGATGTTTTAGCTTTCTCAAAGTTCTTAGCAGAATAGTTATAAGAAAAAACTTCAAGCACAATTAACATGCAAAGCATCAAAAGAGTTTTTTGTTCAGGTGATGATATTCTTCTAAGAAAATCTTAAGATGGTTAAAGGGTCTCAGTCATTGAAAAAAAATTACCGATTCCTTTTCTGCTTCTTTTTGTGTGTAATCTTATTGAGCATATATAGCTCACTGATAGATACACAGAGATATAGAAATGGATAAGATACTACCCAATCTGCTTAAACAGATATAGGTTGCTTACAAATGACTGATTGCTGACCCACATTGGAGATGTAAGATTCATAAGTAGCATGTCCTTGCTTTTTGGCAGTATTTTCTGTAGAGACTGCCAAAGAAATGAAGCCTGAGACTTTCTGGGAAAGCTGGTCCTCAAGTTCTCATGCACTGGTTTGTTCCTGAAGGAGTTCTTCCAAAGTGTGCAAACTGCACTTCAATTAAAGAGGTCTGCAGGGCACACTGAGTGGATGAACAGCAAGTGTTCTGGGACTTCTTTTGAGGAGACTCTGGCAGGTGGGAAGCCCAAATACAAATCAGGCATTTGGAAATGTTATATGGGAGCAAATATTTAACATACCAGGGGATTGGGGAGTAATGTTGATTTCTCATTGTGTTTTCTATTTTCTTGGAATCTCTAGAAAGAAGTGTTTATGACTCCAAATAATACAAAGAATCCAACACTTTCAAGTCTGAGTGGTTGCAAATTCCAAATTTGGTACTTTTAAACAGCTGTGCAGAGAAAAGGCGGTAGTTATTAATAAACGCACAACATCTTTTTGAAAATATTGACTGCATTCATTTTGGCTAAGGTTATTCTTTGGAAGTGTTAAAAATTCCTAGTGAGAGTCTTTCAGTTTTGTTAGTGTAGATGATTTACTGTTGGTTTTTGATAAACTTCAGCCAGCTGACTTTCATGTAAATATACCACAGAGAGGGGGTTAAAATGACAGATGGTCACTGCAGAGTGTTGTTCTGACTTGTCCTTCTCCTTTCCTTCACCCCTTTCATATTCTGCAATGCCCAGGAATGAGGAATTGGGACAGAAATGTGAATTATGTTTAAGGATGTTCTGGCTGCTTTACCAATTAAAAACAAGGTAATTAAGTGGTTTCATTCATTTAGTTGAGACCTCACTTCTCTGAATAAGACATTTCCAGAGGAGTGTGTCTGGTATTATTTTAACAAAAATTAAAAGTGGTTATAATAATACAATTAATGGTCAAGAATAACAGCTTATGAACAACAATATTTACTCATTCTCTACTATTCTTGATGTCTAAAACTGTCCATATGGCTTCCATTTACTTCAGACCAAATGGAAAACTTCAGGGGGTATCCTGGAATCCAGGAAAGAGACTAGTACGGCAGCTAGAAAGAGGCAGAATAATCTCACCATCACCCTGATTTGTTCTGAGTTCTTCTGAAACACTAGGATAGTTAAGAATGTTGGATAGGCTGATGAATGATAAAATCATTGGCCTGTAATAACAGATGAGTTTGGATGTAGTCATTTAAAGATCTTTAGCATGATATGATATTCAAATATAGAAAAAATATAACCTTAACTGTAAAGCAAATATCCTTTGCAGAAGGAAGTAGACACTTGTTTTTAATGATCCTTTGTTTTTAAATGATCATAATCATGAATATTGTAGATATGAATATTTCTTATAAGCTTCATTACTTAGAAATATTTTGGATAGTAAATATTTATAATGGGCTTCCCAGGTGGTGCAGGGACAGAGAATCTGCCTGCTACTGCAGAAGATACAAGAGACATGGGTTCAATTCCTAGATGGGTAAGAACCCCTGAAGTAGGAAATGACAACCCAATACTGGAAATTTTCCAGTATTCTTGCCTGGAAAATTCCATGGACAGAGGAGCCTGGCAGACTACAGTCTATGGGGTAGTTAAGAGTCAGAGATGATTGAACGACTAGCACACACACACACAAATATTTATAATACCCAAGGGAATTGGATATAAGGGGTGATTCTACTGGACAGGAATTATATTCTTCCTATTATCTACTTGTTCATTTAGGAGGTACTAGCAACTTTACTTTCACTTTTCACTTTCATGCATTGGAGAAGGAAATGGCAACCCACTCTAGTGTTCTTGCCTGGAGAATCCCAGGGATGAGGGAGCCTGGTGGGCTGCCGTCTATGGGGTCGCACAGAGTTGGACACGACTGAAGTGACTTAGCAACAGCAGCAGCAGCAGGAACTATACTTGGAATTATACAAATATTAATAAAGTCCTCAGTTCAGTTCAGTTGCTCAGTCATGTCTGACTCTGGGACCCCATGGACTGCAGCACACCAGGCCTTCCTGTCCATCACCAACTCCTGGAGTTTACTCAAACTCATGTACATTGAGTCAGTGATGCCATCCAACCATCTCAGCCTCTGTCATCCCCTTCTCCTCCTGACTTCAATCTTTGCTAAAGTCCTAGCATCACTCCAATAAATAGCATCACCCCATTTTACAGATGAGAAAACCAAGGCTTATGAAGCTTAATCAACTTTACCAATGCAAATTACCATGCAGTTAGTGAGTGAAAGGGCAAGGATGAGACCCAAGAGCTATCTGAATCCAACTTCATGCTATTGACTCTGCTGCCTTGTTAATGAACTTCTCAGGTGGTGCTAGTGATAAAGAACCTGCCTGCCAATGCAGGACACCCAGGTTCGATCCCTGGGACTGGAAGATCCCCTGGAGGAGGGAAGGCCACCCACTCTAGTATTCTTGCCTGGAGAATCCTATGGACAGAGGAGCCTGGCCGACTATATATAGTTCATAGGGTTGTACAGAGTCAGACACGACTGAAGTAACTTAGCCCAGACCTTATTAATAAATTTAGAATTCTGATTTATTCAGACACTATTGTTTTATTACTTTCCAAGTAAATATTATTGCTATGCATGTAAATGTGAAGGAGGCGGGAACAAGTTAGCTAAACTCATATTCTCTAAATCAACACTTGAAAGCAGCTCCACTGTTTTAGTGGAATTTTTCATCACCACAATTAGCCAGTTAGCTAAGTTTACACATTTAGCATGGGAAAACTGACCTACCAGATTCGAGTCAATATAACTTTTATGCAAATTAAGGGCAATACTGGAGAAGCGTTAATTTAATTTGAAAAAGTTCTTCTGTTGTGGCTGTTTTCTTTCTTTTTGATACAGATTATGGCTATTTCTATTCAATGAAGCAGATGTAGAGTCCAATGCAGTAAGTCAGATTCACTGTGAATGATATGTTTAAATAAGCAAATACAGCCCTGTTCTCCTTGCATTATGGAAAAGAAAGCAGTGGAGTCTTGTGGGAGAAGGCTCCCATGGGTAGACTACACTAGAGTATATAGCTCTCCTGCATGCTTGATGGTGGTAAGGACAAGTTAGTCTTTTTCTAGCTCCTTGTGAGCTTTTTGAAGGCAGAGATTGGATTTATTCATGACCAAATTGCCAGTGGATTACATAGTCTCTGCCATGTGGGTAGTGGGAAGTAAGGAAGGAACAAAGGAAGGAAGACCTAGCCATCAAGTTTTGCTCTTCCAACGACTGACTGTGGACCTTGCATTAATTCTTTAATCTCCCTCAACATCACTTTCCTCCTGTCTGAAGGAGGAAATATGAATGAAGATAATATGTATTTTATTATTGTGAGTTATGTGAAGATTGCAGTGGGCTACATAAATTCAAGAGGGTATTTTGCATCTAATAATGAGTATAATAATCACCTAAGAATCAAGTTGGATATAATAAATACAGAAAACTAATGAATATATAAAACTCACCAAGAATGTGAGCTCTGATAATTTAACATCATAACTGATTAATGTTCATTAAGGCTCTTTAGGCAAATTAGATAAGAATTTATTTTCCTGGTATTTGAGTCATATTTTTATTTGCTTAATACCAATGACTTCAAAGGAATTCTTTGCTTGTTGTTGCGCTTAGATCATCTTTCAGTTCAGTCCTGTTAAATGATCCTTGGAACATAAAACAGTTCAAAGTGCTAAACTGTGTAGTGATGGACTTTAAAAATGTGCTGTTGTGTGAGGAAGGGGGAAGGTTGGATGACAGGATAAATAACATTTATAAATTATTAAGAGTGGGCTGATAGGCTACCTTGCAAAGTCATGTTTCCCATTCACAGACCTCTGAAGGAGAATACTAATTTCTTTTGTATAACTTCACTAGTGAAATGTCACACCTTCAGTGGCCATGATCACACAACAGTAAAATCAGAATCTAAGAAGTGGGAGTGAATTTAGAAGCATCAGTTGGCTTAGGTATTTTCTATCTCTTGTTTCTCATAGACGTTTTTCCCCACAGATGTTCATAATAAGGCTGACTGGCTTTTTCTGGCCACTCAGGACTCAGCTTAGATATCATATCCTCAGAGAGGTTGACAGACCACTCAATTTCATATCATCCCATGGGGGAGGCTCTCTCCATTTCATTGCCTCATGTCACTTACTGCTGTTTGATATGTGCTCTTTTTGTTTGCTTGCTCTTTCTTCTCATTGCTTCTCTTATCCTTGGAATGGAAGCACATTGAAGTAGGGACTTTGACTTCTCAGGTCCTACTGTGGCCCAAACATCTGGGCATCCACACATAGTAGGAAATCAATACAGTTTTTTAAAGTTGGATGAATAAATCCCTTATTTACATATGAGGACACAGGGTAAACTAAGGACTTTGCCCAGGGTCACACAGATGGTCACCAGCAGAGCTGGGGACAGAGCCAGTTCTCCTGACACACAGCTTAATATTTTGTTTACTGAACCCCTGTAGCTATGCGTAGAGTTAGATATGCTTGTCCTTATACAAAGGGGCACAGAACATAAAGTCTAGTTGTAAGCTTTTTCCATTCTCTTCTTGGTAGTGCACTTTATAGCAGGAATATTTTTCTCCAGAGCAGTAGCATTTTTCATTTTTCAATCTGATCCAGCTCTTAATTCAGATTCTATTAGAATCCTGTTAGTCCCATAATTCTACTTTGGTTCTACATAGAAGAATAAAATTAAAGAGAAAACTTTGTTTTAGCATACAAAGAGGAAACTGAGACCTGTATCAGTTAGGCAGCAGGGGCACCTCTACACTGACATACTGGGAAGTGGTATATAGGCTTCTGACCAAATGTTATGAGATCAGAAAGAAAGTAGCAATGAATGCTGACTGGAAAAGATAAGTCTTCAAAAAAAAAAAAACAAAAAACCCACCCCCAAAACAGTACAATATGAGCATTTTTTAAATAGTAGGTCATTATATCCTGAAAAGTGAATGAGACAGGGACTCTTTTCATTGTTAGTGGGAAAGCAAAATGGCCACTTAGGAAAATAGTTTGGCAATTTTTTACACAGCTAAACCAACTCTTACCATATGATTCAGCAATCATGCTTCTTGGCATTTACCCATGTGAATTAAAAACTTATGTTTACACATACACAAGCCTGCATATATATGATTATAGGAGTTTTATTTGTAATTATCAAAATTTGAAAGCCACCAGAATATTTTTCAATAAGTGAATGGACACACAAATTGTGGTATATCTATACAAAATAGTATTTTCTGTCAGAAGTAGAAATTAGCTATCAGGCCATGAGAAGACATGGAGGAAACTTAAATGCAAAGTTGCTAAGTGAAAGAAACCAGTCATAAAAGGGTATATATTATATGATTGCAACTCTATGACATTCTGGAAAAGTAAGGAGACAGTGAAAAGGCCAGTGGTTGCCAGTGGTTTAGGAGGGAATGGAGGAAGGGTTGAATAGGTGGAACATAAGACTGTTTGACATCACCGACTCGATGAACGTGAGTTTGAGTGAACTCTGGGAGTTGGTGATGGACAGGGAGGCCTGGTGTGCTGTGATTCATGGGGTCGCAAAGAGTCGGACACAACTGAGCGACTGAACTGAACTGAACTGAAGACTGTTTGGGGGCTTGCCGGGTGGCTCAGATGGTAAAGAATCCGCCTGCAATGCAGGAGACATGGGTTTGATCCATGGCTCAGGAAGATCCCCTGGAGAACAGAATGGCTACCCACTTCAGTATTCTTGCCTGGAGAATCCCATGGACAGAAAAGCCTGGTAGGCTACAGTCCATGGGGTCACAAAGAGAGACACAGCTGAACAACTAAGCATCACTAGAACTGTGAAAAAATTCTATATAATGCTGTAGTAGTGGATACATGTTAGTATACATTTGTCAAAACTCATAGAACTCTGCAACACAAAGAGTAGCTTCCAAAGCAAACTGTGGACTTCAGTTAATTCTCTACCGATGTTGGCTTATCAGATGTAACAGAGGTAGTATGCTGATCAAGAGCTAATAATAAGGGAAACTGGGGAGGGGAGTGAGGGGGTATTTGAGAACTATTTGTATTTCTTCTCAATTTTTTTTGTAAACGTAATTGTTCAAAAAATCAAGTCTATTAATAAAAAAATAGTGAATAATATCAACTGAGCATTAAGTGCAAGTTTTCAGAAGAATAATGTATTGATTAGTCTATGAAGTATTTACAAAGTGCATACTTGACTCTCTTCTTTGTGCCAAGCACTGAGATTGATGAAAAAAACTTGATCTCTGCTGTGAAAGAGCTCATAGTCTCTTAGAGAGCAGTAGATATGACAAAAAGGCCAATAAGTTATTGTAATAATTTTGGTAGAAATACATAGAGCACTGTTGTTTTTCAGTTTCACGTCCAACTCCTTGTGACCTCATGGACTGCAGCACAACGGGCATCCCATCTCCCAGTCCTTCACCATCTCCCAGTTTGTTTGGGGAATTTCAGTGCAGCCAGGATGTTGGTTTTTGTTCTGGGTTGGATGTTAACAGTTAAGCAATGGGAAGAAAGCCCCATAAACAGATGCTAGATCTTAGAAGACTGCAGAGTCTAGTAAGTCGTTTGACTGGGCAAGATGAGGTTAGAGGCACATGGAGCTGATTGTTCTGGATTTCTGGAATTTCTGCAAGAAGTCTCTCTTTCAGACAACTTGATCTTAATACTTGATCAAGATTCTCAGAGGCCTGTGATATAGACAGACTCAGTTCAGTTCAGTTGCTCAGTCGTGTCCGACTTTGCGACCCCATGGATTGCAGCATGCCAGGCCTCCCTATCCATCACCAACTCCCAGAGTTTACTCAAACTCATGTCCATTGAGTCAATAATGCCATTGAACCATCTCATCCTCTGTCCTCCCCTTTTCCTCCTGCATTCATCTTTCCCAGCATCAGAGTCTTCAAGTGAGTCAGTTCTTCGCATCGGGTGGCCAAAGTATTGGAGTTTCAGCTTAAACATCAGTCCTTCCAATGAATATTCAGGACTGATTTCCTTTAGGATGGACTGGTTGGATCTCCTTGCAGTCTAAGGGACTCTCAAGAGTCTTCTCTGACACCAAAGTTCAAAAGCATCAATTATTTGGTGATCAGCTTTCTTTATAGTCCAACTCTCACATCCATATATAACTAGTGGAAAAACCATAGCTTTGACTAGATGAACCTTTGTTGGCAAAGTAGTGTCTCTGATTTTCAATATGCTGTCTAGGTTGGTCATAACTTTCCTTCCAAGGGGTAAGCGTCTTTTAACTTCATGCCTGCAATCACCATCTGCAATGATTTTGGAGCCCCCCAAAATAAAGTCTGTCTCTGTTTCCACCGTTTCCCCATCTATTTGTCATGAAGTGATGGGACCAGATGCCATGATCTTAGTTTTCTGAATACTGAGTTTTAAGCCTACTTTTTTACTCTCCTCACTCACTTTTATCAAGAGACTCTTAAGTTCTTCTTTGCTTTCTGCCATAAGGGTGGTGTCATCTGCATATCTGAGGTTATTGATATTTCTCCTGGCAATCTTGATTCCAGCTTGTGCTTCTTCCAGTCCAACATTTCTCGTGATGTCCTCTGCATATAAATTAAATAATCAGGGTGACAATACACAGCCCTGCCATACTCCTTTCCCATGTCCAGTTCTAACTGTTGCTTCCTGACCTGCATACAGATTTCTCAAGAGGCAGATCAGGTGGTCTGGTCTTCCCATCTCTTTAAGAATTTTCCACAGTTTGTGGTGATCCACACAGTCAAAGGCTTTGGCATAGTCAATAAAGCAGAAATAGATGTTTTTCTGGAGCTCTCTTGCTTTTTCGATGATCCAGCGGATGTTGGCAATTTGATCTCTGGTTCCTATGCCTTTTCTAAAACCAGGTTGAACATCTGGAAGTTCATGGTTCATGTATTGCTGCAGTCTGGCTTGGAGAATTTTGAGCATGACTTTACTAGCGTGTGAGATGAGTGCAATTGTGTGGTAGTTTGAGCATTCTTTGACTTTGCCTTTCTTTGGGGAGAAAGAGAGACTCAGAGGTACCTAAAGTGAGTTTAAAGATATCACACTTGATCATAGTTTTCTCCAGAGAGAAAAAAAATTTCCTTAATTGTGTTTGGAGGTCTAGGCTAATTGTTTTTTTCACATGTCAATTTAACAGTTTAAGGCAGTGCGAAATCCCATAGCTCTGCTAAGGTTAAGGGTCACAAATTTCCATTCATAGATAAACCCTTTTGCTGCAACCAGCTTTGAGGGGTACACAGTGACACTGGTGAACACCCCAGGGCCTGGATATTAAATAAGGCATTGTCAGTTTAAGTGCTGAGATGTACATGGGAGAGATGTAAGAATAGGGATGGAAAACAGCCCGAGAACAAACAGCACAGGTGAGACATAAAGAGAGCGAAAACAGTGAGGACTGAGTCAGATACAAGAGTTAAGGAAAACTACAGAGGGACATGCATTCCTAAAAATCCCATTCTGTTATTTTTAAACAGAAGGGTAGTGAACTATTTTGGGAAAGAAACAGGTTTAGGTTTAAATTAAAGAAACAGGCTTAGTTTTGAAATGTCTAATGAAACAGTTATTATTTTCACATTGTCGTGACAATAGAAATTTATTTATAGAGTTTGCACTAGACTATAAATCTGTCATTACATAAATGCACAAAAAATGTGTTCCTCACACTTAATCATTTATGTGGGTGTCTGCAAATTTCTTTTGAAAGGAGCATGTTTCAGAAGTAAATTTTCTTCGTCATGAAGAGTATCCTAATAAAATAGTGTGTATTTCAAAAAAATGACTAATTCTAAAAAGAGCAAATTAGGAAGCATCAGTGCATTCTTAAAAAAAAAAAAAAAAAACTAGGTTAAGATTGGCAACTGAGACACTGGAATATCCTTGTCATTTAGTGGAAATATGCGTGAGATGGGAATGCTTTCTAGTTGTGCTCCAGGGCTACAGATAAAACCCCAGGAGGCTCAAGGGGCATGAATGAATGGCTGTGTCCACTCTGAACCAGTACTGTTGTCCACCAGAACTTATCAAAAAACCAATGGGGTCAAGAAAACTAGATTTCTAACCTTAATATGATAATCACTGCCATCACTTACTCACTTCACTGCCTGGCCTGCTTAAGCTGTTGGGGCTTCAGTTTCCTCAAATAACAGCCCACACGAAAGGTTGTTACAAGGAGTAAGTGGGAACAGGGCTTAGGGGTGTATGTGGAATACAGAATAAAGTTTCAATAAATAAGTTATTTTTAAAAGACCAGGCTCAGTAAAAGAAAATGACCAGTCACAAATTTCACTAAAGCTCTCTTCTGTAAAGTGGAGTATTAATAGTATACATTTTATGTTGTCAAGATGTTTTGTTAGCATAATACCTGTTAAGCATTTCAACAGTCCTGGCCCATAGAAAGCAATCAATGGATGCTACCTCTTATATAATTTATCTTCATTAACTTGCTTCTTACTACTATCTGGGGCTGGCAGTGATTAAAGCAGGGGTCGAAAAATGACCACCCACATGCTGGATCACCTTGCTGTGTTTTGTTTTGTCCACACATGACATAAGGACTGAATTTTGATGCCTATGGATGCAGCCTGTGCGTCCTCATTTGTCACCGTCCCACCCTGGCTTTTGTCTTATACCTAGCACGGTGGAAAAACTTAGGCCATCTTCTTGATGCCTAAACTGTTTGTTCTAAAATACTTTGTCAATGGTGTTTTCCTTTGCTCTTTTGTTCACATTTGTTAAACTCACTACGTCTCTTCCAGTTCTATTTAATATGAAGGATAAAAATAGTTTATACATTAGCAGAAACCCTGATAATAACACTTCATTGGCTTGCAACAGGAAAATGAACATTGGGTCAATATGCCATCTTGAAAGTTGCTCTGAAGAGAATTCAATTAATTACCTTTAGTGGGGTTTTCTTCAGTGTATCACAAATGAAAATGAATAATATAGATTTTCATTTCCTCATTTTTCTTTCCTTTATGAGACAGTTCATTCTTGAATTATGTATTGTTAGTTGTTCACAAAAGGTATTCTAAGTTTCATTTTTATAGAGTAGTTAACACACACCTAACATAAAAGCCTCACAATAATACTAATATATTAAATGAATGCAAAATAATGAAAGTATTCTGGGGCCAAAGTGTGTCTTTATAGAGATACATTATATTTTTTTCTTTCATAGGAGGTGATAGTTACTGGCCCAGTAACTATAGTTACATGAACTGAATCAGTGGAATATATGATTATTAACATCACCACTTGGGGGCTGAGGGCTTTCCAGGTGGTACAGTGGTAAAGAACCCGCCTCTCAATGGAGGACACGCATGAGACATGTGTTCAATCTCTGGGTTGGGAAGATTCCCTGAAGCAGGAAATGGCAAGCTGCTCCAGTATTCTTGCCTGGAAAATTCCATGAGTAGAGGAGCTTGGCGGGCTACAGTCGATGGGGTCCAGAAAGAGTCAGACATGACTGAATGTCTAAGCACACACACACTTGGGGGCAGACTTAATTTTTTTCAGTGCAGGAGAATGTCCATAGACTTCTCCAATGAAATAAAGCATTTCTCAGAATACATTTAACACATAAACATAGTGGGTAATTTTTAATTAAAGGAAATTTTTATCACATAAAAGATACTGACTGAAATACTTTATTTTACATTTTATATATTACATAAGCTCTTTTTCTTTCTGGTGGAGGTAGTTACTATGGGTATTTTTATGGGCCAATAGGTAGGGTATGAATGTTTAGGGGATCGAAGAATAAAAAAAGTAGTACAGGTCTCCATACCCATATATAAGGTGTTTGTAAGACCTCAACAGCATAAGTTCCTGCTTGCTTCCTGATAAAAGTCACTCATTTTTTCTGCTTACTTGATATTGTTGTAGTTTATGTTATATATTAAGACTTTTAGTTTTCCTAATGTTATTGAATTTTGTCTGGCACAAAATTCAAGTTTTTGTGTCTAAGCTTTCACAGTTCTCTAGAGAAAGGATCCCCTAGTTAATACATTTGGAGTAATGTTGTATAAGATCTAGAAGATTCATAAAACACATGGATATGTTGAAGCCTTTGATGATTTCTATCTTTAAAAACCTGTTTGGCTTTGACTTAGATTCTCACAATGGTTTTGTAATACAGAACTATTTATTGTTAAATATCTGTTAACTTTCTAAGGAGAACCGAATTAGGTGATGCCGCTATATACCATTAATTTTTTTCTTATAATTTTGGCCTAACATATTAATTTTAATTTTATCTCAAATTTCTCCTTCCTACCTGTCCCTACAGTCTTAATACTCTTATCGCTTCTCGGCCTTTTGGCTAAGATCAAGTGCAGTCTTAATACTCACTGCTAAGTGATTTAACTCTTTTGTTGTTCACTTTTGTTTTTTTTTTTTTTTAAGTAGAAATTTCTAAGGGAGGGATTTCAGTTACCTGCTGTGATGCCCCAGTTTGTGGTGGACCACTGCTTTCACTGAGGAAAATTTGGAAAGTCAAATGAAAAATAAATGTCTGAAGGCAGTGGATAATCTGTGCAGCTACTTGGTCTTGAGCGGCCAAAATCCCAATAAAGCAGATTCTGAGCTCAGAAGTGAGAAGATACTCCACAACCATTATTTATCTCCCTTGGGGCATTTTTGGTTCTCAGAATGGGAATAGAATTGATATTGAGGCAGAGAAGCTTGTGGAAATTCTGATAGTTTCGTAGAGCTCAAGAAACAAAAATTTGAGATTTAAGGGGCCAGAATTCCTCATAATAAGAGAGGAACTAAGGGCTTAGCTCAGCATTCTTCTGAAAGAATAAAAACAGAGCAGAGATTTTACAGTCGCATGGTGGTGACTAGCATTCAGTGGGGAGGCCCTGCGGACACCTGGCCCCCCATCCTCTTTAATTAAAACCTACCAAGAGACACCCTGGGGTCTACAACAAAGAGATTGATAGATCAAAGCTATAGCCCAGCCTCAGGTCAACGCCTAGTTGGGAGGAGTTGATCAACTTCCAGTCTCTCTGCTTACCAAAGGAAAGGAGAACCTCCCCTGAATGAAGAAAACATCATCAGAACCACAACATTTTTCATATACATTCTTCAGCTTGCACTTTAAAATCTAAGGAGAAAAAAACAGACAGTGGAAGCAAGTACAGATGACACAGATAGTGAAATAATTACGCAAGGGCTTTAAAATAGCAATAATTAATATAGTCAAGAAAATAAGAAAGGTATTTGATGATGATGAGAATAGATGATTGCAATTTTTAAGCATCTTTTTTCTGAAAGAGAACATTTAGTTGAGCACATGCTCTTGTATTATGCAATAAGTATTGACAAGTCAACAGATTGGTAGATTAATTCCTGAAGTTAGAAGGTCATATACTCCAATTTTCCTAAGCTGAGAAAGGGAACTCATGTCATGTAATAATTTGCCTATATGAGTCTGCTGCTTTAGCAAAAATTTTGGGTTGTGGTCAGTAAGGCACCATGATATGTCTAGTATACATTTAATGAAGCATTTAAAATACTGTGTGCCACATATAAGCAAAATGATAAATAGCCATGGATATTTCTTGCTGTACTGTTTAAATATTCATTTATACCGACTGTTTATAAAATGCATATATTAACCATTGAACCCACATGCCATCACTAGTGAAGACTTTGTGCTCTAGAGCCCGTGCTCCACAAGAGAAGCCACGGCGATGACAATGAGGAGCCTGCAACCGCAACTAGAGAGTAGCCCCTGCTCACCGCAACTAGGGAAAGCCCATGCAGCAACAAAGACCTAGCACAGCCAGGTCTTTTTAACATTTTTAAAAAAGTAAAGCAAGTACAGAAATAAAAAATATTATCTGTCAAAAAGAATATTTCAAATAAGTAAAATGTTTAGAAAACAGGGGTGTGATAGTTGTCAAATTTAGGGCTTCCCTGGTGGCTCAGATGGTAAAGAATCTGCTTACAATGCGGGAGACCTGGGTTTGATCTCTGGATTGAGAATATTCCCTGGAGGAGGGCATGGCAACCCATTCCAGTATTCTTGCCTGGAGAATCCCCATGGACAGAGGAGCCTGTCGGGCTACAGTCCATGGGGTCACAAAGAGTCAGACACAATTGAGCAACTAAGCACAGCATGGTGGTCAAATTTACAATAGAGAAATAGAGAGATGAAAATCAAGGGTATATTCCCCAGACTTGGTTCTAAAACATTTGCTTGTTGTTGTTATTGAGTCGCCCCTCATGTCCTTTTATAATTTTTCTACCTCCAACTTCATTTTTCATGCATCTGTTCATCATACATATGTGACTTTTCCATTAGAATCTCTCTTACCTTGTTTCTCTTTTAGCAAATGCGCTTTATACTGAAATTAGAATGTAACTTTAAGTTCTATGCAAATGAGGATTATATTTACTTGTTTCCCCTAGTAGTGAATAGATACTCAATGATTATGATATGTAATAATGATATGCAATGACTAAGCATAGCATCTTTGGTGAAATGGCCATTTTTGTGTTTTTTTCCTAAAGTTTTATTGAAGTATATTTAATTTACATTATTGTTTTAGTTTCAAGTGTACAGAAAAGTGACTGTTTTATATATATAATTTATATATATATTCTTTTTCAAATTCTTTTCTATTACATGTTATTATAAGATGTTGGGTGTGGTTCCCTGTGCTATGCAGTAGGTCTTTGTTATTTGTCTGTTTTATACGTAGTTCAGTTCAGTTCAGTTCAGTCGCTCAGTCGTGTCCGACTCTCCACGACCCCATGAATCACAGCACGCCAGGCCTCCCTGTCCATCACCAACTCCCGGAGTACACTCAAACTCATGTCCACAGAGTTGGTGATGCCATCCAGCCATCTCATTCTCCGTCGTCCCCTTCTCCTCCTGCCCCCAACCTTTCCCAGCATCAGAGTCTTTTCCAGTGAGTCAACTCGTCGCATGAGGTGGCCAAAGTATTGCAGTTTCAGCTTTAGCATCAGTCCCTCCAATGAACATCCAGGATTGATCTCCTCTAGAATGGACTGGTTGGATCTCTTTGCAGTATAAGGGACTCTCAAGAGTCTTCTCCAACACCACAGTTCAAAAGCATCGATTCTTCGGCGATCAGCCTTCTTCACAGTCCAACTCTCACATCCATACATGACCACGGGAAAAACCATTGCCTTGACTAGACGGACCTTCCTAGTTTACCTTGCTCTGCCTGCTGCCTCACTATCCCCTTTAGTAACCATGTGTTTGTTTTCTAGGTCTGTGAACCTGTTTCTGTTTTGTAAGTAAGTTCATTTGTATCATTTTTTTAAGATTTCACATATAAGTTATATTTGTCTTTCTCTGTCTGATATGCTTCACTTAGGAAGATAGTCTCTTAGCCCATCCATATCGCTGCAAATGGCATTCTGTTTTTTTTTTTTTTTAAGGTTGAATGGGTTGCAGAGTCAGACATGACTGAAGTGACATAGCACAGCACAGCATTCCCATATGTATGCGCACACACACACACATGTACCATGTCTTCTTTATCCATTCATCTGTTGATGGACATTTAGGTTGCTGCCATCTTGGTTGTTGTAAAAAGTGCTGCTATGGACATTGGGGTGCATGTACCTTTTTGAATTAAGAGTTTTTTTGGGGGGGATATATGTCCATAGTGGGATCACTGAATCATATGGTAACTCTATTGTTAGTTTTTTAAGGTCCCTCTACTGTTCTCCATAGTGGCTGCAATAATTTACATTCCTACCATCTGATTAGGAGGCTTCCTTTATCCCTGCACCCCCTCCAACATTCACTATTTGCAGACTTTTTAGATGATGCGCATTCTGACTCTAATGAGGTGGTACTTCATTAGAATTATGATTTGCATTTCTCTAATAATTAGTGATGATGAACAACTTATCTTGTTTCTATTGGCCATCTATGTGCATTCTTTGGAGATATGTCTGTTTAGGTCTTCTGCCCATTTGGTTGTTTTTTGTTACTAAATTGTAGAAACTATTTATTTAGGAAATTAATCCCATGTTGGTAACATCATTTGCAGATATTGTCTCTCAGTCCATTGGTTGTCCACTTTTTGCATTTCTTGTATCTTATAGGTAGCTTAATGGATTTATTTGGTCACATTTTGGAAATTCACTTGTTTTATACTTTAATGATATGAAATGCATCATCCAGATTTCATTGCATGTTATACTGTTGATCATTTTGTTATGAAAGATGCTCCAAAGGATCCAGTCTTACTATTCCCTCAGATTTTGTCCAAAAGTTTCAAAGTGATCACTGAATAGCAATAAATCAAAGACTTTCATGTGCTCATTTTCTTGTGGTTTACCCATAGCTTCTTGCTGTCTAATTTAAACTCATTAAGGTGTATTAGTTTTAACAGGGACATCCAATAATCAGGGTGGAAGAACTGACCAATGTGCTGCTTTTAAGGGTGCTGTGTTTGACACCGTAACAACCAGAGGTGGCTTTCTAGTTCAGTGTTTGAAGATAATAATGATACAGACTTCTTTCAGACATTTTCTAGGACTGCCAAATATTATAGAAAATATATGGCATTATCAACTAATTGAATCACTTTTGATAAGAGTGTCCCAGTGGTATTATTTTCTCTACTCGTCTTGCAGGAAAATGGAGGCATCTAGGACACTGGGAAGTATTCTAAAGAAGTCTTTGAGAACAATCTAGTGTCACAGCCTTCTGTTATTATTTAGCTGCATCCTTCCTGTGTATCACATTTTGACCTGGATGAAGTTTAAAGGTCTTTTCCAAATTCTACTTTCTCTAATTCTATGCCATAATACACTTTTAATTGCATGGTAACAAAATGACAGAAGGCATGATATAGAAAAAGCCTTCCTAGATATCTCCTAAGAGATCTTCCAGGTTAGTAATAAGAATCAGTGACTTGCTAAAGCCATATAGTCAAATGATTCAGAGCTGGGACCTAGTAAGTCATCAAAATATTCACACTCCATGCCTCCATATCTATACCTTATAAGTATAAGCTGTACTACTTGGCTTACCACAATCCTCTGGGTATCAGTTCAGTTCAGTTCAGTCACTTGGTCGTGTCCAACTCTTTGCGATCTCATGGACTGCAACACGCCAAGCTTCCCTGACAATCACAAACTCCCAAAGCTTGCTTAAACTCATGTCCACCACGTCGGTGATGCCATCCAACCATCTCATCCTCTGTCATCCCCTCCTCCTCCTGCCTGCAATCTTTCCCAGCATCAGAATCTTTTCCAAGGAGTCAGTTTGTTGCATCAAGTGGCCAAAGTATTGAAGTTTCAGTTTCAGCATCAGTCCTTCCACTGAATATTCAGGACTGATTTCTTTTAGGATGGACTGGTTGGATCTCTCAAGAGTCTTCTCCAAACACCACAGTTCGAAAGCATCAATTCTTTGGTACTCAGCTTTCTTTATAGTCCAACTCTCACATCCATACGTGACTCCTGGAAAAACCATAGCTTTGACTAGATGGACCTTTTTCAGCAAAGTAATGTATCTGCTTTTGAATATGCTGTCTAGGTTGGCCATAGCTTTTCTCCCAAAGAGTAAGCCTCTTTTAATTTCATGCTGCAGTCACCATCTGCAGTGATTTTGGAGCCCAAGAAAATAAAGTCTGTCACTGTTTTCATTGTTTCCCCATCTATTTCGTTCTTCTTGGCTTTCTGCCATAAGGGTGGTATCATCTGCATATCTGAGGTTATTGATATTTCTCCCAGCAATCTTGATGCCAGTTGTGCTTCTTCCAGCTTGGCATTTCACATGATGTACTCTGCATATAAGTTAAATAAGCAGGCTGACAATATACAGCCTTGATATACTCCTTTCCCATTTTGAACCATTCTGTTGTTCCGTGTTCGGTTCTAACTGTTGCTTCTTGACCTGCATACAGATTTCTCAGGAGGCAGGAAAGGTGGTCTGGTATTCTCATCTGTTGAAGAATTTTCCACAGTTTGTTTTGATCTATACAGTCAAATGATGTGATCTTCACCGTCAAATGTTGAAAGTGAAAGAGGAGAGTGAAAAAGTTGGCTTAAAACTCAACATTCAGAAAACTAAGATCATGGCATCCAGACCCATCACTTCATGGAAAATACATGGGGAAACAGTGGAAACAGTGAGAGACTTTATTTTGGGGGGTGCCAAAATTACTGCAGATGTTGACTGCAGCCATGAAATTAAAAGACACTTGCTCCTTGGAAGAAAAGATATGACCATACTAGACAACATGTTAAAAAGCAGAGACATTACTTTGCTGAAAAAGGTCCATCTAGTCAAAGCTATGGTTTTTCCAGTAGTCATGTATGGTTGTGAGAGTTGAACTGTAAAGAAAGCTGAGCACCAAAGAATTGATGCTTTTGGACTGTGTTGTTGGAGAAGACTCTTGAGAGTCCCTTAGACTGCAAGGAGATCCAACCAGTCCATCCTAAAGGAAATCAGTCCTGAATATTCATTGAAAGGAGTGATGTTGAAGCTGAAACTGCAATACTTTGGCCACCTGATGTGAAGAACCGACTCATTTGAAAAGACCTTGATGCTGGGAAAGATTACAGGCGGGAGGAGAAGGGGACGACAGAGGATGAGATGGTTGGATGGCATCACTGATGTGATGGACATGAGGTTGAGTAAACTCCGGGAGTTGGTGATGGACAGGGAGGCCTGGCATGCTGCACTCCATGGGATCGCAAAGAGTCAGACACGAATAAGCGACTGAACTGAACTGAACACAGTCAAAGGCTTTGGCGTAATCAATAAAGCAGAAGTAGATGTTTTTCTGGTATTCTGTTTCTTTTTCAATGATTCAACAGTTGTTGGTGATTTGATCTCTGGTTCTCTGCCTTTTCTGTATACAGCTTGAACATATGGAAGTTCCAAGTTCAAATACTATTGAAGCCTGGATTGGAGAATTTTGAGCATTACTTTGCTAGCATGTGGGATGAGTGGAATTGTGCGGTAGTTTGAGCATTCTTTGACATTGCCTTTCTTTGGGATTGGAGTGAAAAGTGAACAGATTAGCCACTGAAATAAGAAATTTAGTGATACATATGTAACAGGTACAAATGAGTTTTGTCTCTTAAAACATTTCTAGTATTGACATTTTTATAAGATTTATGTGTCAGGAATTTTCTCTAGCATTAAAAGGAATGCTTCCCTTTATGTATCTGTAGGTGAGAAAAATGCACACACTGGTTTAGAATATTTTATAATCTTTATATAAATAATTAGGTCAAGTCTCTGGGACTTCCCTGGTGGCTCAGACCATAAAGAATGCCTGCAATGCAGGCAGATCCAGGTTCGATCGGTAGGTTGGGACGATCTCCCAGAGAAGGGAATGACTACCCTCTCCAGTAAACTTGCCTAGAGAATTCCATGGACAGAGCCTGGTGGGCTACAGTACATGGGGTTGCAAAGAGTCAGACATGACTGAGTAACTAACACTTTTTGACTTTTGTAAATTAATTTATTCATACGGGAAATAAGCATACCAGATTTTTTTCCAAAATATAAAATTTTGTAGATAAATCTTTTGGATACATTTTTATTGTTAAACATATTTGTTCAAAACATTTCTGTTTATATATTAATAGAGGAAAGATAATACTATAAATTGTTTTGTGTGACTGCAAAATGTACATTTTACATTTTATAAAATGGTGTCATTTCATTATACTAAATAATGCAAAGTTAATATAGCATCTTATATTTTATCACATTACTGACACTATTAACTTCTATGTGTTTTGTCATTAATCGTGGCTTAGATCTTTTGAAGAGGGTTGGAAATATACTTAAAGAAATAGATACAGAATAAAGAGGGATTTTTGGGAAGCATTTAATTCTGGAATACATTAAAATTTTTAAAAAACCTTTTGAATAAACCTTTAGGATGCCAGAATAAATTTTCTATGTGAAAATAAGCATAAGAATAGTACTAGTACAAAAAAAAAGGAACTTAGGGACCATTCTCACAATGACTATACAATATTATACTATATTATACAATATTATATTATACTATACAATATTCTGACTAAACAGTATCCAACTGAATGCAGCAATTATATGAAAAATCCTTGTTTGTAGATTGTATTTAATTAATGTTTATATCAGAAAAACAAAAGTTGCTCAATACCAGTGATGTTCTGTACATGTTATTTAATGCTAACTAGTACTATTGCCTAGAAAATCCCGTGGATGGAGGAGCCTGGTAGGCTGCAGTCCGTGGGGTCGCTAAGGGTCGGACACGACTGAGCGACTTCACTTTCACTTTGCACTTTCCACTTTGACACATTGGAGAAGGAAATGGCAACCCACTCCAGTGTTCTTGCCTGGAGAATCCCAGGGACGGGGGAGCCTGGTTGGGCTTCCGTCTGTGGGGTCACACAGAGTCGGACACGACTGAAGTGACTTAGCAGCAGCAGCAGCAGCAGTAAAAACAAGATGAATCAAATGATGATTTTAATAGCAAAAAAGAAAGCATTCACATGATGGATGAGACATTAAAGTAAGTGGGTAAAAATAAAAATAAGTGGATAAATGATGATTTATTCGATCAATGATATTAGAACAATTAGCTTTCCATATGGTTAAAGTAAAATTAGATCCTAATATCACTCCATACCAAAAAAGTAAACTCCAGATGGTTTTAGGATCTTAATGTGAAAAACAACTAAGAATTTTAGAAAACACGAACAAATATTTTTAATGCATTCTAGGTAGAGATGGGTTTCTGATGCAAGACACACAGAGAAGAAATCATATGGAAAAGACATAATCAAATTCATCACATTAAAATGAAAACTTTTATAACAAGATATGCCATAAGCAGTTTCACTGCTATAAAACAAACTGAAGAAATGGTTGTATTATATAAAAATTGACATAGAGAACACATAACAATGATTACAAATCAACAAAATGAAGTAGTCTAAAAATGGAAAAAAAGGTTATAAATATGAAATTCACAGCAGGGAATAACCAATTACCCAATAAACATATTCATTAGTAATGGGAAATAATCAAAATAATATTGGAAGTTATTTTACACCTCATGGATCTTCAGGGGCCACTGTGAGGCCGCCCTCTGGCACTTATTCCGTTGTTGTGACCCTGCTTCCTCCCCATGCACATCAGCTTGGGTGTGGCCCTGGTCTATTCTGAGGAGCCTATTGTCTTTCAGGAAATGTTACTTGTAGCCCTGTTCTCAGATTTCCCAAATCTTCTACCAAATCATGCACCCCATCCCATATATCTATTCTGGTGGTTGGTAGGTGGTGGGAAGTAAGAAGTGAAGACTTTTACATATTACCTTTTTATTGCTATACTTTCTCTGCTAGAATCCCTCTCCTTAAGTAGCTCCTCCTCCTAGCTAAAGAAAAACTTTGTCTTAGTTCTTTTCCCAATCTTCTCTCACCTGTGGAGGGGGAAAAGTTTTAGTTAAATCTAAACAATAAATTGAAAGAAGGAATAGTAGTTGAAGGTAAAAGAATGAATAAATGGATTATGAAACCTATCTCTATGAGGGAAGATGTTTTTACTTTTTGTGTTTTGTAATTGAAAGAAGTGATAGATGCATGATGACAGTGAATTGCAGGATAAGGCAGGTGTGAAAATGGATTCCAAACCTAGGATTCTTACTATAGAACCATATTCAGTTCAGTTCAGTTTAGTTCAGTCGCTCAGTCGTGTCAGACTCTGCGACCCCATGAATCACAGCACGCCAGGCCTCCCTGTCCATCACCAACTCCCAGAGTTCACTCAAACTCATGTCCATCGAGTCGGTGATGCCGTCCAACCTCTACCTAAGATTATTCTTACCCTTAGATTGTGAAATATTGTTTGTACATACTTTGATGTCTTTTCCTTTCAAAGTAAGCATAGCGGGGTACTGCAAAAACATTCTGTTCTTTACTGCTTACTCTGAAAAATGGCCTTTACATTATCAGTGTAAAGAAGATCTTTAATTGATGTCTAAGAATTTCTTATTTTATCTAAACAACTATATATATCAAAATTACATAGTATGTAGTTGAAACCCAAAGTCATAAAAATAAAGGAAGCTGAATTCAATAAGTAAACTCTTTGCTGTTAGCACTTTTAGACCTGTGTTCATCTCAAGCTAAAACTTATCATCCCTTAATTCAGAGATAGTCCAATAGGACTTATTCTCAAGTTCTATTCAGAAAGAAACTATTCCTTAGCAAAGAGATTGTTTTTTTTTCCAAATGCTTTAAATATTCTTAATATATGGTAATAAGATTTTAAAAAATAGAATGGATTAATAGAAGAAATATTTCACTAGCTTCCTTTCTTTGTTGGATGAATAATTTAACTATGCCAGTGATGGACTGTAGACAAAATACCTTTTCCTTTCATTACTTTGAAATGTCTAACCATTTTTCAATATTTATTTATTTAGAACAAGTGGTACCTGTAGTTTCTGAAGGTTTCCTGAAAACATGTTTGTTTTATTAATTTGATGGTAAAAGGGAGCTTGTTTAACATCCACTCGTCATCTAAGATGATCTTTTTTCTTAGATATGGATCATTCCATTAATGACCTTGCCATGTAAGCTTTGCTGTTCAGGCAACAGCAATTTTTATGGCCAGACTTAACACAGCTCATGAAAGCTATGTAGGTTGATGAGACTTTATGGAAAAGCATTGGCTTTAAAGCTCTCCTAGTTAAACCAATCTTTTCATGATGTATCTATTCTCTAAAGAAGCTTTGGGCAAAGAGAGAGAAAGACCATATTGGACTCACTTGGGGAGCTATGCTACCATTCGTGGAACCTACATATATATGTCTTTCTTTTCCAGATCTTCCAGTTGTCAATTGTTTATCTAAATAATACTTGCACAAATGTTGTAGAACATTTTCTTTGAACCTTTAAACTTCTTGAATATTTTTCCATATATGAGGCCTGTAAAATTAATTCAAGAGATATTTACTTTTATCTTTAGTTACTATAATAATTCTTACTACCTGTAATTAAACTGTGTAACCTGTTTATAGCTGTCTGCAATAGTGTAGAGTTGCAGCAATTTAATGACATTTTAAAAACTTTTTTATCCTTAGTATAGAAAGTAAAAATGATTAAGTGGCAACCAAGAGATTCCAAGAAACAATGGCATCCATTAATTATAGTATTACTTAAGGGGAAGAAACAGGAACCAGCAACAAATAGATTTAATAGCAAAAAATCAGAAGATAGGGACTATAGCATTGAGAAGCCAGAATGAAAAATTAGATTCCACTGAGCACTGGTGGCATAAACCACTCTGCATTTAATTGATAGATCGTGGGACTTAGCTAGACAGGTAAGCCTTCCAGGCTTCTAGGCTTCTTTCCAATTCTACACCTGAGGAAGCTGAAAAGCCTTTATTTTAATAGCTTAGGAAATGATAGTTATCTGATATCTTAGGCTCACAGGAGAGAGTTGCTATGGAGCTAAAAAGGATTATAATGGCACCCTAGAGGAGGTTGGGGCTTATACACTGATATCCGAGGAGCTGGTTATGAGTCTGCCCTACAGGGATGAGCTTGAGAGAAAAGTCTTTAAATCAGATACAGGTGAAATCTGATCTGACCAGATTCACCTAAAACTGAAGAGAACTTCTGAGCCCCTTTGGTTGTGTAACATATTCTCTGACCTCAAAAACATTTAAAAATATACTGTGTATTTATAATCATGCATATGTTACATATATACTGGCTAAAACCCCAATATAAGCTGATGTTCCTAAGTGGGAAAATAACTATTGAATATATGATGTGCTTTTGTGTACATTAAAAAAAAATCAAGGTCACAATTAAAGCATTCTGATTTAAGGAGTTGTGTGTATATGTGTGTGTGTACACATATATTTCCTGTTGGGGATATTAGACTATGAAAGACTGATAATAAATCACACAAAATCATTCTTTTAGGCTTTCAATTAATATATAAACATGTAACTTATTGAGAATTAAAAAATATATATATTGAAACACTATTTACAGACATACTATTTTCTGGACAGAGGAGCCTGGTGGGCTGCAGTCCATGAGGTCGCTACTAGTTGGACACGACTGAGCGACTTCACTTTCACTTTTCACTTTCACACATTGGAGAAGGAAATGGCAACCCACTCCAGTGTTCTTGCCTGGAGAATCCCAGGGACGGCGGAGCCTGGTCGGCTGCCGTCTATGGGGTCGCACAGAGTCGGACACGACTGAAGCGACTTAGCAGCAGCAGCAGCAGCAGCAGCAGGTAGTTGCTGGTATACAAAATTGGCTGTCACAAGCAGACTTAAGCAAATAAAGAATGTTTTTTCTGTCTCATGATTGAAGGCAGTCTGCCTCACTGTTTGTAGTGACATAGGGAAGCAGGAATTTAGCTCTTAGGACAGAGATACTTAATAGGAAGGGGATAGAGTTTTGACTTGCTTGAGCTAAGAGGTATAGGCTGATGGCAAATCACCTTGTTCAGAAATTCCTGCACTGGGTACTGGGCATATTTATTATACATGTGTAGCAGACATGACTGAGTGACTTCACTTTCACTTTTCACTTTCATGCATTGGAGAAGGAAATGGCAACCCACTCCAGTGTTCTTGCCTGGAGAATTCCAGGGACGGGGGAGCCTGGCGGGCTGCTGTCTATGGGGTCACACAGAGTCGGACACGACTGAAGAGACTTAACAGCAGCAGTGGTGCCTTAGCGGTCCAGACACCTTGGACAAGTTATTGTCATGAGAAGGAGGTAGAAAGAAGGAACAAATAGTTTTTTTGGCTTCATGTGGTACTTTTTAGAATTAGGTTTGGTACATAAAAGCAGATTACATAGACGACTTTAACCATAATAGCCTCTCTGTGAGGAAATAGTCTGAGATTTAGAAATTTGCTTAAATTCACATGACCAGTCAAAAGTGAAAGGGAAAAGTGTTAGTCACTTCAGTTCAGTTCACTTCAGTTCAGTCGCTCAGTCGTGCCTGACTCTTTACCCCCCATAGACTATAACCTGCCATGTTCCTCTAGGCAAGAATGCTGGAGTGGGTTGCCATTCACACGGCCAGTACTAGCTGGATTTTGATGGAGGTGTGCTTGGTGCCAAATGTTACAGCTCCACTATTTCTATAGATGGCAACCACACCAATTGCTGAATTTCCACTGGTGTAAGAAATAAAACTGAAGTCCACTGATAGAAACTGGAAAAGTCTAGAAGGATAAGAATGAAAATTGGCACCTGAGGACAAGGAAGGAGCCCAATTACCAGCTGCCTGAAGTTGACAGGCTAGTATGGGACAGGGTGTGAGAGTGGGCCTTGGAATCCAGTGGTGAATGTGGTTTATTTCTCCTATCAGGGCTCAGGTTTGGTGTTGAGAATGGGGAGGAGGACTTAGATGTCAGGTGGCCATTAGTGGTGTCAGTGGTGAGTGTGTCTGTGTAAAAGGTAGGAAAATAGTTAGAGTTTGGTCACTGAAAGCTGTGTGAACCATCAGTGCTATAATAGTGTTTCAGATACAGTGTGAAATGACTACCTAAGGCACAATGAAAGTTATGCATAACTGAATTGTCTACAGATGATGCTTTCAAGGCATCAGTTCCAAGGAGTGATTACAGTTCATAGATTAAAAGATCATATATTTGTGTATAGATAGCTACCAGCAGTATATCATCCTCTCTGAATATCCTGGACGCTAAGATTTATGACCACAGCTGCTAACAAGCCACCACATATGAGTGGTTATATGGCAGATATAATGCTATTGAGATAATGTTTTTAGGTTAAAATCTTCCCCTTGATTTATTTTCCTTGTTTCCTTTTTATTATTAAATTGCTCAATAAACTTGCAATGGATTCTGAAGCATGTGCTTCTAAAATTGTTAAAGAGTTTTGAGAAAACTTGAAGTTGCTCAGGTGGAAGGAGTCCATTAAGTTGCCTTTTAACTCCATTAAGGCAAAGAAAATCTAGTACCTTATAGCAAACGACCATTTTTTGAAAACTTTCGTTTCATGCAACATTTAGAGACTCCCCTTGTCTTACTCCAAACCCACACCCTTGATAATACCTTTTTTTTTTCTTTATGAAAACTTTCTGAAGATAACTTTCTGAGACAACACTAGGGGACAAGACTCTGGGAGCAGAAATTAAGGGGATCAGAGATGAAATTGAAACATGCCCACTTGAATTCAGGTTGTTTGAATACACTCAGCATGAATTAATCACTGGACCATATCCTCATGACTGATTCTTTTTTCCTTCCACTCAATAAGCACTGTTCAAACTCTCAAGGGAAGGGAAAGAGCAGCAAATGTACTTGCACTGTTGAGGGTCGTCCTTCTTAACTCAGGAGACCCCAGTCCCTAGTGTGAGTGCTACTCCCATAGATGCACATGGCAGAGCGGCAGAGGATGTGGTCATGCCTGTAACACATGACTGGCATCCCACCCAGGATATGTACATGTAGGCTTAGTTGCTCTGTGGCATGTGGGGTCTTCCCAGACCAGGGATTAAACTGGTGTCCTTTGCATTGCGAGGCGGATTCTTAACCACTGGACCACCCGGGAAGCCTTAAGGTGAACTTTAATTTCTTTTATATATGCTGTGCATTTTGGAAAAAGGGAGTGAAAAATTTACAAAGGATTTGGTCAGGACAGTAGAAGCATAGTGCTTTCTCTAAACTCTCACATAAATGCTATGGTATTTATTGCTATGGTATTTATTGCTACAGACAATCTCAATGCCCCCCTTTTTCTCAACCAATGTTATGCATAACATTGTTGGATTTGGTAAATACATTTCTAAGTGTTTTCCATACAGTATTTTCTTTAACTTACTCAGAACCTCAAGTGGTAATATTAGTAGTATCTCTACTTTACAGATTAGAAAAATGAGACCCAGAGAGAAAGCTAAGTTTCCGCTAAGGCAGATAAGAAACACAGCATTTGTATCCAGCATAAGAGATTGTGCCCTAACCTTTGAGTGTGCTACAACCTACCACAGGGCTTATTCTCCAACTGGAAGGAACTCCCCCTCCTCTAAACTCTCTCTACATTTTTTCTTATGCCCCTTAACACTTTCTATCTTGCATTACAGTAATCTATGTGCACATTTTATCTCTTTGACAGCAAGAATAACACCCTAATCATGTTTTTAACTCCTCTACTGTCATTCACATGTCATTCATTCAACACTTGTTGAATGAATAATGCAACATTTCATTTCATGAGAAAATTTCTGAAAAAAAAAAGTGTGAGAAGAAAACCACAAAGTAAAATGCAATTCTTCAAAATGTCAAATAGTAAATAACCCTGGCTCAGTTTATTTTTCATATAAGTCATAGTTTCCTTGAAATAAGATGATCAAATTTTTTTTTCCTTGAAAGAAGATGACAAAATCTTTAAAATAGCGTGGATATTTGTTTCATAAACATAAATAATAACATTAATCCTAATTTCTTACATATTTACCAATTGGAAATTACTTTGTGTATAAGTACAATGTTTCAGTGGAATGGTTAACACTATGTAAATCCTGAAATTATTGTTAAATTATCTTAATGATATGGAAGGATATAAAAGTGATCAAGATGGATATGGCTGTTCCTAAAACCTGATTGTATATGACCTATGATATTACTGTGAAAACCTCAGTTGAGGCATTTCTACAAAGAAAATGGGAAAATAAAAATTATTTCCATTATATCTATCTTATTTTTTTCTTTTTAAAAAATTTTGTTTACTTTTAATTGAAGGATAATTGCTTTACAGTATTGGTTTGATTTTTGTCATGTGTCAACATGAATTATGCATAGGTGTACATATGTCCCCTCCCTCTTGAACCTCCCTCTGACCTCCCACCCTTTCCCACCCGTCTAGGTTGTTACAGAGCACTGGTTATAGTTTCCTGAGTCATATAGCAAGTTCCCATGGGCTTTCTCTTTTACATATGGTAGTGTACATGTACACATTAAAAAAAAATTAAAAGCCAAAAAATTGAAGAAAAAGTTACCTACAAATTCTGTGTATGTAGAAACTGTTGAAATTTGAATAAATTCTACAGTTCAATAGTGTGTGTCTGTGTTAATTTCATATTTTGAAAATGTACCCTGGCTGTGTAAAGTGTTCACTGGGGAAAGTGAAGTGAAGGGAAATAGACTCTATTATTTTTGCAGCTTCTTGTGATCTTATATTATTTCAAAATGTAACAAAGCAAACTGAAGAAAACTATGTACAAATCCCTACCCAGAGATAGCAATTGATAATGTATTTTAAATCTCCTTCCAATATTAAAAGTAAAATTTCCAGCACTTAATTTTCAGAACTACACGTCTTAGTGTAGTTTCAGAATCTCATTTTAAATATCTATCTTTATTTATCCATCTGTCTACCATCTACAGTAGAAAAAGTTATGACCTATGATGAGGAATAATCTACAATAAAGAAAGTTAATATTCGATAATTAGATTGTTTGCATATGATTGTAAGACTCCCTATGAAATAAGATAAATTGTACTTTCATCAAGTATTTGTTCTTAAGTCTACATTTAATTTCTACCTGCTTCAGAAAGGCCTGATGTGAAGGTACATGTTCCATGGTAAACATCCCTGGGGAAATGACAAGGGAGAGAAAAGAGAGTGCAACTTTTTATTTGTTATATGTGATGCTGTGTTATCTCATACTCCCCAAAATGGTGTTATTTTTTCCTTCTATTTTCCAAGAGCACATTTGCGACTTTTTCCAGCGTGTTTTTACCTTTATTGCAGTTAATTGTTTCTACTTGAATCTGTGAAATAAGTTATGAGTTTTTAAATGGCATATTCATGCCTTATTTACTTCTCTCCATCCCCAGACCATAAGATGATTTGCTTACTGATTACTTCTTCCCTCCCTTTATTTTGTGTAGCCAGATAATTCAGTGTAATTGAAATAGAGAAAAACCAGGGAGGAAATGAATTCTATAACCTAATTTTTTTCTGGAAAAATACTATTCTTTTCTGGAGATTCTCAGGAAGTATATTCCTGAATGGGACCTGGGAGCCCCTAGTAACACTGTTCTTGTACGCATATATGTCCATTGTTCCTAATTAAGATTTCTAATATTGATACTCCATTTCTTGTAGGATGTCTTTCTACATAGAGAGATACTGACTAACATTCATGTGTCTTGGAATTAACAGTCACTATGTATAGTGGGGGAGGCTAGACTGTGGAAAACCCTGGTTTTCCAGGTTCTGCAAAGAAAGTCATACTTTTAAGTGTCACCAAATCAGGTGTTGCTGAATTTCAGATAAGAGATAGAAGACAATGATTTTTTCTCTTTTTGTATCCAATCTAGGTCTTTCCAAATTTTTTACCAGCCTGGCTAGACCAGAACTTAGATTTATATGGGTGCTTCTTTGATAACTGAGTTGGTGGGATGAAGATTAATATCCGATGAACATTTATTAACATGAAGTTGCTATCTATGTCCTATTTAAGTGAAGCTCTAATTAGAAAGAAGTATTCCAGTTGTGCATTGATAGCAGTGGTGAATAATATATAGGCTGGGATATGAAAATATTGTTGGTTGAAATAATTCCATTTTCTTTTTGCATTCTCCATTGTAAATCCCGTTGTTCTACTTTCTCTTGATAAATCTAAAAGCTTTAGCACTCCTCTGGTTCATAGTAAGATCTGTTCATGTGCAATTTGATATTATATATCATCAAAGTTTACTTTTCCTCCTGAGCTTGAACCTGAATGTTTCTCATCCAGCTGTTTTTGTCAATAAGACAAAAAAAGATTTGAGATTTTTTATGTGCCGGTGTTGTTACTAGATTATATGACACTGTAAAATGCTTAATTAGAGTTCTGTTTCTGTGTGACATTCAAAATACAGTTCCCTAAAGGGAAAAGTAAAACAGGACAAGAGGATGGAAAAAAGGAATGTTTTATTAGCCAATTTTATTTTTCTTTTGATTGTAAGTTTATTTTAGCTAAGTCTAAACATAGTTTTATGAGTTGCTAAATTAAAATCTATTAATTTTTTAATATAGGTTCAGTTCAATTCAGTCACTCAGTTGTGTCCTACTCTTTGTGACCCCATGAACCACAGCATGCCAGGCCTCCCTGTCCATCACCAACTCCTGGAGTTTACCCAAACTCATGTCCATCGAGTCAGTGATGCATCTAAACTGCTCATCCTCTGTTGTCCCCTTCTCCTCCTGCCTTCAATCTTTCCCAACATTCAGGGTCTTTTCCAATGAGTCAGCTCTTCGCATGAGGTGGCCAAAGTAGGGGAGTTTCAGCTTCAACATCAGTCCTTCCAATGAACACCCAGGACTGATTTCCTTTAGGATGGACTGGTTGGATCTCCATGAGTCCAAGGGACTCTCAAGAGTCTTCTCCAACACCAGTTCAAAAGCATCAATTCTTCTGCACTCAGCTTTCTTTATAGTCCAACTCTCACATCCATACATGACCACTGGAAAAACCATAGCCTTGACTAGATGGACCTTTGTTGATAAATTAATGTCTGCTTTTTAATATGCTGTCTAGGTTGGTCATAACTTTCCTTTCAAGGAATAAGCGTCTTTTAACTTCATGGCTGCAATCACCATCTGGAGTGATCATGGAGCCCCCAAAAATAAAGTCAGCCACTGTTTACCCATCTATTTTCCATGAAGTGATAGGATTGGCTGCCATGATTTTAGTTTTCTGAATGTTGAGCTTTAAGCCAACGTTTTCACTCTCTTTCACTTTCATCGAGAGGCTCTTTAGTTCTTCTTCACTTTCTGCCATAAGGGTGGTGTCATCTGCATGTATTGGTTATTGATATTTCTCCCAGCAATCTTGATTCTAGCTTGTGTTCTTCCAGTCCAGCGTTTCTCTGGTGGTAATTCCTAAACACTATTTTAATGACAAAAAATAAAAAATGCATCTTTAAATATTCCTTTCCAAGGAATACATTACTAAAGTAATAAAAATAATAATTTGCCAGTACTTAAAGAGTCCCTTGGACTGCAAGGAGATCCAACCAGTCCATTCTAAAGGAGATCAATCCTGGGTGTTCATTGGAAGGACTGATGCTAAAGCTGAAACTCCAATACTTTGGCCACCTCATGCGACAAGTTGACTCACTGAAAAAGACTCTGATGCTGGGAAGGATTGGGGGCAGGAGGAGAAGGGAACGACAGAGAATGAGATGGCTGGATGGCATCACTGACTTGATGGACATGAGTTTGAGTGAACTCCGGGAGTTGGTGATGGACAGGGAGGCCTCACGTACTGTGATTCATGGGGTCACAAAGAGTAGGACATGACTGAGTGACTGAACTGAACTGAACTATATTTGGTTGAAAAAGTAAGCCTCTTTATAAATAATTGGGTGCTTTAAAAGTTACATAGTTAGGAGAGTTAGGGACACTGCTTTGGTTTTAGAAAGGCTTTCAACAATATAGATGTGTTGGTTTATTTAGTCTACGTTAGGACTAACCCAAATATTTGAAATATGTATTTGATTAACTGAAACATTTTTTTTCTATGTAGCTTACAAATGTATATCCAATTACTTTTTTTGCAAGTCTCAAAACACAACTATAGTGAATATATATGTAACACACACACACACACACATATACACACTCACCCGCTGGATCATTGAGAAAGCAAGAGAGTTCTAGAAAACATCTATTTCTGCTTTATTGACTATGCCAAAGCCTTTGATTGTGTGGATCACAATGGAACAACAGACGTGGAACAACAGACTTGTTCCAAATAGGAAAAGGAGTATGTCAAGGCTGTATATTGTCACTCTGCTTATTTAACTAATATGCAGAGTACATCATGAGGAACGCTGGGCTGGAGGAAGCACAAACTGGAATCGAGATTGCAGAGAGAAATATCAGTAACCTCAGATATGCAGATGACACCACCCTTATGGCAGAAAATGAAGAACTAAAGACGCCCTTGATGAAAGTGAAAGAGGAGAGTGAAAACATTGGCTTAAAGCTGAACATTCATAAAACTAAGATCATGGCATCCAGTCGCATCACGTCATGGCAAATAGATGGGGAAACAGTGGTAACAGTGGCTGACTTTATTTTGGGGGGCTGCAAAATCACTGCAGATGGTGATTGCAGCCGTGAAATTAAAAGACTCTTGCTCTTTGGAAGAAAAGTTATGACCAACCTAGACAGCATATTAAAAAGCAGGGACATCACTTTGTCAACAAAGGTCCGTCTAGTCAAGGCTATGGTTTTTCCAGTGGTCATGTATGGATGTGAGAGTTGGACTATAAAGAAAGCTGAGCACCGGAGAATTGATACTTTTGAACTGTGGTGTTGGAGAAGACTCTTGTTAGTCCCTTGGACTGCAAGGAGATCCAACCAGTCCATCCTAAAGGAGATCAGTCCTGGGTGTTCATTGGAAGGACTGATGTTGAAGCTGAAACTCCACTGCTTTGGCCATCTGATGTGAAGAGCTGACTCATTGGAAAAGACCTTGAGGCTGGGAAAGATTGAAGGCAGGAGCAGAAGGGGACAACAGAGAATGAGATGGTTGGATGGTATCACCGGACTCGATGGACATGAGTTTGGATGGACTCTGGGAGTTGGTCATGGACAGGGAGGCCTGGCTTGCTGCAGTTCATGAGGTTGTATAGAAAAACGACTGAGCGACTGAACTGAACTGAACATATATAATGTATAACATGTACTAAAGTATATGGATAATATCAAGGTAAAAATCAATTTTATATTGTTATTGGAGCATTCAGTTCAGTTCAGTTCAGTTCAGTCGCTCAGTCATGTCCGACTCTTTGTGACCCCATGAATCAATGAGCATTAGTTTCCTATTATTGATAAGAAATTAACGTTATAGAATTATATTAAACACTTTCATAAAGTTAAAATAGGTCCAGACTAGATAACCTGTCAATGACTTACAGACCCCTCTCAGTTTATTGTTTGTTTTTCTACATTTCATAGAGAACTATTTCTCTGACATCAGAAAAATGGACAGAGGAGCCTGGTGGGCTGTAGTCCATGCGGTCAGAAAGAGTCGGGCATGACTGAATGACTAACACACACACTCAGTGATGAAAAACAACAAATGCTCTTCTCATCCTTCAAGGGCTACTATTGAGAGGCAAAATATTTGGCAAAAGGGTGAATAAATGCTGTTGCTTCCACCAACTATTGCCAGAATTTTAAAAAGTAACCTGAAATTTAGACAGTTTTCAGAAATCCCTTGAATTTTAAATGCTGAAAATTTGAATTTTAAAAATGCATTGTATAGACTAAACAGAATACTTCTACAAGCTGGATTCAATCTATACTGCGGTTTGCGAAATCTGATGTAGATAATATATTGTCTGGGGGTCACACAGTTATACCCTTGGACTTATAATGCTCCCTTCTCACTTGAGCAGGGACAGCAAACATTATTATTATAATTACTATTATTCCTTCATACTCATATCATGAGAAAGGTTTGCAGTGTTTTCCCAAAGCTCTCGTGAAAACATAAGGAGTAATATCATAGTTTTGCCTTTTAGCCTATGTTGTGAATTTCCCTGCTTGTTTTATGTCCCTCTATAGCAATGGCTTCCAAAATTCTGATTTCCAACACTTTTTTTTTTTTTCAGTTACTGTCATTTACTATGTTTGTAGAGTATTTGGATGACTAGCTCCAATGTATCCTAACTAAAGGCACTTAAAATATTCAGCTCATAAATTAGACTTGCTGTTTCTAAATGAATTTTAACTCAGGCATTTAACCTACCTGTGAATTTTATAACACTTTCCCAGTAAAAAGGGGAAAATATAAACTGTGGAAAGATGATTGCTAGTTATTCAGCAACACGTGATAGTACGCCTAGAGATTTTATTTTCCTTAGAAACTACTATATTATAAAGTTCATCCATCATATGTAATGAGAGCTGTCAGGAATATTTAGTGAGAAATAGCTACTTGATATGCTAATAGCAGCCCCTCAGTGAATTCATTTTGTTCTGCTTCTTGACATTAATGGTTTTCATAATCTAATGAATGATGTGTGCAATAGAAGCAAGGCCACAGGGAAAGATCATATAAAGTTAAAGTAGGAAAAATCTTTATCAGTATTTGCATTCATTTAGTAGAATGCATTATATATATATATATATATATATATTTACCATGGCTTTTACTGATTTCCAATTTAAGATATTATTTGAAATTAGGGATTCTAGTTTACTTACTGCCAGTTTGCCTTCCCTAATGGTGCAGTTGTTTTGACTTCTTACTTAATATGGTTAGTAAAAATGCTAGTGAGGAGTGATCTCTCGTATCCTCAGAAGTAGATGAAAATTTTTAGTCCTTAAATTGCTACTGATTTATAAGCAAAAAGCAGTTAGAACCATGAAAGTACTGATGCAATCAATAATAATTTGATTGGCTAAATCAGGAGTGCCATTGTGAGCTCTCTATTCTCTAGAACTATGTGTATAATTAATTTATATGAACTTCTTGCAGTATGGCTTTAAAAGTAGAATAGATGCACATTTGTCAGGGACAGTTAAGTAGGATGCTGCCAGAGAGCGGCTATGTAAACGACCTCTCAAGATCCCTTCCAGTCTTAAGATTTTATGAATCTATAGTAATCAGAATGAAGTCATTGAAGTCAGTACTTAAGAATGTAAATAAGTATAAGATGGGCCTTAATTTTTTGGTTAGAGAAAAACAGAGGCTTTTTTTTTTCAAGTAGAGGAAAAGAAAATTCTATCGAACCAAATATCTTTGTTTTTAATAAAGCAAATGAGCCAAATTCACAGTAACCAATGGGCTAATTAATTTACATTTTTATCTTACTTTTGGTGGCAATAACTTTTTCTCTTTTCACTTCTACTGCAGATTTTGTATTTGTGTATGCTATGCTGTGCTAAGTCACTTCAGTTGCTTCTGACTCTTTGCAATTCTATGAACTGTAATCTGCCAGGCTCTTCTGTTCATGGGGATTCTCCAGGCAGAAATACTGGATTGGGTTGCCATGCCTTCCTCCAGAGGATCTTCCTGACCCAGGGACTGAACCTGCATCTCTTACGTCTCCTGCGTTGGCAGGCAGATTCTTTACCACTAGCACCACCTGGGAGCCTGTATTTGTGTATAGCAGTTTTGAAATTGGGAAGTAAGTAGGAATTGACTTCACACCCATCTGACTTTATGTGGTTGCACTGGGTGTGGTTGTATTTTATGTGACCAGTTACGCTGTGAACACCTAATTAGTCTACATCATTTCTGAATGCTTTGTGGGTCAGATTATTTTGGTTAGAACATAGACTTGCCAGTTCTGTGTTACTGTCCAAGGCATTTAAGTTCTCTGTAGTTTCTTCAAATGTGGAGTGTGGATTACAGTGATACTTTTATCCAAGGGTTGCTGTGAAAGTTAAAAAGATAAAAGTACTTAGAAAAGAGATATAGATACTAGTGCTCAAAGTGCATTAGCTGTTTTATTCATTTAACAAATATTCAATGAGTGCCTACTTAGGTGCTGTTCCAGACAGAGGGGATCAACAGGATGAGATAAAATTCCTGATCTCATGGAATTTACATTCCTATGGTCTTAAAACATTTATTATTCCTAAATCGTCATGTAGGATATTGAAATTTATGCAATAATTGTTTACTGACTAAGTGAATGAATGGATGGACTGGATGAATGAGTGAGTAAATAAACAAATACCTATATCTCTGACCTACTTATTCTTACTATGGACAAGGCAGAATGAACAAATATAAAATGTACATTAACTCACAGTAGGGAAATTAAAGGTATTAGCCATAGAAATGGGTACTGATGTGGTAAGTGTGTAAGTGCTAAGTCATTGCAGTCATGTCTGACTCTTTGTGACACTATGGACCACAGATCGCCAGGCACCTCTGTTCATGGGATTATGCAGGCAAGAATACTGGTATTGATTGCCATGTCCTCCTCCGTGCTTATTCAGAAGTGTTGTAGAAAGAGCAGAAAGTACCACAGTCAGTAGAAGGGCTGGTTGTGAGACATCAAAATGTCTTTTCCATGTATTGTCAGTTGAGTCAGTTCAGTCGCTCAGTCGTGTCCGACTCTTCATGACCCCATGAATCACAGCACACCAGGCCTCCCTGTCCATCACCAACTCCCGGAGTTCACTCAAACTAATGTCCATTGAGTCGGTGATACCATCCAGCCATCTCATTCTCTGTCATCCCCATCTCCTCCCACCCCCAATCCCTCCTAGCATCAGACTCTTTTCCAATGAGTCAGCTCTTCTCATGAGGTGGCCAAAGTATTGGAGTTTCAGCTTTAGTCCTTCCAATGAACACCCAGGACTGATCTCCTTTAGGATGAACTGGTTGGATCTCCATGCAGTCCAAGGGACTCTCAAGAATCTTCTCCAGCACCACAGTTCAAAAGCATCAATTCTTCAGGGATCAGCTTTCTTCACAGTCCAACTCTCACATCCATACATGACCATGGGAAAAACCATAGCCTTGACTAGATGGACCTTTGTTGGCAGAGTAATGTCTCTGCTTTTTAATATACTATCTAGGTTGGTCATAACTTTCCTTCCAAGGAGTAAGCGTCTTTTAATTTCCTGGCTGCAATCAGCATCTGCAGTGATTTTGGAGCCCCCAAAAATAAAGTCTGACACTGTTTCCACTGTTTTTCCATCTATTTCCCATGAAGTGATGGGACCAGATGCCATGATCTTAGTTTTCTGAATGTTGAGCTTCAAGCCAACTTTTTCACTCTCCTCTTTCACTTTCATCAAGAGGTTTTTTAGTTCCTCTTCACTTTCTGCCATAAGGGTGGTGTCATCTGCATATCTGAGGTTATTGATATTTCTCCCGGCAATCTTGATTCCAGCTTGTGCTTCTCCCATGTATAGACGGGTACATAAATCCCTGAGTATCCACTCTTAGCTTACTAGTAAGTTTGATTTCAAGAACTTACAGTAAGCTTTCATCCAAAAATAATCTTCCCTTATGAACATGTGAAAACTATTAGCAAGCCATCCCTTAATTTTACATGTGGATGCTCAGTCGTCTAG
The DNA here is from genome assembly GCF_049115385.1 of Moschus berezovskii. Classification (NCBI taxonomy): domain Eukaryota; kingdom Metazoa; phylum Chordata; class Mammalia; order Artiodactyla; family Moschidae; genus Moschus; species Moschus berezovskii. Next base: position 53,229,131 of record NC_142461.1, read on the forward strand.
ACATCATTTGTTGAAAAAAACTATTCTTTCCCCATTTAGTTGTATTTACTTGCATTGGCACTCTTGTCAAAATAAATGTAAAGGTTTTGTTCCAGATTCTCAGTTCCATCCCACTAATCTGTGCCTTGATACTGTAGTATTGTACTAAGTTTTGAAATTAAGAAGTGGTTTTAGAAAGGAAGAGAAACCAGAGATCAAATTGCCAACATTTGCTGGATCATCAAAAAAGCAAGAGAGCTCCAGAAAAACATCTATTTCTGCTTTATTGACTATGCCAAAGCCTTTGATTGTGTGGATCACAATCAACTGTGGAAAATTCTGAAAGAGATGGGAATCCCAGACCACCTGACCTGCCTCTTGAGAAACCTATATGCAGGTCAGGAAGCAACAGTTAGAAATGGACATGGAACAACAGACTGATTCCAAATAGGAAAAGGAGTATGTCAAGGCTGTATATTGTCACCCTGCTAATTTAACTTATATGCCGAGTACATCATGAGGAACGCTGGGCTGGAGGAAGCACAAGCTGGAATCAAGATTGCCAGGAGAAATATCAGTAACCTCAAATATGCAGATGACACCATCCTTATGGCATAAAGTGAAGAAGAACTAAAGAGCCTCTTGATGAGAAAGAGGAGAATGAAAAATTTGGCTTAAAGCTAAACATTCAGAAAACTAAGATCATGGCATCTGGTCCCATCACTTCATGGCAAATAGATGGGGAAACAGTGGTAACAGTGGCTGACTTTATTTCTGTGGGCTCCAAAATCTCTGCAGATGGTGATTGCAGCCATGAAATTAAAAGACGCTTGCTCCTTGGAAGGAAAGTTATGACCAACCTAGACAGCATATTGAAAAGCAGAGACATTACTTTGCCATCAAAGGTCTGTCTAGTCAAGGCTATGGTTTTTCCAGTGGTCATGTATGGATGTGAGAGTTAGACTATAAAGAAAGCTGAGCACCAAAGAGTTGATGCTTTTGAACTGTGGTACTGGAGAAGACTCTTGAGAGTCCCTTGAGCTGCAAGGAGATCCAACCAGTCCATCCTAAATGAGATCAGTCCTGGGTGTTCATTGAAAGGACTGATGTTGAAGTTGAAACTCCAATCCTTTGGCCACCTGATGCGAAGAGCTGACTCATTGGAAAAGACCCTGATACTGCGAAAGATTGAGGGCAAGAGGAGAAGTGGACAACAGAGGATGAGATGGTTGGATGGCATCACCGACTCAATTGACATGGGTATGGGTAAACTCCGGGAGTTGGTGATGAACAGGGAGGCCTGGCGTGCTGTGGTTCATGGGGTCTCAAAGAGTCAGACATGACTGAGCGACCGAACTGAACTGAATCACCAAAATTTATTCTTTTTCAAGATTGTTTTGGCTATTCTGGGTCTCTTGCATTTTCGTATGAATGTTAGGATCAGCTTGTCAATTTTTGTAAAAATGCCAGCTCCAATTTTCATGAGGTTGTGTTGAATCTATAGTATTGCCATCTTAACAGGTAAATTCTTGCAGTTTATTAATATGGAGTATTTTTCATTATTCTCAGGTTATTTCTTATCTTTCAACCATGCCTTATAATTCTGTTTGTAACTCTTGCAATCTTTTTGTTAATTTGTTCCGGCTTTATTAGTTTTCATATTACAAATGAAAAATTTTAATTAATTTTGTTTTGGGATTGTTTATTGCTAGTGTATAGATATACTGTTGACTTTTACATATTGATCTTGTATCCTGTAATCTTGCTAAAATAATCTAGTAGTTTTGATTTGTATCTATGTGTGTTTATTCCTTAGGATTTTTCATATATATAGTGTATAGAGATAGTTTTCCATTTTTCTTTCCACTTTAGATTCTTTTTACTTATTAAGTTTTTTAAAATGTAAATATTTTCAAACCTATGAGGCATAAAACTTTCAGCTACCAGTATTTAATGACATTGGTTTTATTAGAGCTTTCTTTCAAAGTTATAGGAAAGGTGAGAAAAAAATATATTTTCAAATTACATGATTAAAAAGAGTCAGTGCAGGAAGAAGGGTAAAAATGACCTACCTAGCTTAAATTCATTTTTCCATCTGGAATGCATCCATTTCTTGATTACCTGGTCTCAGTTTCTGTCTTAGAGAACTCAAAAGGTATGGCAGAGCTCAGTGTGTTGTGTTTTACCAAAGGTTCATAAGACAGGAATTTATGAGTTATCAGTTCAGTCATGTCTGACTTTGTGACCCCATGAACTGGAGCATGCCGGGCTTCCTTGTCCATTACCAACTCCTGGAGTGTACTCAAACTCATGTCCATTGACTTGGTGATGCCATCCAACCATCTCATCCTCTGTTGTCCCCTTCTTCTCCTGCCTTCAGTCTTTCCCAGTATCAGGGTCTTTTCTAGTGAGTCTACTAATTTGTAGACCTTATCTATTCTATCAACAGATTTAAATGTTGTTTCTATTTTCTATTAGAAATGCCAGCTCATGTAAGACAATTAAAATCTAGCTTTCAAATCATAATTCTCAGTCATTACATCCGCTCAATGAAATATAAATCCATCACATCTACTACATTCACTTCATCCATGAATTATGTATTTCAATTGAGAAAGTAATTAAGTTTGCTTGACATGATTTACTTTTTAAAAAATGCATCAAGCTCATTGCTTATGTTTTCATTATGTTTCATTCACTTGTTATTTTGGTTGGTGGCTTATGAATAATTCCACGAGATTGAAACTTGACTTATAGGCAGCCTAAGACTTTTTAGATAGGGTTAACGAATCACTGGAAAAGACTCTGATGCTGGGAGGGACTGGGGGCAAGAGGAGAAGGGGATGACAGAGAATGAGATGGCTGGATGGAATCACTGACTCGATGGAGGTGGGTTTGAGTGAACTCCAGCAGTTGGTGATGGACAGAGAGGCCTGGTGTGCTGTGATTCATGGAGTAGCAGAGTCTGACACGACTGAGCGACTGAACTGAACTGAACTGAACGAATTTCTTTTAGCCTATTGTAGTTTTCTTAAATTTTTTCAAAATAATGGATCATGTATCAACTCTGAAACTCATATTAACTGATTTTTATTAAAGACTATCTTAATGAAAAATACTTAAAATTCATTTTTACATAAATGTTACTTTTTTCTGGCTGTATGAATGCTCATATTTATCAGTGTACTGATATACCTAAATCATTAAGTAGAAAATATACCTTGGATTTGTCATGAATTAAGTCTCATTCATGTAGCATTTAAGTTCCTTTCATATGCTGATATGGAAAAACAAAATTGTATTATTAAGACAAATTATTATTTCTTTTTGTAATTAATTTATTTTTTATTGGAGGCAAATTATTTTACAATATTATATTGGTTGGTTTTGCCATACATTGACATGAATTCGCCCCGGGTTTACATAAGTTCCCCCTCCTGAACCCCCCTCCCACCTCCCTCCTCCCTTTATCCTCCCTCTGGGTCATCCCCGCATGCCAGCCCTGAGCATCCTATAACATGTATTGACCCTGAACTAGTGATTCATTTCACATATGACAACATACGTGTTTCAATGACATTCTCCCAAATCATCCCACCCTCACCCTCTCCCACAGAGTCCCAAAGACTGATCTATACATCTGTGTCTCTTTTGCTGTCTTGTATACAGGGTTATCATTTGCATCTTTCTAAATTCCATATATATGCGTTAGTATGCTGTATTGGTGTTTTTCTTTCTGGCTTACTTCACTCTGTATAATAGGCTCCAGTTTCATCCACCTCATTAGAACTGATTCAAATGTATTCTTTTTAATGGCTGAATAATACTCCATTGTGTATATGTACCAAAGCTTTCTTATCCATTCGTCTGCAGATGGACATCGAGGAAACCAAAATTGAAAGAGACACATGTACTCCAATGTTCATTGCAGCACTGTTTATAATAGCCAGGACATGGAAGCAACCTAGATGTCCATCTGAAGACAAATTATTGAATGACTATTATATAGCAAAAATTGTGAGACCTATAGTGTGTAGGCTTTAATTTCTGCCTTTGAAGAGGTTAATTGATCAATTTAATCTTCTAAAATGCTTGTTGTTCAGTCTCAGTCCTGTCTGACTCTTTGTGACCCCCATGGACTGCAGCACACCAGGCTTTCCTGTCCTTCACCATCTCCCAGAGCTTGCTCAAACTCATGTTCATTGAATTGGTGATGCTATCCAACCATCTCATCCTCTGTCATTCGCCCTCTCCTTCTGCCTTCTATCTTTTCAGGCATCAGGGTTTTTTCCATTGAGTCCGCTCTTTGCATCAGGTGGCTAAAGTATTGGAGCTTCAGCATCAGTCCTTAACACATTTTATTTTTATTTTAAAAAAATGATCTATATTATAATGTCCTGCTGCTGCTGCTGCTAAGTCGCTTCAGTTGTGTCTGACTCTGTGGGACCCTGTAGACGGCAGCCCACCAGGCTCCACCATCCCTGGGATTCTCCAGGCAAGAACACTGGAGTGGGTTGCCATTTCCTTCTCCAGTGCATGAAAGTGAAAAGTGAAAGTGAAGTCGCTCAGTCGTTTCCGACTCTTCTTGACCCCATGGGCTGCAGCCTACCAGGCTCCTCTGTCCATGGGATTTTCCAGGCAAGAGTACTGGAGTGGGTTGCCATTGCCTTCTCCATATAATGTCTTAAATCACTATTTATTTTTTATTGTAGTATGTACTATAATCCTATTTCAAATAAATTTTACCACTCCAAATATATTTTATTTTATTCTTAATTTTTATATGAACTATATTTCAAGCATACAAATATAGATTAATTAATATAATGAACTTAATGTCTATCACCCAGTTACAGCAATTATCATCATATGGCTGGTGTTTTCTCATATATATTCCTACTCATTTGCTTTCTTCTCATATTATTTTAAAGAAAATTCCATGATTTATTAATAAACATTTTAGTATTTACTTCCTAAAATACCTTTTAAAAATAAGAAATAAAATAATTTCTTACTATTATCAAATATCTAGTGAATGATAATATATCCAATTATCTTATAAATATTATATATGTATAGTTGTTTTGTTTGCCTAAGAATTTAAACAACTAAATGTAGGGCTTCCCTGGTGGCTTAGATGGTAAAGAATCTGCCTGAAATGCAGAGACTTGGGTTTGATCCCTGAGTGGGGAAGATCCCCTGAAAAAGAAAATGGCAACCCACTCCAGTATTCTTGCCTGGAGAATTCTATGGACAAAGGAACCTGGTGGACTAGAGTATATGGGGTTGAAAAGAGTAGGACATGTCTGAGAGACTAATACACAACTAAATAGAGTCCACATATTGTGATTAATTTGTATGTTAGTTATCTCCTTTAATCTATAGGTTTTCATTCCATCTCTTCATTCTCTTATAATTTATTTGTTTGAAGTAACTAAATCATAAAATCTGCATTATTTTCTATAGTCTAGACATTGCTGATTATATCTCTTAATTGATAAATGATATGATTAATATGTTCTAGTCTCTGTATTTACTCTGTAGTATTAGTAGTCAGATCTAATAGACTGAAAAGATTCAGGAAGATTTTTTTGTGTGTCAAGTCCACTTCATGAGTGGTGGTTTATTCTTCCCTTAGGCGGCACAATATATCTCCATGACTTTCTTTTCATGATGGTATTAAATGTTAAGGGCTTCCCAGGTGACTTAGATGGTAAGGAATCCACCTGCCCGTGCAAGAGACTCAAGAGATGTGGGTTCGATCCCTGAGCTGGGAAGATCTCCTGGAGTAGGAAATGGCAAGCTGCTCCAATATTCTTGCCTAGGAAATTTCAGAGGACGGAAATGGATAGAGGAGCTTAGAGGGCTACAGTCTATGGTGTCGCAAAGAGTTGGATATGACTGGACGACTGAGCACACACACACTTAACTGTTGATTGGCAAAGCCTATCTGTTAATTCTTTAAATGTTGTTATATATATGGGGGTCTATATTTATGTATATTTGCATAGATTGTAATATATATGAATTTACACACGTGTATATATGTGTGATATATATCTGTTGCTATAATGTATATCTGTATACTATATATATGTATATATACATATAGAAAGAGAGAGAAGAGAGGAGAGGGGAGCTAGGAGAGAAGAGAGAAAACAAGAAGAAAAAAGAGAAAGCGATTTCTCACTTACCAACTTGTGTTATATGTAAAGCATGGGTACTGTAAATGAGAACCCACTTATGAGTAAAGAAACGTTCTAGTACAGGGCCAGAAAAATGCTATTTTCCTTTCTTGATTTCCCCACACAGCTTATGGAGTCATTTTTTCCATTTCATCATGGGCACTAACCTCTCCAGTGCTTACTCCTACCCTTAGTGTCTTGTTCTAAACCCCACATAAATCACAGGTCATGAGTTGCTGGTCAGCACTCTGGGTTTGAATGATCCCTGCATTGACTAAGGATATTATATTCCTATTTTTAAACTTAGCCATTATAAACACAATATTATATGTGGCTTTATTTGTATTTATTTGTATTTAAGTGTGGATATTTTTCCACATCAGCTCAGTCACCCATATTTCCTAGAAGATTTCTTAACACATTGCATGTGTATGTGTGTGAGCGTGTGTATGTGTATAATGCTTTTCCTAAGATCAGATGTTTTTCAAATGTGTAAACATACTGTGGAATATAAATATACTTTTCTATAAAAGATACAGCTATTCATACGAAATCCTACTCATCTGAATTAACGTGACTGAAGATTGAGCTAGTTTAATATTATGTATTATAATATACTTTAGTTTTATAACAATTCATACTGTATGATGGATCTAAATTATTAAAATGTACAGATATATAATTGAAAAGAGAGACACAAAACATGTGTTCTTACTTGAAGATAGCTAAGATCATGACTTCCTACATAGTAGGTTCTTCATGCAAATCCTAATATGAATTAGTCCATGAGTTACATTAAAATATTATTTTTAATAATATATCATATTAAGTTTTAAATTCAGAAATTAAATTTCACAAAATTTATAATGTTATCTTTTTATCATGATTCATTTTTGCAGTAAGAAGTTGCACCTGACCTGTCAGTTCTAGTTTCCATGGATGTCCTACCACATTGATGTTTGCTGATTGATTTAAATCACTAACACTACTTCTTGTGTCATGACTTTTGGACTTCCTAAATTTCTAAAATGGCAGGCTATAGAGGGATCATTTACATTGAAATTGAATATTTATTATAGCAGGCTGCTAATTTTTAAAGTTCAATAGCTCTCTAGTGGTACTCATAGAGAATGTAGCTACCTCTAAATTATTACTTTATAATAAATACAGAGATGAATGTTCTTATTATAACTTTTCTTCTTCTTGCTGACAGGACATAGTGTTATGGTTGGCTTTACCTCATTAATAACTAAGAGAAAATCAGGTAGATATTCTATTTCATAGATCTTTTTATGGTACCATCAAGTTGCATATTCAACAGTTCATATAGGAACTTGCCTGCTAAAAGCAAAGAAACTGAATTACATTTCCTTCATGAGTTATCAAAAACACATAGCACGTTACCATATTAAGACAGATATCCAGGTCAGGTTATGCCCCAATTAATTAACAGAGAGATATACAGAAGAGAGAAACAAGCAAAATTAAAAAGGGCCTTGGTTTTAGAGAACAAGACTATGACTTCTTGGGGAGAGACTGATAATAAAGCAAGTGTGAGCAGCTAAAAGGGAACATGGCAGAGATAATCCAGTTCCTGATCAAGAGGAGAGAACTGATGCAGAACTATGGGGATGGACACTTGACTTTCTTGGAAATAATAATATATGTCTGTTCAGTGTGAATATAAATCCACATAGTTATAGCAGAAACTCACTTTTAATGCCAAGAAAGCTATTAAGATTACTTGATATTTGTCTCTACTATGGGAGCCATCTTTGCGTTTAAGTTTCTTCAATAGCTGTCCCCTCATATGGTTCCATAAGCTCTCTCTGTCCATTCAGATGCACTGTGGGTAGTCCCAGGAGTCAGAAACTCATGCAAAGTGGATCTCACTGATTCTAAAGATCCATCATGATGGGAAAGCTTAGCACACTTTTATACCCTTTCTTCAGCAAATATTTTTATACTCATAATTTTTATTCAACAATTATTTCAAAATATGAAATAATAGGGAACAGTTGTAACTACAGACATGTAAAGATATTTATGTGACTAATAGCTATTCAGACCTATATACTGATGCATCCTTAGAAATGCAGAATTCAAAATCCTCTAGTAACTTTTGTTATGCCATCTGGGACGATGAAACAGACATTCCAGAAATGTATGCCTACTAAAACAATGAAGCAGTAATGGAAGAATTCATGAGGAAATGTCAATTGTCAAGAAAAGTGAAATGTAAAGCTCAACATTTCTAGCTGGGTTCCTTAACTGAGCTTTCTGAATAACAGCTTCTTTCTCTGTTCTTCTTCACATCTAACAAGTACCACGACATATCAAGTGTGCCTACTAAGGAGCTTTTAAGTCTGTATCTATCCTCTGTTGCTATCATCTTAATTCCTGACACTATTTCCTCTCTTAGATATCCCGGAGCACCTCTTAAATAACATTTCCATTTGCACCCATCTCCTTCCTCACACTCCATGCCCCTATCACTGGGTAGGGAGAAGGCTGAAGAGGACCCTTTTTCATGGGCCTTGGGTCCTGGTAAGGATACAAAAGAGAATTTGAGGTCTTACCCATGGTAAAAACAAATTTATTAAGAAAGAAAGAGAAAAAACAGAAAGAATACCTCAAGGGAGATGTGGGCCAAACCAAGAGAGGCACTGGTGCCGGAATGATGATGTACCAAGGTATACAAGACAGGGCTTTTACATATTCATCTAGGCTGGCATGGACTGACAGTATTTTGTTTTTTAGTTCTACCAGTTTATTGCCACCAACCCATCTCCCTCCACCCTCATGCATGCATTCTCAGTCATGTAACCCCTTGGACTGCAGCCCAAACTGACAGTTTTGATTGACAGTTGCAGCTTACATAACAACAGGCTCTACTGTGCATGTCTTTCCCATAATTCAATCTGTTATAATCAGATTCCCTTGTGGCTCAGCTGGTAAAGAAACCGCCTGCAATGTGGGAGACCTGGGTTCGGTCCCTGGGTTGGGAAGATCCCCTGGAGAAGGGAAAGGCTATCCACTCCAGTATTCTGGTCTGGAGAATTCCATGGACTGTACACCATGGGGTTGGAAGGAGTCGGACAGGACTGAGCTACTTACTTTCACTTCACTTCATGTGTTTATAGAATCTTTATGAACACTTAATCGGCTCCTGGCTGCCAAAGGTTACTTGAGGACACAACTGTGCATCAAGGGCACATGTGCCAGAGCTGGAGAAGTCCCTGTGGTCAGTTTGTATGCAGGTACCATGTGCTGGAGTTGGAAAAATCCCTGTGGTTATTTTGTGGCACATCTGTGAGCTCTCCTGGGTTGCACTGGGGAGTGTCTGGGGTAATGCTTAGAGATCAGCTTGAATCTTTTTTTTTGACTAGGCCACTCCTCCTTGCTCATGCCTACCTTCCAACCTTACATCCCCATTATAACCTAATCACTGATTTACAAAATAAATCAGATTATTTCATTCCCCTGTGTAAAACTTTCATAAAATTCTACTTAAATTAAAATCTAAAAATACTCACCTCGGTCTCTGAAGCCCTATATGACTCAACCCCTAATTATGGAACTTCTACTGATACTCTTCCCTCTCCACACTGGTGAAATTAAACAATAGAACATTTGCAAGTGATGTTCTCTTTGCCTGGAATATTCTCTCCCCCACACCCAGCCTAAGTGAAAACTTTAAATGTTATTTTCTCAGAAAAGTCTTTGCTGCATGTCCTACATCATTGTGTTCTTATTTCTCATCAAATTCTTTTTTTCTTCTCAGAATACTTTTGTTAATTTGTAATTATAAATACATAGTATGATTCTTAAAAATGTCTGTCCTAATTGAAAATTGGCTCCATTAAGGGCTGTAGCTCCAGGATGTGATGGGATTTTTCCATGTAGAAAGTGCTCAGAGAAGAGTTGTTGATGAATTGATTCATAGGCAGGGAGATAAGAAACCTGGAAGAAGGATTCACATAGAAGCTTTCGTCTTCCTTGGAGTAATAGTGGTTGAAGAAAATAGAGATTATCAGTCATCATTCTTAAACTTAGAACTATTCAAGAACTATTTTCTTTTTAATTTAAAAAATTATCTTCAAGTAGGACTTTATGCCTTTTCTAAATATGAATGAAAGACCTGTAAGTGCAAGTTGGATGGCTTTGGAAACAGGATGAGATTGATAAAGCAAATCTCATTTGACAATATATTTCTAGTCTTTATTATTTAAAGACACTACATTTTAGCTAACAGCAAAAATATTTACAAAGTTAGGCAATACAATATTTCATAATGGTATTTTGACTCTAAAGACAAGACAATTTTACTTGACTAAGAACATTTACTTGGTGTAGAGAGATAAATAGTTCTATGTCTCCCAGTAAAATTAGACTTTCCCCATTCAGATAGGAATGTATTACTTATAAGTCTATTGGAATAGATTGTTTTGTTGGTAAGAAGCTAAGTCGTGTCTGACTCTTTTGCAACCCCATGGACTGAAGCCTGCCAGGCTCCTCTGTCCATGGGATTTGGAAACGAAGATGATATCATGCTTGGGTTCCAGATTTTATTTGCCCTGGAGAATTTTGCTTCAATTTACTTGCTCACATTTCACATTTAGTGTGTACAAAAGTCCACAATCAGCTGATAAATATTTTATAAGTGGTATATATATATATATAACTTATTTTAATAACAAATTAATATAATTTGTATAATCCACCTGTCCATGCTTGTGCTCAGTCATGTCCGACTCTTTGCAGGCCTTTGGACTATAGCCTGTGAGGCTCCTCTCCATGGCATGTCCTTCTCCAGGGGATCTTGCCAACCTAGGGATCCAACCGGCATCTCTTGTGTCTGCTGTGTTGCAGGTGGATTCTTTATCCACTGAGCCATATCAAATAAAAAATGCTTACAAATACTTAATTAGAATACCATTCTGTTTGCAAAATGGTAATAAGAATATTCTGCAAGGTCAACCATAAATAATTATTTAAATATAGAGGAATCAAGTGTATGTTAAAGGAAAATAAAGAAAACCTTAAACTCTAATTTCATTTAAATGAAAAGAAAAAATATTCTTTGAAGATTTATTTTCTCATTGTATTAATTCCTGTTACCTCTTTAATACAGAAATGGTTTGAATTGTAAATAAGGGAAGCTAGAAAAGCATGCTTGAATGTTCAAAATCAGTGTGCAGGGATGGATGAGGAACACTCACAGGTGCATGTTTACAAACGTGTAAGTGGGAGCTGTGCATACAAATTTCATTAATATTATGAACTTTTTGCTTTTATTGCTTTATGAATGTACAAGGAACAAAAGGATGCATATCTGTCTAATTAATCAGCAAACATATATTAGAAGCCTGAACAAATTTAAAAAGAACATTTCTGTACATTCTGTTATTACAGAAATTTCCTTAATCACATTCAATTTTTTCCCATTCTTTAATCACATTTAATCCCCTTCCCAATTTAAATTAATGCTTTCTCTGAGTTTCCAAAGCAAGACAGTATCTATGTTCTTTTGATAAGTCGCAAAATATTACTCTTGTCTCATAAAAAATCTTTATACTTCCTCACTGTGTGCCCATGAGGTTCTCTATAATTCTGAACATGGATAGAAATATATTTCCACAAGTGGGAACCACAAGAATAGCATCTGAGAGCAATAACATATGAGAACTAGTCTGGTCTTGAACAACTTGTGATACATCTGAGTGAAGAAAATGTACTTAGTACAGAAGAAGTGTCATGTATAGTTTCAGGAAATAAGCAAAAACCAAAGCTAACAGCATGGGCTATGAGCTGGTTATCCCAATCACAGCATTCTAGTATGGCTTCTTAAACTAATTTGTTGATACCTGATGAAAAGGAAGAAAACAAAAAAAGAATCTCCAGCATGTCAGCTTTCATTAGAATTGTGTTTGTGTGAGATTTTGTTATTTGCAATTGCTCATCTGTTAAATTAGAACTTTTAATTCTTCACAGTTTGTCACCTTTTTAATTCTGGTCTGTTGACATGCATTTTTTTTTTTTTAATATATCCAAAAAAGTTGAAAATGCAATTTGAAAGCAAATTAGCAGCTACATTGGCTGTTAAAAAATTAAAAATGCCTCATGCTTCATCTGTGTTGTTTAAGCATGCTTTAAAAGATGAACCAGCCATGTTAATAAGTTGTTAATCTATTTTTTTCTAAACAGCTGCCACATTAGCAAATGTAATGGATTTGCTAGTATTTTAAAAGTCTTTACCTGTTATTTCCTCTTTTCCATAACATACCAGAGGACATTGGTGATTTGAAACCAATGTTTATTTGAAATTATAAAAAGAATCCATAAAGATCTTAATATAGTAAGGGATAGGTCAAGTAAATAAAAAATAAGAGATGTATAATAAATATAAAATATAAAATTAAATAGTACATAGTGAGCCAGGCAACTGAAAGTAGGCACCAGATATTTCTAGGGAGTTTAGGGAAGTTACAGAATTACAAATGCTTAAGACACATGAAAAATTGTCAACACCACTGATAATGAAAGAAATGCAAATTAAGTCCAAATGGTGAAATTTACCTAGTAAGGACACATTTTAAAAAGTTAAGGGGTAGTATTTTCAAGAGCATGGAAAAAATGAACTCTTTTATGTACCATTGAGAATCTGGATTGTTGGAACATTTTTGTGGAGTTTACCAGCACTTAGGACTATATCCCTGGAAAAATACAGTGACTAACATGGATATATTCATTGTAGCATTGCTTGAAATTTCAAAATATATCTCTGTGGAAGAATGTTTGTATCAGTTATAGTACATCTCCATTATAAACAATAGGTATGTTTGTCTTCTTTAGATAAGGGTAATCTGTGTGTACCACCTTAGAGAAACACTTATGATCAAATAAGTATAAAAGCAAGTTGCAGAACTACATGCCTCACTTTTCCAATAGCATGGAAAGAAAAAGAAATTTACTGTTAGGAAATACATAGAGATACATGGTCTAAATATTCTGTCCTTTGTTTTGGTCTCTGTATATGATAAAAAAGTTATGTTATTTTTTTATCTAACTATTCAATGGAATATTTAGATGAACATAATTCATGGAAAAGGCTTCCCTGGTGGCTAAATGGTAAAGAATCTGCCTTCAATACAGGAGATGTGGGCTTGATCCCTGGGTCAGGAATATACCCTGGAGAAAGAAATTGCGACTCACTCCAATATTCTTGCCTGGAAAATCCATGGACAGAGGAGCCTGGTGAGATATAGTCCATGGGGTCTCGAAGAGATACAATCTCGTGACTAAACTACCACCACCAGCAATTCATAAAAAGAGAGATAGGGAGATGAAGAGGTAGGAAAAAAGATCAGGGAGGCCCTGACTGTATATATACTAAAAAGTTAATAATGATAACCATGAGAGAACTTTAGACAGCTTAAGTGATAAGCTCACTTACCAGTAAGTGAATGAGAAGTTCAGTAAATGAACAAAAAAAGTGGCATGGCTTATTTGGTTTATTAAAAAAAATACTTCTTATATTGCAAGATTGCTGTGAGAACCACAACGAATATCAAGTACCAAGAATATTTTATAGAAAAGAACAAATAATGAGTAAGTATTTACTATTACCAATGAGGTAATAGTATTTACTATTACCAATAGTGTAATACACTATTACAGTCAGTGTAGAAGTCTGATCTTGGTCTTGTTTTCAGTAAACAGCTTGCTTCATTAGCCTAAATCTATACCCTCTGTCAATCTCAAAGAAAGGCAATGCCAAAGAACACTTAAACTACCACACAGTTCTCCAAGCCAGGCTTCAGCAATACGGGAACCGTGACCTTCCAGATGTTCAACCTGGTTTTAGACAAATATCAGATGAATCATTGAAAAAGCAAGAGAATTCCAGAAACATCTATTTCTGCTTTATTGACTATGCCAAAGCCTTTGACTGTGTCGATCACAATAAACTGTGGAAAATTCTGAAAGATATGGGAATATCAGACCACCTGACCTGCCTCTTGAGAAATCTGTATGCAGGTCAGGAAGCAACATTTAGAACTGGACATGGAACAACAGACTGGTTCCAAATAGGAAAAGGAGTACATCAAGGCTGTATATTGTCACCCTGCTTATTTAACTTATATGCAGAGTACATCATGAGAAACGCTGAGCTGGAAAAGCACAAGCTTGAATCAAGATTGCCGGGAGAAATACCAATAACCTCAGCTATGCAGATGATACCACCCTTATGGCAGAAAGCGAAGAAGAACTACAAAGCCTCTTGATGAAAATGAAAGAGGAGAGTGAAAAAGTTGGCTTAAAGCTCAACATTCAGGAAACTAAAATCATGGCATCTGGTACCATCACTTCATGGCAAATAGATGGGGAAACAGTGGCTGACTTTATTTTTTTGGACTCCCAAATCACTGCAGCCATGAAATTAAAAGACACTTACTCATTGGAAGGAAAGTTATGACCAACCTAGATAGCATATTAAAAGCAGAGACAACACTTTGTCAACAAAGGTCCATCTAGTCAAGGCCATGGTTTTTCCAGTGGTCATGTATGGATGTGAGAGTTGGACTATAAAAAAAGCTGATCACCGAAGAATTGATGCTTTTGAACTGTGGTATTGGAGAAGACTCTTGAGAGTCCCTTGGACTGCATGGACATCCAACCTGTCCATTCTAAAGGAGATCAATCCTGGCTGTTCATTGGAAGGACTGATGCTAAAGCTGAAACCCCAATACTTTGGCCACCTCATGTAACGTGTTGACTCACTGGAAAAGAGTCTGATGCTAGGAGGGATTGGGGGTGGGAGGAGACAGGGATGACAGAAGATGAGATGGTTGTATGGCATCACCAACTCAGTGGACATGGGTTTGGGTGGGCTCCAGGGGTTGGTGATGGACAAGGAGGCCTGGCCTTCTGAGGTTCATGAGGTCACAAAGAGTCGGACAGGACTGAGCGACTGAACTGAACTGATACGCTTTGTCACAAATTCCTGAAATATATCCTTGGCCGGATAAATTATCAGCACTTAGATCTAGGCAAGGAGAAGGCAATGGCACCCCAATCCAGTACTCCTGCCTGGGAAATCCCATGGACGGAGGAGCCTGGTAGGTTGCAGTCCATGGAGTCGCTAAGAGTCGGAGACGACTGAGCGACTTCACTTTCATGCATTGGAGAAGGAAATGGCAACCCACTCCAGTGTTCTTGCCTTGAGAATCTCAGGGACAGAGGAGCCTGGTGGGCTGCCGTCTATGGGGTCTCACAGAGTTGGACAGGACTGAAGCTACTTAGCAGCAGCAGCTGCAGCAGATCCAGGCAAGGGGAGTAATTAATCTGTTCCATATGCCTGAGGGAAAAACAGCTGGTGATCATTAATCTTAAACCTATACAATTGGTACATTGTAAAATGGCCAGGGGTCATGAAAAAGGGTAGTGACTTAATCCAAGGATCAAGAGGAGCCATAAAGATGTTAAACATCTTGACCTTTAAACTGATTGGTTAGAAATGATGCATTGTAAGGGCAAGAGCCAACCAAAAACATACAGATTAAGGATATAAAAACTGCTATTATGCCCTGCCTTTGGGGGCTTTTTACCCCCTCTCAGTGTCTATACTGAGGGCTTTGTAGTTTCCTTCTCTTTAATAAATCATATTCTCTTGCTAATGTGAGTGTGTGTTCATGGATTCCATTCTTTGGCTCCATGAAAAAGAACTTGGATTCCCGTTTCACCAGGAATATTGCTAGTGCTGCTACCCTGAGACATCACCTGAGATTGACCTGGGGATTCTGAGACATACCTATCCTAGAGGAGCAGATTTAAGAATTACTTAACAAAAGGAAATTGCAATTTGTGCTTAGGTCATGCACAGGAAACAGAAGGCCCAGAAATATTGTGTGAGAGAGAACTTGAGCACAGAGAGAGAGTGATGTTATTTTATCTCTCCAGTTCAGTTCAGTTCAGATCAGTCTCTCAGTCGTGTCCGACTCTTTGTGACCCCATGAATCAGAGCACGCCAGGCCTCCCTGTCCATCACCAACTCCCGGAGTTCACTCAAACTCATGAACATCGAGTCGGTGATGCCATCCAGCCATCTCATTCTCTGTCGTCCCCGTCTCCTCCCACCCCCAATCCCTCCTAGCATCAGACTCTTTTCCAGTGAGTCAACTCGTCGCATGAGGTGGCCAAAGTATTGGGGTTTCAGCTTTAGCATCAGTCCTTCCAATGAACACCCAGGACTGATCTCCTTTAGAATGAACTGGTTGGATCTCCTTGCAGTCCAAGGGACTCTCAAGAGTCTTCTCCAGCACCACAGTTCAAAAGCATCAATTCTTCGGTGGTCAGCTTTCTTCACAGTCCAACTCTCACATCCATACATGACCATGGGAAAAACCATAGCCTTGACTAGACGGACCTTGGTTGGCAAAGTAATGTCTCTGCTTTTTAATATACTATCTAGCTTGGCCAAAACTTTCCTTCCAAGGAGTAAACGTCTTTTATTTTCATGGCTTCAATCAGCATCCTCAGTGATTTTGGAGCCCCCAAAAATAGTCTGACACTGTTTCCGCTGTTTCCCCATCTATTTCCCATGAAGGGATGGGACCAGATGCTATGATCTTCGTTTTCTGAATGTTGAGCTTCAAGCCAAACTTTTCACTCTCCTCTTTTACTTTCATCAAGAGGCTTTTGAGTTCCTCTTCAATTTCTGCCATAAGGGTGGTGTCATCTGCATATCTGAGGTTATTGATATTTCTCCCGGCAATCTTGATTCCAGCTTGTGCTTCTTCCAGCCCAGCATTCCTCATGATGTACTCTGCATATAAGTTAAATAAGCAGGGTGACAGTATACAACCTTGATGTACTCCTTTTCCTATTTGGAACCAGTCTGTTGTTCCATGACCTAACTGTTGGTTCCTGACCTGCATACAGGTTTCTCAAGAGGCAGGTTAGGTGGTCTGGTATTCCCATCTCTTTCAGAACGTTCCACAGTTTATTGTGATCCACACAGTCAAAGGCTTTGGTGTAGGCAATGAAGCAGAAATAGATGATTTTCTGGAACTCTCTTGCTTTCTCCATGATCCAGCGGATGTTGGCAATTTGATCTCTGGTGCCTCTGCCTTTTCTAAAACCTGCTTGAACATCTGGAAGTTCATGGTTCACATATTGCTGAAGTCTGGCTTGTAGAATTTTGAGCATGACTTTACTAGCGTGTGAAATGAGTGCAATTGTGCGGTAGTTTGAGCATTCTTTGGCATTCCCTTCCTTTGGGATTGGAATGAAGACTGATCTTTTCCAGTCCTGTGGCCACTGCTGAGTTTTCCAAATTTGCTGACATATTGAGTGAAGCACTTTCACAGCATCCTCTTTCAGGATTTGAAATAGCTCAATTGGAATTCCATCACCTCCACTAGCTTTGTTCGTAGTGATGCTCTCTAAGGCCCACTTGACTTCACATTCCAAGATGTCTGGCTCCAGGTGAATGATCACGCCATCGTGATTATCTTCGTTGTGAAGATCTTTTTTGTTCTCTTCAGTACAGGCTCTTTTTTCATCCTGTGGGCATTTTTGGTACTACTCAGGTGGCCACATATGGTTACTCACCTGACATTTCCAAGCCACATGCTAAACTCATAGTATAGACGATAAAGAACTTGGTTTGATGTTTGTCACTGAGTCCAAGCTCGATCTGCTCACCGCTTGACAGACCAATTAATTGAGAGGAGGGGTGTTGAGACTCGGACTATATTTTCTCAGAAAACTGGCTGACCGATAAGATGGTAGACTAATGTCTCAAAATAACCATCTTATTGGGGTCCGAATGCCTGGTTCTTTTATAGGACAGAGACTGGAGAAGTTGAGGCAATAAAGACCATTATCTTGCATGTATCTCTTGGAATGGCTGCTCTCAGGAAGAGGATGTGTTAGTCTCTTCAAGCAAAGGGGTAGGGTACCCTGAGGCAAGCTATTAGGGAGGGGAATGTGTTAATCAGTGTTACCTGATTAATCATAATAACAAAAGCAATGAAAAACAAATGTTAAAGTGAAAGAGAAAGATCCATCATGGAGTCAGAATTGGCTCTTCCCTGCATCAAGTACCCAGAAAATGATTCAGGAAACTCCTTCTGTGAGTGTCTAGCAGATACTTTGGTAGAAGTTAGGGGAATTGAAGAACTTCTATTGTATTCAGTCAACAACTAAGCATTCTGCTGTGAGACTATGTGTTTCTTTTGAGGAAAGAATTGTTAATTTTGAGGGCTTTTTTGGCCATATGCTTGTTCACCAGGTCTGAAACTTAGTGCTGTTGTTCTATGGAGGTGAATATGCAGAAGTGTAGAAAGTGTCTTTGGGAACTTCTTCCAAGATTTTTCGTCTTTCCTCTGTGGTAAGAGTCAACACTAGAGTGGGTGCTCTCTCAAGGACAACGGAAGGTTGTTGTTTTCTTGTCCTCAAATCTAACTCAAAGTTTAGGCTTTGGAGTTCTTCCTTGCCAGTGCTCTTAACCCTGAGAGGGATATTTATCTTTTCCCTTCAAAATAAAGAAAATATTTCATTTACATTATCCTTTTGTTGCTATTATGCTATAATATTCACACTTAAAATAAACAGAATGTGCTAATTAGGAATGTTTGTGCTATTCAGATAGCTTTTAATTTCTCATTAACAAAATAATGTACAACTGAAAAAGGAAAGGATTGGATTCTACAATTTTTGTAGTTAGGTTTCCAGATAAAAGCAGAGGCTGATTGTAAAGTTGAACATGAGTTCCATATGAAAACATTTAAATTTTAATACATGAGTTTTGAATTTAACATTTTACTGTTCATGGTGGTTGCATGTTTAAGCTAGTTTCTTAAGTTTCTTTATTTTAACCTAAAAGGTAATGGGATTGGGTTATTTCAGTTGACTTTGTTCTACTTCAAACTGTTTTTATTTTTGTCTCATTAATGCTTTTGAGCTATCAAGACACATTCTATAAAGTGGTATTCAACATTATAATCACTTGGGGTAGGAAGGAATGTAAAAGACGTGGAGGGAAAAAAGGTGAATTTTGAACTCATTTTATTTTATTTTTTAAATTTTCTTCATTTTATTTTCTGGTCAGCTGTTAAAGTTTCATTTCTTATCAGTAATTTTCCTAAAATCTATTTATATTTTTTAAGATGGTGAAAAAGGAGAATAAATTATAGTCAACATTTCCTTTTTAAGAGGACCTCCCATACTCCACTATACCCCACCTTGGAAAGCGTGACTTAGAGAACAATAGTTCAGAACCTAAAGTTTTCAAAGCATTGACACAGATTGAAGGACTAGGGGGAAAGAGAAAATTGAACCCTGAGAATCTGTCCAGCTATTGTTCAAACAATCAATGAGAAAGATACCCTATTATGTTTGCAACAGTCTCTTTTGAACAGAGGCTGTCAGACTTGTGATTTTCTTTTACCTTGTTGATTTTTCCCGTTTGAAAAATTGTACGGAAGTTACAGTATAAATAAGAGAAAACTCTCAAAGACAAGTCGGGATATTGCAGCGAATAATGCCATCAAGACACTGATACCAAGGCTCTTGATGAGTGAGTTTAGTGTCTCAGAAAAAAGGAAAAAAATGAAAGCACTGTAATTTGAACTTCCTGGATAAACACAAAACACAATTTAAAGATCTGTTTGAATATATTTGGCAAAATACATTTTACATTGATAGTCACACATACAAAGCTTATTTTGAGTATGAATGTCACATTTTTTTTGCTGTCAATTGTTTTGCTTACAAAGCTGTATTGCAGCAGTTTGTAGAATATCTATTTATAAATTGATCTCTGACATTGAGTTGTCCTTTCTTTCCTTTTCTTTTCTTTTTTGGTTCAAGCACTAAGTAAGGAAAAAAAAAATCAGCTTTGGTTGCTTCACTAACCTAGGATATGATGAGGTTGGTAAACTCAGTTCAAGCTAAATTTTTACCAACGATATTGCACTTTTGAGGTCTATATTCACTCTAGTGGAAAATTGGTTGCAGTAAGCTAAATATTTATAGGCTACTAGACTTTTAAAAACTACTAATTCTTATGTTTGCCTTCCTGACTGCTAGCATATTCTGTACCCATCATTTTTAAATTTCTTATTCTTTGTTTACCCTATGAATGTAGAGAACACTGGGGTAAAAACTTGAATGGCTGTATACCCAATATATTAATAGCTTTATAGGCTAATAACTTTCTGAAAGAAACTATTCTATTTTCTACAAAATGGGAGAGGATAACATTTCAAAGATTAAAATAGCAAATGAAAATTGTTTAACATAAAACATTAAAATGCAATATTTTTAGACAGTTCAGTGGCTAAAGAAATATATATATGTAGATATATTTGATTTCAAAAGAATGATCTATTTGAATATAAAAATTTTACATATATGTGTATCTATGTGTATACACACAGGTATATGAAAACAACGTGTGTCTGCATGTAATTGTAATTTATGCTTATCTGTATATCCCATGTATATTTAAGAAAAATTATAAGTGTTGACCTGGAGAAGGAAATGGCAACCCACTCCAGTATTCTTGCCTGGAGAATCCCATGGACAGAGGAGCCTGGTGGGCTATACAGTCCATGGGGTTGCAAAGAGTCAGACATGACTGAGCAACTAAACCACATATTAAATATGTGTATGTGATTCTAACTCAGTTTTAGCTTACATAAATAGAGGAGTGTATAGTTATATATTATAGTTATATATATTATAATATAATATAGTATAGTTATATTTATTCTTGGGGATGTATTTTTCTGAAATTATCATTATTTGTCAGTACTTACAGATGTTGTGGCCTGAGCATATTGGAGATAGATTTTATCTGTGGTAGAAATGATGCTGAATATAGAGTCAAAATAGCAAGTCCTGCATTATGGCTATGTCAAATACTCTGAGATCTTTAAAAACGTCACTTTTCTGCAGTATGGTAAATAGATTGCTTAGTATACAGAACTGTTGAAAAGTTTACACGTGATTACACTAATGAAGCTGCTTTATAAGACCAAACAGGGCCATAGTGCTACCATCTTCATATCATTATTTCCGTGTCAAATTTTAGGAGTGGCAAATAAGGATGATGTGTGACACATGTCAGTACCTGCAGCAAACTCATATATTTGAAATAAAGGGTGGGGAACAGGTATTGATACTTTTTCAGAGTAAGGATTTATATGCTCTCTCTCCTTGAGGGTGGAGTCTCTACAGACATTATTTGTAGTGTTTATTCATGGGAGACTTTTTTCTTCCTGATTTATTTATTTCTTCAATAATTTATATCAGTATGGACTCAAGGATATTTATTTTATTGTGAGATAGAATCTAATATTGCATTTCTTTTCTTGTGCCAGTTGTTCCACTTTTGGCCACTGGGGGCTTTTTCAGTTTACTCTCTGTCCCTTTGGCAGGCATAAACCCCTTGTTGTGTGCTTTTGTTTTGTGGTTTATTTCTTTATTTAGCATTTCCCTACTTTCTGGTACTACAACATGCTCCAGACTCATCTATTTCCTGCACACATTCCAGAATCTTCCATTTCTCCAAGAAGGTTTGTTTTTTAAATTGGAGAATGGAATTAGAAACCAAGATATGGATGCAGGTATCCTTGTTGCAACTGAGATGTGGTTGCTTTGAAGTGTTTTTGACTGACAGTGAAAAAAAAGTATGTTGGTACTATTCTGTTGTTGTTGATCAGTCGCTATGTCCAGCTCTGCAAACCCAGGGACTACAGCATGCCAAGATTCCTTGTCCTTCATCATCTCCCAGAGTGTGCTCAAACTCACGTCCATGGCATCGGTGATGCCATCCGAACATCTTCTCTGTTGCCCTCTTTTCCTCCTGCCCTAAATCTTTCCCAGCATCAGGGTTTTGCCAATGACTAGGCTCTTTGCATCAGGTGGTCAAAGTATTGGATCTTCAGCTTCAGCATCAGTCCTTCCAATGAATATCCAGGGTTGATTTCCTTTAGGATTGACTGATTTGATTTCCTTGCTGTCCAAGGGACTCCCAGGAGTCTTCTCCAGTACCACAGTTGGCGCATCCTTCTTTATGGTCCAAGTCTCACATCCATACATGGCTAACTGGAAAAACCATAGCTTTGACTATATGGACCTTTGCTGGCAAAGTGATATCTCTGCTTTTTAATACCCTGTCTAGTTTTATCATAGTTTTTCTTCCAAGGAGCAGGAATATTTTAATGTCATGGCTGCAGTCACCATCTGCAGTGGTTTTGGAGCCTAAGAAATCAAAATCTGCCACTGTTTCCATTCCCCCTCTATCTGTGTATATCTAACTATCTATAATATTTCTCTATATAATTATATATATATATATATATTAAACTAAACATGCTATCTTCAATTCTAATTCATTACCACATGGATCATTCTAGGCCCCTCCCCTTCTGTATCTGTAAACTCCAGTGCCAACAGTGAGAAACCTGGCTTCCACCATTCGCTATTAATTAATTTTTTAATTCCTATGTTTGTGTGTGTGTGTATATATATATATATATATGAATTGTTAACCCATTTTCTGTTACTTTTTTTCTGCCCTTGAATATTTGGATTTATTATTATTTTTAATCTTTACACATTTATCCAGTGGCTGTTTCTTCTCTTCTCTCTTTGTTCTACTGCTTTCTTTGGCTTTCTTTTGAAAATCCTCAAAATACCCTTTCTCCCCACTTATATATGATTTCTTCAATCAATAAGTTTTAATCTTAGAGGATGTATATCAAGCTACTTCAACTTCTTTTGAACAAGTCCAGATTACAAGAAATTATCCAGTTAGTATCAGTCAAGAAGTCATTAAGAAAATAAAATTTCAGATTACTGACTAATTTTGAACCGTTATATGCTCTTAAGATTTAAATAAATTGTTAATAAATATGCTCTTAATAAATGTTAAGCAATGTTATATTTACATGAATTTTGAAATATACTTAAATTGTTTTATTTCTTTGATTACACGCACTTTGATTACAAACTGCTTCTGTTTGCCAAAAATTGAAAAAAAATTAGGTGGTGTGTTTGGCATTGAAAAGAATGATAACCTCCATTACTGGGTCAGAAACTATATAAAGTTATGAAATATGATGTTATTTGTGATGTCTTTCCTTTCCTATGGAAATGTGGAACATAAGATGACTTTTGGAACACCTGAAGAAATATTTCAGTATATAACTTTAGAGAATACAGAAGCAATACAAAATATTTACTGCATAAATAATCTTTGTGCAAGATCCCATAGAATCTGTGTTCTAGGCATAGTAGAGTTGCTGTCTCATTTACAAGAAAAGCTACAACAACAGCAAGAGTATTGAAAATTTCTCTGGCAATAAATGCTTATCTGAGACAAGAGTATAATCATTATATATATTTATTCATTTATTGAATCTTGCTAATATTACATACAAAATCATTTCCATACATGTGAATTTTCATTCTTCTGTCTTTAAGGAACATATATGTAAATCACTGATTCTCCAAACATGCAGCATTTAGTAGTATGCTTATAAGGCATAGGATAGCCCACCAGAAAATTAGAATCATCTAGTTCAAAATGTCAATATGCTGAGGTTGAAAACACTCTCATCTAAGTAATTAACCATAGTTTTTTATACTGTTGAGAATGGTATATATATGCAGAAATCCATTTAATTGGTACAGTCATTTCTGTAACCAACTATGTGGAGTTAGGCCAAACTTTCAAGGTTAAGTGTAGTATTCTTACTTACTTCAGACATCGGCTGTGAGTTCAGGGGTATCTCAGGCCACTTGCACCTCTAATCATTTGGCTATGAATTTAGGGTTCTTCTTTACTCCTTCAGGGTTTGATAATTTACTGGAACATCTCACAGAATTCTTTAAAACATTAAACATAGGATTAAAGTTTTATTATAGCCAAAAGATACAAATCAGAAGCAGCCAAAAGAAGAGACAGATAGGGTGAGATGGTTCCAGACATAAAGCTTCTATGTCCTCTCCCTGTGGACTCAAGACACATCTCAGTTTTGGCACATCAATTTGTGACAATATTCAGAGTATTGCCAAATAAGAAAGCTCACCTGACCTTCAATGCCCAGAAGTTTTATTGGGGTTTTATTACATAGGAATGATTGATCAGATCGCTGGCTATGTGGCTGACTTCAACCTCTAAGAGAGTCATTTCCTAGGCAGGTTGACAAGAAGTCTAGGGGTCCCCAAGGAGAGAGGGGTCTGGAATTCTCAAGGAGGAAGAAAAGACAAACTTTTTTTCCCCTCTACATTCCTTAGGATTGGGATCCTCTGGTGGCTCAGATGGTAAAGCGTCTGCCTGCAAGGCTGGAGACCCGGATTTGATCCATGGGTCAGGAAAATTCCCTGGAGAAGGAAATGGCAACCCACTCCAGTATTCTTGCCTGGGAAATCCCATGGACAGAGGAACCTTGTGGGCTACAGTCCATGGGGTCACAGAGAGTCGGACAGACTGAGTGACTTCACTTTCACTTTCCTTAGGATTATATTAACAATAATGTATCCTTCCTGAGAACAGTCTCCGAATTAAACCTTCTGGCTAATCCTGTTATCTTAAAATGTAAGTTATGGGAGTAGGTCTGGTGAAGTCTTTACAACCTCCAGACATTCTTTTGCTTCATTGGAGAGTATATAACTCCACTGCTAACACTAGCAAGGGGGTACTCTTTCTGACCCCTTCTGATGCCTATGTCAGAAGCTTTCTCTATCTCCTTTATACTTTAATAAAACTATTACACAAAAACTGTGAGTGATCAAGCCTCTTCTCTGGCCCTGGGTTGAAATCTTCTCTCCAGAGGCCAAGAATCCCGGCGTCTTTTCATGGTCCAACAACAACCTTTCCCCTCTAGAGCCCCTCTACTTCCTAGAGGTCAGGTTGATATCACATGGGCTGAAGCCCCAGTACAGTTTGGTCTTTCTGGAATCAGTTCAGTTCAGTTCAGTAGCTCAGTCGTGTCCGACTCTTTGCAACCCCATGAATCACAGCAAGCCAGGCCTCCCTGTCCATCACCAACACCCAGAGTTCACTCAAACTCATGTCCATCGAGTCGGTGATGCCATCCAGCCATCTCATTCTCTGTTGTCCCCTTCTCCTCCAGCCCCCAATCCCTCCCAACATCAGAGTCTTTTCCAGTAAGTCAACTCGTCGCATGAGGTGGCCAAAGTATTGGAGTTTCAGCTTTAGCATCTGTCCTTCCAATGAACACACAGGGTTGATCTCCTTTAGAATGGACTGGTTGGATCTCCTTGCAGTCCAAGGGACTCTCAAGAGTCTTCTCCAACACCACATTTCAAAAGCATCAATTCTTCGGTGATCAGCTTTCTTCACAGTCCAACTCTCACATCCATACATGACCACGGGAAAAACCATAGCCTTGACTAGACGGACCTTGGTTGGCAAAGTAATGTCTCTGCTTTTTAATATGCTATCTAGGTAGATCATAACTTTCCTTCCAAGGAGTAAGCGTCTTTTAATTTCCTGGATGCAATCAGCATCTGCAATGATTTTCGAGCCCCAAAAAGTAAAGTCTGATGCTGTTTCCACTGTTTCCCCATCTATTTCCCATGAAGTGATGGGACAAGATGTCATGATCTTCGTTTTCTGAATGTTGAGCTTCAAGCCAAACTTTTCACTCTCCTCTTTCACTTTCATCAAGAGGCTTTTGAGTTCCTCTTCACTTTCTGCCATAAGGGTGGTGTCATCTGCATATCTGAGGTTATTGATATTTCTCCCGGCAAACTTGATTCCAGCTTGTGCTTCTTCCAGCCCAGCGTTCCTCATGATGTACTCTGCATATAAGTTAAATAAGCAGGGTGACAATATACAACCTTGACGTACATCTTTTCCTATTTTTTCTGGAATAGCCAGTCCCAAAACTGAATCTTCTCTTTAGTACAAGCTATCTAGGGCCTCATTTTATGAGTCATCTCATTAGCATAAAATCGCAACTTCTACCATGATAACAAAGATATTTCTATCACTTGGAAAATACCCAAGCTTTTACAGACTATCTTCAGTGACAAAGACAAACCAATGTTCCTATTATTGCAGAATTGATTTTCTAGCTAGATGAATGTATAACAGTGAAATAGTACCATTTAAATCTGAATATTTATCAAATATTTTTACCAACATTAAATTTTGCAAATATAAACAGGAAGCAGTTAATTGAATCAATTTCAATCAGAGAAGATAAGAGAACTAAAAATATATATATTAATTTAGAAACTAATTTGTAACTTTACATCTCTCATAAAACAAAACTAAAATATAAGAGAATTTTGACTTAATCAATTTGGCAACATCTGCTGGATCATCGAAAAAGCAAGAGAGTTCCAGAAAAACATCTATTTATGCTTTATTGATTATGCTTAAGCCTTTGATTGTGTGGATCACAACAAACTGTGGAAAATTCTGAAAAAGATGGGAATATCAGGCCACTTGACCTGCCTCCTGAGAAATCTGTATGCAGGTCAAGAAGCAACAGTTAGAACTGGACATGGAACAACAGACTGGTTCCAAATCGGGAAAGGAATATGTCAAGGCTGTATACTGTCACCCTGCTTATTTAACTTATATGCAGAGTACATCATGAGAAATGCTGGGCTGGAAGAAGCACAAGCTGGAATCAAGATTGCTGGGAGAAATATCAATAACCTCAGATATGCAGATGACACCACCCTTATGGCAGAAAGCAAAGAAGATCTAAAGAGCCTCTTGATGAAAGTGAAAGAGGAGAGTGAAATGTTTGGCTTGAAGCTCAACATTAAGAATATCATGGCATATGGTCCCATCACTTCATGGGAAATAGATGGGGAAACAGTGGAAACAGTGTCAGAGTTTATTTTTTGGTGCTCAAAAATCACTGCAGATGCTGATTGAAGCCAGGAAATTAAAAGACGCTTACTCCTTGGAAGGAAAGTTATGACTAACCTAGATAGCACATTAAAAAGCAGAGACATTACTTTGCCAACCAAGGTCCATCTAGTCAAGGCTGTGGTTTTTCCCGTGGTCATGTATGGATGTGAGAGTTGGACTGTGAAGAAAGCTGATCACCGAAGAATTGATGCTTTTGAACTGTGGTGTTGGAGAAGACTCTTGAGAGTCCCTTGGACTGCAAGGAGATCCAACCAGTCCATTCTAAAGGAGATCAACCCTGGGTGTTCATTGGAAGGACGGATGCTAAAGCTGAAACTCCAATATTTTGGCCACCTCATGGGACGAGTTGACTCACTAGAAAAGAGTCTGATGTTGGGAAGGATTGGGGGCTGGAGGAGAAGGGGACAACAGAGAATGAGATGGCTGGATGGCATCACCGACTCAATGGGGGTGAGTGTGAGTGAACTCTGGGTGTTGGTGATGGACAGGGAGGCCTGGCGTGCTGTGATTCATGGGATCACAAAGAGTCGGACACAACTGAGCGACTGAACTGAACTGAACTGGAAGCTCAATATTCAGAAAACTAAAATCATGGCATCCAGTCGCATTACTTCATGGCAAATAGATGGGGAAACAAGGGAAACAGTGGCTCACTTTATTCTTTTGGGCTCCAAAATCATTGCAGATGGTGACTGCAGCCATTAAATTTAAAGATGTTTGCTGTTTGGAAGAAAAGTTCTGGCCCACCTAGACAACATATTAAAAAGCAGAGACATTACTTTGCCAACAAAGGTCTGTATAGTTAAAACTATGGTTTTTCAAGTAGTCATGTATGGATGTGAAAGCTGGACTCTAAAGAAAGCTGAGCGCTGAAGAATTGATGCTTTTGAAGTGTGGTGTTGGAGAAGACTCCTGAGAGACCCTTTGACTGCAAGGAGATCCAGCCAGTCTATCCTAAAGGAAATCAGCCCTGAATATTCCTTGGAAGGGCTGATGCTGAAGCTGAAACTCCAATATATTGGCCACCTGATGCAAAGATCCAACTCATTGGAAAAGACCCTGATGTTAGGAAAGATAGATTGAAGGCGGGAGGAGAACGGGACGACAGAGGATGAGATGGTTGGATGGCATCACTGACACTTGGGCGTGAGTTTGAGTATGCTCCGGGAGTTGGTGATGGTCAGAGAAGCCTGGTGTGCTGCCCTCCATGGTGTCGCAAAGAGTCGGACACAACTGAGTGACTGCACTGAACTGACTGAGAAGCTTTTTTCTTACAACTCTAGATATATACTATTATACACGGAATGAAATATATACATGGAATGAAAGGGGCATTTAGAATGCCTTTGGAATGGAAAATTTAGAACAAAGCAAGATGTCAGTCACTCAGTTAGTTCTCTTTAGTAAACGTTAGGATGTGTAAGACTCAGATATTAACTGCTAAGGCACACAAATTATGAAAAAGTATAATTGCTAAAGTACTCAAAACTAAAGCAATATATCTGGCCAGATAGAGCTTATTTGTACTAACTTAGAACAAATGAGGTATTTATAAAAATAATTTCAAGAAGGTAGAATTGATGTATAGTGTGACTATGAAAGTGAAAGTGTTAATTGCTGTGTTGTATCCAACTCTTCCTGAATCCCATGAACTCTAGCCTGCCAGGCTCTTCTGTCGGTAGAATTCTCTAGGCGAGAATACTGGAGTGGATACCCATTTCGTTCTCCAGTATCTTCCCAACCCAGAGCTGGAACCTGAGTGTCCTGCATTGCAGGTAGATTCTTTACAGTCTGAGCCACCAGAGATGTATGCATGCAAAAAATGTGTGAGAGCAGAATAAATTGTAAACAAACAAATAAAAACCTAGATAACATACTTCTGAGGAAGGCTGTTTGAAAACTATCAGGATGAACAGAATATCAGTCTTTTGAGAAGCACTACAACATCTGGAAAGTGTCTAGTTAACCAAGATTTCAGGAAGAAACAATAGCATTCTTTTATCCCTAAGGTTATAAAATTGGGGGTGTAGGGTGGGATACTGTAGTTGAATGAGGAAGACAAAGAAGTATTTTCTAGAGCATAGTACAGATGAATAAGGATGAAAAAATGTATCTAACTTTTAAAGGAAGAAGAAAAGGAGTACAAATTTGATGAAAATATAATGAAAAATGAATTTATTGTTTTCAGTTAAAAATTCTGGTTGGTTTCACAGAGAAAATACTAAGTAATGTATGTCTAAATATTTTTTATAAAATACCATTCTTTTAAAAGTTCATCAGACGATGCTTTCCAGTACTACCCTGCTTGATTGTTTCAAAAGTAAATGTCTTCTCAGAGATCTTTCTGCCTTCTGATCCTAGGTCTCTAACCATCATAGATATACAATATTTTATGGACTCCAAACAGACAAGAGTGAGAGTTCTTTGGGAAAATACATTAATCTCTACAATAGGAAAGCTTGGATGACTTGATTTATGGCATTTCTTTGACATTTTGCACACCATTTTAGATTTTCGCTTTGATTCATTTGTGTGATGCGAAAGAAAAACAATATCATAATTTGTTGATTTATGGTTTGTATTGTAATTATAGTTGAATTCACTTTTATGCTGAATTTCTTTAAGTGTTACTAGAATATAATAGTAGATTAAAAGGTATCAAGCAGTTAGTCCTTAAGGTCTTAATAC
The DNA here is from genome assembly GCF_049115385.1 of Moschus berezovskii. Classification (NCBI taxonomy): domain Eukaryota; kingdom Metazoa; phylum Chordata; class Mammalia; order Artiodactyla; family Moschidae; genus Moschus; species Moschus berezovskii. Next base: position 53,258,918 of record NC_142461.1, read on the forward strand.
GTATTTGTTAATTTATTAACATTATTTTAATATCATTGTCCTTGCTTTGGTTCCTATAAGCCAAACAGCCTATAATCAACTGGGCCCACCCTGAGCACTGCACAGCCATTAATCATATACCTCTTACCCATATCCTGAGACTGAGAACATACTTCTCTCTATTTGAAAAATATAGTCATCATTAAGGTTTTACAAAATTACTATCTTTTTTTAAAAAAAGACATACTCTTATGAATTTTAATCAGTAGGCTTACTATAAGAATATATCAAGCAATTTGTACATAGGATAAAGAGAAAAAATATATTGTAGAGGGATAGTGTAGCAACCTATTAATAAAATTAGGAAGGTTTCAGAGATGGCCTTTTGATAAGCAAGTGAATTTTATTAGGAGTGTGGATAGAGTAACAACTATAATGAATAACTCAGGGATTCCTATGAGTAGTAGTGACAAGAACCTGGAGAGTTGGGGAAATTAAATGTGAAACTCTAATATTATAATGCTTACTATTTCCTAATTTGAGGTTGACTAGTGTATGTATGTTATATATGTGATATATCTAAATATATTATATTCCCCAGTGGTTCAGTGGTAAAAAATTCACCTGTAATGCAGGAGACACAGGAGACTCAGGTTCGATTCCTGAGTCAGATCCCCTGGAGGAGGGAATGTCAACCCACTCCAGTACCCTTGCCTGGAGAATTCCATGGATAGAGGACCCTGGCAGGCTGTAGTCCATGGGGTCAAAAAGAGTCGGACACGACTAAGCAACTAACACTGATGGTTTCTCAAGTCTTTGGCATACATCTTCATATCTAAGTAGGAAACCAGTAAAATAACATTTTTGTTTTCTCATAGAAGTTTTAATTTATAGATTTAGCGGTAATAGCAATATTATATCATAAAAGGCTTACTGTTGTCCTGGTGTTATTGCTAGTAAAAATTCTGCAACCTATAATATAGCATTAGTCAATTTGCCTTTGTATTAGCATATGTCTATATGTGTAGTTTAGTCCTTAATGAATTTATTTATATTTCACTCAATATTAAGCATAATTTTTCTTCAAATTTTATCTGAATACATTATTTTACCTGGGATCCAAGCACTGTTAAAAATACATCATATTTATTACTTTATTGTTTTCACAAAAGGCAATATTTCCTACTTACTATTTAGAATTATTATTTTGTTTCCTAAAATGAGTTGTTGAAGTCTTCTAGGAAATTAAGGCATATTGTAGCTGAAGCAAAAAAAGATACCTGAATTTTTCAAACTTAAAAGTGGTAAGCAACTACTAGTAAATTTTCAGGTACAATATTCTTCTATTGTAGTGGTATTGTTAAGTTTATCAAGCATCTACTTTAGCATTCAAACCTTCTCATCATAACTGCACCTCTTTCAATGACTCGATATTTTTCCAGCCTATTGTTTCTTCTGACTCCAAACACATAAATGGAAACATCTAAATCTGGTCATTGACATTTAGAACCAGGGCTGGTGCCTACCATGTGAGCAACTGGTGTTTAATTGCTGGCACTCCCTGTTCTGTTTGTGCTCAATAAAGAGATCTTTTAAGCCTTACTTTGCACCACATATAAAAATAACAAAACAAGCACATCAATTATAAATTAATATAAACTGCATAGTTAATTAATAAATAATTGAGAAGAGAGATTTGTTTTGATCTACTTCTGAAGCAGCTCACAAATGGTAATGCAGGTAAACATACGTTTAAAAATTCTGGTTTTGTTTGTTTTTTCCCTGAGAGAAATAATCACACTAATTCACCCTACTAACTTTGAAGGTAAATCAAGCAATTTCCACAATGGAAGAAATAAGAACAATCACTTCAAAAGTTTCCTCTTAGCAGTTCTTTTCTATAAGGATTAATTCTTATAGAAACCTTTATAATTATCACTGAGTCTCCAATCTGATTTCAAACATTTCTAATTTTATTTTCTTTTAAATGAAACTCTGTGATTGATTTAAGATATTACATAGTCCTAGGTTATTCATATATGTGGATTTTTGTTCACAAAGAGAATTTCACTGAACACCAAATGCAAGGTTGTCTGTATCTAGATTCACTGTCTCTAGGAAAGAAAAGAAGATCCTTAAGATGAAGTCAATTTAGCAGGCACTGATTCAAAAGCAAAATGACCCAAAACAAAACAATCAAAACAGAACAAAGCACTAGTGTTTCATATAATTGATGCATTGTCATTCAAAATTTGGTAATGACTAGATTTATAAGCACTGCAATTTTTTTTGACAGATAGTTTTTGAAACTAGAACGCATGTACAAAATTTTGATTGCTATTCTTCTTTAGCAGAAATAATTTTATTACTACTTTTAACCGAATCTCATTACTGAATGCCTTTAGAGAAGAAGTGGAGCAGATATGAATAAAATGAAGAAAACAGGAATACTTTCTTAAAGTAATATCAGGAATGGATCTTAAAAGTATATTATTTTTATATTTTATATTATTAAAATGCTTGTTTGGGGTATCAAAAACATTTACAAATGCACATCATACATTCTTTTTAGATAAAACATTGATTAAGTTGTTTTATTCAAGTGATTGAATTACATACATCAAATCATCATTCTATTTTTAGAGAAATAAAGGAGAGAAAGAGACTTAAAATCTTATAATACTAAGATTATAAGTATTGATTATTTTTTAAAAGAACTTCAATCAGTCATCTCAAAGGGAAAGGATTGTTTTAAAGAATAGTCCACAACACTTCATTGCATTTTTAAAAGTTAAATTTATATGGTGGGTACTATATTAAGCAACATAAAATACTTTAATAAAATAATATGAAGTTAACCTTACTAAGAACCTAGTAGTGATGTTTATTTATAATATATTACACTATGTAATTACAGAGTTGTCTGTAGTTACCAGCTTGCACAATATTAATCAAATAACAGTTTGTTTCACAGAGTAGATGACCAATTTTAAAATGGCTAAAGAGGGCAATAATAGTAAACATAGAACAAATTAATCTCTACAAATCAACAGAAAATTTTTTTCAACTTTCTGAAGGCCTAATACTGTGCTGTTGTATTTAGACAAAGATATAATACAGATTATTGACATTTCTAAATTGTGCACCACAAAGAGTGAATATTTATGTTTAGGAAGGGGAGAAACGTTGTGTGAAAACATTCTTTGGAAGAGGTGAAAAATCCATTTTTAAATGTTTCCTTGGTAGACAGTGTACAAAGCATGAATTTAGAAATATGAGGTTGTTCTTCCAGTTTATTTTGTAAAACATCATGAACACATCAAATGTAGGACATATGCACAAGCAAATAGGAGTAATGAAATATTATGTTACCCATTAAGTAAAATATATCAAGAGACGCATATTTGACACGTGTCCTATAAATCATATAAAAATAGATTGCCGATTTGAAATTTAAATACCAGCTATTAAATGACAAATTCAGTTCAGTTCAGTTCAGTTCAGTCACTCAGTCGTGTCCAACTCTCTGCGACCCCATGAATCACAGCACGCCAGGCCTCCCTGTCCATCATCAACTCCCGGAGTTCACTCAAACTCATGTCCACAGAGTCGGTGATGCCATCCAGCCATCTCACTCTCGGTCATCCCCTTCTCCTCCCGCCCCCAACCTTTCCCAGCATCAGAGTCTTTTCCAGTGAGTCAACTCGTCGCATGAGGTGGCCAAAGTATTGCAGTTTCAGCTTTAGCATCAGTCCCTCCAATGAACACCCAGGGTTGATCTCCTTTAGAATGGACTAGCTGGATCTCCTTGCAGTATAAGGGACTCTCAAGAGTCTTCTGTGCTATAATTCTGCAACTATATGAAGTAAACTCTAATCACCAGCGAGTAATTGGTAGTCTCCTTTTTTCTGAGTACCCTTCTCTAGTAAGAATAGTATTGGCAAAGAAAACACTACCTGCAGTAATAAATCCCAACATATCAGCGGCACAATACTGATGCATTTCTCACACATGTAACAACAATTGAGACTACTCCCGATCAGCATTAATTTCCATCTTATGGTTTGACCATCCCTTAGGTTCTCAGGCCACCTGAATCAAGAAAGTACATGGGGAAAATTAGAGGGGATGGGGGAGCCATGCCTACTTCTCAATTGACACAGCCAAGGAACAGCACAAATCTATTTCATACTCCTTTGGTGAGTGTTTGGACATGTTGCCATAGGTTGGACAGCACGTCCCAGGAAGTATTCTGTGCTGCAGAAGCAGAGACGCCAATATTGGTGGGTAGTTAGTCACCTCTGTTACCAGAATAAAATATAGCCAAGTTTGTTTTCTATGTAGAAACAATTTGGAAAAAAATTTCAAATCTTAAGAAAAAGCTGGAAATAAAGGCTTATTAATTCATTCAACACACACACACACACACACACACACACACATTCTACTATGTGCCTCTGCTTGTAGGGTTAATTCCAATAGGCCTGGAATTAGCTGGAGTTGTTCCACTGAAATAAGAAGTGTCCCTGCATGACACTAATCCATAGGAATGACATAAAATATACTGATAATAGTGTTGACTTGTAACTATGGATTCTAGGAGTTTTGAGGCAGTTTGTACCAGTTTATCAGCATTGTATTTGGTAGCAGGAGATTCATAATTTGCCCAGGGTTTTTGTGAGACACCTCAAGAAATCCCAGCAAAGTCTCTATTTTAAGTGTCCTGGTTCTGAGGTGTTCTCTGCACACATCTGTGGTTCCTATTCTGAGCAAAAGAAGTGTGTGCATATCAGCGTTTCAGAGAGAGAGGGCAGTAGCACTCACCTGGCCTTTGCAGTCTTCTCCTGAGACAACCTTTGCTGTGATGTATATCCTGACTTGACATTGTTGCTATGTTCCTCCCTTTGTAGATAAATAGATTCAGGTATGTAAGCACTGCCATTTTGATTCTTGTGTGTCTTCCTCAGCCATCCAAGCCTGTTTAACTGTTAAGTTCAGTCACTCAGTCATGTCTGACTCTTTGCGACCCCATGGACTGTAGCCCGCCAGGCTACTCTGTTCATGGGATTCTCCAGGCAAGAATGCTGAAAATCCCACCCATAAGTGAAGTGACACACAATTTTAGTTATTGTGGAAATAATAATGCACGATAAAGGACAAATTTTTTTTAAAAACCTGTTTTATTAGGAATTGTATGATTTCAGATAGTGATAAAACTACCTGAAGGGAATAAAATATGGTAGTAGAATTGGGAGTTACTGGAAATGGGGAGAAGCTAACTATGGTGTTTAGTGAAAGCTTCTAAGAGAATGAGTCATTGTAGTAAATCATTAAGATAGAAAGAAAAAAAAAAAGATACAACAGTAATGCCAAGATCTGGGATAAAGGTGACACCTGTGTAGAAAATTGTAGGAATGAAGACTAATTGATTGCACTTATATTTAGCATTCTGAAAATTGAAACTTCTGCCCATGTTGATCAATAAACTTGATTAAGTTTCAAAGAGAATTACTCTGGCTGAGCAAGAGCGAGCAGGAGGAAGAGATGAGCACCCAGTCAGAGAGCACTGCAGGGACCAGAGCATGTAGGGCCTTGTGATCCATGGCAAGTATTTTGCTTGTCATTTTAGTTGGTATGGGGCTAACTAACCCTGGTGGGTTAGACGGTAGAGAATCTGCCTGCAATGCAGGAGACCTAGGTTCGATCCCTGAGTTGAGAAGATCCCCTGGAGAAGGGAATTGCTACCCACTCCAGTATTCTTGCCAGGAGAATTCCATGGACAAAGGAGCCTGGCAGACTACAGTCCATGGGGTTGCAAAGAGTTGGACACAACTGAGTGACTAAGCACAGCACAGCGCAATAAGAACTACTAATCACTTTTTTCAGGAATTAGGTATGTTTTAAAGGGACTTGGTTCCTTTTCTACTTTCTAAATGATGGGAGTCTCAGTTCAGTTCAGTCACTCAGTCGTGTCCAACTCTTTGCAACCCCATGAATCGCAGCACGCCAGGCCTTCCTGTTCCATCACCAACTCCCAGAGTTTACACAAATTCATGTCCATTGAGTTGGTGATGCCATCCAGCCATCTCATCCTCTGTTGTCTCCTTCTCTTCCTGCCCCCAATCTTTCCCAGCATCAGGGTCTTTTCCAATGAGTCAACTCTTTGCATGAGGTGGCCAAAGTATTGGAGCCTCAAGTTCAGCATCAGTCCTTCCAATGAACACCCATGACTAATCTCCTTTAGGATGGACTGGTTGGATCTCCATGCAGTCCAAGGGACTCTCAAGAGTCTTCTCCAACACCAAAGTTCAAAAGCATCAATTCTTGGGCACTCAGTTTTCTTCACAGTCCAACCCTCACATCCATACATGACCACTGGAAAAACCATAGCCTTGACTAGACGGACCTTAGTTGGCAAAGTAATGTCTCTGCTTTAATATGCTATCTAGATTGGTCATAACTTTCCTTCCAAGGAGTAAGTGTCTTTTAATTTCATGGCTGCAGTCACTATCCAGATGCCATGATCTTAGTTTTCTGAATGTTGAGATTTAAGCCAACTTTTTAACTCTCCTCTTTCACTTTCATCAAGAGGCTCTTTAAGTTCCTCTTCACTTTCTGACATAAGGGTGGTGTCATCTGCATATCTGAGGTTATTGATGTCTCAGCTGAACATAAATGTTTCAAAGTTAATATCAAGGAATATTTTACCTTCTTACTTGAAGGACTGCTTTTAAGGGCATTGTAATGACTCTTCGAAAAAGTAGCTTTACAAAAGGTGTGTGAGAAGAGTGTGTTACAAAATTGAGAGAAAGTTATTTTAATTTTGCTTCTTCCAAATATATATATCCCACTAATTCTAAGGAGGACGATTTTCCCCCACACTTTAGCATCTCAGAAGTAGGGTACATCTTTCAGTCAATGATAAAATATAGTTTAACTAGAGTTTTTTCCTTTATTAATGGTCCTTAAAATAATGGTATTTTTGCATTTGATGATATCTTATGTTGAGGAAGTTTATTATATTTCCAGTGGTAAATGACATAATTCAGAAAAGTCCTAAAGGTAAAAGAAAGCATAATTTACCACTTGATTATACATTAGACTAATGGGTGGATTTAATTTTTTTTTTTTTTTCGAATCAGCAGGTTCTTGCTGTGTTTTATTTCTATTGTTCTTGGATAGGGGAAAACTCCAGAAATTTTTCAGTTGAATACTCTTATTTTGTAAGGTGGAAAATTTGTTTTCTATAAAAATATGATGACAAAATTGCAGTTTTGCAACACCTTTTCAGTTTTGTTTTGTCTTTTAAAAGAGAAATGGTAGAGGGCAGATTGTCTCTGATTAGCTAGATACTATTTGAAGTCCCCGAACTTCTACTTAACAGGTAGATGAATTATGTCCATAGATATGATAATTTGTCTAAAGTTATATAAGAAGTCAGTGGTAGAACAATATTTCTTTATGTGAACAGTGTTATTTTCCATGAAAACATTAGGTATCCCTTTGAAAAAACATTTTGAAAAACTGGTAGACAGAATTATTAGTGAAGGCACACTTATGCTTTTAAAAATTTGGAATATCTCAAACTTTATGCTGTGAAACAATAATATCAACTGAGATTTTACTAGGTGATCTGAAAAGTAATTTCTGTGATCAAAACATTTATCAAATGGGGAGATTTTTAAATTTAATTTGTTACTCTTAGTTTCTGTTTCAGGAGTTTCTTTTTTATATATAGGTATGCAGCAGCACCCTGCTTATTTAACTTATATGCAGAGTACATCATGAGGAACGCTGGGCTGGAAGAAGCACAAGCTGGAATCAAGATTGCTGGGAGAAATATCAATAACCTCAGATATGCAGATGACACCACCCTTATGGCAGAAAGTGAAGAGGAACTCAAAAGCCTCTTGATGAAAGTGAAAGAGGAGAGTGAAAAGGTTGGCTTGAAGCTCAACAATCAGAAAACGAAGATCATGGCATCTGGTCCCATCACTTCATGGGAAATAGATGGGGAAACAGTGGAAACAGTGTCAGACTTTATTTTTTTGGGCTCCAAAATCACTGCAGATGCTGATTGCAGCCAGGAAATTAAAAGACGCTTACTCCTTGGAAGGAAAGTTATGACCAATCTAGACGCTACTGCTACTGCTGTCACTTCAGTCGTGTCCGACTCTGTGTGACCCCATAGATGGAAGCCCACCAGGCTCCCCCGTCCCTGGGATTCTCCAAGCAAGAACACTGGAGTGGGTTGCCATTTCCTTCTCCAATGCGTGAAAGTGAAAAGTGAAAGTGAAGTCGCTCAGTCGTGTCCGACCCTTAGCGACCCCACGGACTGCAGCCTACCAGGCTGCTCCATCCATGGGATTTTCTAGGCAAGAGTACTGGAGTGGCTTGCCATTGCCTTCTCAGATGACCAACCTAGATAGCATATTAAAAAGCAGAGACATTACTTTGCCAACAAAGGTCTGTCTGGTCAAGGCTATGGTTTTTCCTGTGGTCATGTGTGGATGTGAGAGTTGGACTGTGAAGAAAGCTGATCGCCGAAGAATTGATGCTTTTGAATTGTGGTGCTGGAGAAGACTCTTGAGAGTCCCTTGGACTGTAAGGAGATCCAACCAGTCCATTCTAAAGGAGATCAATCCTGGGTGTTCATTAGAAGGACTGATGCTAAAACTGAAACTGCAATACTTTGGCCACCTCATGCGACGAGTTGACTCACTGGAAAAGAGTCTGATGCTAGGAGGGATTGGGGGTGGGAAGAGACGGGGACGACAGAGAATGAGATGGCTGGATGGCATCACTGACTCGATGGACATGAGTTTGAGTGAACTCCGGGAGTTGGTGATGGACAGGGAGGCCTGGCGTGCTGTGATTCATGGGGTCGCGGAGAGTCGGACACGACTGAGCGACTGAACTGAACTGAACTGAACTGAGGGGTGGGGATGATTAAATCTGGAGGGTGGAACCCTCATAAATGGGATTAATGTCCTTATAAAACAGATGGAGCTCTCATCTTTTCTGCTGTGTGAGGATATAAAGGAGAGATAGCCTTCTATGAATAAAGAGGCAGGCCCTCACCAGACACTGAATCTGCTGGTGGCTTGACCTTAGACTTCTCAGCTCCTAGACTGTGAGAAATAAATGTTTAATGTTTAAGCCACCTTGTTTATGATATTTTTGTTTTAGCAACTTGCATGGACTAAGACAGTTATCCTAATATGGTTTGCTTTCCAACTGAGATGTAAAGTTAGAGGTTAGGATGGTTAGAGGAGAGAGGAAGTACTGGCAGAACAAATGCAGGCACCATGAAGTAGCCTCTACAGAACAAACAATGGTGGTATCCTGTGACCACACGAACAGCAAGTCCTGAAATCTATAAATTTTAATCTACACTGCAACTCTTTGGGGCCTTTGTGAAACATAGGTTAAGTTTAAATGGCTACTCACTGGTTGTATAATTTCCGATTATCAAAATGTAAATTTTTAAAATATGTTTTTGTTAAATATGGGACTTGTTTGGCAACTAGGAAGAAAAAATATATAAAAATATGTATAAAATGAAAACATTATGAAATATTATTGTTACTTGAGCCTGGTTATGTTCCTGAAAACTGACATTACATAGTGAAGCTAACTATAGCTGAGAATTTCATAATAAATACAAGTGAAATACATCCTTTTAATAATATTGGAGAACATTATTAATAAAGTAAGACTACTTCATCATAAGTGACAAAGTTATAAATGATAATGGGAGTATAATTAACATTAATTTCTAACTTTGCCAACAACTTTCTTCCTACAGTGTTTCAAATGTTATGGATTTCGTTAGTTTTTCAGCTTTGGTGGCATGCCTGCTTGAGGGTAAAATGCCAATTTTTCCAAGACTTAAAATGTTTAGGAAATTCAGTCTTTAGGCAAGATAGTTTATTTTGTAATACATTTGGCTCTGCTTCTGACTTAGAGTGCTCCTTTGGTATGCTTAGTCTTACAAATGTCTTCTTGATGTCTGGTATGTAAAGTTTGCTTATGCCTCATTTCAGGAACAAGGGAAAGCCTTGCATGAATGTAACTAGTTTGATTAGAAAAAATGCAGAAGACCAGATATGCATTTTGTCCTTCATTCCTTTTTTGTCCTCTCTCTCTGTTTTCTTGCTTTCTGTAATATGGTTTAATTAGTCAATCCTGAAGTGCAATAAAACTGTCTACTGTGATCTCTCAATATGAAAAGGACAGGCCCGAATGGAGAAGAGGGTAAAGCTCATGTGACTCTCATCCTAAAAATGTCCAGATGCTTCTGAGAGGCTTCTAATTGTTCTTTCATGTATTTTCTTTGTTAAAGATTTATTATTATCCTATTCAACTTTCACAGCAGAATGTGGCAGCATTATGACCAAAAAAAGTTCATAAACTAATAAACAAAAATTCCTATTCATTTTTCAACTTTAAAATCAAATATTCGAGGAAAAAACACTTTCATGCTTTAGATAATTACCGTTTGTTCTTGCTTAAACTATTGCTGACTTTGCACTGAGGAACAGGATGAAAGGACAGTTTATTCTGGCAGTCTTTTCTACCCTGCAGTCTCATGCAGTTGGGAGAAATCTCTAATATTCACTTCTTCAGTTCATTTCAGTTCAGTGTTAATATGATCTGGGTCGTTGGACTCTTTAATCAATAGAAATTGATGAGGCCAGGTGAGAAATTCAGGCAAGGCTTTATTGGGACTCATGCTGCTGCAGGAGGGAGTGAAAACAAGAAACAGGTGACCTTGGTTGCTCTCTGGGGAGGGCAGGCTGGTTCCTTAAATGGGGTAAAAGTAGGGGCATATCGGTGGGTCAGGTTAGACGGGTAGCCAAGTGGTCTGCCCACCCCTTAATGATGTTGAATGCAGGGATCATGGCAGTATCGTCCCTGCTTCTGCTCCTGGAAACTCAGAAGTGGCAGTTGGTTTGTGGCCTTTTTGTATCTTGTTGTGCTTTGTATTCTGTTGCTAGGGGAGACTTTTGTCCAGGAATAAGTATAAGCACTTTGGTAAAGGGTACCAGGTCCCAACCCAGCTCACTATAGTTTAATTTAAATTAGTTCAGTTTTCCAACAGTATATTAGAAACCATGTAGAAGGGAACGATGAACAAGTTGAGTCCAATATAAAAAACATTGTGATGTTTTAGTCCAATAGATGTTTGTGGACATCTATTTTCCAAACATTGTTGTCTTGGTAACTATACCTGTTTTCCCTCCAGGGGATCACGCGTTCTTCCCTTTTGTCTCCTTTGTTTCCAGTGGCGTTTACTCCATCCACAAAGACCTAACCTACACAGCATATTGCATTGTTCTGGCTACTATGGTGGGTTTAAGGAAAACCATCAAAGCCATTAGAACGATGGAGCAAAATGACAGGGAAAAATCTCATTGTTTTTGTTTGGCTTTGAACCTGGGCATTTCAAACATTTCTCTCCAAAACTATTTGAGAATAAAACAGATAGGAGAAATGCAGTGGAGAAACACAGTAACCAGTTTCTTGTAATATAGTTTGAGCTATGGGTTCAGCCAAGACCTGAGATTTTAGATGAAGTCCACGATTCTGGAATGTTCACTTTTTTCTGCTGAAGTTAGTTTCAGCTGGGTTTCTTTTACTTACCAAGCAACATATTTTAAGAGATACACTAGATATAAAAACAGTGAAGCAATTTATACAGGAAAAAGTCAGTATCAAGAGGGATTAATAATTTTTTTCTTGAAAATCAAGAATATTGAGCTCAAACACATCTATTTTGTAGACAATTTATATGGGGATCTTGTTTATCTTAATTCAATTTGACAGTCTGTGTCTATTAATGGGCATATTTAGATTACTTTCATTATGGTGATTATTAATACAGTTAGATTAATATCTACTCAATCTCTGTAACTGTATATCAGGTAAAAGGATTTTAGTGTGAGGATTATTTTTATCTGACTAGGAGTTAGACCATGTTTATTGGTTGCTGTGATTGTATTGTCAGAGCCTACAATTTATTCTAATGTTTCTGTCTCTGATTCATCTGTTGTTTTTGAGTTTTTCTAGAGGTTCTTTGGACTTCCCTGGTGGCTCAGACAGTAAAGCGTCTGCCTACAATGTGGAAGATCTGGGTTCAATTCCTGGGTTGGGAATATCTCCTGATGGAAAATCCCATGGACAGAGGAGCTTGGATTCTTTAAAAAGGTCTGAGGCTTACCGTTCTTTCAGCTTCAATCGCTTATTATTACATGAGCCCTGATGATATAACAGTAAACTGTAGAAGGAGGAGAAGTGTTCAATAGTCCTATGATTGGGCATCAGTCTTTAATAAACCTGAATTGGGTATTTTTCTTTCCCAGGTTGGTTAATCTTTGGTTAAAAACCCCAGTTGGTTTAGTCTCTGGTAAAGTACGTTTCTTTGAGGAAAGAAGGGGGAGCTCTGTGTGTACTTCAAAAGGGTACTTTTTCCCTCCTTCTGCATAAAGTACAAAGAGATTTCTCTCCAATGTTTACAGTGGCAAAAATAGGCTTCCTGTAGGTAAAACTCACAAGAAGGTGTGTGGAGAGGCTAATACTGGCCCTCTGCAGAGTTTTTGACTCCCAAGCTCATCTACACTGAGCCTGCAACAATTCACCAATTACAATCTAAAGTCGTCTTACCAATGTCTCCACCTCTGAGAGCTGACCCTAGGTGCTGGGACTACCCCTGAGTTTTATTCCTGGTAAGCTGTGATTCTCTGTTTTTGTTTATTTGTCTGTCCAGATTCTGGGCAATAGATTCTGAGAAATAGAATTCAATCTATTGAATTGATTCAGTTCAATCTAAAAATAGATTCAATCTATTTTCAATAGATTCCTCATTTCTCTGATGCATCTATGAAGACCGGTCGATTTCAGTTTATCTTTTTTCTTTCTTCCAGGCCTGAGTGATGACTTCTGAGCTGTTTACATGTTGGTCCAGAAAGTAGAAGTCCTCATCCACTCTCTTTCCAACTGTGCTGCTGCTGCTGCTGCTGCTGCTGCTAAGTCGCTTCTGTCGTGTCCGACTCTGTGGGACCCCATAGACGGCAGCCCACCAGGCTTCTCTGTTCCTGGGATTCTCCAGGCAAGAATACTGGAGTGTGTTGCCATTTCCTTCTCCAATGCGTGCATGCATGCTAAATCGCTTCAGTTGTGTCCAACTCTGTGCGACCCCATGGACAGTAGCCCGCCAGGCTCCTCTGTTCCTGGGATTCTCAGGCAAGAATACCGAAGTGGGTTGCCATTTCCTTCTCCAGGTTTCAACTGTGAGTTTTTCTTAATTATTTTCAGAAGCTTCGAAGGAGTCCTGGTCTTAAAAATCTTCATGGTGGAAGATTATGTTACCAAAAGAAGCTTTACTTTGTGTGAGCCTTAAGGGTAAATCTAGATTAATATTCACTGAACATTATTATGTGCCAGGCAGCTTGGGAGGTGTTTTCACATGTTTTTTTTGGTGTGCATTTTGTGGTGCTCATATGAGGCTGCATAGAACTTAACAGGTCTGATTCCCAACTGGATCTCCTGGATTTGAATCCTAGCTCCAGTAGTTACTGTTGAGTAGGCCCTTGGCAAGTTTCTCAGCCTCTCTGTGTCTCAATTTTTCTACCTATGAAGGCAAATAGTGCCTGTTTTGAGAATTAAGTTAAATGATAGCATTATAATTGTTATTAGGACACAATGTGTCCTAATTCTTGCTTTGCTTCTGTCATTTAACAATTCATTTTTTGCCTGTTCAAAAATTTTCTTTATAAAGGTTTTTTGAAAGTTTTGTCACTGAAAGCAGCCTAATATACTCCTTCTACTCATTGTGATCATTTAAATAACAACTAGTATGCTCTATTTCCTTTGAAAATTAAAAATAAAATGCAAAGAGTGAAATCTTAGTTGTATATACAAGAAATTTGCCATGTTTTGTAAAAGCGTATGTGGGAAAATTTTCTATATTGCTAGAGAAAGTCATTTTGGTATCATGTAATGGTATGGTGTCATGTATGGTTCCCTGGAGGAGCAAATGGCAACCTGCTAGAGTACTCTTGTCTGGAAAATTCCATGGACAGAAGAGCCTGGCAGGTTACAGTCCATGGGGTTACAGAGAGTCAGATATGACTGAGCACCCAGTGGCATGGTGATTGCACATTCATTATTCAGTTGAGCTTTTATCAGTTTAAGCAGAACACACATTTCTTTTAAAGCCGCAAAGTGGCATGCTAATGACTATTCAGTGTTATTAATCAGGATATGTGCTATGTTGGCAAGCAGATATGCCACTGGACATTAAAAGAGTTGACTAAATCAGCAATCCAATCTTAGACTCTAGCTCAGTTCAGTTCAGTTCAGTTCAGTCGCTCAGTGGTGTCTGACTCTCCGCGACCCCATGAATCACAACACGCCAGGCCTCCCTGTCCATCACCAACTCCCGGAGTTCACTCAAACTCATGTCCACAGAGTCGGTGATGCCATCCAGCCATCTCATTCTCGGTCGTCCCCTTCTCCTCCCACCCCCAACCTTTCCCAGCATCAGAGTCTTTTCCACTGAGTCAACTCGTCGTATGAGGTGGCCAAAGTATTGCAGTTTCAGCTTTAGCATCAGTCCTTCCAATGAACACCCAGGATTGATCTCCCTTAGAATGGACAGGTTGGATCTCCTTGCAGTCCAAGGGACTCTCAAGAGTCTTCTCCAACACCACAGTTCAAAAGCATCAATTCTTCGGTGATCAGCTTTCTTCACAGTCCAACTCTCACATCATACATGACCACGGGAAAAACCATAGCCTTGACTAGACAGACCTTTGTTGGCAAAGTAATGTCTCCGCTTTTTAATACACTATCAAGGTTGGTCATAACTTTCCTTCCAAGGAGTAAGCGTCTTTTAATTTCCTGGCTGCAATCAGCATCTGCTGTGATTTTGGAGCCCCCCAAAATAAAGTCTGACACCGTTTCCACTGTTTCCCCATCTATTTCCCATGAAGTGATGGGACCAGATGCCATGATCTTTGTTTCCTGAATGTTGAGCTTCAAGCCACCTTTTCACTCTCCTCTTTCACTTTCATCAAGAGGCTTTTTAATTCCTCTTCACTTTCTGCCATAAGGGTAGTGTCATCTGCATATCTGAGGTTATTGATATTTCTCCCAGCAATCTTGATTCCAGCTTGTGCTTCTTCCAGCCCAGCGTTCCTCATGATGTACTCTGCAAATAAATTAAATAAGCAAGGTGACAATATACAGCCTTGACGTACTTCTTTTCCTATTTGGAACCAGTCTGACCTGTATGCAGGTCAGGAAGCAACAGTCAGAACTGTACATGGAACAACAGACTGGTTCCAAATAGGAAAAGGAGTACGTCAAGACTCTAGCTACAAGATCTTAAAAAACAACAAAGAACAAGAGATGTTTATAGATTAGTTTATTTATATACTATTTTATAAAATATAAACATATATTAAAATTTTTTATTTTGATCCTCATATTATATAACATGGAATACATTATTTCAGTAATAAGAGCCTAAAGTGGTAATGTTAATGATAAAGAAACCATTGTTAGTTTCAAAATTGAGCTATTATCAAAGAAGGAAGTATGTGGGACTACACTATTGAAATCATCCCCAAATTTAATGTTGTTGTCATTGATGCTGTGAAAGATTGAGATGTTGTATGTGTTTTCCATCGTCGGATTAGTGAGGTTATTGTGTTTTAATATCTTAAAAAATATGTTTCAATATCTTATAAATGCTGAAATTATTAATTTTTTATGCTTAGCCTTTATTTGAGAGGGCAGATGGTGATTGCAGCCATGAAATTAAAAGACGCTTACTCCTTGGAAGGAAAGCTATGACCAACCTACATAGCATATTAAAAAGCAGAGACATTACTTTGCCAGCCAAGGTCCATCTAGTCAAGGCTATGGTTTTTCCCGTGGTCATGTATGGATGTGAGAGTTGGACTGTGAAGAAAGCTGAAAGCCAAAGAATTGATGCTTTTGAACTGTGGTGTTGGAGAAGACTCTTGAGAGTCCCTTGGACTGCAAGGAGATCCAACCAGTCCATTCCAAAGGAGATCAATCTTGGGTATTCATTGGAAGGACTGATACTAAAGCTGAAACTCCAATACTTTGGCCACCTCATGCGACAAGTTGACTCACTGGAAAAGACTCTGATGCTGGGAGGGATTGGGGGTGGGAAGAGACGGGGATGACAGAGAATGAGATGGCTGGATGGCATCACCGACTCAGTGGACATGAGTTTGAGTGAACTCTGGGAGTTGGTGATGGACAGGGAGGCCTGGCGTGCTGTGATTCATGGGGTTGCAAAGAGTCGGACACGACTGAGCGACTGAACTGAACTGAATATATACTTAATTGTTGGTGTGTGCTTCATATTTGTTTTCTCAATATACAGTCACAGCAGACAAGCTCCATTGTTTACCCACATTTTAGCAATGAGACGGAGGCTCATGGAGGTTAGATTTATACAACTAGTATAAATGAAAGACCAGACACAGAATCAATATAGTATGACTTAAAATTTTTTGTTCTTTCCACCACATCACAGTGCCAGATATCTGAAGTATTATATCATTTCATGGTTTATGGATTCTTTGAAATTATCAGTTCAGCCATCCCTCTGATACCCAGTTTAGAATCTCTCAGCCAAGAACCTTTTAAATCCAACTATTGCTAAAGTAACACCAACATCAGGAAGTGAACATCTCTCCAGAGACAACACTCATAAAGGAGGATAAAGAACATATCTATAAAGCTTATTTTGTTTTCTTCTAAAACTAACTGACCCAGGCTAATTTAAATTGGTATCTATTGTATCCTTAGCATTTATTCAAACCATGTGAATTCATTACTTGCCCTGTGGCTCAGACAATAAGAATCTGTCTGCAATGCAGGAGACCTGGTTTCAGTTCCTGAGTCGGTAAGATCCCCCTGAGAAGGGAATGGCACTCCACTCCAGTATGCTTGCCTGGAGAATTCCATGGGTAAGAGGAGCCTGTCAAGCTACAGTCCATGGGTTCGCAAAGAGTTGGACACTACTGAGTGAATAACACTATCCTGCTATCTAAACCGTGTCTAAAGGGAGTGAAGGGCATTGACTCTGTTTGCCACTAGGACATATTAGTTTACTTCTGATAGAAAAGTCTCATAGCAGATAATGTTCTTTGGTTTTTCTTCTGAAGGCAAGGAAAAAAGAATGGTTAAAATGGAACAAATCTGGAATTCTAGTTAGAAGAAGGATTTTTTTCCTCCTTGTCAAACTATCTTAAAGAGTTTATAAATTCAGAAATACTTATGTTAGCAAAAAAGAACTCATATTAAGGCAAACTGTTGGAAAACCAACAGAGAGGTAAATACTAATATATTAAATAGTATGATAAAATCATTCCTTTGTTTTATTAGCACACTCAGCAATCTTGTTTCCTCTTTCATGAAGCTTTTAAAGTCATACTTCCTCCACTAAGTGTTCCCTAAACTCATAAGATGGTCAGCATATCCTATTTAGCTGTCAAATTATAATAGTTTCTTATTTGTTGTATTTCAAGATCCTCTCTCTTAACAAGTATAAAGTATAAATAAGTTATATTTGTTTATTTACTCATTCATTATTCAACTGATTCCTATTCATTTTGAGTCTGTCATTTTTGTTTATTACATATTTTAATATACACACAGAATGAGGGAGTGAGAAAAAAAATAATGGCGAGAGAAAAATAAAAGGATTTTTTGAGGTTATTTTAAGGAATTGCCTCAGGTTATTGTGGAGGCCGATACATGCAAAGTCTTTAGGACAGCACAGCAAAGTGGAGACCCCAGAGAGTTGCCGTTCCGGTCCATAGGCATTTGGCTCTTAGGATTCCCCTATTTGGGGGAAAGTCAGTGTTTTTTACTTAAGGACTTCAACTGAATGGATGAGGCCCACATTATGAAGGATGATTTGCTATACTCAGTCCACTAATTGAAATGTTAATCCCATCAGCCGTAAAAAATGAAGAAATCTCACCACTTTTGACAACATGGATGGACCTTGAATACATTATGCTAAGTGAAATGTCAGACAAAGACAAATCTCACTAGTATTTGTAATTCAAAAAAAATAAATAAAAACAAACAGACTCATACAAAAAGAGATCAAACTTGTGGTTACCAGAGGTGAAGGGAGGGTAGTGGAGGGGGAATTGGAGGAAGGTGGTCAAAAGGTACACAGTTCCATCTATAAGACAAATGAAAGGTTTAAAATACAATATGATGATTATCGTTAACACTGTTATATGATATGTAGACAAGATGTTGAGAGTAAACCATAAGTATTCTCACCTCCAAAATAGTTTTCCTTTTCTTTTTATTTTATCTGTGAGATGGTAGATGATAACTGAATCTATTGTAGCAATTATTTCACAATAAATGTAAAATTAGATCATCATGCTGTGTGTCTCAAAGTTTATACCATGATATATGTCAATTATTTCTCAAAGAAACTGAAAACAATGTTACTCTCATCCTAAAATCTTCAAATAAATATTTAGAATACTGTTTTACAAATTAATCTGAGAGTTGTGGTCTAGTCAAGTAGTTAGACAAAAGTGAAGGAAAAAAATTGGACACTAAATATATATATATTTATGTATTTGCTTATCAGTTCAGTTCAGTCACTCAGTTGTGTATGACTCTTTGCAATCATGTGGACTGCAGCATGCCAGGCTTCCCTATCCATCACCAATTCCTGGCACTTACTCAAACTCATGACCATCGAATCTGTGATGCCATCCAACCATCTCATCCTCTGTTGTCCCCTTCTCCTCCTGCCTTCAATCTTTCCCAGAATCAGGGTATTTTCCAAGGAGTTAGTTCTTCACATCAGGTGGCCAAAGTATTGAAGTTTCAGCTTCAGCATCAGTCCTATCAATGAGTATTCAGGATTGATTTCCTTTAGATGGACTGGTTGGATCTCCTTGCAGTTCAAGGGACTCTCAAGAGTCTTCTGCAACACCACAGTTCAAAACCATCAATTCTTCAATGCTTAGCTTTCTTTATAGTCCAAATATCACATCCATACATGACTACTGGAAAAACCATAGCTTTGACTAGATGAGCCTTTGTTAGCAAAGTAATGTCTCCGCTTTTTAATATGCTGTCTAGGTTAGTCATAGCTTTTCTTCAAAAAAGCAAGTGTCTTTTAATTTCATGGCTGCAGTCATCATCTGCAGTGATTCTGGAGCCCCAAAGATAAAGTCTGTCACTGTTTCCATTGTTTCCCCATGTATTTGCTATGAAGTGATTGGGACCGGATGCCATGATATTAGTTTTCTGAATGTTGAGTTTTAAGCCAACTTTTTCACTCTCCTCTTTTAATCAAGAGGCCCTTTAGTTCTTCACTTTCACCATAAAGGTGGTGTTCTCTGCATATCTGAGGTTACTGATATTACTCTTGGCAATCTTGATTCCAGCCTATGCTTCATCCAGCCTGACATTTCTCATGATGTACTCTGCATTTAAGTTAAATAAGCAGGGTGACAGTATACAGCCTTGACATACTCCTTTCCTTATTTGGAACCAGTCTGCTGTTCCATGTCCAGTTCTAACTGTGGTTTCTTGACCTGCATACAGATTTCTCAAGAGGTAGATCAGGTGGTCTGTTATTCCATCTCTTGAGGAATATTCCACAGTTTGTTGTGATCCACACAGTCAAATGCTTGGGGGTAGTCAATAAAGCAGAAGTAGATGTTTTTCTGGAAGCCTCTTGCTTTTTCAGTGATCCAACGGATATTGGCAATTTGATCTCTGGTTCCTCTGCCTTTTCTAAATCCAACTTGGACAGCTGGAAGTTCATGGTTCACGTATTGTTGAATCCTGCCTTGGAGAATTTTGATCATTACTTTGCTAACGTATGCGATGTGTGCAATTGTGCAGTAGTTTGAACATTCTTTTGAACATTCTTTGGCATTTTCTTTCTTTGGGGTTGGAATGAAAACTGACCTTTTCCAGTCCTATGGCCACTGCTGAGTTTTCCAAATTTGCTGGCATATTGAGTGCAGCACTTTCACAGCATCAACTTTTAGGATTTGAAATAGCTTAACTGGAACTCCATCACCTCCACTTTCTTTGTTCACAGTGATGCTTCCTAAGGCCCACTTGACTTTGCATTCCAGGATGTCTGGCTCTAGGTGAGTGATCACACCATCGTGGTAATCTGGGTCATGAAGATCCTTTTTGTATAGTTCTTCTGTGTATTCTTGCCACCTCTTCTTAATATCTTATGCTTCTGTTACATCCATACCATTTCTGTCCTTTATTGTGCTCATCTTTGCATGAGATATTCCCTTGGTATCTCTATTTTTTTTTTTTTAAGAGATCTGTAGTCTTTCCCATTTTATTGTTTTTCTCTAATTCTTTGCATTGATCACTGTGGAAGCCTTTCTTATCTCTCCTTGCTATTCTTTGGAACTCTGCATTCAAATGCATATATCTTTTCTTTTATTCTTTGCCTTTTGCTTCTCTTCTTTTCACAGCTATTTGTAAGGCCTCCTCAGACAACCATTTTGCATTTCTTTTTCTTGGGGATGGACTTGATTACTGCCTCCTACACAATGTCATGAACCTCTGTCGATAGTTCTTCAGGCACTCTTTGAATCAGATCTAATCCCTTGAATCTATTTCTCACTTCCACTGTATAATTGTAACAGATTTGATCTAGGTCATACCTGAATTGTCTAGTAGTTTTCTCTACTTTCTTCAATTTCAGTCTGAATTTGGCAATAAGGAGTTCATGATCAGAGTTGGCTCCTGGTCTTGTTTTTGCTGAGTGTATAGAGCTTCTCCATCTTTGGCTGCAAAGAATATAGTCAGTCTGATTTTGGTATTGACCAATTGGTGATGTCCATGTGTAGGGTCTTCTCTTGTGTTATTGGAAGAGTTACTTGTTATGACCAGTGTGTTCTCTTTGGCAAAACTTTGTTAGCTTTTGATCTCCTTTGTTTTGCATGTTACTCCAAGGCCAAACTTGCATGTTACTCCAGGTATCTCTTGAATTCCTACTTTTGTGTTCCAGTCCCATATAATGAAAATGACATCTTTTGGGGCTATTTGTTCTAGAAGGTCTTGTAGGTCTTCATAAAACCATTCAACTTCAGCTTCTTCAGCATTATTGGTCGGGACATAGAGTTGGGTTACTGTGATACTGAATGATTTGCCTTGGAAACAAACAGACATCATTCTGTCATTTTTGAGATTGCATCCACATACTGCATTTTGGACCCTTTTGTTGACTATAATGGCTACCCCATTTCTTTGAGTATTTGTATATAATTATATATATGTGCATATTATGTATCGGAGAAGGCAATGGCAAGCCACTCCAGTACTATTGCCTAGAAAATCCCATGGATGGAGGAGCCTGGTTGGCTGTAGTCTGTGGGGTCGCTAAGGGTCGGACACGACTGAGCGACTTCACTTTCACTTTTCACTTTCACACATTGGAGAAGGAAATGGCAACCCACTCCAGTGTTCTTGCCTGGAGAATCCCAGGGATGGGGGAGCCTGGTGGGCTTCCGTCTATGGGGTCACACAGAGTCGGACACGACTGAAGTGACTTAGCAGCAGTAGCAGCAGCATATTATGTATACATATGAAATTAAAATTTTAAAAATAATGTTTGGGATAAAAGCTAGATTAGTTATTCTTGAAATAAGAAATAATGACTTTTGAGACAGTCACCCAGACACTGCACACAAATAACAATTATGAGAGGATAGTTTGACGACATTGAGGATATACTGTGAGACATATCCTCAAGAAAACAAACTTACCTTGCTGAGCTTCACTGAGAGAACTTTTTAAAAGATCCACATCAACCAAATGTAATGGGGGAGTAAAATTTTTAAGCATACTATCTTGATTCAATTACCTACTTACAGAGGATGAGATGGTTGGATGGCATCACTGATGAAATGGACATGAACTTGGGCAAACTCTGGGAGATGGTGAAAGTGAAAGAAAGTGAAAGTGAAGTCGCGTCTGACTCTTTGCAACCCTATGGACTGTGGCCCACCAGGCTCCTCTGTCCATGGGATTCTCCAGGCAAGAATACTGGACTGGGTTGCCATTTCCTT
This sequence comes from Moschus berezovskii, assembly GCF_049115385.1. Lineage (NCBI taxonomy): Eukaryota > Metazoa > Chordata > Mammalia > Artiodactyla > Moschidae > Moschus > Moschus berezovskii. The sequence continues at coordinate 53,281,033 of NC_142461.1, forward strand.
CTCCAGGGGATCGTCCCGACCCAGGGATTGAACCTAGGTCTCCCTCATTGCAGGCAGACGCTTTAACCTCTGAGCCACCAGGGGAGCCCTGGGAGATGGTGAAGGACAGGGGATCCTGACATGCTGCAGTCCATGGGGTAGCGAAGAGTTGGACACGACTTGGCGACTGAACAACAAAACGTGTTATTTAAGAATTAATTAATTAAGAAGTAGCAACAATAAGGTGAAAAATAGATGGATTTCTTCTGACTCAAATTAAGGATTTTGGTTTAACATAAACACTGTGGATGGAGATAATGGGTAATCAAAAGCTGAAAGAGAACACTGTCACTGTATTAAACCAGCACTGAGTTAGTAGAATAAAGAAGGAGATCTTGAAAAATCAATAAATGAAGGACAAGAAATCCAAGAAAAAAATTGAAAAAAGATACAAACATAATTTCCAGAAAGGAAAACACAAATGACTAGCAAGTATATTAATGAATATTTAAACTCATAAATAATTGGAAAAATTAAAATGCTTAAAAAGGTGATACCTGTTTACAGTCATTGGATTAGCAGGAATTAAATAGTTATATAGTGTCAGTTTTGGAAAACTGAACGCTTCATGCAGAATTTGTGGAAGTTCATGGGGTTGCGGAGAGTCGGACACGACTGAGCGACTGAACTGAACTGATACACTGCTTTGGCCATCCTAGAGTGTAACACTTCAGTACATTGTCAGATTATTTGTATTTATGCTGTGTATACATTTATTTCATACCTAGCTGTATATATCACAAACAGGGCCATAGAAAGTCAATTATAATGAAGTGGGGAGTTGAAAGTGATCTTTATGCTCCCAAAGCAGATTGTATAAATAAAATATAGTGGATGTGTGCTATGGATCTCTAAAATAATTAGAAACAGCAAGCTAGGTATAAACTCAGCAGTACCAATAATTTTTAAGAACACAGTGCTTAATGAATAGAGTAAGAAACAGAATGTGGTCTTAACACAATAAAATTTATGTGCATTTAAAATATTCTCACAGAAAATCCTGGCATATTTTTAAACGGTGTATAAAACTCAAGAGCACACATTCAGTACAGTAGAGTATTTGCTTTTGGAAGAATCAATTAAGAACAAAGAATGGGTTTTTAAAAAGGATAATTAAAATGAGAGGTGCCTTACACAGAACCGTAATATAGTTTTCCAGATCGTATATGTATTTTTCTGCATATCTGAGAGAATAATAATAATGAAAATATCAGGATAATAGTAATAGTGTCAGTTACTATATTTTTATCAGTAGAGAAAAAAATGTTATCAATTGGAAACTGTACCTAGTTTGAGAATTGTTAACAGACAGTTAAAGTGTGTATGGACAAAGCAAGGATGTCCACTGTCTTCTCTACTACTTAACATTGTTTTGAATTTATTAGCCAATATAATCATATAAGAGAAATCAATTAGAAAAAATTAGAAAGGTAGTAAGACTTTGTTTTCAGATGATCTGATTGTAAAACTAGAAAACGAAAGGGGAAAAATGATAAACTTAACCCAAGTTAAAACTACTCATTATCTTAGCAGAATATAAAATTAACCTAAAATATATATAGCCTGTGACTTCTGGGTGCTGATCTGTCATCTCAAATCTTAGACTTGATTAAAATTTAGAACTTCTGCTCTGTGAAAACCACTATTAAGGAAATTAAAGTTCAAGCTCAGACTGAGAAAAGATACTTGAAAACATAAATAATAAAGAACTTGGGTCCAAAATAAAGAACTGTTAAAACTAAAAAATAAAAAACAAAGAATTCACAATTTAAAAATGAATAAAAGATCTGAATAGACATCTCACTAAAGATACATGGATGATTAATAAGTGTATGAAAAAGCACCTCATCATTGCAAATTAAAACAGCAGTAAGCTACCATAGCACTCCTATGATGGTGGTGGTGGTTTAGTTGCTAAGTCATGTCTGATTCTTGTGACCCCATATACTGTAGCCTACCAGGCTCCTCTGTCTGTGGCATTGCCCAGGCAAGACTACTAGAATGGGTTGTCACTTCCTTCTCCAGGGAATCTTCCTGAACCAGGAATTGAATTAGGATCTGCTGCACTGTAGACGGATTCTTTACTGACTGAAGCAACAGGGCAGCCCCAGTACTCCTATTAGAACATCTAAAATCACCCAAGCTAACAATAACTGTTGCTGGTGAGGATGTAGAGCATTCACTGCTGCTAAGAGTACAAAAATACTACTGTTTGGAAGACAGTTTGATAGCTTACCAAAAGATCTAGCAGTCTCTCCTCTAAGTGTTTACCTGGCTGATTTGAAATTTATGTCCACATAAAAATCCGCATGAGAATACTTATAACATCTTTATTCATACAGGCCCCAAACTGAAAGCAACCAAGATTTTCTTCAACTAGTGAATGAATAGAACAAATTGTGGTATATTCATACAGTGGAGTATTATTTAGTGCTGATCCTACAAGGACCACAACATTTTTGAATCATGCTGTCCTATGCTTGAAGAGGCCTCAAGTGATTTTACTGGTCTCTTCATAGCCAAAATTTAATTAGTCACAACCAACCAGACTAGAATTTCAGCTAGTATGAGGATAGCAGAAACTTAACTGAAGCAAAAGCAGTTAGATCCTGTCTACTCACATTCAAGCCGGCTTCTCAGTGGCTTGGCAGTAAAGAATCTGTCTGCAGTGCAGGAGAAACAAGAGACACGAGAGACATGGGTTCGATACCTGGATCAGGAAGATCCCCTGGAGGAGGGCATGGCAACCCTCTGCAGTATTCCTACCTGGAAAATTCCATGGATAGATGAGCCTGATGGGCTACAGTCCATAAGATCACAGAGTCGGACATGACTGAAGGACTTAGCAGGCATGTACATGCAAGCAGATACAAAGGGAAGAGTATAGCCTCCTAAAATATTAAATTTATTTCAAGCTGAGGCTTAGATGCTTATGCATTATGCTTAATTTGACCAAATTAAAGCATACCTTCATTTGCAACTTAAAGTGGAATAGTTTTTTCTTATGATAAAGATGGATAAGCATATTGTTAGATATTAGTGGAACAGTATTTTCAGCACTTTTCATACATAACACAAATTATTAATAGAAGTGTAAGATATTTTGCATGTACCAATAATTGAGCTCCCCAAACTTGAAACGATAATATATGAAATTTTCAGTAACAATAGTGATCTAGTCAACATTATCTAATTATAAAGGCAATAAAGGAGCCTGACAGGCTACAGTCCATAGGATTGCAAGAGTCATACACAACTTAGCAACTAAACAACCACCAAAGGTAATAAAATACAATAATATTAAAACTGACAAAGTCAAAAAGTTTCTTTTGAAACAAACAAGATAGGAGAATGAAATGTTATTAACACCTATATGCCCCATAGTTTTGTGGTACTAATTCACAAATTTTTGCACCATATATTGTAAAACTAGTTTACATTTATATAGTAATAGATATGCATTATATTAGGCCATTATGCTTTTTTATATTACATGAATACTGTTAGATATCCTTTTTTAACCCATTATAAGATCTGTTACATATTTATATAATTGACATATGTTACTTATGATTTAAAACTTTATTAAATAATCTTTCTGACAAGTAGAGTACAGTTTGTTGTTGTTTAGGTACTAAGTCCTGTCCAACTCTTATTGACCCAACGGAATGTAGCCTGCAATGTTCCTCTGTCCATGGGATTTCTCAGACAAGAATACTGGAGTGGGTAGCCATGCACTCCTCTAGGGTATTTTCCTGACCCAGGGGTTGAAACCATGTCTTCTGTATTTTCTGCCTTGGGAGGCAAATTCTAGGGAACTTTCAAGAAAATTAGAGATACAAAGGGAACATGTCGTACAAAGATGGGCACAATAAAAGACAGAAATGGTATGGACCTAACAGAAGCAGAAGATATTAAGCAGAGGTGGCAAGAATACACAGAAGAACTGACCAAAAAATATTTTCATTACCCAGATGATCACAATGGTGTGATCACTCACCTAAAGCCAGACATCCTGGAATGTGAAGTCAAGTAGGCCTTAGGAAGCATCACTACAAACAAAGCAAGTGGAGGTGATGAAATTCCAGTTGAGCTATTTCAAATCCTAAAAGATGATGCTGTGAAACTGCTGCACTCAATATGTCAGAAAATTTGGAAAACTCAGCAGTGGTCACAGGACTGGAAAAGGTCAGTCTTCATTCCAATCCCAAAGAAAAGCAATGCCAAAGAATGCCCAAACTACTGCATAATTGCACTCATCTCACGTGCTAGTAAAGTAATGCTCAAAATTCTCCAAGCCAGGCTTCAGCAATACGTGAACTGTGAACTTCCAGATGTTAAAGTTGGATTTAGAAAAAGCAGAGGAACCAGAGATCAAATTGGCAACATCCACTGGATCATGGAAAAAGCAAGAGAGTTCCAGAAAAACATCTATTTCTGCTTTACTGACGACCCAAAGCCTTTGACTGTGTGGATCACAACAAATTGTGGAAAATTCTAAAAGAGATGGGAGTATCAGAATACCTGATATGCCTCTTGAGAAACCTTTATGCAGGTCAAGAAGCCACAGTTAGAACTGGACATGGAACAACAACTGATTCCAAATAAGAAAAGGTGTATGTCAAGGCTTTATATTATCACCCTGCTTATTTAACTTATATGCAGAGTACATCATGAGAAATGCTGGGCTGGAAGAAACACAAGCTGTAATCAACATTGCCAGGAGAAATATCAATAACCTCAGATATGCAGATGACAACACCCTTATGGCAGAAAGTGAAGAACTAAAGAGTCTCTTAATGAAAGTGAAAGAGGAGAGCGAAAAATTTCCTTAAAGCTCAACATTCAGAAAACTAAGATCATGGCATCTGGTCCCATCACTTCATGGGAAATAAATGGGGAAACAGTGGAAACAGTGACAGACTTTATTTTTTTGTGCTCCAAAATCACTGCAGATGGTGACTGAAGCCATTAATTTAAAAGACACTTTCTCTTTGCAAGTAAAGCTATGACCAACCTAGACAACATATTAAAAAGCAGAGACATTACTTTGTCCACAAAGGTCCGTCTAGTCAGGGCTATGGTTTTTCCAGTAGTCATGTATGAATGTGAGATTTGGACTATAAAAAAACTGAATGCCGAAGAATTGATGCTTTTGAACTGTGGTATTGGAGAATACTCTTGAGAGTCCCTCTTACTGCAGGGAAATCCAGCCAGTCTATCCTAAAGGAGATCAGTCCTGAGTGTTCATTGGAAGGACTGATGCTGAAGCTGAAACTCCACTACTTTGGCCATCTGATGTGAAGAGCTGACTCATTTGGAAAAGACCCTGAGGCTGGGAAAGATTGAAGGCAGGAGGAGAAAGGGACAACAGAGGATGAGATGGTTGGATGGCATCACCTATGTTATGGACATGAGTTGAGTAAACTCCGGGAGTTGGCAATGAATAGGGAGGGGTGTCCTCCTGCAGTCCATGGGGTTGCAAAGAATTGTACATGCCTGAGCGACTGTCCTGAACTGAACTGAGCAACCAGGAAAGCCCAGGAACAATAAATTGTGCAAAAATTAAACACTGAGAACAAATCTACTTCGGGTAATTTACTGAGATATATTTATGTGTAGCCCAATGGATAATTATATTTTTTAATTCTTTGAAGAAATAAAAGTAATTCAATCTACCATAGCAACACAGAAGAACCATATGGAAATTCCCTAAATATAACAAAGAAAAATATTTATTTTCAGTATTAAGAAAAAACTTAAGGGTTTACAGTTCTCAGAAGTGTTTTATTTAATATTCGTATCTGAAAGTGGTTTTCTATTCATGGATACTGCTTATGCTACATTATTGGTTCTTTATAAACTACTATTAAAATCAGTCTAATAATAGCGATTTAAAAACTAGAAGAGTTTAGCTTCTCTGCATAAACATGTTGATGTTTCATAGCAATAAAAATCTAAATTTTTTAAATAACATAATAATTTACTTTTAATATTTTAAATCCTTAACACTTTATATTATGGAAAAAAAAAACAACTCTTATTTTTTATTAGTGGAACATATAAGCTAACCATTTAGGATATGTTTTTCCCTGGCTATATGTACATGCTTTGAGGGAATTTCATTTTATAGAATCTATTTTACTTAAGTAGAAAATAAAGAAAAATGTTCTTTAAAATTGTCAGGGTATTTATTTTTAATTTATACTATTAGTGATTTTAATGGTCATTAACAGTACACTTTAATATCCCCCAAACACATGTCTGTATTAATAAAAAAGGCATAGCAATGTAGATTGAATTATTCAGCTTTATGTCATCTAGGGACATTCTTTTTTTGGAGAAGAATTTTCAATCTGTCTCATACTACTCTATGCAGAGAAACATCACTGCAATGGAATGTACCTCTGCTATGCTGGGGTTCATCTTCCATTCATGAGTGTTCCAAAGGCACCCAAAGAGGTTGCTAACTCCCAGTCTCCAAATTCTATTGGTGATTGCATAAAAATATTCAGTTGGATGGTGAAGCGCCAAATCCTTATAAGCTAAATGGTTATGGAGTAGAAATTTGATCCATGCCCAAGGAAGAATGATACACTCCTCTTCCTGCCAAGTGAAAGTAAAAACTTATGGTATTCTATGCATGTTTGAATGAAGAAAAAAATCATTTACTGGGATAGCAGCTACATTCCAATTGCCACAGGCTGCATTGATTTGATCTACTGCAAATTATGACATTGTTTTTTATACACTCTAAGAAGATCCCTGAGTTTGAACATTAGCCATAAAATAAGAATTTAAGATGCAAGAGTATTTATTTTACAATTTCCATCCATACTGATTGGCTAATAATGTCCCCTGGGCTAATATTCTCCACACCATCTTTCCTGACTCAGCATGCTCCAGCAGAAAGTAAAAGTCCTTGGGCAGATGATGTGGTCATGATAAAAAGCCGTCAAAATGTACAAGAAAAATGGAAGTGTAGGTACATGGACAGGACACTCACATCATCTGCTAAAAATTGAAAAATACACTATTCCCTGTGTTTGTTTTTGTTGTTCAGTTGCTAGGTTGTGTCTGACTCTTTGCAACCCCATGGAGTAGCACACCAGGCTTCCCTGTCCTTCACTTTCTGAGGAGAGTGTTTTTGCTACAGACAGTTTGCTCAGATTCATGTCCATCAAGTCGGTGATTCTGTCTAGTCATCTTATCCTCTGCTGCCCCCTTCTCTTTTTCCCTTCAATTTTTCCCATAATTGGGGTCTTTCCCAATGAGTCGGCTCTTTGCATCAGGTGGCCAAAGTATTGGAGCTTTAGCTTCAGTATCAGTTCTTCCAATGAATATTCAGGGTTGATTTCCTTCAGGATAGATTGGTTTGATCTTCTGGCTGTCCAAGGAACTCTCAAGAGTCTTCTCCAGCACCACAGTTCAAAAGCATCAGTTCTTCCGTGTTCAGCCTTTTTTATTGTCCAGCTCACACATTCAATACATAACTACTGAAAAATCCACAAAAAACTAGTCAGAAAACTTTGACTAGATGGACCTTTGTCGGCAAAGCATAGCCTCTGCTTTTTAATACACTGTCTAGGTTGGTCATAGCTTTTCTTCGAAGGAGCAAGTGTCTTTAAATTTCATGGCTGCTGTCACCATTGGCAGTGATTTTGGAGCCTAAGAAAATAAATTCTGTCACTGCTTCCACATTTTCCCCTTCTATTTTCCATGAAGTGATGGGATTGGATTCCATGATCTTAGTTTTTTGAATGTTGTGTTTTAAGCAAGCTTTTTCACTCTCCTCTTTCACCCTCATCAAGAGGCTTTTAAGTTCCTCTTTGCTTTCTGCTGTTAGAGTTGTATCATCTGCATATCTTATGTTTTTGGTATTTCTTCTGGCAATCTTTATTTCAGCTTGTGATTCATCCATCCACCCTGGCATTTTGCATGATGTACTCTGCATATAAATTAAATAAGCAAGGTGACAGTATACAGCCTTGACATTCTCCTTTCCAAATTTTGAACCAGTCTGTTGTTCAATGTGTGATCCTGTTGTTTCTTGACTTGCATACAGGCTTCTCAAGAGGCAGGTAAGGTGGTCTGGTATTCCCATCTCTTGAAGAATTTTCCACAGTATGTTGTGATCCACACAGTCAAAGGCATAGTCAATGAAGCAGAAGGAGGTGTTTTTCTGTAATTCCCTTTCTTTTTCTATAATCCAACAGATGTTGGCAATTTGGTCTCTGGTTCCTCTGCCTTTTTCTAAATTCAGCACGTACATCTGGAAATTCTCTGTTCACGTAATACTGAAGCCTAACTTGAAGTTTTTGAGCATTACTTTCCTAGTGTGTGAAATGAATACAATAGTGTGGTAGTTTGAACACTCTTTGGTGTTGCCCTTCTTTAGGATTGGAATCAAAACTGACTTTTTTCACTCTTGTGGCAATTGGTGAGTTTGTCAAATTTGCTGGCATATTGAGTGCAGCATTTTAACAACATCATCTTTTAGGATTTGAAATAGCTCAGCTGAAATTCTGTCCCCTTCACTAGCTTTGTTCGTAGTAATGCTTCCTAAGATCCACTTGGATTCACATTCCAGGATGTCTGACTAGGTGAGTGATCACACCATAATGGTTATCTGGCTCATTAAGATCTTTTTTGCATACTTCTTCTAGATATTCTTGCCACTTCTTAATCTCTTCTGCTTCTGTTAGTTCCTTACTGTTTCTGTCCTTAATTGTGCCCATCCTTGTATGAAATGTTCCCTTGATACCTCCAGTTTCCTTGAAGAGATCTGTTTTTCTTGATAAAACTTTGTTAGCCTGTGTCCTACTTCATTTTGTACTCCAAGGCCAAACTTTGCTGTTACCCCAGGTATTCTTGACTTACTTTTGTATTTCATTCTGCTACAATGAAAAGGACTTTTTTTTTTTGCATTTAAGTTTCTTTGACATCAGGTGTTGGGGAATAGACTTGGAGTACTGTGATATTGAAAGTTTGCCTTGACAACAGATCATTCTGTCATTTTTGAGACTACACCCAAGTACTGTATTTTGGACTTTTTTGTTGACTATGAGGGTTGTTCCCTTACTTCTAAGGGATTCTTGCCCATAGTAGTAGATATAATTTTCATCTGAATTAAATTCACCCATTCCTGTACATTTTAGTTCACTGATTCCTGATGTCAGTGTTCATTCTTACCATCTCCTGCTTGACCATGTCCAATTTACCTTGATTCATTACCTGACATTCCAGGTTCCTATGCAGTTCCTATGTTTGTTTCACCACCAGACACATCCACAATTGAGCGTTGGTTTCACTTTGGCCCAGCCGCTTCATTCTTTATGGGGCTACTGGTAATTGCCCTCTGGTCTTCCCCAGTAGTATATTGGACACCTTCCAACCTGGGGGGCTCATCATCTGATATCATATCCTTTTGTGTTTTCATACTGTTCATGGAGTTCTCAAGGAAATGATACTGGAGTGGTTTTCCATTCCCTCCTTCAGTGGACCATGTTTTGTCAGAACTCTCCACTTTGACCCATCCATCTTGGGTGATCCTGCATGGCATGGCTCATAGCTTCAGTTAGTTGCATAAGTCCTTCACCACGACAAGGCTGCAATCCATGAAATGGGCTATTCCCTCTGGCTACTGCCCTATTTCTCTCCTTTTTAAAGCAAAATTCCTTTGAATAAGTCTTTAATAATTGTATTCGTAATTTATTTCATCATTTGCATGTTCAATCTGACAATTATTTTCTCAGACCCACCACATCACTGAAATCATTCAATATGGCTGTAGTTTCTTCTAGTTTGACATGTTTTCGGTACTCAGGGGTATTTAGCATATAGAGGTTGAATTCTAACTTGTGCTTTACTCACCAAACCATGCCTGTTTTGTGGATTTTTATCCACCCAGCAAAAATAACATTTTTTTCCTAGTTTGTACCAAGGGACAGGATATGTGACTTGTTTATCAGTGTCACCAATAATTATTCATCTAGTTAACTTCTGAGACTGATTGTGAGTAATTATCTTGGTCCACAAGCAACACTTGTCAGATTTGGAACACCTTCTACTCTGCTTCTAGTGCGGCACATACTCCAATGTGACCATTGTCCATTTTTGCTGATTTCCTTACGTCTCAGATCTCGAAACATTTGAGGGTCCAAACACTCAGACTTTGGGAACTTAAAATTTTTTATCGACATACCATTCTCTACTTGACATATCATTCATTCTACTTGATGTGTTTTAAATATATATAGAGCACTGACTGCTGTTTTGGACTCCAGATTCAGCTTGAATTTAAAATACTTGATTGAAAAATATATTCTAATCAGAAATTTTGCTCTCACTTCCACTTTTTTTTTTTTTTTGGTCATTTCATTAAATTGCTATTCTATCCTTCCTTGGTCAAGAAAGGATCTTAGAGTCATCTTTGTCTCTTATTTTTCCTCTCCTTTTTTTCTTACCAATCTCCATAGCCAATCCAGGCAAATTCTGTTACTTTCACCTTCAAAATCAATTCTAAATATATGGCTGAAAGTTATGATGACTAATGAGATTGTATATAGATAGCAGAAAAAATATAATGATGATATTTATTGAGCCTTACTATGTGCCAGGCACTTTCACAATACATTAAACCCACTTTATTGCTAGATATATATAACGCTACTTATCTGCATCAAGATTGTTGTCTCATGCTACAAAGAGAAACTCAGTACCCTAAGTTTCTCTATAGAGGATGCTGTACCTCTCGAGTGCATACCAAATTTTTACTCTATTCTGGTACTCTTGACATAAAAGGTTTATTCAGTGCACCCACTAAAATGAGAATAATTCCCTCTAACTACATTTGCTTAACATTAGACCCAAAGGAGTGTTTCCTTATGCCTGTGACAGAATTTTTAGGGAAGGCAGCTTCTTCTATTTCTATTTGCAGCTCCTCTGCTCAAAAATCAGATATACAGCCATGGACCTTAGTCACTAGTGATTCAACAAAGGTCACCATGTTGCACTTAAACTTTCCTACTTTCATTCATCCAGGGTTGCATCTTTCCAAGGAGATTACCAAACTTTTAGCTAGAAAGACCTGTGGTTGAATTCCACACTTACCTGAACTAATGATTACAGCAGGACTTATTGAGAGCGAGATTTTCAACAGGTAGAAATTTGCACAGTTTGAATTTATATTCAAATCTTTTATTCTGACCTAAGCACCTGAATTGTCAACCGTACTAGAAAAGGATTCTCTGGCCTAATTCTGAATTTAAATGTAAAATTTGCCACATCTTTTATGTGTTCCCTTTTGGTTCTTAATTTTCCTGCTGATCACTTGTTATTCCCTTCATGATGCTTGATTTTTTTTCCCCCTCAGATGTTAGGTAAGAGGCACGAATATTATCTGTATCTCAGCTTGAAGTTTAGTATTAGTGGTTTTCTTTGCAAGTGTGCCCTTTGATATTGACATGCCACTGCAGGGATGACATTAATGATAAACCCCAATTTATTACTATTTTAAGTCATTTTATTCATTTACTACAGTCTGAAGAGCTAAAAGGCACTTTTACAAAATGACAACTAGTAATTTATCTTCACTGCAGCCCCTAAAGAGACACATCAATATCAAAGTTCCAGGGCTGGTTGAGAGAGTAGCTGTCTCACACACTACAGAGGAGCCTCCAGGGGCATTTTGGCAGTTTGTTGGTTAGCAAACAATGAAAAAGATGTTACTGAAGAGAGGAGAAGGTTGGCAGGGGAGAAGTTAGGATGTGAAGTAATTTATTTGTTACAAAAAGTGAATAACAAATTTAGTAAGTGTTACCATAATGTATATATAGGTGGCTTTTAATGGTATTTCACAATTTTTAAACTCATGTTTTTATTGGTAAAATAAACAACCAATATTCTTTCATTTATGTCACAGTGATTTTTATATCTTATTTCCTTGATAATTTGCTTATCTTTTCCTAACTTAATCTAAAATATGAATAATGTAAGGAAGAATATTATAAATATCTTAAATTTTAATTTTTAATACTAAGTCTATTTTTTAATAAATAATTGCTTACTTAGTTATATATTGGTTAGGTACCAGATTAATTATAATCTTCACTAACTCTATTTTCCTCCATATTTTAGCCTTATTAACGGATCAGAAAATTGAGACTGCATATGATTCATGAATGTTGGAGGATGATATTTACATTAAGAATTTCCTTTACTTTCAAGCTTAAAATTTTAAACGACTGTCTTTATTAGGAAAAGGGTTGTAAATTTCTATTTATTTTAATATTTATTGAATAATAAATAATATTTGCTTATTATCTAAAACAGTGATAAATTTTATATCAGAGCTGAGAATTGCAAGCCTTCAAAGATGTTTTAGTTTTATAGAGAAAACAAAGAAATAAAAAGAGAAAGAAAATTCAATATTCCATGTATTATTATAGGTAAAGCACAGACGGGCTTCCCTGGTGTCTTAGACAGTAAAGAATCCACTTGCAATGTGGGAGACCTGGATTTGATCTCTAGGTTGGGAAGATGCCCTGGAGGAGGGTATGGCAATCCACTCCAGTATTCTTGTCTAGAAAATCCTCATGGACAGAAGAGGCTGGTGGGCTACAATCCGTGGGGTTGCAAAGAGTCAGACATGACTGAGCAACTAAGCACAAAGCACAGGTACTAAATGAGGATGTAGTAGAGGTGCCTTATACCAGGGAATGTTTTCTTCCCTATGTGTCACATAGTCAGAAGAGGGAGGCTCAACTAGAATTTGTCCAGGGAAAGAGGGAGTAAAATACGTTTTTAGAAAGAAGAGATTATATAGACAAAGACCTGGAAACTAAATTAAATATGATATATTTGCAAAATAAGCAAAAATTCCATATACTTGATGTGTATAGAATTTAAAGGGAAAAATGACAAGATAGAAAATGAGAAAGTTAAGCAAAGGAACCATTTTTTTTAAAACAATTCATGTTACCATGAAATTTATTTGACATAATAAATAATGTCTTCTCTGAAAATGTCTAATTTTAAGCCTTGCTGACATAATGTGGTATGACATTGTTTTTTTTTAAATTTTTTTATTTTTTCAAAAACAATTTTAGGAATCTTTACTTAAAAACAACCTTATCTTAAAATGGAATAACTTTGGTTTTACAAGCAGCAAGCAAAGTACAGAAGCTAAAATGCATTACAAGAGCATTAAGTTCTACATTAGGTCACAGCATCTAATCTGAAATCACACCCATAATATCATTTTTCAGGATATCTGGGAAATAGTTATTTCCCAGGATGTCTGAACCATAGCTACTCTATTTTGACTTTTAATTGTAAAAAAAAAAAATTTTTTTAATAGCCAAAGCAGATTTCACCATTAATGACGTCAGTGTTTTTCTAGGTATGAGAAGATGCAAGAATTGGAACTCATAAAACCTTTTTCTGAAAAGATCTAACTATCTGAAGGCCTGTTCTGCCAGTTTTATTTTATTTTTTTTCAGAGCACAGAGTGCCTCATTCCTGATTGAATTGACTTGCATTTCATATCATGATTTTAGTGTTAATTCTAAGGAAAACTTGGAACAATAGAAAAAGTTTAAGTATTGAAGTAGTCTTATATATAATTTATACTCTAGAAAAGTGTCTCCCACATCTGTATAGAGTTTGGCTTGGATAGGGACTAACTAGAAGCAGTAAAATCAGATGAGAGACTTTATCAATAACCCAGGCAAGATTTAATGTTGCCTTGCATGATCCAGCCTCATGTTTTGATATTTGATTACATTTTATTATATAAAGCTCTGAACTTTATGAAGAAAAATTTTGTCTCCCTGGGAACTTGAAAGAATTTGAATTTTCTCTCTTTTGAAATTGTGTTTTATTTATATTATGGCATTAATAACATTCCACCTCCAACTATGGTTTCTTGAATTCACTTATACCCTTTTGCCAATGTTTCTTGAATTTTGTACCACTGTATTATTAATTTCTGAACTTTCAGTTATATATTGGAGAAACATCTGTAAAAGTACTTGTAAATCTTTAAAAATTTGTTATTTTATCAAGTATCTTCAAAATTCATGTTTTAATCAGCAATTAGATAAATGAACATATATGAATGAATTAGTGAATAGCACATACGTATATCTAACCCAATCCAAAGTTTGGACATCTCTAGTCTCTTGGGCTTGCCCTATTCATAAGTAAGCCAACAATGGACTGGGGCATTTTAGTGTGACTATCACCCCAGTTATGAACTGGGTTGGAGAAGGAAATGTCAATCCGTTCCAGTATTCTTACTTGGAGAATTCCATGGACAGAGGAACCTGGTTGGCTACAGTCCACGGGGTCACAAAGAGTTGGACATGACTGACCAACTAACATTATGAGCTAAACAGATAAGGCCAAGAGGCTTGGTGATGTCTGCCACCCATTAAGAACACTGACATGTTAGAATTGTATATATAAAGTCCTAAGATTCGATTAAATATACTTTTAAAGTTTTCAATATAACTAGAATCTTTCAGTGAAGTCAAGGCCCTGAGTATATCTTTGGATTCTTTCAATACCTGTTACCTACAAGAAGAGTAATTCACTTTAATGACCCAAGTTTCTTATACTCAAAATGGTGTAAAATGGATGCTGCGTGCTTTATGCGAAAGATTGGCACACATTCAGTGTTTATCACAAGACAGTTTTAAGTTATAAGTGATTTTAGATACAGGAATATTCTGAGGGAAATTTGCAGACCTATAAAAAACAACACTAGAAATATGATGAATTGTTGCATAGACTGCTGCTGTGGACGATACTAGTGTTTACTGTATGAGGATAGTTTATAGTGAAAAAGCTTTATTCTTTATGTTTGGAAATATACAGAACTATAAAATATAATGGTTGGTTTAACCTATAAAGAGTTTCTAATCAGTTAGTTCCTGACAGAAGGTGGAAATTGTATCTTATAAAGATTTATTTTATTTCTCTCCCTTTAATTTCAGAGCTCAGGAATGCTTTGAAGATGTTAGAGAGAACCTGATAAATTTTCACAGCATTGTGTACAAGCTGTGTGAATAGAAGACATGTCTAGAAAATACTAACTTGTTTGCATGTGCTTCCCAGTTTTGTTAATTCATTCCACATTCATATTGATAAAGATGGAAATTATAAAAGAACTGAATTTATGGATTGAGGTAGCAGTTTGATCTCCATGGCAACACACAAAGATGATAAAGTAATTAAATATAACATTTATAGTTTGTTGAATAATTTAGTTGTCTGGTAATTATTAGCATGATTATAAAATGACATAAACAACTGTGTGGCTCAAATGTGTGATTATGTACAGTATATGCCAAGCTGGCACTTACCGAACATATTTTGCTGATTTTACAGACAATTAATAAATAAATACTCACATAAAGCAGCTGTGCTGAAAATGTTAAATAATTGTGTATGTGTGTGTGTTTCATCTAGATGCACTTATGCTGGTACTGAGCTAAGTGGAACTGCTCATTAATAGGTCAAAATGTAATTTAACCACCACTTCAGTAGTAAAAACATTTTAAGCTGAAGTAAGTTTTATTTTCTTAATCCAATTTTCAAACCTTATTTTGATTTCTAGGTAGAACTTATTGTCATGATTGTCAGAATAAAAGTATTCTACATTTTAAAAAAATTACCAAGATGGAATCGAAACTAATGTTTCAGATTTTTATCAAAGTGGAAAGCATTTTGGCACATTGAGAAAATATCAAATGGGAATTTATATAAATTTCTTTTTAATCCTGTCTCCTGGAAAAGTAGGGGTCCAGGGTACTGAGGCCAGTAGAGGGTAGAACATCTCACAACCCAGGGTTGTTATGGGAGATGCCATGATATCTGCCTTATGGCTGCAACTGATTGGAGGGAAGTCTGGATGGATGATATTATAGGAGCTGTTCTGTAGAAGAAAAGGTGCTGGTAACCTTGGATATAACAGTAATTTTGGGGCCCTTAAGTAGACTTATGCCCAAGCATAGAAATAAGTGCTGAATGTTATACTCTCCTCAATTTACCAAACCACTAATAATGATGATGACAATAGCAACAGTAAAAATGATGACAGTTATTTATAACTCCCCAGCCCCACCCAGGAAACCACCCTCATCTCTTTCAATGTCTACCATCTTTATGAATAGCCATAATAAGCATAAAGTTATTGAATTCATACTTCCAGAAATACTGCTTGGCCGCTTTTCAACAAACCCTCCCCCACCTCATCATAGTCCATCCCTATGTCATATTTATATTGCCTTAGAAATATCCTTTTGGCTTCCCTGGTAGCTCAGCTGGAAAGAATCTACCTGCAATGCAGGAGACCCTGGTTGGATTCCTTGGTTTGGAAGGTCCCCTGGAGAAGGGATAGACTACCTAGTCCAATATTCTTGGAATTCCCTGGTGGCTCAGATGGTAAAGAATCTACCTGCAATGTGGGAGACCTGGGTTTGATCTCTGGGTTGGGAAGATACCATGGAGGAGGGCATGGCAACCCACTCCAGTATTCTTTCCAGGAGAATCCCCATGGACAGAGGAGCCTGGCGGGCTACAGTCCATGGGATCACAGAGTCAGACACAACTGAGCAACTAAGCGCAGAACAGCAGGAATATCCTTAATCTCAATTCTCTTCATGTTTCCCTCTTTCACCAAGCTACAATCCTGGCTCAACTAAACTATATAATTGTCCTTCCACCTGATTAGATTATGTTGCTGCTGCTGCTGCTAAGTCGCTTCAGTCGCGTCCGACTCTGTGCGACCCCATAGACGGCAGCCCACCAGGCTCCTCTGTCCCTGGGATTCTCCAGGCAAGAACACTGGAGTGGGTTGCCATTTCCTTCTCCAACGTATGAAAGTGAGAAGTGAAAGTGAAGTCGTTCAGTCGTCTCTGACTCTTAGCGACCTCGTGGACTGCAGCCTACCAGGCTCCTCCATCCATGGGATTTTCCAGGCAAGAGTACTGGAGTGGGGAATATTCAATTCATTCTCCCCTTGGAAGAGTGTAATTCTTCATTACTTAGCCTTATGAGTACGAATAGAATAGTGTAAGACTTTATTGGTTCATGCTTAAAATATGCATTTTAAGAGATGTGCCTTCTTGTGCTTTTACCATTGCTGTAGGAAAAACATGCCCAGCTAGTTCACTGGTCCAAGGAGGGTGGGGCGAGCTACCCACACAGCTTAATATAAAAAATTAAAGCAGATATTTGAAAATTGATTCTATTTTAATATTTATATTAAAATATTTAATATATTAAATATTTAATATTTAATATTTATTCTATTTAAATATTTATATTAAAATAGTCATTTTAAATTGACCTGTATTTTTCAAGAGCTTATGATAAACTTTATCATATATAATAATAGTCACAATATACCCGATCATGAAGCGTCAACCACTGATACCATTTAATATGAATCAGTACAGGATTATACTAAAGCAAAACAAAAATTTCCTTCTTTTTTTATGCATAATATGAAACTTGTACTAAAAAAGTACTTCTTTTGTTTGGAGGTTATGCAAATAATGAAGACCCTGATATTGAAACTCACCTTTATTGGACATTGATTGTGCATGCCCAAACATAACAAGAAGGGTCAAATCATTGTAAGGAAACACATTTTGGGGAAATATCTCCAGGCGTGAGATGATGCATGAGAAGTAGTGGCTAGTTAATGACTGGAAGGTAATACAGTGTTGGAAAATGATACAAAATGATAAAACTGCTGCAAAATAAAATTTTCAGTCAATAATACAACTTCGAGCAGACAAAAGTACTTTAATGTATTCAAATGTACATCACACTATGGAATGCCCATTGTCTTATGCCTTTTTTTACAAGTGTGCTTAACATGACAGTAAATGGATAAATGATTCATTTTATTCTGCTGAAAGAGACCTATTCTATAAAGTAATACAAGTAGAGTGAAATCAATAATGACAACAATGGTAATATTCAGATATCTTCACATAGTGTCTGTCTATAGATAGAGCCAGAGTCAAAGAGGGAGTGAGAGGGAGCCTGACTGTGATGACTTTTCTTTCATTTCTTACTTTACTTGTGTCCTCTCTTTTTTTCTTAATGAGTGAGATTGGCTAAAGGATATACCCTTTTTAACTCCTTTTCCCCATCATTTGCATTTTTGAGATCATATTTTACATCTTCTTGCATGTTCCTTAACTATTGTAGTTATAGTTGATTTTACAATTTTTGTGTTTTAATCTTCATTCTAGCTTTTTTGAGTGATTGATCCTCCACAGTCTTGACTATATTTTTGTCTGTATAGTGTGATTTTTTTCTTTCCTATAAATTATTATTTCTCCTTATAGCCTTTTCTTTTTCACTTAAGAAATACCCTTTACCACTTCTTGGAGTTTGATTTAGAACATTTTAATTATTTTTATTTTTAATTAGAGTGTTGTGTTGGTGTGCCATAAACATTGTACATATGTCCCCTTCCTCTTGAAACTTCCTCCCACCTCCACTCCATCCCACCCCTCTAAGTTGTTACAGAGCACTGAGTTGAGCTCCCTGTCTTATACAGCAACTTCCCACCACCTATCTATTATGGTAATGTATATGTTTCAATGCTACTCTCTTAATTTATTCCACCCTCTCCTTACCCCTCTGTGTCTACAAGTCTGTTTTCTATGTCTGTGTGTCTATTCCTACCCTGCAAACAGGTTCATCAGTACCATTTTTCTAGATTCCATATATGTGCATGGTTGCTGTTCGGTTACTAAGTCATGTCCAACTCTTTGTGACTTCATGGGATCTAGCAAGACAGGTTCCTCTGTCCTCCAGTATCTCCTAGAGTATCCTCAAATTCACGTCCATCAATTCGATGATGACATCCAACTCTCTCATTCTGTTGCCCCGTTATCCTCTTGCCCTCAATCTTTCCCAGCATCAGGGTCTTTTCCAATGAGTTGGCTCTTCGCATCAGGTGACTGAAGTATTGGAGCTTCAGCATCAGTCCTTCCAATTAATATTCAGGGTTGGTTTCTTTTAGGATTGACTGGTTTGATCACCTTGCTGTCCAAGGGACTCTTATGAGTCTTCTCCAGCACCACAATTTGAAAGCATCAAGTCTTCAGTATTCAGCCTTCTTTATGATCCAACTCTCACATCTGTACATGACTACTGGAAAAACCATAGCTTTGATTAGAAGGACCTTTGTCAACAAAGTGATGTCTTTGCTTTTTAATACGCTGTCTAGGTTTGTCATAGGTTTTCTCTCAAGGAGCAAGGATCTTATAATTTCATGGCTGCAGTCTCTGTCCACACTGTTTTTTGAGCCCCAGAAAATAGTCTGTCATTGTTTCTGTTGTTTCCCCATCTATTTCCTATGCAGTGATGGGACTGGATGCCATGATCTTCGTTTTTGGAATATTGAGTTTTAAGCCACCTTTTCACTTTCTTTCACCTTCACCAAAAAGCTCTTTCATTCCTCTTTGCTTTCTGCCATCAGGGTGGTGTCATCTGCATATCTGAAGTTGTTAATATGTCTCCTGGCAATCCTTATTACAGCTGTGATTCATCCAGCCTGGCATTTCACACAACGTACTCTGCATATAAGTTAAATAAGCAGGTGACCATATTCAGCCTTGACATACTCCTTTCCCAATTTTGAACCAATCCGTTTTTCCATGTTTGGTTCTAACTGATGTTTGTTTTTCTCTTTCTTACTTCACTCTATGTAACAGGCTCTTGAAACATCCATTTTACTAAGACTGATTCAAATTTTTTCTTTTTATGGCTAATATTCCATTGCACATGTGTGCCACAACTTCTTTGGTTTAACATTGATAAATTCTTTTAATTTTTGCCTGTGTGAGAAGCCTTTTTCTCTCCTACAATTCTGAATAATAACCTTGCTGGGTAATGTTTCCTAGCTTGTATGTTTTTCGCTTTCAACACTTTATATATGTCATGGCACTCCCTTCTGGCTTGCAACATTTCTGCAGAAAATTCGTGGTGCTGTCTGTATGTGACTCTGTGTTTTTCCCTTGCTGTTTTTAGAATTGTCTCTTTAACTTTTCCATTTTAATTATAACATGTCCTGTTATGGATTTGTTTGGGTTCATCATATTTGGTACTTCTATGCTTCCTGTACCTACAAATATGTTTCATTCTTTAGCTTTAAGAAACTTTCAGCCATGGTCATCAAATATATTTTCTACCACTTTCTCTCTCTTCTCCTGGAACCCCTATAATGTTAGAATCCTTGATGTTCCAGTGTTTCACTAAACTCTCCTCGTTTTTAAAAATTTGTTTTCTTTTTGCTCTTCTGATTGAAACTTTTTATTATTCTATTTTCTAGATCACTCAACTTTCTTCTGTATCACCTAGTCTGCTATTAATTCCTTTTAGTGTATCTTTTAAAAATGTCTGTTATTTTATTATTTAGTTCTTACTGGTTCTTTTTTATATGTTACAGTTCCTTGTTAAAATTCTCACTATGGCCACCCATTTTCTTCCTCAAGTTCAAAATAACATTCTTATACTATTTCTTTGAACTCTTTACCTGGTAAATTATTTATCTCTGTTCATTAGCTTTTTTTAAAAAAAAATTGTTTTTCTTTTTCTTTCATTTGAAACATGTTTCTCTGTCTTATTTTGTTTAACTTTATCCATGTCTATGAACTTGGGTGAGGCAGTTACCTATCCTAGTCATGAAAGAATGTACTCATATCAGCGCATCCCTAGGCAATCTGCCTGTGCCCAGTGGTGGGAGAGCTAGATCTGAAGGGAAAACAGTGTCATTTTCCCTTAGGTGTCTGCAGCTACCACCTTGGTGGCAGTTAGGGCTGGAGATGAAGGAGCTAGAGCCAGAATCAGATATGAGCTGAGGCTTCTCCTGTGTTCAGTGTTGGTCACTGCCCTATTGAGTGAAGTTCTGGGGTCCAAGGTGCTGGAACAGAAGCCCTTAAGGCTAAGTCTGAGCTGGTTCCACTCCAAGTTTGCACACTCTCCTTGGCAACTGCAGCCTCTGCACTAGTGGAGAATAGCACCTGAGCAAGAGAGGTGCCCGGTGAGGGCTAGGGTGTGCCCTGTGGTGGTCACAGGCAATGGGCAGGAGCTCAGGCATATTTTCAGTCTGCTTTCTTGTTGTTGTTACTGGGAGTAAATATGTGTGTTTGTGCTCTTTAAGATCAGAGTTAAGATTTCCTGGAGGGCTCTCTGTTTTTCAAACCAGCTGAGGAGATTGTCCTATTGTTTTCTGACCCCAGGACTGGGGTGTCCAATGTGGCTCAGACCTCCACTCCTCATGGAGGGTTTTTGAGCTCATAATATCCCCTCCTCTTCTGTGTCCCCTGCCAGGGAAATGGGGCCCAAGCCAATTGCTTTCCTCTTCCTACCTTACTCTGTATAGGTCTTTCTTTATAGCCATGGCTGTAGAAGAACCTTTCTGCCAGTCACCAGATTGTTTTCATTGAGAGTTACTAAACATGTAGATGTATTTTTGCTGTGTTCATGGGTGAGGTGAGCTCAGCTTCCTCCTACTTTGCCATCTAGATCTTCCTCCTCTAGTTTTGAGTATATTTTATTTGATGTTTGTATTATTTTGGCATAGGCCATAAATACAAAACACTTTATATATTTTGTTTATAGTCATAATAATATATGAGCCAAAAAAGGGATTGCATGTAGGTAGAGAAGAAGTCTGTGTTAGACATGGAGATAATTGCTCAGATTCCCCCTTAAGAGTTTAAGAGTACTCTAAGTAACCCAGCCTCCATATGAAAGCTATTTCAGATTTTGCCTCAGTTGACCTGTTTGAGCCTTCTCCACCCAGTGACTGATGGTCTGTACCATTTCAGCTCAATTCAGAGCAACTCTGACTCTGCTTCCATTGGATTCCCCTGAGGCTGCCATAACTCTGCCCTGCAACTCCACTTTTTCTACTGTGCAATCTTATTTTTCTCTTCTTTCCACAGATGTTGATCTCTAATAAATATTTTATATGCCAGACTTTATGTCAGTATCTTTTATTCAGAGGACTGAATCTGTAATATTAATAAAATACAAGAATTAAACATTGAAAGCCCTCTGGTACTTAGAAGTCAGGAATTTTAGGGCAAACCAGAAAAGAAGACAGCTAGGAAAGTGGGAAAAAATCCAGAAAGATTGTTCCTTATAAGCTAAAAGATGATGGTCATGCAAAAACTGGGGACATATCACCCATGGCAAAAGTAGCTGATAGAAGTGATTGGGAAGCAGGAGAGATCTCTGGTTTTAGTAACAGCAGTGATGACTTTCAGAAGAACAGTGTAAGTGGAAGAGCAGAGCCAAAGGCTGCCCAGTTGCTTGGAATAGTCTTCTCCCACTACTTCTTTCTTTTACGACTTGGTAACCTTCCTTACTTTCTTCAAGTATTGCCTTAAGTTTAACCTTTGATAATACTTACAGTGAACAACCTATTTAATCTCGCATGTTTCCCGTGCTTCTTACTCTATTCCCCAATACTTCTTTTCTCTCTCTCTCTCTTTTTTTAAGCCAGGTTATTATGTCCTATATATTTTACTTATTTATTATGTCTACTGTGTGTTTATCCCTTCTGTCATAAGATAAGCCCCATATAGGCAAGGTTCTGTCTATATTGTTTATTGATGATTTCAAAAAGTCTAAAACAGTTCTAGGATCAGAGCAGGTGTCCAATAAAATGAGTTAATAAATGCATTTATAATTTCTATGCCTTTATAGCAGAAATTCCTCCTTTAGCTCTTCCAAATTTACTTAGGAAGCTCTATAAGCTCATCTTCTTCTGTAATTCAATAAACACCTAGTATATATTTAATATTCAGTTCAGTTCAGTCACTCAGTCATGTTCAACTCTTTGTGACCCCATGGACTGTAGCATTCCAGGCTCCCTGTCCATATTTAATTCATATTAAATATTATTTTAAAGTAAAAATGATTAATAACATGTATTTAATTCAAGAAATACTTATACAAATAAAGAAATATTTATTGATCAAATGGTGCTATGGGTTCTGTGGCATATAATGGTAGCTTGCTTCCTTCTTTCAGTTTACAGTTAGCTATTAAATAATTATGGGGCTTTCCAGGTGGCACGTGGTAAAGAACCTGCCTGCCAATGTGGGAGACATAAGAGATGTGGGCTCGATCCCTGGGTCAGAAAGATCCCCTGGAGAAGGACATAGCAACCCACTCCAGTGGGTTGCCTAGAGAATCCCATGGACAGAGGAATCTGGTGAGCTATAGTCCATAGGGTTTCAGAGTCAGACATGACTGAAGTGCCTTAGCACATTAAACAAATGACAATGAAAAAACATGTCCTATCTGCTGGCGATTTTAATGGATTTGTAGTGATGATTTAGAAACTGTGTTGAGACATGTCAGTTAGCACTGACTGTAAGTTAACTGACTGTTGTGAGTGGAGTTTGGCCTCATAAGTACTATCTCTGAACTGTGCTGTGAATTACATGAAATTAGATACCACCTTTATTTTGTCCACAATTCTATTCTCAGAAACTAGCATATAAATAGTGTTTAATAATTATGTTGAATAAATAAATACCACTTATCATGTCATGAATTGATATAACAGAATATTAGTAGAAAACTATTTTCACCTCCTATTTTTACTGAGGAACTGGTATCATAGATACATTACACTAAAGCACAAATAAGACAAATTTCCATTTGCAGAATTTTCCGAGGAAAAAGCTAAAAACAAAATAAAACTTGACTCTTTAATCTTGTTACCCACTTCAAGATGTAGAAATGGGTGAGAGTGGGAAATAAGAGGAAAAGTATATTTCATGAAAAGCTTATCTCTGAAAAGATATGTACTCTGAAGAGCCATATAAAATGTTTGTAGAGGGAGAGGAATATATCTCATTTGGCAGAAATATCATGAGGGGGATCCTGGGAGAACACTTGGAAAGAGAGAAAAGTTCAGGAAACTGGTGAAAGAGAGATCCTTCATATAGAACCACCAGTCATTCACTCTATAAAGATTTACACTGCTGGTTGTTTCATGGCACCTTAAATGGCTCCTTATAAACTTCTAACTGTCTTGATCTCTTAGCATATGCCTGATTCTTGAAATACTCATGAGTATTTTGTTTCCACAAATTTAGGATATGCATGGTTTCCATGCAGCATCATTTTCCTGACTTTTTGATCAAAGTGATTATATCAACTATCTCATATCCTCTCTATCCCCTAAGTAGAAATCAGATTGCGTATAGAAGCAGCTTTAACAAAGGAAAATGACCTATCTCTACATGAAAAGATCATTAAGACTTAAAATGTTATTTTAACATTTGAATGTGTAATTGATGAAAATGTCTAGGTAATTTTGCATTAATTTAGCATTCCAATAATCATAGGCATTATTGTGCCTCTTACTGTAAGAACACTTATGCACAAATAGTGCTCTTCTTTTAGTTTTATTAATTAGCATTAACAAAGGTGAAGTAGACATCACTGCCTGACAGTTAATTGAGTATTAAACATTGGCTTTTAGACATTCTAACAATTTGATCCTCAGTGAGGACTAAGGACCTTACAGTGTATGGGATTAAGATCTCTATATCACTTACTCCTTCACAAACTTCTCTCTATATCACTTACTCTTAGACGATATATGATGTAGAAGACTGAACAGCAATATAGTTGCCCCAAACTTTATTTTTTAACCAAATTTTTAGTATAAGATCATTTTCTTATAATATGGTTCTCATTTCAAAGTTAAGGAAAATCTTTATTAATTGAAGCCATGGCTCTGGGTTTCTGTTAATCAAAGTTTTACTATATCTTCTTTCTAAATTCACCTTTGATGTTAATTAGAAATTTAATTTTTAATTCTCATACCTTTGTGACTATAACTATCCTCTTTAGATATTGATGCACTTTCAATTTTTAAGATATATCATTAAAAGATCATAAGCTGCAAAATATTATTCCTGACATGGGAAAATCTCCTTAATGAAGGAACAAAAACCTAAAGTAATATAGTTATTAGTTAATAAGTAGTTTGATTATAAGCAAATCTTAAAAAATAAAATATTCTAAATTTATTTTGTTAAACGTTTGTACTTAATTGTCATGTGTCATACTAATTTTAGCTTTTCAAAATGTGTTCAAATTTTTTTACTATCATTTCTGGTGTATCTTTGAAAAGATTCATTTGAACTTCAGACACCAAACTATGGCCATCAGTTGATCAAAGAGAATAGAAATCATGAAGTAAGTCAAATTATTCTTTCCCTTTATTTTCTGTTCGTCCATGCACTCCTTGATATTTAGTTTGTCATAATTATTCTGTGGAAGGGAAACTACTGACACATGGTCTCTGTCTAACTGATGGCATATTTTCTACTATAATAAACAACTTATTCGACCCATTTATTCCTACAGGAAAAAATTACATTATCCAGTGACTTTGGCATAACTTAGTGAATTTCTAAAGTGACCAAATGAAGAGCTTCTCTATCTGTAAAGTAAATGCACTATAATCCCATGAATTGCCTGTAGATTGCCAGGATCCTCTGTCTCCCACAGGAGACACAGGTTTGATCCCTAGGTCAGGAAGTTCCCCTGGAGGATTAAATGGCAATGAACATTAGTGCCATGAACATTGAGGTTCATGAAGAAATGAAGTGAAGTGAAGTTGCTCAGTTGTGTCCAACATTTGTGACCCTGTGGACTGTAGCCCACCAGGCTCTGCCATCCATGGGATTCTCCAGGCAAGAACACTGCAGTGCGTTGCCATTTCCTTCTCCAGGGGATCTTTCCAACCCAGGGATCGAACCCAGGTCTCCTGCATTGCAAGCAGATGCTTTAACCTCTGAGCCACCAGGGAAGCATATCTTTCCAAATTAGAGTTTTCATCTTTTCTAGATATGTGTCCAGGATTAGGATTGCTGGATTGTATGGTGACTCAATTTTTGTTTTTTTAAGGGACCTCCATCTTGTTCTCCATAGTGACTGTACCAGTTTACATTCCCATTAACAGCACAAGAGGATTATCTTTGCTCCACACCCTCTGCAGCATTTATTATTTGTAGACCTTGATGATAGCCATTCTGACAGGTGTGAGGTGATACCTTGTTAATAGTTTGATTTGAATTTCTCTAATAATTAACCATCTTGAGCATCTTTTTATGTGCCTATTAGCCATCTGTATGTCTTTGGAGGAATGTCTATTTAGGTTTTCTGCAAAAAAAAAAAAAAATTCTTTTTTAATTTGGATTTTTGTTTATTGATATTGATCTGTGTCAACTGTTGGTATATTTTGGAAATTAACCCCTCATTGGTAATATCCCTTACAGGTATTTTCTTCTATTTTGCAGGTTGCCTTTTCATTTTGTTTATGGTTTCCTTTGTTGTGCCAAAGTTTTAAGTTTAATTAGGTCTCATTGTTTATTTTTGCTTTATTTCCATTACTTTAGGAAATGGATCCAAAATAATATTGCTGCAATTTATGTCAAAGAGTGTTCTGCCTATATTTTCCTCTAGGAGTTTTATAGTATCTGGTCTTAAATTTAGGTCTTTAATCCTCTTCGAGTTTATTTTTGTATATGGTGTTAGAGAATGTTTTAATTTCATTTTTTACATGTAGCTGTCCAGTTTTTCCAGCACCACTTATTGAAGAAACTGTTTTTCCAATGTATATATATATTTTTCTCCTTTGTCGTAGATTAATTGACCATAAGTCTATGGGTTTATTTTTGGGCTTTATATCCTGTTCCATTGATCTCTGTGTCTGTTTTTGTGTCAGTACAATACTGTTTTGATTATTGTAGTTTATAGTATAGTTTGAAATCAGGGAGTCTGATTACTCCAGCTCCATTTTTCTTTCTCGAGATTGATCTATTCAGAGTCTTTTGTGTTTCCATACAAATTGCAAAACTGTCTGTTTTAGTTCTGTGAAGAATGCCATTAGTAACTTCATAGGTATTGCTTTGAATCTGTAGATTGCCTTGAGTAGTATGGTCATTTTTACAATATTGATTCTTCCAAGCCAAGAACACGATACATCTTTAGATCTGTTTGTGTCATCTTCAGTTTCTTTCATCAACATATTATAGTTTTCTGAGTACAGGTCTTTTGCCTCTTTATGTACCTTTATTCCAGGTATTTTATTCTCTTTGATGTGATCGTAAATAGAATTGTTTTCTTAATTTCTGTTTCTGATATTTTATTGCTAGTATACATGAATGCAACATCTTTCTGTATATTAACATTTTATCCTGAAACTTTACCAAACTCATTGATGAGCTCTAGTAGTTTTCTCATTGTATCTTTAGGATTTTATATCTGTAGTATCAGTTTATCTACAAACTGACAGTTTTACTCCTTTTCCAATTTGAATTCGTTTTTATTTCTTTTTCTTCTCTGATTGCTGTGGATAGAACTTTTAAAGCTATGTTGATTGAAAGTGGCTAAGGTGGCCATTCTTGTCTTATTCCTGATTATAGAGGAAATGCTTTTAGCTTTTCACAGTTGACTATGATATTAGATAGTCATTATCTGTCATTATATGGCCTTATTATGTTGAAATATGTTCCCTCTATGCTCACCTTCTGGAGAGCTTCTATCCTAATTGATATTCAGTTCAGTTCAGTGGCTTAGTTGTGTCTGACTCATTGTGTCTCCATGGAATACAGTCCTTCATGCTTCACCAACACCCAGAGCTTACTCAAACTCATGTCCATCGAGTCATTGACACCATCCAACCATCTCATCCTCTGTCAGGCCCTTCTCCTCACACCTTCAGTCTTTCCCAGCCTCAGGGTCTTTTCCATTGAGTCAGTTCTTTGCATCAGGTGGCCAAAGCATTGGAGTTTCAGCATCAGTCCTTCCAATGAATATTCAGGACTGATTTCCTTTAGGATGGACTGTTTGGATCTCCTTGCAGTCCAAGGGACTCGCAAGAGTCTTCTCCAACACCACAGTTCAAAAGCATCAATTCTTTGGCATTCAACTTTCTTTATAGTCCAACTCTTGTCACATCCGTACATGACTACTGTAAAAACCATAGCCTTGACTAGATGGACCTTTGTTGGCAAAGTAATGCTTCTGCTTTTTAATATGCTATCTAGGTTGGTCATAGCTTGTCTTCCAAGGAGCAAGTGTCTTTTAATTTCATGGCTGCAGTCACCATGTGCAGTGATTTTAGAGCTCAAAAAAATAAAGTCTGTCACTGTTTCCATTGTTTCCCCACGTATTTGCCATGAAATGATGGGACCAGATGCCATGATCTTAGTTTTCTGAATGTTGAGTTTTAAGCAGTTTCTTCACTCTCCTCTTTGACTTTCATCAAGAGGCTCTTTAGTTCTTCACTTTCTGCCATAAAGGTGGTGTCATCTGCTTATCTGAGGTTATTGATACTTCTCCCAGCAATCTTGATTCCAATTTGTGCTTCATCCAGTCCAGCAATTGATGCTGAACTTAGTCAAAAGATTTATCTGCATCTATTGAACTGATCATATGGTTTTTATTCATTAATCTCTTAATGTCGTGTATTTCGTTGGTTAATTTGCAAATATTGAAAAACCCTTGCATACTTGGGATAAATTTGACTAGATAATGGTTTATGATCTGTTTAATATATTGTTTGATTCAATTTTCTGGTATTTTGTTGAGAATTTTTGTGTGTCTATTTCATCAGTGATATCAGCCTGTAATTTTCCAGCCCAATTTAACCAATAACAATATGTAAAATTTCAAAAAGTTTCTTAAAAGAAAAATGTTTTTCCTTTGGCATAATTTTGTAGATAGTTTCTGAAAGCATTACTCATTTCAAAAGCAGAGATGCAAGACTGATATTTCAATTCCTCTATTTATAAAATGCATACCCTATATATATATATATATGTATGTATGTATACATATACAAATACATATATACACACACATATATAGTTGTATAAATAGGATGAAAGATTACTCTTAATCTGAATACTGGGAAAAATCTTAAAATCAAATTTAAATATTAACATTAAAGTCATATACAGTGAATTAATATTTTTTCAGGTAGTCACTCAACCTATATTTGAACATTTTCAATGGTTCTATATTCAAGACATTATTTTGCCTGCAAAGGTCCTTCTAGTCAAAGCTATGGTTTTTCCAGTAGTCATGAATGGATGTGACAAGAGTTGGACTATAAAGAAAGTTGAATGCCAAAGAATTGATGCTTTTGAACTGTGGTGTTGGAGAAGACTCAAGAGAGAGTCCCTTGGACTACAGAGCGATCCGACCAGTCCATCCTAAAGGAAAGCAGTCGTGAATATTCATTGGAAGGACTGATGCTGAAGCTGAAATTCCAATACTTTGGCCAGCTGATGCGAAGAACTGACTCATTTGAAAATATCCTGAGGCTGGGAAAGATTGAAAGCAGAAGGAGAAAGGGACGACAGAGGATGAGATGGTTGGATGGCATCACCGACTCAGTGGACATCAGTATGAGTAATCTCTGGGTGTTGGTGATGGACAGGGATGCCTGAAGTGCTCCAGTCCATGGGGTCGCAATGAGTTGGACATGACTGAGTTACTGAACTGAACTGAACTGTTATTCAAGACTACTGATTTTATCTTGAATTGAGTCTATTAGTAAACCAAATTGATGGTTAAGTTTTTTTTGTTTTTTTCAATCTGAAACATGTGAATGTACTCAAATAGCCTAATAGCAATTCACTGGTAACTGAGTGAATCCATGTAAATAGTTCAGCACCTAAGTGCTGTGTTTAAACATTGGTTATCTTAAGAAATGATCTAGGTCATAGAGGATTGAGAAGAAAACATGAATTTTCAATTTTATGTGATTCACAGATTATTAATTGTCACTTTAAAAGCACTCAGATCTTGAGCAAAACAACATTTAGCACCACCCCAGTGCCAGTTCCAGCTGCAGCTGCATTCTAGACAGATTGGGGGTGTGTCAGCAGTGCTTAACGTTCAGCTGTTCACCATAGCCCACTGCCAAGATGAAGGGTCATCTACTACACACAGCATCTCTGCATTGTTTGGTAATATACATGAGCAGTAAGCAATGAAGTATATGTATCTAAGGTTAGAAAAATATAAAAATGCTTTTATTCTGTTGAATAAAGTTTATGTGACTTGTATTCAATTTTATCATCAAAATTTTAGTTGGAGGACTATAAAGGACATATCTCCATGTAAGTGTAATGAAATTGTTCACTATGCTTGCTTCATTTTTTTACACAGAAATTCACATTTACTATTTATTGTTTTTTTTGTTTGTTTTGTATACTATGTTGATTCAGTTGATGAATTACTCTTATTCAGAAAAAAAAAAAAAATGAAATGGGGATGCCTTTAAATTTAATTTGTCCTTTTTCCCCATCACCCCATCACTTTGTTTTTCTTCTAAGCAAATTAATTTTAATCCTTAGCTTTTATAACAGTATCTTCAGAAGACAAAGCTTGAAATAACAATATATCCTAAACATCTTCTAGGGAATTTGTTGTAGCATTGAAAGATGGGCAGTAAGTAGAAGTAGTTGTTTCATTCTTGAAAATGACTCCACAGAATAGTATCTACACCCTTACCCCTCTTTCACAGAAAATTGTTATAACTTTGATTTTGACTTTCTAAAAAAAAACTGTTTCTTGCATACAAGTTCAATACAAGCATTGTTGTACAAAGTTTTAATATCTTGGTAAAAAACTGCTCACTTTTAACTTTCAGGCAACAATTTAAAAAAGATACAGGGCAGCCAAGTGTGTAACTTTCTCTGCTTCTATCTATTGCATATTAGAATTTTACAGGCTAGAATAGGATTGTGTCCAGTTGAACTCAGAAAATAAAGGAGTAAAAATGAACTATTTTTTAATATTCTGAGATACTTAAGTGGAAAAATGACTTTTGATATACAGCTCTTTATAAGATGGAAGAAAGCATAGTTTTCTATTATTATATTAATATCAAAAGAATGTTCCATGACAGTAACTATGATTATTTCATTGGATATTCATAAAATTATTTAAACAAGAAGAGCCATTTAGGTGTACAGTTTAATATGGAGCTTATGTTCCATATTTAGAAAATAAAATACATCAAAAATTTATTTTTTTAGAGATGACAACAAGAGATAGAGAATAGTGACTAAGAAACTCTGATAAATTTTCTCAATTGGGGAATATTTCAAATTGCGATTTAACTCACTGAATCATGAAATGGCTCACAGCAAAGTAACTAGAGTTTTGTTAGATTAATGTGCTACTATTTGTATGGTAAGATGAAAAATTAATGGGGAGAGACTGTTATATGAGCTAAGCAAATCTAATCCAGTCCTGAACATTAGATGAAAAGACAGAATTAATCAAATAACAAATCATTTCACAAAAGACTCATTTTCATGTCTTTTGTATAAGCCAATAAACAATTTTTACAGAAGTGTAAAAAATACTATTTCTCTAGTTTTATTTTAAACAAAGTCCAACCTGGACTTGCTATCATGGCAAAAAATCTTCAAGTCTATTTTCTACCAGTCTATGACCCACTGGTTTCTGTTCTATTCAAGGTTTCATGGTTGTGACTGACATGTAATTGACTGTTTGACTATGAGTTCACATACTGGGTTTGGTGATGTGTGTGTGATACTTTCAGTATACCTGAGATAAAGTGTTATTTTTCTGTACTAAGATTCATTGTTTTTAGAGTAGAACACCTGTGGTGGGGGATAGTCAAGGCATCCTGGGTTTTGAAAAAAGTCATTGGAAACTAAATTACATGGAAATATTAGTTCCTGTGAAAGTTTATGTGTTTCTAAGTTAAAGTCTCTGTAGATAGCTATGATTTCTATTCTTATCTTTTATGGGCCTTCTTTTAAATAAAATCTCTGCTATAACTACTTATAAGATCAGAGAAATGTTTTTGAATTTTAGAATGAGTGAAAATACAGAATATTGCTGTATCTTAATTAAAATGAAATATTAAAGCTTTCTTTTCAAACTTTTGTTCTAAAGCAAGAGAAAGACAGTGTTTGCTATTAAAACTCAGATGATCAGAAGATATTTATACTACTTATTCTGCTTCCTTTGTGTGTGTGTGTGTGTGTGTGTGTGTGTGTGGTGTTTGTGTTTGCACACTGTAAGCTCATATATCCAGGACATCTCTTGCTTAGTCATTAAAAAGGATATATTCTATTTACACTTAATTGTTATGAGTGGTAAAGAACCCTCATGCCAATGCAGAAGACATAAGAAACAGATTTGATTCCTGGGTTGGGAGGATACCCTGGAGAAGGGCATGGCAACCCACACCAGTATTCTTGCCTGAAAAATCCTATGGACAGAGGAGCCTATGGTGGGCTACAGTGCATAAGGTTGCAAATAGTCAGACAGGACTAAAGCAACTTAGCATGCACACATATGAATCAGAGAAAACTTTTTTTTTCCTTCTGCCAAAATGCCCAACCATTATATTTTTAAGTATGGAAATTTACAATATATTATAGACATTTCTATTTTTAATAAGAACTGAGTGTCCTATTTCAGATACACATTCTTTTTGACCTGTCTTTTTGGAAGAAATTACATAAATAAGCAAGGTAGCATTTGGATTGTTTTATCTTTGAAATGTGCTGTGCCTTAATAATCTTGAATTGTGTTGTTGAACTCTCATTGCACTTTTATGTTTTCCTAGGTTAAGTCATTATTTTAGAGAGCAAAATAAATCTATATAGCTAGAGTTCATTCAGATCAGTGCTCTCGTATTGCTCTCTTTTACTTTTTCTTGGCAATTTTCACCCTTTTTGATATAAGGTACACATTTTATCTTGGTTTGAAGTTATTTGTGGAGATATGCTTCTCCTTTTCATACCAAATAGTAGGACAAAAATGACTATTTTTCCGTTCTTTTGTGAAAATTACCTGCCATTTAGTTCACATTGTCTATTTATCTTTGTTACCTTCTTTGCTTGCAGTTGATGACCAACAAAAGGCAAAGTCCCTTTTCTCCTGTGTTGCCTATTTCTGTCAACACAAGTAAACCACTTCAGTATAACATCTCAAATTTATCTTTCTATCCTTCATTGTTCAGATTCTTTTAAGTTATATGCTCCTTTTTATGTGTAGTGCTTTTCCTGCTACCCACAGTTTAAGGTTAAATATGTGTTGATTCTTCTTTGTTAGAACTCATAGTCCTGTAACCTGAAGCCACTGTAGCTACTGAATTCAATGTATATCTGAATAACATGGGCAATGATAGCCTACTACTTTGACCTTTTTTTCTTAACACATCTCGCTTTCAGATTGAGAGTCTCTTTTTTGAATTACTATAAAACATGATTTCTATCTACTTGAAGACAAATTTCATATCTTACTTTTCTTTTAATGCCTCACACTGCTTAGGCACGAAATATGCACTCCTTAAATCATTTTTGCATAAATGATTGATTAGAACTTCCCAGTATGATGGTGAAGTGTTTTCTAAAACATTGCCTGGGATCTTCTCGTCACTGGATGCTCAGGGGTCATTCAGAAAATCACTGAGGTTTTGACAATATTAAATAAAGAGATAAATATATTTCTACATCATGACTGTTACCACTTACTATTCTGGAATACATTTTTTTTCCCTTATCTACAAGAGACTAAGGGAAGAATGTGAATATCCTGAGCCCAGCTTCCTTATCCCTACAACTATTATAAAAGTACCTTAGAACTAGCAGAGATGGGGGTCAGAAAAGACCTAATGAGCGGTAGAAAAAAAGATTTAAGGCACTATGACCAAATAGACTTTGATTCTAATGCATGTGTCTGTACTAAAACTATATACTTCTCTTCTTATGATTGAGTTTAATTAACATATTGGTTCAATTTTTACCTACAGGTCAGGGCAGGGCATTGGTTTGAAATTGTTAGATAACTTAGTCTACATTTTTTCTTGGCATTTTGATTCTTATTCTCATTAAGTGATACACTGAGGAAAAGGGAGTGCTTACTAAACTTTCTATTGGAGAGAGAAAATAATCTCAACCCTACAATGAATTAGAATTGTTATCATGATTGGCCTCTTAAACTTGTCTCAGTTTCTTAAAGATAGAAATAAGACAATCATGTTAATTTTGCATAATTAAATAGAATTACTATTTCATGAAAGTACCTAGGAAAAAGGAATAAGAAATATAGAGCACTCTTTCTTCCCATCCTCCTTTGTCTTTTAATTCTTTTATTCTTTTTCTTTTGCCTTCTTTATTTATATTTGTTTTTACGTTTAAGTCCTCCTTCCTTTACTCCCTGTTGCTGTTGCTTTACCTTGGATCTTCTAGTGGATTTCTTCTGTTTTCTTTTTTTTTTAGTCACACTATATATGCCCATCAGTTCAGTTCAGTTCAGTTCAGTCTCTCACTCATGTCCGAGTCTTTGTGACCCCATGAATCATAGCACGCCAGGCCTCCCTGTCCATCACCAACTCCCGGAGTTCACTCAAACTCATGTCCATCGAGTCGGTGATGCCATCCAGCCATCTCATTCTCTGTCGTCCCCTTCTCCTCCTGCCCCCAATCCCTCCCAGCATCAGAGTCTTTTCCAATGAGTCAACTCTTTGCATGAGGTGGCCAAAGTATTGGAGTTTCAGTATTAGCGTCAGTCCTTCCAATGAACACCCAGGACTGATCTCCTTTAGAATGGACTGGTTGGATCTCCTTGCAGTCCAAGGGACTCTCAAGAGTCTTCTCCAGCACCACAGTTCAAAAGCATCAATTCTTCGGTGATCAGCTTTCTTCACAGTCCAACTCTCACATCCATACATGATCACTGGAAAAACCATAGACTTGACTAGATGGACCTTGGTTGGCAAAGTAATGTCTCTGCTTTTTAATATTCTATCTAGGTTGGTCATAACTTTCCTTCCAAGGAGTAAGCATCTTTTAATTTCATATCTGCAATCAGCATCTGCAGTGATTTTGGAGCCCCCCAAAATAAAGTCTGACACTGTTTCCACTGTTTCTCCATCTATTTCCCATGAAGTGATGGGACCAGATACCATGATCTTAGTTTTCTGAATGTTGAGCTTCAAGCCAACTTTTTTTACATATATTTTCATAATGTGAAGAATGGAATCATGACCAAATTTGCCCTTAAATAGCTAAAAAACCTCTTAATTCAGTTGGTTTAATGGAATGAAAAGCTTAAAAATGAAACTCAAATATTAACCCTACAGCTAAGTTATATTTATATTTTGTCTTTATTTTCCAAAAAGGTTATAGTGAAACTAGTGTTCTTAAGTATATAGTAAAATTAGTGATTGCATTAATGCCTAACTCAAATTACAAATAGCAACTTTAGTCAATAATGTCTAATTATGATCACACTGGAGTAAGTCTAAAGGAACTATAATTATACCATGGGTTCAAAGAAACCTTTATATTGCTACAACATTTCAGTGTTCTTATTAGGATACATTGTCATCATTGGCTGCCCATTGAAATGTATTGATTTTTCTCTGGTGCAGATTAATTAGAATGGTGTTTGCATATAGTTTTTAATTTTTAAATAATACATCATTTATATGAATTATTCACAATAATATAGGATAGCAAACCTTTCTAAGTCAACATTCTTAAACTATTTTTGAAGGATGCTGTAGATGAATACATATTGATATTGAAAGAAAGCGTTTTAGGATGAATATAGAGCTTGAAAAAAGGAATACAAAAATAAAATTATGGTCTTTGTATGAATAATGCTGAATTAGGCAAAAAAAAAATAAGGGGACATGGAATAATGGACTGGTACAAATTGGGAAAGGAGTACATCAAGGCTGTATATTTTCATCCTGATTATTTAACATATATGCAGGGTTCAGTTCAGTTCAGTTGTGTCCGACTCTTTGCGACCCCATGAATCACAGCACACCAGCCTCCCTGTCCATCACCAACTCCCAGAGTTCACTCAAACTCATGTCCATCGAGTCGGTGATGCCATCCAGCCATCTAATCCTCTGTCGTCTCCTTCTCCTCCTGCCCCTAATCCCTCCCAGCATCAGAGTCTTTTCCAATGAGTCAACTCTTCGCATGAGGTGGCCAAAGTATTGGAGTTTCAGCTTTAGCATCAGTCCTTCCAATGAACACCCAGGATTGATCTCCTTTAGGATGGACTGCTTGGATCTCCTTGCAGTTCAAGGGACTCTCAAGAGTCTTCTCCAGCACCACAGTTCAAAAGCATAAATTCTTCAGTGATCAGCCTTCTTCACAGTCCAAGTCTCACATCTATACATGACCACTGGAAAAACCATAGCCTTGACTAGATGGACCTTTGTTGGCAAAGTAATGTCTCTGCTTTTTAATATACTATGTAGGTTGGTCATAACTTTCCTTCCAAGGAGTAAGCATCTTTTAATTTCATGGCTGCAATCAGCATCTGCAGTGATTTTGGAGCCCAAAATTATAAAGTTTGACACTGTTTCCACTGTTTCTCCATCTATTTCCCATGAAGTGATGGGACCAGATGCCATCCAGCCCAGCGTTCCTCATGATGTACTCTGCATAGAGTACAGCATGTTAAATGCTCGGTTGGATGACTTGCAAGCTGGAGTCAAGATTGTTGAGAGAAATATCAACAATGTCAGATATGCAGGTGATATAACTTTAATGGCAGAAAGTGAAGAGGAACTAAAGAGCCTCTTGATGAAGGTGAAAGAGGAGCGTGAAAAAGCTGACTTAAAACTCAACATTCAAAAAACAAAGATCATGGCATCTGGTCCCACCACTTCATGGCAAATAGATGGGGAAAAAGTGGAAGCAGTGACAAATTTAATTTTCTTGGGCTTCAGAATCACTCAGATGGTGACTGTAGCCACAAAATTTAAAGACTTTCCTTGGAAGAAAAGCTATGACCAAACTAGACAGTGTATTAAAAACCAGAGACAGCACTTTGCTGACAAAGTTCTGTATAGTTAAAGCTATGGTTTTTCCAGTAGTCATGTATGGAGGTGAGATTTGGACCATAAAGAAGGCTGAGCACCAAAGAAATTCTGCTTTTGAACACTGGTGCTGAAGACTCTTGCAAGTCCCTTGGATTGCAAAGATATCAAACCAGTCAATCTTAAAGGAGATCAACCCTGTATTTTCACTGTAAGGACTGATGCTTAAGCTCCAATATGTTGGCCACCTGATGCTGACTCATTGGAAAAGACTCTGACGCTGGAAAAATTTGAGGGCAACAGGAGAGGGGTTGACAGAGGATTAGATGGTTGGATGGCATCACCGACTCAATGAGCATGAGTTTGAGTCAACACCGGGAGATAATGAAAGACAAGGAAACCTGGCATGCTGCAGTACATGGGGTCGAAAGAATTGGACAGGACTCAGCAACTGAACAACAACAATTGAGTGGAGATAAATAATGAACTCTATCCTTCCTTTCAAATTGTTAGATTCTGAGTATTAAATGAATGTCAAGGAGTAGTACATAAGCATGGATACGATATAAAAGTCAAAGATTTGAAATGAAGAACATCTGTCCCATTCTCAGTGTCCTGGACTCCTACATAAACATGGACCTTATGAGAGAGACAGGATTCTAATGGCATAATTAGTGAATGTCTAGTCCACCTTATTCATTTTATAAATGTGTCAAAAAATAAAAAGAATGAGTTATAAACATTTTCCCAAGTTGGCCAATGTCATCTCTCCAATTTTTAAGTTTGGACCTAGGTGTAATTTAACTTTGAATTTCCTTCTCTTACACTATTCTAAGTTACAATTACTTTATAACTGATAATTTTTAATTTAACCTATTTGAACATGGTTAATGTTCTTAATATGTAAAGCTGTATTATATTGTGGAGATGTTAGGATTTCTATATACGGTATCATGTCAACTGCAAATAATGGCAGTTTCACTGCTTCCTTTCTAAGTAGGATGCCTTTTCTTTCTTTTTCTTGTCTGATTTCTGTGGCTAGGACTTACAATTCTGTGTCAAATAGAAGTGGTGACACTTCTGGGTATCTTGTCTTGTTCCTGAGTTTAGAGGAAAGGCTTTTAGAATTTGACCATTGAGTATGATATTACCTGTTCATTTGTCATAAATATTCTTTATTTTGAGATATGTTATAGTTTTTATTATGTACTGATTTTGAATTTTGACATATGTTTTTTCAACTTCTATTGAGAGGATTGTATGATTTTTACCTTTTCTCTTGTTAATGTGGTATATCACATTAATTAATTTGCTAGTGTTGAACTCTCCTTGCATCCCTGGAATAGTTCCAACTTGATTATGTTGTGTGATCCTTTTTATATATTGTTGGGTTTGGATCATGTGCTCTGCTCTGCTCTGCTCAGTCATTCAGTCATGTCCAATTCTTTGTGATCCCATGGACTGTAGCCACCAGGCTTCTCTGTCCATGGAATTCTCCAGGCAAGAATACTGTAATAGGTCGTCATTTCCTACTCCAGGTATCAACCCATGTCTCTTGCATCTTCTGTGTTGGCAGGCAGATTCTTTATCATTCTTCCACTTGGGAAGTCCAGAATTTGGTTTGCTAGTACTTTATTAATTTTTTTTTTGCAAATGTATTCATTAATGGTATAACCCTGTAACTTTCATTTTCTGTCATGCCTTTGATTTTGGTGTCTGGGTAAAGGTAACCTTGTAGAATGAATTTGTGATTTTTTTCCTCCTCTTCAATTTCTTGGAATAGTTTGAAAAGAATAGGTATTATCTTTATATGTTTGATTTTTTTCCCCTGTGAAGATGTTCATTCTAGGACTTTTGTTGCTGGAGATTTTTTTAAGTTCAACTTTACTCATGATCAGTCCTTTGAAACTGTCTGTTTCTTCTTGAGTCAGTATTTACAGGTTGCATATTTCTAGACATTTGTCCATTCCTTCTAGGTTGTTTGGTCAGTTGGTATATAACTCTTTGTGGCATTCAACTATGACTTTTTTGTCTTTGAAATATCAACTGTTATTTCTCCTATTCATTTCTTATTTTGTTTTTGGGTCCTTTCTTTTCTTCTTGGTGAGCGTGGCAGAAGATTTATGTTTTATCTTTTCAAATAAACAACTCTTAATGTCATTGATCTTTTCTTTTTTTTAAGTCCTCTGTTTTATTTATTTTCTCTTTGACCTTTGATGATTGATGGAAATGGGATGTTAAACTCCCCTACTATCATTGCATTATTGCCAACTTATCCCTTTGTGTATATTAATACTATATATATCAATATATCTGTATATAGATATTTAAGTGCTGCTGGATTGGGTACATATACATCAACAGATGTGTATCCTGTTCTTTTATTATCCCTTTATTATTATATGATGCCTTCTTTTTTGTTATAGTCTTTGTTCTAATGTCTGTTTTGCCTCACATTAATATTACTGCCTACTTCCTTGTCATTTATGTTTGCATGCAATTTTTTTTTCTTTTACTCTCATTTTCAGTCTGTGTATGTCTGTGGATTTGAAGTGACTCTCTTGTAGGCAGCATATTTGTTTTGTGTTCTTGTTCGTGTCTGACTCTTTTGTGACCCCATGGACTGTAGCCCACCAGGCTCCTCTGTCCCTGGGATTTCCCAGGCAAGAATACTGGAGTGGATTGCCATTTCCTTTTATGAGGGATCTTCCTGACCTTGGAATTGAACCTGCATCACCTGCATTGCAAGCAGATTCTTTATCACTGAGCCAGTTGGGAAGCCCTCAGGCAGCATATAGACGAGTCTTATATTTTCATCCAGTTACTCATGTTTTATCTTTTGACTGGAGCATTTAGTCCATTAACATTACTTGTTTTCCAGTTTGTTTTTCTAGTTCTTCTGCATTAATTTCTTCCTTTTGTTTCTTCCATTGTGGGTTGATGATATTGTTTAGTAGTATGTGTGTATTCTCTTGTTTTTAGTTTCTGTGTATCTATTTCAATTTTTTGATATTTGGTTACCATGGGTTTTATATATGTTGCCTCATAATTATATCAACTTGTTTTAAGCTTGTGGTCATTTCAGTTCAAACACATTCTCAAAGATTCACAGTTTATTTTTTTACTCACCTCTCCCCCACTTTGTGTTTTGATATCATACTTTATATCTTCATGCTTATTCCTTAGCTATTTATTGTAGTTAGAGTTGAGTATACAATTTTAGTTTTTAATATTCATGTTAATATATTTAAGTGATTGATTCTCAGCCTTTATAACCTCCCTATTTATGTGACTTTGGGCTTCCCAGGTGTATTAGTGGTAAAGAACTCACCTGCCAATGCAGGAGAAGTAAGAGATGTGCATATGACCCTGCGTCAGGAAGATCTCCTGGAGGAGGGCATAGCAACCTACTCCAGTATTCTTGCCTGTAGAATCCCAAAGACAGTGGAGCCTGGTGGGCTACAGTCCATAGGGTAACAAAGACTTGGAAGTGACTAAAGCCACTTAGCACACATGCATGCATATTTCTGAAATTTCAGTTCAGTTTAGTTCAGTTCAGTTCAGTCGCTCAGTCGTGTCCGACTCTCCGCGACCCCATGAACCACAGCACGCCAGGCCTCCCTGTCCATCACCAACTCCCGGAGTACACTCAAACTCATGTCCACAGAGTCGGTGATGCCATCCAGCCATCTCATTCTCTGTCGTCCCCTTCTCCTCCAGCCCCCAACCTTTCCCAGCATCAGAGTCTTTTCCAGTGAGTCAACTCGTCGCATGAAGTGGCCAAAGTATTGCAGCTTCAGCTTTAGCATCAGTCCC
This sequence comes from Moschus berezovskii, assembly GCF_049115385.1. Classification (NCBI taxonomy): domain Eukaryota; kingdom Metazoa; phylum Chordata; class Mammalia; order Artiodactyla; family Moschidae; genus Moschus; species Moschus berezovskii. The sequence continues at coordinate 53,321,801 of NC_142461.1, forward strand.
TCCAATGAACATCCAGGATTGATCTCCTCTAGAATGGACTGGTTGGATCTCCTTGCAGTATAAGGGACTCTCAAGAGTCTTCTCCAACACCACAGTTCAAAAGCATCGATTCTTCGGCGATCAGCTTTCTTCACAGTCCAACTCTTACATCCATACATGACCACGGGAAAAACCATTGCCTTGACTAGACGGACCTTGGTTGGCAAAGTAATGTCTCTGCTTTTTAAAATACTATCAAGGTTGGTCATAACTTTCCTTTCAAGGAGCAAGTGTCTTTTAATTTCATGGCTGCAATCAGCATCTGCAGTGATTTTGGAGCCCCAAAAAATAAAGTCTATGTCTATTCACAATATTGGTCACTGAAAAAAATATTGATAAGAACAGTCTTTGGGACTTTGTGGGAGAGGGTGAGGGTGGGATGATTTGGGAGAATGGCATTGAAAAATGTATGTTGTCAAATGTGAAACAAATTGCCAGTTCAGGGTCGTTGCATGTTAAAGGATGCTCAGGGCTGGTGTGCGGGGATGACCCAGAGGGAGGATAAACGGAGGAGGGAGTTGGGAGGGGGGTTCAGTAAGGGGAACCCCCTGAACCACCCGGGGTGGATTCATGTCAATGTATGGCAAAACCAACAAGTATAATATTGTAAAATAATTAGCCTCCAATAAAAATAAATAAAAAAAAGAAGAGACTTGTATGTAACATCTGTTGCTGTCTTTTGCAAGATATAGACTATTATGCCATATCATGTTTTAAAATTCTGCTATAAAATGCTTTCTTATTTGAAGGATTTAAAGTGACTAAAACATAGCTCTTTAAAAGTCTAGTTCTATATGGTTCTGTTCCGTTTCGTTCCGTCGCTCAGTCGTGTCCGACTCTTTGCGACCCCGTGGACTGTAGCCTACCAATCTTCTCCATCCATGAGATTCTCCAGGCAAGAATACTGGAGTGGGTTGATATTTCCTTCTCCATCTATATGGTTAGGAAGGAAAAAAGTGTTCAAATTCATGATTTTTTAACTCATTTTTATAAAATTAAGAAAAACATCTTTTAAAAAAGTAAATAAAAATTTCTATTATGTTATAGAACCATATCCACACAAAAGTGATTTGCTCGATGTATTTTTTTGAACCCTATATGCAAATAGCCAACATTTCCTCATCACAGAAATGTTACAATATATAATTTGAAATTCTCCTACTCTGTAAGTAGGAAATCTAGTAAAGAAGAATAAAAACATATTTCACTGAACTTCTATCTTATTTGATTATCTTATAAACGTGACAAAAAAGCAAATTCAACAGTATAATTCAGAGACTCTACTTTAACTACCTAAATTCATCTCAAATGAAAATGGAATATTCCTTTAGTAAATTTGCTAATATTTACAGTGCTATGTGGACTTCCCTTGTGGCTCAGTTGGTAAAGAATCCACCTGCAATGCATTGGGTTCAATCCCTGGGTTGGGAAGATCCCCTGGAGAAGAGAAAGTCTACCCACTCCAGAATTCTGACCCAGAGAATTCCATTTACTGTATAGTCCATGGGGTAGCAAAGAGTTGGACATGACTGAGCAACTTTCACTTTTACTGTGCTATGTAATATCTCAATTGATAATTCTTTTTATTTCTGTCTTAATGGTGGAACTGCAGCTTAAACACATGCTAACAAATGTGTACTTTTCTAAATTAGTTTTGATAGAAGGCTAAACAATACATTGTTATGTGGAATAGAAAATTAGTAAATAAACAGGAGATTAAATTTAAAGACTATTTTTTTTCAGACTTTTTATTTCTTACTTTGTTCCTCACATCCTGACATATACACTGGCCTTCAGTCAATGAGGCTTAGAGGGATTTCTTAGATGAAAAAGAGATCTATGCATTAGCTTTAATTTTATCTCTAGCACTCACTGATCTCCAGAACAAATATTAACTCCTTTGGAGATGACAAGCATATGAAAGAAAACCCTTCTAAATTATATTATGTACTCACACAGTTTTTAATAAGACTATGTGAAAAATTAGAAACACATCACATTGCAGAATGATAGGCATATTTATATCCATTTTCTTGGGAGAATTTCTCCTTTTAAAGATGTAGTTGTTTAGATTTTAGTTATTATTCCAGAAATTCATGGACAAAGTTTTAATTTCACCAAAACAGGACATATACATAACAGCATATATTTTGTGCAAATATTTTTGTAGTTACTGTTTTCTGGCATCAAGCAACAAAACAATGTAAATCAACTATTTTGCCTTCTGCCTCCATGGTATACAAATATTTTGTGCAAATGTTCTTATATACCAAACACAAACAGATTGAGATGATGAGAATGTATTTTTGTAGTTTATTTCAGCCAATATTCTGTTAAAATTAATATAAACACTATATCAGTAATTAATGAACTTTCTGAATAGTAGTTCAGTTGCTCAGTCATATCCGACTCTTTGTGACCCCATGGACTGCAGCATGCCAGGCATCCCTGTTCATCATCAACTTCTGGAGCCTACTCAAACTCATGTCTATAGTGTTGGTGATGACATCCAACCATCTCATTCTCTGTCATCCCCTTCTCCTCCTGCCTTCAATCTTTCCCAGCATCAGGGTCTTTTCCAATGAGTTGGTTTCTCGCACCAGGTGGCCAAAGTATTGGAATTTCAGCTTCAGCATCAGTCCTTCAAATGAATATTCGGGATTGATTTCCTTTAGGATTGACTGGTTTGACCTCCTTGCAGTCCAAGGGATTCTCAAGAGTGTTCTCCAACACCACAGTTCAAAAGCATCAATTCTTCGGCACTCAGCTTTCTTTAGAGTCCAAAACTCACATCCATACATAACTACTGGAAAAACCATAGCTTTGATTAGACAGACCTTTGTTGGCCAAGTAATGTCTCTGCTTTTTAATATGCTGTCTAGTTTGGTCATAGCTTTTCTTCCAAGGAGCAAGCGTCTTTTAATTTCATGACTGCAATCAGCATCCACAGTGATTTTGGAGTCCCCCAAAATAAAATCTGTCACTGTTTCCTTTGTTTCCCATGTATTTGCCATGAAGTGATGCCATGATATTAGCTTTCTGAATGTTGAGGTTTTTTTTTTTAGCACAACATTGCAAACCAACTATATTTCAATTAAAATAGAGAGAGAGAGAGGTTGTATAATTATGTTGAGTTTTAAGACAACTTTTACACTCTCCACTTTGACTTTCATCAAGGGGCTCCTTATTGATTCTTCACTTCCTGCCATAAGGGTGATGTCATCTGCGCATCTGAAGTTCTTGCTATTTCTCCTGGCAATCTTGATTCCAGCTTGTGCTTCATCCAGCCCAGCGTTTCTCATGATGTACTCAGCATAAAAGTTAAATAAGCAGGGTGACAATATACAGCCTTGACGTACTCCTTTTCCTATTTGGAACCAGTCTGTTGTTCCATGTCCAGTTCTAACTTCTGCTTCTTGACCTGCATACAGATTTCTCAGGAGGCAGGTCAGGTGGTCTGGTATTCCCATTTCTTTAAGAATTTTCCACAGTTTGTTGTGATCCACACAGTCAAAGGCATACTCAATAAAGCAGAAGTAGATGTTTTTCTGGAACTCTCTTGCTTTTTCGATGATCCAGCAGATGTTGGCAATTTGATCTCTGATTCCTCTACCTTTTCTAAATCCAGCTTGAACATTTGGAAGTTCACAGTTCACGTACTGTTGAAACCTGACTTGGAGAATTTTGATCATTACTTTGCTAGCATATGAAATGAGTGCAATTGTGTGGTAGCTTGAGCATTCTTTGGCATTCCCTTTCTTTGGGATTGGAATAAAAACTTACCTTTTCCAGTCCTGTGGCCACTGCTGAGTTTTCCAAATTTGCTGGCATATTGAGTGCAACACTTTCACAGCATCATCTTTTACAATTTGAAATAAGTCAACTGGATCTTCATAACCTCCACTAGCTTTGTCCATAGCGATGATGTATTATTACTTGACTTTTCATGAGTCAGACCTCTAAAAAAGCAATATTGAGTAAAATGAGATAAAAATAGAGTTGAGAGTTATATTTATGTAGTCACATATTTCGATCAGATACTTTATATTTATACCAAATTATTGTGGGTGATTAGATATTTAAATAATTGAAGACATTCATTCATTACATTGAATTATTTTTTTAAGTACCTCTTCTGGTAATAATGCTGACCCTACAATATGTAATCTCATGTTCATGTAGCTGATAGTAGGCTTGCTCCAAATAATTGTCATCCAGTTTGATACCTGTTGGCATGAGGAGAGCACAGGATTTTATATGGACATACCCGAGCTCACTGCCATGTGGAACAAGCATCTGGAAATCTGACTAAAATGCTCACTTTCACTTTGGATATTTTGATGGTATGTAGACATTTATAATTTCAGTATATTCTTCACAGCTGTGCTTTCTTTCCTGTAATCTCTAGAGTTTTCTCAAAAGTATGTTGAATTTTGTGTAATTTTAAATCTAGTCAAGCCTATGGTTTTTCCCATGGTCATGTACGGATGTGAGAGTTGGACTGTGAAGAAAGCTGATTGCCGAAGAATTGATGCTTTTGAACTGTGGTGCTGGAGAAGACTCTTGAGAGTCCCTTGGACTGCAAGGAGATCCAACCAGTCCATTCTAGAGGAGATCGATCCTGGGTGTTCATTGGAAGGACTGATGCTAAAACTGCAACTCCAATACTTTGGCCACCTCATGAGACGAGTTGACTCACTGGAAAAGACTCTGATGCTGGGAGGGATTGGGGGCGGGAGGAGACAGGGACGACAGAGAATGAGATGGCTGGATGGCATCGCCAACTCAATGGACATGAGTTTGAGTGAACTCCGGGAGTTGGTGATGGACTAGGAGGACTATTGTGCTGTGATTCATGGGGTCACAAAGAGTCGGATACAACTGAGCGACTGAACTAGACTGAACTGAATGATAGTCTTTCTTGCTTATTCAGCATTATATTATAATGTTTTTATAAAAGATTATATTCAAGTGGGGCGCTCTCATGACGCTCACTAACATCAATTGGAAGATTCATATAAAGTTGGAAGGAAAATTATTAAGTTGATTTCTTGCTAATATGAAATCACAATCTGACAGGTTCAGTAAATACTGAGACCCTTTCAAGAGAGTGCCAAGTTTCTAAGTGGTTTGAGTAAGCAGGAATTTCAGGTATGCTAATTGAAATATACTGCTCTTTGGCTGTGTCAGCCTGTATAATTCAATATCTTCTAATTCGTGTTTAAGAAGAATGTTACTGTAGTTGTTTCAATAATTTTTCTTTAAAATTCCTATGCTTATTGTAATTTTAGAGGCATTTTATAACAACCATCAGAGATTGGAAAATGATGAATGATAAAATTACATAGTAAGACATAACATATTCTGAGTATTTACCCTGTGCTAACTGCTACTTTGGCCACCTCATGCGAAGAGTTGACTCACTGGAAAAGACTCTGATGCTGGGAGCGACTGGGGCAGGAGGAGAAGGGAATGACAGAGAATGAGATGGCTGGATGGCATCACCGACTCAATGGACATGAATTTGAGTGAACTCCAGGAGTTGGTGATGGACAGGGAGGCCTGGTGTGCTGTGATTCATGGGGTCACAAAGACTCGGACACGACTGAGGGACTGAACTGAACTGAACTGAAGTACTACTTTAGGTGCTCTGGATCACTAACAGTGAATTCTCATGACAGGACTGGAATAAGGAAATGTAGATCACATCCCCACTTAAAGACAAGGAAACTGAGACACAGAGTGGTCTTTTCAATGTCACAGAGTTAATAAATGACTGAGCTAAATTAAGGAGGTCTTGCTTCAGAGTATACACTTTCTAAATACACTGCCTCTAATTTGCCTCATAAAGATATTTCCGTTTTCTTAGTCTATTATTTGTAGTTACAATATTCTTATTTTGCTACATTTGACATTCATTTGTGTGTGCTAAATCGCTTCAGTCATGTCTAACAGTTGTGACCCTATAGACTGTACCCCACCAGGCTCCTCTGTCCATGGGGCTCTCCAGGCAAGAAAACTGGAGTGGGTTGCCAAGCCCTAAAACATTGCAGAGTTGATACCAACATCAATAAATAGAGAAACAAAATTCAATTAACCTGTGGATAAAAGTATTAATACCAGAATAGAGAAATAGGAATATCTAAATTTAGCCTGCCAAGTACTTTTACAATATGCTATTTTCCCTTATCTTTATAGATTTTTAAAATTTTAATAAAGGATTTGGTTTTGAAGGCATTAATCATGGTAAGCAGTACACTGCTTCTCTAAGCTATTGTGGTGGCCATGTGCCAATAACTTTCACAATTTAGAATTCTCTCTACTCTGATGTAGGCATCTCTTTATTGATAGGAATCTGTTTCTAAACAAATTATTATAATTATTAAATTGAACTTAAGACTTTTAACAGAATTTCTTATTTTCTCATTTCTAAAGAAAGAAAGTGAAGTCGCTCAGTCGTGTTCGACTCTTTGCAACCCCATAGACTGTAGCCTACCAGGGTCCTTTGTCCCTGAGATTTTCCAGGCAAGAATACTGGAGTGGGTTGCCATTTCCTTCTCCAGGGCATCTTCCCAACCCAGGGATCGAACCCGGGTCTCCCACACTGTGGGCAGATGCTTTACCATCTGAGCCACCAGGGAAGCCCATTTCTAAAGTTATTAACTATTATTATTCATATTTAAAATTGTGTTCTGTATTTCATATAGTTCACACATTAATCCTATTTTTTATTGTTTCATAATCTTATATGGCAGACTTTGGATAATGTATCTTCATTTTGCTAAATATGTCCAGATGACATGAATGGTTCAAGTATAACCCATTTTTTCATAACCAATTTCTAAGAATTACGACAGTTCCATTTCTTAAATTGACCATTTATGGTAAAGCGCACCAATGAGTTAATAAACACTGTTGCAGTGAAACTAGATATTGTAAAATCCATTGTTCACATCTAACATGTCTCATTACTAATGACACAAATTGCTACACACAGTCCTGAATATTGCTAGAGCTTCTCTGTGTAATTAAGACACTTAAATTTCTAGGATTTTTCAACTAAGAGCAGGGCTATCTTTGATACCCAATGAAGTTGTTATGTACAAAATTCATCTCCTGATTTCTGGTCTATAAAATGAAATTTTAAATAGGCTTTATCTCAATCACACTATGAGAAGTGGATAAAAATAAACTATTGGGAACAAGACATGAGGAAAGAAATTCCTATTACTTTCAGATTCAGTTATATGAAAATGTACATTTAACATTTTTCCTGTGTTTTGAGCCTAACACCACCCCGTTTAATCACTCTTGTTAGAATGTATATTTTAGTCCCTATTCCAAATACCTATGTGCTTGTTACTATAAGCAGGTGAAATTAAATCAAACCTTCAACTCTGTTCACTTTTTTAAGGCTGTCTTCTTTCACCTTCTTCTTTTGTCTTCTTTTGAATCATGTTCAGTACACAGAAGAGTCTAAAAATACAAGGAAAAATCACTTCACGTGGCTTTCCCATGTGTCTCCATTCCTCTTCTTAATAATTAAAAAATTATTTTAGTTTTTTATTCTTTTTTCATAGAAAAGATCCTCTCTATTTATAATAAATATATGTCTTACATAAAATTATGTTTTATGTATTTCTATCTAAATTATGCTATATATAAGTATACTTTATTACCTTCTCTGTGGCTAGCTCCTATCTCTTTATGGATCAGGTCAGTAGTGACAGCAATACTCAAGGTATCCAAACTAGCAGAAATATATTATCTTCTCTAAACCTAAATTTTAGTCCTTAATCTTCTATTTTTATATTTTGTAAATGCTTTAGTATAACTGAAAGTGAAAGTCGTTCAGTCGTGCCTGACTGTATAGTCCATGGAATTCTCTAGCCTGAAGTGGATAGCATTTCCCTTCTCCAGGGGAATATTTCCAACTCAGGGATCAAACTCAGGTCTCCTGCATTTTAGGCAGATTCTTTACAAGCTGAGCCACAAGGGAAGCCCAAGAATACTGGAGTGGGTAGTCTATCGCTTCTCCAGTGGATCTTCCCAACCCAGGGACCAAACCAGTGTCTCCTGCATTGCAGGTGAATTCTTTATCAACTCAGCTATCATACACTTGGTACGACTATAACATTATAATTGTAATTACTTCATAGGTACTACCACTGAAAGACCCAGATAAAATAATGAAACAATACTAATTGTTTCACAAACTGTTGTAAAACATTAGTTTCACAAACTGATCACAAAACTGATGTAAATCCAATGTTATTGCTGTTTATGATTTCAGTTTAATATGAAATATTCAATGTATGAAAAAAAAGTATTGTAAAAAATATACCTAAGGCTTTTACTAGCCATTTAGTAGAGAAAAAGGAATGAAAAATAGGCAGAAGAAAGAGAAGTAAAAGTAAAAGATGGAAGAAAAACAAAGTGGTATATTGTAAGAATGAGAATGGGCCATCAATTTCATTAATTATTGATTACAAGGCCCTTATGAAAATATCTTATATTTACTAGAATTGAGATGCCATACTATCTTATTGGTCATTACTTCTTTGTTAGTAAGTGTTCCATGAGTTATGTTTTCATCTGGACTGAAAGGAGTGGAAATTATTTATACATTCTTCCTATGAAATATAAAATTGCTTATTATATGGAAAACAATATTTAAAGAGATTAGTAATTCAGTTCAGTTCAGTTGAGTTCAGTCACTCAGTCATGTCAGACTCTTTGCGACCCCATGAATCACAGCACGCCAGGCCTCCCTGTCCAAAACCTACTGCCGGAGTTCACTCAAACTCATGTCCATTGAGTCGGTGATGCCATCCAGCCATCTCATTCGCTGTCATCCCCGTCTCCTCCTGCCCTCAATCCTTCCCAGCATCAGAGTCTTTTCCAGTGAGTCAACTCGTCGCATGAGGTGGCCAAAGTATTGCAGTTTCAGCTTTAGCATCAGTCCTTCCAATGAACACCCAGGATTGATCTCCTTTAGAATGGACTGGTTGGATCTCCTTGCAGTCCAAGGGACTCTCAAGAGTATTCTCCAGCACCACAGTTCAAAAGCATCAATTCTTCGGTGATCAGCTTTCTTCACAGTCCAACTCTCACATCCATACATGACCACGGGAAAAACCATAGCCTTGACTAGACGGACCTTTGTTGGCAAAGTAATGTCTCTGCTTTTTAATATGCTATCTAGGTTGGTCATAACTTTCCTTCCAAGGACTAAGCGCCTTTTAATTTCATGGGTGCAATCAGCATCCGCAGTGATTTTGGAGCCCAAGAAAATAAAGTCTGACAGTGCTTTGCTTCCACTGTTTCCCCATCTATTTCCCATGAAGTAATGGGACCAGATGCCATGATCTTAGTTTTCTGAATGTTGAGCTTCAAGCCAACCTTTTCACTCTCCTCTTTCACTTTCATCAGAGGCTTTTGAGTTCCTCTTCACTTTCTGCCATAAGGGTGGTTACATCTGCATATCTGAGGTTATTGATATTTCTCCTGGCAATCTTGATTCCAGCTTGTGCTTCTTCCAGCCCAGCATTCCTCATGATGTACTCTGCATAGAAGTTAAATAAGCAGGGTGACAATATACAACCTTGACGTACCCCTCTTCCTATTTGGAGCCAGTCTGTTGTTCCATGTACAGTTCTGACTGTTGCTTCCTGACCTGCATACAGGTTTCTCAAGAGGCAGGTCAGGTGGTCTGGAATTCCCATCTCATTCAGAATGTTCCACAGTTTATTGTGATCCACACAGTCAAAGGCTTTGGCATAGTCAATGAAGCAGAAATAGATGTTTTTCTGGAACTCTCTTGCTTTTTCCATGATCCAGCGGATGTTGGCAATTTGATCTCTGGTGCCTCTGCCTTTTCTAAAACCTACTTGAACTTCTTGGAGTTCACGGTTCACATATTGCTGAAGCCTGGCTTGGAGAATTTTGAACATGACTTTACTAGCGTGTGAGATGAGTGCAATTGTGCAGTAGTTTGAGCATTCTTTGGCATTCCCTTTCTTTGGGATTGGAATGAAGACTGACCTTTTCCAGTCCTGTGGCCACTGCTGAGTTTTCCAAATTTGCTGACATATTGAGTGCAGCACTTTCACAGCATCATCTTTCAAGACTTGAAATAGCTCAACTGGAATTCCACCACCCCCACTAGCTTTGTTCGTAGTGATACTTTCTAAGGCCCACTTGACTTCACATTCCAAGATGTCTTGCTTTAGGTCAGTGATCATGTTATCATGATTATCTTGGTCGTAAAGATCTTTTCTGTACAGTTCTTCTGTGTATTCTTACCACCTCTTCTTGATATCTTCTGCTTCTGTTAGGTCCATACCATTTCTGTCCTTTATCGAGCCCATCTTTACATGAAATGTTACCTTGGTATCTCTGATTTTCTTGAAGAGTCTCTTGTTTTTCCTATTCTGTTGTAATTAGCTCTTTAAAAAAATAATTTCCCTTTCTAATCATTCTTACAGTCTTATTGTTTAAATTAGGTAGAATTTTCTTTGGTAAGTATAATTAAGGTATTTGATGAACAGTTTATATATTTGTCATCTTAAAAGCTATGTCATTCATTTTATTCAGGGAAAAATTTCTCATACTGGATTAATTCTGTGAAAAGAGTATTATTGACTGTGTGTTAATAAAGATGGATAGAATCTCCAATTTGGGCATACTTTTTTTTCTAAAGAGATACTATTATTCCTCTATAGTGTGTTCCATATGTCAGACTGAACATGATTTTTACAAAATAGTTGTGTGGGATAAAGTAATCTTAGAGGGGCTGGATGTTAAGTAGCTGGTTAATGCCTTGGCAGATTTTCCTGATTGAGAAGTACAGTTTGATTGTTCCTCTTTTAAGAAGGGAGCAATTTTATTTTTATGTTCACTATACAAACCTACATGTTAATGTGGGAGAACCAAAATAAATTTACTATGCTAAACTGACCCATATTCTTGAAGGTAATCATGAGAGCTTTCCAACTCCACTAGGGGGCAATTTCATATTAGATATTTGCTATGTCTCATTCCCAGTAAAGAAACCTCTTAGATGTTAGCCTGGAATTATTGACAGACAAACTGAATTTTGAAGGTGTAAAATCTGATATCTGATATCAGTGTAAGCCTTAACTGTATTTCAGTACTAGGCAGGCTTTTAGAGCCAATGGGGATAGGAAGGCTAATATTTTAGAAACTTTCTAGGAGGAGGCTGTTTTCTAGAATGCAGGAAGGAGAAGATAATTTTGTCATGAAGAGACGGGGACTTAATAAAGGCAAGGCCTTCTGAGGGTGGCTGAGTTTACATTACCTTGAACCATGCTTTAATTTTAGAAGCCCATATTATGGAGTCAAAAAAAGCCTAAGGGTATTTTTATGGTAACGTATTTTCTTATATATGTGATGACACTAGTTCTACTTGTTTGATTCTAACATTTTTTTATGAAACAGTTTTTTGAACAATAACAATACCTCAGCAGGCTCCATGCAATTTTTACAATGGAAAAGAAAAGGAAGTTTAATGATTTTAAGCACTGCTTTGTTATAAATCATGGTACTTAAAAAAAAAAAAATCCATGAAGTGTACTCAACCTGCATCTGTATATGCCTGGCATTTAGTAACACCAGGCCTTTGGAGTCTTTCTTATATAGAAACCCCTGCATCTCAAGACCATTGTTTATTTTGGCTAAACCTGAAAAAGCAAGTGCCTCTTTAAGATCATGGAATTTCACCACTATTATAAAAATTTCACCACCAATTGACTTCATTTCATGGTGACACAGAATGATGTATAGAATGGTGAAATTGTGATAATCTCCTCTAGATTATATATGTACATAGAGTATGATTTTTTAAACAGATATACTGTACATATAATTGCATTACATATCATTAAAAATCTTATAACCAGCACTTTAAATTCACTGTAGGCTATAATTCAATAAACCATAATGTAATTATTAGTAAAAATTAAAAAAAAATTATAAAGACTAAATAAAAATAATTTATGTGAAAGAACTTTACAAACAAAGGTATTATTGTTAGGCTCCTTGAGGTTAATGCCATTCCAATTCAGCTGTCTATGCCTAGGCCTCAAGGCAGGGGCTGGCATATACTACACATTCATAAAGAATTTGCTGCTGTAACACACTGAGGATTTTAGTGGAGAGCTTATCAATTCACTGAGATAATAAACAGTAATGTTTAAATGCCCAGAATTTGGACTTTCAACAAGGAATGCTTAGATTTGTGGATTGAATGTAGCATAAGATTGAATAGAAGCATTAAAAAAATGTGATAAACATTATCCATTTCCTCTGGCATAAGTCAGAATTCTAAATCTGATTTAAGACTTATGAAAGACATTTATACTGCTTGGATGTGGTTAAGAAATAGAGGGATACAGGGCAATGGTAATGATTTTCTAAGGAAACAGACACACACTAAAGTCTGTCAAGGATCGATCTGTTGTAAAATATATGTGAAGGACACAGCCAACTTTTGAAGAATTGGGCACTGAAAGCACTTGTCATTCTTATAATATTATCCAGGTATTTCCTGAAATTCAGTCACGGCAAATACAGTAGGGATACATTGCTTGGGTGATCACTAGTGCTCACAAGATTTTCAGTCAGTTCAGTTCAGTCGTTCACTTGTGTCCAACACTTTGCAACCCAATGAACTACAGCACACCAGGTTTCCCTCTGCATCACCAACTCCTGGAGCTTGCTCAAACTCATGTTCATCTAGTCAGTGATGCCATCCAACCATCTCGTCCTCTGTCATCCCCTTCTCTTCCTGCCTTCAATCTTTCCTAGCATCAGGGTCTTTTCCAGTGAGTCAGTTCTTCCCATCAGGTGGTCGAAGTATAGAGCTTCAGCTTCAACATCAGTCCTTCCAGTGAATATTCAGGACTGATTTCCTTTAGGATGGACTGGTTGGATCTACTTGCAGTCCAAGGGACTCTCAAGAGTCTTTCCAACACCACAGTTCAAAAGCATCAATTCTTCAGCACTCAGCTTTCTTTATAGTTCAACTCTCACTTCCATACATGACTACTGGAAAAACAATAGCTTTGACAAGATAGACCTTTGTTGGCAAAGTAAGGTCTCTGTTTTATAATATGCGGTCTAGGTTGGTCATAGCTTTTCCTCCAAAGAGCAAGCGTCTTTTAATTTCATGACTGCAGTCACCATCTGCAGTGATTTTGGAGCCACCAAAATAAAATTGGTCTCTGTTTCCATTGTTTCCCCAAGTATTTGCCATGAAGTGATGGGACCGGATGCCATGATCTTGTTTTTCTGAATGTTGAGTTTTAAGCCAGGTTTTTCACTCTCCCCTTTCACTTTCATCAAGAGGTTCTTTATTTCCTCTTCATTTTCTGCCATAGGGATGATGTCATCTGCATATCTGAGGTTACTGATATTTCTCCACGCAATGTTGATTCCTTGTATTTCATCCAGCCCAGGCATTTCACGTGATGCACCAGATTTTGGTTGACGTGAAATTTTTTAATAGTTCTTAAACACATGGAGGTTAAAAATAATGCAAAAAGCAAGAAAAGATTAGGTTAAACATTGGTTTCAGATTAAAGAAATAGAAATGCTAATTACAATGAGATATCATATAAAGAAACAATACTACACATATTGAGGGATAATATCTATCGTAAAAAAATCACTTTAACTATTCCACTGGTGCTTTATAGGGGATAATCACAATTTTACCATCCATGCTGATAATTAGAATGTGGTAGAGTGCTTTCTCCGGAGAAGGCAATGGCAAGCCACTCCAGTACTCTTGCCTAGAAAACCCCATGGATGGAGAAGCCTGGTGGGCTGCAGTCCGTGAGGTTGCTAAGGGTCGGACACGACTGAGAGACTGCACTTTCACTGTTCACTTTCACACATTGGAGAAGGAAATGGCAACCCACTCCAGTGTTCTTGCATGGAGAATCCCAAGGAAGGGGGAGCCTGGTGGGCTTCCGTCTATGGGGTCACACAGAGTCGGACACGACTGAAGTGACTTAGCAGCAGCAGCAGAGTGCTTTCTTATAGCCATTTGCATTTTCACTTAAGTTTAGCAGTTTCCCTCCTTGCCACCCCCCATGAAAAAAAAAATAATTTACATATTAGTTTGGGATAGTTTTGGCCTCATGAATTTATCTGGGCCAGATGTATTGATTTAGTTTGTTTCTTTAGGACTTTCTTTTTTAAATAGGAGTTTTAGGTCCACAGCAAAATTGAGAGAATGTTACAGAGATTTCCCTTACACTCCCTCCCCTTACACAATCATAGCTTGCCTCATTATCAACATCTATATCAGAGTAGTACATTTGTTACAATTAATGAATTTAAAACTATTTTAAATATTTCTTTGCTGGCAAAGAAATGTCTCTGCTTTTTATTTTTTTATTTTATTTTATTTTTTTTTTAACAATTTACAAAACTTAATATTCCGTGATTTTTCATTACGGAGGCCCTGTAGCCAGGGAGGCTTTAACCCATCCAATAAAAAATGAGGTTTGTCAGGGAGCTGGGAAAAGCCAAGCAGCCATCTTGGATTTCCCATAGCCCTGACTCTGATTTCCAGCTATTTTTTAAATTTTCCAATTTAGAAGCAGACTGTTGCCATGGTTTAAGGACATTAGGATGGCACAAGTCTAACAGAGTTTTTGTATAAGCAGAATGAGCTTTTCCATGTCTACAAACTCGACAATTGGATTAATTTCTAAAACTAACATAGTATCAGGCCTATGGTAGAAAAGCATTTGATTTATATGCAGAGGTCTAAGAAGTCAAGAAAACATTATAAATAATCATACGAATCAGGTCCAGCATCTTGGGCAAGCTGTCTACCTCTGATGTCGTCATCTTCTCATCCTGATGTAGTGTAGTTTCTTCTGAAAAAAGTCCTTCCATCCAGGTTGGAGACAGTCCCTTAAATTATGTCTTTTTCTAGTCCTGGTTGTAGGTCATGAGGCATCTGATCTTCATCCAAAGATAGATCACTGAGACAAGCTTCAGAAACAAACCTAGGGTGCTCTTCAAGAACTCAACCAAATCTGAAGGGTGTCCACTGCCCACCAGATTCCGGATCGGGAGAGACCTCCTCTCTCCCGCAGAGCCAGCTGCCTTCCAGCAGGAATGCTGGGCCTCGGCCTTAGGCCGGCTATGGCGATCAATTCGCCCCTGAACAGACCTTGCAGAGCCAGCTGCCTTCCAGCGCGAATGCTGGGCCTCGGCCTTACGCTGGCTACGGCGATCAATTCGCCCCTGAACAGACCTTGCAGAGCCAGCTGCCTTCCAGCGCGAATGCTGGGCCTCGGCCTTACACTGGCTACGGCGATCGCCCCTGAACAGACCTTGCACTGGTGCTGTAATCAGCCCTCCTCCGGGCTGATGAACCCCTTCTGCCGGGAGAGCGTTATTCTCCCCAGTCAGAGGGATCCTGGACGAGCCCCCAGATGTTATGCCCTGAGTCCGGTCCCCCGATACTGGTAGAATAAGACACTCACAGCAATGCAAAAGCAAGAATGGGGTTTATTTCTAGCTCGAGCTAGGGCTCATGCCTCCTCCAGCGCAGTGGAGTGCAGACAAAAGCTGTCTCTGCTTTTTAATATGCTATCTAGGTTGGTCATAACTTTCCTTTCAAGGAGTAAGAGTCTTTTAATTTCATGGCTGCAATCACCATCTGCAGTAATTTTGGAGCCCAAAACAATAAAGTCTGTCGCTGTTTCCACTGTTTCCCCATCTATTTCCCATGAAGTGATGGGACCAGATGCCATGATCTTAGTTTTCTGAATGTTGAGCTTCAAGCCAACTTTTTGAGTCTCCTCTTTCACTTTCATCAAGAGGCTTTTGAGTTCCTCTTCACTTTCCGCCATAAGGGTGGTGTCATCTCCATATCTGAGGTTATTGATATTTCTCCCAGCAATCTTGATTCCAGCTTGTGCTTCTTCCAGCCCAGTGTTCCTCATGATGTACTCTGCCTATAAGTTAAATAAGCAGGGTGACAATATACAGCCTTGGTGTACTCCTTTTCCTATTTGGAACCAGTCGGTTGTTCCATGTCCAGTTCTAACTGTTGCTTCCTGACCTGAATATAGGTTTCTTAAGAGGCAGGTCAGGTGGTCTGGGATTCCCATCTCTTTCAGAATTTTCCACAGTTCATTGGGATCCACACAGTCAAAGGCTTTGGCATAGTCAATAAAGCAGAAGTAGATGTTTTTCTGGAACTCTCTTGCTTTTTCCATGATTCAGCAGATGTTGGCAATTTGATCTCTAGTTCCTCTGCCTTTTCTCAAACCAGCTTGAACACCTGGAAGTTCACGGTTCACTTTATGCTGAAGCCTGGCTTGGAGAATTTTGAGAATGACTTTACTAGCGTGTGAGATGAGTGCAACTGTGCAGTAGTTTGAGAATTCTTTGGTATTGCCTTTCTTTGGGATTGGAATGAAAACTGACCTTTTCAAGTCCTGTGGCCACTGCTGAGTGTTCCAAATTTGCTGGCATATTGAGTGCAACACTTTCACAGCATCATTAAAGAGGGTTAAAATTTCACATAGTGTTGTAAAGGAAAAATTTTTGAGATGGTATAGCACGTACATGAATGATGAGAAAACTCAGGGGAAGAGTTTTCCAGACAGCGTGACAGAGAAAGATAATAACTCTCAAATGTAGGCAAGGTTGGTATGTTTGAGGAACAGGAAGCAAACTAGTAGCAGTATAGTTCTCTGTTCAAGGTTGGGAGTCGTAGGAGATGAATGCTGATCGTTCTGTGCTTCAAAATAATGCCTTGCTCAAGAGAAATGATCAAGAAGAATACTGACATTGGGTGGAAGGGAGGGACTTATAAGTGTAAACAATTAACATTTATACTGGATGTTACATATTGATTCACTCAACTTCTTTACTACTTTTCTTGATTTTAGAAAGAAGAAAGCTAAAAATGTCTCCCATACTCCCTTGAAGATACAATTCTGGGAGTAATTTGTATTCCTTTGATTACATATACTTAACGTTTAGAAAGTAAAAAGTAGAGACCGTATTTCTTCTCATCTCCTAGAAGGCAAGGTCATAGACCCTGGCTGTTTGGAAACAGTTCCATTGGCCCTACTTACCATTCATAGACCCATTGTCTTTCTGAGGATAAGAGGCCCTTTTGAAGGGGGCATGATGACTGTAGCAGCTTCTTTCTGAAACCCGAATGACAGCACAACTTTCATATCCTTGAGTTTAAAAGACCTGAATTCTTCTTGAAGCTCTCCAATGATTTCAGAACACTTAATTTCATATATTAATTTTTTTCTGTCCTAAATTTCCAAGTCATCACTTTCTCTAAAAAAATATTTATTTTTTATTTTTATTTACTTGGCTGCACCAGTCCTTATTTGTAATAGATAAGATCTTTAATCTTTGTTGAGGCATGCGGGATCTTTAGTTGGAACCTGGGACCCCTGCATTAGGATCTCTGAGTCTTAGCCACTGGACCACCAGGGAAGTTTTCAAGTCATCACACATTTAATAGTCTTTGAACTAAAGCAGATCATTGTAACCTACTTCAGCTCAGGTAGTGAGCAGAATGAACTAAGAACTGACTCAGACATAATAACTCATAATGGAACACCCTTACAGATACTACAGAACATGACAAGTACTTATAGGAAACCATCTGTCATGACTTTACTGCTCATTCTCATCTTATAATAAAGTCTTCTTTCATTAATTAACTTCACATTCAGATTTCCTTAAGGAAATCCATTGGATTATTTTGATTTTTAGTAAAGATAATTTAAAATTTTCAACTATAGGAAAACTGTTCTATTTTGGTCTGCTTAGTTTATCTGGTACTTCTAGGACTTCACTCGTCTGTACTAGTGCTGCTTAAGGTGGAAAAAGGAGCTTTCCTAGGCCACACTGCTCAGGTTCCCTGGAACAGGGAACTGCCTAGTACAGGCTGCTTTTTATGGTATAATCTCTCTTGCCTTTCCCTTATTGTCCAGTCACTCTGGTATTTCTGGTTGGAGAAAGAGAGTCTTGGGGAACAAGGATGCTCGTCCTGGCCACTAATTGTGAGTTGGACTCCCAAGTAATATGTCATTGCTGGTAACAGTGTGCTCATGTGGTGCTTTTGAGAGAGTGTTTGTATGATGATTACTGATTTGTTATTATTTAGGAGCTGCCTGATTTAATTAAACTCTACATAAAATAGTTATTTTGAATGTTTAAAAGTATTCTAATTAGTATATGTTTACAGGCAATACAAAGAAATTCTTATGTATTGAAAGTTTCATCAAGATTCTATTTTCAAATAGCAACCATGCTATTTGAATATGAACAAATTCTGTTTATGCATGCTTTGCAGGAGCATTATTATTGTGCATAGTTTTATATATCTATGCCACAGATATATCAATACAAACTTTGTACAAATATGTAAAGCACATTATATTTTATTATGAAGAAATTATTATTCTATGAAAAATATTTTAAGCATATTTCCATGGTGAAGATGTTATTCTTGGGAAGACAAGTGATTTTTCCAAATGCTTTCATGTCTATCTGTGAAGCTACTAAGCCTTCTGAAATTATTTCACTCAATCTTTAATGTAAGCATTCAATATTTAACTTAAAATTTTAATTTTTTAAAATTTTGCTCAGCAATACTAAGATATAAATATTTGAGAAACAGAATGACACTGAGCTCATTTAATATTATGTGCTAGGACATATTTCCAATATTTTGACCTTTGGATTAACAGTATAATAGTGTTCATCATTTTTTTTTAACTTCTGAAATTCTAAACACTTCATTTGTAAGTCAGAAATTTTCAGTTTCATCCTAAAGTCATAGATAAATAAAGAGAAAAACCAGTGAGTATTTGACAACCTATCATATGTAAAGTATTTTTGGTAGGCATTAAGAGGGCTGCAAAAAGTGAGAACACAACATATAAGAACTTATAATTAAATTGGAATAATGAAACACTAACATATTATAAAGGATATGAATCATAGATTCAGTTATGCAGAACTGATGTGTATCTTTATGTTTTATATCAACTAATTCTAAATTCTGACACCTGTCCATGCTGTCAGCTACAGGTCAACCTCAGTCATATGACTTGATCCCTTCCTACACTCCATCAATATTATATAAGTACTCTAGCATCTTACACTGAGAGATAGCAATTATTACTCAGCCGCCCTTAATGGTATCCACTGACATACCCATTATCCCCCTATCTAGGATTTCTTTAGGTTCAGAAGCTCTGCTATTTTTCTGTCATCTTTAAAGTACTTGCAAGAAACCTAAATATCTGATTCGGTCGAGCATAATGTGGACATTCTTCTCTGAAGTCTTCCTGTTCCTCAGGCTGCTGCCAGCTACAGGACCAATAGCTTCTATTAGAAAGATCTACAGTCTTTTCCCTTTCCATGTGTGTTCTTAGTCTCTCAGTTGTGTCCAACTCTTTGCAACCCCATGGACTGTAGCCTGCCAGGCTCCTCTGTCCATGGGGATTCTCCAGGCAAGAATACTGGAGTGGGTTGCCATGCCCTCCTCCAGGGGACCTTCCCAACCCAGGGAAGGTCTCCTGCACTACAGGAGGCGTCTTTACTGTCTGAGCCACCAGGGAATCCCTTCTCTTTCCATAGTCTCTCTTAATTCTTATTCCTAAAAACCTCTCTCTTCTCTTCCTTCATCAGTGATGACTCTTCCAGAGACTCATATAAAAGATTGAAAAAACCGATGACTACAGCTGTTTTACTCACAGCTTGCTGGAGGCCCTCATACATGTTCTTTTCTACCGTCATGAAAAGAAGCAAATATATGATTCTTCAGATTATTATATTACTACACTGTTGTTGTTCAGTCACTCAGTCATGTCTGACTCTTTGAAACTCAATGGACTGCAGCACGCCAGGCTTCCTTATCCTTCACCATCTCCTGGAGCTTGCTCAAACTAACGTCCATTGAGTCAGGGATACCATCCAACCATCTCGTCCTCTGTTGTCCCCTTTTCCTCCTGCCTTCAATCTTTCCCAGCATCAGGGTCTTTTCTAATGATTCAGCTCTTCGCATTAGGTGGCCAAAGTATTGGAGTTTCAGCTTCAGCATCAGTCCTTCCAATGAATATTTGGGATTGACTTCCTTTAGGATTGACTGGTTGGATCTCCTTGCAGTCCAAGGGACTCATGAGAGTCTTCTCCAATACCACAGTTCAGAAGCATCAATTCTTCAGCGCTAAGCTTTCTTTATGGTCCAACTTTCACATCCACACAGACTACTGGAAAAACCACAGTTTTGAATATATGGACCTTTTTTGGTAAAGTAATGTCTCTGCTTTTTAATATGCTATCTAGTTTGGTTATAGCTTCTCTTCCACTGAGCAAGCATCTTTTAATTTCATGGCTGCATTCACCATCTGCAATGATTTTGGAGCCCAAGAAATTCAAGTCTGTCATTGTTTCCATTCTTTCCCCATCTAATTGCCTTGCATTGATGGTACTGGATGCCATGATCTTCATTTTTTGAATGTTGAGTTTTAAGCCAGCTCTCCTACCACAATGACTGAACCATGAGATAAAATCAAATATTTAATTAGACAATAAATATTGCAGAAGGTTAGAATATGAGTGAGGAGTGTGACTTGACTTGGAGTTGGATCACAGTAGATAGAACCTTCCATGGGGTTTCAAAGAGTTGGATGTGCCTTAGTGACTGAGCAAAAACAACAAAGGTGCAACAGACAGATATATTTTGAAAGTATGCATATAATATAATTCAAATGATTGGAAAGTAGCATGTCTATGATGTTTTAAATAAATGATTTCACACAGCATTATATATGAAATGGATAGCTAATAAGGATCTACTGACAGCACAGGGAACTCTACTCAGTATTCTATAATGACCTATTTAGAATCTAAAAAATAGTAGATATTTGTATATGTATAACTGATTCATCTTGTTGTACAGCAGAAAGTAACTCAACATTGTAAATCAATTATACTCAATAAAATTTTTAAAAATAAATAAATAAAATGGTTTCATAGGAAGTAAATTGAAGTCACTCAGTCATGTCTGACTCTTTGCGACCTTGTGGACGGTAGCTTACGAGGCTCCTCTGTCCTTTGGATTTTCCAGGCAAGGGTACTAGAGTGTGTTGCCATTTCCTTCCCCAGGGGATCTTCCTGACCCAGAGATCAAACCCAGGTCTCCCGCATTACAGACAGATGCTTTACTGTCTGAACCACCAGGGAAGCCCTTCATAGGAAATAAGTAAAATGAATTAATAAAAAGTATAATCAAGTTTTTGTTTTCTCATTACAAACTAGATATACATAACACAGGCTGAAATTCATAGCTTGTGAAGAAGTGGTAATGAGAAAGGTTAAAGTTAGATAATGACAGAGCAGTTTTGACAATGACTGTGTTGATAAATATCAAAAGGAAATGGAATGAACTGACCCTCACACTTCCTATGTCAATCAATTTGCTACAGTTATACTGCATGATATTATAAACACCCGATTGAGTGCTTGATGACATGTTACATATGACATTCATGATCTTTCTAAATAAGAATATTCTATCACCGAAGAATTGATGCTTTTGAACTGTGGTGTTAGAGAAGACTCTTGAGAGTCCCTTGTACTGCAAGGAGATCCAACCAGTCCATTCTAAAGGAGATCAATCCTGGGTGTTCACTGGAAGGACTGATGCTAAAGCTGAAACTGCAATACTTTGGCCACCTCATGCGACGAGTTGACTCACTGGAAAAGACTCTGATGCTGGGAAAGGTTGCGGGTGGGAGGAGAAGGGGCCGACAGAGAATGAGATGGCTGGATGGCATCACCGACTCTATGGACATGAGTTTGAATGAACTCCGGGAGTTGGTGATGGACAGGGAGGCCTGGCGTGCTGTGATTCATGGGGTCGCGGAGAGTCAGACACGACTGAGCGACTGAACTGAACTAAACTGATAGCAAACAAGAAAAAAAGATTTCAGATAAAGATCATGTGATTTTTGAGATATATAAATGTTTACTCTTATAAATGCTGTGGGTTTGGGCAATTTTAAGTCTTAGACATCAGTGCAAAAATAAACATGACTTATACTTTTATAAAGAACTGTGAAAGTTATATTAGCTAAGTGAGAAAGCATATTTTTTATTCACATTATTTCGATAAAATGTAGCTATTACATACAACCTAAGATAAGAGCCAGATCTTCAAGTTCATAATACAATGTGCAGTCTATGTATAAAAAAGTAATCTGTGAAGAGTTTTCCGAGGGGGGAAGACAAAAACAAACAAAAAACAAAATGCAGACCTCACAAAAAATCTTTTTTTCATTCTAACTGCTTTCTTAAATGTGATGCTAATTCTTCCTTTTTATTTAATCATTTTTTAGTGATGATGAACATTATAAGCCAATCATAAGATATTTATCAATTATTTACTGTATAATTATCACTGCATCACACATATTTTATCTACAACTCTTGCTCAGTATGGAATAATTTTAATTATGTATCTTGGAAAATTATACTGAATTCTAGATGGCATGTATTAGTCTGGTCTATTATCAGTTCAGTTCAGTTCAGTCACTTAGTTGTATCTGACTCTTTGCGACCCCATGAACCACAGCACGTCAGGCCTCCCTGTCCATCACCAACTCCTGGAGTTCACTCAAACTCATGTCCATCAAGTCGGTGATGCCATCCAGCCATCTCATTCTCTGTTGTCCCCGTCTCCTCCTACCCCCAATCCCTCCTAGCATCAGAGTCTTTTTCAGTGAGTCAACTCATTGCATGAGGTGGCCAAAGTATTGCAGTTTCAACTTTAGCATCAGTCCTTCCAATGAACACCCAGGATTGATCTCCTTTAGAATGGACTGGTTGAATTTCCTTGCAGTCCAAGGGACTCTCAAGAGTCTTCTCCAACACCACAGTTCAAAAGCATCAATTCTTCGGTGATCAGCTTTCTTCACAGTCCAACTCTCACATCCATACATGACCACAGGAAAAACCATAGCCTTGACTAGATGGACCTTTGTTGGCAAAGTAATGTCTCTGTTTTTTAATATGCTATCTAGGCTGGTCATAACTTTCCTTCCAAGGAGTAAGCGTCTTTTAATTTCATGGCTGCAATCAGCATCCACAGTGATTTTGGAGCCCAAAAAAATAAAGTCTGACACTGTTTCCACTGGTTCCCCATCTATTTGCCATGAAGTGATGGGACCAGATGCCATGATCTTCGTTTTCTGAATGTTGAGCTTCAAGCCAACCTTTTCACTCTCCTCCTTCACTTTCATCAAGAGGCCTTTGAGTTCCTCCTCACTTTCTGCCAAAAAGCAAAATGGCTGTCTGAGGAGGCCTTAAAAATAGCTGTGAAAAGAAGAGAAGCGAAAAGCAAAGGAGAAAAGGAAAGATATAAGCATCTGAATGCAGAGTTCCAAAGAATAGCAAGGAGAGATAAGAAAGCCTTCGTCAGCGATCAATGCAAAAAAAATAGAGGAAAACAACAGAATAGGAAAAACAAGAGACCTTTTCAAGAAAATTAGAGATATCAAGGGAACATTTCATGCAAAGATGGGCTCGATAAAGGACAGAAGTGGTATGGACCTAACAGAAGCAGAAGGTATTAAGAAGAGGTGGCAAGAATACATAGAAGAACTGTACAAAAAATATCTTCATGACAAAGATAATCACAATGGCGTGATCACTCACCTGGAACCAGACATCTTGTAATGTGAAGTCAAGTGGGCCTTAGAGAGCATCACGACGAACAAAGCTAGTGGAGGTGATGGAATTCCAATTGAGCTATTTCAAATCCTGAAAGATGATGCTGTGAAAGTGCTGCACTCAATATGCCAGCAAATTTGGAAAACTCAGCAATGGTCTATTATAGTAGTTCTCAAATCAGCCTTTGGAATCCAGTTACCCAGTCATTTCCTGCTATGAAATCTTGGATACTAGATTTCATCTCTTTGAGCCTCTGTTTCTTCAGTGCTAAATGTTAGTAACAATGATACATAACTTAGACTGAGATACCACAAATATTGCAATATGCATTATAAATATAGTGAAAGGTGACAGTTATATAATATGACTTGGTGATATGATAGAAAACTGTTTAAGTGTCATGGTCCCTCAAATATCTTCAACTGGGATCATCCTGCTTCTTTAAATTTCACCCAGGGTGTCATTCTCTTGGATTGAAATTGTCTTTAGTAAAATACCATGGGTAAACAATTAAGCTCTTATTAGTGTAAATTTGTCAGATCCTTTCCAACTTGAAAGTTAGTTTAATCTGATCAATCTCATGTAACACTGATGTTAACACTAATATACCAAGCAAATAAACATATAATGCAAAAATGTTATTAGTATTATAAATTGTAAGTTTGATTCTTCATGGGCATTGTTCCCT
Source organism: Moschus berezovskii (assembly GCF_049115385.1). Classification (NCBI taxonomy): domain Eukaryota; kingdom Metazoa; phylum Chordata; class Mammalia; order Artiodactyla; family Moschidae; genus Moschus; species Moschus berezovskii. The sequence goes on from NC_142461.1 coordinate 53,346,291, forward strand.
ATGTTATGCCCTTGCTTAAATTGAGGCAGTGGTCTCAACTCAATCTGCATACTTTAATAATCTGTGTTTTCAAAAATTTACCAAGGCCTGATTCTCACCCTCAATAATTATAATTTAACTAGTCCTGGACTTCAGAATTATCTAAAATATTTTCAAATGAATCTAATGAGTTGAAAGTTTTAGCAGAACTGAATTTTAAAAAGTGTAGAAAAGTAAATTATGTCACTAGATGCATTGTGCCTAACAAAAGTACAGTATACTTTTAATTATAATTTTCTAGGAGGGATTGGGGGTAGGAGGAGATGGGGATGACAGAGAATGAGATGGCTGGATGGCATCACCGACTCGATGGACATGAGTTTGAGTGAACCCCGGGAGTTAGTGATGGACAGGGAGGCCTGGCGTGCTATGGTTCATGGGGTTGCAAAGAGTCGGACATGACTAAGCGACTGAACTGAACTGAAAACAATTAACTTGAAATATTATTAGTTTTATATAAGGAACATATACTGAAGGATTAAGAATCATACAAATTTGTTTTTTCTTATATTTTAAATCAATAAATAATGCATGTATATGTCATCAATAAAATATAATTATGATTTTTAAAGAAGAGTTTGCTTTATGTATGTGAACTTGAGTTCATTTCTCAGTCATTTACTCAAAGGACTAAATCAATTTTATATCAAGGAATTTTGTAAAGTTCATGCCAAAAATTTTCAATGAATTCCCTGACATGAATATTTCTATTCTGTATTCAAGATGTTGAGGATCTTAATTGCACTAGTTGAATTACATAAGATTAAAGAAAGGTAGAAAATAGAAAAATGTTTGGGAAAGAGTTCACACCAAGTCACAACTAGAAATTGAACCAACCAGTCACAAAACAAATACAATTATTAATGAATATTCTAATGATGGCAAAAGTGGAAATCATGAGGGCAGTAAAAAGCTGAAGTTGAAGGGGATTTAGAAAGATGATAATGACATATCCTACCTCCTGATCAGCATCTGCCTAAATCTGAAGTGGAAAGCAATCTCAAATCAGTAATCTGTGTCTAATGTAATAGTGAGGATATCATGACAAAGAAAAGAAAACTCAAAATAAATATAGTTTATAATTATTTAAATTTCACTGTTTTAATAACCTATATGATCTGCTCCTCAGTCTCACATATCATGTAATTTTCTTACATTTTGAGATCCATTGTTTTCCTCACATGCTTTCTGATCGGTCTCTGGGAATTAAACCGCCTGTTTTATGTATAGATCTTAGAACCTCAGATACTTCTCCAAACTATACAATTTTCTTTATTTATTTGAAGCATTGGGTGTTTGGTGGCTGTGAAAATAGGAAAGTTCAGAGTTGCTGATTTATTAATTATTTATGATGTGAACCTGAGCAGGTCAATTAAATTCTCTGAGCTTTGGCTATAAAAAAGAGGCATATTTCTAGTACCTCACCAAAATGTAGAAATTGGAGGAGGAGAGTTACTGAAAAGAAGGTGCTGATCCTTTTATCAATACATCTGAAGGCAGTAGTAAGTTTAAAATAATTATAGACTTAGCAAAACTTAGAAACAAGACAACCATAGATTATATGACTAAAGCCTGACACTAGCAACCTGAGAGTAAAGTGAGTTTGCCTGTTTGTGGAGATAAATATTATTTATTTTAGTCTCCACTCCTCCATCCATGGAATTTTCCAGGCAAGAATACTGGAGTGGGTTGCCATTTCCTTCTCCAGGGGTCTTCCCAGCCCAGGGATCAAACCCAGGTCTCCAGCATTGCAGGCAGATGCTTTACCATCTGAGCCACCAGGGAAGCCCTTTTTCACAAAATTCCTGACTTTCAATCAATGAGATTATGAGACATTAAAAATCTAGAGTCCATATAGCCCATTGACAAAGGAGGAAATAATATAATTAACCTCAGAGAAGGCTCAATGTTGGAATTATCAAACAAGGATTTTAAGACTTTAAATTAATTATAATGAATATAATGAAGTATCAAGAGCAGTTTTATAAAAATATTTAATTTCATAAGAGCCATGGATGCATTCCTAGGTGCTCAGTCATGTCCAACTCTTTGTGTCCCCATGGACTATAGCCCACCAGGCTCTACTGTCCATGGAATTATCCCGGCAAGAATACTGGAACTGGTCTCCATTTCCTACTTCACGAGATCTTCCTCCCTCAGGGATGGAAATCATGTCTCCTGTGTCTCCTACATTGTCAGGCGGATTCTTTACCATTGAGCCACTAGGGAAGCCCCTAGAGTTATGGGAACTATGTAGTAAAATTCTAGAAATTTAAATTATAATTTCAGAAATGAAGGATTTTTTTAAGCAGATTAAAAACAAACTAGACACATTGTAGGAAAATATCATGATTTTGAATGCAAGTAGAAAAAAATTCAAACCAAAGTACAAAGAGATAAAAAGGAAAAACTACAAATAGTAAAGACAAATAATGTATCCAAGATTTGTGAAATAATACCACAATGTCTAAAAATGTAATTGGAGGCTCAAAAGAGAGAAATAAAATATAAGATTTAAAGAAATAATGACTAAAATCTTTCCAAATTAAAGAGAGCAGCAACCTATGGATAAAAGAACTTCAGCAAAATGAAAGCATGATAAACAACAAATCCTACAACTAAACCATGCCCAGGCAATTTGTAGTTTAAACTACTAAAAGAGAAAAGATAAAGAGCAAATTATAAGAGCAGCCAGTGAAGATAAAACATTATAGAGAAGGAAATCATGTTAACCAGTAACAGCTAACTTCTCACCAGAAGAGTGAAAGGCAGTAAACAGTGGAATTGGCATTTTTAAAATGCCGAAGAGGGGAGAGAGAACTTTCAACCTAGAAATCTATGACTATATCTTTCAAAAATAAAGATAACAAAGCTATTCTGAGACAAAATAAAGCTGACAATTTATTTTCAGAATAGGATACTAAAATTAAGATAATTCATCCCTGGCATACCTGAACTTCAATAAATGCTTTTAAAAAATGCTCTTAAAATTGAATGGAATTGATACTAAGACAGGCTGCGACTTGGGACCCTTTGCTGCAGTGCTTGAACTTGAATAGACATCTCCTTGAACTACAAATTACAAAGAAACTATGAGGAACTAAAAGTAACTATGTGTTTGTGCAGTTGGGGCAAATTACAAGTCAAAAGGTACAAGAAGACAAAAATAAGAAGAAAACAATGCCACTTCTGAAAAGCCAGAAGCAAAACAGGATGCTGGGAGCAAAAGCTGGATACTGTGCAAGCCCCTTCACACAGCATATGTGCTAAGTCACTTCAGCTGTGTACGACTCTTTCCAATAATATGGGCTGTAGCCCACCAGTCTCCTCTGTCTCTTGGATTCTCCAGGCAAGAATAAGGAAGTTGCCATGCTCTCCTCCAAGGGACCTTCCTGATGCAGAATCGAGCACATAGCAAAGGGGTGAGCAAATCATCTAAGCCACCCCTCTGGCTAGATCCTCAGATACACTCTTACCCTCACCCCGTTTAAAGAACCAGCTCAGCCCCCCTCTCTCCTGGAGAGCAAGCAAGGGAACCTGTTACTTATACTTGCTCATCTCTAATACAGCAGGGGCCCCAATAAAGAAAGCCTTTCCTAATTTCCTAATACCAGAAATAGTGCGTATTTTGTAGTTAAATCATGTGTGTGTGTATGTGTGTATATCTTTAGATGAGTCTTAACTAAGTAAAGCAGAAATAAAAACAAATAATTTAAAAGTATAATTTATAATTGTCTGAGCCACCAGGGAGTTCCAAACAATTTATTATCCTGTTTTTGCATTTAGAAAAGTCAAGTTATAAAACAAGTGTCTAAAGGGCAGAGATGGGAAAATGGAATTAGGCTATAAGAAATCTCTTACACATTTTCTGAAATAGTGTAATAATATTAAAAGTAGATTGTGATCAATTAAAGATGAATATTGTAGTCTAGAACAAGGATTCTAGAACTGAACTAAATTGTAAGGAAACATAGCATTAAAGTTTGTAAAATGCAGTAAAGCAATAATTGTACAACTTTAAACATTTATATTAGGGAAGAATACAGACATAAAATTAATGGTCTTAGCTGTCAGTTCAAGAAGCTATAAAAAGAAGAGCAAATTAAAAACTCAGTAAATAAAAGAAGGAAATTATAAAATAAGAGCAAGATTGAATATCAATAAAAATTGATTAAATTTCACCATATATTAGCTTACCTGGTGGCTCAGGCAGTAAAGAATCTACCTGTAATGTGAGAGATTCAGGTTCCATCCCTGAGTTGGGAAGGCTACACACTCCAGTATTCTTGACTGATTAATTCCATGGATAAAGGCTATAGTCCATGAGGTTCAAAGTGTGGGACACAACTGAGCAATTATCAGTATATATTAGCAAAGAACAACTGAAAAATACATTTTTTAAACATTCCAGGATATATAGTAATATCAAACATGTTATAAAACATCTTAGAATAAATTTAATAAAATTTCAGCAAGATCACTATATTTAAGTAATCAAGTCTTTTTGAGGAAAACAAAGAGCTGTATAAATAGATATATCATGTTAATGCATTGGAAGACAATATTAAGATTCTCCCAAAATACATCTACAAAATTTCCTGCAGGTATTTTAAAACATAATAGATAACCAGTTCTAAAATGCACTTGGACGTATATAGAATGTGAAATACCAAAGAAATTTTGGAAAAGAAGCATAAAACTTTGCAGATACTACATTACATGGTTTCAGGACTTATCATAAAGCTACAGCAATACAGAGACTGTTTTAAAGGTTGCTCAACTTTGGATATTTGAATGGTTCACAGGTTACTGAAGAACATTTTAATGTCAGACTTTAAATAAGGAGAAAGTATATGATACAACAAGAAAAAAAGAATGTTGACAAGCATTGAATTTGAGAATTTTAGATGAAAATTCTCCATGTTCTTACACAAAAATACAATTTTTCTCAGATTAAACAATCAAGATTGTTTGAAGAATCTTGGCTTATTAGAGCTCAAGACTGAAATTTCTAGTGATATATTTTTATATGCTCCAGTAACATATCCAAATCAACTGTCTTGTGCCAGTTGAAAGCCACCAAAGTTGATGTCAGGAAGGCTGTTTAAGACTTTAAACAGCACGTCACTGATTATTAGTGAACTTTTTTAGCACAAAGACCACACCTGGTTAGCACTCTGAACCACTGACATAATAGTCGAAGCTAGATGCCCAGATTCCCTGAACATAAACAGGGAGTTCCTCCTGTCCAGCTGTAAAATAACTTAATGCTATATAGTGTGGTATTAGCATTGATAGGGATAGACGAATGTTTCCCCCATATTTAGTCTCTCAGTCATGTTGGGCTCTTGTGACCCCATGGACTGTAACCTGCCAGGCTCCTGTATTCATGGGATTTCCCAGGTTACATCTTAAATGCTTATAGTACAATATGTAAAACATGAATTTGACATTGGTACAAAGTGTGTGTATAGCTCTGTGTCATTTTATCACATGTACATTTGTGTATTCACCACCTTACTACAAAGATCTTTCTAGTGTTACTCATTTGTAGTTGCCCTGCCCTCTTCACCATCACTAATCCCTGACAACCACTAATCAATTCTTCCTCTCTATTAATTTTTTCATTTGGAGAATGATATGTGAATAGAATTATATTTTGATATTGATTTCTTTTTTACTCAGTGCAGTTTGAATAGATCTACTCAAGCTATTACATGTATCAATAGTTTGTTCATTTTTATAGCTAAGTAGTACTTCACTGTATGTCTGAACCATCTTTTTTTTTTTAACCATTCATGTATTGTAGGATATTTCAATGGTTTCTAATTTTTAACCATTGCAGATAAAGCTGCTTTGAACAACCAGAGATCAAATTGGCAACATACACTGAATCATAGAAAAAGCAAGGGAGTTCAGGAAAACATCTACTTCTGCTTCATTGACTATGCTAAAGCCTTTGAATGTGTGGATCAGAACAAACTGTGGAAAATTCTGAAAGAGATGGAAACACCAGACCACCTTTCCTGTCTCCTGAGAAGCCTGTTTGTGGGTGAAGAAGCAACAGTTAGAAGCAGACATAGAACAACTGACTGGTTCAAAATTGGGAAAGAAACACAACAAGGCTGTATAATGTCACCCTGTTTGTTTAACTTATATGAAGAGTACATCATGTGTAATGCCAGGCTGGATGAGCACAAGTTGGAATCAAGATTGCTGGAAGAAATACCAACAACCTAAGACATGCAGATGATACCACTCTAGTGGCAGAAAGTGAGGAGGAGCTAAAGAGACTCTTGATCAGGATGAAAGAGGAAAGTAGAGGGATGGAATGGGGAGGGACGTTGGGAGGGGGGTTCAAGATGGGGAACACATGTATACCCGGGGCAGATTCATGTCAATGTATGGCAAAACCAATACAATAATGTAAAGAATTAGCCTCCAATTAAAATAAATAAATTTTTAAAAAAAGCTGGCTTAAAACTCAGCATTTAAAAACCCAAGATCATGGCATCTGATCCCATCACTTCATGGCAAACGGAAGGGGAAAATGTGGAAGCAGTGACAGATTTTCTTTTCTTGGGCTCCAAAATCACTGTGGACAATGATTACAGCCATGAAATAAGACGCTTGCTCCTTGGAAAGAAAGCTCTGACAAATCTAGTTGCTGTTCAGTTTCCAAGTTGTGTCTGACTCTGTGACCCCATGGACTGAAGCATACCAGGCCTCCCTGTCCCCCACCATCTTCCAGAGTTTGCCCAAGTTCATGTCCATTGCATTGGTGATGCCGTCCAGTCATCTCATTCTCTGTTGCCCTCTGTCATCTGCTGACAATACTAGACAGCATATTTAAAAGCAGAGATATCGCTTTGCCAACAAAGAATCACATTGTCAAAGTTATGGTTTTACCAGTAGTCATGTATGGATGTGAGAGTTGGACCATAGAAGACTGAGCACTGAAAAATTGATGTGTCTGAATTGTGGAGTTAAGGAAGACTCTTGACAGTCCCTTGGACAGCAAGGGGATCAAACAAGTCAATCCTAACGGAAATCAACACTGACTTTTGATTGGAGGGACTGATACTGAACCTGAAGTTCCAATATTTTGGCCACATTATGGAAAGAGCCAATGCATTGGAGAAGACCTGGATGCTGAGAAAGATTGAAGGCAAAAGGAGAAGGGGGTGGCAGAGAGGAGATGGTTAGACAGCATCATTGACTCAATGGATATAAATTTGAGCAAACTCTGGGACATAGTGTAGGACAGCTGAGCCTTGCATGCTGCAGTCCATAAGGCCCCAAAGAATTGGACACGTTTAGTGACTGAACAACAACAGAGGAAACAAAATGAATATTGTGAAAATGAATACAATCCATACATTTTTACATGACTCCAAATTCCTTAAAATTAGCAAACTAGGACTTCAAATTTTCAACCTTGTTTGCATAGTAATATCACCTGAAGATATGTACATATAATTGTATCACAAACAAACTTTCTCTGTTTCCATCCTAGAGTAATTAAAATAGAGTTTGAGGGCTAGAGCCCTCATTGTTAGGCTTTAACATCTCTTTAGGTGATTCAAAGGTGCCTTTGTGAGGAAGTAGGGTTAGGTGTAGTTGTAGGATTAGGGATTTTATTTTTTTTGCTGCTGCAAGGTATATGAAGACTGTGCTTATCTGAGTTCTTTTTAGAAATACAATGGGAATTACAAATAGTGCATGGGTAGAAATCAGCTGTTATACCCTTTCCATTCTTTTGTAGGTGGGATCATAGTTTTAGGCTAGACATTTTCTCCTTTGGCTTGCTTTTTTTTTTTATCAGGGTGTGTTAATTAAATACAGAAACATAATTCTGTTCCTGTGAAACATTAATTCTGTTATCAGCAAAACCACATTCTGCCCGAGGTGATTTCTCCAATGGCTTTAATCTTCCTTTTCAAATCCATGAAATAAAGAGCCTTCCAAACTAGGGAATGAGTAGTCATTTGGGCTAAAAGAGACTTTCAGTTTAGATTTCAGATATTCTAACCCACTGTGAAAGTTAGATAAAAAGTGAACCAGGGCTTTTAATTAATTATGTACAGAAAGTTGACAAAATTCTGTTGGGAGATATTCCTAATAATCCATGCACATAGTGTAGTGGGAATTGTTTATAAATATAAATGAATTGAAAGGTTTATAACCTTGGAACAGGACAAGGAAAAATCAAACCATGGTTGGCAAACTCACAATTAAATTCTCAGTTAGTAAATGACTTACTTGAGAATTCTCTTTAATCTTTGTTTTCCAATATGTTCCTGGAGAAAGAGAAAAGAAAAATCTCAGCCAGAGCTTGAATAGAAAACTCTTAGAGAGACTATGTTACACACATATAATTTTAATAACTCTTGGTTGGCTTGAAGAACCTTAAATTTTCATGAAGACATAATCTCCTTTCTGTATGTGTGTGTAATATATACATAGACATATATATATATCCAATCTAAAGTTTTGACAGAGATTTATTGACCTTTCCAAATGTAAAAATTAAAAAAAAAATCAAATTGTAAATTTGGAAGAAAAACTCTTATTTCTGAAGAAGAAATTGATTTTGCCTGTGTGATGTTTCTATATTTTTATATCTGACATTTTATATTGAATATTTTATAGAAGTAGGGAAGAAACATTTATTTAATGATGAGTCTAGGTACATGTTCTAATAACTGACTGCATAGGATTTAGGTACTCATAAAATTATTCCCTACTCTTATAACCAGATTCATATGTTTAGTTTTCCAAATGTCACCAAATAAATTTGTGTTAAAACATATTTGACTCTTTAAAATTACTTCTGATATTTCATCTTCTTCAAAATTATATCAAGAAGAAGTCATTTTATATCAGTGAAAATGTCAAGGTGTACCTTGTACTTTGTGATGCCTTGAATGACCACATTTGTCTGTCTCCAAAACTTGTTCATTGCTTTCCTGAGTGCAGGAAGTGTGGATTTTTGGTACTCCAGTACATCATCTAGCACAATCCTTGGGAAATATTATGTGGCTTATGAATTATATTTTTTGAAAACAACTTGATCAAGTTTTATACTATGTACAAATATTCCAAAGTCGGATAATACCATTCCATATTCACTGAAAAGTTCTGTGTTGATGAAAGTGAAAGTGAAAGTTGCTCAGTCATGTCAGACTCTTTGTGATTCCCATGGACTACACACTCCACAGAATTCTGTAGGCCAGAATGCTGGAATGGGTAGTCTTTCCTTTCTCCAGGGGGTAATCCCAACCCAAGGATTGAACCCAGGTCTCTTGTATTGCAGTGGATTCTTTGCCAGCTGAGCCACAAGGGTAGCCCAAGAATGCTTGAGTGGGCAACCTATCCCTTCTCCAGTGGATCTTCCCAACCCAGGAACTGAACCGGGTCTCCAGCATTGCAGGCAGATTTTTCATCAACTGAGATATCAGTGACAGCTCTGATCCAAAGGATGATTCTTTTCCAAACTAAGTCTAATCATTTGAGGTGTAACTATAGAACATGATTCTCTTCTCATACAGGTTGACTGGTCTGGATGTTCATACATTTATCACCACAGATATGCCGTGCTACCGTAAGATGGGCTCGATAAAAGAAAAAAATGATATGGAACTAACAGAAACAGAAGATATTAAGAAGAGGTGGCAAGAATACACAGAAGAACTATACAAAAAAGATCTTCACGACCAAGATAATCACGATAACATGATCACTGACCTAGAGCCAGACATCTTGGAATGTGAAGTCAAGTGGGCCTTAGAAAGCATCACTACGAACAAAGCTAGTGGAGGTGATGGAATTCCAGTTGAGCTATTTCAAGTCTTGAAAGATGATGCTGTGAAAGTGCTGCACTCAATATGCCAGCAGATTTGGAAAACTCAGCAGTGGCCACAGGACTGGAAGAGGTCAGTCTTCATTCCAATCCCAAAGAAAGGCAATGCCAAAGAATGCTCAAACTACTGCACAATTGCACTCATCTCACCGCTAGTAAAGTCATGCTCAAAATTCTCCAAGCCAGGCTTCAGCAATATGTGAACCGTGAACTCCCAGATGTTCAAGCAGGTTTTAGAAAAGGCAGAGGAACCAGAGATCAAATTACCAACATCCGCTGGATCATGGAGAAAGCAAGAGAGTTCCAGAAGAGCATCTATTTCTGCTTCATTGACTATGCCAAAGCCTTTGACTGTGTGGATCACAATAAACTGTGGAGAATTCTGAAAGAGATGGGAATACTAGACCACCTGACCTGCCTCTTGAGAAACCTGTATGCAGGTCAGGAAGCAACAGTCAGAACTGTACATGGAAAAACAGACTGGCTCCAAATAGGATAAGGAGTACGTCAAGGTTGTATATTGTCACCCTGCTTATTAAACTTATATGCAGAGTACATCATGAGGAACGCTGGGCTGGAAGAAGCACAAGCTGGAATCAAGATTGCTGGGAGAAATATCCATAACCTCAGATATGCAGATGACACCACCCTTATGGCAGAAAGTGAAGAGGAACTCAAAAGCCTCTTGATGAAAGTGAAAGAGGAGAGTGAAAAGGTTGGCTTGAAGCTCAACATTCAGAAAACAAAGATCATGGCATCTGTTCCCATCACTTCATGGGAAATAGATGGGGAAACAGTGGAAACAGTGTCAGACTTTATTTTTGGGGGCTCTAAAATCACTGCAGATGCTGATTGCAGCCATGAAATTAAAAGACACTTACTCCTTGGAAGGAAAGTTATGACCAACCTAGATAGTATTTTAAAAAGCAGAGACATTACTTTGCCAACCAAGGTCCGTCTAGTCAAGGCTATGGTTTTTACCATGGTCATGTATGGATGTGAGAGTTGGACTGTGAAGAAAGCTGATCGCTGAAGAATTGATGCTTTTGAACTGTGGTGCTGGAGAAGACTCTTGAGAGTCCCTTGGACTGCAAGGAGATCCAACCAGTCCATTCTAAAGGAGATCGATCCTGGGTGTTCATTGGAAGGACTGATGCTAAAGCTGAAACTCCAATACTTTGGCCACCTCATGTGACGAGTTGACTCACTGGAAAAGACTCTGATGCTGGGAAAGATTGGGGGCAGAAGTAGTAGGGGACGACAGAGAATGAGATGGCTTGATGCCATCACCGACTCGATGGACATGAGTTTGAGTGAACTCCAGGAGTTGGTGATGGACAGGGAGGCCTGGCGTGCTGTGATTCATTGGGTCGCAAAGAGTTGGACATGACTGAGCAACTGAACTGAACTGACCCGTAAGATGTAGAGTTACTAAAGTAAATAAGCTATTCAATAAGAAAAGCTGACTGGTTTCACAGCCATCTAATCCTAGCTGATCTTTCCATTATCTTTACTTTTAGCCATGAATCAAGTTATAAATTACACCTGCACTGATATTAATGTTCTACCTAGGATGAATTGGTCTGCTCAAACTTTGCCACATCAGTAATCTAGCATAAGGAAGAGATCTAGATAGCATGTTTTATAAGGCAAATGTTTGCAATTACTCCATCCTAAGAGCTCTTAGGAACAATTTTGCAGAACTACAAAATCATTTTAAATATGTTATAAAACAGATGTAGAAACTGGCAGAAACAGAATTTTCAATTAATTATGACAAAGAAAATATATATTCATGTTGGTAATATTTTATGAATCATGAATGATAATATATTGGCAAAAATGTTTCTAAATTTTGAGGTCAGTTTTGATAAATGAGATTAACAGGTACAAATTTCACTTTCTTTCTAGTACTGTGCACTCTCTACAATATAGCTATATAATTTTTCTATTCTTTTTAAATTCTCTGCATGCTATGTAAGATATTATTATCCCACATGTATATACAGAAATAATTTTTGTGGGGAAATGTTGCCCAGAACCATTTAACATCTAAATATTGAAAGTGGTACTGTTTGAAGTTCTGATTAATTAGAGGCTATAAACACTACATAGTATGGCCAGTGAGAACCAAAACCTATTTTCTCATGAAAATTGGGTCCAAGTTTGGTTACTTTGTTTGTTTCCATCTCTAGCTCTACAGAATATAGCTCTTTCTGGCCCCACATTCATACATAAAAGATAAAAGTGTAGTTGTTAAAAGACTGGTACAACTTGGGTCAATATTTCTTATTTAGTAATAACTTTGAAGTATTTCACAACAGAACTTTAAAATCTCTTTTGAAAACTATATCTTTGACAGGATGCCATTAAATTGTTAAGAGATAATGATGTGGTTTTCTAGGAGGAACACTATTTTCTATTTTAGTTTCAGAACTAAGGCTATTCATTTCCCCCTAAACAAGATGATTACTTCCAAGTAAATAGTGTATCTTGAGTGTTACAATGTGATGAGGTTTTTACATTGATTGCCTCTATAGTTGTACTGGGTTCAAAGCTTTATTACTAGCTGCATGACCTAGGGTCATTATTATATACACACTGTACCTTGATTTTCAAATAGTATTAGGTTCTACCTTAAGAGTTTTGTAATGATTAAATGAAGTTAATACTTGAAAAGTGTTGTGTCTGGCATTTAGAGAAGCTCAATAAAATTTATGTATTGTCATTCTTCTTATTTCATTGAATCTAAGATACCATTGATTGTAAGGTTTGATGTTATATGGATCACTAAGGAAAAAATGCTACCAATTATGCTATTCATTAAATATGCTCATGTAAAAATTAGCCATAAACAGTGTATTATTTTTATGAAAAGGCAATACTAAATGTTTCAGAGGTTTGCTGTAAAACAAACTGGTATAATGTAACAGCACACGTGTTTGATAATAGTAGGAGCTGATATGTAGTAACAAGATTATATATTTCATTAACATATAAAACTATCCCCACTTGATTTAGACATTTAATAAGGGAAACATGAAAAAATGAAATATTGAGACAAAATAAAAATCATTTTTGATGAAAGGTAATACCACATGCACTTAATATTTTAAAGTTGCTATTTTTTAAATGGAATTTTAGAATACACAAAGCATTACTCACCTTATCTGATCTTTGTTTTATGAAAAATATTCTACATGTAGAGAAATCTCTTTCATTTTTTGAAAAGAAAGTGAAAGTCACTCAGTCATGTCAAACTCTTTGTGACCCCATGGACTATATAGTACATGGAATTATCCAGGCTAGAATACTGGAATAGGTAGCCTTTCCTTTCTCCAGATGATCTTCCCAACCCAAGGATTGAACCCAGGTCTCCCACATTGCAGGCAGATTCTTTACCAGTTCAGCCACCAGGGAAGACCTTCATTTTTTGGTTTATATCAACAAATTGTCCAGAGGGTTTACAAAACCCTCTGCAGGGTTGGTGTTAGATAGCATAATGCTTTAAATTGTTTCTTTCTGTGAAGATGAAAATATATTTTCTGCTTTCCCTCAGTTTTGCTTTGCCTTTAATTCATTGCTTTGGGTAATTATACTTTTAGGTTTGTTTCCAAGTTCTCATTGGGGTATTCCATATCAACATTCACATCTTTTTCTCTTTACACTTCTTCTGTTATGGTAATATTTACAAAGAACTATAGCCTATAGTGAATATGCAAACACTGGAAAGTTCCAATTTCTTAGTGCTGCAGAACTGGTTTCCAATCTCAACTAGACATCAGCTAGATACTTAAAAATCTTATTAAATATATGTCAGCATTACCCAATATGCATTATTTTTGATAATTCTGATAGACTGAAGTAAATTTTACTCTTGATCTCAGAACCTGATCATTTGACTTGGAAAGAATTATAGCTTAATAATTTGAATTATTCTACATTTTTTGGTATTGGATATTTTCATATTCCAGGATGACTTAAACAATTAGAATCCACTTTGAGACTAAAAGTATTATAGAAAATAGCATTTTTTTGTGAAATGAGAGTTTTCATAAGGGAAGGGATATTATTTGTCCTCTTTAGAAAAAAATACACCATAAATAACATGCATGTTTGCCAACAAAGGTCCGTGTATGGATATGAGGGTTGGGCCATAATGAAGGCTGAGTGCCGAATAATTGATGCTTTTGAACGGTGGTGTTGGAGGAGATTCTTGAGAGTCCTTTGGACTGCAAACAGATCAAATCAATCCTAAAGGGAATTAGTCCTGAATATTCATTGGAAAGACTGATGCTATCAACTACAAATTGGCACTTACCAAGATCATTGCCAATGACTGAACAACAATGGCATTTGCCATCTGCCTCTACGGAGATTGAACCCTACATTGATATAGCTGTTGACCTTCAAAAGCCCCTAAGGGAGTTCAGGGTGGAGTGAAGTACTCTGTGCTCCAGGGGATCTAATGGGACAGCTGGGTGTTTTTAGGAACAGATTTTATGATCTAAATCCTGGCATCTTCTTATATCTAGAGAAGCACTAAATCCCTTCATGGTGACATCAGATCCTCATGACTAACAAAAAACCTTTTTGTAAAATGAACACTTAATGGTACTGAACTCCCCCTTCACCAAAACCTTGTACATTGACCTTCTCCACTGCTGCTTTGGAGCAGTCTCTCAGGGCTATCTGAGATACTGCCTCCTGGGCTGCAGTCCTCATTTTGCCCCAAATAAAACTTAACTCACAATTTGCAAGTTGTACATCTTTTTAGTTATCAATGCTGAAATTTAAACTCCAATACGTTGGCCACCTGATGCAAAGAACTGACTCATTAGAAAAGACCCTGAGGCTAGAAAAGATTGAAGGCTGGAAGAAAAAGGGTATGACAGAGGACGAGATGCTTGGATGGCATCACCAACTCAATAGACATGAGTTTGAGCAAGCTCTGGGAGATGGTGGGGGACAGGGAAGCCTGGAGTGCTGCAGTCCATGGGGTCACACAGAGTCAGACAGACAAGCAATTTCCAGGAGAGAATGTTTCTCCTTATTTCTTCATTTTGCTTTATTTCTTGGTAAAGCCATCTAGTTCTACTGAGGGACCATTACAGTCATGAATTGTCAATTTTCAGCCAGTTTTCATACTGAGTGTAGAAGGTGAATGATGAGTAAGCAGAATGGCACTAAAAAAATGAAAAAGCAAAAACAAAAAACAAACCTGCATAACTTTACACTGATTTTAAAACTGAAATAATCAATTATGTGAAGAAATTTGCTTAAAATATTATGTTCTTATAGCTGACACAAAGGTAAGGAACATTGTAGATCTTCATGAATCAATGAAGACTTAATTACTTAAACAACTCAAGCAAAGAGGGGTGATATCTGGTCCAATGATCTTTCAGGTCAGTTCAGTTCAGTTCAGTTCAGTCGCTCAGTCGTGTCCGACTCTCCGCGACCCCATGAACCACAGCACGCCAGGCCTCCCTGTCCATCACCAACTCCCGGAGTTCACTCAAACTCATGTCCATTGAGTCGGTGATGCCATCCAGCCATCTCATTCTCTGTCGTTCCCATCTCCTCCTACCCCCAATCGCTCCCAGCATCAGAATCTTTTCCAGTGAGTCAACTCGTCGCATGAGGTGGCCAAAGTATTGGAGTTTCAGCTTTAGCATAAGTCCTTACAATGATCTTTAGTAGTTATTAAAAAAAAAAAACCTAAAACTTTAAATGTTAAAAAATTGCATTATTTTTATTGAGTTAAATACATTTATTGTTATTGAAGAATGGGATAACATTATAGTGAATTGGGGTGGCTGGAAGGCTCAAGAGAGAGGGGATATATGTATATGAAAGGTTGCCACTGTGAGCCATGAACAACTCCAGGATTCTTGGCCCTGGAAGAGAGGAATTCAATCTGAGGGCAGTGACAAGGCTTGATCACTCAGAGCTTTTGTGTATAAAGTTTTATTAAAGTATAAAAAAAAAGAGAGAAAACCTCTGACATAGACTTCAGAAGGGAGCAGAAAGAATGCCCCCTTGCTAGTTTTTACCAAGGAGTTACATACCTATTAGCAAGCTGCTAATTAGAGAAAGGAAATATCTCAAAACTGAGAGTTGCACCAGGCCCCTCACCCACAACATGTATTTTGACAAAACGTTGGCAAAATAAGAGACATTTGGGGCCATAAAACAATTGACGTGACTCTTCAAGAAAGACAGATTTCCAAGCAAATATATAGTTTCATTAACATAGCTTAATAGAGGAAAACAACAGAATAGGAAAAACAAGAGATCTCTTCAAGAAAATTAAAGATACTAAGGGAATATTTCATGCAAAGATGGGCTCGATAAAGGACAGAAATGGTGTGGACATAACATAAGCAGAAGATATTAAGAAGAGGTGGTAAGAATACACAGAAGAACTGTACAAAAAAGATCTTCATGACCAAGATAGTCACGATAACGTGATCACTCACCTAGAGCGAGATATCTTGGAATGTAAAGTCAAGTGGGCCTTAGAAAGCATCACGATGAACAAAGCTAGTGGAGGTGAGGGAATCCAGTTGAGCTATATCAAATCCTGGAAGAAGATGCTGTGAAAGTGCTGCATTCAATATGCCAGGAAAATTGGAAAACTCAGCAGTGGCCACAGGACTGGAAAAGGTCAGACTTCATTCCAATCCAAAAGAAAGGCAATGCCAAGAATGCTCAAACTACTGCACAGTTGCACTCATCTCACACGCTAGTAAAGTCATGCTCAAAATTCTCCAAGCCAGGCTTCAGCAATACATGAATCATGAAATTCCAGATGTTCAAGTTGGTTTTAGAAAAGGCAGAGGCACCAGAGATCAAATTGCCAACATCCGCTGGATCATGGAAAAAGCAAGAGAGTTTCAGTAAAACATCTATTTCTGCTTCATGGACTATGCCAAAGCCTTTGGCTGTGTGGATCACAATAAACTGTGGAACATTCTGAAAGAGATGGGAATCCCAGACCACCTGACCTGCCTCTTGAGAAACCTGTATGCAGGTCAGGAAGCAACAGTCAGAACTGGACATGGAACAACAGACTGGTTCCAAACAGGAAAAGGAGTACGTCAAGGTTGTATATTGTCACCCTGCTTATTTAACTTATATGCAGGGCACATCATGAGGAACGCTGTGCTGGAAGAAGCACAAGCTGGAATCAAGATTGCTGGGAGAAATATCAATAACCTCAGATATGCAGATGACACCACCTTTATGGCAGAAAGCGAAGAGGAACTCAAAAGCCTCCTGACGAAAGTGAAAGAGGAGAGTGAAAAGGTTGGCTTGAAGCTCAACATTCAGAAAACAAAGATCATGGCATCTGGTCCCATCACTTCATGGGAAATAGATGGGGAAACTGTGGAAACAGTGTCAGACTATTTTTTGGGGCCCCGAAATCACTGAGGATGCTGATTGCAGCCATGAAATTAAAAGACGCTTTTCCTTGGAAGGAAAGTTATAACCAACCTAGAGCCAACATCCGCTGGATCATGGAGAAAGCAAGAGAGTTCCAGAAAAACATCTATTTCTGCTTCATTGACTATGCCAAAGCCTTTGACTGTGTCGATCACAATAAACTGTGGAACATTCTGAAAGAGATGGGAATCCCAGACCACCTGACCTGCCTCTTGAGAAACCTGTATGCAGGTCAGGAGGCAACAGTTAGAACTGGACATGGGACAACAGACTGGTTCCAAATAGGAAAAGGTGTACGTCAAGGTTGTATATTGTCACCCTGCTTATTTAACTTCTATGCAGAGTACATCATGAGGAACGCTGGGCTGGAAGAAGCACAAGCTGGAATCAAGATTGCTGCGAGAAATATCAATAACCTCAGATATGCAGATGACACTACCCTTATGGCATAAAGTGAAGAGGAACTCAAAAGCCTCTTGATGAAAGTGAAAGAGGAGAGTGAAAAGGTTGGCTTGAAGCTCAACATTCAGAAAACAAAGATCATGGCATCTGGTCCCATCACTTCATGGGAAATAGATGGGGAAACTGTGGAAACAGTGTCAGACTTTATTTTGGGGGGCTCGAAAATCACTGCAGATGCTGATTGCAGCCATGAAATTAAAAGACGCTTGTTCCTTGGAAGGAAAGTTATGACCAACCTTAATAGTATATTAAAAAGCAGAGACATTACTTTGCCAACCAAGGTCCGTCTAGTCAAGGCAATGGTTTTTCCCGTGGTCATGTATGGATGTGAGAGTTGGACTGTGAAGAAAGCTGATCGCCGAAGAATCGATGCTTTTGAACTGTGGTGTTGGAGAAGACTCTTGAGAGTCCCTTGGACTGCAAGGAGATCCAACCAGTCCATTCTAAAGGAGATCAGTCCTGGATGTTCATTGGAGGGACTGATGCTAAAGCTGAAACTGCAATACTTTGGCCACCTCAAATGATGAGTTGACTCACTGGAAAAGACTCTGATGGTGGGAAAGGTTGGGGGCGGGAGGAGAAGGGGACGACGGAGAATGAGATGGCTGGATGGCATCACTGACTCTGTGGACATGAGTTTGAGTGTACTCCGGGAGTTGGTGATGGACAGGGAGGCCTGGCGTGCTGTGGTTCATGGGGTCGCGGAGAGTCGGACACGACTGAGCGACTGAACTGAACTGAGAGCATATTAAAAAGCAGAGACATAACTTTGCCAACAAAATTCCGTCTAGTCAAGGCTATGGTTTTTCCAGTGGTCGTGTATGGCTGTGAGAGTTGGACTGTGAAGAAAGGTGATCACCAGAGAATTGATGCTTTAGAACTGTGGTGCTGAAGAAGACTCTTGAGAGTCCCTTGTAATGCAAGGAGATCCAACCAGTCCATTCTAAAGGAGATCAATCCTGGGTGTTCATTGGAAGGACTGATGCTAAAGCTGAAACTCCAATACTGTGGCCACCTCATGCGAAGAGCTGACTCACTGGAAAAGACTCTGATGCTGGGCAGTATTGGGGGAAGGAGGAGAAGGGGACGACAGAGAATGAGATGACTGGATGGCATCACCGTCTCGATGGACATGAATTTAAGTCAACTACGGGACTTGGTGATAGACAGGGAGGCCTGGCGTGCTGTGATTCATGGGGTCGCAAAGAGTCAGACCCAACTGAGAGACTGAACTGAACTGAACTGAAGAAAAATATTTCCATAAGAAAAACACATTGGTTAGCTCAAGGTTTGAGAAAAGTTAAGTTCAGGTGGAACCTGGTGTCATCACAGCAACACAGAAATGTAAAAGAAACTTCCTTTATTAAAAAGCAGAGACATTACTTTGCCAACACAGTTCCCGCTAGTCAAGGCTATGGTTTTTCCCATCGTCATGTATGGATGTGAGAGTTGTACTGTGAAGAAAGCTGATCACCGAAGAATTGATGCTTTTGAACTGTGGTGTTGGAGAAGACTCTTGAGAGTCCCTTGTACTCCAAGGAGATCCAACCAGTCCATTCTAAAGGAGATCAATCCTGGGTGTTCATTGGAAGGACTGATGCTAAAGCTGAAACTCCAATACTTTGGCCACCTCATGCTACGAGTTGTCTCACTGGAAAAGACTCTGATGCCAGGCAGTAATGGGGCAAGGAGGAGAAGGGGACGACAGAGAATGAGATGACTGGATGGCATCACCGTCTCGATGGACATGAATTTAAGTCAACTACGGGACTTGGTGATAGACAGGGAGGCCTGGCGTGCTGTGATTCATGGGGTCGCAAAGAGTCAGACCCGACTGAGCGATTGAACTGAACTGAGAGAAGAAAAAGAAAAGTTCTGACACTTGTAGTTTGTTTCCTTCTGCCCCTTCAGTTCAGTTCAGTTCAGTCGCTTAGTTGTGTCCAACTCTTTACAGCCCCATGAACCACAGCACGCCAGGCCTCCCTGTCCATCACCAACTCCCGGAGTACACTCAAACTCATCGAGTCGGTGATGCCATCCAGCCATCTCATTCTCTGCCATCCCCATCTCCTTCTACCTCCAATCCCTCCTAGCATCAGACTCTTTTTCAGTGAGTCAACTCGTCGCATGAGGAGGCCAAAGTATTGGAGTTTCAGCTTTAGCATCAGTCCTTCCAATGAACATCCAGGATTGATCTCCTTTAGAATGGACAGGTTGGATTTCCTTGCAGTCCAAGGGACTCTCAAGAGTCTTCTCCAGCACCACAGTTCAAAAGCATCAATTCTTCGGCGCTCAGCTTTCTTCACAGTCCAACACTTACATCCATACGTGATCACGGGAAAAACCATACCCTTGACTAGACGGACCTTTGTTGGCAAAGTAATGTCTCTGCTTTTTAATATGCTATCTAGGCTGGTCATAACTTTCCTTCCAAGGAGCAAGCATCTTTTGAGAGAGGAAATAAATGTCTGACACTTGTAGTCAATTTCCTATGCTTGAGGACCCCTGCCTTCCTGCCTGTTGCCCTCTTATATACATTTAATTGATTCACTTTGTTGTACAGCAGAAGCTAATCCAACATTGTCAAGCCGTTAATTTCCAATACATGTGTTGACTAAAAAGATGTACAACTTGAGAGTTGCAAGTTAAGTTTTTTGGGGGGCAAAATGAGGACTGCAGCCCAGGATGGAGCATCTCTGAGAGACTGTTCTAATGCAGCAGTGGGGAAGGTCAATATATAAGGTTTTGGTGAAGGAGAAGTTCAATAAAATGAAGCACTCATTCAAAAAAGGTTTTTTGTTAGTCATGAGGATCTGATGTCACCATGAAGGGATTTAGTGCTCCTCTAGATATGAGAAGATGCAAGGATTGAGATAATAAAATCTGCTCCTAAAAACGTCCAGCTATCTAAAGACTTATCCCACCAGATTCCCTGGAGCAGAGACTGTGCTCACTCTACCCTGCACTACCTCAGGGTTTGTTGAAGGTCAGTAGCCATTGCAGCAAGGGGTTCAGTCTCCGTAGAGGCAGATGGTATATGCCTTTTTTCAGTTGTTGGCAATGATCTCGGTAAGTGACAATTTGTAGTTCACCACACACACACACACACAGAGTTCTCCTAATTGAATTCAGTTTCTAAGACTTTGGTCTCTCTGTTGCTTTGGTCTGAGACTTTCAAAAATAGAGACTGTACGTTAAGGGGCCAGGAGCTTAGTTGCTTTTCTAAAGGAACCAGATTGGACAACATAGAAACCCATGCACATTTTTTAGAGTTTTGATGTATAAAATTGAGAGATTACTATGGTAAAAATGAAGGTCACATATGAAGCTCACAATTAAAACTACAATAGTAGATGGCTTTTCAATTTTAGCTTACTGATTTATGGTTGTCAGTGCAAAGTCAACATATGCTGTGGACACATATTACAGCAATAACTATTATTTCTGAAAATGTAGTTCATTGCAACATCAAATATATTTTATAACCTAATGTAAAAAGGTATACTGTTCAAAGTGCAAAGGCTATCCTAGTGATTGTTGAGGTTCAAAATTTACAAGATGACTTTAGAAATTAGAGACAAATGTGGTTCCTTAGAGATGTGTTTCTACAACAGGAGTTTTTGGGATTAAGCATCCTTTCTAAAAATACAGTTAACTCCCATTCGGCAGAGCAAAAGCATTAACACCCATATGATACATAAAAGCAATTAATATTATTCTATCTTTGTCAGTGTATTCTATCTTTGGTGATTTCTTTACACACAGTCAACTCATTCTCTGAAACAAAGTCAAGGCAGCTGATAGACTGTAGTTTATCTTGAAAGATGGCAATTGAAACAGAAGCATTTTGTTTTGTTTTTACTGGAAAGAAAGCTAACAGAAGCCTACCATTATATATATGAGTGTGTGTGTAAGTCTCTTCAGCTGTGTCCTACACTTTGCGACTCAATGGACTATAACACTCCTGGGGCGCTCCTCTGTCCATGGGATTTTCCTGGCAAGACTACTGAAGTGGATTGCCATGCCCTTCTCCAGGGAATCATCCCCACCCAGGGATGGAACCCTCATCTCTTAAGGCTCCTGCATTGGCAGGCAGGTTCTTTACCACTAGCGCCACCTACATTCAAATACATGAATTTGCAATGGGTAAGAAGCCATAATCCTATCTTTGACAGGTTTCAACAAGAAAATGAAGACTTGAACATCAGCATAATAACAATATTAGACATCCTTCATTTTCTCCTGTTTTTAACAACTAAAATTTGGCACTTACTCATGAACGAAAGTGTCTCTATGAGAGTTGTGGAATCCAGCACTGTATGCCATGGCACTTGTGCATCAGGTGATAGACAGACCTCAATACTGGCAGTGGAACTGGAAGGAGCTTGTAAACAAACTTTTGTTTCTTTCCACTGTGTTTTGGAATCACCACTCCAGGGATGGGGGAGCCTGGTGGGCTGCCGTCTATGGGGTCACACAGAGCCGGACACGACTGAAGTGACTTAGCAGCAGCAGCAGGAAGGCTCTCACTGGGACAAATGCCCACAGATAAAAGAGCATTTGTAGAAGTCCAGGGTTTCCTGAGGAGAGATTCCAGTACTCTGTTGAACAACAACAACAATATATGAGTTTGGCTGCACTGGAGAGGGTAAAAGGATCTTTGCCAGCATTGCTCCTCCACTAAGGTAGCAAAGTATGGGGCTGAAGTGGTGATCTCTCCCATGGGCGAAAGAGAAACATTGAATGAATACCTAGCTTTCCCAGTTGTGTAGGGTGCAGATGGAGAAACTCTTCTCTTCCACAGTACCCAGAATATTCAGGAAGAACCTCTGTCCCTGGGGGAGTGGAGAGATTCAGAAAGGGGCAGATAACAATATCAGAGGTCATAAACAGATGTGGTTCTGGACTCCAGCAGGAGGTCTGCCCACATGCCACTGGGAAAACCTCACGTGATGATCCCGTGAGTGGGTCCATGGGCATCTCTAATGCCTCAATGCCAGAGCTATGCTATCCCCCACTCTATGGCCAGCGGCAGAAGAGTGCTCCAGCAGACAGAGTAAGAGCTGAAGACAGACCAGGATCTGCAGGAGAGGGAAAATCACAAACTGAAGCCAAAGTCTCACTTTTCGGAAAACGACCCCAAATAGCGAAAGTAATGCTAGGAAAGATTGAGGTCAAGGGGAGAATGGGGAAATGAAGAATGAGATGGTTGGATGACATCACTGACTCAATGGCAATGAGTTTGAGTAAACTCCTAGAGATAGTGAAGGACAGGGAAGCCTGGTGTGCTGCAGTCATGGGGTTGTAGAGTCCCACATGACTCTTAGGGACTGAACAACAGCAACCACTTCTTCCTATATTATGTCAAACATGATTCTTATTAATAACTCAGCACAGTTTTTTTTTTCTCCACAATGAATAAAAAAAATTTATGTGTTTGCATAATTTAGGTAGAAAATCTATTTAATCAGATTTTCCTGTTCCAGAGGCATTTTCGCTAAACAAGATTTTGTTATCTCTAACGCAAAGGAGTTTGAAAGTGCTATATCTGATAATTATTTTTTCACCCTAAACTTGGTCACACTTCTGTGACTCTCCTGTGATGAATTTTCAAAATCTCCTCAGGGTTAAGCCCATGTCTGTTCATGGAAGCATGACGAGCTTCAGGTAGAAAAACTGACAACCAAATGTGATACATTCTAATTAGATTGTGCTGTCATCTAGGCTAGGACCTTTTGTAGTAATAAACCCACAATAAGTAGAAAGTTGAGTATTAAAGGCTAATGAAGGAATCTTAATAAAAATTTATAAACACTTTCAAACCGAGTACAAATTAAGGCAGTTAGACTCTGTTTAATTTTATAGGTACACCATTTTCTTAGACTCCTGCTGCCTTACAATCTGAGAAAACTGTTATCTGATAAAAGGCCTCTGTTGATCAATTTAGGGTTATAAAATTCCTGGAGTTTTCTTTTCTTATTTTTTTAAAATATTCTTCCACATCTTTATTAGAGTATCTCCAAGCTGTGCTTCAGTAGAATTTTCATTCTTTGCTATGGCTGTTGTTCAATTTTTTGGGTTTTTTTTTGTTTTTGTTTTTAAATGAATCCTTTAGGCCGTAGTAGGTTAATTTAGAGAAGATCTTAGTAGCTTTTGGGAGCTTTGTGTCAGTTGTCATTTTGTCAAAGTATGAGTCATTGGACTGTTGATATTGATCGCACCCACACTTCACAGCAGAAAGCTAAGAACAGATAATGGATATTTTGCAGGTTCTTTAAAACAAGGCAGATAGCAGCACATGAAAATCTCCCAAATGGCATGTTTGGCACATGGACCTTATATTACCAGCTCCTAATATGGACTTGATTTAGGTCATATCTGAATGGTCTAGTGGTTTTCCCTACTTTCTTCAATTTAAGTCTGAATTTGGCAATAAGGAGTTCATGATCTGAGCCACAGTCAGCTCCTGGTCTTGTTTTTGCTAATTGTATAGAGCTTTTCCATCTTTGGCTGCAAAGAATATAATCAATCTGATTTCGGTGTTGACCATCTGGTGATGTCCATGTGTAGAGTCTTCTCTTGTGTTATTGGAAGAGGGTGTTTGCTATGACCAGTGTATTCTCTTGACAAAACTCTATTAGCCTTTGCCCTGCTTCATTCCGTGCTCCAAGGCCAAATATGCCTGTTACTCCAGGTGTTTCTTGACTTCCTACTTTTGCATTCCAGTCCCCTATAATGAAAAGGGATCTTTCTTGGGTGTTAGTTCTAAAAGGTCTTGTAGGTCTTCATAGAACTGTTCAACTTCAGCTTCTTCAGCATTACTGGTTGGGGTATAGGCTTGGATTACTGTGATATTGAATGGTTTGCCTTGGAAATGAACAGAAATCATTCTGTCATTTTTAAGATTGCATCCAAGTACTGCATTTCGGACTCTTTTGTTGACCATGATGGCTACTCCATTTCTTCTAAGGGATTCCTGCCCACAGTAGTAAATATAATGGTCATCTGAGTTAAATACACCCATTCCAGTCCATTTTAGTTCACTGATTCCTAGAATGTCTATGTTCACTCTTGCCATCTCCTGTTTGACTACTTCCAATTTGCCTTGATTCATGGACCTAACATTCCAGGTTTCTATGCAATATTGCTGTTTACAGCATCGTATCTTGCTTCTATCACCAGTCACATCCACAACTGGGTATTGGTTTTGCTTTGGCTCCATCCCTTCATTCTTTCTGGAGATATTTCTCCACTGATCTCCAGCAGCATACTGGGCACCTACCAACCTGGGGAATTCCTCATTCATTATCTTATCATTTTGCCTTTTGATACTGTTCATGAGGTTCTCAAGGAAGGATACTGAAGTGGTTTTTCATTCCCTCCTTCAGTGGACCACATTCTGTCAGACCTCTCCACCATGACCCACCTGTCTTAGGTGGCCCCACACAGCATGGTTTAGTTTCATTGAGTTAGACAGGACTGTGGTCCGTGTGATCAGATCGACTAGTTTTCTGTGATTATGATTTCTATGTGTCTGCCCTCTGATGCCCCCTCCCAATACCTACCGTCTTATTTGGGTTTCTCTTACCTTGGGCATGGGATATCTCTTCACAGCTGTTCCCAGAAAGTGCAGCCGCTGGACCTTACCTTGGACGAGGCGTATCTCCTCAATGCCGCCCCTCCTGGCTTTGAAGGTGGAGTAGCTCTCCTAGGCCCTCCTGCGCCCACACAACCACCGCCTCTTGGGAGTGGGGTAGCTCCTCTCGGCCACGCTTCTGCCTGTGGTCGGTTGCGCCTGTGTCTCTCGCATCTGCGCTGCGGGAGCTGGCATCTCTCGCATCTGCCAAATTCTCATATCCTTATTGCCAAATTCAGACTTAAATTGAAGAAAGTAGGCAAAACCACTAGACCATTCAGATATGACCTAAATCAAATCCCTTATGATTATACAGTGGAAGTGAGGAATAGATTTAAGGGACTAGATCTGATAGATAGAGTGCCTGATGAACTATGGACGGAGGTTCATGACATTGTACAGGAGACAGGGACCAAGACCATCCCCATGGAAAAGAAATGCAGAAAAGCAAAATGGCTCTCTGAGGAGGCCTTACAAATAGCTGTGAAAAGAAGAGAAGTGAAAAGCAAAGGAGAAAAGGAAAGATATAAGCATCTGAATGCAGAGTTCAAAAGAATAGCAAGGAGAGATAAGAAAGCCTTCCTCAGTGATCAATGCAAAGAAATAGAGGAAAACAACAGATTAGGAAAGACAAGAGATCTGTTCAAGAAAATTAGAGATATCAAGGGAACATTTCATGCAAAGATGGGCTCGATAAAGGACAGAAATGGTGTGGACATAACATAAGCAGAAGATATTAAGAAGAGGTGGCAAGAATACACAGAAGAACTGTACAAAAAAGATCTTTACGACCAAGATAATCACGATAACATGATCACTGACCTAGAGCCAGACATCTTGGAATGTGAAGTCAAATGGGCCTTAGAGAGCATCACTATGAACAAAGCTAGTGGAGGTGATGGAATTCCAGTTGAGTTATTTCAAAATCTGAAAGATGATGCTGTGAAAGTGCTGCATTCAATATGTCAGTAAAATTGGAAAACTCAGAAGTGGCCACAGGACTGGAAAAGGTCAGTCTTCATTCCAATCCCAAAGAAAGGGAAAGCCAAAGAATGCTCAAACTACCGCACAATTGCACTCATCTCACACGCTAGTAAAGTCATGCTCAAATTTCTCCAAGTCAGGCTTTGGCAATACATGAACTGTGAACTTCCAGATGTTCAAGCAGGTTTTAGAAAAGGCAGAGGCACCAGAGATCAAATTGCCAACATCCGCTGGATCATGGAGAAAGCAAGAGAGTTCCAGAAAATCATCTATTTCTGCTTCATTGACTATACCAAAGCCTTTGACTGTGTGGATCACAATAAACTGTGGAACATTCTGAAAGAGATGGGAATACCAGACCACCTGGCCTGCCTCCTGAGAAACCTGTATGCAGGTCAGGAAGCAACAGTCAGAACTGGTCATAGAACAACAGACTGGTTCCAAATAGGAAAAGGAGTACGTCAAGGCTGTATATTGTCACCCTGCTTATTTAACTTCTATGAAGAGTACATTATGAGGAATGCTGGGCTGGAAGAAGCACAAGCTGGAATCAAGATGGCTGGGAGAAATATCAATAACATCAGATATGCAGATGACACCACCCTTATGGGAGAAAGTGCAGAGGAACTCAAAAGCCTCTTGATGAAAGTGAAAGAGGAGAGTGAAAAGGTTGGCTTGAAGCTCAACATTCAGAGAACAAAGATCATGGCATCTGGTCCCATCACTTCATCAGAAATAGATGAGGAAACAGTGGTTACAGTGTCAGAATTTATTGTTTTGGGCTCCAAAATCACTGCGGATGCTGATTGCAGCCATGAAATTAAAAGACGCTTACTCCTTGGAAGGAAGGTTATGACCAACCTAGACAGCCTATTAAAAAGCAGAGACGTTACTTTGCCAACAAAGGTCCGTCTAGTCAAGGCTATGGTTTTTCCAGTGGTCATATATGGATGTGAGTGTTGGACTGTGAAGAAAGCTGATCTCTGAATAATTGATGCTTTTGAACTGTGGTGCTGGAGAAGACTCTTGAGAGTGCCTTGGACTGCAAGGAAATCCAACCAGTCCATTCTAAAGGAGATCAATCCTGGGTGTTCATTGGAAGGACTGATGCTAAAGCTGAAACTGCAATGCTTTGGCCACCTCATGAGAAGAGTTGACTCACTGGAAAAGACTCTGATGCTGGGAGGGATTGGGGGCAGGAGGAGAAGGGGACGACAGAGAATGAGATGGCTCGATGGCATCACCGACTCGATGGACTTGAGTTTGAGTGAACTCCGGGAGTTGGTGTTGGACAGGGAGGCCTGGCGTGCTGTGATTCATGGGGTCGCAAAGAGTCGGTCATGACTGAGCGACTGAACTGAACTGAATATGGACTTAATTTTTCAGTTATCATTTACTTGACTTTGAAGATTTCTTGTTCTTCTGTCTAGTTTTATTGACATTTCATTGGCTCACAATAATTTTCATAACGGCCTACTGTGTTTCTGACATTTCAATAATGTTGAAATACAATGAATTTTGTATTATTACTAAATATTGTGATGGTTAATTTTATGTCACCTTGACTGGGCTAAGGGATTCCCAGATAGCTAGCAAAACATTATTTCTGGATGTGTCTGTGTGGGTATTTGTGGAAGAGATTAGCATTTAGATCAGTAAAAGGTAAGGATGATACTGCTCACCAGTGCAGGTGGGTATCTTTCACTCCAGTGCAGGTCTGAGTAGGATGAAGAAGTGGAGGAAGACCAAATTCACTCTCTGCTTCAGTTGGGACATTCATCTGCTCCTGCACTTGGATATTGCCCGTACTGATTTTGGGGTCTTTAGACTCAAATAGGAACTTATACCATTGGTTCTCATGTTCTCAGGCCTTCATGTTTGGACTGGAACTCCACTACTGGCTTTCGGGGTCTCCAGATTGCAGATAGTATGTCATGGGGCTTCACAGCCTCCATTATTATTGAGCCAATCTCTCATAAAAAATCTATTTTGATATATTTGTGTTTATCTATATGTACCTATAATCTATTTTTCTATCATCTCCTACTGGTTCTGTTTCTCTAGAGAACAGTGATTAATGTATTGTGTAGTTCACAATAAATATGTTTTGCTCCCTTGTTTTATAATATTAAGACAAAGATCATAGGATTCAACTTGTGTGACAAAAAGTGCATTCTCCTATCTTACTGAAAATATTATCATGTGTTTTGTTTTATATTTTATAACTGTTGATGAATTTCTTGAGTTGGGAGAGATGCCTCTTTAAATAGGTATTTGTTCAAATTTACGCACTAGCAAAATATAATCAGTAATTTTTTAAATTATAGTTAAGTAATCCATATGACAATCCCCCAAATTAAGAGAGATATATATATATATAGTCCTTTTATCACTTTCCTCATGATTATAAAAGTATAAAACAAAGAACAGGGACTTTAATTTTTTGGTAGATGTATATTTTCATATCAAAGATAACTTCTGAACTGAATGACATTTTATGAGTGATAAAAGTGTAAGCAGATACTTCTTTATATAGTTGCACTTGCTTCCATAATTTCTTAAATGTTATTCAAGACATACCAGTGATATAACCATTTTGTAGGTGCTACAGTTTATTTATTTATTAAACAAATATTTACTGCAAGTCGGTTACACTAGTTTGTCATGTTGTCTGATTCATAAAGAATTAGAGTGACGGATGACATCTGGGTCCCTGAACATCAGCTTTCCTTATCAGTTGCCTCTACAGACAACGCTTTGCCATTCTCAAAAGAGATAACCTTGTGCAAAGGAAAAGTATAATATAATAAGCACTGATTATTGAATAAGAACTTTGCTCCCAAATCCTAACTTAATGTAGAGCTTCTGTTTCTTATAAGCTTGAGTAGACTAGTGTAAGCATCAGAGAGACTCCTTTCTATGGAAGCATAAACACTTATTTTTTATTGAATTAACTGTTAATTATAATTTTTGATAAGTACATCTACTTACTTATGACCTTTATCCTAATAATATATATGCCATTTCTGCTTTTATAGGGTAAAGTAATGGAAGGCTGAACTGAACTGACCTGAATGGAAGGCATGTGAGACCGTAAATAAAAATGTATCACCAAAGGGCCTAACACAGGTAGGAATCCCTACTTAACAAATCAGGGTAGAACTGCAAGGAATGGCTTTGCTAATTCTAGTTTTCTGTCTTTAGCCATAACACATGTGTTTCATTTACTATCTCACACCATCTATGTTTACAGTAAGATTGGTTTTTATATTGTTCATTTTATCACTCTTACTCTATGAGGAAAGGAACTGTGTTGGTCCTTAGTCAATATTCACTAAAGACATAAAGCCATTTCTTAATAATGCATTAACTCAGTCTCCTCTATTTCCTTTATTATGTGTGTGCATGTATATAAATATATTATTGTATGCTTTCTGAGTATAGAATGTATGTATTCAATTAATAAGGATCCGATTATCTAAACTTCCTGAAAACGTCTTTCTTGTTCCATTTAGAGAGCAGTATAATGTAAGGTCATTACATAAGTGCTATCTCTACTCTGTTTCCTGGTCACATTCGCTTTTAGGTCTAAACTTTTTGAACTCTTTGATGAAAGATCTACATTCTAAACTGAATTAAATGCTGGAACATCACAGAGAGCACTTTGTAATGGAATATTGCCAACAAAATATCCATATACATTAACACAATATAGACAGTCCCCCAAAACATGATTGTTAGTGTTCTATAGTTCTGGTATGAAGTCTTTAGGTGGCACTGTGTTTCCAGAAATAACATTTAATATTAAAGAGCTTCCTGTTAGGTCTGTTAATAAAGGATATGGCCATTGGTTTTGCATCTATTTTCCATAATTATGCTTTATATTTAAAGAGGTTATTTTTAACTTATAGAACTTTTTCTCATATATTACTTCACATTATTTATAAACCTAAAAACAAGGCAAAGCATCCATTTCATTCCCCTTTGACTGATGTCAAAAATAAATTCAGAAAAGTTAAGTTTCATAGGCCCCTTTATACCCTATACCCTATAGTATATTTTTAAAAAGAAGATATTTTACTTGCTTCCTCGGCTGGGTCTGCATTAGTGTCATGGGTTTTCCCAAGTCTCCCTGGCTCCAATGTGATTGACAGTGACTTTGGTGATGTTCAGCACCTGAAGGTATCGGAAATGGTATTGGAGAATGTTTCTGTTGCACAGAGAGCAGTGAAGTTATCAATATGCCACAAGTCTCTCAATTTCTTCATTGCTTTGTTCTTTTCTACATATCTACTCAATTCTACATAGGATATCAAAGTTAAATAGATGTTAGGATAATTAATGAATGTATGGCATAAAATATAGAACCACATTCTAGATGAGTGTTTTTTTCATATATTACAAAGGAAAAATACCAAATTGATTAATCTCTTCCTAGTGTTCTTTTACAGAAATTCTTACTCATATACCCTCAGTTTCTAAATTTAATATCTTATTTAAGATTTTACCTATCTGTGGAAATGTCTTCTTCTTCCAAACTTGAATATACAATCTCCATACAACTTTTGGGAAAATCTAACACCTATCTGTATGGTTAATATGGGACCCAAATTCATCCTCACTTCCCCAGAGGACTTTTCCCTAACTTTGCCAATTTCTAACCAATAGAAGACATCTGGGGCTTCAGTTCACAATTCTGTAGCCCACAGAGGAGTCCCTCAGTGGGCAGCAGACTGGACATTTCCAGGGTACATGTTCTTTTTAGTTATTTCACCAGAGAATACAGACATGCCTTTGTAATTTTCTCCAAACACACTCACCTAGCTTTTGAGGCTACCTGGCTTCTATGGAGTTAATACTCCCTTATTAGTCAGAACATCATCCTATTTTCAAACCGTGCTTTTCACCTGACAGAAGTTGGGTCGATGCTGATCTATATACTCTTAAAAACCACTTCCTTGACTGCACCAAGATTTGACTAAAGTTTTCCATTTGCAAGTAGTCAATTGAATTCTTAGGAAAAGGCTCTTCTCTTCCCCAATCTAAAGAAAAGGAAAAGGAAGAATTTATATTGTTCCAATTATAATTTGAACTGATATATTGATTGCAAATATGAATTATGGACAAAGGAGCCAGTATCAGTTTTTTTTAAGGTGTCTTCTAAATTCTCTTTTCATTTGCATATCCAAAATCATTTTTTCTCTGACTTTATGCTATAAAGTCATAAAGTTTATGACTTTCTAAAATGGCAACTGCATATAGTGAAATTCTAAAGGGAGAGCAGAGCGCTTAATCATGGAGAATTAAAAATTGAGGGAAAGGTAAATCAGGTGGAAGGAAATAGTGTGGCTGATTTGACTGACGAAAGTTGAGCATGAATTTCCCAATAACCCATTGGGTTTAAAAAGCTGAATTTGAGTAATCTCTAGAATTTCCTAATGCATTGCTTTAAATTTTCTTAGTGTTCTTAATTTTATATTTGGGTTACATTTATCTTGTATTAGAAGCACTCCGATAAGAAATATTGCATTTTTGTGTGTTTTATTGTGTTTATTTTTTCCCATCATAAGATATCTAGAGGTCTTACAGTGAGAGTATCTTACCAGTCTCAGGTTAGAGAGACAAATTCACTTATTTTCATAGTTTTACTTGGGTGACTAATCCAAACAAAACTTGTAGTAATAAAGTCTAAAAACAATATCTTTATATTTCAGCATTTATCATTCTCACATATGTGTATATGTTACAACATGAGCATTTAGTAGGTATGAATTTAATGTATCACTGTAGCACCCTAAAAGAAAGGAATATAAGCATAGAAATAAGAACCCAAGTAAGTTAACTGACTTATGAAAGAAGGTGATATCCATTTTATGGTTGAATAATCTGCCTTTCAATAAGGAGCCCAACCATTTCTGCAATTTTAACTATATTTTATATATTTCTAAGACAAAATTTACAGTGTAAGAAATTATACTGGAAATATTTTCACTTATAAGTACAGAAGAAATAAGGTATAATTTACCTTTTGGAGAAATTAGACATTTGTGAACACCAGAGTTATACAGATGGTCTTAATATGTCAATGTGTTATCATTAAACATATATTATTTTGACAAGACAAGATGCATATCTACAACATTGCATATAAACTTGAGTTGAGAGTTTTAAAAGTTTCATTATTATTAAATTATTACTTCTTAAAAGCTGTAAAAATTATATTTGAAATTTGGGAGACAAATAACTGAATGGTAAGTGAAAATTTACTCAATACAATTAGGCTAATGCCAAATAAAGTAGAGAAAAAATAAATAATGTATAGGTATAATATTAAAGAATTACATGCATAAATAATATATATATATAGTTTAAAATTTATTGGTAAATTTTAAAAGTATTTCTTAGTCATTGACATTTAATTTAAACTAGTGAAGTTAAGTAAAGTCTGGTTATACTTTTAGTGTTAAAAAAATGAAACAGGTTCATAGGGAACTAAATTTTGGTAAAGGCTCTGACACTTTGCTGTTTTAAACAGTTTCTTAATCTCTGAAAAACTTAATTTAATTACTTCAAAATAGGTGTTTTCCCTAGCTTGTGGGATTGTGGTGAAGATGAAATGACATGGTAGAATGCCTAACCAGGGGCATTTTAATGGCTTGATAACTATGTAATAAATGATAGGTATTACTCTGAGCTACTAAAATGGCACCGATTAGTTCTTGACATGTTTATACAGGAATGATAATTGCACAGATGCATTTTAAAATATGCATTTTAAGGAAAGCACAAAATCACTTTGTGCTAATTAGTAGATTTGTTTCATAACATTTGTTTCATTTTATTACACATTTTATTACAATGTGCTTTTTGCAAATATTCCAAATTTCCTTTAATATCTAAAAAAGTTATGATTTATATATATTCTGATTATGAAGAGAGTTCTCATAGACTACATTGTGAAGATTAAATATGATTAATTAGTTTAGACATCACTTTAAAAATTCACTTTCAATAATCAAAGTTATATTTTCTACCTTCTGGCTTAACTTTAGTGTTACTAACTTTGTTATAGCAAGAATTTGAGTAATTTTTGGTAAATATTTTAGTCCAGGATTGTAAAATGCTTATTCTTTCTCTGTATCCTAACAAGGCAGTTTTGGAGGTTTCTGCTAAATTTAACAAGTTTTGATTCATGCAAATTCAACATTATGTTTATATATCAATTAAATATTCTTGTTCTTCCAATTTTGTCAATGATTAGACCAACAATCCCAATGTAATTCAAGAGTTTAGCTAAATTTATGACATATTTTTGCATTATAAAAATAAGTAATTATTTTGATTTATCTCTGGGATAAAACTAGAGTTCTGTGGTGTAAGAGGTAGATTTTCAACATATCACACTCAAAGAACTGAGATCACGTTATCAAAGCACAATGAAATGAATGGTATCAGAACCTCTATGGTTGTTATATTAGAAAAATAACTGCTTTAAAAGTTAGTCAGGAAACCGTTTTTTTTTTTAATTTTTTAAAATTTTTTATTTTTTTCATTGGAGGCTAATTACTTTACAATATTATATTAATTAATTATATTAGTTGATTCATTGACATGAATCCGTCCCAGGTGTACATGTGTTCCCCTTCTTGAACCCCCCTCCTGCCTCCCTCCTCCCCATATCCTCCCTCTGGTTCATCCCCGTGCACCATCCCCCAGCATCCTGTATCATGCGTTGAACCTGAACTGGTGATTCGTTTCACATATGATAATATACATGTTTCAATGCCATTCTCCCAAATCATCCCACCCTCACCCTCTCCTACAGTGTCCCAAAGACTGTTCTATACACCTGTGTCTCTTTTGCAGTCTCGTATACAGGGTTAAGGTTACCATCTTTCTAAATTCTATATATATGCATTAGTATACTGTATTGATGTTTTTCTTTCTGGCTTACTTCACTCTGTATAATAGGCTCCAGTTTCATCCACCTCAGGAATGTATATGGAAGAAATTCTGAGAATCACTTCCACTTCCGTTTTTTGCAAAGGCTAATGTACCTAAAAGTGTCATAAAGAAAAAAGATCTAAGGAGGCTTCTGATGTAATTCCCTCAAAAAGTTTGGTGACCGTGGACTATTTGAAGTTGGAGGGGTAATTTGGCTAGGATAGAAGCTGTCACTCTGTCCATTTAAATCCTCCATAACAAGAAATTTTAAATCCCTTCTCACATGTGAGTTTTGGGTTGAATGCTCTCACCCATATGAAAGCCCCTTTGTCAAACTCTGCAGTACTTTCAAGACATACTGCAGTTCAGGTCCTGAATGCCCAGCGCTGTCTCCATAAATCAGGGCTCCTAATCTTCCTATATCCTTTTGTGAGTGACTGGGAAGACCAACCAGGGAAATTTCCTATTTCCCGTTAAGACTTCCAGGGGAAAATTCTATTGCTGTTTAACTTGAGTGAGATTATTCTAGCATGTATTTCTGACTCACTCTTCTATTTTTGCCCAGCATCTGCATGAATGGTCCTCTTTTCCAACCAGTACAGAAATTAGACTTTAGAGCTTTCCCAACCCCTAGATTTTCCCCCTCTTCTTCCTCCTCCAGGGGTTTTATGGGTTCTTCTTTTAGACTGCACTTTTCTCATCACCCCCTACCAAAAAGAGACAGTCACAAGTTCCCCTATTGAGTCTTCTTTCCATTTAAGTTTCTTTAGTAACTAGTTCTCCTTCTTCTGCAACCAAACTACCAATTCAACTAACCAACCAAAAAAAAAATCTTAGGAGTGATGTTTCACTAGTTCCTTTCCATATGAAATATGTTCATTCAAGCAGTAATTTGTATGTGTTGATATCCTGTCCAGATTTTAAATTTCTTAAAGACAAAAATCAAACTATATCATCATGTATTTTCTTTGTTGACTCCTAAATATTTGTTGAAAGAAAAAAATAAGTGTAAAGAAATCACTCTTTTATGTTTATTTGTTTGATTTTTTTTTTAATGAAAATTCAAAGCCTGTGTAGACTAAGGTATAAAAGTTATATAAAACTGAAGATCCTACTGTATAACACAAAGAAGTGTATGCAATGTCCTGGAATAAATGATTACAGCAAAGAACATAAAAAAGAATGTATGTATAACTGAGTCATTTTGCTTTAGAACAGGAATTAACACAACACAGTAAATCAACCACACTTTCAATAATAGTAATAATAATAAAAAACTTAAGGAATGAGAGCAAACAATAGATGAGGTCTGTATCCTTAAAACTTATTGAATTCTCCTTGAACTGTGAATCTGGAAGAATATATAAATACACTATGCTTTGAGAAACTAAAATAAAAGGCTGCTATATTGTATATGATACAATGAAAAAATTTCATCCGCAGTCTTCATTTCAAATAAAATATTTGCTTTCTACTTTTAATCTCTCACCCTGAACAAAACTTTTCTTGAACTATTTAAATTTCAGTACGAAGAAAACAAAATTCTCTTTTTATCATGATCATATATCCTCCCTCTATACTTCAGAGGAGACACGTTTTTTTTTACATATAAAGATGTCTGAATCCTCAAAATGTTCTTTGTGTCTCCGGTTTCTTAATTTCTAAAGTGCTTTTTACAAAATAAAGACACTCTGTTACTTAGCAATAACACTGATGCTAACCATAACAAGAAGTAGTTGAGAACTGAAAAGCATTCTGGGTAATGGCATAAAAATTAACATGCTAAGCATTTATTTTTACTAGCATACTGATTAAGGCTTGTAGAGTAAATCAATGATACTGTTCATCATTAAATTAAGACTAATAATAAAAAGGCAAATTGAAAAGAAAAAGAAAAAATACTAACAGGGTTTGATTGGTATGCTTTCTTAAATATAAGCAGTTCATTGCCAAGAAGGAGTACTAAAAATCTTACCATTTGTGCTGGCAGAGTAAGAAACCTGATTTATATACAATTAAACAAATTTCAGCCTAGAATATCAGCGAGTTGCATATTTGCATGGAAATGGTAGCCCAATCCAGTATTCTTGCCTGGAAAATCCCATGGACAGAGGAGCCTATAGGCTCCTCTGTCCATGGGGTCACAAAGAGTTGGACACAGCTGAATGACTTCACCATTTTTTATGACATGAGTAGAAAAAATAAAAGAAAAATTCTGTGTTTATATCTGATACTGTAGCAGCATCTGCTCTTACTGCTGCTGCTATGTTTATAGAATACCCTTCTGATATCTATGTGCTTCTGAGCATTTCTTTGATTTTGAGGAAAATAAGTATTTGGCTACTCCCCATTCCTACCACATATGATGCTTAAATAAATTGTATTAATTTATATTTAAGGACTTCTAGTATATACTATTCCTCATAAAAATTATTTATCTTTTATGAAAAGAGATGTAATTATAATTTACTGGTCATGTTTAGTTGATACTTTCAATTTTATTTATGGTTCTTTCTCAAAAAATTATATATTAATATATATTCTATAATAAATATAGATTGATTTTGATATTTGTTTCATATTCTTGGAAGTTCTTGAATAGTAAGAGTGATTATGGAGACTATGTTTAACCTACTTGTAATATATTTCAAGCCCAAGGAATAAATATCCCAGCAAATATAAACTTTAATTGTAATAATTAAAAAAAAAATCCTAAGGGAACTCTCAGTTCCAGCCAGGGTTTTAACATCTCTCATTTTTTACTTCCATGTGTGTATATTTTTCAATCTTTGGTAGCTATCTCTCTATGCATATATGACCTTGCTTGCCTTTAAGCACTGCTTAGATCTCACCTTCTTTGTGAAGCTCTTACTGATCAACTCTCTCCATCTTCAGTCAATTCATTCACTTAAGCATTTCATTAGCACTTATGCATGTAATTTAATAAGACCTTTGAATAATTTCCTCCATGCTTCTTATAAACAAGCAAATAAACAGCAAATGGGGTAGCAACCTTGATTCAATTCCCAAATCTTCTACCTACTGACCCATGACTCATTTTTTTTTCTCTGTAAGATAGGACAATAGTTAGTATCTTTGATGTAATTATATTTCATTAAAATATAAGGCTTGAGTTGGAGAATCCCATATTACAGCATACATGTTTCATCAATTCTGGCTTAATTTGCCTATCTCACATCCTAAAGGATACCTATGTTGACATGAAAAGTAAATTCTAAAGATAAACAATTTATAACTAAAATAATTTATAACTATCTAATTTTAACTATTTATAAAATAATTTTATAACATTTGAATGCTTAAACATTTACTTTTAATCACTAATTAGTTAATTTACTAACAACTGATTTGAAAAGAGGACATAGCTTAAAACTCACTAAAACTCAACTCCTCTTTTATAAGTTACTATTAGGGAACTCTGTACTCAGCTTTTATCAAGGAACTCTTATCTGGGGTAAAGCGTATCTTTTCAACACTTGCTCTTGAACTCAAGTGTATTAATATCCTAGTCAGTGTAGTGCCAAGTAATAATTTTATAACGTGTGAACATGAAGACTAGATGGTCAAAATATCAATTCAATTTAATATGATAATTATTAATTAAACACCTTTCATCTGTAAGACCCTGAGGGAGATTCACAGATAGTCAAAGAATGTCCTTTTCTATGAAAAGTGTATAACATATTGAGGGAGATGAACACATAAATAACCATAATGCATCAGTAATAAACATATAAATAATCTTCTCAGACTCATGCTGTCTGCTGAATATGCTGAAACTGGGAACAATTTTCAGTATCTAGAATTGACTCAAACTCCTATTCAGTGTTCAAGTATCCCATTTCTTTAAGGTTCTGTTATACACATTTTATTTTTATACTTTACAGATGTAGCAATGATAACATATCATATATGTTACATATATGATATATATAATTACAATGATATATTGTTACAATTATAATGTAAAATTTTATACTATAAACTATTATTACATTAAAATGCTTCAGTTCAGTTGCTTATTCATGTCCGACTCTTTGCGACCCCATGGACCGCAACACACCAGGCCTCCCTATCCATCACCAAACTCCCGGAGTTCACCCAAAGTCATGTCCATTGAGTCAGTGATGCCATCCAACCATCTCATCCTCTGTTGTCCCCTTCTCCCGCCCTCAATCTTTCCCAGCATCAAAGTCTTTTTCAAATGAGTCAGCTCTTCACATCAGTGGCTAAATTATTGGAGTTTCAACTTCAACATCAGTTCTTCCAATGAACACCCAGGACTGATCTCCTTCAGGATGGACTGGTTGGATCTCAGGCATTACAATAAATAATTCATATTTATTATTACTACTTATACAAGTGAAGTCGCTCTCATGTCTGACTGTTTGCGACCCCATTGACTCCTTGTCAGGAGTCCATTCCAAGCTCCTCCATCCATGGGATTTTCCAGGCAAGAATACTGGAGTGGGTTGCCATTTCCTCCTCCAAGGTATCTTCCTGATCCAGGGATTGAACCCACGTCTCCTACACTGCAGGCAGACTCTTTACCATCTGAGAAACTATGGAAGCTCCCAACTTATGCAATGAACATGAAAAATAGGTGTCATTATCTCTAATATTATTTTGCAGAAGAGGATACAGAGACTCAGAAAAATTAAATGACTAATGACTTACTTAAACCCTCAAAGTTCTCAGATAGGGAGGTTTCAGGCCTACATGTGTACCTCTGAGGCTTATGCAAAGCATGATATGAGACAGAGTCTCTAAAATGTGGGGTATGAGGCTGCATGTTGTAAGGGGAAATCAGTTTGTAGTCATCCAGTTTTATGTTCAAATTTATAGTTTGCCTTTTCCTATTGCACAGTTACTTGATATCTTTGAATCTTATGTTCATAATCTGTAAAATGGGATTAATTGGAAAAAACAAGTTGATTAATGTTATTGGAACTAGATGAAAGCAAGATGTATAAAGGAATCTACAGTGTTTGAGGAATTCTAAGTTGCTTTGTTTGGAAAATGGATAAAACATATTAAAGGGCATTCTTCCCACTAAGTACAGCTAAACCCCCTGGGCATTTTATATAAGTCATACCTAAGGAAACATGAAAAGGTATAGAGAGAAGGAAGACTGGTTAGGAACATTAGGAACTCAAAAAATATTATACTGGAAAGTTCTTGACTGTTTTTTTTTTGTTTTAGCCCTATATTTCTCTGATGTAGAACTGAAGAAGCTGACAGTACAGAAATATAAGAACCTCAACTATGACTGCATTTTCAGCCAAAAACTATGGCCAAAAAGTCAGATAAATCTCTTAGACAGTACTTTTCCTATTCCAGCCAAACACTATAGAAATGTGGCCATACTCTTACCCACGCTGGCAAAGACCAAGTGGGCAACTTATACTTTAACTCTCTAAAGTCTGTAATAAGGGTCTTCAATATAACTGCTGGGGTGCTCTTATAGAGACCAATGAGGGAGCCTGGATTTCCACCCTGACCCAGGAGTAATGAGAACCCCTTTTCCTTCCTTACTAAGGCTGATATCACAGGAGGTCTAGTACAGAGTCAGAATTTCCATCCCATCAGTGTTAATGAGGCTATCCCACTGAGACCACATAGGCAGCCAAACTCCAACTTCCATCCAGCAATGATGAGTATTCCCAAAGTGTCAGAGGCTGAGTGAGGAATCTGAACTTCTAAACTTGTGGCTCTAACTAGGCAGTGTCACCCCTCCTACTGGAGAAATTTAAGATAAAGTCAACTGAACATTTAAATATTATCCAGAATCTCCAAACATATTATGAATATCTCTTCAACTGAACATAATTTATCATACCAAAAGCAGGGAGATCTCAAACTGAGGGGAAAAAAAGGAAATCAGTAAATGTTACCTGAGAAGACAGAGATGTGACTCCATATATTAAAAGGCAACAGAAGGAAAAAAATCACATGTTCATATCAGTCGATGCAAGAAAGTGACAAAATTCTAAATCAATTCTTGACAAAACCCTTAATAAAAGATAAATAAAAGGGAAAGTCCTTATTATGATAAAGAAGATCAGCAAATAAAAAGAAGAAGAAAAACAAATCCTGAACCCTACATCAAATATTACACTTAATGGTTAAAAGACCATGAATGTTTTCACCTTAATATTAAAAATAAGTCATGTATTTCTTTCTCAATTTTTATTAAAGAACAAGTCATCTATTTCTGCTCTCACTAATCTTATTCAATATTTTGCTGGTAATTCTAGATAGTATTTATAACAAGCCAAGAAAAAGAAATAAAGGGCATAGAAGATCAGAAATGAAGAGAATTGGCCCTATTTGGAGATAATTACCTTCATTAAGAAGAAATACCAAAGAATCTACCAAAAAAATCCTTCTTGAGCTAATACACAAGTGCAGCAGTATCACTGGATATGATACACATATAAAAATCACTTATATTTTATATACTATTAATTATCTCAGGGACACAGTCATTAAAAATAAAGTTACTTAAATTGCACAAAAGTGAAATACTTAGGCTTGAATTTATCAAAATATTTATGAGATTTGTATTTGAAAACTACACAAGATGATGAAAGATATAAAAGAAGTTCTAAGTAAATGAATAGAGATACTATGTTTATGGATTGAAAGATAATAATAAAGATGACAACTCTCCCCAAATTGACATATAGGTTCAACCAATCCCTATTGAGATAGCTAATTTTATGTGTCAACTTGACTGACCATGGAGTGCCCAGATACTTGTTTAAACATTATTCTGAGTGTTTTGGGATGAAATTAAGATTGTATTAGAAGACTGAGTAGATTGCTTTTCTCAGTGTGGGTGGACTTCATTAAGTCCATTGAAGCTTTGACTAGAAGAAATAGGCTGGTAAGAAAGAATTTGCTAGCTCACCCTCTCTCTCTTTCTTTGCCTGTCTTTGAGCTAGGACATTGCTCTTCTCTTGGTTTTGTTTTTTTTTTTTGTGTATATTTTTTATTTTTTCTTTTTCTTTTTATTTTTTTTGTAATTAATTTATTTTTTATTGGAGGCAAATTATTTTACAATATTATATTGGTTGGTTTTGCCATACATTGACATGAATTCACCCCGGGTTTATATAAGTTCCCCCTCCTAAACCCCCCTCCCACCTCCCTCCTCGCTTTATCCTCCCTCTGGGTCATCCCCGCATGCCAGCCCCGAGCATCCTATAACATGCATTGACCCTGAACTAGTGATTCATTTCACATATGACAACATACGTGTTTCAATGACATTCTCCCAAATCATCCCACCCTCACCCTCTCCCACAGAGTCCCAAAGACTGATCTATACATCTGTGTCTCTTTTGCTGTCTTGTATACAGGGTTATCATTTGCATCTTTCTAAAGTCCATATATATGCGTTAGTATGCTGTATTGGTGTTTTTCTTTCTGGCTTACTTCACTCTGTATAATAGGCTCCAGTTTCATCCACCTCATTAGAACTGATTCAAATGTATTCTTTTTAATGGCTGAATAATACTCCATTGTGTATATGTACCAAAGCTTTCTTATCCATTCGTCTGCAGATGGACATCTAGGTTGATTCCATGTCCTGGCTATTATAAACAGTGCTGCAATGAACATTGGAGTACATGTGTCTCTTTCAATTCTGGTTTCCTCGGTGTGTATGCCCAGGAGTGCGATTGCTGGATCATATGGCAGTTCTATTTCCAATTTTTTGAGGAATCTCCACACTGTTCTCCATAGTGGCTGTACTAGTTTGCATTCCCACCAACAGTGTAAGAGGGTTCCTTTCTCTCCACATCCTCTCCAGCATTTATTGCATGTAGACTTTTGGATAGCAGCCATTCTGACAGGTGTGAAATGGTATCTCATTGTGGTTTTGATTTGCATCTCTCTGATTATGAGGGATGTTGAGCATTTTTTCATGTGTTTGTTAGTCATCTGTATGTCTTCTTTGGAGAAATGTCTGTTTAGTTCTTTGGCCCATTTTTTGATTGGGTCATTTATTTTTCTGGAATTGAGCTGCAGGAGCTGCTTGTATAATTTGGAGATTAATCCTTTATCAGTTGCCTCATTTGCTATTATTTTCTCCCATTCTGAAGGCTGTCTTTTCACCTTGCTTATAGTTTCCTTTGCTGTGCAGAAGCTTTTGATTTTAATTAGGTCCGATTTGTTTATTTTTGCTTTTATTTCCAATATTCTGGGAGGTGGGTCATGGAGGATCCTGCTGTGATTTATGTCGGAGAGTGTTTTGCCTACGTTCTCCTCTAGGAGTTTTATAGTTTCTTCTCTTGGTTTTGGACTTGAACTGGAACTTGGACCATCAGCTTTCCTAGGTCTCTAGCTTGCTTTCTGTACATCTTGGGACTTCTCAGCCTTTTAATCACATGAACCAATTCTCTACACACACACACACACACCCCACCCCACACACTGTTCTCTGGAGAACACATATCAAAATATAGACAATAATTTTCTAAAATTTGTATAAAAATAAAAGGAACTATAATAGCTAAGACAAATTGGAAAAGGATAAATTGGGAGAAATAAATTTGTTTTCAAG
Organism: Moschus berezovskii; assembly: GCF_049115385.1. Lineage (NCBI taxonomy): Eukaryota > Metazoa > Chordata > Mammalia > Artiodactyla > Moschidae > Moschus > Moschus berezovskii. The sequence goes on from NC_142461.1 coordinate 53,389,257, forward strand.
ACTTATTATATTGCTACAGTAATCAAAACTGTGTTGTACTGCCCAAGAGATAGACACAAAGATCTATGGAACAGACTAGAAAATCTAGAATTAGATTCATACAAATATACCCAACTGACTATTAACAAACGTGTTAGCTTCTCAGTCATGTCCGACTCTTTGCTACCTCATGGACTGGAGTCTGCCAGTCTCCTTTAAACATGGAATTCTCCAGACAAGAATACTGCAGTGGGTTTCTATTCTCCAGGAGATCTTCCTGACCCAGGGATCGATCCCAGGTCTCCTGCACTGCAGACAGATTCTTTACACTTTTAGTCACCAGGGAAGCCCAACTATTGCCAAAAGTTAGTCAATTTAATGGAGGAAACATAGTATTTTAATAAATGATGTTGAAGCTATTGGACATCAATAGAAACATAAACTTAAATCGAAGTCTCATACCCTACAGAGAAATTAGCTTATCACGGATCACAGATTTAAATGTAAAATCATAAAAATTTTAGAAAAAATATTAAAGGAGAAAATCTTCAGAATCTAGGTCTAAACTCAAAACCAATGGCAAAATCCATAAAAGGAAAAAAAATGATGACTTAACTTCACCAAAATTAAAGATTTTTCTCTATGAAAGATCTTATTAAGAATATGAAAAGACAGTCTTCCCTGGTGTAGTGGATAAGAATCCACCTGCCAGTGAAGGTACATGGGTTTAATCCCTGGTCCAGGAAGATTCCACGTACTGTAGAGAAACTAAATCCGTGTGCCACAACTACTGAGCCCAAGTTCTGAGCCCATGAACTGCAATTACTGAGCCCCTGTGCTACAATTAATGAAACCCAAGTGCCCTAGAACCAGCAAGTTGCAACTACTGAGCCTGTGTACTGTAACTACTGAAGTCCATGAGCCTAGAGCCTGTCCTCCGCAACAAGAGAAGCCAAGGCAATGAGAAGCCAGGCCACCACAACTGGAGAGTAGTCCCTACTCTCAGCAACTAGAAAAAGCCCACATGCAGCAACAAAGACCCAGTGCCGTAAAAAATAAATTAAATAAATAAATAAAGTGTGTCAGTCAGTCAGTCAATTCAGTTTCTCAGTTGTGTCTGACTCTTTATGACCCTTTGGACTGTAGCACGCTGGACTTCCCTGTCCATCAGCAATTCCCGGAGCTTGCTCAAACTCATGTTCATTGAGGCGGTGATGCCATTCAATCATATCATCCTCTGTTGTCCCCTTCACCTCCTGCCTTCAATCTTTCCTAGCATTAGGGTCTTTTCCAAGGACTCAGTTCTTTGCATCAGGTGGCCAAAGTATTGGAGTTTCAGCTTCAGCATCAGTCCTTCCAATGAATATTCATGATTGATTTTCTTTAGGATGGACTGGTTGGATCTCCTTGCAGTCCAAGGGACTCTCAAGAGTCTTGTACAACACAACAATTCAAAAGCATCAATTCTTTGGTGCTCAGCTTTCTTTGTAGTCCGGCTCTCACATTCATACATGACTACTGGAAAAACCATAGCTTTGACTAGATGGACGTTTATTGGTAAACTAATGTCTCTGCTTTTTAATATGCTGTATAGGTTTGTCACAGTTTTTCTTCCAGGAAGCATGTGTCTTTTAATTTCATGGCTGCAGGCACCATCTGCAGTGGATTAGGAGCCCAATAAAATAAAGTCTGTCACTGTTTCCATTGTTTCCCCATCTATTTGCCATTAAGTGATGAGACCAGATGCCATGATCTTAGTTTTCTGAATGTTGAATTTTAAGCCAACTTTGTCACTCTCCTCTTTCACTTTCATCAAGAGGTTCTTTAGTTCCTCTTTGTTTTCTGCCATAAGGCTGGTGTCATCTGTGTATCTGAGGCTATTGTTATATCTCCCAGCAGTCTTGATTCTACCTTGTGCTTCATCCAGTCTCGCATTTCACATGACGTACTCTGCATATAACTTAAATAAGCAGGGTGACAATATACAACTTTCATGTACTCCTTTCCAAATTTGGAAACAGTCCCATTGTTTCATGCCCCATTCTGTTAATTTTGACCTGCATACAGATTTCTCAGGAGGCAGGTAAGGTGGTCTGGCATTCCCATATTTTAAAGAATTTTCCAGTTTGATGTGATCCACACAGTCAATGGCTTTGGCATAGTCAATAAAGCAGAAGTAGATGCTTTTCTGGAATTCACTTACTTTTTCTATGATCCAATAGATGTTAGAAATTTGATCTCTGGTTCCTCTTCCTTTTTTAAATCCAGCTTGAATATCTGGAAGTTCACAGTCCACATACCATTGAAGCCTGGCTTGGAGAATTTTGAGGATTACTTTGCTAGCATGTGAGGTGAGTGCAATTGTGCTGTAGTTTGAACATTCTTTGGCACCGCCTTTCTTTGTGATTGGAATGAAAACTCTTTCCAGTCCTGTGGCCACTGCTGAGTTTTCCAAATTGGCTGGTATATTGAGTGCAGCACCTTCACAGTATCATCTTCTAGGATTTGAAATAGCTCAATTGGAATACTACTCAGCAATAAGAGGGAACACTTTGTACATGTAACAACATAGGTGAATCTCTCAAGAATTATGCTGAATGCAAAAAACAAATCCCAAGATGCTACATATTGTATGATTCCATTTATATAACGTTCTTGAAATAACAATATTGTAAAAATTAATAAAAGGACAGTAGTTGCCGGGGTTAAGGTGTAGTGGAGTTGGGAGAGGCTGTGTGGGGCTATGAAAAGGCAACATGAAAGATCCTAGTATCAGTGGAAATATTCTGTATCTTCACCATCACTGTCAATATCTTAGTTGTGACATTTTTTTTAGAAACATATTACCACTGTGGAAAATGACAAAGAGTAGAAGTTATCTCTCTGTACTGTTTCTTATAACTGCATGTGAACCTATAGTTTTCTCAAAATAAAAGCCTTCATTAAAAAGCATAAGGTAGAGAAGTATAGTAAATAAAACTATCATTGTAGTATGTAAAATGTATGTGAAAGTCACTCAGTCATGTCCAACTCATTGTGACCCCATGGACTCTACACCACCAGGCAACTCTTTCCCCATGAGATTTTCCAGGCAAGAATACTAGAGTGGATTGCCATTTATAAAACTATATGAGAAATGCACATAAAGCCAGATTAGGAACCATTTTAAATGTAGTACTTGAAGATGTCTAGACTTTGGACTTGCCTTATAGATGAAGAGGAATCATCAAAATAATCTAAATAAAATTATTTATAATTTGGAAATTTATTCCTTTTTTTCTGTAGTAACGTTACACAGGAATAATATTGTAATTTTTAGGAAATGATTATTTCAGTTTAGTTGAAGGAAATAAAATATCAATAGAAAAAGAAAGATGTTTTTCAGAAGTAGCAGAGTCAAAATATTTAACCTGACTGGAAGCTTAATTGGTGGGGAAGGGTGTTGAGAATGTAAAAATCAAACCTGACTTTATAATTTCTAGCCTGAGTGGCTGGATGAATAGTAATACCACTAACTGAAATAGACAAGCAGGCAGAGCAGCAGACTTGTGAAGGAAGGCATGAATGATGGAGGTAGTAGAGATTTGATCATAGATTTTAATTTGAGGTATGTTAAATTTAAGGTGTTTGTGGAATATCCAAATGAGATTCATATTAGACATGGGGAAGTATAAGTCTGTAATTCTTGCAAGTCATTTAATCTATAAAGGTTTTTGGTAGGCATTGACATATAAGGTATGAATTGAAACCATGGAGTTGAAGAGAAATTGTCAAGAAATAAAGCAAACTTAGATGTAAGTTTCAAGATTCAAAGAATAGTAGAAGAAAGGGGAAACCCTCAAGAGAAATTAATGAAAATTTATCGGAAATATAGAAGGATAACCAAAATAGCATAGTTTCCTGGAAGCCAAAGGAGGAATTGTTCAAGAAGAAAATAATCATTAAAACTATATTCTGCTTACAACTTTGAAAATTTACCTTTAAATTTGCAGGTAAGAGATAATTTATGAACTACTGAGTGCCATTCAAATTTCATGGTATGAATGAAAACCATATCTCAATTGCAGTGAACACAAGGAGTTGGAAATAAGCAAAGAGAGGAAAAGAGGAGGAGATGCAGTTGTTAGAGATGGAAGTAGAGAATGGGAAAGAATAAGAATACAACAGTAGGAGAGAAGATAGAAGATAATTTAACTTCTTTCTTTGTGTATCAGACTCAGTGAAGAATCTGCCTATAATGCAGGAGACCTGGGCTTGGGCTTGATCCCTGGGCAAGGAAGATCCCCTACAGAAGGGAATGGCAACCCACTCCAGAATTCTTGCCTGGGGAATGCCATGGACAGAGGAGCCTGCAGGGCTACAGTCCATGAGGTCACAAAAGAGTCAGACATGACCCAGCAACTAACACTTCACACTTCAAAAATTTAAGAGAGAAATCCTTTAGAGAAAGTGGATAAAAGATTGGAGCCTAGGATGATCATAAATCTACCAGCTTATTTATAGAACATATCCATTTTAGCCATGAATTTTAAAGTGACTTTTTTTTTTTTTTTTGCAGTAGATTTGAATATAAAAGCAATAGGCTTACAAGGCGTGGCAGGCTGTTGAGAGTTTTCACTGAAACTGGAAAGCATATTGAGAACCAGCTGTTGGTTGTAGGTAAACCATTTTAAAACAGTTAAAAAATATAAGGGATAATGCTAAGTTTCTGTGCTTCAAACCATGAGTATTCCCCAAGTATTTTATCTAAGAAAATTACTCAACTTTCAGATGTAGAATTAACAGCTGCCACGGAATTTTTCTTTATGATGTATTTTGTCAGTGAATTAAAGAAAGCAATGTGAATTGTATAATTGGTTATTGTAATGATTATTTGATAAGTAAAAGATGACGAAAGGAAGTCCTGATGTTTTACTACCGCATGGGTGGAGGAGCCTGGTAGGCTGCAGTCCATGGGGTCGCTAAGAGTCGGACACGACTGAGCGACTTCCCTTTCACTTTTCACTTTCATGCATTGGAGAAGGAAATGGCAATCCACTCCAGTGTTCTTGCCTGGAGAATCCCAGGGATGGGGTAGCTTGGTGGGCTGCCGTCTACAGAGCCAGACACGACTGACATGACTCAGCAGCAGCAGCAGTAAATAGTGAGCTGTTTCAAAACTCTGTTACTCTAATTTCTATGTAATGCTGTTATTATAAACCTCAATACTTACAAGACACTATGTCCCTAGATATGGGTTTATAAGTAACTTGGATCACTGAACAGGATCATATTCAACATTATATGTACTTTTACATTAAGGGTGTGGGGCTCTTATAAACTGCTTGGGTTCACATCCTGGTTTTGCTACTTAACATTTATGATTGAGGCAAGTCACTGAATCTCTCTGTGCCTCAAATTTGAAACAACTCCTAAGACATAGATGTTTTGAGACAAATTAGGAAAGCCTCAGATAATACTTTTAAAGCACTTAAAATGCTGTCTGCCATTGATTTTATAGATGATAGTCATTTCCTAGTTGTATGCTCAGTCTCTTACTCTAATAGAAAACATTTTTTAATATCTTAACTGGATACCAAATAAGTGATTTCAGAAAGCAAAGTATCTCAAAACATAAAAATGTAGTTTCATGTACTTTTCTATGAAATGGAAAAATATGAATTTTTATAATGCTTTGCCAAGAAATATAATTGACCTTTCAGTAAGAGAAGAAGGTAAATTGTCAGCTGGAATTTTTATTGCCTTGAACATTTTTCCTTCAGTTATGTGGTACAGCTACAGATAACTAGAATGCTATTACTTCTTCTGTCCTACATCTTTAAAATTTGAAAATATGAAATTATTTAAATTTTTTTAGCTTACAAGTGATTTTTCTGAGCCATTCAAATAATAAAACAAGGATTTCAGACCATTTTGTATGGACTTCACACAGAGCATCCCTACAGTACTTTGCAACAGGAAGACAGAATTTCTAGTGTCAGGAATGACAGAATGCTGTTTGGACTGGGAAACCCTGTGGGTCATTTTATTTTCATTTGCTAGTGAAGCAGAAAAATCAACATGTTTTGTGTCAGAATACAATGAGAAGTACTCCTTGGCAGTCTGATTTTTAGCCATTGGTGTGGGGGAAAATATCGAAAGCAAGCTGTCAAGGTGTAACTTCACATAGAGAAGTCTGGTTTAAAGTAGACAGGTAGTCTGCATCTTGATATTATCAGAAATAGAAAGGACCCTTTAACTTGAACCAGATGCCTTTGAGAATTATCGCTCCTATGAAATCTGATGCTCTGATGGTTGGTCATCAAGTCTGAAATGAAATGTCTTAAAGTCTTCCTTTTGAACCTTTCTACCTTGCTTACACTTTAAAAAGATAGAAAAAGGAGACTAGTAAAGGGAAAAGAATAGCCATGCTGGACTTTCACACTGAAGTAGAGAATAATTCTTCAATTAATAAGTTAATTTAATAGTAATATGACATTTTTACAATTTAATGAGTTGAATTTTTTAGACTTGTGAATAATGTTTTTCATTTATATTTTGCTAAATAAGAAGATAATCTGGATAATTTAAATAGATTGTTTAATGATAAATTCAAACAGTTTATCATTTGTGCTATTTTGTATTATGTATATTTTTGCAAATTGAAATTGTTCATTACAAAATGACAGATGGTAACTGAATATAAAATAATCCACAGTGGAAATGTTGCAAAGTTAAATGAAAGTTTTTATCCATCATTGCTGCAAATCCCACTCCCCAGCATTAACCACAAGAAATATTTGATGTGTACACTTTAATGAGCAAACATGAAATACATGCATACATGTGTACATATACATATAAGCAGAAAAATCAGATATGTGGTGGGAAAAATTGATATCAATCTAAACAACTGTTATTTGAACTGGGGCTTCCCTGGTGGCTCAGAGGTTAAAGCATCTGCCCGCAATGCAGGAGACCTGGGTTTGATCCCTGGGTCGGGAAGATCCCCTGGAGAAGTAAAAGGCAACCCACTCCAGTATTCTTGCCTGGAGACTCCCATGGACGGAGGAGCCTGGTGGGCTACAGTCTACAGGGTCGCAAAGAGTCGGACACGACTGAGCGACTTCACTTCACAAGACTTGAGTACAATGTATGCTAACATGTTAGATTATTAATATCTTTATGATATATCATTTGTCAGTTACCTTGATTATAATACATTTTGCTATACAGATGTCTCTGCTATACACAGACATTTTGTTCTACTGTAACTTCTCGGTTTTCCTATTATACTTAAAAATCTCCTCTTTTCTTCAATTCAGTTCAGTCGCTCAGTCGTGTCTGACTCTATGCGATCCCATGAACCGCAGCACGCCAGGCCTCCCTGTCCATCACCAGCTCCCGGAGTTTACCCATACTCACGTCCATTGAGTCGGTGATGCCATCTAACCATCTCGTCCTCTGTCGTCCCCTTCTCCTCCTGCATTCAATCTTTCCTAACATCAGGGTCTTTTCAAATGAGTCAGCTCTTTGCATCACATTGCCAAAGTGTTGGAGTTTCAACTTCAGCATCAGTCCTTTCACTGAACACCCAGGACTGATTTCCTTTAGGATGGACTGGTTGGATCTCCTTGCAGACCAAGGGACACTCAAGTCTTCTCCAGCACCACAGTTCAAAAGCATCAATCCTTCTGTGCTCAGCTTTCTCTGTAGTCCAACTCTCACATCCATACATGACCACTGGAAAAAATCATAGCCTTGTTACTTTGTTGACAAAGTAATGTCTCTGCTTTTTAATATGCTGTCTAGGTTGGTCATAACTTTCCTTCCAAGTAAGTGTCTTTTAATTTCATGGCTGCAGTCACCATTTGCAATGATTTTGGAGCCCCAAAAATAAAGTCAGCCACTGTTTTCACTGTTTCCCCATCTATCTTCCATGAAGTGATGGGACCGGATGCCATGATCTGAGTTTTCTGAATGTTGAGCTTTAAGCCAACTTTTTCACTTTCTTCTTTCCCTTTCATCAAGAGGCTCTTTAGTTCTTCTTCACTTTCTGTCATAAGGGTGGTGTCATCTGCATAACTCAGGTTATTGATATTTCTCCTCTATTCTTAAATATAATCTAATGACTTTTACTGAATTAAAAATATGCCTATCATCTTTCAGATACCCCAACATGAAGAAGTACCTTTCAAAATTATCCTATGCTCCAAGATGCATTTATAACTATATAATCCTTGTATCCATAGCATTGTATGTGTATTTGTGTATTTGTATGTCTGTTTATGCACAGTAGATATGGATAGCCTCTTACTATTTTTTCTTATTAATTTTTTGGGCTATTTTGTACATTTATATTTCTGACTATAATTAATTTATTAATTTCTACCTAAAGGTAGACTGTCTTGAATTTACTGAGTGATTTTTTAATTTATGTATTCACAATATTCAACATATTTATATAAAGTGAAAGTGAAGTCACTCAGTCATATCCGACTCTTTGCGACTCTGTGGACTGTAGCCCACCAGGCTCCTCCATCCATGGAATTTTCCAGGCAAGAATACTGGAGTGGGTTGCCATTTCCTTCTCCAACGTTCATATAAAATGACATACAAAATCATTTTATAGACATTTAAAAGTTTGTAGGTATTTTTAGTAAATATTTTTGACTTTTTGTTAAGGTTACTATTATTGTATAATACTTTCATTTCTGTGTGCTTATTCCAGAAATTATCAGTTGATTAACAAATATTTTTTAATTAGATAATGTACTGTCTTCAATCAATGTTCTTCTTCTTTCCCAACACACACACACACACACATATATGTATATATACATATGTATGTTTATGTATTTTTTTCTTTAATCCATTGGCACAATGTTAAAAAAATAATGATTATCACATAGAAATTCTAATTCTTCCTAATTCTTGACCTAAAGGGAGATTCTAGTATGTTAAAATGAAATATGTAAATTTCTGGCATCTACACTTTATCATGTTAAAGAAAATTTTCTCCTGGCTAGAACTAGGATCTCTAGCCAAACTCACACCATATCAGCTATTTATGTGTATGAGACTTGGGCAAGTTATCTAAATTTCTTATAACTCAATTTTCTCTTTTGTAAATGGAATAGAATCATATTTATCACTTCAGATTGTGGTGAGATTGAGTTGATAAATGTAAAGTTAGAACATTACCTGCTTCAGAATAATATGCAAAATATGTTAATATATTAGCCATTTGTTTATCAAAAATTTTCCTTACAAGTTGTTTTTATTTCTTTGACTCATTTGTATAATCTAGTACATTGGAAGATATCATAGTTCAATAACTCACATGTTTGGGGTTTTATGTCCTAGAAATTAATCCATTATTATTTTAATTTGAACTGATTTGCTAGTATTTTTAAGATACTTTACATCAATATTCATGAATGAGAAGATATATAACTTCCTCTTATAGATATATATATATAAAGTTTATATAGAGGAAGTTAAGGCTTTGCTTATAAAATTTAAAAAAAAAGCAAGCAAAACTTTACACACGAACTAAAGAAAAAGTTGGGAACAAGGACCCAAGTTTATGTTGGTCTCAGAAAATCTCTCATGATCTAACAACTAAATATGAAAGATACAAATAAAGAGTGTGAAATGAAATATTGAAAATATTGTAATATAGCATCAAAGGAGATAGTAGTTAGATTTTAACCCATTTGAGCTTAAATATTTTGTTTACTCATGTTGCTACAAAAAAGCACACACTTGACATACAGCAGGAATTTCATTAATGTTGTCTACAGAATTAATGATTAAACAATTGGATCAGCAATATAAAAAGTGATATATACCCTGGGTCTCCCCAGGTGGCTCAGTGATAAAGAATTCCCCTGGCAATGCCGGGGATGCAGGTTCTATCCCTGGGTTGGAAAGATCCCCTGGAGAAGGAAATGGAAACCCATTTCAGTATTCTTGCCTGGGAAATCCCATCGATAGAGGAGCCTGTTAGGGCTACAGTTCATGGGGTCACAAAAGAGTCCAGCGTGACTTAGCAACTTAACAACAACATGAACATTGGTTATCAGGCAAGACTTCATGAGAGAGAAAGTAGAAAGAATTTTATGTGGACTTAGTCAAGAAAATAACATTTTTGATACTTTACTGTTGCTGGGTAGGGATTACTCACAGTAGAGAGAAAAGAATGTGTGCTCTATCACTTAAAGCTGGGTTTCACAATCCCTGGGTCATGGACTGTTATCAGTCCATGGACTGTTAGGAAGTCGGCCACCCAGCAGGAGGTGAGTGACAGATGATTTTGTGACACTTCACCTATATTTACAGCTATTCCCCATAGCTCACATTTCTGCCTGAGCTCCGCCTCCTGTCAAATCAGTAGCAGAGTTAGATTCTCATAGGAGCAAAAACCCTTACCCTAAAGTCAAGGCATAATATCCTGAGGTTGCCACAAATATAAATAAAGTACACAATAAAATACAGTGTGCTTAATTCATCCTGAAAGCATCACCGCCAACATCCCTGGAACAATTGTCTTCCACAAAACTGGTCCCTGGTGCCAAAGAGTTTGGGGACTGCTGGTCTAAGAAATTTGGAGAAAAAGTAGTAATATAAACTGTTTTAATCTTAGAATACCAGTGAAGTAGAAGCATCCTTTCAAAATGATCATTTAGTTTTGAATTAATTGATATTTTAAAAAATCACAATAGTTGGGAAAAATCAAAATCTTACAGGCCATTATGTCAGACTTTTGGTTGTCTCCCATGCACACTTCTTTTTTACTCCTTGCTGGTAGAGTTAAGTTCCTCACTTTTTTGCTCAACTCTCGCTTTCTCAGTGAAATGATCATCCTATTAATTTTCACAGCACTCCTTCCTCCATGTATCCCTAATACTTCTTATCCTGTTTTCTGCCTATGCATGTGTCCTTTTTCTTTAACATTTAATCACTTTTTAACATCATGTGTTGTTTACTTATTTCATCCATAATTTACTTTATTTCCCACACCAGAATGTAGGCTCCATGAGGGCTCTATTTTTCACTTGAAAAAGTTATTTTTTGAGTGCCCAGAAGAGTACCTAGTACTAGCACTTAATAGAGATTCAGAAAATATTTTGATGAATCCCCATTTAACAGATGAGGAAATTGAAACTCAATATAAATTAGTAACCTGAGTTTTCATTCCTACTGTTGTCTTGGTCCTGACTTTTGTCTTACGCTAGAAACTGAATTCCTTAATGCCATTTGATATCACCTCCTTTTAAGAAAAGCTTCTTCAAAATGTCTCTATTGCTAAGCCATAAATTGAACTCACTACCCTGACTATGCTGGAGATGCAGGAGACTTGGGTTTGATCCCTGAGTCAGGAAGATTTCCTGGAGAAGGAAATGGCAACCCACTCCAGTATTCTTGCCTGGAAAATTCCAAGGACAGAGGAGCCTGGTGGGCTACAGTCTGTAGGGTGGCAATAAGTTGAACATGACTGAGCATACATGTATACTCTGATTTTAATTATTTAATTTAGAGTCAATGACCTATCAACATGAAGTCATCCATGGCTTACCCAGAGGGCAATGATGTCCATGGATTAAGAAATGGATCCCTGTATACTGAATGAAGAGTTTTCAACCATCAGATATATCCTCTTGTGAAATTTGCAGAAAAAGCTTACTTACAGTTTATTCATAATGACAACAGAAGAAATCATTGAGGAAATGGTACCCAAGTTACCATTATGAGAGAAAGTTTGAATAAATAGTGAAATATGCCCTTTGTTGTTGCTCCTTTGAGGAGTGGACAATAAGATCACTTGTTATGTGTCTTGAGAAACTAATGACATCACTGAGGAGTTCAGTGATACTGGATACTCTTCTGGAATACTTTCCCATTATTCCTTACATTTTTGTTTGTCCTCTCAATAATGCACAATTGGCCTAGAAAATTGCCACATATATTTGTTCTTTGGAATAAACCAAACAATCAGAAAAAGCCTTTCAGATGTCAAAGTTATTTAAGGATGTGAAAGGTCATCCCTTCCTACTATGTATTTCTTTTGTCTTGTTCAGTTTTTTCAAGAGCAAATTAAAGTCTTTTTCAAAAGCCTTCTAGGAGATATAAAACAGTTATGACATGCTCTCTTTATCTCGTAAATGAATTTAGTCATTTTTCATTCACCAAACAATGCATTTTCACTTTTCTGAAGTCAATTCTGCCACACTAAACCTTATCGTTTTATATCTATTATGCCAAAAAATACAATTACTTATTCCTCTGTCTTAAGTGGCTTAGAGCACAGATGCATATGCATGTTAAAATAGACTGTTACTGCTGTTAGTTTCTATTTTAATTGAAGAATATGTTCTATAATTTTTCAGCATTGAAGTAAGTTATCAACTTGCTTTCATTTATTACTTGATTAAATCTAGCAAGGTTTGATTTTATATCCTTTAATTATCCCAAATGTTTATTTTCTGCAATGATTTAAGGACATTCATACTTGAGATCCTTATGTATCATTGAATTGCTTCCTATTCTCCATTATGGGCCTCACCGCAATGATACTAGTATATTTCTTTGTTTGCATATTATTTTACCACAGCAAATATAGTCTTATTTTTTCTCAAGTGATCATGTATATTTTATCTTTTAAGAGTATAAATGAGGACAAGTTTTTTTTTACTGGAAGAGGATTTTCAAAATCCATTATGTCAGTTTTTCTTCAGAAATTGCTTCAGTCTATTTTATTAAGATAGAAATGCTAAATGCCTCAGAGTTAGGAAAAGGAAAAGTAATTGCAGTCTGTGTCTTTACTGTATTAATATGGTGGCATTCATTAATATACAGCATACAAAATTATTTTCCTGATTGCCTTCTCTTTAGGACACAATGCATGAAATCTCTTAATTATGTTAAAATTTAGACTAGACACTAGATATATGATTACAATAGCTATTTCTTTTTCCTCCATAGCATAAAGAGGAAAATGTTGGGAGATCTTTCACTCCACATGCCTGTATAATTCATGGTAATTTGTGTTTACATTAAGTCATTGTTGATATTCCTATGACAACTTTTCATTATTTCTATGAGGAGATTAATAAGAATAATACATTGTTACTATTGTTAATATTTCTAGAAAAATTTCTTCATTCTAGGAAGGCATTGGGAACCAAAGAGGGGAGTAAGTACAATAAAGAAGCATCTTTTGTTTTTCCTTGTAGAATAGGGCTTTATTAAGATATTTATTTACTCATTCTCCTGCACTTTTCCCTCTCCCTATATCAGCAGGTAGCTAATATTAGTGCTGTTTTGTTTTGTAGAAAGTCTGAAGAGGCCAGAGTGTGTTAATCGCTCACTTGTGTCTAACTCTTTGAGACCCCATGGACTGTAGCCCGCCAGGCTTCTCTCTCCATGGAATTGTCCAGGCAAGAATGCTGGAGTGGGTAGCCATTCCCTTCTCCAGGGGTCTTCCCAGCCCAGGGATCAAATCAAATTGCAGGCAGGTTCTTTACAGTTTGAGCCACCAAGGAAGCCAATAGAGGCCAGTATGAAAGCCAATTTTGTATTAAGTTCTTTTTCAACCTTTCTTCCCTTTCTCTTTTTATTTCTTTCCTCTTCCTTCCTTCTTTCAATTCTACAGTACCTGAAGGGATTATGTTAAGGGTCCTGAGGTACAAAGATACGAGAGGAGTAGCAAGCATGGGCCAAAAAAAGTGATGGAGAGATTTCTCCAAGATTGTTTGGAAAAAGGATAGATTTTATCACTCTTTAATCCCACATATTGCTGATGCTTCCACTCTGTTATTTCAGTTCATAATGACAGCTCAGCTTATCTTGTATTATCTATAGCATTCATCTGAAACTCTATTTCAACATCCTTGAGTACAAGTACTTTGTCTTACTCGTGAATTTCCAGGTTTTGAACCAACACTGTTCAATAGAATTTTCAGCAATGTTGAAAGTATTCTGCACAAAATATGGTAGCTATTAACCACGTGTGGTCACTGAATATTTTAATTTTGACTAGAACAAATGACAAACTGATTGTCAAATCTTACTTAAGTTGTATTAATTCAAATATAAATATCCACATAAGCTCAGTTCATTTCAGTTCAGTTGCTCAGTCATGTCCGACTCTTTGCAACCCCATTGACTGAAGCATGCCAGGTCTCCCTGTCCATCACCAACTCCCGGAGTTTACTCAAACTCATGTCCATTGAGTCTAGTAACTACTCTGTTGAAGAGAACATATCCATATTGATGTTTTACATGTAATATTCTGTTGATAAATTATTAATGAGAGTGATAAAATTCACTCCTATTCTTATAATACATCATTTCTCATATTTTCTTTTACGGCTTTAGTAGTAGTTTTCACTAAAAAGGAACTGTTAACTTTTTATTTAAATTTATAAATGAGCTCATACTAGTAACTGCACAACAACCACTATCTCTGAGTTTCCCCTTATCTCATACTTGGTATTCAAAAAAAGAAAAATAAATATATTTTTGTTTTTTTTTTCTGAAAAAAGATATTTGGAACAAATTGTTTAACATTTAATATAGGATGTATCATGCTTATTTGTAACATGTACTATGTAATACATGATGTACTAAATAACAGTAAAATACTGTTTGACCTATTGAACATAGGCTTAAGTGATGAGTTGTGGTTTTATATAAATGTATTTCATTTGCATGTGGTAATTAATTACTATTTTATAACATCAACATTTGCGACGGAAAGCCTTATTAACTAAAAGGAATTCTCTTCTAATCTGAAACTGAATAATAAACAAATTTAATGAAGGTGACAGATTTTTCTTCATGTTATTAAGGTTAATTGTGAAATTAATGAGATTCATTTGTAATTTTAATATGAATAAAAAGCACTCACATAGTATTGACATATAATTTGAAACTTTGAATGGTAGTGAGTATAGATATCAGTTCAGTTCAGTTCATTTCAGTCGCTCAGTCGTGTCTGACTCTTTGAGACCCCATGAATCACAGCACACCAGGCCTCCCTGTCCATCAC
Source organism: Moschus berezovskii (assembly GCF_049115385.1). NCBI lineage: Eukaryota > Metazoa > Chordata > Mammalia > Artiodactyla > Moschidae > Moschus > Moschus berezovskii. The sequence continues at coordinate 53,404,270 of NC_142461.1, forward strand.
CAAATCCCGGAGTTCACTCAAACTCATGTCCATCGAGTCGGTGATGCCATCCAGCCATCTCATTCTCTGTCATCCCCGTCTCCTCCCACCCCCAATCCCTCCCAGAATCAGAGTCTTTTCCAGTGAGTCAACTTGTCGCATGAGGTGGCCAAAGTATTGGAGTTTCAGCTTTAGCATCAGTCCTTCCAATGAACACCCAGGATTGATCTCCTTTAAAATGGACTGGTTGGATCTCCTTGCAGTCCAAGGGACTCTCAAGAGTCTTGTCCAACACCACAGTTCAAAAGCATCAATTCTTCGGCGATCAGCTTTCTAGTAAGTACTTAATAAAACTCCTTTCCATATATTTCAACAGTTATAAATAACAAGTCCTAAAAGTTCAAGTTGATAATGAGAAAAATAACATGCCTATTATATATGTAATGATATAATTTTTGTTAGTTTTTAATTTTTCTATTTTTCTAAATATGTTTTGTAAAATATGCTGCATAAATAAGAAATTCAAACTTTACTGCAAGGTTTACTTTTGATAGATTTATAATCTATATATTTTAATAAAATTAGTTATCAGTAATTTTAATATCAAATACATATTTACATATATTTACATATTATTAAATATATATTTAAACATATAGAATGTATATTTACATATGATTATTTTAAGTTGATCTCAAATTCAAACACATTCTAACAACCCTTCATTTTTACTCCCCACCCATGTTTGACTTTTGTCACATCATATTTCTCATCTTTTTGTTTTGTGTCTCCTAACTACTTATTGCAGACATAGGTGGTTTTACTACTTTTGTCTTTGAACCTTCTTACAAACTTTATAAGTGATTGATATACTATCTTTACTGTATATTTGCTTGTACCAGTGAAACTTTTTCCTTTCATAATTTTCATATTTCTTGTAGTCTTGTGTTTTCTGCTTAGAAAAATCTCTTTAACATGACTTGCAGAGCTGGTTTAGTGGTGCTGAGCTTTTATTTTTCTGAAAACTGTCTCTTCTTCAAGACTGAATCATTGCCTTGCTAGGCAGTGTACTCTTTTTTATAGTTTTTCTTGTTTGTCTGTTTCTTTGTTTTGCTTTCTTTCATCATCTTGAGTGTATTGTACCACTTCATTTTGACCTGCAAAGTTTCTGCTGAAAAGTCAGCTTATCATCTTTTGGGAGTTCCCTTGAACATAACTAGTTGTTTCTCTCTTGCTTCTTTTAAAAATGTCTCTTTAATCTTAGGGCTTCTTAGATGGCTCAGTGGTAAAGAAACTGGCTAAGGCAGGAGACATGGGTTCCATACCTGGGTCAGGAAGATTCCCTGGAGAAAGAAATGGCAATCCATTCTAATATTCTTGCCTGGGCAATCCCTTGGACAGAAGAGACTGTCACAGTGTCACAAATGAGTAGGATACAACTTACCTACTAAACAACAACAACAACTTTAATCTTGATTTTTGCCATTTTAATTGCAGTGTGTTTTGGTTTGGACATCTTTGGATTAATTTTGATTGGAAGTTTCTGTACTTCCTGAATTTGGATGTCTGTTTCCTTTTCCATTCTATGGAAAATTTTAGCTATTATTTCTTCAAATAAATTATCTACCCCTTTCTCTCTGTTTTATTCTTTTCCTTCTCCTATAATAATGAATGTTTGTACACCTGATGTTGTTTCAGAGATATCTTAAATTATCCTTATTTTATTTTATTTTTTTAATATAGATTTTTTTTTAATCAAATAATCCAATTTTATTTATTTTTTTTCAAGTTGAACAGACTAAATTTCTTTAAACAAACTTACTTATACTCCAGAGTCCTTTAAAAACTTAATAGCATTTATACATTGAAGGTATTTGATTTTCTTGTAACTAGCACTTCAAATGCAACAAGCATTTGAAGCAACAAGCATTTGACCCAACAAGTAAAACTTTCTACAGTTCATAACTTTTAGAAATAAAATAAATTAAATGTACAGTGAATAAGTTCTCTGAAATATTTCAATATTTCTGCAGGTTTAGTAACATCATAAAATACATTTCAACTAAAGTTCACAAATCTAAAAACCTGTTAGGCATTTTTAGGCGTTTTAAGTTGGAAATGAAGACCAATGTTACATCGGAATATGCCAATTACAAATAGTACTTCAAATAGCAAATACTATAGATTGTCCCAAACTTTAAAAACTATTCATGAACTCAACACTGAACTATTGATGGCTATGAGAATTGTTCCTAGCCTTTTTGAAAATTTCAACCCATTTACGTTTAAGGTAATTATTGATAAGTACGATCCTGTAGCCATTTTCTTTATTGCTTTGGGTTCAAGTTTATACACTCTTTCTGTGTTTCCTGTCTATAGAAGATCCTTTAGCATTTGTTGGAGAGCTGGTTTGGTGATGCTGAATTCCCTCAGCTTTTGCTTGTCTGTAAAGCTTTTGATTTCTCCTTCATATTTGAATGAGATCCTTGCTGGGTATAGTAATCTGGGCTGTAGGGTATTTTCTTTCATCACTTTAAGTATGTCCTGCCACTCCCTTCTGGCCTGAAGAGTTTCTGTTGAAGGATCAGCTGTTATCCTTATGGGAATCCCCTTATGTGTTATTTGCTGCTTTTCCCTTGCTGCTTTTAATATTTGTTCTTTGGGTTTGATCTTTGTTAATTTGATTAAGATGTGTCGTGGAGTATTTCGCCTTGGGTTTATCCTGTTGGGGACTCTCTGGGTTTCTTGGACTTGGGTGATTATTTCTTTCCCCATTTTAGGGAAGTTTTCAACTATTATCTCCTCAAGTATTCTCTCATGGTCTTTCTTTTTGTCTTCTTCTTCTGGGACTCCTATGATTTGAATGTTGGAGCGTTTAACATTGTCCCAGAGGTCTCTAATATTGTCCTCATTTCTTTTAATTCGTTTTTCTTTTTTCCTCTCTGTTTCATTTATTTCTACAATTCTATCTTCTAGTTCACTTATCCTGTCTTCTGCCTCTGTTATTCTACTGTTTGTTCCCTCCAGAGTGTTTCTGATCTCATCTATTGCATTATTCATTGTATATTGACTCTTTTTTATTTCTTCTAAGTCCTTATTAAATCTTTCTTCCATCTTAATCCTTTTCTCCAGCTTATTTATCTGTAACTCCATTTTGCTTTCAAGATTTTGAATCATTTTCACCATCAAAATTTGAAATTCTTTATCAGGTAAATTCCCTATATCTTCTTCTTTTGTTTGTGTTGGTGGGCAATTATCTTGTTCCTTTACTTGCTGGGTATTTCTCTGCCTCTTCGTCTTGCTTATATTGCTTTGCTTGGGGTGGCCTTTCCCTCTTCTTGCAGTTTGTGGAGTTCTCTTTATTATGTAGTTTCTTCGCTGTGTGTGGGGTTGGACGGGTGACTTGTCCGGGTTCCCTGGTTAGGGAAGCATGTGTCGGTGTTCTGGTGGGTGGAGCTGGATTTCTTCTCTCTCCTTTAGAAGACAATGGGCTGCTTTTCTGGGAGCCTGATGTCCTCTGCCAGTATTCAGTTGTTTTGTGGACTTTACTCCACGTTCAAATGTTCTTTTGATGAATTTGTGGGGGAGAAAGTGGTCTCGCCATCTTATCCCTCCGCCATCTTGTTCCTTCCTCCCCAGAACACTGGATTCTTATATTCCACTTGGGCGTGGAGTAGCTCTTCCCAGCTGCTCCAGCAAGGCGCAGCCGCTGTACCTTACCTTGGACGAGGGGTATCTCCTCAAGGCCGCCCCTCCTGCTTTGAATGTGGATCAGCTCCTCTCGGCCCTCCGGTGCCCAAGCAGCCACTGCCGCCTGGATGTGGTACAGCTCCTCTCGGCCACCGCCCTAACCCTGGGGGCAGGGTAGCTCATCTCAGCCACGATTCTGCACGTGGTCAGTTGCACCGTAGCCGGGCGTCTCACGCGTCTGCACCTGCGCCGCCGGAGCTGGGCGTCTCCCGCGTCTGCACCTGCACCGCTGGAGCCGGACGTCTCCCGTGTCTCTCCTTATTTTAAAAATTATTTTTTCTGTTTTGTTTTTAGTTTGGATAATTTCTACTACCCTGTCTTCCAGTTCACTGATCTCCTTCTTTGTTTTACCTAATCTACTGTTGATTCCTTCTAGTTAATTTTTCATTTCAGTCATTGCATTCTTCAGCTCTGTTTAGTTCTTCTTTATATTTTCTCTTTGCTAAACTTCTCACTGTGTTCATCCATTTCTTTGCTGAGTTCATTAAGCATCTTTATAATCATTAGCATATTAAAAAGCAGAGACATTACTTTGCCAACAAAGGTCCATCTAGTCAAGTCTATGGTTTTTCCAGTGGTCATGTATGGATATGAGAGTTGGACTATAAAGAAAACTGAGCATCAGAAGTATTGATGCTCAGCACTTTACTTATGAAAACATTTACCAGCAACATGCTCTACTAGTCATTAAAAACTGTTGTATTTAAAATGGATAACCAACAAGGACCTATTGTATAGCACATGGAACTTTGCTCAGTGTTATGTGTATGGATGTGAGAGTTGGACTGTGAAGAAAGCTGATCGCCAAAGAATTGATGCTTTTGAACTGTGATGTTGGAGAAGACTCTTGAGAGTCCCTTGTACTGCAAGGAGATCCAACCAGTCCATTCTAAAGGAGATCAATCCTTGGTGTTCATTGGAAGGACTGATACTAAAGCTGAAACTGCAATACTTTGGGCACCTCATGAGACGAGTTGACTCACTGGAAAAGAGTCTGATGCTGGGAAAGGTTGGGGGTGGGAGGAGAAGGGGACGACAGAGAATGAGATGGCTGGATGGCATCACCGACTCTGTGGACATGAGTTTGAGTGAACTCCGGGAGTTGGTAATGGACAGGGAGGCCTGGCGTGCTGTGATTCATGGGGTCGCGGAGAGTCGGACACGACTGAGCGACTGAACTGAACTGAACTGAACTGATGTGGCAGCCTGGATGGGAGGGGAGTTTGAGGGAGAATGGATACATGTATGTGTATGGCTAAATCCTCTTACTGTTCATCTGAAAATATCACAGCATTGTTAATTGGCTATACACTAATAAAAAATAAAAAGTTTAAATAAAAAAAGAAAAATCATAGAGAAAGTGAAAGTTTTTAAACTCTGATTAATGCCATGATTATTTCTCAAATTATAGTCCAAAATCTATATTTTTTTTACACATAATAAACACCAAGCCAAAGAATTGATGCTTTTGAACTGTGGTGTTGGAGAAGACTCTTGAGAGTCCCTTATACTGCAAGGAGATCCAACCAGTCCATTCTAAAGGAGATCAATCCTGGATGTTCATTGGAAGGACTGATGCTAAAGCTGAAACTGCAATACTTTGGCCACCTCATGAGACGAGTTGACTCACTGGAAAAGAGTCTGATGCTGGGAAAGGTTGGGGGCGGGAAGAGAAGGGGACGACGGAGAATAAGATGGCTGGATGGCATCACCGACTCTGTGGACATGAGTTTGAGTGAACTCCGGGAGTTGGTGATGGACAGGGAGGCCTGGCGTGCTGTGATTCATGGGGTCGCGGAGAGTCGGACACGACTGAGTGACTGAACTGAACTGAACTGAATAACTAAAACCTTCAGGAAAATAATAATAATTATAGTTTGAATTTTTGTATTATTGTGCTTTTACAGTTATTGTCCTCTTAAACTACCTTAACCACTATGACAATTTCTCTGTTTACTATTGTGATCTCAAACTAGTGAACAGGTTGTATTATAGGAACTGTCTCAATACCATCAATGTAAATTATGTTTGAAGTTTTTTATAATGCTAGATATTTAAGGAAATTTGAAAGTTTTCTTATGATTCTTGTGTCATTCTTTTTCCTGAGATATAAACAAAAGGAAAGAGACATGGGTGCTTAAAGACCCATTGACAGATGTGAGCAATCAACTTAGAAATATTGATAGCTATGTGAGAGTTGGACTGTGAAGAAAGCTGAACGCAGAAGAATTGATGCTTTTGAACTGTGGTGCTGGAGAAGACTCTTGAGAGTCCCTTGGACTGCAAGGAGATCTAACCAGTCCATTCTAAAGGAGAGCAGTCCTGGGTGTTCATTGTAAGGACTGATGCTAAAGCTGAAACTCCAATACTTTGGCCACCTCATGAGACGAGTTGACTTACTGGAAAAGAGTCTGATTCTGGGAGGGATTGGGGGTGGGGGGAGAAGGGGAAGACAGAGAATGAGATGGCTGGATGGCATCACCGACTTGATGGACATGAATTTGAGTGAACTCTGGGAGTTGGTGGTGGACAGGGAGGCCTGGTGTGCTGTGATTCATGGGGTCGCAAAGAGTCGGACACGACTGAGCAACTGAACTGAACTGAACCAGAGATGATTTGGGGAGGAAAATCCCTAAGAATATAATGATATAGATGAAATTTTCCTTTTCTGAGGAAGTTTTTTAGTCCATATGTGTACTTTATGTACATTCTGTTTTGCTCATCCTTTCTGTTTGTTATATTTGATTGCTCCCTCTTTATTACTATAATGGAAAAGTCTCAGATTTAAAAATTATTGAGCATTTTATTACATTGAAGCTTATAAGAATTTTAAAAAAATGAGGCTGATAGGCATAAGAAACATGTTGGAGGCATCTTTCTCTCTCTTTACCAATGGTTATTTTACTATTTTTATGATTTTCTTAAATTCTTAAAATGTGTAATTAAATCATTAATACCACTCATATTCATAATACACAGGAGTGGCCAGCAATAAGGAAGATCTGATTCTAAATATCAAAGCATGAATGTGTTTGTGTGTGTTTGTAACATATTTCTCTCTAAAATTTGTCTAAGATGAATTGATAGAATCCTTACCAATGGAATAGAAATCATTCTTTGTATTTTCCAAAAAGAATCCATTTTCAAAGTTGCACAAAGATAGAAAAATATTTTGCCAAAAGTTACTAAGAATGTACTTGAACATTTGGAACTTAGGACAATCATTGTAACATTTTATATATAGCAAGCAGGTATAGAAATGGTTAAATTAACAGAGATAATGAATTCTGTGGAAAAAGATAAGGTCAAATACAAACTCTGTGCACAAATACTCTCTATAGATCTTTTGTCATTCTTGAATGAGTAAACATTAGGACAGATTGATCCTTCAAACAATACTGAAGAGCAAAATGAACAGTGGGAAAGATAACCAATTCAATATTCAGAAAAGCAGAAAACTGTTGTTTGACTTAAGTCAAAAGATGAGAAAAGGAAATATTTTAGAAGTTATGTTTGACATTCTTGAGAGAACCATAATAATTTATTACATCAAGTGAGACACTTTTGAGAATATAAAGGGGAAAATGATTACACCAGGACAACATACAGAAACCAGGACTATACTGGGCATACTAATATGTACATTTGCCCTAACTATAATATGAGAAAATGTGCATGTATGTAACACGTATCAACAGGATGATGGAATAAGAAAAGAAGAATAAGTAGTAAAAATAAGAAACTAGGAATTTTGAAAAGGGTAGATTGAGATGGAAAAGAATTGCAAAGAGTTTTTAGTAATAACTCTAGTGTAGGGGAGGAAAAAGTGTTCCCAACTCTCTTGGGCCTGGCTGGGTCTGAAAATTAAACTAACAAAGATAGATTAACAGGAGAAAGTATTCAAATTTATTTAATGGCAGTTTTAAATAATATAGGAGGCTTCATAAGGAAATGAAAACCCAAAGAAAGGGACATATATTTTCATGCTAGGGTTGATAAAGAGTGGACAATTGTGAAGGAATATGATAAGGAGTATGAGATAATTATAATAAACTGGAGGAACTTAACAAGGCCTCTTTGTTAGGATTCTTCTTGGTGTCCCTTCATTTTAGGAGATAGGATACTTCTTTCCTTTGGGAATAGGGAGGGCACTTTTCACGTGAGGATTTTATGACCTGTTTCAGAGAAGAAGGGCAAGGGGGATGGAAGACAGAGTGATCTTCCTGCCATTTCCCCAAACTCCTTCAGCTTAAAATATTCAATATACGAAGGTGCTGTATTTTGCGGTGGCACATCCTGAACCCCATCAGAATAACTGAAGTCTCTAACAGGGTAAAAGTGACACTGATGAAAACCAAATTAGTGTTACGTTATTAGTTATGTTATGTTATATTATATTATGCTATTAGTGTTAGTGTTATGGAGTAAAAACATGAATAACTTTCCCATAATGCTGAGCAGAGGGAGCAAGTAATGAATATGATGGTGTGTTACCTACGGAATGTGGAAAAATGATAATGAAGATTAAATTTATTCATGAGAAAGAAACAGGAATGTGGATAAAAGTATTAATACAAAAGTTCATAAAGAAAACTTTCTGCCAAAAAGAAACAAATTATACTTGTTAAGTACATTTTTATATTAGTATTTACTAAGAGACTTTTTCTGCATATTTCTACCCTAAGTGAACATGGAGTGAAGTAGATGTAACTGAGAAGGAGCAAAAAAAAAAAAAAAAAGTGCTGGTTTCTTGGTAATGGGCTGCAGTTTGAGATCTATGACTAAGTTTTTTGTTTTTTTTCCCCATCTTCTTTTTTTTTTAAATTTATTTATTTTAGTTGGAGGCTAATTACTTTACATTATTGTATTGGTTTTGCCATACATTGACATGAATCTGCCCTGGGTGTACATGTGTTCCCCATCTTGAACCCCCCTCCCACCTCCCTCTCCATATCATCCCTCTGGTTCATCCCAGTGCACCAGCCCCGAGCATCCTGTATCATGCATCGAAACTGGATTGGCGATTCGTTTCACATATGATAATATACATGTTTCAATGCCATTCTCCCAAATCATCCCACCCTCGCCCTCTCCTACAGAGTCCAAAAGACTGTTCTATACATCTGTGTCTCTTTTGCTGTCTTGTGTACAGGGTTATTGTTATCATCTTTCTAAATTCCATATATATATGTTAGTATACTGTATTGGTGTTTTTCTTTCTGGCTTACTTCACTCTGTATAATAGGCGCCAATTTCATCCACCTCATTAGAACTGATTCAAGTGTATCTTTTAATTACTGAGTTATACTCCTTTGTGTATATGTACCACAGCTTTCTTATTCATTTGCCTGCAGATGGACATATAGGTTGCTTCCAGGTCCTGGCTATTATAAACAGTGCTGCGATGAACATTGGAGTACATGTGTCTCTTTCAATTCTGGTTTCCTTGGTGTGTATGTCCAAGAGTGCGATTGCTGGGTCATATAGCAGTTCTATTTCGAGTTTTTTAAGGAATCTCCACACTGTTCTCTATAGTGGCTGTACTAGTTTGCATTCCCACCAACAGTTTTGATTGTAGCAGTGAAGTTGCCTACTGTGGAGGATCAGGGGAAAGGGAGCAGTTATCACAAGCTTTTCCTTTTTTTCTACAACAGATCCTACTTTTTAATCCACTTTTCAGCACTCTTTTATTTCAAGTAATGTTAATTAGAGTTCAACTTTAACATGTTATGATTTCAATTCACTGATCTTGAAATTAAAAGAAAGATTGAGGCTGTTTTGAATTTTTAAATTATGACTGTAATGTTTTGTATAATTGATATCTCATTTCATCCATCACATTAAGATATATGATATCTTAAGATAATTCTTCAGAGATTCTAAGTAGGAAGAAACATGTCATGAAGAAAATAAAATAGGACATGTTAACTTAAAAAAAAAAACAAAACGGTTTCAAGGCATTTAAGAATTTGTCTCTGTTGATAAAATGTGATATTTTAGCAGTGCAAAGCATAAGAGCAATATTAAAATGGAGGGAGTAAATAATACCTGAGTCCAAAACTAAAGAACATTTGTTCTGAATAATACTATAGAAATATAATTTTGGTGGAAATCTCACCGATCATATGCTACAAGAAAGAATAGAATTCTTGTTTTATGAACTGATAAAATGTATCCAAAAATTATACACTCTTCTGGAGAATTGGAAAACTAACCTAGGTAGTATTTCCCTTTCTAAATTTATGCTTCAAATTATATTGTGTTTGTAATTAGAAACTTTTTTTTCCCATTTAAGTTGACTTTTTCTGTCCATGTTAGAAGGACACCATATATTGAGATAAGGACTTTCACTGTTATTGTCTACAGAAGAGCTATTTGGGTAGGGGCAACAAACATTGTGGTGGATAAGATACTGCTCATTAGAAACTATCTAAAACAAATATCTCTCTGATACCTGTAACCTCTTAAAGACAGGTGGCAGAAAAAATTAGCAGTTCATTTTCTTTTCATATTAAATTTTGATGGTAAATGTAGTTTGTACAGAGGTACGGAGGCTAAAATAGCCTTGAAGTTTAAAGTGTCAAAGTGAATAATGCTGGTATGATAAAGTTAAAATACTTCTACAGCCCAGTAGTTAATTAAGAGATAGACTAGACTAATTTTATGTTACTATCATAGGAATTAAATTCACCATTCCCCTGTACTCCCTTCAGTGACTTTGGTCTACAGCTAATTCAAGGACCCTTTGGTAACTGGTGTTCCATTGCTGTAAAGCCTTATAATCACTGTTAAAGCCTTTGACTGTGTGGATCACAATAAACTGTGGAAAATTCTGAAAGAGATGGGAATACCAGACCACCTGACCCGCCTCTTGAGAAACCTGTATGCAGGTCAGGAAGCAACAGTTAGAACTGGACATGGAACAACAGACTGGTTCCAAATAGGAAAAGGAGTGCGTCAAGGGTGTATATTGTCACCTTGCTTATTTAACTTATATGCAGAGTACATCATGAGGAATGCTGGGCTGGAAGAAGCACAAGCTGGAATCAAGATTGCCGGGAGAAATATCAATAACCTCAGAAATGCAGATGACACTACTACCCTTATGGCAGAAAGTGAAGAGGAACTCAAAAGCCTCTTGATGAAAGCGAAAGAGGAGAGTGAAAAGGTTGGCTTGAAGCTCAACATTCAGAAAACAAAGATCATGGCATCTGGTCCCATCACTTCATGGGAAATAGATGGAAAAACAGTGGAAACAGTGTCAGACTTTATTTTTTGGGGCTCCAAAATCACTGCGGATGCTGATTGCAGCCATGAAATTAAAAGACGCTTACTCCTTGGAAGAAAAGTTATGACCAACCTTGATAGTATATTAAAAAGCAGAGACATTACTTTGCCAACCAAGGTCCGTCTAGTCAAGGTTATGGTTTTTCCCGTGGTCATGTATGGATGTGAGAGTTGGACTGTGAAGAAAGTTGATTGCCGAAGAATTGATGCTTTTGAACTGTGGTGTTGGAGAAGACTCTTGAGAGTCCCTTGTACTGCAAGGAGATCCAACCAGTCCATTCTAAGGGAGATCGATCCTGTGTGTTCATTGGAAGGACTGATACTAAAGCTGAAACTGCAATACTTTGGCCACCTCATGCGACGAGTTGACTCACTGGAAAAGAGTCTGATGCTGGGAAATGTTGGGGGCGGGAGGAGAAGGGGACGACCGAGAATGAGATGGCTGGATGGCATCACCGACTCTGTGGACATGAGTTTGATTGAGCTCTGGGAGTTGGTGATGGACAGGGAGGCCTGGCGTGCTGTGATTCATGGGGTCGCGGAGAGTCGGACACGACTGAGCGACTGAACTGAACAGAACTGAAATGTTAACAGTGACTTAAAATTTAATCTTTAAATTGGAGTTTATGTGCTTAGGTACCATTTTGAAAACCAGAATTGCATGGTTTCAAGACGTAATCATGCTGAAATTTAGATACTAAACGAGTGGAAGGAGATAAGTCTTATAGGCTCTCACTATGCATTTGTGTTATATTAAAGAGAGATGATTTTTATTTATATCAATGATAACTCTATTTAACCATTAGAGTGCCAGGTTAATAGCCATAAGTTAATTACCTTACAGAATACAATTTTTGTTGAATTTTTTTCCTTTTTTTCCTCCTATTAGCTCTACATTTTTGTCAGTAAATAATTATGTACGACTATCTTACAGAGGAACTCATGCATAAAGTATAATTGCAGTTATTAAATTATAGATTTCCCTTGTATGATTTTCTCACTCATTTTAAATGGCAAAAAAAACTGTTCTAAATATTAAAATACAAAGAAAGTGTTTAAAGTACAACAAAGGAATAAAACAACACATATTATTAGATTTATGCATTATAGATTAAAGTACAAAGATTATTTTACATACATCTTTACCACATAAAAATAAATGTTTAGATTGAAATAAAGCATTTCAGGGACTTCCCTTGTGGCTCAGACAGTAAAGAATCTCACCTGCAATGTAGGAGACCTGGGTTTGATCACTGGGTCTAAAGATTTCTTGGAGAAGGGAATGGCTACCTTCTCCAGTATTCTTGCCTGGAGAATTCTATGGACAGAGGAGTCTGTCAGGCTACAGTCTGTGGGGTCAAAAAAGAGTCAGACACTACTGAGCAACTAAGCACACCCACACACCCACACATGCACATAGCATTTAAAAGATTTATTAAAAGTGGATCTCGCAGATAAAATGAAGGACTAAGTACCGAATCTAGTCTTATATCCAAAATAAATGAGCAGTACAACAACAACATCAAAATGATGCAATGATTCCTATGATACCACAGCTTATGGCCTCAAGAGAATTTGGGCCAGTGGCACAGGGAGAAATCAGACAGAGCCTGGTAGACTCCCTGAGTTGTGGAAAGAGTCAAGAGTCTGGGAGAACTAAAGCAGCTACAGTTCACAAGAAAGAATATTGGAAAGGAAAATGTTGCAAAAAGCTATAATTCTGGAGATGTATAAAGGTTTCCCCTGAATAATTCAGTTGAGTACCAATGAACATGTGCATGTGAGAAAACTACTTAAGGATGGGAAAAAAACAACATTAACAGTTCAGAGGTTAGGAATAATGTTTGTTTCCATTGCCAGGGTAGAAATGAGGCATTTTGCAGAGTACACAATCTTAGAAAACATATGTCTCAGTCTCAGAGAAAAATGAGCTTTAGTCTGAGTACTGGTCCAGTTCTATCTAACAAATCTTAACAATAAGGATCCCCCTCCATCCCAGCCACCAAATTGTTCCATCTGCATGCCAGGAAAAAAAAAAATCTCAAGAATATTTATAGAAAAATATAAATATCCTGCACCAAAGAAGCTAAAATTCAAAATGTCTGGCTTTCAGTAAAAAATTGCCAGTCATGAACAAAAGCAAGAAAATATAACCCATAATGACAAGAAAAATTAATCAACTGAAACTGACTCAAAACTGACACAGATATGAGAATTATCAGCCAAGGTCATTGAAACCATTTTAACTGTATTTCATATGTTCACAAAGTTAGAAACATGGAAAGCAATTTATACTTATAAATTGTAAGCAGTAATTAGTGGAAATTTTATAACATTAAACACCTGTATTAGAAAAGATGAAAGTTCTCAAATCAATGCCCACAGAATCTACCTTGAGAAAATACAAATAATAGAAAGTTAAACTCAACGTAAAAAGAAGAAAATAGTTATGATCAATGTGAAAATAAGTGAAATGTAAAAAGCAATAGAGAAAATTAGTGAAAACAAAAGATAGATTGTTTTTTAAAAAGTCAATAAAATGTATTAATCTTTAGCCAGAATGATCAGAGGAAAAATATCCAAAAAAAATTCAAATTAATACTGTGGACAATATATACTATGTATTTTAATTTTTCAAATTTATTTAAAGAGATAAATAGGGAATAAATTAAGTTTCACTGGACTAGATAAACTGCAATACATAAGAATGGCCCTGGAAATTTAAAAAAAAAAAAGCATAGACATATGAAGTACAGCTGAGAATAAAGAATTAGAGTGAAATGCCTAAAAAGAAATAAAAAGTGCTTGTGCCTGAGGCCCAGGGATCAGTAGAATTTTTTAAATGAGTATAAATGATTCTACTCCAAAACCTAACATGTCTTATATATATGAAAATGATTTTTGTAGTTCATTAGCTTCCTTAGTAACTAATTAACTATAAAAGAAAATCGTTGAATTACTAGCTAATTAACTAAAAAGGTAGAAGGAAGCAATTTAGAAAGAACAGAAGTAAAAGCTACACGATGACTAATTGTCTCCCCAAAGCCACATTAAAGGCAAGAAGACAGTAGAGTATTATCTTGATAATGTTCTGAGAAATAGAATTCTCTATCCAAATAATTGTTCCTTTGGAAATTAAGACATGATACATATAGTTTCACAAAAAGATATACAAATGCACCACACAAAGACATTCTCTCAAAGATCTACATGAAGATATTCTTTATGTCAAATGAAATTGAACCCAAAAGACTTTAGTGTGATACAAAGCAATGGCAAATAAGTCAGTAAGAATGAACTCTAAATGCAAATTGACTGAAATAAAAATAGTTAGTGCCAGGATGGGAATGGAATTGGTACAACAAAATGTGGTTTATTAATTTCCTATTTGTGCTGTAACAGATTACGTCCAACTTAGCTTAAAAGAACACAAATTTGTTATCATTCTGGAGTTGAAAAATACAAAATAGGTACACCATCAAGGCTAAAATCCAGGTGTCAGTAGGTCCGCATTCCTCCTGGAAGTTCCAGAAGATTCTTGTAGAGGCTGCCTATGCTTCTGGGTTTCTGTCCTCCCTCCTGAAATCTCATCACTCTGACCTCTTCTTCTATCAACATCTCCTTTTCTCACTCTTCTACCTAGCTCTTTCACTTGTAAGGACCCTTGTGATACATATTTAATCACATCTGTAAAGTACATTTTGACATGTAAGGTAACATAGTCATAGGTTCTAGGCATTAGTGTGAAACCTCTTTGGAGATTGCGGAGGGGACATTATTCAACTCACTGCAGTAAAGTATTAAAATCCTAACAGCAAAAGTAAAATGGGAAAGAAAGAGCAAAATGGCATAAAAATGCAATGTATATTTCTAATTTTATTGACTTGAGTCTCTCCTTTTATCATAAAAACCAGTGGAAGGAATAAAGGTATTATAAAAATTGATTAATACAAAAAGGAAAAGAATAAGAATACTAAAAAAATTAATGCAGAAAAGACGATAAGTTTGAACAATGTCATTAGTAAAAAAAATCAGTATTTGGGCAATTATATTAAATAAAATTAAAAATAAAATGGTACATGTCTGAGACATAAGTGTTCTGAAAATTTTAAAATAAAATGACTGAAAGCTGGAAAATAAAATTATGGTAAAAGATGCAGCCTGTAGGTTCTAAAACAGAAAAGAAAAGCTGATGTGGCTGGACTAGTGGTTCTAAACTAGAGTCGCTTCTGTACCTCATAAGAGAACTGGTAATGTCTGGAGATATTTTTGTTTGTCACAGATTTTGTATGTGTGTATGAGGGGGGATGTTCTAATTACTATAACTTTGTAAGTCTTAAATGCAAGGCGTATAAATTATTGCAGTTTTCTTCTGCTTCTTCAAAATTAATACTGTTCTTTTGAAATTAAACTCAGGCAATGCACAGACACATATGTCTTCTGAGCCATATAGAAGGTATTCTCTGAGTTCATGTAGAATATATTCTGATGTCCATCTGCAGACGAATGGATAAGAAAGCTTTGGTACATATACGCAATGGAGTATTACTCAGCCATAAAAACAATGCATTTGAACCAGTTCTAATGAGGTGGATGAAAATGGAGCCTATTATACAGAGTGAAGTAAGCCAGAAAGAAGAACACCAATACAGTATACTGACACATATATATGGAATTTAGAAAGATGCAAATGATTACCCTGTATACGAGACAGCAAAAGAGACACAGATATATAGAACAGTCTTTGGGACTGTGTGGGAGAGCGTGAGGGTGGGATGATTTGGGAGAATGACATTGAAACATGTATGTTGTCATATGTGAAACAAATCACCAGTTCAGGGTCGAGCATGTTACAGGATGCTCAGGGCTGGTGTGTGGGGATGACCCAGAGGGAGGATAAAGGGAGGAGGGAGGTGGGAGGGGGGTTCAGGAAGGGGAACTCATGCACACCCAGGGCTGATTCATGTCAATGTATGGCAAAACCAACCAATATAATATTGTAAAATAATTAGCCTCCAATAAAAAAAAAAAAGAATCTA
The DNA here is from genome assembly GCF_049115385.1 of Moschus berezovskii. Taxonomy (NCBI): domain Eukaryota; kingdom Metazoa; phylum Chordata; class Mammalia; order Artiodactyla; family Moschidae; genus Moschus; species Moschus berezovskii. Next base: position 53,420,325 of record NC_142461.1, read on the forward strand.
AAAACAAAACAAAACAAAATTCTTACATAAAGATAACTAGGCATGTAAAATATTCAGTATTTGGAAATTAGACCATCTTTTAAAAACATAGTAATTTTCCTGTTTATTTCATCCCTAAATGAGCATTGGGAATTAAAAAAAAAATGTGGAACAAAATCAGATTGTAACTTTGAATTCAAAATTGCATGTTGAAGATTCCGTCTCTGTCAATTTAGCGAAAGTGAAAGTCGCTCAATCCTGTTCGACTCTTTTCGACCCCATGGACTATACAGTCCATCGAATTCTCAAGACCAGAATACTGGAGTGGGTAGGCTTTCCCTTCTCTAGGGGATCTTCCCAACCCTGGGATTGAACCCAGGTCTCCCGCATTGCAGGCAGATTCTTTACCAGCTGAGCCACAAGGGAAGCCTCTATCTACCTAAAGCACATGTTAATGGCATTTCTCTAGACGTTTGCATTGAGACAAAGGGAAACAGTAGGCTCTTCTGATAACCACAGATGATCAGTCCCATTGCCCTGAGTATTTTCTCCAGTACTAACAATTTCAAATGGCAGGAATCAGGAAGGATCAGAGGAATCAACTTTCACCTTTCCTCTAGCTCTTCAGTCACTGTCTACTTCCATCTTGTTAACTTTCATGTAGGTTTGAAATTGGATTATTTGCATTTTGGCAGGTACCTGACTGACTTGTATGGTCTTGAATTACTTGCCATGGGTAGAATATTCATTTTTTATTTCCTTTCTAACAGACTAGTTTTAATAGAATCTTAATTCATTTGAAGTAATTCATTGAAGGCTGCAAGAAGAATCTAAAAATACTCCAAACGTTGAGCAGTTTTCTTCAAGTCCTTCCAAACTGCAAACTCAAAAAACACGAAAAGCCTGAGAAATGACAGGCAGTGGTTTAGTCATCTTCATCACTGTCAGACTTAAGGGTGAGACTGCGTCAATTTTGAACAGCTATGCTTAGATGACTCCATAGTTCTTTCACCCAGGTAATTCACGTTTAAATTATGCTTAGATAAGGTTAACTTGTGTAGGTTAACTTTAAATCCTTGTTGAATTCATGATAATCTCATCCATAGTTTGAGTGCAACCCATGTCATTTGGTGTGCTCATTGTGGAGGGAACTCCAGCTAGGACTTGTAGCCCAGGGCATGCTGCTTGTGTATTCAGTTTCTGTGATGAGCTGATGAGCAGAGAGGGTGGGAATAGGGATGGCAGCAGTCAAGAGGAGAGAAATAAAGGGCAACTGCTCTGGGAATAAATTTAAAAGCCTTCCTACTGGGATTAAGGATGTTCTAAAGACAAGCAGCCAAATGTGTTCATAAAGGCGCTTACTGAGGGAGCTGGCAGCTGCATTTTGTCAAGCAGTTAGAAGCCGAATCCTGAGATAAAGGCAGAAGAAAGTAAGGGACGGAATTAGGAGTTTCTGATCCTGGGGAGCAGATGAATTTCTCTTTCACCTCTTTCACTCACTGTAAAGGGAATGGAGAAATATGCTTTCATTTTGACTGAGACAGAACGTTCAGGGGCTACTCACCTTCACTTGCAGTATTGTTAAGAGACCTTGAAAGTAAGGATACAGTCCCTTGTAGGAGATTTATTTTCACAGCTATTCGTGGTAGATTTCCATGCTAGAAGGATTATCATACCCACCAGAGAGCAATCCAAGGCTCTTTTAGGCTTGGCTGCACATGAGTGACACACATAACCACTTCTTAAGCAACTATCTCATAAAGTGCTAATTTACAAATATTTTCTCACATAAAAGTTGAGTGGTTCTCACTAATTATTCCATCACTTAACTGATGCCTGGGCAGGAAATAATGGCTTCTGGTTGATTCTGCACAGGAAAAAGTGTGAAGGAAGACATGAATGCTATAATCAGAAATCTTGTGCAAATAATTTTGACAATTTCTGATCTGCACATTTTTTCCTAGATAGTGGTGTGGGCATCCTTAATTGGCAGCCTACATGTTTAGGTGTATTGAGAGATGAGCATTAGTATCTTGCCAAAATGTGATGAAAAGAAGACTTACAGATTCTGCTGCAGAAATACTGGGAGACAGTATACAAGTAGACAGTGGCTAGACCATAAATGCAAATAGAACTCTAACCTGCAACCAGCTCAGGAAACCAATTTCTTTTATACAGTAACCTGCCGGGAGCCAGCGAGGGAAATCCTACCCGTGGCAAAGGTCAACTGGGGAAGAGGCCTGACGGGCAAAGGCTAATCAGGACTCGAGGAGCCCCCTGGACTTACCTGAGCATCTACCCCAAAGAAAACTGGAATCTGACTGCTTTAATATCTTACGCCTCTTACCAAGTCCTCTAATACTTACGGGGGCTTCCCCCCAACCACCTTTCTCTGAAAACATTAATTCAGAGCTGTAGTTTAAAAGTTCTCCTCGGCTTAATAGGAGTGTTCCAATCCAAGCCCCTCTGATAGCTTTCTAACTTGCATGACAAGTTTGTCCGGGCTCTTACAACTATGAATGTGACTGTTTATAGCCTCCCAGCCATGCAAGGACAGAAAGCCTAATATTCTAAAATACTTCTTCTGTTGAAGAAGTAAAATCATTAGAGTAGTACTAAAAAAGATTTCATTGTTGAATCAATGCTTGCTGCAAAGTTTCCTCTATATATTGTATCCTTGGAAATATATTAATCACATATAGAGAATATAAGTAGTAGCCTTTGATTTAACCACATCAGATCTTAAGTTAATAAATTCCTTTCTTGCAGCTCACTACACCGGTGCCTTATAGGAATGTAACTTTGTTATGTGTCTAGCACCTGACTCTAGGAAAGTCACCTTAAAAGAATATAAGCCTTTTACTTGCTAACTAACCTATTGTTAGGAGAGAGGGCCATAAACTGTTAGCAGGCCCCCTGGCCAGAAGAGGATGTAAACCACCTAAAACTTTTATCACAAGACACACAAAAATAAGCCCTGATCCTGATAAGGGTCAAGACTGCTGACCCCACGTGATTTTGGTGTGAATCTATACCTCCCTTTCTCTGTTTCTTATGTGCATAACTTAGGGTATAAAAGCAACACTGGAAAATAAAGTTTTGGGCCTTGCTCACTGAAGCTTGCTCTCCCCGTGTCGTTCTTTCTCTTTTACCATCCTTTTCTCTATTCTCCTTTTTCTGGTTGAGATTCTTGGAGCGCTGGGCCCTCTGAGTTTACTTATCTGCCTGGGCTTCTAAGACCCACTCGAGGGGGTGCCCTGGTGTGGTGCCTCCAGTGATTCGAGAGGGCGCCTGCGGCCTACGTAAACAGAGCAAACCCCGTGCTGGGGTTTTATTGGTTTCCAGCGTAAACCAAGGAATCATCAGCCCCTGTCTCTCTCTCTTTCTGACGCCGACGCCGTTCATCCCGAGGATACCCTGGGTCATATCGAGGCTGGTCCTCGATAGTAACCAACTCAGGAAGCCAGTCTGCTAGAAAGTCAGAGTTGTAGGAAGTCATGTTGTTCTTTCTACCTTAACTTTCTGGGAAATCAAGCAATGACCCTGGCAACAATTCGCTCCATACCATCATAAATTAATAACTGACAGCTTCCTTAATCTTTGTCCCTGCTTCAAACATCAGACCAAGTAGAGAAAGCCAAAGATTCACTCCTAACCAATTGCATGGCGCTCCTCAGGTGGCTCAGTGGTAAAGAATCCACCAGCCACAGGAGATGCAGGTTTGATTCCTGGGTCAGGAAGATCCCCTGGAGTAGGAAATGGCAATCCACTTCAGTATTCTTGCCTGGTAAATTTCATGGACAGAGGAGCCTGGTGGTCCACCATCCAGAGGGTCACAAAGAGTGAGATGGACTGAGTAACTGAGCATGTGTGCATAACCAGTTGCATAAGATGCCCCCTTAATTTGCATACCCAATTTCTCCCTGTCAGCTGTCTCCAATCAAGGCAGACAGGAAGCCTTTATTTTTTTCCACTGTCAAGCATTCCCACTACTCTGCCTGCCCCTGAGTCTCCGCCAAATCACAAATGGTAGTAGCTGACATCCTTGCTACATGAAAGTGAAAGTGTTAGTCATTCAGTCATGTCCAACTCTTGGTACCCCATGGACTGTAGCCCATCAGGCTCCTCTGTCCATGGAATTCTCCAGGCAAGAATACTGGAGTTGGTTGCCATTCCTTTCTCCAGGGGATCTTCCCAACTCAGGGATCAAACCAGAGTCTCCTGTATTGCAGGCAAATTCTTTACAGTCTCAGCCACCAGGGTAGCAAACTCTTCATAAATAGCCTGTGCTTTTCTCTTTTGTAAAATTCCATTTGTTAACCTTTTATTTCAAACTATGGGTATGTGCTGATACTTAAATCTTTAATTCATTCTTTGCCTTTTTCTAATCTACTGTTTAGCTCCATTTATTTAATGTTTCAAGTCTTTAAGAATTGTAGCTTTCAATTTTTAAAATAATTTTGAATTGATTCTTTGTCATATTCACCTATACTTGATTCTTATGTGCAGAGATTCCTTATCTGTTTAATATATTTAGAATTTTATTTTGTAGATACTCTTATGTACTCTATAATATCTGAGGGTTTTAAGTTATGATTTTAAAGCACTTTCAGTTTGCTGTATTATTTCTATTTCTTTGGGCATATATTCTTTTATCTTTCAAGTTTATTAATGAGTTTTTTTACCATTAGTAAAATGGTAGTTTTAGTTTTTTACCATTACTTGTCTTGTGGCTCAGTGGTAAAGAATCTGGCTGCCAATGTGGAGCTGCAGACTCTATCCCTGGGTTGGAAAGATCCCCTGGAGAAGGAAATGGCAACCCACTCCAGTATTCTTGTCTGGAGAGTCCAGTGGACAGAGGAACCTGGTGGGCTATAGTCCATGGGGTCACAAAGAATTGGATACTACTGAGCAACTGAGCATGCACACATACATTTATGTGTGACTGGGATTTGAGAGCACCTATCTTGAATTTTCATTTTCTTTTATCCCCTTTCTCCATTTTCTATTCTATGGTCCCATGATTATGTCATCCAGTGATACCTAGATTTCAGAAACAGTATTATACTAGCAGTTCAGACTTTTACTCTATGTAGATACTACCTTCTTATCCTCTCCACCTCACATAAACAACAATCCACTTTCCATTTCCCAGTTAACACTCCCCACCCAGAGAGCCCTATGTCAGCAGTTGGCTGTATTTTCTGTATTCATTGATGAGAGGGTGAACAGCATCCTAATTTTAGTCTCAAATAGAGAAGTTGGTTCTACTTATTCATTTCAGGTGAAATGTAGTCAGTTTGATTTTCACAGAGAAAAATTCAGTATCTACACTGCTTGCTTTTGAGGTCTGGACCCTTCTGTAACAGCCTTACTACCTAAGTCACTGCTCAACACTGTGAGTTCCCTATATAATTTCTGATCCAGAGAGGTATTTTTATTCTTTGTGTTAGAATGTAACTATATATTCTTAATATATTTGGATATATTTAATTTATAATTTCTTTTTGTTGAAGCAGATATAAGTGATTACAAACTGCATACTGTATTAATAAGCATTTCTTTATCAGCCGTGCTTTGCTTAGATTACAGTCAGCATGATATTAGCAGCCCTCTTTCTTCCCCAAGCTTTATTTAGACATACTTGACAAATAAAAATTGTATATATTTAAAATGTACGATGTGATATTTGATATGTGTGGATTGTGAAATGATTACTACAATCAAGTTTTAACAAACCTTTTTTTATTGTAAGACAATTTTTTTTGATTGAAGAATAATCTCAGAGTATTTTTCTTCAGTTGTGGATTGTGAAATGATTACCACAATCAAGTTTTAACAAACCTTCTTTTATTATAAGACCATTTCTTTTGACTGAAGAATAATCTCAGTATTTTTCTACAGTTAAATGTATCTACATTCTATATCATTAGCTGGACTGCTTTCTGGCTGCAAAGTGTCATCTTGATTAAGACAATAGGCTTTCAAATCAGATTTGGGTTTGAGTCCCGATGGGCTTCTCAGGTGGTACTAGTGGTAAAGAACCCACCTGCCACTGCAGGAGATGTGAGAGATGCGGGTTCAATCCATGGCGGGGAAAGATCCCCTGGAGGGGGATGACCAACCCACACCAGTATTCTTCCCTGGAAAATCCCATGGACAGAGGAGCCTGGCGGGCCTACTGCCCATAGGGCCACAAAGAGTCAGACATGACTGGAGCGACTTAGCATGGAGCACACACCTGATGGTGCTACTTATCAGCGATCTGACATTTGGCAAGTTAGACCTTTTTGAAACCTCAGTTCTCTCATGTGTCAAGTGGGAATATAAAAATTATCTATTAGTCCCTGGGTTCGCAAAGAGTTAGACATGACTGAAGCAACTTAGCACAAATAGGATTCAGAGAGTTAAATAACAACTTGTATAGTACCTAACACTGTGCCCGGCGCACAGCTAACACTGGATACACAGTGTTAGGTAACACTTCTACTGCAGTTGTTGTTGTTTTTATACTCAAGCTAAAACCAAAATACCTTCATTCCACTTGTTTTTTTCTTAACAATTATATCTTTAATCCCTCACCTACTCATTTTTTCTTGTATTTTTTTTGGGGGGTTATTGGCTCAGTAATTTTACTCTGATTATGAAATGAATATATTCAAAATTTTGTATTTCAGAGTATTTTCTTTTTAAGAAAGAAGGGCTAATAATTTAATATACAATTAAGCAAAGGATAGATATTTATTCATAAACTATGTTATTCTTTGGCTTGAAGGGACATACACTGCAGAAATAAATATTGATGTATATATATATATGTCACTGAGTTAATATTACTTGGAGGGCCACAGTTGGTTTAAAGAATAGTACATACTAAATGCCATATACACAGTGGACTTGATAAATACACATTTAAAAAACATGATTGCTATAGTCTTCCCTGAGATATTTATTTTATTTAAATTTGATGAACAAATAGATGAAACATGTAATTACTAAAAAACATGTTATCATGGATAGAAATATAGCAATAATCCAAGTTTAAATCTTGAACATATAAAAACCACATAAAAATTATAATATCACAGCCATATTTGGTTTGCTTTTAGCTATTCAGTTGTAGAATTATTGCAGGATTGATGTTTGCATTCTGATTTTATTATAAAAAGTGAACATATAATTAAATGTTGTAAACCCTTTTTGAAGGACAAATTTTAGTGCCTATGTCTGTAATAGTATCCTGTTATTACACAATCTCATGTGATGAATTAAAATTGTGCTGTTATATAATACAAAAACACACATGTAGCTATAAACTCTACCTTTAGTTTATATCTTAATATTGTGCTTTTCAGATTAGCTTTGGGAAGAAATTATATTAATATTGATAATCTATTTTATTTCCCATTTTAAAAGCAGTCACTATTTGCTAAGTTTTTCATCTTAAACTGATTTCTGTCATTACTTTGCATTAATAATGATATATTCCTTTTTTTATGGCATCTCACTCAGAAATAAGACAATACCTTTATTTAAAAACTGAAAAATTGCATCACTAAACACAATCCTATAAATCAAAGTATATATATTTGCATTTAGATCTGTAAGTGGAAAGAAAGTACTTTAAGAAACATGTATCTTACAAGTTCTACTTATGCTTGATTCTATTAAAACATATACTTGTCGCTATTTAAAATTTGATTTTAATAGCTGTATTTTTTAATACAGTGAATTAGCTACTTTTAAGTCAAATGACTCAGTTGTAGTGAAACAATGACCTTTGAGTTTACAGACAACATCTGGAGGAAACAGCTGGATAACAGATCAGGTGTTTTTTCTAGTAGAAGTGCAATGTGGTGTTCCTGTGGTACTGTTTAGAGATTTTCAATTCTCACATCATGTAGCACACAGTGGTGCTATTAATTAGAAACTGATGGAAAGCCAGAAATAAATCCTTATGTCAAGCAGGATTTCTTACATGGAGGAGATTCGAAAGTCATGCAACTTTCTGAAATTGAAATGTTCAGAGTAACAGCAAGGATAATAGACTCCCTACTGCCAAGTCAATATTTTCCAACTGCTGAATGTTAATTTCTCTAATATCTGGCTCCTCTCTTAAATGCATAGCATTAAAATGGACTTCCCTATCCTTTAAAAAATTAGTGTTGCAAAAGTATTAAATTGTTCAGGCTCTATTGTGTATACCTCATAAAATAATTTCAAATATTACTGCAAACATACTAGTTACAAAATCATTATTATAATTTCCTCTCACTACAGTGCATTTACCTCTTCCTTGGCTCCTAGTGATAACTGTACTACTGATTATAACTAATAGATAAATCATAAGCCTCAAATATAATGTTTGGCAGGTAGAATGAACTTTGTCGGTGTGTGCTAAGTCACCTCACTCGTGTCTGACTCTTTGCAACCCTATGGACTGTAGCCAGCCAGGCTCCTCTCTCCAGAGAATTTTCCAGGCAAGACTACTGGAATGGGTTGCCATTTCCTCATCCAGGGGATGTTTCTGACCCAGGGATTGAACATGTGTCTCCTGAGGATCATGCACTGCAGGTGGATTCTTTACCACTGAGCCACTGGGGAACCCCAAGAGCTGTTAGAATATCTAACAGCGCTGTTCTCTTAACACCTGCCTTAGTACAGTAGACAGTTTCTGGTTCCGGTTTCTTGTCTATTTCTTTTGTAGCAACTTGGCTAAGTCTGATTCACCGTTAAAAATAATATTGTTGTTGTTGTTCAGTTGCTAAGTTGTGTTCAAGTCTTTGTGACCCCATGTAGTGTGGCATACTTTATTGCTATTCAATATGTATTTTGTGGCCCAGGAGACTGCGCATCACCTGGAAGCTTCTTAGAAATGCAAGATCTCAGACCTTGTGCAGAACCTACTGCATCAGAATCTGCAGTTCTGTAAGATAAATGGGTGATTTGCACATTAAACGTTGAGAAGCCTTGCATTGGACCAATGGTTCTCTACCATGCTGCATATTAACATACTTGTGAAACTGAAAGTCGCTCAGTCGTCTCTGTCTGTGACTCCGCCTCTTTGTGACCCTGTGGACTGTAGCCTGCCAGGTTCATCTGTCCATGGAATTCTCCAGGCCAGATTACTGGAGTGGGTAGCCGTTCCCTTCTTCAGGGGATCTTCCCAACCCAGGAATCGAAATTGGGTCTCCTGCATTGTAGGCGGATTATTAACCAGCTAAGCTACCAGGGAAGCCTTGTGTTACTGTAAATACTCTTACCTGAACTCCATCCAATTGAAATGGGATTTTGATGTCGGGGGAAGTCTTAGGGGTAGGGGATAGACTAAGCTTGTATGTTTCACAAAAGCTCCCAGATGATTTTTGATACAATGAGAGACTTAAAAACAAATTATTTGGTGGATGATATCAGAATCATCCAGGGGTGCCTGTAAAAATGCACATTTCTGGTTCTTTTTGCAGAGATTTGTATTCTTTAAAAATAGGATAGTTGCTTGAAAATTTCCAATCTATCACCTCACAGTTCACAGACTACTATCTTGTTAAAACTATTGTAAGAAATCTGACCTTTTGCGGATTTCCCCGGCAGTCCAGTGGTTGACTGCAAGCTTCCACTGCAGAGAGCACAAGTTCAATCACTGGTCACAGAACTAAGATCCTGCATGCTGCGTGGGTTTTATGCACGTTTAGATATGGACTGAGCAACTTCACTTTCACTTTTCACTTTCACATTGGAGAAGGAAATGGCAACCCACTCCAGTGTTCTTGCCTGGAGAATCCCAGGGACGGGGGAGCCTGGTGGGCTGCGGTCTATGGAGTTGCACAGAGTCGGACACGACTGAAGCGACTTAGCAGCAGCAGCAGCAGCAGATATGGTTGAGCATCTATTTTTCTAAGATTCTCCCATCTATGCCTCTTCCAGCATCATATTCATCCTTTGTAAGATAAATGCCTTTAACATTCACAGGGATCATTCATATTTTTGTTTCAAACCGACTAGAGGAAAAGGTAGCACTTTTTAGAATTTTTGAAGGATAAAGAATCTTCTTTCAGAAAGTTTTAGCAAACATGTCCTTCATGTTTGTCTTAACAACTGTGACCAGGTATTTTGCTGATTGGCTTAAGCTTGTTTGGGATGTCAGGACTGCTACAACACGCACACAAAAGGCAAATTCTACTAAAGGTGACCCAGGGTACTTTTGACAGAAGAGAAAGGAAATCTTTTCTTGAGAGAAAATCAGCAGATATTCTTTTTAAAGTTGTTTTGTTAAAGGTACTTTGAAGAGTTAAACTTTGTAAATAGCTCTATCTTTGCAAAATACAGCAATTTTGGACTCAATATAAAGCCATAATAACATAGAAAACTGTGCAATCTAGAAAAAATATTACAAATTAATACTATTTATAATCTATAATGCTCAATAATTCTTAAAAATAAAATGTTTTAACTTAAAATCCTGAGTGTCGTATCTGCCTCTAATAGGTACATACCCAAATAAAAGACAATTGTTTCTCAGATTTTTATTAATTTTTATGCAATGAAAACTGATTTCACTTCTTTCAGTATATATTTAAATTCTATTCACAGAATCACTTTCAGCATATGAAATTCTACACTACGAATTCTGTGTTACATTTAAGATAATCAATCATGTTTCAATGTAATCCACGTTGCATAGGAGACTTTTATTATAAGCATTATCATTGTAGTAGTATAGTAAAGTGCATTATTAATGAAGCATGAAAAAGGAATAATTTCAACTAATAGGCATATATGTCAAATTTCAATTAGGACTGTGTTGAAATCCAAAAAGAGATATGAGCATATAAATTTAAACCTTTGACCTTCACCATAAAGAACAAGGTCTAAGAGAGAAATTAAGCTATTTTGATGTGGCATACAAATTTGAATAAATTAATATATCTGAACTGTTTCTTATAAATCTTTGACTGCATATGACTTTTTAAAATTTTATGTACTTGCAATTTATGGTTTTGAACTGTTTACTTCTATTCTGTATATTAAAATATTAATAAATGAAGAAAACCAACATTCAACAAAAGTTTATTGTTTATCTACTTCTTTAAAACATGTACCGATATATGGAAGATTAGTTCTGGAGAAGGAAATGGCAACCCACTCCAGTGTTCTTGCCTGGAGAATCCCAGGGAAGGGGGGGCCTGGTGGGCTTCCGTCTATGGGGTCACACAGAGTCGGACACGACTGAAGTGACTTAGCAGCAGCAGCAGCAGCAGTTCTGAGTTAACGACCAATGAAACAGACCAGGCTTACAGAAATGTTTTCTTTAAGAAAATGATAATAATCCTTAGTATTATTAAAGTCAGTGAATTTTCATTTTTCCTTTATTGATGTACAATTGCTTTTGCAGATTGCTTATTTGCATCAGAATGTTCACACATTGAATTGAACTTGGTTGACCTCTCCTTTAATTCTATCATAATCTATTGATTGCATTCCCTCTTTCAGTGTTTTAAATTGATGAACTCTGTTGTTGTTTCTAGTTTTTCACATTATGAATTTATCTGATTGTATATTTGTAATAGTTTTTAAAATGTGTCCCTCTGCTCCATATGTTTTCTGTAATTATGTCTAGAGATGTGATTAGAGTCTGATAATTTTTGTCAAAAATATTTCATAGGGATTACAAGAGTATGTATGATTTTTTATTTTTTTAAATTTTTAAAAAATTTTCTTTATTAAAATTAAGGACATCTTTCATTGCTTTTATATTATAGCAGCAGTATATATTCATTGCAGAAAAATTAGTAGATTTTATTAGTAAAAATTACATTTAAATTGCCATTTAACCTGACAATCAGAGACAATCACCATTGATATTTAGATAATTATTCTTCAGTTTTGGTATCTTTTCCTTTTCACAAAACATGGAATCATTTTGCCTCATAATATTTAATAATCTGCTTTTAAACTTAAAAATATAATGAGAATTTCTCTCACTCCATTAGTCAATAACATTTTTTTCCAGATAGTATAGAATTCTTTGCTATCGATGTACCATAACTTCACTTAACCATTCATTATCTCTGGACATTTAAATGTTTACAACCTTTTTTTCTATTATGAACAATGCTGAAATAAACAACCTTGTAGGTAAAAAATGTGTATTTGTTTTAAATTATTTTTAGCTTAAATCATTAGAAATAGAATCAGGTGACCAAATGGTATTCACATTTTAAACACTTTTGTTATTCCCTGACAAATTACCTTACATAACTGTTGGATCAATTTATATCCTTTCCAGCAATGTGTGAGAATACTCATTTCTTTGAATTATCACCAACACTAGATGGTATGATAGTTGCCAACCTGATAGGTGAAATAGTATCTATCATTTTATTTTTTTTTTAAGGTAGGATTTATTTATTTATTTTTTATTTTTCCAAAAACAATTTTAGGACTCTTTACTTAAAAATAACCTTATCTTAAAATGGAGTAATGTTTTCTTGACTTAGCCCTCTGCGTATAAATCAAATGCTTTTCTACCATAGGGTTGATCCTATGCTAGTTTTAGAATTTAATCCAATTGTCAGGTTTGTAGACATGTAAAAGCTCATTCTGCTTATACAAAAACTCTGTTAGACTTGTGCCATCCTAATGTCCTTAAATCATGGCAACAGTCTGCTTCTAAATTGGAAAATTAAAAACAATAGCTATAAATCAGAGTCAGGGCTATGGGAAGTCCAAGATTGCTGCTTGGTTTTTCCCAGCTCCCTGACAAACCTCATTTTTTATTTGATGGGATGAAGCCTCCCTGGCTACAGGGCCTCCATAATGAAAAATCACGGAATATTAAGTTTTGTAAATTGTTAAATTAAGTTCCTAGTTTTGTTAATGTCTAGTGTTTACTAAGACTCACTGCTGAGACAGTTCCTTGTTACGTGATACTGCTAAAAGATTTAATTAAGTTATTAAAAAGGACACTCTTGGTTAGTTTCTAAGGCTTATCTCAGTAACCAATCTTCAGATAAAGGTCGGATGCTCCATAATGTACAACCAGGAGATTAACACCAGACTATAATCATTTAACGAATGAAGTCAGGTGACTTGGGGTATACCAGGCTTTATCTAATGAAAGTTCTTGACTTATAATTCTTATTTTACTAATAACTGCTAGCTATGGCTATATTATTTTCTATGTCACTTGTTTCACTGAGCCTGTGATATAATGCTGAACTGACAGTTCCATATGAGATCAATAATTGTAATCATGTGACTCTGGGTATGGGAAAAAGCAACAAGAGGAAATATTTTCCTGGACCAGGAGGCTAGTAAGACAGTGGTCCAGAGACTTTTGCTACTTGCAAGGCCTGGTCCAATTTTAGCACACTGAGTGGCCCATCACTTCCCTAGACATGGGAATGAGCCTTCCCAGCACCGCGGGACACAATGGCCATGAAATGGTGTCACATGGTCAGATATGTGGCTATGAAGGGACCCTGCTGACTGGAAGATGGTCCTTGCCAGCTGCCTCTACAAAGATTACATCATGACCATTGCAAGCTGCTGACCTTCAACACCCCCTGCAAGAAATTCAGGGTGAAAATCAGGAATGAGCCACTCTGTGCTCTGGGGAAAAAAAAAAAAAAACAACTGTCAGAACAGGCCTTCAGATAGTTAGATCTTTTCAGAAAAAGGTTTTATGAGTTCCAATTCTTGCATCTTCTCATACCTAGAAAAACACTGATGTCATTAATGGTGAAATCTGCTTTGGCTATTAAAAAAAAAAAATTTTTTTTTTTTTTTTTTTTTACAATTAAAAGTCAAAATAGAGTAGCTATGGTTCAGACATCCTGGGAAATAACTATTTCCCAGATATACTTAAAAATGATATTTTGGGTGTGATTTCAGATTAGACGCTGTGACCTAATGTAGAACTTAATGCTCCTGTAATGCATTTTTGCTTCTGTACTTTGCTTGCTGCTTGTATGATTTTTTAAATGAATGTTTTATTCAACATTTGAAAGTGAAATGCCTTTAAAATATGAGAATACAGACACTCACAAATATAAATATATATTTGGAGAATCATCTTCCTCAGTGAAGTTGTACACAGATGTTATTTGACCTATTCCAATTATAATTCTCCATTTCAAGAAAAAGATTTTAAAATTTTTACTTTATTGTCTTTCTACATTGTTTTAGCAAAAATATCTTCAGTATAAGAAATTCTCAAGTTACTCTATTACATTTAGAAGGACATTTAATTTTTGTTTGAAAGTAGATTTTGCTCCCATCCTTAGTCTTAAAATCTAATCTTTCTCTTCTTCTCAAGTCATTTTTCAGACATAAAAGTATAAAAAGCAATTTATTACATAAGAAATGAGATAAAGGGCATAGAATTTAGGAATTGAGATCGATGACATGTTTTATATTCTTCTGAGCTGAGGTAACTGAGGTCAAACAGAAGTAAGATTAAACTGTTATCCCCTCTATTCTCACAGTCTTTTCCAAAAATATACAGGAATGAGACATGGAGAAACTTTAATTCAAATGTCAACTGAAACTTAGCAGTTTATCTGAAATGCACAGATACAAAAAATCAACAAAGTTAAGTAATGCAACATGCTACAGGCAATTGATGAAAACATCTCATAACTAAAGGGCACATGTGAATTAACAGTAAGGTGTATATTTCCTTAGCTAGATTTAGAAATTAAATGTTATTTACAACATGCAGTTTTATCTGAAGATGTGACTAGTACTGAGCAGACTTCGTAAATCTTAAAAATGCAGGGATTACTGTATATTTGAAAATACATCTTTAAAACTGCTGTATCTATGAATTAACAGTGAAATGTATTATTAAAAATAAAATCTTGGTTATTTTAGAGAAATCTTAGGATCCTTTTACTTAATTTTGTTTTCATTTTAAATACATGGAAAATGAAGCCCCAAGTGACTACCATTTGGGCGATGTCAGAAAGTGAGTTAAAGGAAAAACTGAAACTTGAACCTAGGACTCAAGGAGCATCATTTTTGTCATCTTATTTTTTTATGCTAGCTCAGTTACTGATTTGTTTTTCATTTTCTGGAAAAAACTTCCAGTGTCTAATATAATTGTTCTTTGTTATCATTTAGTAACAAAGTGGCATCCGACTCTTTTGTGACCCCATAGAGTGCAGCCCACCAGCATCTTCTCTTCATGAGATTTCCCAGGCAAGAATACTGCAGGGATTGAACTCACATCTCTTGCATTGGCAAGTAGATTCTGAATGAGTAAACCATTTGGGATGCCCTTGTCTAATATAATACTTCTATTCATTTAGTAAATAATCTAGTTTTATGAACATCAATTAATATATCAATTTTCTAAAATATATAAACCTAAACTGTTTTTATGGTCTCTTTATTTTTTATTTTTTAATTTATGAAAGCATGATGACACATTTACAGGAGACTTGAAAATTACAGAGCAAAGTTACATATTGTTGTTCAGTCACTATGTTGTTCTTGACTCATTGAGAGCAGATGGGCTGTAGCATGCCAGACTTCCCTGTCTTTCACCATCTCCTGGAGTTTGCTCAAACTCATGTCTATTGAGTTGCTGATGCCACCCAGACATCTCGTCCTCTGTCTCCCTCTTCTCCTCCTGCCTTCAATCTTTCCCAGCATCAGGGTCTTTTCCAATGAGCCAGCTCTTTGCATCATGTGACCAAATTATTGGAACTTCAGCTTCAACATCAGTCCTTCCAAAGAATACCAGAGTTGATTTACTTACTGTTTCGATCCCCTTACTGTCTGAGGGACTCTCAAGGGTCTTCTCCAGCACCACAGTTCAAAAGCATCAATTCTTTGGTGCTCAGTCTTCTTTATGGTTCACTGTATGTCACAGTTATTTTTTAAGTAGACAAATTTAGACTTTTAGTTGGAGTTTCAATAACAAGTTCTCAAAAATTGGTAGCATAAATATGCAGAAATGTAGAGGGGTATAGTAGACCTGAAAAACACTATGAACCAATTAAATATAATTAGGATTTATACAATTTTAACACATCAGTGGTCATGTACAGATGAGAGAGTTGGACTATAAAGAAAGCTGAGCGCCAAAGAATTGATGCTTTTGAACTGGGGTGTTGGAGAAGACTCTTGAGAGTCCCTTGGACTGCAAGGAGATCCAACCAGTCCATCCTAAAGGAGATCAGTCCTGGGTGTTCATTGGAAGGACTGATGTTGAAGCTGAAATTCTGATACTTTGGCCACCTGACGCAAAGAACTGACTCATCTGAAGAGGCCTTGATGCTGGGAAAGTTTGAAAGCGGGAGGAGAAGGGGATGACAGAGGATTAGATGGTTGGATGGCATCACCGACTCGATGGACATGGGTTTGGGTAGACTCCAGGAGTTGGTGATGGACAGGGAGGCCTGGCGTGCTGTGATTCATGGAGTCACAAAGAGTCAGACACGACTGAGCGACTGAACCGAACACATCAGTAGGATACAAATTCTATTCAAGTTCCTGTAGGCTATAAACTAGGAGACAGTGAACCATATCCAGGGACATAAAACAAATTGCAAGCATTTCACGTGCTAAAGGTATTGAAATCACATGGAGTTTGTTCTCTTATGACTGTTGAATTATGTTAGAAATCAATTATCAAAAATATTTAAAAATAACCCACATGTTTTTAAGTGCAATGTGCCATTTACCAAGAAAGATCTTTGACTTAGTCATTGAAAGCCTCAATAAAGTTACAAGAGTGTAAAAAACACAGAGGGTGACTGCATAGAGAAAGTATTTAAATGAGAAATTAATATAAAGATGAGAAATTAACATCAAAGATACTTAAAAATCCCATGTTTGGAAATTAAATATCCACTTTTATATCATGGGTGTATTAAAAAGGCCATAATAGGGAAAGTAAGAAAATATTTGTAATAGAGTAAAACTAAAAAGATAATTTACCAGAATATGTTGCATGCAGCTGAAGCCACTCAATGCAACTAAATACAACATGGAATCTTGAATAAGGTATGAAAACAATGGACACTAGCATAAATTTTTTGAAATTTGAACAAAATCTATACTGTAGTTAATAATACTGTATCATGTTAATTTCCTGTTTGTTTTAACAGCATAATTTTTCTTTATATTCTCAGAATTGGATAAGAAATTTCAAGCCCCATTCAAATTTTATTTTTAAATCACTAAGATAATAAACTTTCTAGACTTTTAGCAGTAATACTGCCGGAATACATGGAACTACATCAAATTTTGAGTGAATATAAATTAGAAATTTAGCATTCTATTCATACTAGGTCAAAAAGTGGTATCAAAATATCACAAATTTTTTAGCTAAGCAAAAGTTCATGAATTTTCTAAAATATACATACATATATAATATACATGTAGACACACACACACACAAGTTTTTCTACTATCTAAAGCCAAACTCTTTTATTTTATTTTTTTTACCAGACACAACAGGTTTTATTACTTTGAAAGTAGAACATGTTTCAAGGTAGGGAGTCTTAGAGACACATATATAAATTAATCATCTCTTGCTGAGTCTCAGCTGGTATGAAAAAAACTAAAGAGGTCACGAACACATACATTGGAATCTAGTGAAAGATAATTAAATTCTTGAAAATTAAAAAAAAATTTTAATGTAGCATTGAAAAGATTACTTGGCCAAAAGACAGACTTCAGGTTTGTAGTTTCCACAGTCACTTGACCATGTATCTTTTTCTTTTAACAGGAAAATAAGACTTGTTATTAATGTTCACAGTTTTAGATAGTTCACAAAAGAAAAGAAAATGTATGAATGGCTGATAAGCACACTAAAAGATGCTCAACATCGTTAGTCATGAGGGAAATGCAAATCCAAACTACAATAGATGTCACATCCTACCTATTAGATTGCTTTAGTTTTTTTTTTTTGCATCATAAAGCCAGCTCATTCTTTTTATTTTTATTTTTTTTCTTAAAATGGAGTAACTTTGGTTTTATGAGCAGTAAGCAAAGTACAGAAACAAAAATGCATTACAGGAGCATTAATTTCTACATTAGGTCACAGCGTCTAATCTGAAATCACACCCAAAATATCATTTTTCAGGATATCCGGAAAATAGTTATTTCCCAGGATGTCTGAACCATAGCTACTCTATTTTGACTTTTAATTGTAAAAAAAAAAAAAAAATTTTTTTTTTAATAGCCAAAGCAGATTTCACCATTAATGACATCAGTGTTTTTCTAGGTATGAGAAGATGCAAGAATTGGAATTCATAAAACCTTTTTCTGAAAAGATCTAACTATCTGAAGGCCTGTTCTGACAGTTGTTTTTTTTTTTTTCCCCAGAGCACAGAGTGCCTCATTCCTGATTTTCACCCTGAACTTCTTTCAGGGGGTGTTGAAGGTCAGCAGCTTGCAATGGTCATGATGTAATCTTTGTAGAGGCAGCTGGCAAGGACCAACTTCCAGTCAGCAGGGTCCCTTCATAGCCACATATCTGACCATGTGACACCATTTCATGGCCATTGTGTCCCGCGGTGCTGGGAAGGCTCATTCCCATGTCTAGGGAAGTGATGGGCCACTCAGTGTGCTAAAATTGGACCAGGCCTTGCAAGTAGCAAAAGTCTCTGGACCACTGTCTTACTAGCCTCCTGATCCAGGAAAATATTTCCTCTTGTTGCTTTTTCCCATACCCAGAGTCACATGATTACAATTATTGATCTCATATGGAACTGTCAGTTCAGCATTATATCACAGGCTCAGTGAAACATGTGACATAGAAAATAATATAGCCATAGCTAGCAGTTATTAGTAAAATAAGAATTATAAGTCAAGAACTTTCATTAGATAAAGCCTGGTATACCCCAAGTCACCTGACTTCATTCGTTAAATGATTATAGTCTGGTGTTAATCTCCTGGTTGTACATTATGGAGCATCCGACCTTTATCTGAAGATTGGTTACTGAGATAAGCCTTAGAAACTAACCTAGAGTGTCCTTTTTAATAACTTAATTAAATCTTTTAGCAGTATCACGTAACAAGGAACTGTCTCAGCAGTGAGTCTTAGTAAACACTGCTGCTGCTGCTGCTAAGTCACTTCAGTCGTGTCCGACTCTGTGCGACCCCATAGACGGAAGCCCACCAGGCTCCCCCATCCCTGGGATTCTCCAGGCAAGAACACTGGAGTGGGTTGCCATTTCCTTCTCCAATGTGTGAAAGTGAAAAGTGAAAGTGAAGTCGCTCAGTCGTGTCCGACCCTTAGCAACCCCATAGACTACAGCCAACCAGGCTCCTCCATCCATGGGATTTTCTAGGCAATCGTACTGGAGTGGCTTGCCATTGCCTTCTCCGTAGTAAACACTAGACATTAACAAAACTAGGAACTTAATTTAACAATTTACAAAACTTAATATTCCGTGATTTTTCATTATGGAGGCCCTGTAGCCAGGGAGGCTTTAACCCATCAAATAAAAAATGAGGTTTGTCAGGGAGCTGGGAAAAGCCAAGCAGCCATCTTGGACTTCCCATAGCCCTGACTCTGATTTCTAGCTATTGTTTTTATTTTCCAATTTAGAAGCAGACTGTTGCCATGATTAAAGACATTAGGATGGCACAAGTCTAACAGAGTTTTTGTATAAGCAGAATGAGCTTTTACATGTCTACAAACCCGACAATTGGATTAAATTCTAAAACTAGCATAGGATCAGCCCTATCGTAGAAAAGCATTTGATTTATATGCAGAGGGTTAAGAAGTCAAGAAAACATTATAAAGGATCATACGAATCAGGTCCAGATTCTTGGACAAGATGTCTACCTCTGATGTCGTCGTCTTCTCATCCTGGTGTAGTGTAGTTTCTTCTGAAAAAAGTCCTTCCATCCAGGTTGGAGACAGTCCTTTAAATTATGTCCTTATTTTTTTTTTTAGTCCTGGTTGCAGGTCACGAGGCATCTGATTTTCATCCAAAGATAGATCACTGAGATAAGCTTCAGAAACAAACAGGGTGTTCTTTAAGAATTCATTTAAATTTTACATTAATATCACATAACAGCAAGGAACTATCCAAGAAATGAGTCTTACTTCCTCCATTTGTAGACCGCTATTAACAAACTGGGATTTAACATTTACTGAAACATCCTTTTCTCCCTAAAATCACCCTCATTTTTACCAAATATAACCAAATTAAGACTTGCTTAAAAAATAGATCTGTTCTCAATAAACTTGACCTGATTATTGATATAACCAAACCCCCCCCCTTTTTTTTTTTGCTGAGACTTTTATGGAGTCTCAAACTTAACTTTATTTTTTTTTAATTTTTTTTTTATTGGAGGCTAATTATTTTACAATATTATATTGGTTGGTTTTGCCATACATTGACATGAATCCGCCCCTGGTGTACATGAGTTCCCCCTCCTGAAACCCCTCCCACCTCCCTCCTCCCTTTATCCTCCCTCTGGGTCATCCCCACACACCAGTCCTGAGCATCCTGTAACATGCATTGACCCTGAACTGGTGATTCGTTTCACATATGACAACATACATATTTCAATGCCATTCTCCCAAATCATCCCACCCTCACCCTCTCCCACAGAGTCCCAAAGGCTGTTCTATACATCTGTGTCTCTTTTGCTGTCTCGTATTCAGGGTTATCATTTGCATCTTTCTAAATTCCATATATATGCGTTAGTGTACTGTATTGGTGTTTTTCTTTCTGGCTTACTTCACTCTGTATAATAGGCTCCAGTTTCATCCACCTCATTAGAACTGATTCAAATGCATTCTTTTTAATGGCTGAGTAATGCTCCATTGTGTATACGTACCAAAGCTTTCTTATCCATTCGTCTGCAGATGGACATCTAGGTTGTTTCCATGTCCTGGCTATTATAAACAGTGCTGCAATGAACACTGGAGTACATGTGTCTCTTTCAATTCTGGTTTCCTCGGTGTGTATGCCCAGGAGTGTGATTGCTGGATCATATGGCAGTTCTACTTCCAGTTTTTTGAGGAATCTCCACACTGTTCTCCATAGTGGCTGTACTAGTTTGCATTCCCACCAACAGTGTAAAGGGCATTTTTTTGTGTATATTTCATTCCCTCAACAGAGGTCATTATTTCACACACTGTACTCAAAGGATGTTTATTTTCAATTTTAGGTTAAAAACTCACTAAATACCTCTATTGGGATTTTTACCCTTGGAAATAACAAGGGTAATGCAATAACTACCATGCTAGTGAATGGTTCATTCATATGCCTTCAGAAATTATTTAATAATTTATACTCTAATATTTTCTAATATAATTCTATATTTCTATATATTTAATATAATTTTAATATATTTCTATATTTTCTAATATCATTAAGTATAATTTATACTTATATTTTCTAATAAATTTATTGATAACTACATCCTTTCTTGCTTTCTAAGGGATATTATAAATTTATACACTGGTCTGTGTTTGATTGGTTTATATAAAAGCTTTATGCATGCATGCAGAAAAATAAAATGGTAAATTTATAGTGTTAGTTTAGTTTCCTATATTTTAGTTTATTCTGTGGTCTTAGATCTACAAATACCCACCTTCATTATTCTCTATTAATAGTACTCAGAATACAGTGCCAAATAGTCTGCCTATGACTCACTGATTTATTTTACAGATGTAGAAAATAATCACACATTCCATAATATCTTGCTAAAAGAACAACTTGATTTTAAACCATACAGGCATACATTAGACAAGGCTGTGATAATGGCAGAGCAGGTGGACTTCTGGGAATATGATCCTTTCTATGGTGTTTGTGTTTAAACTATTAGTTAATTTGAATTGATATCTTAGTTTGGAATATGATGACTGTTTCATCTAATTAATGGTTTACAGGGATTGGGAAATGCACACATTAAGTCCAAAGTGATCGACAGCCAGTCATACCATTATGGCAATTTCCTGAACCGTATTCTGTGGCCTTGTAGGAATGCTGAATGTTTGTACATTTTGCTTGTTTCTCTAATCTTGCATACCACTAAAGTTTATTTCAAGAAAGCCATCTCCAATAATAAGTGTAATTTAAAATTCAAAATTGAAAATTAAGTTTCAAAATAATAACTAAATTCATAAGGTGAGTTCACTGGTATAAAAGAGATAACATATTCTATTAGTCAGATGATTATGCTTATTAGTGAAAAAATCACTTGATGTGTATGATAAGAAGGTTTCTAGCAGATGTCTCTTTGATGTAAGATATAAAACTGCACATACCTCATTAAACAACACATCAAAAGCATAAAAATCCAACCATTAATCTATATTTTATAATATCCTCACAATAACTCTAAGTAAAACTCATTGAGCACAAATGAAAGAGCTGTAGAATAAGGTGATATTTAAATTCACATATGCTTCAGTCCTAGTCCTTTGAATTCTATCAAACATCTGTTGATCCAAATTGAATATAAAGAATAAAAATAGTTTAATATATGAATGATGACTTAGGAACATTTCCAACAAGAAAAATAATCACTTTAAGAGTTCATCAAATACGTACATGTTATCAAAAACTGTAGGATTCTGATTTGATACTAAATACCAATGCATGAATCCAATTCATGCATTTTACAGATGAGTAAATTGAGGCATGTAGCAATTAACTAATTAATTGCTTTAACTCACACAATTAATCATATTCAAGTCTTGATTAGAAGTGAGGTTTTTTAGAAGTATACTTTCTAACTCAGAGTATCTTTATTTCTTAGAGTTGAAAAAATGCCCTATGATGAAGATATTTGTAATTCAACATCATTAAACAGAAGCTCAGGGCAAGTGTAATACATGAAGTACAGCGATAAGTTATCATTAGGATAGAAAGCCTCTTTATTTGATAAGCACCTACTGACCTGTATTATTTGTTAGCTACATCAGGCATAACCTTCATGAACATGCTCTAACACTGGTGTTTCTTATATTATTACCAGAAGTCTCAGCATCTTCCTTTGAGCTGTGATGGTTTTCACAAGTCAATATTAAAAAGCCACACATCTTTCAAATCTATCCACTTTTCTTCTTCCTAACTCAATTACTTGTGCTGTTACCACCATCCTTCTCCTCACATAAGGACCATTCTGTATACTATTCTCTATGTCCCGAGCTCTTTTCACTTTCTTCAACGTATCTGCCTAACCCTGGTGCCTGTTTCCTATCATCTGAGACCAGGCTAGTTTCTTTCCCTGGTGTTCCACAGTGACCTTTTGAAAATCATTACCCCAGCATTTTATCACACGAATCTGAATCTGACAGCATATTTGCTGGCCTTAAGCAATGTATGCTCCTTGAGACCAGGAACTGTACCCAAGTAACTACTGTATCTCCAACATCATAATTGTATCTAGCTTATTGAAGACACATGCCTCCACATATACACACATACACATAACTTTTTGAACAGGTGCAATAATTAGACCAAATTTTAGGAAGAAATCTTTGATTACAGAAGTCCATAACTTTCTCTAAAATTTGTCATTTTCTGACAAGGATAACAGGTTCTAAAGTTTAGCCTATTTGTTTAGCCTGCATGGATCACAACAAATTATGGAAAATTCTTAAAAAGATGGAAATACCAGACCACCTGACCTGCCTCCAGAGAAATCTATATGCAGGTAGGGAAGCAACAGTTAGAACCAGACGTGGAAAATCAGACTGGTTCCAAATTGGGAAAAGAGTATGTCAAGGCTGTATGTTGTCACCCTGATTATTTAACTTATATGCAGAGTACATCCTGAGAAATGCTGGACTGGATGAAGCACAAACTGGAATCAAGGTTGCCAGGAGAAATATCAATAACCTCAGATATGCAGATGACACCGCCCTTATGGGAGAAAGTGAAGAAGAACTAAAGAGCCTCTTGATGAAAGTGAAAGAGGAGAGTGAAAAAAGTTGGCTTAAAACTCAACATTCAGAAAACTAAGATAATGGCACCTGGTCCCATCACTTCATGGCAAATAGATAGGGAAACAATGGTAACAGTGACAGACTTTATTTTTGGGAGGCTCCAAAATCACTGCAGATGGTGACTGCAGCCATGAAATTAAAAGATGCTTGCTCCATGGAAGTAAAGTTATGACCAACCTAGACAGCATATTAAAAAGCAGAGACATCACTTTGCCATCAAAGGTCCATCTAGTCAAGGCTGTGGTTTTTCCAGTATTCGTGTATGGATGTGGGAGCTGGACAATAAAGAAAGCTGACTGCTGAAGAATTGATGCTTTTGAACTGTGGTGTTGGCGAAGACTCTTGAGAGTCCCTTGGACTGCAAGGAGATCCGACCAGTCCATCCTAAAGGAAATCAGTCCTGAATATTCATTGGAAGGACTGATGCTGAAGCTGAAACTCAAATACTTTGGCCACCTGATGCAAAGAACTGTTGAAAAAGACCCTGATGCTGGGAAAGATTGAAGGCAGGAGAAGAATGGGACGACAGAGGATGAGATGGTTGGATGGCACTACCGATTCAATGGACGTGAGTTTGAGTAAACTCCAGGAGTTGGTGATGGACAGGGTAGCCTGGTGTGCTGCATTCCATGGGGTCATAAAGCATCATAAACAACTGAGCGACTGAACAGAACTGAACCTGTTTTTTGTTATAGTGGAATGGATTACTTCCATATATTGCTGAAATGAGCTCACTCTCTAGCAAATGCTACTTGATGATGAATGATTGTTTCATATTTTCCTGAAAACTATAATGTGATTTGTCTTGATATTCTCTTTCCTGCTGGGGGATTCTCAGGTAGAGCTAGTGCTAAGAACTCACCTACTAACACAGGAGACATAAGAGATGCATGTGTTCCATCCCTGGGTCGGGAAGATCCCCTGGAGGAGAAAATGGCAAATAACTCCAGTACTCTTGCCTGGAAAATCCCATGGACATAGGAGCCTGGTGGGCTATGGTCCATACGATTGCAAAGAGTCAGACACGACTGAAAAGACTTTTCATGCACACATCCTGCTGAATCAGTAGTGACTATTTAGAATTAATTTGTTGCAGTTTTCAGTGCAGAAATAACCAATGAACAATCATTTTGCTCACTGAAACAGTGTCCCTGAAAACACCTGCATTTTATGAAAAATATTCAGGCTGCAATTATGTGTAAATATAGCTGCTATTATGAAATTTAAATATTCATATAATATCAAGATATAAAATTACAAGGAGAGATAATAGCAACAAAATAAATTATCTGCCCATTACACTTAACTTCAGGGCTTTGAAATCATTCTAACATATGTAAACTGTCATGTGACTTTATATGAGAGAGTAAGTCAAATAATAATAATAAAAAAGAAGTTTAAACTTTTAGCGTAAGAATAGCTTATTTACTAAGCTAAAGTAACTGTTTTCAGAAGAAACTGGACGTTTGGTTCTACTGAGGCAAGTTACCCATCTGAAATTTCAATTTACAACCAGTGGTGTTTTCAAATTCCTTCTTGACTAATTTAACTGTGAAAGGAAATTTGGATAGTCTTAGTTTTCTAAAGTGGTTCATTTTAGTAGTCCAATTGATAATCTACCTCATGGAGACATTTTTAATACATTAGTGCATGATAACATTCAGTACAAAGTGTTCAATTTAACACTTATCTTTAGTATAAAGTCCATCTATTCAAGGCTATGGTTTTTCCAGCAGTCATGTATGGATGTGAGAGTTGGACTATAAAGAAAGCTGAGTGTTGAAGAATTGATGCTTTTGAACTGTGGCGTTGGAGAAGACTCATGAGAGTTCCTTGGACTGCAAGGAGATCCAACCAGTCCATCCTAAAGGTGATCATTGGAAGGGCTGCTGCTGAAGCTGAAACTCCAATATTTTGGCCACCTGATGCGAAGAGCTAACTCATTTGAAAAGACCCTGATACTGGGAAAGATTGAAGGCGGGAGGAGAAGGGGTTGACAGAGGATGAGATGGTTGGATGGCATCACCAATTCAATGGACATGAGTTTGGGCAAACTCTGGAAACTGGTGATGGACAGGGAGGCCTGGTGTGCTGCAGTTCATGGGGGTCACAAAGAGTCAGACATGACTGAGAGACTGAACTGAACTGAACTACCTTTATTATAACAAGTCAGAAGGTAAAGCAATAACTTTAGAGTCTTGAAACTATAAGAACTTTTCAGAGGCAACTGTCACGACATTTTCAAATAGTCCTTTTAGATGCTTTAAAGGCATTGCCTTCCCACCAACAGTGTAAGAGGGTTCCCTTCTCTCCACATCCTCTCCAGCATTTATTGCGTGTAGACTTTTGGATAGCAGCCATTCTGACTGGTGTGAAATGGTATCTCATTGTGGTTTTGATTTGCATCTCTCTGATTATGAGGGATGTTGAGCATTTTTTCATGTGTTTGTTAGCCATCTTTATGTCTTCTTTGGAGAAATGTCTGTTTAGTTCTTTGGCCCATTTTTTGATTGGGTTATTTATTTTTCTGGAATTGAGCTGCAGGAGCTGCTTGTATATTTTGGAGATTAATCCTTTATCCGTTGTTTCATTTGCTATTATTTTCTCCCATTCTGAAGGCTGTCTTTTCACCTTACTTATAGTTTCCTTTGCTGTGCAGAAGCTTTTGATTTTAATTAGGTCCCATTTGTTTATTTTTGCTTTTATTTCCTATGGAGAACAGTGTGGAGATTCCTCAAAAAACTGGAAATAGAACTGCCATATGATCCAGCAATCGCACTCCTGGGCATACACACCGAGGAAACCAGAATTGAAAGAGACACATGTACTCCAGTGTTCATTGCAGCACTGTTTATAATAGCCAGGACATGGAAGCAATCTAAATGTCCATCTGCAGACGAATGGATAAGAAAGCTTTGGTACATATACACAATGGAGTATTATTCAGCCATTAAAAAGAATGCATTTGAATCAGTTCTAATGAGGTGGATGAAACTGGAGCCTATTATACAGAGTGAAGTAAGCCAGAAAGAAAAACACCAATATAGTATACTAACACATATATATGGAATTTAGAAATATGCAAATGATAACCCTGTATACAAGACAGCAAAAGAGACACAGATGTATAGAACAGTCTTTGGGACTCTGTGGGAGAGGGTGAGGGTGGGATGATTTGGGAGAATGGCATTGAAACATGTATGTTGTCATATGTGAAACGAATCGCCAGTTCAGGGTCGATGCATGTTACAGGATGCTCGGGGTTGGCGTGCGGGGATGACCCAGAGGGAGGATAAAGGGAGGAGGGAGGTGGGAGGGAGGTTCAGGAGGGAGAACTCATGTACACCCGGGGCGAATTCATGTCAATATATGGCAAAACCAACCAATATAATATTGTAAAATAATTTGCCTCCAATAAAAAATAAATAAATAAATAAATTAAAAAAAAAAAGAAAGAAAAGAAAAAATAAAGGCATTGCCTATTTTTCATTTTTTGAGAAGTTTTGAGAAATTTATTCCACAAATTTATTCCAATGCCTTCTGTTGCAATGCTGTGAAATTTTCTGTAAAGCCATTTATACAGTTTAAAGTTCAAGGTGATGGTCATTTTGCCATTTATGTAAAAGATGACCCTTCTGCTTTTTTCAAATGTCACTTGCTCAGAACTATCAATTTCAACTTAAAGTCTAATGTTATATAAGGCACAGTGACCTTGAATTTGAAATTTAACTTTCTTATGTACTTAGAACTCTTTATATAACTGATATCTCATTATCAAAAGATTAAAAGTGTTTTAAGTAGCTTCAATTCAAAACACAAAATATCCAGCTTAAAACTTCATTCAATAAGATAGCAAAAGAAATAATTTAAAAGGTATACTTCTGTAAATACACATTGATGAGGAAACCAAGAATAGAAATATACTGCAGTGTGCATGATCTGTTGTGTTTGACAGACAGTAATATTTGGGGAGGTAAAGAATAAGAGAAAAGAGGTTGCAGTTCAATGATTAGAAATTCCAATATTTATGAGAGCTAGGCAGAAGCAAAAATGAAGGAAAAGGAACTGGGTAGGAACTGTAGCAATCCTAAAAATGAACCTATTGAAATGTGGGAGTTTCAGCTAATTTTTGGCCTGCCCAAAAGTAGAGTCACTGCAGCCAAATCTTCTTAAAGTTCAAAAGAGGTATGAAGTCCAGATTATGAAAAAAAAGAAAAGAAAAAATTCCGTATTCAAATCCCAGCAACTAATCCAAATACTTAAAATTTTTCAGTGAACTAATCAAAATACTTGTGCTGACTAGACCTAGGCCCAATAATACAGCAATTCAAGACGACCCATTTTAAGAGAGAATGCATAGAATGGTTGGGGCATCATTAGATACAAAGTCTGAGTGAAGGTATCACCAAGACTTCTGGGCAAGGAGAGAGCCACAAGTTGAAAACTTAAAAGAAATGAAAGCTCACACTTCCAAGTGAGGATTTTATTTTGAAATAGCCCTCTTGACTACTAGTTTATTTTCAGTGATACTAATACTCATTCCTTAAAAATCTTTTGATGTATTTCTTTAAATTTCTTTAGAGAAAGTTTACTTATCATACATTAAAATGAACCTCATTACTTTATAATCAACACAGTGATTCATCATTTTTAATACAGTGAAAATAACAGTTATTGAATACATACCATTTAGCAAACTCTTTACTTGATACTGAAATTTTTGAAAATGAAAAATACATTGCTCTGCTTGATCTAATTGCAGAGTAGGAAACTGACATGGAAATAGTCATTTAAAAAATGCGTATCCCATGGTGAATATGGTATTAGTGTTATGTGTAGGCTTACTTGAGATCTTAATGGAAAGAAAAACATTGTGAAATATATAGTGATCAGAGTAGGATGAATGTGATAGAGCCATCAGCAAACAAAGTGTGAAAATGAACAAAGAAATATACATGGGGTTGTTGTGAAGCTTTGAGGAAAGACATTAGCTTGGAAAGGGATGAAGTTCCTTTGGGGAATAAAGGGAGAAATGATGGGATACACAGATCATAACATAGATATTTGATAGTTATAGGATTGTTCTTAAACTGTAGTATCCATTTGAATTTTGAACTGAGAAAATAACATGAATGGAATAGTATGTCTGTAGAAGACATATGCTTGATAATTTCTCTAGTATCTAATCTAAGAAAAACAAATGCCCACACATACCTACATACACTCTCTCTCACACATACACGAGCTAGATGATTTTCCCAAAATGAAGAGACAGGAAATTTATTTGCACGTGTACACTGTTTGTCACCCTCTGTGTCTATGAGATAGAACGGTAGGGATGTTGTCAGGAAGGAAGTTATTTTTCTCTACCCTACTATGTTCTTCTGGCTATTTTGAAAATTAGTTGAAGTGAAACAAATTAATCTAACAAAGGTTCAGTAATGTGTATATTTGTGAGAGACTCAGGAAAACAGAGTAATTTCACCAAAGTGGTTGAAATTTTCACCTTAAGTACCATCTTCAGATGAAGAGGAACAAGGATTTTGGAGGTAGCAGTTTGGGATTTCCCAAGGGAGGAAGGCAATTCACATGGAGATGGAAAAGCAAAAGTCAAAATTTGATAAAAAGGCTTGCTGGGTCTTGCAGAGGTATTGGGACACTGAGGGAACACTGATCTTTAGGCCCTGCCTAGAGTTTCTCCTATCACATCTACCCTCTATTCCTTGACGATAAATCTAGTGATAACTCTTTTCCATTCCAAGAATAAGATTTCTATCTAAATTATTTTTTAGGCAGTTGAGGGGTAAGTCAGATATTTTTCCTGAGTCTTTTGGGCCTTAATTGTTTGTAGCATGAAATAGTCTGCATATCAAAGAGACATTTTGGAGTGACGATTTTGTTCCCCTACAATTGAAACAGGAATGTGAATTATTTTTTGCAGTGCCGAAGAATGAACTTCACAAACATGCAAACACACACAGTACCAAGTGAATAGGATTGATTTTAGAGAAAAGAAAATTATAAAGCTCTCAGCGTAGACACTGAGAGGGGGTAAATTGTCCCCAAAAAGGAGGGACTTACAGCAGTTTATATCCTTACTAGTATTGATCTATGCAGTTTTGCTAGGCTCCTATCTTTAACATACATCATTTTTAGTGGGACACCTTTATGGCTTCTCTTGATTCCCAGTTTCTAAGTCTCCTCAGACACTGACTCAACCATCCTGTGACCCTATCTTATGTCCCCTGGCCATTTCACAAAGAATGAGATATAGGCCAAAATTTGATGGTCTACCTATTTTTTTCCTTTTAAATAAGAGGGCCAGGAGTTAATGGTTGTCTTGCTCTGGATCTGGGCGTTTTATGATCTACCTGACAAAGAACACATTCTTCCAAAAGTCAGGAACAAAGTGTATAGCTTTAGGTCAATGGAGCAAGACATTTATTGAAACTAAGACTGAGGTCTCAGAATCCTACTCTGATGGCCAAGCAATTTCTACCAAGCAATTGTATGATATAAATCAACAAGATAGTTATAAAGAAGAAGTCTGAGGGGATGAAAGGGAAATGGTGGCTGTTTGTGGTCTTTTCTTGCATTCCAAACATACTGCTAATATTGTACAATAATAAAACTATAAAAATATACTTTCAATTTTTTAGCATGCTATCCCAAGAACAGAAATATGATCCTACAACTCTGTAAACTCAAGGACTCTCTTCAGTTACTTTGGGTAAAGAAAATCAGCACTTTAATCTTGTACTCATGATACATCTTGAAATATAATGTTAATATGTTTTGAAGTGATTGACTTAAATCTGCAGTAGATACCTAAAGTTTTTTTTTATTATTAAAAGCCTGAAACTGGTATCTGATATACATATCTCTATCTCTATCTATCCATAATATTAGCAAGGTTATAAAAACAGGGTATCATTGCCCTGAAACTTGGAGAATTAATTAATGTAGTAGCAAGTAAGCATGAACAACATATAGAAGGCAAATTGATTCATTTCTGAGCAAAATCTCCAACTTAAGTATTCTTAGTTTTCACATTTTTATGGAGAATCACTGGATCCTCCACTATGTCTCTTCATCCTACACACGAATATTCATCTTTGAGTTCAGTCACTCAGGCATATCCGACTCTTTGTGACCCCATGGACTGCAGCACACTAGGCTTCCCTGTCCATCATCAACTCCAAGAGATTGCTCAAACTCATGTCCATTGAGTCGGTGATGCCATCCAACCACCTCATGCTCTGTTGTCCTCTGCTCCTCCAGCCTTCAATCTTTCCCCGTATCAGGCTATTTTCCAAAGAGGTGGTTCTTTGCATCAGGTGGCAAGATTATTGAAGTTTCAGCTTCAGAATCAGTCCTTCCAATGAATATTCAGAACTGATTTTCTTTACAATCTTCTGGTTTGATCTCCTTGCAGTCCAAGGGACTCTCAAGAGTTTTCTCCAACACCAAAGTTCAAAAGCATTAATTAGTCAACACTCAGGCTACTTTATTGTTCAAATCTCATATCCATACATGACTACTGGAAAAACCACAGCTTTGACTAGATGATCTTTGTAAGTAAAGTAATGTCTCTGTTTTTTAATATGCTGTCTAGGTTGGTCATAACTTTTCTTTCAAGGAGCAAGCGTCTTTTAATTTCATACAGCAGTCACCATCTGCAGTAATTCCAGAGCCCATGAAAATAAACCCTGTTACTGTGTCCAATTTTTTCCCAACTATTTGCCATAAAGTGATGGTACTGGATGCAGTGATCTTCATTTTTTGAATGTTTTAAACCAGCTTTTTCAGTATCCTCTTTCACTTTCATCAAGAGGCTGTTTAGTTCCTCTTTGCTTTCTGCCATAAGAGTGGTATCATCTGCGTATCTTAATTTGAGCTTGTGCTTCATCCAGCCTGACATTTATCATGATGTACTCTGCCTATAAGTTAAATAAACAGGTGACAATATACAGCCTTGACATACTCCTTTTCCAATTTGGAACCAGTCTGTTGTTCCATGTCTAGTTCTAACTGTGGCTTCTTGACCTGCATACAGATTTCTCAAGAGGCAGATCAGGTGGTCTGAACCATCGTGGTTATCTGGGTCATTCAGATCTTTTTCATATAGTTCTGTGTATTCTTGCCACCTCTTCTTAGTATCTTCTGCTTCTGTTAGTTCCATACCATTTCCATCCTTTATAGCACCCATCTTTCGATGAAAATTCCCTTGAAATATTCCCTTGTTTATCTTACTCCAATATTAATTTATCTTACCTCTTTATCCCACTAATTTAAATTTATTAGAAAGATTCAAAATATACAAACACCACTATGTTTATAGTAGCACTGTTCTCAATAGCCAAAGTAAGGAAACAAGCAATAGATGATAAGTTACATATATACAATATAATACTACTCACCCACTAAAAGGAACAAATAGTACCATTTGTGAAGATGTGGATAGACCTAGAGACTGTTATATTGACTCAGGTAAGCTAGAAAGAGAAATACCATATGACATCACTTATATGTGAAATCTAAAATATGGCACAAATGAACCTATCTACAGAACAGAAACAGACTCACAGACATAGAGATCAAATTTGTGGTTGTCAAGAGGGAATGCGGAGGGAGAGGGATGCACTAGGAATTTGGAGCTGGTAGATGAAAACTATTACATTTAGAGTGGATAAACAAGAACCTACTCTATAGACAGGGAATTATCCAGTCTTCTGGAATAACCTGTAATGGAAAAGAGTATTATATTTATAAAACTGGATCATACTGGAAAAGAATGTTTATATGTATAAAACTGAATCACTTTGCTATACAGCAAGGGATTCATACCACTTGGTAAATCAACTATACTTTAATTAAAACAAACTAAGCAATTTCAACAACACATCTCAGAAAGACCAGCCCATGATTATATTGCTAAATATATTTCAGGAAAACCATTGTTTCTTAAATGTGATTACTTTTCCATAGTCTCATCTACAATTTTGACTGTTCCAAAGAATATTTTAAAATTAGCATGGGGTCGCTAAGAGTCGGACACGACTGACTGACTTCACTTTCACTTTTCACTTTCATGCATTGGAGAAGGAAATGGCAACCCACTCCTGTGTTCTTGCCTGGAAAATCCCAGGGACGGGGGAGCCTGTTGGGCTAACGTCTATGGGGTCGCACAGAGTTGGAAACGACTGAAGCGACTTAGCAGCAGCAGCAGCAGCATTTTAAAAGCCCATATATCTGGGTTTTTTTTTTTAATTGACTAAATGTGTATTTACATCTCTTGATTTAAGACTGGGCCAGAGGAAGAAAACAGAGTCATACATATTAGGTTCAATCATTTGAGTCAAAAAGGAGCACATGATTATAGGCTCCCAGTGATCTATATGTAACAAAAACATTGTATGAAAAATGATTCTATGGCAAATAATATTTTTCTCAAAATGAGGCCATATTTACTATAAAACCTGACATACAATGCTATATTCTAAACCAACCATAATTGTCTCATTGATTTTAATTTCTTTTTTAACCTAAGAAAGCTCTTGTTGCTTTTATGACAGTTTTATTTTCTACATCAGTAGGTTCTATGTAGTTTGAGGTCAAAAAACTAACTTTGACACTTGGTAGAAAATGTGCTATCATTTCTTTCTGCTTGTAACATGGCAAACAAACATAAATATTCACCCCATCCAGAAAATTAGAAAGATTGACACTAAAAAAGTTAATAATGTAAATATCATTGCTGGAAGGACTTGGTAACGATAAGTCCTATTATATTTCACTTTATGACCACAACATGATCATGAAAATAGGGTTGAAAGTATCATTCTTACTAATATACTTTTGCTGATATGCTTATTCTGAAATTTTATAAAATGACAGTTTTCTTACATGTATTTTTATTTTACCCATTTATATGTTTCCTTTCCTACTCTGAGAATGCATTTAACGTACTATTTTCCCCTCATTAATTTGCTTTGTATTACAGCTTTATTTTCTCCTTTCTTTGAAAAGCATCTGTAAATGTCAAGTTTGATCTTTTGCGTGCAGATAGTGGACAAAAGGACTATAAAGAGCTCAGCGGAGGCTATTATAATCCAATGCCACTTTATTTATTCCGGTGCTCAAATTGTTCCAGGTGTGGGCATCAGTAGCTCTTTCAGTTGACTTCTGTTTCCCTTTGACATACTTCTGATATAGTTTTTCTTGTTTTTTTGGTGTTTCTGATTGTTCATTTTAGTATCTTTTTGCTTTTGACACTATAATATGCTCCAAGCTCATCTTGTGTGTTTCCTGCTACTGCCTAGAAAGATACATTTCTCCAAGAACACTGGCTCCTTTTATTGAAAACAATAGGTTTTAAGATCTGAGTACTATGTATGGTTGTTGTCACTGATCTATCATTATTTCTGCTGCTGCTGTTGCTAAGTCACTTCAGTCGTGTCCGACTCTGTGTGACCCCATAGACGGAAGCCCACCAGGCTCCCCCGTCCTTGGGATTCTCCCTGCAAGAACACTGGAGTGGGTTGCCATTTCCATTTCTAGGCCCTCTCAATTGAGAAAAGGTGTGTCTGTGCCTGTATTGTTGTTTTAGTTTCTAAGTCATGTCCCACTCTTTTGCAACCCCGTGGACTATAGCTTGCCAGGCTCCTCAGTCCTTGGGATTTCCCAGGCAAGAATACTGGAGTGGTTTGCCATTCCCTTCTGTATGGTATCTTCCTGACCCAGGGATCAAACTGGTGTCTCCTGCATGGCAGGCAGATTCTTCACCACTGAGTCTCATATATGTCTGTACATACACATGGATTACCTGGTGACTCAGTGGAAAAGAATCTGCCTACTAAGCAGGAGACACGAGTTTGATCCTTAGATCGGGAAGATTCCCTAAAGAAGGAAATGGCAACCTACTCTAGGACTCTTGCCTGGGAAATCCCACGGACAGAGGAGCCTGGCAAGCCATAGTCCACGGGGTCACAAAAGAGTGGGACATGACTTAGTGACTAAACAATAACAATAATGTACACACATATCTATAAATATCTCCATGTGTAGCCATCTAATCTGTATTAAGCTAGGCATGAGTCTATAGTAATGGCCCAAACTGTAAATTATTTACACATTGATCATTCTAGAGTTTTCTTGCTAGTCTGTAACTTCCCATACCAAAAGTGAGAAACTTGATCCTCATAAGGTATTACCCATTTATTTAATTGTTTATTTCTAATATACATATTTAGGGTTTGAGAATTGCTAATCCATATCTATTTGTGGATAATCTTTATCAACTAGGGCAGAGTTCTTATGCACAGTTCTTTTTACATTTATCATACGGAGGTCCATTCATTGCAGTTATTTAGGTCAGAATCTTCAGTGAGATTGTTTCGTACGTTCATTATATGGTTAGAATATTTTGTCACAGTCTGAATTTCATCCTGGGATCCCCAACTTCCTAAGTTAAAAAGGTTTTTTTTTTTTTTTTCATAAATTAAAGCTTACTCTTTGTCCTGTAAAATCTTATTGTTTTTTACAAATTCATGGTTTCATATTTCCACCATTATAGTTTCATGCAGAATAGTTTCCATCACTTTAAAAATCTGGTATGTTTCGTCTATTTACCTTTTCAGCCCTCTCATCATCTCGGAATCTTTGAAATCACTGTTTTTAAACTATAGTTTCTATAATTTTAACTATACTCCCTGTAGTTTTATCTTTTCAAGAATGTCATATAATTAAAATCATGCAGTATATAACTATTTCAGACCAGTTTTTCTCACTTAGAAATATGAATATGCACTGAATATTCATTCATGTATTTTCATGGCTTGATAGCTCATTACTTTTATTACTAAATAGTATTCCACTACATAGGTGTACCATGGTTTCTTTTTTCATTCACTTCTTAAAAGCATGTTGTTTGCTTCCAGTTTTTGACAATTTTAAATAAATCTTCTATAGACATCCGTGTACAGATTTTTATGTGCATACAATTTTTAAATAAATTAGATATGTATCTAAGAGTATGAATGTTAAATTCTATGGTAAAAATATGTTTATGCTTGTATGAAAATGTCAAACTATCTTTTTGCACTAGCTTTGACTTCTAGTACAGTATTGGATAGAAGTGGTGAAGGATGACATCATTGCCTTGTTTCCAATGATGAATCTGAAATCATCTGAAATCATCCTATCTCTTTGTTTTGAAAGCTATAAATTATTGATTCAGTTTCTTCAATATGTATAGAGTTATCTGTTTCTCCTTGTATAAGTTATGTTAATTTGTGTCTTTCAAGGAATTGGTCTTTTTCAACTAAATGATCAAATTCGTTTCCAAATTTATGGTCATAGAATTATTCAGAGTATTTCTTTATTTATCCTTTTAAAGTTCATGTGCTAAGTTGTGATAATTTCATTTCTGATATTAGCAATTTTGTCTTTTTTTTTGGTCTCAGTTAGCCTAACTAGAGTTTTATGGATTTTATCTGTCTTTACAAAGGGCCAGATTTTGCTCATATGCTTGCTATCATTTTTATTTTTCACAACCTTCTATCAGGTCTTTATCATTTTACTTTAATTGCTGCCTTTCCCTTTTTTCAGGAGCTTCACTGGGGTGCCTCGATGCTTCCATATGTAATTATGAAGAGATAAATTATTGCATGATTAGTCAAGTTCTAACAAGAGCAAGGTAACTAGGGACTCGGGCTTCCCTGGTGACTCAATGCTTAAAGAATCTGTGTGCCAGTTCAGGAGACACAGGTTCAGTCCCTGAGTTGGGAAAATCCCCTGGAGAAGGAAGTGGCAACCCATTCCAGTATTCTTGCCTAGGAAATCCCATGGACAGAGAAACCTGGTAGGCTACAGTCCATGGGGTGGCGAAAGATTGGGACATGATTTTGTGACTAAGCAACAACAACTAGGGACTCACATCTCATAAAAATTTCATGACACATCTCAGAAAGAAATATAGACTTCTGGAAGTGTTGGTTGAAGGTGAGGGAAATCTAGACAGGCTGGTGGAAAAGAAAGGTGGTGAGCATTAACTTTGATTTTGAAGTTGTGTTTTTTAGTAGTAATTCTTCCATTTTAAGGCTTTTTGGAGATTGTGCTTGGTTACTACCCTTAACTGTCTGAACTACGTGGTGGGGCAAAATCTGACTACCAAAAAGTTGATGGTAATACATTTACCAGTCATTAGCCTGGTGCTGTGCATGTATGTTTTTTCCTGTAATGTAATTTTCATCTTCAGGACATCTCAATGCCTTCCAATAAATAGGATGAAAACATATGGAACTATAGTATCCACAGTTTAAAAAGAATCATCTGTTTATTAAGACAGAAAAGGAGCATAATATTATAACTGTCTCTTGTCAGATCATAAAGATATCCTCTATTTTCATATAGCAAATACTTTTCAAAACTACCATGGCAGAATACTTTTGCACAGAATAAGGGTCTCTATTATGTATCATTAATGGTATTATATGATGAGCTGATTAAAGAGTGGATGTAAACCCAAATAGATGATGACTGAACTGGAATGATTTATGACCAAACTAACAAATGCTTTTGAGCTTAAAATTGAGTGAATCCCTGTTAAATAAGCATAATAAGTTTCCTGTTGTACTTATATCTGTCTAGTCAAAATATAAAGCTGAGTACTGGTTATGATTTGCTTGGTTTACCTTTAATCTATTAATTAAACATTGTCTAATCTATGAAATATAGGGTGCTTTCAGCATCTGTGCCCCACAGGATTTAATTCCTGAGATGACTAAATTCCAATCTACTAGTCATCCAATTAATTGTGTTTCAACATTAATCAGATGCTCTGCACATTTCTCTGGTTTCCATCCTGTTTCCAAAAACAGAAATTGTAATGCAGATTTTTTTGAATGCGTACAGAAACTAGGAAGTTAATCTTTGCAAAGACTGATCAAGTGAGGAAAAAGAAAAGAAGTCAAATTTTTGACAATTACAACTGGATTTATCTTGAATGTTTGGTCTCCTTCAAAGTTTGATTAACTCCAAATGTATTTACTGTCTGTGGCCAAATTAATGTTTAGCAGTTATTATATTTCAAATATTTTGCTCTACTTGTTTGCCATATGAAATGTGACTAAGGACCCGGATGTTAATCTATATATTAAATACAAGCAAAGCTAAATTTTTATTCACTTTTTGATAAAATAAATGTAAACAGCAGTTTTAGTATTTCATTTCTTCATTTCAGTTGTCCCTCTAGTATCAACAGTGTAGTAACAAGGGTTCAAGAATCTTATGATAGATAAAAATGACTTGC
The DNA here is from genome assembly GCF_049115385.1 of Moschus berezovskii. NCBI lineage: Eukaryota > Metazoa > Chordata > Mammalia > Artiodactyla > Moschidae > Moschus > Moschus berezovskii. The sequence goes on from NC_142461.1 coordinate 53,458,547, forward strand.
AAAATAGAAGATAACTATATTATTTGCATAAAATAAACTCTCAGAAAGATAATACCCAAATATTTTCATTGCAAAATTCGTATTTGTTATTAAATTGGTCAATAACAAGAATACATGCTAAAACCATAACATGTATGGATGTTCCTATAAGAAACCTAAACTTTTTAATAAAAAGTTTCTGGTGGCAGGGACTTCAGTTGAGTTCAGTTCAGTCACTCAGTCATGTCTAACTCTTTGAGACTTCATGGACAGCAGCACTCCAGACTTTCCTGTCCATCACCAACTCCCAGAACTTGCTCAAACTCATGTTCATCAAGTCAGTAATGCCATCCTCCACCTCATCCTCTTGTGTCTCCTTCTCATACTGTCCTCAATCTTTCCAGGCATTAAGGTGTTCTGAAAGAGTCAGTTCTTCTAATCAGGTGGCCAAAGTATTGGAACTTCAGCTTCAGCATTAGTCCTTCCAATGAATATTCACGATTGATCTCCTTTAGGATGGACTGGTTGGATCTCCTTGCTGTCCAAGGGACTCTTGAGAGTCTTCTCTAACATCACAATTCAAAAGCATCAATTCTTCAGCACTCAGCTATCTTTATAGTCCAACTCTCACATTCATATCTGACTACTGGAAAAACCATAGCTCTGACTAGATGGACCTTTGTTGAGAAATAATGTCTCTGCTTTTTAATATGCTATCTAGGTCAGTCATAGCTTTTCTTCCAAGGAGCAAGCATCTTTTAATTTCATTGCTGAAGTCACCATCAGCAGTGATTTTGAAGCCCAAGAAAATAAAATCTGTCATTGTTTCCGTTGTTTCCCCATCTATTTGCCATGAAGTGATGGGATCAGATGTCATGACCTTAGATTTTTTTGAATGTTGAATTTTAAGACAGCTTTTTCACTCTCCTCTTTCACTTTCATCAAGAGGCTCTTTAGTTCCTCTTTGCTTTCTGCCGTAAGGGTGGTGTTTTCTTCATGTCTGAAGTTATTGATATTTCTCCCAGCAATCTTGATTTCAGTTTGTGCTTCATCCAACCTGGCATTTTGCATCATGTGATCTGCGTATAAGTTAAATAAGCAGGGTGACAATATAGAGCCTTGACATTCTCCTTTCCCAATTTGGAATCAATCTGTTGTTCCATGTCTTTTCCTAACTGTTGCTTCTTGACCTGCATACAGATTTCTCAGGTAAAGTGGTCTGGTATGCCCATTCTTGAAGAATTTCCCACAGATTCTTGTGATCTACACAATCAAAGGCTTTGGTGTGGTCAATAAAGCAGACGTAAATACTTTTATGGAACTCTCTTGCTTTGTCTATGATCCAATGGATATTGGTAATTTTATCTATGATTCTTCTGCTTTTTCTAAATCCAGCTTGAAGATCTGGAAGTTCACCATTCATGTACTGCTGAAGCCTCACTTGGAGAATTTTGAGCATTACTTTCCTAGTGTGTGAGATGAGTGCAATTGTGCAGCAGTTTGAAAACATTTTGGCACTGCCTTTGTTTGGGATTGGAATGAAAACTGACCTTTTCCAGTCCTGTGGCTACTGCTGAGTTTTCCAAATTTGCTGGCATATTGAGTGCAGCACTTTCACAGCATCATCCTTCAGCATTTGAAATAGCTCAGCTAGAATTCCATTACCTACACCAGCTTTGTTCATTAGTGATGTTTCCCAAGGCCCACTTGACTTCTCACTCCAGAATTCTGGCTCAAGGTGAGTGATCACACCATCGTGGTTATCTGGGTCATTAAGATCTTTTTTGTATAGTTCTTCTGTGTATTCTTGCCACCTCTTCTTGATATCTTCTGCTTCTGTTAGGTCCATATCATTTCTGTCCTTTATCGAGCCCATCTTTGCATGATATGTTCCCTTGATATCTATAATTTTCGTGAAGAGATCTCTTGTTTTTCCTATTCTGTTGTTTTCCTGTATTTCTTTGCATTGATCACTGAGGAAGGCTTTCTTATCTCTCCTTGCTATTCTTTGGAACTCTGTATTCAGATGCTTATATCTTTCCTTTTCTCCTTTGCTTTTCGCCTCTCTTCTTTTCACAGCTATTTGTAAGGCCTCCTCAGACAGCCATTTTGCTTTTTTGCATTTCTTTTCCATGGGGATGGTCTTGGTCCCTGTCTCCTGTACCATGTCACGAACCTCCGTCCATAGTTCATCAGGCACTCTATCTATCAGATCTAGTCCCTTAAATCTTTTCTCACTTCCACTGTATAATCATAAGGGATTTGATTTAGGTCATATCTGAATGGTCTAGTGGTTTTCCCTTCACTCTAGGCACTCTATCTATCAGATCTAATCCCTTGAATCTATTTATCACTTCCACTGTATAGTCATAAGGGATCTGATTTAGGTCATACCTGAATGGTCTACTGGTTTTCCCTATTTTCCTCAATTTGAGTCTGAATTTGGCAATAAGGAGTTCATAATCTGAGCCATAGTCAGCTCCTGGTCTTGTGTTTGCTGACTGTATAGAGCTTCTCCATCTTTGGCTGCAAAGAATATAATGAATCTGATTTCGGTGTCGACCATCTGATGATGTCCATGTGTAGAGTCAACACTTGTGTAGTTGGAAGAGGGTGTTTGCTATGACCAGTGCTTTCTCTTGGGAAAACTCTATTAGCTTTTGCCCTGCTTCATTTTGTACTCCAAGGCCAAACTTGCCTGTTATTCCAGATATCTCGTGACTTTCTACTTTTGTATTCCAGTCCCCTATGATGAAAACGACTTCTTTTTTTTTTTTTGGTGTTAGTTCTAGAAGGTCATTAGGTCTTGCAGGGACTTACTTTTGCTATTTTTCAGCAATTTTGACTGACAAAATCTCTATAAGGTGATGTTCAGTCAGTTCAGTTCAGTTCAGTCGCTCAGTCATGTCTGACTCTTTGTGACCCCATGAATCACAGCATGCCAGGCCTCCCTGTCCCTCACCAGCTCCTGGAGTTCACTCAAACTCATGTCCATAGAGTCGGTGATGCCATCCAGCCATCTCATTCTCTGTCATCCCCTTCTCCTCCTGCCCCAATTCCTCCCAGCATCAGAGTCTTTTCCAGTGAGACAACTCTTCGCATGAGGTGGCCAAAGTAATGGAGTTTCAGTTTTAGCATCAGTCCTTCCAATGAACACCCAGGACTGATCTCCTTTGTTAGTCACTCTAAATAAATAAATGCTTTTTTTTAATTTTAAAAATTTATTTATTTTAATTGGAGGCTAACTCCTTTACATTATTGTTGGTTTTACCATACATTGACATGAATCTGCCCCGGGTGTACATGTGTTCCCCATCTTGAACCCCCCTCCTACCTCCCTCCCCATCCCATCCCTCTGGTTAATAAACACAAAACTGACCTGATTCTATAGTTAGAAGTGATAAGACTCGAAAGAAATGGCTTAGAAGATACGTGGGAGAAGTTTTAGCATATCAAAAGGAGATTTATAATTATATAATCTGCATATAAGAAAGAGGTTTACATTTACATAAAAGTAAATTGTTTTGGATTAAACATATAATAGAAACTAAAATTACCTGAACAGAATTTTATTTTTACTTTCTGTTGTTTGTAATCTGAACCAAGGTGACAAATGATTATACATCAGAAGAGTATGGCAGAACAACTCTTTTATACATACTTTAAACTAGAAACATCATTGAAATACATTTAAACTTTTGGATATTTAGCCAAAAATATGACTACTTTGAAATTTCATTTGGGGTGTCCAAATGTATTGGGGTAAGAAGGTAGAAGTCAAGGGAACTGGTTTGTGGATGGCTCTAAAAGCATCCAGCATAAAGGGAAAATCTAAAACTAAACTGAGGTTTTGAATATCATCAATAGATACATGCAAGGGATGATTTAGAGTCATTAACTCTTGAGATTAAACTCCATAAGCCTGCTTAAAACTAAATTCAGAGTACCTCCATATCAGCTTCCTTTCTCTACTGTATCTTCTTACCCTGTGAACTCTTGCCATTTAAGAATTATTCTAACATGGGAAAAGTAGTGTTGGACTGACTGCCAGGAGCTTCTTTTTCTTCAGGAAACTGGCTCTTCAAGTCCTAGCTTCAAATAGAAATTTGCTAATTGGTTTGTCAGTATTTTGCGCAGATTATATTGTTGCTTGTTTGTTTGTAAAGAGGATAACTTGCAGAAAGGTTCTTTATCATTAAAGATGCTGAAATCCCTCTCTCAGATTTTTACATCTATCTCTCAATAGATTCTGAATTGGGCCGAGAAGAGATGAATCTTTTTAGAGTCTTCCAAAATGTAATTTAAAAATAGAGATGAAAACTGTATGAAATAAACTGAAGAAAACAACTAGATTGAGAAAAAAATTAGAGACAGAGATGGGCAAGATGGAGCATTTAACACAGTATGAAAAACAAGGTTCCTGGAATCTTGTTGATATTTAAGAGTTGAACACCCAGGATTGATCTCCTCTAGAATGGACTGGTTGGATCTGCTTGCAGTCCAAGGGACTCTCAAGAGTCTTCTCCAGCATCACAGTTCAAAAGCATCAATTCTTCGGTGATCAGCTTTCTTCACAGTCCAAATCTCACATCCATACATGATCACAGGAAAACCATAGCCTTGACTAGACGGAACTTTGTTGGCAAAGTAATGTCTCTGCTTTTTAATATGCTATCTAGGTTGGTCATAACTTTCCTCCCAAGGAGTAAGTGTCTTTTAATTTCATGGCTGTAATCAGCATCTGCAGTGATTTTGGAGCCCAAAAATATAAAGTCTGACACTGCTTCCACTGTTTCCCCATCCATTTCCCATGAAGTGATGGGACCAGATGCCATGATCTTCATTTTCTGAATGTTGAGCTTCAAGCCAAACTTTTCACTCTCCTCTTTCACTTTCATCAAGAGGCTCTTTAGATCTTCTTTGCTTTCTGCCATAAGGGTGGTGTCATCTGCATATCTGAGGTTATTGATATTTCTCCCAGCAATCTTGATTCCAGCTGGTGCTTCTTCCAGCCCAGGGTTCCTCATGATGTACTCTGCATCTAAGTTAAATAAGCAGGGTGACAATATACAACCTTGATGTACTCCTTTTCCTATTTGGAAACAGTCTGTTGTTCCATGACCAGTTCTAACTATTGCTTCCTAACCTGCATACAGGTTTCTCAAGAGGCAGGTCAGGTGGTCTGGTATTCCCATGTCTTTCAGAATGTTCCACAGTTTATTGTGATCCACACAGTCAAAGGCTTTGGCATAGTCAATGAAGCAGAAATAGATGTTTTTCTGGAACTCTCTTGCTTTCTCCATGATCCAGCGGATGTTGGCTATTTGATCTCTTGTTCCTCTGCCTTTTCTAAAATCTGCTTGAACATCTGGAAGTTCACAGTTCACATATTGCTGAAGCCTGGCTTGGAGAATTTTGAGCATGACTTTACACAATTGACTAAAAATAATGAGAAAAATAACAAACTTGTGTTTCCCAAAATATTTCCAAAGCCTTAACTGATCTTTCTAGAAGTCCTAAAGATTATTTCACAAACTACCGATTTCATGGGATACTCTGCTGTATTTTCTGGGAATTTTTGACCAAGATAAACCCTAAAGAAGCTGTCATGAATTTGAGTGGCTGCTCTATATGAAAGATATGCAAATCAAAGTATTACCAAAGTAAGTTATATGCTCCACTGCAAAACTTCATGAATCAAATATGAGCTGAGTCCCATTGATTTCTGTTTAATAACGCTGTGGTTTATTTGTTCTCTTAAATAAACACAAAGTATTATAAAAAATCATATAATTTATAGATCTTCAAAAACAGAGGTCTGAAAAAGAGTAGTGTTACTTTCCAAGTAATAGTTTGAAAAGCGAAAGAACACTCAGATAAGTGTTTTACTTACTTAAGGCCAACTTATGTCTTAATGTTGAAGAAGGAAACAGCATCTTCATGAGTTTTCTGTACTGGGTTCACTTGAGCTGATTATGTGAAAATGGCAAGACATGAAAATGAAGAAAAATAAGGTGAATTTTCATTTCAAGCTCCAATGATACTTTGAAGAGATGTTATGCTAAGCATTTTTAGACATGTGGTTAAACCATTTAAGGTTAAGCTTGGAGAAGGCAATGGCGACCCGCTCCAGTACTCTTGCCTGGAAAATCCCTTGGATGGAGGAGCCTGGTAGGCTTCAGTCCATGGGTTCGCAAAGAGTGGGACACGACTGAGCCACTTCACTTTCATGCATTGGAGAAGGAAATGGCAACCCACTCCAGTGTTCTTGCCCGGAGAATCCCAGGGACGGGGGAGCCTGGTGGGTTGCCCTCTATGGGGTCAAACAGAGTTGGACAGGACTGACGTGACTTAGCAGCAGAAGCAGGATCCTAGGAGTAGCCATTATTTGAGATTGTGTGACAGGTATCAGAGTGATGATAGTAGCCTGTAGGGGGAAGGCTAATAATACATTTTTACTTCATAGTGATTAGAAAAAATAATAGGACAAAAAAGCAGAGTTCACAATAATGAGTCAACTATTTTGCATCTTTTACAGTTGTCAACGTATGTTCATAATAAGATAAAAGCATGCTACTCTTGAAGTAGGTACATTGTTAGATGTTGTAAAGCTCAGTCATATTTCATAAAATACTGCATCTAATATTCAAGAAAGGTTTATGAAACTTTTTCACTATCATACAGTATAAAAAATTGTATACTAGAAAGTTTTCTGTTTGAGCATTGATATATTAAAATAACTACTTGCCTAATAGTCTCTTGTTCATCGACTTTGTTATCTCTCTTGTGTCTGGTTATTTCCCTGTAAATTTGAGAGTTTAAAAAATATTGTTCTATTTTCTTATAGATTTCATGTTGAAAAACTGACTTAATGCCTCCCAACCAAACTAATTGTGTGATTATCATTCACAAAAGAAATTGAAATGCCATTTCTCACTACTGAAATGCCCTCTTTGGGCACCAAGGACTCCTTCTCCTCCAACCTTCCCATTTAAAGTCAATCCCACTTTAGAGAGTGAGAATATTGGAAGGTAAGTCTCCAGATAATTGAGCATTTTATACTTGAACTAATTTTCCAACATGATTTGGAGGATATCTTAACTAGGGGAAAGCTCCAAACCTCCCTTTCTATAAACCTCCACTGTGTAATCCTAGTATTTTTTGTGTTAAAAAGAAAAACTAATTAAGGAAAACCTAAAGATTTACTCAACTATTTCTTCTATTATTTATACAAATATATATTTAAAATACAATGATATTTACATAGATTCATATATATTTATATCTATATATTTATAACAATGCGTATATAAAAATACCACATCTATAATGTGTAGAGATATCCCCGTACCGATGAAATTTAATCAGTTAGAAGTGGTAGCAGAGGATAATTCTCAGGTGATAGTCATCTGAAACAAGCCAGCATAAACATGGGGAGATAAGTTGTTTTAAGATAAGAAAGATTAAAGCAGGAAGTAGACGACAAGGATACATTTTAAGTCACTGTGGAGTAGTAGAAAAAGTGTAGGGAGACTTTGATCAATGACAGTGATGAAAAAGTGAGGAACTTCAATCAAAACCACCCAAAGCACTTTATAAGCTTGGGAAAATAAATTACGAAAGCCTGAGCAATTCACATCAGAGGCATAAAAACCCTAGTAGATACAAATGAAAATGCAGCATCCGACAATCTGGCTACTTCTGATGATGCAGACATCTTATTTTCACTCTACGTTTCAAATTGTGATCAAAAAGTACTTTAATAAATATGAATGAAAAATGAGGTTTGGTATCTAGTTATTTTCTGGTGATACACTCATTTCATTTTCACTGCTTTCTAGGGATGACCAAAAGTACATTGAGAGTTGGATTGATCTTATAAAGGAATAGGGTTGTGTATATCTGTTTGTCATTTGAAACTATTTAAAATAATCATGTAATTTTCAGAACTTTTACTGTTTGAGAAGAGATAAAATCATTTTAAGTAATAAAATGTTTTATTATTTTAAAGTATCATTATTAGAAGTAAAAATGTCTGTATAAGTAAATATACAGAGGGTTGATATTTTTGAACATTTATTATATGTGTGGAGCTGTTCTAGCTTTGTGTGTTTCATCCTAATGACAGCCCTAATGAAGTAGGCAATATTATATTGTACCAGTTTTATAGAGGTAAAGTCATAGAGTCCTAAGATTTATTCATCAAAGGACACACAACTAATAAGTAGTGAAACCAGGATCCACATTTAGGGAGTTTGGTGTAGGGCCTAGACTCTCTTTTTATCGACTCCATTTCCCTCTGTGTGTTTCTATGTATGTATACATATATATATATATGCATACATATATATGTATAATACATACATATATAATGCATATATATTATATTCATATATACACCAAGTAAGAGAGGAGGGGTAGACGAGTTCACTGAAATTCACATGACTCGACTCTAAAACTAAGCCTTTGTTCCTCTCTTCTCCCAGTCTGATAAAAGAAATTACACTGCCCCTTTCTCTACTTTATTATGCACTGAAAACTGCAGAAGAGAAACTCAATCTAAAGTTTAGAATCATATGTAACTTGGAAACAAATAAGGAAAAATAAAATAAAAAACAGACATTAAAGGAAGAAAAATATTAACTTAAACATTCATTCAGTTTTCAAAATTAAAAAAAAAAACTCCATGAAGATTATGATTAAAGAAATTTGATTTTTAATCACCATTATAGGTATGAGCCTATTTAGGCCAGGGTTTCTCAATCTCAGAATTACTGACATTTTGAACCAGATAACTATTTGGGTGAGGCGCTATCTTTTGCATTGGATTATGTTTAGCAACTCCCTGGGTCTTCCTGCTCTAGATGCCCCTCCCCAGTGTGACATCCAAAAATACCTTCAAGCATTGCCAAGGAGACAAAAATCACCTATATCTGAGAACCGAAACATTGGAATGGACTGCTCAAGTTCAGCATCACTTTGGCAATGTTTGTTAATGCATGGGAGATTTATACTCAGTCCTCGGAGGAAAAACTGTAAGTCTGACACAGTCACCCATTTACAACAAAATCACTTGTAGTGATGATCACAACTGGTCAAATGACAATTTGTTTTGCCCACATAATTGAGAGTTAACTGGCTGTGGTAATTAGTCCAATTGGACATGAATGTTTCCTCAGTTAAAAAAAATAAAAATAAAAAATGAAGTTCTTTCATGTTTGTGAAAATTCCCTCTGAGTATGAGAATGATGAATAATACATATGAGATAAAACATGTTCTGACTCTGGTTCACAGACCTGAGATCCAAAGAGAGGCACAGCACTATTACAGACTTGTTAATCATCAGACCCAAATAGTTTAAACTTTAGACCTTAAATAGTCCAAAACATTAACTATTAGGAATTAATGACATGAAATTTAGCAGACTGGGAGCCAACACAAAGTAACAGTAGAATTCATCCAAAAAGAAGGAAGTGAATGTGAAAGGTATTTTGGCTATGAGTTATTTTCCAGAATTAATTTATATTGTGCAGCAATTTAGATCTTTAGAAGCAGTCTTTAAAATAAGACTTACACTTCATAATGTCATTTTACTGTTATATCCTGTGTAAGACTAACCAGATGTGATTCCTGACCTTTAAGATCCTGCCATTTTTATTAGACATATAAGAATCTTTGTTTTTAATTATATGTTGTATTCAAGCAATTTATTAGCTATGCTTCCAGATGATATGATAAGTATTCTTAGAAAATTAAGGAAGAAAATCTTATTTCATTGAAAAAATCAAACCAAACAATAATTTTTGCATAAATTCAACCTGTTTTTGCAATTGTAAAACATTGTTTCTGTTCTATTAATACCTCCATTACCTCTAAGGTATATGACTTTGCCTCCCCAAATACTTCTCTGTAAACTGATAATAATAAGATTTGGTCTACATATTTCACAAGGTTATTTTGGAAATTGTATTACAAGTGTAAGAAATCATAATGTCAATTCTAAAACTAATTAGTCTTTTAGAGTATTTACTTTCAGAATCTGTCCAAAATGATTCAGTTACCCCTTGAAAGTAAGTAGAATTAGTCATAGATCATTAGTGATTATTCATAACTCAAAGGCAGTAGGATTTCCAAATCAAGACTCAGGAAGACAGTAAAGATTCATTTGTGCTCTTGCTGCTGCTCTTGCTGCTGCTGTTGCTGCTGCTAAGTCACTTCAGTGGTGTCCGACTCTGAGTGACCCCATAGACGGAAGCCCACCAGGCTCCCCCGTCCCTGGGATTCTCCAGGCAAGAACACTGGAGTGGGTTGCCATTTCCTTCTCCAATGTGTGGAAGTGAAAAGTGAAGTCTCTAAGTAATGTCTGACCCTTTGCGACCCCACGGACTGCAGCCTACCAGGCTCCTCCATCCATGGGATTTTCTAGGCAATACACAAGGGCTAATGTGGGTCATTTTATAATTAAAGACCAGAAATATTTTCAGGGAACAGAAGTATACTTGTGGGATTGGCACACAGTTTTTCTATTAGTACTTGTCCTGGAAACTAATCCTTTTCCTTTAATACCCAAAAGGACAGAAAAAAAAAAAATCCATTTTGCATTAATATCAAAATGAGAAATAAATTTTTGGGTTTTTTATTATATGTTTTAAGTATAATTACTTACAGAAAGTTGTGACAGTAAATGAAATTGATGGGTTTTGGAGGAATGAAGAGTTCAGAAACAAATATAAATGTATATGTATACACATATATGTTTTATGTATATATATATATACACACATATACATATATAAAACATATATAAAGTGTTTTCACATTTTTGTAGATGTTTTTCTTGCATATTGCATGATTTTATAGAGATTCTGTACCGTACTTTGATTTTTTTGATGCACAACTCTGTGTGAATGTGATAGAAGAGTAAGTAAAGAAGGTTTGGTCTTTTTGGCTTCATTTGTTTTATTTTTTCAGACTTGAAGTTTTTTACTCAGATAATACTGGTATTTTTATGTCAATTATTTGCCTATTATGCCAGGGGTTTAAGATCTCTGAGAAAGTTTCATTTTATCATTTTGAGTGATTTTTTCCCCCATTTTTCATAGAGTTTCCCAATGCCAACAGTTGTTGATGTCTCTAGGAACAGATGGTTTGTGGGAGGATTGTTGAGTGAGATATTCTGCATCATGGTCCCAAGACTGCACAGTTGCTGTTGGAAAGGTTACAGAAATGACAACTGGTATAAAAGAAGTTGCAAACTAGAGAGTGAAAATAGCCAGACAACTGTATGGAGAATATCCAAATTAAAAGACTTTTTGATGAAATCTTGACATTTCTTACAGAAGGAAATGCAGCAATTGCAGGAAGTTTGGATGGTATTAAGGTGGTTGACATATTGGCAATGCTTTTCATATCTATAAGAAGTTTCACAATTCAACTTGAGAATGATGAATATGTGGGAAACTTTAGAGAGGAAAAATTTTTTAATGTTCTTGGTTTAGAGATAATGAATTTGTTCATCCCCATTTGCACATCATGTCCCTATTTAAACTAAAAGTATCATTTTTATTCCATTAAAAAAAATAGAATGTTTAAGGAAACAAAGTTTCTTTATCACTTAATTAAGGCATTCTTTACCAGAGAAAATAGTAATATTAGGAAAATGAGACAGTGTGACCCCTTTATTGGGAATTTGGGTTTGAGTTAGGAACATATTTGGCACACATTTCTGGGATTCCAAATTTCAGTAGTGTATCTCATGAATGTGTCATAATTAAGTTTCTTTCAAATCTCTTATTACATGTTTTACTAGACATGTCAATAGATATGGGCTTCATAGGTGGCTCAATTGATAAAGAACCTGCCTACAATGCAGGAGAAATAGGAGATATGGGTTCAGTTCCTTGGTTGAGATCCCCTGGAGGAGGGCATGGCAACCCACTCCAGGATACAGTCCATAGGTCACAAAGAGTCAGACACAACTGAAGTGACTAAGCACATGAGCATGTCAATAGATATGGTTTAATTTTTTAAAATATTCTTCCTTTCTTATCTCTTACTCTTGCTCCCATCTATTACAGTCCAGTGCATGAAATTGTTAGCATATCTATTCATTTATCTTAGTATTTAAAAGTGAAAGAAAGTATAATAGATGTAATAGTTAATTATATTATTAAGTGTACATTGTTTCTACCATATGATGTCAATTAAGGTTGGGGGCGGGAGGAGAAGGGGACGACGGAGAATGAGATGGCTGGATGGCATCACCGACTCTGTGGACATGAGTTTGAGTGTACTCCGGGAGTTGGTGATGGACAGGGAGGCCTGGCGTGCTGTGATTCATGGGGTCGCGGAGAGTCGGACACGACTGAGCGACTGAACTGAACTGAACTGAACTGAAGTCATACTAACTCAGATTTCAAAGTATGGTAAAAAGTACTATTAGTGGATATCTGGTTCTATAAATACATAAAATAAAGGCTCATACAGAAGCTGTAACATCTGTACAGTTTAAGTAGCATTAGGAAGAGTTCATTTATGAACACCAACTGTCTTTTCTACTTCTCTCCTCACTTTTTTATCTTCTTACATACTTCCTCTTTTTTCTTTTCTTCTTTTATTTTGTTAAGAGGATTTTTAAAAATTATTCTTTATAGCAACTTCAAAATGCAATACATTATTATTAACCATACTGTATATACTGTATTATCACCATACTGTATATTATATTCCGACAACTTATTTATTTTATAACTAGACATTTGTACCTTTTGATCCCCTCCACTCATTTCACTCGCCAATTTCTTCTTTGTATCTATGTCTTTTTTTGTTTGTTTTGGTTTTGTTTCTAAATACCACATATAAGAGAGATCCTATGCAGATGACACCACTCTTATGGCAGAAAGTGAAGAGGAACTCAAAAGCCTCTTGACGAAAGTGAAAGAGGAGAGTGAAAAGGTTGGCTTGAAGCTCAACATTCAGAAAACAAAAATCATGGCATCTGGTCCCATCACTTCACGGGAAATAGATGGGGAAACAGTGAAAACAGTGTCAGACTTTATTTTTTTGGGCTCCAAAATCACTGCAGATGCTGATTGCAGCCAGGAAATTAAAAGACACTTACTCCTTGGAAGGAAAGTTATGACCAACCTAGATAGTATATTAAAAAGCAGAGACATTACTTTGCCAACCAAGGTCCGTCTAGTCAAGGCTATGGTTTTTCCTGTGGTCATGTATGGATGTGAGAGTTAGACTGTGAAGAAAGCTGATCGCCGAAGAATTGATGCTTTTGAACTGTGGTGTTGGAGAAGACTCTTGAGAGTCCCTTGGACTGCAAGGAGATCCAACCAGTCCATTCTAGAGGAGATCGGTCCTCGGTGTTCACTGGAAGGACTGATGCTAAAGCTGAAACTGCAATACTTTGGCCACTCCATGGGACGAGTTGACTCACTGGAAAAGACTCTGATGCTGGGAGGGATTGGGGGTGGGAGGAGAAGGGGACGACGGAGAATGAGATGGCTGGATGGCATCACCGACTCTATGGACATGAGTTTGAGTGAACTCCAGGAGTTGGTGATGGACAGGGAGGTCTGGCATGCTGTGATTCATGGGGTCGCAAAGAGACAGACACGACTGAGCGACTGAACTGATCTGAACTGAACTGATGGTGTTCATCTAGCTCTGCCTGACTTATTTCACTTAGCATAATACTCTCAAGTCCCATTCAGGTGGCAAGATATCTTTTTCATGTGTGTAGCTAAATAGTATTTGATTGTGTGTGTGTATCTTTTTTATACATTCATCCATCAAAAGATACTTATCTCCTTCTTTCTAATAATCTGCAAAGACAGGGCCAACAGTATTTAAAAGTTAAAGAAAGCATATAGTAAACATATTTAATTGTATTATTAAATATATATTGTTTATATTATATGATGTCAAGTTACACTAAGTTTTCAAAGTATGGTAAAAAGTACTATTAGTGAATAGTTTGTAAGAGAGAGAGAGATAAAAACTTGTAGATTTCCTTCTTTTAAATGATAAGACAACATAAAAAGACAAACAAAACAAAACAAAAAACTCCCAAAACAACCCATGATAGGTTCCTGGAAAAGGCCTGGAAGCAAGAACAGCCTGGGATATTGAAGGAGGGACTGGTAGTCTGCATATACCAATTGTTTCAAGCAATATAAGACAACTATTATCTGATCATCAGGTAACTGGTTTGCTTCAGGGAGGGATAAATGGATATTTCAACTCCATTGTCCCATTTCACAATGAAATTAAATGGACAAGGCAATATAATGTATGCTATAATATGTATTATTATATTACATTCTATAATATAATATATATAATATGTGTATATTATATTTGCTTGAATTTTTCTTTGCATTTTAGTTTCTGGACCATTTTTTAATTCTTTTTTTGTTTCCAGTCATTTTTATTTTAAACCTATGGATCACTGAGAGAGTTAACATTGTGCTGGAAATGATTTCGATGCCTATAACAAAGCTATAAAAAGAATATCAGGAAACAGTCGATATATTTGTGAGGTTTCAAGATAGCCAGCAGAATTGTAAGATCATATCACAGCCAACGTTCAAAATTTTCTTCCCCTAATACCTTGACATTAGTTTTAGGGAAGGATACACAAAATTATGATGCAATATAGAGAGACAAGTGAGAGGGAGGACTATTTTACTTTAATAAATATGCTTCAGTTCTTAAAGCACTTGTAAGTTTGGAGAAAAACTGAGTGGAAAGAACATAGCATTTCTGTTTATTCCTTCTCCTCACCCTGTCACTGTTACATTCACCCACCCCACTCCAGTACCTCTGATACTAGCATCTTGATTTGGTGTGGGACATCTGTCACAGTTGATAAACCATTATTGACATGTTATTAACTAAAGTCCATAGTTTATATTACATTTCTTTGTGTTGTACATATCTAGGGGTTTTGCAAAATGTATAATGCTATGTACACACCATTATGATATTGTACAGAATAGTTTCAGTTCAGTTCAGTTCAGTTCAGTCACTCAGTCATGTCTGACTCTCATGAATCACAGCACGCCAGGCCTCCCTGTCCATCACCAACTCCCAGAGTTCACCCAAACTCATGTCAACAGAGTCAGTGATGCCATCCAGCCATCTCATTCTCTGTCGTCCCCTTCTCCTCCCGCCTCCAACATTTCCCAGCATCAGAGTCTTTTCCAGTGAGTCAACTCGTCCCATGGGGTGGCCAAAGTATTGCAGTTTCAGCTTTAGCATCAGTCCTTCCAATGAACACCCAGGATTGATCTCCTCTAGAATGTACTGGTTGGATCTCCTTGCAGTCCAAGGGACTCTCAAGAGTCTTCTCCAGCACCACAGTTCAAAAGCATCAATTCTTCCGCGATCAGCCTTCTTCATAGTCCAACTCTCACATCCATACATGACCACAGGAAAAACCATAGCCTTGACTAGACGGACCTTGGTTGGCAAAGTAATGTCTCTGCTTTTTAATATACCATCTAGGTTGGTCATAACTTTCCTTCCAAGGAGTAAGCGTCTTTTAATTTCATAACTGCAATCAGCATCTGCAGTGATTTTGGAGCCCCCAAAAATAAAGTCTGACACTGTTTCCACTGTTTTTCCATCTATTTCCCATGAAGTGATGGGACCAGATGCCATGATCTTTGTTTTCTGAATGTTGAGCTTCAAGCCAACCTTTTCACTCTCCTCTTTCACTTTCATCAAGAGGCTTTTGAGTTCCTCTTCACTTTCTGCCATAAGGGTGGTGTCATCTGCATATCTGAGGTTATTGATATTTCTCCCAGCAATCTTGATTCCAGCTTGTGCTTCTTCCAGCCCAGCGTTCCTCATGATGTACTCTGCATAGAAGTTAAATAAGCAGGGTGACAATATACAGCCTTGACGTACTCCTTTTCCTATTTGGAACCAGTCTGTTGTTCCATGTACAGTTCTGACTGTTGCTTCCTGACCTACATACAGGTTTCTCAAGAGGCAGGTCAGGTGGTCTGGGATTCCCATCTCTTTCCGAATTTTCCACAGTTTATTGTGATCCACACAGTCAAAGGCTTTGGCATAGTCAATGAAACACAAATAGTTTACTGTAGTAAAAATAAATGTGTTCCACTTACTCATCCCTTCCCACCCCAGCTCCTGCCAACCACTGATTTTTTTATTGTCTCAATCCTTTTACCTTGGGAGATAAAGGATTTTAATTCAAATGCGTTTTTATGTTAAAGGGGTTATTTTTTCCTGAATGATGTTTCAATTTTGAAAAGAAATGACACAAAGTTAAAAAATTATATGAGGAGTACCAGCTGTGTTAAGTATTTGCTTAGGACTTAAATGTGGGATTTTGTGTGGCTAATTTATTTAAAAAATATAGAAAATATGAGCTAATGATGATAATATAGACTTAATGGTAGATTTAATTGTAGCAATTAAAAAACCCATGCCTCTGGGAAATGCTTTCATTTTGTTGGTTGTTTTTGACTGATGCTTTAGTAATCCAGATACAACTTACAGTAGCAGAGTCACTTCCTAACCAAAATGTAATGATTGCTGCATTTAGTTTATGGTTGGGTCCATTTGGAAAATCAATAGTGATCAGAGCAGAAGAGATTGGGGCCAAAGATATAAGTGGCAGATGGTCACAAAATAGTTCCTTTACAATATAAAATGACCTAGCAAAGTAAAGAACAGCCAGGGGGAGCAGAAAGAGTTTTTAGATGGTAACAAGCAATGCAGTGCAGTTTCAAACTCACAACTGATTGCTTCTTCTGTAAAGTAACTTCCAATAATTCTCTGAAGAATTTTAAAGCCTCTTAAATATTGTACCAGGGGAGGAAACTATTTTTGCATTGGCAGTGCTTCTAAGAGTGAAATTTTGGCAAACTCAGTTCTATTCCCTTGCTATACAGTACATGGTAATATTCATTATGACTGTATTGAAAATGATCCATTTGGTATAGTACTAAATATGCTGTAATTCAAAAATGAATTCAAATTCCAAAAAACTCAACAATAAAGCTGAACACATTTTTCTTCTTTTATTGATACTGCTTTTGTCATACTTAAATTGCTTTTTTATTTTTATACCTAATGTTTAAAGGTTTGTCTTCACTTTTTTTCTAAAGATAAAAGCACTTATTATGTTAGAAAATCAGGTATAAGAAACTAAGAAATAGTCATGACAATCATTTCAAGACCCTAGAATTTACTTAATTTACTTAACTTTCAGTCTGAGAAAGGGAGCAAATATGTAATTATTACATATATCAAGGACTGCAACTCTAAAAGGTTTTGCACATTAACTGTTTTAAGGTTTTCTGCTTAATACTACAGATGATTCATATTCATTCATTATAGCATCATTAGAGTAGTCTCCAGTTTTGTTAAATAAGAGTACTCAATCCCTCATGATTGAAAAATCTATTTATTTAGTAGGAAATAGTAAATAAAGATCCAAAGAAGTATTTAAAACACCCAGTGGAAATTAAGATTTTAAGTACATTTTAAAAAGATGTAAATTTCAAAAGCAGTGTGCATATATCCTATCAATTAAATGTTAGCATTTTAAAAAGTTAAACGTGTCATGTTTTTCAAGGGTAACTACAATGTAAGTTCCACAATATACAATTGACTCTTGTATAATAGGAGTTTGAACTGCACAGATCCATTTATAGGAAGGCTTTTGTTTATCCCCAATAGAGAATAGCCTTCCCTCTCTTTGGAAATTTCTCATGCACTGATTTAACCAATCTGTAATTTAAATGGTTGATTCTACAACTGTGCATTGTACAGATGAGGAGGGTGGACTGTAACAAGCCATTTTATATGAGGTACTTGAGTATACATGGATTTGGTTATACCTGAGGACTCTTGGAACCAAACCCCCAAGGATACAAACAGACAACTGTAGTATAACAAAAGAGGCACATTAAAAACTGAATTGTAGTTGGGACTGAACAGAATGGAGATCCAAAGCTAGAGTTTGAATCTCATTAGCTAAAGCCCACATTGTAAATTTCTTCCCCAAAATGCATGCTCCTTTAGACAGTCAATGAAAAATAAGTTTGTGTCTGTATCGAGATATTTAAAAAATATGAGAAAAATATGCAGTGATTCTCCCTTGTCAATTAATATCCAATATTAGAATATTAACAACTTTAAAAATAGCATATCTAAATGAATATTGAGTAATGTCAATAGTATATGAGTTGAAAGAGCAGATGCAGACAACATTTGAATAAATCAAACAAGATTTACTCATCCAAGCAATGAAAAGGTATGCTATGATAGCCAAGATGTAGAGAAAGAATGAACACTTTTTAAGAGTAGCAGAAGATTTCCAGCCCTCAAACCTCAGTTGTGGGAACACAGTTCCAAATAGTAAGTTCTGAGTGAGTATTATATCAGACACTGTATGGAGTAACTATAATAGCTGTTACCTAAGTCTTGGATGCTCTTGCATGTATTAAATAGTATTGCCTGTATATATGTCATAGGATACATTGTGTGAGTCACATCAATCTACTCTCAGGATTATTAAACTATGAAGCACAGTATTGCTAATGTAGGGTAGATGGTATATTCAAGTATAAGCATTTTTTTTTTATTTTCTGCATCATGCTCAGTCCTCCATGATCATACAGATGGATTCAAATATGTTTCTAAAATGCTTTCATCGTCATTCATTCATTTATTCACTGATTCCAACGGTTCTGTTAGTCCTGGACAAATTGTTCCATTGTTTGTCTGGTGGATTTATTGACATACAGATAGTATAAATTTAGCTATTCTGCCCACGAGTGACATGAACTTAACTCTCAATTCTTCACTCCTGCTTGATGCATGAGGGTATTATATATCACTTATGTCTATAATTCTGCATCTCAAGTCACTGTTTTTATATATCACTATATATGCTATCTTTTTGGCTACTTTGTATTGGGTTGGCCAGAACCAATAGTTTGGGATCATCCTAAAGGCCTGAGAACCTAGCCCTTATTTAGGAATTTCTAGAACTACCTCTGTGTGAAATGAGTGTTGAGCAGAACTAGCTCAGCTTTGCCAGCAAAAAAAGTGATCCAACACATTTTCTGCAGCACCTTGGCAATAGCTTCAAGTGCTTTGCTTGTGTTGAAAGTTGGAGCAGCACCGCTTTGGGAATGAGGCTAACAAGAAATCTTAATTTTATTTTAGGGCTTGCTGTTCCCTGTGTGCAAACAACAGAAACAAATTAAAAAAAAAAAAACAAACCTAGTTTTGTGCTTTGTCCTAGCTCATAGGCAACTCTTTATCTATAGGTATTTCTGCACATGTAAGATGAAGTATTAACGTGTGACCCCAGAGAGCTTAAGAAAACGACTCATGAAATAGGCATGTCTACTTCCATTCCTAACATGAATCCGCTCTTGTGGTCTTTGAAAATCTACCTGAGGAGTATGAAGATTGCTGATGCTGACATCATTATAACTTTTCAGAACAGCTTTTTGCACATGCCAGTTGCTCTGCCATTGTGCCTGAATGTTAAATAGCCACCAATGATAAAATGTAATACCAGAAAATAAACTTTGTGAACATTTGACACCTTAGCTAGACATAAGCAATCTAAAGACATTATGACATTTGATAGTTACTCTAATGTTGACAGGTAGGAGCTATTACTGTCCATTCCAAAATGAGAGAGTGCAACTTTGGTGAGTTAAGGGATATTTAAGTTCGTATGCCAATAAGTGTTAGCATTGATATTGAACTTATATTGTCTGATTCTAAAATTCCTTACTCACATCCAAGAAGCACTGCACTAGAGCCACTAGCCAAAAATTAATAGTATTTTAGGGAAAGAGGTACAATATTGGAGTTGCTTAGGAAAAATACAATTTTCAAAGTTAAAATATCAAGTTAATGTTTGCTGAGAGAAAAATTTGCATAGGATTTCAGAACATAACTTTAAGAATGCCAAATGAAAAACATTCTTGCTTCTATTTCATTTAAAAAATATTATGTAATATTTTCAATAGACTTTCTCCATTTCTTATAAAGTTGCATTCTTTTTTATATCCTAGAGTTTAAAAGTCCCCTTTTAAAACTTATGTCAATGGTCAAAACATCCTTTGTGGCCTATAAATCTCTGGCTTTAGTGACTTTAGTCTTTTTCCATACCAGGGGTTTGAACAACCTGTATTTCACCATTTAATAAAAATGCCTCTGTATACCTGTCATCTCTATCTATCTATCATCTATGTAACTATCTATCCATCATTTCATCTTTCTATCACATATGAATTATAGCAGTTATTCATTAGAAAGACTATTTGGTCTTTGGGGTCTGGCAGCCATGGCTTCAATTCTGCCAGTTGTGTGAACTCTATCAGATGTATTAAATCTATTGCAACTTAAATTATCACAGACTTGAGGGTTTGAAAGAGTACATGTTTATTATTGTATAGTTTTCATGGGTCAGGAGTTAAGGCATAGACTACCTTGGTCCCCTGTTCAGGATCTCAAAGGGATTGCAGGATTGGGGGTTCATTCCAGGCTCAGGGTCTTCTAAACTCACATGGTTGTTGACAAAATTCTTTCTTACTGCTGTAGAACTCATGGCTGCCTGCTTCTTCAAGGCCAACAGGAGAATCTCTCATCTCAAGGAAGGCCTCTAATGGCTTGACTCTTAAATCTGTATTTTCTGATCTGTATATAGATATAATGACATATACCTTTTAGGGATTTTTTTGTGAATTTCAAATGAGACAATAATATAGCAGTGTTTGGTATACTATAAATATTTAAAATATTATTCATTTTAAAATGAATTCAACATTTTCCTTCATCATCAAAATAATCTGTGCATCTTCCATTCTAGATTATAGTTCATTTATAATTTACTTATACTTTTCAATTTCTAGGCAAATTTTACTGAATATTTGGTTTTAGAAATTTTATAAATAAAAAGGTTAAAAAATGTGGCCATATATATAGGTAAGTGTACAGATTCTATGTAGAAGAAGAAGTATTTTCTATGTCATTGTTTGTATTTTCTCAGTTTAGTGATGAAGATTCTGGTGAGGTAAGATACATGAAAATACTTTTTTAACCATTGCACATAATGCAAATAATAGCAAAAATTTTGATACAGGCTGATGTGGACTCAATCTAGGGTAAAGACAGGAAAAATACAGAAGAAATGAATAGGAAGGAATATTGTGAAGAAAAACCAGATTTGGAATAATTCAAGACCTGTGTCATTGCACATACAGTAGTTGACTATTAAATAATATTTATGAAGCAGGACATTGAAGAAGAACTTCAAGAGATTGCCACTTAAATATTTTCTATAATTTTTCTGTCAGAGGGGCACAGCAAGTTATCCAGAGGACTGAACACTTTTATTTAAAAAAGACCAATTTTGAATGTTCCTCTTTGTTATCTAAATCTAAGCACAATTCATTCAATTGTTCTAGGAATAGATCTTTTATGATTTGTGATGGTCTTTTGAATTATTTTTGTATTGATACAAAGAAACTTTCTTAGAAGGAAAGGAAATAGAACTTACCTCTTCACCTTTTGAGGCTCAGTGTTTTTATGATCTCTCTGATAAGCAGAGATGATCTTAATTTAGCTGGCTGTAAATATGTCCAAGTCTCCAGTAAAAGGAAATGAGCTGGTGCTCTCAATTTAGTATCAAGGTCTGACCAGCATCACAGGAGGGCTGGTTTTGACCCAGCCTGTGATTGACACCAGAGTCTTCCTCTTGGTGAGTTCTGTCATCCCCAGTGCAAGGCTATATTTAGGAGCAATGGCTGGGCGTGAATATATAAACCAGAGAGCTCTCACTTTGGATGCCAATCAAGCAAAACTCCTAGCCAAATAAGGGAGTGGCATCACATTCCTCACTAACTATTTTATTCTGTGAGGAAATGGGCTGAGCAAGGGCTTTATTGAGGAATAGGTACACATCAAAAAGAGTAGCACTAGTTTTAAATGTGACCTCTACGCCAGTGAAAAATGCAAGGACAGATTAAAATTAATGTTCATGTTTAGATTATTCAGGTTCTCTAAGCAAATCTTTTCCTAGTGTTTGGAAACAGAGTTAGATTGGGGTTGATTAAAATCCCAGCATTATTTAATTTTAGGCCCCGCAAATGAGAAACTGGATGTTCTGCTAATTTGGGCAGGTTGTGGCTCAAGTGATTAATTTGAATTAAAAAGCTGATGGAGAACGAAAAACCAGATGTGCCTATAAAAGTACTTCAAAGTCTTATTTAAATCAATGCCACCATTTAGCCATTTAACAATCATTTTTTTGTAACTCATAAATGCCTGCAACTTACTATTATGCCTCAGAAGGTCAAAAAACTTTGCAACACAACCAGACCATAAGAGAAAGTAGCAGACCTGTATTTATTTTAGAGTCACCTTGGAACTAATAATGAACAGAAAGTAGAACTTTATTCTCAGTGTATTTTCAAGGTAAATCAAGCAGTCACCCATGATTATTTTTCACATCCAATCTTTTAGGGAGTATCAACTTGCTTTGTTCCAGTTTGTGCTTTTTCAAAGCAAAAGTTCTGCATTAAAAATACAAGACTGAGAGAAATGGGCATTGAAAAGGAAAAAAGGAGAAATGTCAGGTCAAGAACCTGGAGACAAGAAAGAGTATCATGGCAATTGTTTGAATCACAGTGTACCTTCAAAAACTGAGTGATGCTTTTAGAATTGCTTCTGGTTTGTTAATTATCTGGGCAGTTTCTAAACTGATGATAAATTTCCATCCTCTATAAAACTGACTCACTGGAAAAGAACTTGATACTGGAAAAGATTGAAGGCAAAAGGAGAAGCGGGCAGCAGAGAATGAGGTGGATAGATAGCATCACTGACTCAATGGACATCAATTTGAGCAAACTATGGGAGATAGTGGAGGACAGAGGTGCCTGGCATTCTGCAGTTCATGGGGTCACAAAGAGTCAGACATGACTTAGTGACTCAAAAACAACAAAAAGTACAATTTAAAAATAATCAGTGTAAATAAGATATTTTATTCTCATGTGAAGAAAGTTGATCACCAAAGAATTGATGCTTTTGAACTGTGGTGCTGGAGAAGACTCTTGAGAGTCCCTTGGACTGCAAGGAGATCCAACCAGTCCATTCTAAAGGAGATCAATCCTGGGTGTTCATTGGAAGGACTGATGCTAAAGCTGAAACTCCAATACTTTGGCCACCTCATGCGAAGAGTTGACTCACTGGAAAAGACTCTGATGCTGGGAGGATTGGGGGCAGGAGGAAAGGGGACGACAGAGAATGAGATGGCTGGATGGTATCACCAATTCGATGGACATGAGTTTGAGTGAAGTCCGGGAGTTGGTGATGGACAGGGAGGCCTGGTGTGCTGTGATTCGTGGGGTTGCAAAGAGTCGTACACGACTGAGCAACTGAACTGAACTGAACCACAAATTTGTTTTAAACATTAATTTTAAAAGTTCTATGTGGAAATGTTCATCACTTAACTTTTCCTGACCCCAGTTTCCTCACGTGTAATATTGAGACAATATGTCAATGTATGGCAAAACCCACTACAGTATTGTAAAGTAATTAGCCTCCAGTTAAAATAAATTAATTAATTAAATAAATAAAAAGAAAAAATATGTTTTCTAGTAACCTATCAAACAAACATATATTTCTAAAAAATATTAGAAACATTGTAATCTAATACTTAAAGATTGGAAAATAAGGCCAGGTACAATGGTAGAAATCAGGTTATTTAGCAGATAATAAACTTATTGGGAGAGAATCAGCCATTTTCTTTGCCTTACATTTTCTATTGCAGGAAAACCGTAAAGCCTAATCGATTTTTACTCAATTTGATAAAAAGCTACTGAGAATTAACATAAAGTTAAGTTCTACTTGGGATTTAACTCTCCCATTTTTAATAAATATTTTGTTTTCATTACTACAAGAGAAGTAAATCATTAGTCACTGTCTTCTTGTCTTTGAATAAAATGACCACCAATAAATATTTTTAAGGAAATACATCTTTTAAGATCTACTGAAATACAGTGAATCTCATTATCAGTTTGTTCTGTATTTGCAAATTGGCTTGCTTTTTGACATTCATTTGTAACCCTAAAATTAATACTCATGACTCCTTTGAGGTCATTTGCAGACATGGGCAGATGTGCAGAGCAGCAGAAAGGTTGAGTTGCCTGATGTACAAGCTCCCAGCTGAGGCAAATCAAGCCACAAGGCAACATTGACTTCTTGTTTCAGCCCTCATATTTTAAAGACATGTCCTTTATGTGTTGGTCTTTTTAGTGTGACTTTTAATGTTTGGGGCATTTTGTGCTTTTCTGTTGATAATTCATTGTTTAAGATGGCCCCTGAGCATAGTACGGGGGTGCAAACTAGTAATGCTAAGTGTGAGAAAGCTGTGATGTCTTTTCAGAGAAAATTCATGTGTTAGGTAGACTTCATTCAGACATGTTTTTTAGTGTTTCTGACGGTGAGTTCAATGTTAGTGAATCAACTATATATGTTAGGTCAGGTGCTGTAAACAGAAATACACATGAAACCAGGTTGTGTGTTGTTTGATTGAAAAAATATTGTAACTAGTAGCTTGCAAAATCCAACTGAGTATTTCTCCTAGGAGCAATGGTTCAAATAAGCTAATTCAGTGTTTATGGCAATTTTATAGAATCTAACTATTATGAATAATGAAAATCCACTGTAGCAGAAAAAATGAAAGTTTAATGTCTAAATTTACTGCGGTGATGAATGAATGCTTATGTTTTTGTGAAGGGACATTGGGAGGGATAATTTTTCTTTGTTATAACATCTCCAATAGCCTCTCTTAGGAACTCACAGTAACAAAACTTAGACTCACAAAGTTGTATGATTTCATTTTGCACACAAATTAGAGTGGATATAGTCTGATAAATCCTTGTGCTAATTTACATGTATTCAGACAAATCTGGTTCTCATGGCATATAGCAGTTTCTGTATTCCTAGCCATAACTCATAGTGGTGGCAGTGATGTAACAGCTAAATCTAAAATGCCTGAAAAGTATTTATTCATTCACTTCTTAAACAGTTATTCTGCACTTACTATATGACACCTATTTTTCTACTTATAGTCAAAGCTGTGTTTTATCCAGTAGTCAAGTACGGATGTTAGAGTTGGACCATAAATAAGGCTGAGTGCCAAGAATTGATGCTTTGATGTTGGAGGAGACTCTTGAGAGTCACTTGAACTACAAGGAGACCAAACCAGTCAATCCTAAAGGAAATCAGCCCTGAATATTCATTGGAAGGACTGATACTGAAGCTGAGGTTCCAATACTCAGGCCAACTGATGCAAAGAGCCAACTCAAGGGAAAAGTTCCTGATGCTGGGAAAGATAGATGGCAGGAGGAGAAGGGGATGACAGAGGATGAGATGGTTGGATGGCATCACCGACTCTATGGACATGAGTATAAGCAAACTCCAGGAGATGGTGAAGGACAGGGAAGCCTGGTGGTCTGCACTCCATGGGGTTGCAAAGGGTCAGACGTGACTGAACAACAACAAAATTGCTCTACTTACACATATAAACATCTCACAGTCTGTGGAAAAGGAAATAGGAAATTAAATTGGAGTTCCTGAACTTGAGAGTCATTTGGCAGTATGATAAAGAAAGCAATGAGGTGTCCATAGGTGCGTGGATTTATCTCTGGGCTTTCTATTTTGTTCCATTGATCTATATTTCTGTCTTTATGCCAGTACCATACTTTCTTGATGATTGTGGCTTTGTAGTAGAGCCTGAAGTCCGGCAGGTTAATTCCCCCAGTTCCATTTTTCTTCCCAAGATTGCTTTGGCTATTCGAGGTTTTTTGTATTTCCATATAAATTGTGAGATTATTTGTTCTAGTTCTGTGAAAAATATCGTTGGTAGCTTGATAGGGATTGCATTGAATGTATAAATTACTTTGGGTAGTATACTCAGTTTTACAATATTTATTCTTCCAATCCATGAACATGGTATATTTCTCCATCTATTAGTGTCCTCTTTGATTGCTTTCAGTAGTGTTTTATAGTTTTCTATGTACAAGTCTTTTGTTTCCTTAGGTAGATATATTCCTAAGTATTTAATTCTTTTCGTTGCAACAGTGAATGGAATAGTTTCCTTAATTTCTCTTTCTATTTTCTCATTATTAGTGTATAGGAATGCAAGGGATTTCTGTGTGTTGATTTTATATCCTGCAATGTTACTGTAATCATTGATTAGCTCTAGTAGTTAAAGGAGGCAAGAATATAAAATGGAGAAAAGACAGTCTCTTTAACAAGTGGTGCTGGGAAAACTGGTCAGCCACCTGTAAAAGAATGAAACTAGAACACTTACTAACACCATACACAAAAATAAAATTGAAATGGATTAGAGAGCTAAATGTAAGACCAGAAACTATAAAACTCCTAGAGGAGAACGTAGGCAAAACACTCTCCGACATAAATCACAGCAGGATCCTCCATGACCCACCTCCCAGATTATTGGAAATAAAAGCAAAAATAAACAAATGGGACCTAATTAAAATCAAAAGCTTCTGCACAGCAAAGGAAACTATAAGTAAGGTGAAAAGACAGCCTTCAGAATGGGAGAAAATAATAGCAAATGAAGCAACGGATAAAGGATTAATCTCCAAAATATACAAGCAGCTCCTGCAGCTCAATTCCAGAAAAATAAATGACCCAATCAAAAAATGGGCCAAAGAACTAAACAGACATTTCTCCAAAGAAGACATAAAGATGGCTAACAAACACATGAAAAAATGCTCAACATCCCTCATAATCAGAGAGATGCAAATCAAAACCACAATGAGATACCATTTCACACCAGTCAGAATGGCTGCTATCCAAAAGTCTACATGCAATAAATGCTGGAGAGGATGTGGAGAGAAAGGAACCCTCTTACACTGTTGGTGGGAATGCAAACTAGTACAGCCACTATGGAGAACAATGTGGAGATTCCTCAAAAAACTGGAAATAGAACTGCCATATGATCCAGCAATCCCACTCCTGGGCATACACACCAAGGAAACCAGAATTGAAAGAGACACATGTACTCCAATGTTCATTGCAGCACTGTTTATAATAGCCAGGACATGGAATCAACCTAGATGTCCATCTGCAGATGAATGGATAAGAAAGCTTTGGTACATATACACAATGGAGTATTATTCAGCCATTAAAAAGAATACATTTGAATCAGTTCTAATGAGGTGGATGAAGCTGGAGCCTATTATACAGAGTGAAGTAAGCCAGAAAGAAAAACACCAATACAGTACACTAACGCATATATATGGACTTTAGAAAGATGCAAATGATAACCCTGTATACGAGACAGCAAAAGAGACACAGATGTATAGAACAGTCTTTGGGACTCTATGGGAGAGGGTGAGGGTGGGATGATTTGGGAGAATGGCATTGAAACACGTATGTTGTCATATGTGAAACGAATCACTAGTTCAGGGTCAATGCATGTTATAGGATGCTCGGGGCTGGCATGCGGGGATGACCCAGAGGGAGGATAAAGGGAGGAGGAAGGTGGGAGGGGTGTTCAGGAGGGGGAACTTATGTAAACCCGGGGCGAATTCATGTCAATGTATGGCAAAACCAACCAATATAATATTGTAAAATAATTTGCCTCCAATAAAAAATAAATTAATTACCAAAAAAAAAAAAAAAGCAATGAGGGCTGTTTTTTGTTTTTTTTTTCCTTAATTGAGATATAATTGACCTTTAACTGGGGGTTTCCCAGGTGGCCTATTGGTAAAGATTCTGCTTGCCAATGCAGGAGACATAAGAGACATGGCTTCAATCCCTGGGTTGGAAAGATCCCCTGAAGGTGGACATGGTGACCTACTTCAGTATTCTTGCCTGGAGAATCCCACAGACAGAGGAGCCTGGGGGGCTACAGTCTTGGGGTCAAAAAGAATCAGACGCAATTGAAATGACTTAGCACCCATGCAGGGCTTCCCTGGTAGGACAGTTGGTAAAGAATCTGCCTGCAATACAGGAGATGCTTGCTTGATTCCTGGGTTAGGAAGATCTGCTGGAGGAGGGATAGGCTACCCACTACAGTATTCTTGGCTTCCCTGGTGGCTCAGTTGGTAAAAAATCTGCCTACAATGTGAGAGATCTGCATTGGGTTGGGCAGATCCGCTGGAGGAGGGAAAGACTTCCCACTCCAGTATTCTTCCTGGATAATCCCCATGGGCAGAGGAGCCTGGCGGACTGCAGTTCATAGTGTTGTGAAGAGTTGGACACGACTAAGTGATTAAGCATAGCACAGCACACATGCAATAGACCTTATAACATTATATTATTTTGAGGTACATAACAAAATGATTCAATATTGTACAGAGAGAGAAGCTTCTGAATAATTAGGAAGTCTCTTTCAATAATGTTTAATCTAGACAGCGTATGCCCTAAAATCAGCAAAACTTCAGTAGGCATTGGGTACAAGATATTTTTAGAGTGATGTTCATAGTCTCTTTCAAGTAGAAGACTAGAAGGAGAGTCACACCTCCAGAATTTACAGTATTTCATAAGTTTGTGAATTTTCACATTGGAATAGAAATAGCTAAAGCAATAAAAGTATCATTTGAGAAAGCTTCTGTAGTAAAGAGTAAATCTTGCTTTAAGATTGAATTTAGAGCATTTGAAGACATGTAGAATCATACTTTTCTTCTGTCAATAGATCAACTCCAGTAAAAAGTAGTTACCATCTGACATGGGCAAACTTGGACAGGTACAGTGCAAAGAAGCACATTAGATATTTCAATTTGGGAAAGGTATTAGTAAAACTGACAAGAAGAAGGGATATAGTTTGTAGCAAGCTTCTTACTCATAACTTACTGTTACCAATGATACAGTAATGAAATACTGGTATTTAAAACCATATCCACTTCTTATTTATGAATAAATATTTTGACAGTCTGTTGGTAATTTTGCTTAGGTTAACCATATACAAATCTGTTTTGAATTCAGCAGGTAGAATATTTGAATCTCCTTTAATAATAACTTTTTCCTTTATAAACTTTTACTCGGTTTCAATCTTGCATCATGTCTTGTTAGCATGGCCTCTTCCAGTCACTCTATCAATGTCACCCATACCATTTCCACACTTAACACTTGATATGTCGGTCCTGGCCAGATCTTTGACTTTTCTGAATTGTAAACATGTGTATCCAAAAGTTGGCCTGACATTTCCACTTGGATATTTCAAAGGTTTCTCAAAAACAAATGTGTCCAAAAAAGTTTTCTTCTAAATATGATCCTTTTCCTGTGTTCACTATCTCAGTGAAAGGCGCACACTTCTCTCTAATTGCAGAAGGAAGAAATTCTGCTTTACCTCCCATCACATCTAAACAAACATCTGTTGATTTTAAGCCATGTGTTCTTCTCTCTCCTTCGTTAATACGATAGTTCATGCTACCTTGCTATGTCAGAGCCTTTGTACTTTCTCTTGCTTTTATTTATTATTTTTTAAAATTTATTTATTTGGTTGTGTCAGGTCTGGGTCTTATTTGAGGTGCATCAGCTTAGGTGCTCCCTTGTGTATGGAATCTTAGTTCCCTAACTAGGGACTGACCCCACATCCCCAGTATTGGAAGGTGGATTCTTACCACTGGACAGCGAGGAAAGTGCCTCTGTTGCCTTCAGGTGCTCTTAATCCACTACCATTTCTCTCTTTATCTACTTATCTTACACTCATCTATCAGATTACAGCTGAAATATCAATTCCTGATAGACTAAGTTCCCAGGCAATACCTTCTTTTGACGGATCTTCTATACTAAACTCATCATTTTCTGTTTTTCTTCATTGAATTTAGCATTGTTTGTAGTTATCAGATTGGTCATTGATATTATTTTCTGTTTTTCTCACTATTTTGAGGAAATACTAGAGTTAACTGATTAAAGAAATTTTGGTATATTTTAAAAAGAACGACGAACAACATTATTTTGGGGGCAAGCATTACCAGCAATCTGGAAACAGCATGGGGTCACTTGTCCACCTAGCATAGTTTTTTATAAGACAGGATGTTGACTAGACCCTCTTGAATGCCTGTTTCTGACATAATGTGTTCTATTCTAAAGATGTGGACCTAACCTAGACAGTTCCACTTCTCTGTCATTTCATTTAAACCCAAAATATAAATATAAATTACCTATTGTGTTCTTATTAATTGTTTGTTACCCTGACCAAAAACTGAACAAAACAATACAAGAACAAGCCTGCAGGCAATAGGGCTAGCAGAACATATATTTACATACATACATGCATACGTATATATGCATTTATATAGCATTTGGTCCTCGGAAACTATATCTTTTATTAGCAGACATTTTCAGCCATCTCTTCCCCAAAGAAACAAAGAACAATGAGATATATTACACCTGAAAAATAGAAATGAACATATCCTTTAAAAAAGAAACAAGCCACAACAATTAGGGAAAACATATCACAAATAACTTCCCTGAATTCAGTTTCAAGAACCTATCTAGAGAATATTATATTTCCCCTTTCTGTTAATTCTGAATTGTTATTTTTGATACTCAGTGCTGCTGGCTCATAGCTTCAAATGAAGTGCACATCATAATTACCTGAGAAGCACTTGTAGAATCCAGATACCAAATATCCATTTTCTGAACTGGAATTTCCACTTGTGAGATCACACATGTACAATGAATACAACAGCAAAATCTTTAACTACCATTTGGATGCAAAGTTATGAAGGGCAATCATTTTGCCAGATATTGCACATATTGGAAAATTTTAGATATTAAATGTTTCAAACCTAAGAACTTTTTTGTAATTTCAAATATACTTAGTAAATCATTTTTAGGCTGAATAACTTTCTTAATTTTCTTCCTAGAATATATAAATTGATGTAGTCATTAACAAATAGGATTTATTTTAGATCTTTTGTTATATTAGGTCTATAATAAGTAATGTATGTGGGATGAAAGAGTAGCCATCCACATTAAGATTAAAAGAAAATGTATACAATGTTATAGTATGTAGGCAAAGAGAAACATCTGAATTTAAAGATGATTCTTCATTGTTATGAGATAACGCTAGCTTAACATATCTTATTCTATTTGGAAATACATTAAAATGTCTTTAAATGTGGACAATTCCTTAGTATTTTAATATTCTGTTAGGCAAATTCTAGTAGAGGTACTGTTTATGAAACACAAAGAAAATTCAGAGGTATTTAGTTCAAACTGTCAACATTCTATGCTAGCAAGTGTATGAATTACTAGACAGAATATCCAGAGCATACATCACTAAAATCAAGAATGAATGCACAACAAATGGGTGCTTGTATAAATCAGAGTGTTGTTGGCTGCATAAAACTAAAGCTGATTAAATATGCTTTAAATATAAAAGAAAATGTATTAGTT
This sequence comes from Moschus berezovskii, assembly GCF_049115385.1. Classification (NCBI taxonomy): domain Eukaryota; kingdom Metazoa; phylum Chordata; class Mammalia; order Artiodactyla; family Moschidae; genus Moschus; species Moschus berezovskii. Next base: position 53,489,982 of record NC_142461.1, read on the forward strand.
AACAAAATCATAAATAACAGGTTTTTCCCCAACTTTCTGCTCTGATATGCTCAGCATGTTTGCTTTGGTTACCTAGAATAAAAAGATGCATTTAGTAGCTTCAAGGATTACCGAGTCATACAATAATTAGCAAAATAAGTTAAAAAGGAAGCAGCCTAAAAATCTTCTCTGTGTGTGTCATTGACCACAGCTATCCTTATACCTGAACTTGAGGGAAGAATTCCGACTATGTTTAGGTTTTGTGTGTGTGTGTGTGTGTGTGTGTGTGTGTGTATGTGAGAGCTCACTTTCTCAGTCATGCCCAACTCTTTGCAACCTCATGGACTGTAGCCTGCCATGCTCCTCTGTCCGTGGAATTTTCCAGGCAAGAATACTGGAGTGGGTTGCCATTTCCTTCTCCAGGGGATCTTTCCCAATCCAGGGATGGAGCCCACAGCTCCTGCATCTCCTTCATTGGCAGGCAGATCCTTTACCACTGAGCCACCAGGGAAGCCCCATGTTTAGCTTAGACCATTCGCATTTTATTCTCTAGGGATATATTATTCATCCCTGAGGTACATGGCAATACAGAGGAGAATGAACAGTCAAGGGGTCTATGAGCAAAGATGAGAAATGGATGACTATTAGGTAGATGAGAGAGGATTATCTGAAATCTGATGGAGAATGGATCATCTTAGGTAACAAGACATTTGGGCAAAACTTTTCATTCAAGAAAGTAGACAGTGTTCAAGTGAAGAGACACTGATAGTTTTGATTTGAATAAAGCTCTGAAGCCATTGGGTTTCCCTGATAGCTCAGTTTGTAAAGAATCTGCCTGCAATGAGGGAGACCTGGGTTTGATCCCTGGGTTGGGAAGATCTCCTGCAGAAGGGAAAGGCTACCTACTCCAGTATTCCAGCCTGGAGAATTCCATGGATAGTCCACGGGGACACAAATAGTCGGACACGACTGAGTGACTTTCACTTCATTTTACTTCACTTCTGATGCCGTGGGGATTTTTCATACAGTCCAACAAAAAGTCTTTTTCTCATGCTGAGAACAGCCTCAAACACAGGCCAGACTCAGAAACTGAATGTAAAGAGTAAGGTGATGAGGTGTAGTGACTTTTTCTGGTCCTGCTTAAATCCTTATTAGGACTATAATATTGCACACACTGTGGATGATGAATAATTATCTCAACTAATTGAGTTCCACATATATTTGTCCTTACCACAAAGAGTAAGAGCATATATATTTTTTCTTATAACAATAGCAAATAAACTCATTATAGATATCACAAATAAAATTCATTATATTGCTTTCTTATATGAAAGAGAAAAATGTATTTAATTATTTAGTCTTTCCTGTGGACATTACATTTAAAAATTAACAGCTCAAATTTTATATATTGAGAAAAGCAATTTAAACAAAAATTAGCCTTGAAAAGGAAGTTAGGGAACTCAACAGGGGATGAAGCATGACTTAAGGACCTCAGTTTATTATTGAATATATTAAAAACCTTGCCTTTGGAAGAGCTTTCTCCCATAATGTTAAACTTTAACATTTATGCACTCTATTAGTTGTATATCAAAATTGCAAAATAACTGATATCCAGAAAGCTCAGTAACACTGTTGAGTTTACAGAGGAACTCAAAAATTTTCACACATACACAAATACAAAAAATGTAAAACACAGGACAATGTGGAGTTAAAGTCTAATAAGCTCAGGTTTGTTTAATGAAATGTTAACAATTCTTCTCATACTGAAAAGGTATATTGAGAGGAAGCTATGATCCTTTTACAATGGAAGTTGGGATTATGGCAAAGCACAGGAGGATAAGAAAGGTGAGCCAGTTTAAATGACCTTTATTCAAGCTCCACTGAAACAAATGAATAAGAGGATTTATCTAACAGACTATAAAACAGAATTGGAAAAAAGATCCAAATATACACATGAATATGCTTACATCACAGGAAGTTTATAAATGTGTAATTATATAGAAAAGTATTTACTCTGGATTTTGACACATGTATGTTTCTGATATGCACAAATTAAAACACTAACAATACATATATCTTGTTCAAACAATTGTTATACAATTTAGAACATTCCCAATTGCTCAAATATAGTCATATGTTTTTGTTTCAGAAATTTTTTTTTTTTTTTTTTAATTCTAAACCATTAGATCAAGTTTCAAAGAACTGGGCTTCCCCTGTGGCTCAGGCAGTAAAGAATCTGTCTGCAATGCAGGAGGCCTGACTTTGATCCCTGGGTTGGGAAGATCCCTGGAGAAGGAAATGGCCACCCACTCCAGTATTCTTTCCTGGATAATTCAGTGGACGGAGCTCTGAGCCTGGTGGGCTACAGTCCATGGGGTCGCAAAGAGTCGTACACAACTCTTACTGTTAAGTTATTCTATGTGATCTTCTCTGGTATCTCAAAAAGATTATACAGTCTCAAGTGTTCAGATGTAGTAATACTAGCAAGAGAACAATCACTTTTTTTCTGTTAGCATTTATGATATAATTCAGAGCTTCCTTCCTTGTAATAATTCTGTTACTATACTAGTGTGTACAACCTGAGGATTGTTTTCCTCAAAATAATTTTCTTTAATGACCATAAAATGAAATAAATCTAATGGAAAAATTCTGGGCAGAAATTAACAAAGAACTCTGAGGGTTAATTGGGGATAGTGTGTATAAACATGTTGTTAGTCTTTAGGTTGTGTCTGACTCTTTTGCAACCCTATGCACTATAGCCTGCCAGGCTCCTCTGTCCATGCAATTTCCCAGGCAAGAATACTGGAGTGGGTTATCATGCCCTTCTCTAGGGGATCTTCCCAGCTCAGGAATTGAATTTGCATGTCTTGCTTGGTAGGTAGATTCTTTACCACTGAGCTACCAGGGAAGTCCATGATCCAACATGGTAAATAAGTAATGAGCACCATTATTGAGGAAGAATCAAGTATAGGAGAATATCTCTTTCCAAAGAAGTAAAAATATTGCAGAGTGGTTCACATTTTGGGCTGGATTTTTAAGTATGAGTAACAGTCTGCAGATGCTGATTGCAGCCATGAAATTAAAAGACGCTTGCTCCTTGAAAGGAAAGTTATGACCAACCTTGATAGTATTTTAAAAAGCAGAGACATTACTTTGCCAACCAAGGTCCGTCTAGTCAAGGCAATGGTTTTTCCCGTGGTCATGTATGGATGTGAGAGTTGGACTGTGAAGAAAGCTGATCGCCGAAGAATAGGTGCATTTGAACTGTGGTGTTGGAGAAGACTCTTGAGAGTCCCTTATACTGCAAGGAGATCCAACCAGTCCATTCTAGAGGAGATCAATCCTGGATGTTCATTGGAGGGAATGATGCTAAAGCTGAAGCTGCAATACTTTGGCCACCTCATGCGACGAGTTGACTCACTGGAAAAGACTCTGATGCTGGGAAAGGTTGGGGGCTGGAGGAGAAGGGGACGACAGAGAATGAGATGGCTGGATGGCATCACCGACTCTGTGGACATGAGTTTGAGTGTACTCCGGGAGTTGGTGATGGACAGGGAGGCCTGGCGTGCTGTGATTCATGGGGTCGCGGAGAGTCGGACACGACTGAGCGACTGAACTGAATTGAACTGAACAGTCTGTTCAGTAGAAAAAATGGGAGAAGTTATTTTAAACAAAGGGAACAATGAGGAAAAGCACCGAATCACAAATATTTAGGCATTTGTACAGGGGCTTCCCCTGTGGCTCAGCTGGTAAAGAATCTGCCTGCAATGCGGGAGACCTAGGTTTGATCCCTGGAGTGTGAAGATCCCCTAGAGAACAGAAAGGCTATCCACTCCAGAACTCTGGCCTGGAGAATTCCATGGACCGTGTAGTCCATGGGGTCACAAAGAGTTGGACATGACTAAGTCACTTTCGCTTCATTTCACTTCATGCATTTGTGAAACAATGAGAAAGATAATGTAACTGGATCATGAAGAATGGAGAATAGAATAGAGAAAGGGTCAGAGAAACTAGTTTCTGTTAGCATAATTTTGTTTCATAGTGTCTAGATACCCTGATGAACAAGTGAAGCTGACTTTCCAGACTGACAAGTTAGACTATACCAATGGGCCCACACATTGTGAGACAGCCTGAATCAGATTGCTTTTCACCTGTTTATATTAAAACATATGCCATATAATGATAATCCTTTTGAATAAAACTATCATTTCATTTCCAAGATAGCCCAGAATTATAACCATATGGTATTCTCCTTTTTTCCAGAAGAGTCCACTAGAAGAGTACATGTGAATTTCTGGCTAGGTATATACTTTTAGGTGCCTGGTTAATCTTTCCTTAATGTTTTTTTTTCATGTCATTGTTGTGAATGTGAAGTCTGTATGATTTTATATATTTTGGGGCATTCTTGCTAATGTTATCACTGGGAGAAAGGTTTAATTAACTGTTCATTATTTCATGACATGTGAGATGGAGTGAAAACATAGGGGGAAATTATGGGTCACATTTGCAGTTATCTCCAAAGCAATACTCTAAAGAGTATGTTCCTGTGGAAAAAAATGCAAGGTGTTTGCAGCTATCTTGTTTTTCTATAAATAGTACTGCAATTTGCTGGAAAGATCATATAAACCAAACAAAAACTGGATTAGTTCACTGTCAAGGAATTTTAACTAAAATGACATATAAATATATGGGAATAAAATGTGAATTCATTCAAGAAGAAAGAAGTAAAACAGACAAAATAATCCTACAAAGGGTAACTTTAATAATAACAACATTGCAAAGTCAGTGAAACGAAATAGAATCAGGTATAAAAGATTTAGGAATTTAAGTGATTTGTTTCCACTAAGAATGCTCTGCAAATGAGAAAAGGGAAAGGAATTTTCATAAACAGGCATATGTGAAAATAACCTGGGTTATCTAATATGTTTACCTTTTCTAAAGAAAAGAATCTTTAGAAAAATTAATCCTACCAAAGAAGAAAACAATTGAACAATTTGACACATATCTTACACAAACAATAAATCTAGAAGTATTTCTGAGTTTATTCCTATTGTTGAAGAGTTCTCAGAGAGGAGACTTTTAATTAGGGTTTGCATAAATTTTACAAATTGCATTGATTTCTTTTGCACTAAATCTTTCTTTCTTTAGTAGTTATTTGCTATTGGAAATCTAGGGATTTGTTCTTTTGTCGGGAATATAAAACAACATTTTTGGTTTTCTCATTTGGAATTCTTTTTAGTTTAACATATATCAAATGAATGGCAGGAATGTTGATTTACAATAAGAGAATGATTTATAGATGTTTGGTCCATTGCATGAATATAAATATGTTTACCCAAGAAAACATCAAAGGGGCAATTTGCAATTTGAATCTTTGTCTAATAGAGGGTAAATTATTAGTAAGACAGTTGATGATCCAAAACATCTTATCAAGCATATACTAAGCACTTAACATTGTTCAGATAGTCATGAGGAATATAGATGAGGTACAGTGAGTTTAAATTTAATTTGAGAACAAAGACTAACATGTTATTGCAGGGAAAAAATCTCAAATGGCACTCTGTAGAACACAACACCTTCGGAATTTAGGAGAGTCTCTTGGAACAAATAAAACATAATCTGAGCCTTAAAAGATGGTTTGGATTACATGAAAGGAAATAAAAAGCAAATTTGCAGAAAGGACCCTAACCTAAAGCAAGGCAAATGATGTAATTCATGCTTCAAAAAAAGAAAAGAAAACTGGTAAAAAGGAGGATATGCTAAAAGCAGACCAAAGGGATGTACTTAATAAATTTGCACAAAAGAAGCATACTTACCAAATTTGTGGAAAAGAGATTGATTTTAAAAAGGCATCACATAGAAGAAAGTTTGCCATATTGTGTTTTGCTTTCAGCCATCATCTGATATGATTAAGTGATTGTTCTTAAAGCATGTGCCTAAGCAGAGGCAGATGAACTATCCAGTTAAGGATTTTTTTTTTTTTTCCTTTTAAATCCAGTTAAGTGACAGTTTGGAGCTAGATGAAGAGTAAGATGAGAAATAATATAAAAGGAGAAAATAGGGAATTGTATGAAAAGACTTAGTGAGTAAGATGACTGAGCTTGTTTGTTCTCAGGCCCAGGAATGAGATGGCCACACAGAGGATGTTTCCTGGAAGCCACAAGTTAATAAATGTGATCCTGGACGCTGATAGCTTGAGGATTTCAGAGTAATCGTTTTCTCTCCATTCTCACTTGATTGACATTGTGATTTAGTTAAATAAGAATAGAATAGACAGAGTCTATTTGAAGGATGAATTTAGAGATGCCGTACTTTAGATTTTTTAGAGTCACTTATAAAATTGTACTTGTACAAATCAGATACGGAAGGATGAAATTAAACTCCCCTTCAAAGCAGCACTAATACCTCCTGTGTCCTTAGCAGAGGTAACGTCTAATCAGTCGGTGGGTATCCTTATAGAACTATGCATATTTTTGCATATATTTATCATTTGTATATATTTCTATATAGTTCTGAAAGGAAATATATACATACATTATCTAAATGTATTCATGTGTTTCTCAGCCTTGTTTCTTTCTCTTTACTACCCTTGAGATCTTTCTGTGACAGCATATTTAATTACACTTTATGCTTTCAAAAACTTTATTGCAGCCTTTGCTGAACTGAATTATTATTCTTAACTCTCCTCTAGTATTATTTTAGGCCCACAAAACTTGCTCTTGCCTCCTGGTGAATGAGATGTACTTTCTTGTCTCATGACCATGTGATTTGCTGTGGCCATTGGGATTTTCATGCATAAGAGCAGAGTCTTGACAAGTTATTTGCGGTAGGGCTTACTCCAGTAAATTATTGCCAAAGTGATGACAAGAGCAAAGTCTAGGGAGCCAACATCACTCTGCCTCATGCCAGTGTGACACAGATCCAAAGATGAAGTGAATCTTCAGTTCAGTCGCTCAGTTGTGACCGACTCTTTGCGACCCCATGAATCACAGCATGCCAAACCTCCCTGTCCATCACCAACTCCCGGAGTTCACTCAAACTCATGTCCATTCCTTCCAATGAACACCCAGGATCGACCTCCTTTAGAATGGACTGGTTGGATCTCCTTGCAGTCCAAGGGACTCTCAAGAGTTTTCTCCAGCACCACAGTTCAAAAGCAACAATTCTTCGGTGCTCATCTTTCTTCACAGTCCAACACTCACATCCATACATGACCACTGGAAAAGCCATACCCTTGACTAGACAGGTCTTTGTTGGCAAAGTAATGTCTCTGCTTTTTAATATACTATCTAGGTTGGTCATAACTTTCCTTCCAAGGAGTAAGTGTCTTTTAATTTCATGGCTGCAATCAGCATCCGCAGTGATTTTGGAGCCCAAAACAATAAAGTCTGACACTGTTTCCCCATCTATTTGCCATGAAGTGATGGGACCAGATACCATGATCTTTGTTTTCTGAATGTTGAGCTTCAAGCCAACCTTTTCACTCTCCTCTTTCACTTTCATCAAGAGACTTTTTAGTTCCTCTTCACTTTCTGCCATAAGGGTGGTGTCATCTGCATATCTGAGGTTATTGATATTTCTCCCGGTAATCTTGATTCCAGCTTGTGCTTCTTCCAGCCCAGCATTCCTCATGATGTACTCTGCATATAAGTTAAATAAGCAGGGTGACAATATACAACCTTGACGTACTCCTTTTCCTATTTGGAACCAGTCTGTTGTTCCATGTCCAGTTCTAATTGTTGCTTCCTGACCTGCATACAGGTTTTTCAGGAGGCAGGTCAGGTGGTCTGGTATTCCCATCTCTTTCAGAATGTTCCACAGTTTATTGTGATCCACACAGTCAAAGGCTTTGGCATAGTCAATGAAGCAGAAATAGATGTTTTTCTGGAACTCCCTTGCTTTCTCCATGATCCAGTGGATATTGGCAATTTGATCTCTGGTGCCTCTGCCTTTTCTAAAACCAGCTTGAACATTTGGAAATTCACGGTTCACATATTGCTGAAGCCTGGCTTGGAGAATTTTGAGCATGACTTAACTAGCGTGTGAGATGAGTGCAATTGTGCAGTAGTTTGAGCATTCTTTGGCGTTGCCTTTCTTTGGGATTGGAATGAAGACTGACCTTTTCCAGTCCTGTGGCCACTGCTGAGTTTTCCAAATTTGCTGGCATATTGAGTGCAGCACTTTCACAGCATCATCTTTCAGGATTTGAAATAGCTCAACTGGAATATCATCACCTCCACTAGCTTTGTTCGTAGTGATGCTTTCTAAGACCCATTTGACTTCACATTCCAAGATGTCTGGCTCTAGGTCAGTGATCACATTATCGTGACTATCTTGGTCGTGAAGATGTTTTTTGTACAGTTCTTCTGTGTATTCTTGCCACCTCTTAATATCTTCTGCTTCTGTTAGGTCCATACCATTTCTAACAACCCACAGATCCTCTGACTAAAATTCCTCATTCAGCCAAATTCTTATCTATGAAGGAAACATAAATGCCTGTTTCTTTATTTCACATAGACTTTATGTTTGCTCTAATGTATTAACAGATAGCTAATGTATATTCTTTAATATATTTGTGAAAGTTAAAGTGAAGTCGTGTCCGACTCTTTGTGACCCCATGGACTGTAGCCTACCAGACTCCTTAGTCCATGGAATTTTCCAGGCAACAGTACTGGAGTGGGCTGCCATTTCCTTCTCCAGGGGATCTTCCCAACCCAGGGATCGAACCTTGGTCTCCTGCACTGCAGGCAGATGCTTTACCATCTAAGCCACCAGGGAAGCCCTGGTATATATATTTGTAGTATATTTATTTAATCTTTCTATTTTAAGCATATATGTTATCTGCTATTTAATATAAACTGTACTGAAATTAATACATATTCTTATGTTTCCATAGTTGTGCACATGTGGACTTGTACTTATTAAAGATTTTTTATTTTCAATCAATAGAAATCACTGTGGCTCCCATAAATAGAAGCAAATTTACTAGAAGCTTACTGAATGCTCATAAAGTCAATCAACTGCTTGGAGGAAAAGCTGCAATCAATGCAATTCTAGAGCAGGAACTAGAACAATAACTTATTAGAAAGAATATTTTAACAAGATTAAATAAATCTCCAGCACTTTTCCCCACTATGCTAAAGATTCCTTTAAGGGATCACTTAATTGGCTTAACTTGGATATAGACTCTATCCCAAGTGGAAGGCAATACAGTGGTGTCAGGAGAATTGCAAAATGATTAACAATTTCCTTCTCCTTCTAATCCCCAACACCAGCAAGCACCCCACACACCATAAAAAACAAACAAACAAACAAAAAATACAAGTGATCATTGTAGTGGCTTTGTCCTGTGTCTGTTTAGCTAATCTGAATCTGTGTTTCCAGAATCTATTTTCTTGTGCAAAATTTGAAAGAGAAAAACGAAACAAGGAACTATGCATTATATGACTAGCATCTTGCTCCTGTTACCACTAATCCGCCAGTCCACCTAATGTGTCTGGGAAAGATTCTAGACTAACAGCTACAACCAGCTCTCCTAATTTATTTTCTACAAACCTGGGTTAAGTGTGCGGCAGCTCTGTGGTAAAGAGTGCCAGCTTCTTCAAGTTAACTATGGCACAGAATCTGCAGGTTGTAAGAAACACAGATTCCAGTTTTTCATCCTTAAATTCTTACTGTCCTCATGAATCCTTATTCCTAGTAAATTCCATTTGACATTATGGTTGTTTGCTCTTCTCCCAATCATACTTGTGATTACTGATCTAGTTGTTCTACAGTGACTTCAGGCTTAATACTATATTCAGACCCAATACAAACTACTCCACCAGCTCCCATGATTGTATAAAGTCTAATACTATAATTCCTTTGTATCTGTATGAAGTTCTGTATCACTCACAGTATGCTTCTCTACTTGAATCCTTACTGCTACATCCATAAATGAAATAAAATTCTAGAGACTAGTCATTGAAACCCAATTGAATGAAAAGCTTGGTTTTTATTTTGGCAGTTACTGCCAAAACATCTTCCCACAGTGGTATACCAAAATACAAAATCAAAACCTTTGTGAATAAAGTTTTGGAAAAAGCAGTAGAATTTCATCCACTATAGCTATTGTGTACTAAGAAGGATAAATAATTATCGCTGTTTAGTTAGTTTTCTAGAGTTCCTTAATTTCTATCAGTCATTTTTTAAAAACTTTGTCTAGTTTATAGAATATGGAATATGAAAAGTAAAAAAATAATATGACAAACATTATATTCTCTTTATTTAGGACTTATTATTATTTTTTTGTCCTTAGGAAGCTCTTCCCTACTCCCAAAATACAAAATATCCTGAGCAGCCTGAGTGATATTTTAATATATAATTCAGGTCATTTGTTTCTTTACTAATTAGTTTCCAAAATTGTTCTTAAAATACCAACAAACCTCTTTAGCATCCCATGGAAAAGTCCGCATGATTTCAACCCTATTTGTTTCATCTTTTCCAGACTTTCTTCAGCCATACAAGTATTCTCTAGGTTCTTTAAACATTCTTATTTTTTTTCTTTCTTGTTTTTTATTGGTATAAATTGATTCAGTGTATTCTTTTATTGTACATTAGTTACTATTATATCTAAAATGTGCCAATTTTTAACATCCCTAATATTTCCTTGTTGGAGTTTTTCTTGCTAAGCTTATCAGTAGCATTATAGGATCTCCACTTAAGGACATTTTGTTTTTGCTTCAGTTGATAGATTTAAATACAAAAATAAGAATAGGAATAATAATTTTCCATTGTAAAAGCTGAATTCATTGCTCACCTCACCCACTGTTGATCACACTAGTTTTACAACCCAAGAGATATGTCACTGGCTGCCCAAACATTTTGCCCCTTGGAAATAGCCATGTACATATATTCAGTCTCTCAGTCATGTCTGACTTTGCAACCCCATGAACTGTAGCCCACCAGGCTTATCTTGTCCATGGGATTTCTCCGGCAAGAATACTGGAGTGGGTTGCCATTTCCTTCTCCGGGGGATCTTCCAGGCCCAGGGACCGAACCTGCATCTCTTGCATCTCATGCATTGGCAGGCAGATTCTTTGCCACTAGCACAGTTGCCTGTAAGTCATGAAACCCTTTACCATTTCTGATCTTGTATTTTCATTCTAAATATGTTAGCTTTTAAGCACCACTATTTGGCCTATTCTACTCCTAAAACCTATTACCCCTTTGAAAGAAATGAAAGGCTCCACAGAAGGTTGTTCTACCTGGTCTATGGAAGAAAGTCCTATTGAATAGATTTTCAAAAATTCTGACTCCTTACTAGTGGATATGATACCATTTTAGTAATAAAAGATGTCTTCTGGGCCATCTGGAAACATTGTGACTCAATTGATTCCCTGGTCTTATATAATTAATCCCCTGTAGTATTTCCACTTCTCAAGCTCCCTGATCTCATTCTTAATACTCTGCCAAAGCAGTTCCAACTCTCATTCTTTATAGTATGCCATTATCTGTAAACTTAAAGAAACCATTGAACCATCATAATAAAACCAGCTTCAGGTATCCTGCCAAGATGTTAAATTCAAACTCAAAGAGTGATCCCTTATTAATAAACTCCCTGCTCACCAGTCTTGAATTTTACCTTCCTTGCTGCAAGCCTGTGTATGTTCTCTTGGTTGCTGCTGGTAGGTATATGCCAGGCTCAGCAGCTCTTTTCATAAGGATCCATTTCTCTTTGAGCCAGGATCTCTACTTAGGCTGTGCTAAACACTGACAATAGTTGTTGATCTGGAAACAATGAGAGGAAGAAGGGACACTTGATGCAGCTGAGTATTATTTTTGGAGGCGTTCATATCAAGTGAGGCATTTCCTTTATCTCCAGCCAGTGGTGATGGTGGCAGGCAGTCTCCATTGACAATGGAAGGGAATGCTCTTGCCTGCCAGCCTGGAGGTTTAAGGAAATCTGAGAAGTTTAAGCTGCTCAAGTGAATCCATCCTAGTCCTCAGGACAGCAGTTGTTCACTTCCTCACTATTGAGACCCTCAATTTAACAAAGGCAATCATTAGATTGTGTATATCTCCTATGTAATTTCATCACTTTTACAACTAAACTTTCAGTTTTATTGCCAGTACAATCTGTGCTCTAGCGGCAAGAAACAAGATATGTTTAAATGCCATGGAGGTTTCCTGGCTTCCTAGTGTGTCTTGAGTTAATTGCTTGCTGAAGCTGAACATTGAACAGTATTTTGTTTTTAAAAAAAGCAGTTAAAAAAGAGAACAGAATCTACAATCATTTTAAATACCCTGTCTTTCAAGTGGTGGAGCTAGTACATGCCAGTGCTTCTCCTTTCCCTTTATCTTGTCACAAAGCACCACTGATGAGAGCATTAGGATGAGAGATAAAGATGAGTACAAGGACTGTATTCTGGAGATTATGTCAAGGAGGTGAACAGGTGAATTGGAAATGGAGAGTTGAGTGAAGGAAGGGAGGAAGGATGATGGGGGTTTGAATCCCAGATCAGGATGTGTAACTCGAAGAATCTGTGTGTAGAAAACACCTGAAAATTGTTCCACCAAGGGGCAAAGAAGCTTACATATGGACTCATCAATACCTGTCTTTATTTTCTGAGAGTTATTCCTGAGGACATAAACTCTCTTTCTTGGCCTGTTCTGAGCCCCACTTGAGGTAGCTTCTATGGCCAGAGAAATATAGGTATATAAAATAGAAAGTTGTAAGTTTATGATTTCCCAAGCTGCAGGTGCTATCTAGGATCGAATAAAGAGATATAGTTGTCACCAAATTACAAAACCATGCTGTCACCACAAAGCAAACCTATGATGAAAATTAAGCTTAATTCCGTGTTATTGAGGAACCAAAATCATGCTATAATCTATAGCTTTTACAAGTCAATTTATTTTTAATTTTTGTTTCATGTTTTATGTGTGAATATCTGAGAATGTTGACATACACAGCTAAAGCAGTTTTTTGTTTACTACCAATCCAACAGTTTTCTTAAATATATATATTTTATAAGTCTTAGGATTTTAGTGAAAATTTCAAATACTTGGTAACCTTAATTAAAGTTAGAGCATAAACACAGTTAACCAAGACCACCTAAAAGCCACAAACATTTACATTTTTGTTTTTATTAAATAAATTGCTTGAATAATTTATTTTCTTTTATGTTGCCTGTGTATTTATAAAAGCAATAAAATTCTGAACCCTAGAGTCTCTTTTTTGAAGAGATTTGTTATTATTATTCTTCAAATTTTAAGTAAATTGTTTAGATTAATACCCTGAAATAACTTAACTTTGTTCCAAAATTGCTTTGTTTTCCATTATTGTTAAACAGTCTGCTTAAACTTTATTTTTTGGTGAATATTTTATTTGATTTTGCAGCAGCACACAAATTATCACAAAATATCATGAAGATTCTAGAGAATTGCTTTCATTATTTGTTATTAGGCATTAAAACTGATGTTAAACTGAAGATAGAAAAGAAATGCATTATGCAAAAGGACCATTTGATCAGAGGATTTGAAATAAATAAGAAAAGACAACTCATTTTGACTATAACAAATGGGAAAAAGCTCATATATATATATTTCCATATGAATTCTATTATTTAGATAACAAATCATTCTGAGAGCATATGATAATTCCAAAATTATTTGAATATCCAAAAGTGATGTGCTTACAGATTGAGAAATATGATAACATTACTGATCACAAGAAGTAAAATATGTGACTTGTTGCAACCTTAGAAAATGAATGCTATATTAATATAATGATTTCATGTTGTTTAGCAAATTGATGGATCTTTCTCATAAACTTGTGGTTGGTACATTATTACATATATGGGCTATTTTAAGGATGGGATTGAATTATATCCACATTTCTCTAATTGTGTTTCAAAATGAAGGTCTACTGGGTAAATGAGTATGAAATTCACCACCTGCAATAGACTGTAAATTGCTATTAAGCAAGTAAGAAAGTTACTGTTTAGAAATCTGATCCTAAATTCACTTTAGAAATCTGGAGCCAGATATTTTCTGAGCATTCCCTCTTCTTTGTACTCTCTTTGAACTTTTATTTGTATGTTAATTTTATTTGTAGTTGTATAAATAGTAACATTCCTTTGCCCAAAAGGAACAGACTCTTTAAAGAGATTCTGTGAAGATGACAGTGTGTCCATATTACTTCATTTCACAGCTCCCATCCAACCACCAAATATCTTTCTGGGGTAGAAATTTGTTGTGTCTGGCAGATCAGTGGGACCTGGAGAGTGAGTCAGTCCATGGTCTAGAGAGGTCTGGATAGACTTCTGGGCCACAATAAGAGAGCCTGCCTACGGTACCAGCAGTAGAGGACCTTAGGTCAAAACTTAACATGCTGGATTCTCCAGAGAGATTGACTGAAGAAACTCATGGACCCTGTACAGGTGTGAGTTGGTTTTATTTAGATTAATTAATTTTTTAATTGAAGGATGTTTTCTGTCAAACCTCAACATGAATCAGCCATCGGTATACATATAGCCCCTCCCTTTTGAACTTCCCTCCCATCTCCCTCCCCATTCCACCCCTCTAGGTTGAGACAGATCCCCTGTCTGAGTTTCCTTAGCCATACGGCAAATTCCTGTTGGCTACCCATTTTACATATGGCAATGTAAGTTTCCATGTTACTCTTTCCACACATCTCACCATTTCCTCCCCTCTCCCCATGTCCACAAGTCTGTTCCCTATGTCTGTTTCTCCATTGTCACCCTGTAAGTAAATTCTTCAGTATCATTTTTCTAGATTTTGTATATATGCATTCAGTTCAGTTCAGTTGCTCAGTCATGTCCAACTCTTTGCGACCCCACGAATCACAGCATGCCAGGCCTCCCTGTCCATCACCAATATATGCATTAGAATATGATATTTATCTTTCTCTTTCTGACTTACTTACTCTGTGTAATAGGTTCTAGGTTCATCCACCTCATCAAAACTGACTCAAAGGTGTTCCTTTTCATGGCTGAGTAATATTTCATTGTGCATATGTACCATAACCTATTTATCTATTCATCTGTCGATGGACATCTAGGTTGTTTCCTTGTTCTAACTGTTGCAAATAGTGCTGCAATGAGCAATGGGATACATGTGTCTTTTTCAATTTTGGTTTGCTCAGGGTACATGCCTAGGAGTGTGATCACTGGATCATGTGCTGATTTTATTCCTAGTTTTTTAAGGAATCTCCATACTGTCTTCCATAGTGGCTATATCAATTTGCATTCTCACCAATGGTGCAAGAGTGTTCCCTTTTCTCCACACCCTCTCCAGCATTTATTGTTTGTAGACTTTTTGATGATGCCCATTCTGACCAGTGTGAGGTGATATCTCATGGTGGTTTTGATTTGCATTTCTCTAATAATGAGCGATGTTGAGCGTCTTTTCATGTGTTTGTTAGCCATCTGTATGTCTTCTTTGGAGAAATGTCTGTTTAGATGTTTTCCCACTTTTTGATTGAATTGTTTGTTTTTCTGGTATTGAGTTGTAGGAGCTGCTTGTATATCTTGGAAATTAATCTTTTGTCAGTTGTTTCATTTGCTATTATATTTTCCCATTCTGAGGGTTGTCTTTTCACCTTGCATCTAGTTTCCTTTTCTGTGCAAAAGCTTTTAAGTTTAATCAGGTCCCACTTGTTTACTTTTGTTTTTATTTCTATTACTTTAGGAGGTGGGTCATAGAGGATCTTGCTTTGATTTATGTCATCAAGTGTTCTGCCTGTTTTTCTCTGAGAGTTTTATTGTTTGTGGTCTTACATTTAGGTCTTTAATCCATTTTGAGTTTATCTTTGTGTATGGTGTTAAGAAGTGTTCTAATTTCATTTTTTTACTTGTAGCTCTCCAGTTTTCCCAGCACCATTTATTGAAGAGGCTGTCTTTGCCCCATTGTATATTCTTGCCTTTTTGTCAAAAATAAGGTACCCATAGGTGCATGGGATTACTTCTGGGCTTTCTATCTTGTTCCATTGGTCTATCTCTCTGGTTTTGTGCCAGTACCATACTGTCTTGATAACTGTAGCTTTGTAGTATAATCTGAAGTCAGTAAAGTTAATTCCTCCAGCTCCATTCTTCTTTCTCAAGACTGCTTTGGCTATTTGGGGTCTTTTGTGTTTTCATATGACTTGTGAAATTCTCTGTTCTAGTTCTGTGAAAAAATGTCATTGATAATTTGAAAGGGATCACATTGAAGCTGTAGATTTCATTTGGTAGTATAGTCATTTTCACAATATTGATTCTTCCTACCCAGGAACATGGAATATCTCTCCATCTGCTTATGTCATCTTTGATTTCTTTCATTAGTGTCTTATAATTTTCTGTTTACAGTTCTTTTGTCTCCTTAGGTAAGTTTATTCCTAGATATTTAATTCTTTTTGTTGCATTGGTGAATGGGATTGATTCCTTCATTTCTCTTTCTGATTTTTCATTGTTAGTATATAGAAATGCAAGTGATTTCTATGTACTGATTTTGTATCCTGCAACTTTGCCAAATTCACTGATTAGCTCTGGTAGTTTTCTGATACTATCTTTAGGATTTTCTTTGTGCAGTGTCATGTCATCTGCAAACAGTGAGAGCTTTATTTCTTTTCTGATCTGGCTTCCTTTTATTTCTTTTTTTCTCTGATTGCTATATCTAGGACTTCCATAATTATGTTGAATAATAGTGGTGAAAGTGGACACCCTTGACTTGTTCCTGATCTTAGGCGGAATGCTTTCAGGTTTTCACCATTAAGAATAATGTTTGCTGTAGGCTTATCATATATGGCCTTTACTATGTTGAGGAAGGTTCCTTCTTTGCCCAATTTTTGAAGAGCTTTAATCATAAATGAGTGCTGAATTTTGTCAAAGGCTTTTTTTTCATCTATTGAGATTATCATGTGCTTTTTATCTTTCAATTTGTTAATATGGTGTATCACATTGATTGATTTGCATATATTGAAGAATCCCTGCATCCCTGGAATAATCCCGACTTGATCATGGTGAATGAGCTTTTTGACGTGTTGCTGAATTCTCTTTGCTAAAATATTGTTGAGGATTTTTGCATCTATGTTCATCAGTGATGTCCTGTAGTTTTCTTTTTTTTGTGTTGTCTTTGTCTGGTATTGAAATCAGGGTAATGGTGGCCTCATAGAATGAGTTTGGAAGTGTTCCTTCCTCTGCAATTTTTTGAAAGGGTTTTAGAAGGATAGATAATAGCTCTTCTGTAAATGTTTCATAGGACACTCCTGTGAAGCTGTCTGGTCCTGGGCTTTTGATTTTTGGGAGATTTTTGATTATAGCTTCAATTTCAGTGCTTGTAATTGGGTTGTTCATAATTTCTATTTCCTCTTGGTTCAGTCTTAGAATTTGAACTTTTCTAAGAATACGTCCATTTCATCCAGGTTATCCATTTTATTGCCATATTATTCATAATAGTCTCTTATAATCCTTTGTATTTCTGCATTGTCTGTTGCAATATCTCCTTTTTCATTTCTAATTTTGTTGATTTTATTCTTCTTTCTTTTTTCTTTTATGAACCTGGCCAATGGCTTGTCAATTTAGTTTATCTTCTCAAAGAATCAGCTTTTAGTTTTATTAATCTTCACTATTGTATCTCTCATTTATTTTTCAATTATTTCTTCTCTTCTCTTTATGACTTATTTCCTTCTACTAATTTTGGAGTTTTTTGTTCTTCTTTTTCCAGTTGTTTTAGGTGTAAAGTTAGGTTGTCCATTTGAGGTAGGATTGCATTGCTATAAACTTCCCCCTTAGAATTGCTTTTGCTGCGTCCACTAAGTTTTGAGTTGTCATATTTTCACTGTCATTTGGTTCTTGAAATTTCAGTAACCTGTTTGTTATTTAGAAATGTATTGTTTAGTCTCCATGTGTTTTTGGTTTTTACAGGTTTTTTCTTGTAACTGATATCTAGGCACATAGCATTGTGGCTGGAAAAATGCTTGATATGATTTCAATTTTCTTAAATTTACTGAAGTTTGATATGTGACCCAAGTAATCTAGCCTGGAGAATGTTACATGTGCACTTGAGAAGCAGGTGTATTCTTCTGCATTTGGATGGAATGTCCTGAAGATATCAATGAGATCCATCTCATCTAATGTATCATTTAACACTTGTGTTTCCTTATTAATTTTCTGTTTTGATGATCTGTCCATTGCTGTGAATGGGGTGTTAAAGTTTCCTACTATTATTGTGTTATTGTCAATTTCCCCTTTTATGTCTGTTAGTGTTTGTCTTACGTATTGAGGTGCATCTATGTTTGGTGCATAGATATTTATAATTGTTATGTCTTCCTCTTGGAGTGATCCCTTGATCACTATGTAGTGTCCTTCCTTATCTCTTGTAATCTTTATTTTAAGGTCTATTTTTTCTGATATGAGGCTTGCTACTCCAACCATTTTTTGCTTCCCATTTGCATGGAATCTATTTTTCCATCCTCTCACTTCCAGTCTATATGTGTCTTGAGGTCTGTAGTGGGTTTCTTGTAGACAGCATATATATGCCTTGTTTTTGTATCCATTCAGCCAGTCTGTGTCTTTTGGTTGGAGCATTTAATCCATTTACATTTAAAGTAATTTTTGATAGATATATGTTCCTATTACCATTTTCTTAACTCTTTGGGGTTGATTTTCTAGATCTTTTTTTCTTCTCTTGTATTTCTTGACTATGTAAGTTCCTTTAACATTTGTTGTAAAGCTGGTTTGGCAGTACTGAATTCTCTTTAACTTTTCTTGTTTGAAAAGCTTTTTATTTCTCCATTTAATCTGAATGAGTTTCTTGGAAGGTACAAAAATCTGATTGTAGATTTTTCCCTTTCAGTACTTTAAATATATCCTTTCATTCCCTTCTGGCCTGCAGAGTTTCTGCTGAAAGATCAGCTGTTAAACATATGGAGTTTCTCTTGTATGTTGCTTGTTGCTTTTCCTTAACTGCTTTTAATATTCTTTTTTGTGTATAGGATTTGTTAGTTTGATTAGTATGTATCTCGGCGTGTTTCTCCATGGGTCTATCCTGTATGGGACTCTTTATGCCTCTTGGAGTTGATTGACTATTTCCTTTTCCATCATGGGGAAATTTTCAACTATAATCTCTAAATATTTTCTCATATCCTTTCTTTTTCTCTTTTTCTTCTGGGACCCCTCTAATTCGAATGTTGGTTCATTTGATATTGACCCAGAGGTCTCTGAGACTGTCCTTAGTTCTTTTCATTCTTTTTAATTTATTCTACTCTATAGTAGTTGTTTCCACCATTTTATCATCCGGCTCACTGATTGATTCTTCTGCTTCTGATATTCTGCTATTGATTCCTTCTTCAGTTCAGTTCAGTCACTCAATTGGGTCCGACTCTTTGTGACCACATGAGCCGCAACATGCCAACTCCAACTCCCAGAGTCCAAACAAACTCATGTCCATTGAGTCAGTGATGAAATCCAACCATCTCATCCTCTGTCGTCCCCTTCTCCTCCTGCCCCCAATCCCTCCCAGTATCAGGGTCTTTTCAAATGAGTAAGATCTTCACATCAGGTGGCCAAAGTATTGGAGATTCAGTTTCAATATCAGTCCTTCCAATGAACACCCAGGAATGATCTCCTTTAGGATGGACTGGTTGGAATTCATTGCAGTCCAAGGGACTCTCAAGAGTCTTCTCCAACACCACAGTTCAAAAGCATCAATTCTTCGGTATTCAGATTTCTTTATAATCCAACTTTCACATCCATACATGACCACTGGAAAAACCATAGTCTCTACCAAAAGGACCTTTGTTGGCAAAATAATATCTCTGCTATTTAATATGCTTACTAGGTTGGTCATAACTTTCCTTCCAAGGAGTAAGTGTGTTTTAATTTCATGGCTGCAATCACCATCTGTAGTGATTTTGGAGCCCAGAAAAATTAAGTCTGACACTGTTTCCATTGTTTCCCCATCTATTTCCTATGAAGTGATGGGACCTGATGCCATGATCTTAGTTTTCTGAATGTTGAGTTTTAAGCCAACTTTTTCATTCTCCTATTTCACTTTCATCAAGAGGCTGTTTAGTTCTTCTTCATTTTCTGCCATAAGGATGGTGTCATCTGCATATCTGAGGTTTTTTATATTTATCCCAGCAATCTTGATTCCAGCTTGTGCTTCCTCCAGCCTGGCGTTTCTCATGATGTACTCTGCGTATAAGTTAAATAAGCAGGGTGACAATATACAGCCTTGACATACTCCTTTCACTATTTGGAACCAGTCGGTTGTTCCATGTCCAGTTCTAACTATTGCTTTCTGACCTACATACAGGTTTTTCAAGAGGCAGGTCAGGTATTCCCATCTCTTTCAGAATTTTCCACAGTTTATTGTGATCCAAATAGTCAAAGGTTTTGGCATAGTCAATACAGATGAAATAGATGTTTTTCTGGAACTCTCTTGCTTTTTCCATGATCCAGCACATATTGGCAATTTGATCTCTGGTTCCTCTGCCTTTTCTAAAACCAGCTTGAACATCTGGAAGTTCATGGTTCACGTATTGCTAAAGCCTGGTTTGGAGAATTTTGAGCATTACTTTACTAGTGTGTGTGATGAGTGCCATTGTGTGGTAGTTTGAGCATTCTTTGGCATTGTCTTTCTTTGGGATTGGCATGAAAACTGACCTTTTCCAGTCCTGTGGCCACTGCTGAGTTTTCCAAATTTGCTGGCATATTGAGTGCAGCATTTTCATAGCATCATCGTTCAGGATTTGAAATAGCTCAACTGAAATTCCATCACCTCCACTAGCTTTGTTCGTAGTGATGCTTCCTAAGGCCCACTTGACTTCACATTCCAAGATGTCTGGTTCTAGGTGAGTGATCACACCATCGTGATTATCTGGGTTGTGAAGATCTTTTTTGTACAGTTCTTCTGTGTATTCTTGCCACTTCTTCTTAATATCTTCTGCTTCTGTTAGGTCCATACCATTTCTGTCCATTATCGAGCCCATTTTTGCATGAAATGTTCCCTTGGTATCTCTAATTTTTTGAAAAAGTCTCTGGTCTTTCCTGTTTTATTGTTTTCCTCTATTTCTTTGCTTTGATTGCTGAGGAAGGTTTTCTTATCTCTCCTCACTGTTCTTTGGAACTCTGCATTCAAATGGGTATATCTTTCCTTTTCCCCTTCTTTTCGCTTCCCTTCTTTTCTCAGCTACTTGTAAGGCCACCTCAGACAGCCAATTTGCTTTTATGTGCTTCTTTTTCTTGGGGATGGTCTTGATTCCTGTCTCCTGTACAAGGTCACGAACCTCCTTCCATAGTTCATCAGGCACTCTGTCTATCAGATCTAGTCGCTTAAATCTATTTCTCACTTCCTCTGTATAGTCATAAAGGATTTGATTTAAGTCATACCTGAATGGTCTAGTGGTTTTCTCCACTTTCTTTAAGTCTGAATTTGGCAATAAGGAGTTCATGATCCGAGCCACAGTCAGCTCCTGGTCTTTTTTTTTGTTGACTGTATAGAGCATCTCCACGTTTGGCTGCAAAGAATATAATCAATCTGATTTCGGTGTTGACCATCTGGTGATGTCCATGTGTAGAGTCTTCTCTTGTGTTGTTGGAAGAGGGTGTTTGCATTCTCTTGGCAGAATCCTCTTAGCCTTTGCCCTGCTTCATTCTGTACTCCAAGGCCAAATTTGCCTGTTATTCCAGGTGTTGTCTTGACTTCCTACTTTTGCATTCCTGTCCCCTATAATGAAAAGGACATCTCTTTTGGATGTTAGTTCTATAAGGTCTTGCAAGTCTTCATAGAACCATTCAACTTCAGCTTCCTCAGTGTTACTTATTCCTTCTAGAATAATTTTTTTTCAGTAATTGTGTTGTTTTTCTCTGTATGTTTATTCTTTAATTCTTCTAGGTCTGTTAATTATTTCTTGCATTTTCTACATTTTGTTTTCAAGGTTTTTGATCATCTTTACTATCATTATTCTGAATTCTTTTTCAGGTAGTTTGCCTATTTCCTCTTCATTAATTTGGACTTCTTTGTTTCTATTTTGTTCCTTCATTTGTGTAGTGTTTCTCTGCTTTTTCATTATTATTTTTTTAACTTATTGGGCTTGAGGTCTCCTTTTTCCAGGCTTCAAGGTTGAATTCTTTCTTCTTTTTGGCTTCTGCCCTCCTAGGGTTGGTCCAGTGGTTTGTGTAAGCTTCCTATAGGGTGAGATTTGTGCTGAGTTTTGTTTGTTTGTTTTTCTGGTTTTCCTCTGAAGAGCAAGTCTGAGTGAGGTGGTAATCCTGTTTGCTGATGATTGGGTTTACATTTTTGTTTTGTTTGTTGTTTATATGATGCTTCCTTAACAGGGTGTTACTGGTGGTTGGGTGATGCTGGGTCTTGTGTTCAAGTGGTTTCCTCATGTGAGTTATCACTATTTGTTAGGGTTAGTTATCTGGTAGTCTAGGGTCTTGGCATCAATGCTCCCACTCTAAAAGCTCAGAGCTTGATCTCTCCCTAGGATGGCCTCCAACACTGTGCTGATCTCTGAACCTGTTGTGGGGACAGCTCAGATTCTAATCTGGCCCTACTCCTGTGTGTTCTTGCCTTCAATATCCACAGCTATCAGAACTAGTGCATTTTCTTTTGTGGGTGCTCTCAATGTCCTTTTATATGTTCCATCGACACAGAGTCTGCCTAGTTGATCTTGTGGATTTAATCTGAAGCTTGTACAGCTGGTGAAAGGTTTTGGGTCTTCTTCCTTCACCACACTGCCCCTGCACTTCAATTTTGGTTTTATTTCCACCTCTCCATGTGGGTTGTCCACTGGGGTTTTCTCCTGAGGTTGCCCTGGAGGACTTGGGTTTGCCCCTATGAGGGCCAGGTGTGGCAGTGGTGCAGTTGCTTGGGTCGCAGGGGTTCTGTCAGCACCAGGTACTCAGGGGAATTGGTGGCTAGGGCAGTAGGAAATATAGTGCTCTACAAGGGTATGGCAACCAGTATTGGCCAGTATGCTCTAATATTCTTGACTGGAGAGCTCCCCTGACAGAGAAGCCTGGCAGGCCACAGTCTACAGGGTTGCAAAGTGTTGGACATGACCGAAGTGACTATGCACACATAGACGCAAGATTTTTTGGCCTGTGGCTACTCTGTCCTAGTGAGAGTTGAGTGTGAATGTAGCACAGCTGCTTGGCTTGTGGGGACCCTGGTGGCACAAAGTGTGCAGGGACACGGACTGCCACAACCCCAGGACTTATGGCTCCAGCAGGGTCTTTTTTCAAGCCTCCTGTAGCTGGTGATCAGAAGGCCTCTTTGGCCAGTCTTTCTCCACAGCTCTGACTGTTCAGGCACTTAGAGGACTCCCTTGCCTGGGGTCCTTCTCTGTTTTTGGCACATTAGGCACATAGAGGGCCCACCCTGTAAGATCTACAGGGCCTTACTCTGTAGATTGGTGCATCAGGCACTTAAAGGGGCACCCTGGGTGGGGTCCTACTCTGTAGTTCAGCATGTCAGATGTTTGATGGGCCAGCCTCTCTATTGTTCACCTGCTGATGCTGGTGTGTGGGGAGAGAGAGGCTATGGTGATGGCTCCACCCGCTATGTGTGACTCAGCAGTATCGCCTTGCTTCCATGGCTGCCTGGTCTTCCTCTACAGGCATTTTCCACCACAATCTCTTCCCTCACATCCCCCTGATCCATCTCTCCATAGTCAACAGCAGCCCTTGCTCTAGGATTGCTCCACAATCCCTAAATTCCAGCTCCCAGCCGCTGTGCCTACCAGGGGATCTGCATCCCTGTCTGGTGTATGTATGATATGCAGCAAGGACTGTCTGATTCTCATTCCATTTAGGCTGCCACAGATCAGCTGTTTCACTCTCAGTCTTAAATGTTTCTTCTCTGACCCAGACAGTTGCCCTGATGTGGGGATTGGACGCCTGCTTCAGTTTCCCCACCCCACCAAAGGCAGGTCCGGTCCTACTAACACTCCTGCCTGTCCCCCTAGTTCCTTCATCCTACCAAGTTTTGTATGGTTCTATATATTCTTTTCCACTAGTCAGGTATTCCTGTCAGCTCTCAGCTGGTGTATTGCATGCACTTCTGTTTCTGAAGGTATATTCCTGATGTATCTGTGGAGAGAGAGATGTACTCCATGTCCACCTACTCCTCCGCCATCTTGTTCTCCCTGAGTTGGTTTTAGATTACTATTGCTATCATGCTTCTTACCATTCATTACCTTTAGGTTTGCTGTACTGGTCTCGCATCTCATATATAAATAGACTTATGACTTCAAAATGGACACCTACAACTCCCTAGAAATTGTGAACTTCCAGAATGAAGTTGTGAGGAGTGAAAGGCACTTAGTGGACTGTCCCATCAGTGAAATAAAACATTTAAATGGTGAAAATTATTTTTGAAAAAGTTAAAGTCTGAAAACTGCCTTAAGGGCATATGGTAAGTGGATAAAGATTTATTCAAGAAAATAAACTTTCATTAAGAACAGAGAGCATCTCTGGCATTTGAACCATAACTCTCCCATTCTTCCTCCACTCCAGCTAAGTGTGATGGAATCTCTGTTTTGGGTTAATGTGTTCAAAAAACAATACTTCCACTTCCTCCAGCTCCCAGGTATGATTATGATTTCATCCCCAGAGGGTTCAGCCTTAGATATTTGTCATATCTCCCAGTTTTCTCTTGCAGCAGCTCTATTTCAAGCAGGCATGGATATAAGAGAGGACAAGAGCTCTCTTCTGTCATCTAACTCTCATTCATGGAGCACAATGTCTACTTTAGTTGCAACTGGTTGAGAATACTTGGCTCCAACTGTTTCCACCCTCTCTTGTTCATACAGATTTTAGACTAGAAGGGTAAAGCTGATAAGAACGGTGATACCATCCCCATCCTGCAGACTGTTCATAGGGGAATAGTGGGAAATTGTTCACAGAGGGAAGCAGGCTGTTGTCCCTCTTTCAGTTCCAGTGCAGTGGCTCAGCAGCTCTGCTTGGATGGAAAAGCAGACCGTAAAAGCTGAGAATTTCATAGCTTGCCCAAAAGTGGGGGATGACTTTATTTTGGAAAAGAGCATAAAGTTTATTCTTAAAGGTTGTGTTGAAAACAAGGAACATTTTGTTGTTGGGTAATTAAGAAAGGATTGTAGCTCCATGATACTATTAATATTAGCAACAAGAATAGTGGTAAATCAGCTAGAAGTTTAATTGAGAGAACCAGGGAAAGAGATAAGATAAATCCTCCTTCAGTCACAGCAAACTTCAGAGACTAGAAACAAGCTGACCTTCAAAAAGGGTTGAACTTTAATTGGATAAGACTCTGGAGCAACTGATAAATACCCCAAGTGTGGCTAGGGGTAAGGAACCCACCTGCCAATGCAGGAGACCTAAGAGACACAAGTTTGATCTCTAGGTCAGGAAGATCCCCTGGAGGAGACCATGGCAATCCACTCCAGTATTCTAGCCTGGAGAATTCCATGGACAGAGGAACCTGGCAGGCTATAGTTCATAAGATCACAAAGAGTTGGACATGACTGAATTGACTTTGCATGCACTCACCAGGACATTTTCAAACACAATAAAATAATCATATACTGACTAGCAGAAGCTATCAGATTGGCTTGATAAATAGAAGACCAGTCAGAAGTTTAGTGGATAAAATAAAGAAATTTTCTACAGTCTAAGAGAGCCTGGCTAAAGTGACAATCATCTGTGGTGGTCTAAGGCATTATTCACACACCGAAGACTGTTCTTTCCAAGAACACCATCAGAAGTTACACAATGTGGAGGCAATAATATTTTCTTAACTCTTGCAGTGAAGTCACTAAATAAATATGCAAGCAAATAGTATAAACAATAAGCCCTAGAGTGGCAGGATTTATATCCAGAGATACTACAATATATTATCTAAAATATCTCTGTCTGTGTGTGCTCAGTCATGTCTAACTCTTTTGCAACCCATGGACTGTAGTCTCCAGTTTCCTCTTTCCATGGAAACTTCCAGGCAAGAGCACTGGAGTGAATTGCCATTTCCCACTCCAGGTGGTCTTCCTGACCCAGGAATCAAATCCACATCTCCTTCACTGTCAGGTGAATTCTTTACTACTGTGCCACCTAATCAAGAAAACAGATTATCAGACATATAAAGAAACATGAAAGTATGATGTGCATACAGTAAGTAAATAAAGAAAGAAGAGGAAAAAACAAACAGCAGAAAATAAGAAGTTTTCATGAGGTAATCCATGCATTGAACTGACAAGAAAAGGACTTAGTTAAATAGCTATTTAACTAAGTACTTAAGATGGTACCAGAACAGTTTGGTTTTGAGGATTACTCATTCAGCAAAAGAGTGCTCCAGTTCAAACATTCTAAAAGTTGAGAGGAGAATTACCATTTAGCAGAGATCTGCAAGTTGGCACAGTTAATCTCACAAAATTACAGAAAAATACATAAAACAGTAGGATAGAGTCAGAGTCAGACCCCAAACAGACATATATGGTTGTTAAAAGGCTGAAAATCTGTAGCAGCAGATGTATTTGTATATTTGTCCTGTATTTTATTTTACCACATATGGTTCCATATTACCACTGAACATGATTATTGTAGTTCTGCTCATCTTGTTAGAGTTAAGGCAATAATGCCATTTATAAACATTTTTTCCACCTAGGTGTTCCATTTATATTTAACTTTATACAATTTTCTATGACTTTAATTTTGTCATAATGTTAGGCCATTGAAAGCATAAAATATCACAGTAGAAGGTTTACATTTTATTTCTTCTGATAGACTCAGCATCAGAGTTTATGAAATCATGTGTATCTCCATTTTCCATCATTTTCATTGAAAAGTTTTTAGGGCAGGCATAATCTTACTACAGACACACGGGTGGCTACATCCCCTAGAAATGGTGATGTCTCCAAGCTCTGATTTCAGATTCTTTCTCCTGCAACCCCCACCCCACCTTGCCCTTGGACTCCATCTGTAACATTCAGGGAAAAAGACACTTTGAAAACATAAGAACTAACAGTCACCAACCAGTTGATCTGGCTGCAGGAAGCAATAGTTTTCATGTTCAGAGGCTGTACAACCTTCTTTCCACTTGAGCAGAATAGGTAGTAAGGGGTTGAAAAAACAATGTATTGATTGTTTATTTTTTAAAAAATTTTTATTGATTTTTATTCCTGTATGATGAAAAAGATAGTGCTCAAAAAGTCATTGGATTCTGGAAGTATTCTATCTTACTTAATAGATTTTAGTTGAGAACCTTCTTTAGAGAGGCTATTTATTTTAGTCATATCCCTTTGGTCTGTTATAACTCAAAAACATCACTGTATTCACTTGTAATATATTAGAGTAATTGAAGACATCAACCTTGGACATGAACTTTCTGTGTGCCTCCTCTTCCATCAGTAAATTAACAGATTTGTGAAGAACTGGAACAGATCAAACAATATTTTTAGCTTTTTTCTACATCCTCGTCGTTAAGTAAAACTACCCAAAACTTTGTAAATTTTGTCTTGTGTGACTCATGCTAGGCATTTTAATGAAATCATTTCATCTTGTTGAAGACAAGAGATTGAGTCTTACCTCTCATTCTCTAAACTGGTGTGAATTGCTGACATCTCAGTAAATAGTTCACACTTTCATTCTTTATACTGCTTCTCTCTTACCCTGTCCACTCTCTTTGTGATTGAAAAGCCCATGCTAAGAAAATCCACTTGAAATCAATTCTTTCACATTTCTTTACAGAGATATATTTTTAACTACCTTCAATGATGTTTAGTCACTAAGTCACGTCTGATTCTTTTGTGACCCCGTAAACCATGGCTTGCCAGGCCCTTATGTCCGTGGCATTTCCCAGGGAAGAATACTACTAGAGTGGGTTGGCAATTCCTTTTCCAGGGACTACCTTCAACAAGTGGCTATAATTAGAGTTATAAGGTATCTTAACTATTATTATGGTTCAAACACTGTTTCACAAGTGGGGAATGAGTCGCAATACTATTATGTAAAATATATCCATGTAAGCTGAAAATAAATATTTTCATTACAATGTAAAAATATATCTCCAGCACATGATTTTAGATAAATAAATGTGAATTATAAGCAGATGCCTCTGTAACTATTTAGTGCTTCACAGAGGTCATATCTGATGCAGATTCCCTTTAAGAATTATAGTTTTTATATGTGATTACACTTTTGGGCTTCCCTAGTGGCTCAGAGGTTAAAGTGTCTGCGTCCAATGCGGGAGACCCAGGTTCGATCCCTGGGTTGGGAAGATCCCCTGGAGAAGGAAATGGTAACCCACTCCAGTATTCTTGCCTGGAGAATCCCATGGATGGAGAAGCCTTGTAGGCTACAGTCCACAGGGTCGCAAAGAGTCGGACACGACTGAGCGACTGAACAGAACGGAACGGAACACTTTTGTTTGGGGCTTCCCCTGTGGCTCATCGGTGAAGAATCTGCCTGCAATGCAGGTGTATCCCTGGGTCAGGAAAATCCCTTGGAAGAGGGCATGCAACCCACTAGTATTCTTGCCTTGAGAATCCCATGGACAGAGGAACCTGATGGGCTACAGTCCATAGAATCACAAAGAATCTATAGTCCATAGAATTGGACACGAGTGAAGCAACTTAGCACACACAGAAGCATACTTATGTTAGATGAGCCAATTATAATATTAAGTTCACCAGAATTAACAATGGAAGATAATTGGCATAATTTCCACAGTTTATTTAAATGTTTTTATCAAATATGTATTTAGTATTGTGTCCTTATTTTTAAAACTGAACATACTGCATTGTGAACACTTAATTATGGAATGAAAATGTCATTATATACTATTTTATATTGATAAATCCTCAAAACAAGAAGTAAAACAATAAAATTGGCCACCTCATGTGAAGAGTTGACTCACTGTAAAAGACTCTGATACTGGGAGGGATTGGGGGCAGGAGGAGAAGGGGATGACAGAGAATGAGATGGCTGGATGGCATCACTGACTCGATAGAGGTGAGTTTGAGTGAACTCCGGGAGTTCGTGATGGACAGGGAGGCCTGGATTGCTGTGATTCATGGGGTCGCAGAGTCGGACACGACTGAGCGACTGAACTGAACTGAATTGTTAAAACTTGATATTTAGAAACAGAAATAATGATCGTGGACTATCCTGATACAATTGTTTTATGTGTTAAGCACATAAATTTTATAAACAAAAATAAGCAAATATTAAGAAACATACTATAGAAAATCTGTAAAATAAATAATTCAAAATTTATCTGTTAAGAAATTCCAATAAAATAAACAGTTTTATGGGAAATGCAAGGAAGGGGGAAAATGAGACAGAAAAAGAAAGAGGAACAGATTTAAAAAGTTAGAAATAAGGGGAAAATACAGTGACCATGAATATAGAGAATTTTTCTAATTCTAAGAAAATATTGTATATGAAATATTAATGTTATTTCTAGTTATAACTAGTGCATTAAATACCTTTTGAACAGAAGTTATGATAGTGACCACCCTTCACTTGTTCTTTACCTTAAGGGAACTGGGTTTAATACCTTATGATTTAGGAGAAATTTAATGGAAAATCTTCATCACAGTTAACAAAAGTTCTTTGAATTCCTCATCAGCCAGGATTGGTGGATATAGTTTGTGTTCAGGTTGTTCCAGATTTACCTCTACATGCCTCTTATTTTCCTTGAGCCAATGCATGTAAGCCATGATAGAAATGTGGGAGAGATTAGCAGAAACATATGACTTCTCCAAGACATAGACTTGAAATGGGCACTTCTGCTCATATCCCATTGGCTAGAGTAAGTGACATGGTCAAGCCCAGAATTAATAAGGACAGGAAATACATTCTGTCTGTAGTTGGAGGAACTGTATACAGTAATGACAGAGCAGAAGTTTGGGATACAGAAAAGGGGAAGGAATAGGGAATAATACAGCAATCTGCTATAATATTCTTACTGAACATTGTCAGATTTTAAAACCTATTAGAACTTAAAAGTTGTTTTTGTTTGAGAAAGAAAAAGTGTTTAGTGCAATGCTATAAATACTTACTTTAAATGTAGACTGCAATAGTTATGAACTAAGTAGCATTTATCTATCTGAAAAACAGGATAAGACAATCTGACAACTTTCAAATGTCAAAAGCACTTTTAGTCTCTGTTTGTAAATGACAGAAATACTGAAGTTTAAAAAGTTAATTTCACATTTAAAATCATTTATTTTTAAAAACATATACTTAGTCAATCATACATTAGTGTAAACTTTTTAGAATTTCAACAGCAAGTGAGGTTGTACCTAAAATTAAATGATACATTTTAAATATAAAAGTATATAATTCTCTGAGTAGAAATTATCTTTTTAAAATTTCTGAAGAGTAAATGATTACTTTAAAGTGTACTGATAACTGATGACAGTATATGCTTATGCCCAAGGTCCTAGTGAACAGAAAGATATGATTAGAGAAAATTAATTGTAGTAATATCCTCACTTTATATGCAATCATGACATTTCTCTATTTTTACTTTTTCTTTCCTTCTCCAATATCTCTCCCTTTTTATACCTCCATTAATCTACCCTCCTCTCAGTGTGTCCCCATATTTTATTTATCTTTCCACCATCTGTGCATTTCTGTACCTTTCTTCTCCCAACAATTCTTCCTTCCTCAGTCTCAATTCTTCCTTCACTTTCTCTCTCCTTATTATCTTTCCTTGATCACTAGTGAGCACCTTAGATCTGTGTTATTTTTTCCTTTGAGGATGGATTCCTCTAGTGGAATCAACTCAATTGGCTGGTAAAAGGTATTGCATATTGGGACAAAGCCCAGGGCCTGACAGATGCTGTCACTGTAGGGAGATATAACCAGAGCACTATAACCACCCTTAACCACCCTTAACCACCACTATAACCAGGCTTAACCACCCTTCTTTGTTGCCCTGTCAGCAACAATTCTGCCCTTCAGGGACATTCCGTTTCTCTTCCTTCTACACACTCTCTTTGAGATCTTTCCTCCCTTGGTTTTTATTTGTCTTACATTCAGGGTATGAAGGAACAAAGAGGGAATAGAGTGGGATGGTTACACTGGGCCTGTTGTAATCAACAGTTTATTCCAGTACTGGCTCTAGTGAATTGCTGAGTTTAAACACCAATCACGACATACTGGGATGGCTTTGCTGTCACACTGTCATGCAGAGGCAATTAAAGAGGCAATGATTCAGTCTGGACATTCAGGAAGAGAGCGAAGAGCTCCAGTCCTCTGTCTGACTATGGTACCAAGCATTCCTCATGCTCAAGATGTTGTTTCCTCCCCATATGTTCTGTCCTTAAGCAGTCTGTTTTTCACCTGGACACAAATATATGCTGTTATAAAACACTGTTCTTTTAAAGCAAATATATGGGATAAATTATTTGAAAAAAATAAAATTATTATGAGTTATGGTAACCTCAAGCTAATCATACTTCTATAAACTCTGACATTCTTTTTTTGCAATATAAAGGAAACAATTTTATGGGTAGTAATTTGCAAGGAGAGATAAGAAAGACTTCCTCAGTGATCAATGCAAAGAAATACAGGAAAACAACAGAATAGGAAAAACAAGAGAGCTCTTCAAGAAAATTAGAGATTCCAAGGGAACATTTCATGCAAAGATGGGCTCGATAAAGGACAGAAATGGTATGGACCTAACAGAAGCAGAAGATATTAAGAAGAGGTGGCAGGAATACACAGAAGAACTGTACAAAAAAGATCTTCACGACCAAGATAGTCACGATAACATGATCACTGACCTAGAGCCAGACATCTTGGAATGTGAAGTCCAGTGGGCCTTAGAAAGCATCACTACGAACAAAGCTAGTGGAGGTGATGGAATTCCAGTTGAGCTATTTCAAGTCTTGAAAGATGATGCTGTGAAAGTGCTGCACTCAATATGCCAGCAGATTTGGAAAACTCAGCAGTGGACACAGGACTGGAAGAGGTCAGTCTTCATTCCAATCCCAAAGAAAGGCAATGCCAAAGAATGCTCAAACTACCGCACAATTGCACTCATCTCACATGCTAGTAAAGTCATGCTCAAAATTCTCCAAGCCAGGCTTCAGCAGTATGTAAACCGTGAACTCCCAGATGTTCAAGCAGGTTTTAGAAAAGGCAGAGGCACCAGAGATCAAATTGCCAACATCCGCTGGATCATGGAGAAAGCGAGAGAGTTTCAGAAAAACATCTATTTCTGCTTTATTGACTATGCCAAAGCCTTTGACTGTGTGGATCACAATAAACTGTGGAACATTCTGAAAGAGATGGGAATCCCAGACCACTTGACCTGCCTCTTGAGAAACCTGTATGCAGGTCAGGAAGCAACTGTTAGAACTGGACATGGAACAACAGACTGGTTCCAAATAGGAAAAGGTGTACGTCAAGGTTGTATATTGTCACCTTGCTTATTTAACTTATATGCAGAGTACATCATGAGGAACGCTGGGCTGGAAGAAGCACAAGCTGGAATCAAGATCACCGGGAGAAATATCAATAACCTCAGATATGCAGATGACACTACCCTTATGGCAGAAAGTGAAGAGGAACTCAAAAGCCTCTTGATGAAAGTGAAAGAGGAGAGTGAAAAGGTTGGCTTGAAGCTCAACATTCAGAAAACAAAGATCATGGCATCTGGTCCCATCACTTCATGGGAAATAGATGGAAAAACAGTGGAAACAGTGTCAGACTTTGTTTTTTTGGGCTCCAAAATCA
Source organism: Moschus berezovskii (assembly GCF_049115385.1). Lineage (NCBI taxonomy): Eukaryota > Metazoa > Chordata > Mammalia > Artiodactyla > Moschidae > Moschus > Moschus berezovskii. The sequence continues at coordinate 53,522,669 of NC_142461.1, forward strand.
CTGCAGATGCTGATTGCAGCCATGAAATTAAAAGACGCTTGCTCCTTGGAAGGAAAGTTATGACCAACCTTGATAGTATATTAAAAAGCAGAGACATTACTTTGCCAACCAAGGTCCGTCTAGTCAAGGCAATGGTTTTTCCCGTGGTCATGTATGGATGTGAGAGTTGGACTGTGAAGAAGGCTGACCGCCGAAGAATCGATGCTTTTGAACTGTGGTGTTGGAGAAGACTCTTGAGAGTCCCTTGGACTGCAAGGAGATCCAACCAGTCCATTCTAGAGGAGATCAATCCTGGATGTTCATTGGAGGGACTGATGCTAAAGCTGAAACTGCAATACTTTGGCCACCTCATGCGACGAGTTGACTCACTGGAAAAGACTCTGATGCTGGGAAAGGTTGGGGGCGGGAGGAGAAGGGGACGACGGAGAATGAGATGGCTGGATGGCATCACCGACTCTGTGGACATGAGTTTGAGTGAACTCCGGGAGTTGGTGATGGACAGGGAGGCTGGCGTGCTGTGATTCATGGGGTCGCGGAGAGTCGGACACGACTGAGCGACTGAAATGAACTGAACTGAACTGAACTGAATTTTTCTATGTTAAAATTATGTAATTTTTAAAAGTCAGTAGAAGCATTTTTAATATGTTTCTCCAAATTCCACTTATACACACACTTTACTATTAACCTTACAATAAAATAACATCTGATTTTAATTTTAATTCTGCTCATGGATCAGAAATAAATTGTTTTAATATATTTTTTCCCTAATGATTTTGAACTTGTATATTCTTTTCTTCTCTGTTTTGTTGTTGTTGAGTAAATAAGTCTTGTCCAACAGTTTGCAGCCCCACGGAATTCAGCACGCCAGGCTCTTCTGTCCTCCACTATGTCCTGGAGTTTGTTCAGATTCATGTCCATTGAGTCAGTGATGCTGTCTAATCATCTCATACTCTGCCACCCCCCTTCTCCTTTTGCTTTCAATCTTTCCTAGCATCAGGATCTTTTCCAGTGAGTTGGCTCTGTGCATCAGGTGGTGAAAATATTGGAGCTTCAGCTTCAGCATCAGTCCTTCCAATGAATATTTAGAATTGATTTTCTTTAGGATTGACTGATTTGATATCCCTTGCTGTCCAAGGGACTCTCAAGGGTCTGCTCTAGCACAACAGCTGAAAACCATCAATTCTTCAGTGCTATTCATGTTCCCACTCTCACATTCATACATGACTACTGGAAAAAACCATAGCTTTGACTCAATGGACCTTTGTTAGCAAAGTGATATCTCCACTTTTGAATATGCTGTCTATGTTTGTCCTAGCTTTCCTTCCAAGGAGCAAGCTTTTTTTAAATTCAAGGCTTCAGTTACTGTCCAAAGTGATTTTGGAGCCCAAGAAAATAAAATCTGTCAGATTGCACTTTTTCTCCTTTGATTTGCCATGAACTGATGGGACCAGATGTCATGATCTTAGTTTTTTGAATGTTGAGTTTTAAGCCAGCTTTTTCACTCTTCTCTTTCACTCTCAAGAGGCTCTTTAGTTCTGCTTCACTTTTGCCATTAGAGCAGTATAATCTGAATATATAAGGTTGTTATTTCTCCCAGCAATCTTAACTCCAGTTTGTCATTCAACCAGTTCAGCATTTTGAATGATGTACTTTGCATATGTTAAATAACCAGGGTAACAAAATGCAACCTTGTCCTACTTCTTTCTCAATTTTAAACTTGACTGTTGTTCCATGTTCGATTCTGTTTCTTCTTGACCCACATACAGGTTTCTCAGGAGACAGGTAAGGTGGTCTAGTACTCTCATCTCTTGAAGAATTTTCCACAGTTTGTTGTGATTCACACAGTCAAAACTTTGGTGTAGTCAATTAAGCAGAAGTCAATGATTTTCTGGAATTCCCTTGCTTTCTCCATGATCCAGCCAGTGATAGCAATTTGATCTCTTGTTTCCTCTGCCTTTTCTTAACTCAGCTTGTACATCTGAAAATTTTCAGCTCACATACTGCTGAAGCCTAGCTTGAAGGATTTTGAGCATAACCTTGTTTAGCATGTGAATTGACTGCAATTGTACAGTAGTTTGAACATTCTTTGTCATTGCCCTTCTTTGAGTTTGGAATGAAAACTGACTTTTTCCTGTCCTATGGCCATTATTGAGTTTTCCAAATTTGCTAACATATTGAGTGCAGCATTTTAATAGCATCATCTTTTAGGATTTTGAATAGCCTAGCTGAAATTGTCACCTCCACTAGCTTTGTTCATAGTAATGCTTCCTAAAGCCCACTTGACTTCACACTCCAGGATGTCTGGCTCTAGGTGAATGACCCCACCATGGTGGTTAAGACATTTTTTTCTTTTTATATATATAATTATTCTGCTTATTCTTGCCACCTCTTCTTAATCTCTTCTTTTTCTGTTAGGTCCTTATTCTTTCTATCCTTTATCATGCTCATCTTTGTGTGAAATATTCCCTTGATATCTCCAATTTTCTTGCAAAGATCTCTAGTCTTTCCCATTCTTACACCCCACCTTCTGTTTCCTTGCATTGTTTATTTAAGAAGGCCTTCTTATATCTCCTTGCTATTCTCTGGAGCTCTGCATTCAGTTGAGTAAAATTTCCCTTTCTCCCTGGCCTTTCAGTTTTCTTCTTTACTCAGCTATTTTTTGCTATACTGGTATAAATCAGCATATCCTTTTACTCCTGAAAAAATATGGGAATCTTTACATGTTAACCCTCGGCTATCTCCTTTTATTCATTCATAATCTAATCATTTGCAGATATCACGTATAATTATATACCATTTTTAATATTGTGCTATCTTTTGTACTTAAACTGCCAAAATTATTCAATGTTTATTTAGCTTTATCAACTTGTTTATAGTATCTTTATTCTCCTTGTTGCAAACAGACACTAAGATGGTCCACTTGATCCTTCTCTTCAGGTATTCAAATGTCCTCTTCAGTGTGTGTGGAATCTGTGTCTTACATCTATCTCTTGGGAAATGTCGAAGATGATGGGATGTATGTGACTGCACTTGGTTATGTTATATAAAACTATAATGCCCATTTTTAATGTGATACACATCATTGCGGGTTTAGAAAAAGCAAGAAACCTTTTAGAAAGCTCCTATGGCCACTGATGAAGGGTTGTTTGGGAGCAACACCAGCAAGAATGTGAGGACCTCAATCTGACAACATCCACATGAGCTTGGAAAAGAATGTCATATCAGGCGAGCTTACAGATGAGGAACCAGTGCTGGTCAACACTTTGATTATGCCTTTTTGAGACTGGGAAATGGAGGACTTGGTTAATCTGTGCACAGACTCTTGAACCACAGAAGCTGTGAGATAAAAATTATATTGTTTTAGGCTTCTAAATTTGTGATAACTTCATCATGCAACAATAGATAATGCACTCTTATCAGTGTATTTTTTATCAGAAATTATGTCACATCAATTTATAATATTTCTCTTTATTTAAAATTTACATCATAGTTCTACTCAGTGTGACATTAATATAATTTCTTGCTTTCTGTTATCACTTTCTGTGTTCTGTTTATGCATCTCTTGCAAAAGACTCCTTTCTCTTGGTTTTAATTTTCTTCTCACTGAGACACATTCCTTATTAGTTCTTTGACTGGGATTTTATTTGTAATCTTTTATATGTATCTAGTAGGGTTTCCCGCATGGTTCAGCAGTAAAGAATCTGCTTACAATGCAGGAGGCACAGGAGATGTGGTTTTGATCTCTAGGTCGGGAAGATACCCTCGAGAAGGAAATGGTAACCCACGCCAATATTCTTGCCTGAAAAATCCCATAGAAGAGTCTGGTAGGCAGTAGTCCAGAGGCTTGCAAAAAGTAGGACATGACTCAGTAACTAAGCATGAATATTTAGCTAATAGTGTTCATATTTACCCCCATTCTTAAATAATAGCTTAAGTTGTTATTAAAATAATAAGTTAATAGGTATTTCCCCTCAGTACTAAAATAATAAGTTAATAGGTATTTCCCCTCAGTACTTGAAGATATTATTCTATTGCTTTTAGCCTATCATTACTTATAATAAGATTTCTGTAAATTATTGTTTTGTATATATAGCATAAATCTTTTATATTCTTTCTTTTTTAAAGACAAGTATTGAGATTGAGGTATAATTTGCATACAGTACATTATTATAATTAAATTTTAGAGCATAAATCGATGAACTTTGAAACATATATAGTTATGGAAACAGCACCACAGTCAACATGGAGAATGTGTCTATTAACCCAAAAAGTGTTTTCATGTCCATTGAAGTCAATTTCCTGTTTCCCTTTCCTTCACCCACCTCAAAGATTATTTGACTTTTTGTTCCTTTATTTTGACTTTTCTCGTATGACATATAAACAGAATCATTATACAGCTTATTTGTGTGGCTTCTTTCACTTAGCAGAAAATTTTTGAAATTCATTTATGCTGGTGCAGGTATCAATAGATCATTTATTTTTACTTACCAGTAGTATTTCAGTTGCATGGAAAAATCACTGTATGTTTATTTATCCCCTGGGTGTTGGACATTTGAATTGTTTTAGCCATTGACAAACATAAATAAACTTGATGTAAACATTATTCACCTAAGAGTCTTTGTGTAGATATGTTTTTATATTTCATGGGTAAAATATATTTATATGTATTTAATATATATTTCTAGTGGGTCTTTTTACAACTGTGTGTTTAACTAGATAACTATCAATGCTTAAAAATATTTTTCAAGGGGCTTTATCATTTTGCATCCTCTCTAATATACAAAAACTCTTCTCTGAATTCTTTCAAGCACTTGATTGAGTAACAGATTATGTGTATGAGTGTCTCTGTGTGTGTGTGTGTGTATGTATTGTCCTTCAGTAGGTATAGAGTGCAAACCTATTGTGGTTTCAGTTTGCATTTCCCTAAGTATTAATGATTTTGAGCACATTTCGTGAACTTATTTGCTAACAGTGTAGTTTCTGTTATAACGTGTTCTTTTAGATCTTTCATCTGTTATTTAATTGTGTTGTTTGTCTTTTATTGTTGAGTTGTAAAAGTGCTTTATGTATTCTAAATACAACCTTTTTATCATATAAGTGTTATAAAAATATTGCTTCCAGTCTGTGGTTTATCTTTTAATTTTCTTAACAGTGTTTTATAAAGAGACTATTTTAGTTTTAATGAAGTTCAATTTATCATCTTTTTTCTTTTATGGTTTGTGAATTTTGTGTCCTGTCTAGGAAACCTTTGCTTAATTGGCCACAAAATTTTATCCTATACTTTCTTCTAGTTGGTTTTATAGTTGCAACTCATAAAATTTAGGTTTATGTTCCATTTCAAGTTAATATCTGTTTATGATGTGAAGGATAAAGTGTTTTTGTTTTTTCACTGTATAAATGCTCATTTGTTTAAGCACCATTTAGACTATCTTCTTCATTGAATTACTTTGGCAATTTCATAAAAAATAAATTTGGTATATATATAAATATATGTGTGCTAATTTCTAGATTTATTCTATTGACTTATTATACATCTATCCTTATTTTAATTGTAGGCTATGTTGCTTGTTGTGAATTTATAGTTATATTTGTAATCAGGTAGTACAAATTTTTTTTGTTCTTCTGTGTCAAAATTAATTGTCTACTCTAGAAATTTGCTAAAGAATAAAATTTGAATTCTAAGCATAAGCTTCCCGAATCCCTAACTGACTGTCTGTGTATACTTGTTTTCCTTGAACCACAAATTCGAAGATTTTATTACAATATATAATTTGTGTAGTGAGCTAAGCTAGAAGTAGAACTGTGTACATCTCCATTCTCTGCTTCCATCAAGTAACAAGTACCTCAGCCAACTTAGATGAAATAAATGAGTATCAACACAAAACCATTTAAATATTCTCATGAGAAGTTTTATAGAAGAACTAAATAGAATCTTAGAATTCAAAGTGGCCTGAGCTCATCTACTCCAGTTTTTACTCAATGTAAAACTTTTATTAGATGATTTTATTAGATGATTTGGGAATTTGCTTAGAACATTTAATATTTTGTAACATTTGTTGTCTGTCGCTAAGTCCTGTCCAACTTTCTGTGATCCATGGACTGCAGCACACCAAGCTTCCCTGTCCTTCACTATCTCCTGGAGTTTGCTCAAACTCATGTCCATTGAGTCAGTGATGCCATCTGACTATCTCATCCTTTGTAGCCCACTTCTCCTCCTGCCCTCAATCTTTCCCAGCATCAGAGACTTTTCCAAAGAGCAAATTTTTGCATCAGGTGGCCAAAGTATTTTGTAACAATGATTCCTCCTTTTAAGTTAGCTCTAATGGGGTCACACAGAGTCGGACACAACTGAAGTGACTTAGCAGCAGCAGCAGCAATGGGGTCACAAAGAGTCAGACACGACTGAGCAACTGAACTGAACTGAACTGAACTGAATTGTAGAAAAGCTCCATCTCTTGCTTTCCTGGTGGCTCAGAGGGTAAAGTGTCTGCTTGCAATGTGGGAGACCTGGGTTCGATCCCTGGGTCGGGAAGATCCCCTGGAGAAGGAAATGGCAACCCACTCCAGTACTCTTGCCTGGAAAATCCCATGGACAGAGAAGTCTGGTAGGCTACAGTCACAAAGAGGGGTCTTTGAGGTCACAAAGAGTCAGACACGACTGAGAGACTTCACTTTAATCCTATTATTTTAGTTAGTAAACTGCTTTCCTGAAATTTTCAACTTGTATCACTGTATGGAACAACTCTAATAATCCTTTTCTTGCATGACAGCTCTTAAAATATTTGAAAGCAGCTATTACATCTCCAGTAAGCTCCTTTTCAACCTCCTACAAGTTTATCATATTTCTTGGTTTGCTAACTTTTCCTGTTCCTACTCCATCTTTTCTGTGTGTGCTCCAGTTTGCTCAAATGAAATACTCAGAAGTGAACTCCAGCTGGAGTCAGATCAATGCAAAGTGCTTCTAAGAGTGGTGAAAAAACCTTATTTCTTCATTGGAATTGGATAGATTATTGAGAAAATGAGACTAACAAAATAAAAGCACCCTTAAGAGAAAGCGTTTCTCAGAGCAACTCTTCAACTTCTCTGTGTTGTAAACTTGGACTATTGTTTGTAACATTTTGAGGTATTTGGATTTGATCACAGTTTATTAATTATTTTACTGATTTTTTAAATTATTTTACTGATTCTCTGTAGCAATATACCTTTTAAGGTACATACACTCCAGTGCTCATAGCAGCATTGTTTACAATAGCCAAGATATGAAAGCAACCTAAGTGTCTATCAATAGACACATAAATAAAGAAGATGTGGTGTGTATGTATATATGTGTGCTCTGTGACTCAGTTGTGTCTGACTTTGGTGACACAATGGACTGTAGCCCACCAGGCTCCTCTGTCCATGGAATTTTCCAGGCAAGAATACTGGAGTGTGTTGCCGTTTCCTCCTCCAGGGGATCTTCACCATCCAGGGATTGAGCCCACATCTCTTGCATTGGCAGGTGAATTCTTTACCACTGTGCCACCTGGAAAGCCCCATTTGTGTGTGTGTGTGTGTATATATATATATATATATAATATATATATAAATATAATATATAAATATAATATATAAATATAAAATAAAATATATAAAATATAAATATGTATAAAATCATATGAACAATGGAATAATAGTCATCCACATTCCATAAAAATCCATATTCCATATAAAGAATACAGTCTTACCATTGGATGGAACTTGAGAGCATTATGCTAAGTAAAATAAGTCATATGGGAAAAGACAAGTACCATATGATTTCATTCCTATGTGGGCTATAAAAAAACAGACAATAAGTGAACAAACTAGACAAAAGGAAGCATGTAAATGCAGAGTACAAAGTAGTAGTTACCAGAAAGGAAGAGGTGGGTATGGAGGGAAGAATGGGTAAAGCAGAACAACTGTATGGTGAAAGATGGAAACTAACTTTTTGCTGGTGAGCCTGTTGTATACAGAAGTAGAAATCAATGTTGTACACATGAAACTTATATAATGTTATAAAACAATGTAAAAAAAAAACGTAAAAAACAAGCAAATACTGGAACACAAATTCTCAGGATGGAGAATACACTGATGGGCAAGGGGATCTGAGAAGGGAGGGAACATAGGATCTCTGGGGCTCTGGAAGTTGGAAAACTCCCAGTATCTTGGAGAAAGTAGTATAGCAATAGGTGGTTGTACGGAGGTCCTAAGGAGATGGTCCTGAGGCAAATTCAAAGCATCTCCTTTGATCTTTCTGATTGAATCCAAGTTGCAAACATGAAAGATGTCTCAGATCTTAGTATATATCATGCAGCCAGATGAATCACTTCTCCTTCATGCTTATAAGAGCCTGAAATGTATATAAACTCATGGAGCAGGAATGAAATACATATTGCAGTCTTCATTAATACATTTTAAATTTGAATCTAAGTTAATAGCTTGGATTTGATTAAGTTTTAACCATCTGGCAATATTGGGGTTCATGAAATAAATGTATCCTGTTAGAGGAAAATGAAGTTATAATAGAAAACTTGAGTTAATAGTTTCTGAAATTTGTCACAGTAAATAATAAGTTAGACTTTAAAAGAATTACAGTGTGAATATACTGTCCTTGACAAGAGTTTTCTAAATCCTTTTTACTACTTGATTTCATTTAAATGGGAAGTCTTTCTATGTTCTTAGGAAAACCTCAAATAAATAGCCCTTCACAAGAAGATATACTCATTCTTTACTAAACCCGCAGTCATAAGCAGAAACTGAGAAATTCATTTAAAAATATTCTTAACTGCTTAAAATACAATCCTGTATTTCTTCATATTGACATTTCAAATTGTTAAGCTTAGACTTTTCCAAAGTTAAAGTAATCAACTGCTTGTTTCTTCTGTTTATAACCATGTACACACTTGCACTAACTAATAACCTTTGTGTTGGAATGAAAGATTAAACACTCATTTAGTTTAACTTAGGTTCCATTTGTTTTCAATTAAGAAGAGAAAATCTTTCAAGAACAATAGGTTATTTATATTATTGGTGCTTCATTTATAAAACCAAATAAGGTTTTGGTATTTATAGTCATTAATGTTACTGAAATTAAATTGTAGTAAATGAATGAGTTCAGTACAAAATGAAAATAATTTAAGAGGTAAAAAAATAATTTAGATGATGTTATGGCAATCCACTCAAGTATTCTTGCCTCGGAAATCCCATGGATAGAGGAGCCTTGTGGGCTATAGTCCATGGGGTCACAAGAGTCAGACACAACTTAGCAACTAAACCACTACCACATTTATCCTATAGTTATAATCTAAAGTTGGAAGCAGTAAGAGTTTAAAAATATTGTAGGGAATTATCTTCTTTTATTTAATTCATATTAGGCAAGTATCTTTGTTAAATTCTATGTCATCCTCTATAGCTCATGCACACACACACACACACACATTAATTAATAGTTGTAAATCTACCAAAACTTTTTCTGCCAGAGATTGTCACTGACAAATAAATTTCAAACTATGCATATAAACCTACAGTGCTTTAAAGATAAGTGATAGGCAGAATGATTTACACTCACACACACATCACCCCCAAACCCCAACCCTCCAACCAAGATGTGGATATTCAAATCCCTGAAACCAGAAATTGACTGCATTACTTAAGATGGTAAAAGAGACTTTGCACATGCAATAAAGGTTAAGGACCTTGAGATAAAAAAGATTATCCTGGATTATCTGGGTGGACTCACTCTAATCATATGAGTCCTTTAAAGCAGGGAACTTTCTTGAGTGTAGTCAGAAAAAGATGGGACCAAAGAAAGACAAGTTAGAGATTCAACTTTGTCGGCCTTAAAGATGGAGGAAGGGAGCCACAAGCCAAGAAATGCATGCTGCTGCTGCTAAGTCACTTCAGTCGTTTCAGACTCTCTGCTACCCCATAGATGGCAGCCCACCAGGCTCCCTGATCCCTGGGGTTCTCCAGGCACAACCACTGGAGTGGGTTGCCATTTCCTTCTCCAATGCGTGAAAGTGAAAAGTGAAATTAAAGTCACTCAGTAGTGTCCGACTCAGCGATCCCATGGACTGCAGCCTATCAGGCTCCTCCATCCATAGAATTTTCCAGGCAAGAGTACTGGAATGGGTTGCCATTGCCTTTGCCACAAGAAATGCATACAGCCTCTAGAAACTGAAAAAGACAAGGAAATGGATTCTTCATCAAAGCCTAGTAACACTTCAGTTTTAGTCCAGTGAGACCTTTATCAGACTTCTGACATATAGAACTGTAACATATAATTGTGTTGTTTTAAGCCACTAAATTCATGCTCATTTGTTACAGCAGCAATAGAAAACTAATACAAGATACCATATTTCCAGCAGAAACTCCATTTTTAAAATTGGGACAAACTTTATAGTATCTTTAATCATTTGCATGCTTCTTGGAAGAAAATCTATGACCAACCTAGACAGCATATTAAAAAGCAGATACATTGATTTGCCAATAAAGGTCTGTCTAGTCAAACTATGGTTTTTCCAGTAGTCCTGTATGGATTGAGAGTTGGACTATAAACAAAGCTGAGCGCCAAAGAATTGATGCTTTTGAACTGTGGTGTTGGAGAATACTCTTGAGTCCCTTGGGCTGCAAGGAGATCTAACTAGTCCATCCTAAAGGAAATCAGTCCTGAATGTTCATTGGAAGGACTGATGCTGAAGCTGAAATTCCAATACTTTGGTCACCTGATACAAAGAACCTACTCATTGGAAGAGACCCTGATGCTGGGAAATATTGAAGGTGGGAGGAGAAGGGGACGACAGAGGATGAGATGGTTGGATGGCATCACCAACATGATGGACATGAGTTTGAGTAAACTCCAGGAGTTGGTGATGGACAGGGAACCATGGCATGCTGCAGTGCAAGGGGTTCCAAAGAGTTGGACACGACTGAGTGACTGAACTGAACTGAGTCTTTTGCACTATTCTGATGGAACTTTCTTAAGTGAGAGAAGAAAGCTGTTCTAGTTTTCACAAATTAGTACATTTTTCTTGTTGCTTTTTAGAAAATCAAATATTTATGTATTCAGCACAAATATTCATTAACATTGATAATCAAAACTCCTCAAACTACCATATTTAGCATGCCATGCACACTATTTAAATTTCCCTGTGAGAAGATTCCACATATGCAATCCTAATCTAAACCAAATTCCCCTAGGAGACTGATCTCTTTTAAAGAGAAAATTTCTCAGGAGATTGAAAAATGCATATTATAATTATAGGATCTTAATTTTCACCCAAAATATGGCAATTTCAGGCTCATGGATTCAAACTTTGGCAATTAACAAATGCACAGAAAAGGGAAAAGGGGCTACTAATGTTCTTTCTTTTGTATAAAGAGACTTCAATAGCATGGTAAAATATCACTTTTGTCTAAGTCTTTAATCTCTCTTCATTTTGAATTTGGGATTGTGAATAAAGTCATATTCCTGAAAAATCATTGCAGATAATGTTATTTAAAGGAGTCTTTCATAAACTTCACTCAAATTTTAGTTGTATAAGTTAAATCAATGAATAAAACACTGTCAAGGCAGAGATGAATTGAAGATTACGTTGGGTTTGCTTTTTTAAAATCAATAACTTAAATGCATATGGATAAAAATCTTACACATGTTCCAAAAGTAACTGCCGCTGATGCAATTAATCTGATATAGACATGTAGAAAGTACAATATTTGTAAAAATATTAATTGTTTAACATCATTAAGGACAGTTTTCCACAACATTGAAATACCAAATTTTTTTTAAAAACCTACTTTAGTATTAGGCAAACATTATAAAAATTAAACTTTAAGTCATTTTCATGAAGTGTTCAAACCATGGAAATTTATGATTCAAAGTCATGTAACTAACTGAGATTTAAAGAAAATGTGAAAAACATATGTCTGTCAATATATATCTATATTCATACATTGATAGATATAAGTATGTAAATAGTTTCAGATATGTTGGTATAGATATATAGCTTATAATCACAAAATGCTGGAGTTGACACATGTGCTGTCTGTCTTAAGTATCATCCATCTTCTATCATTTTGTTTTCCATTTTATATAGAAAATAATTTTATTACATGATCTTTAATTAATGCTAAGATATTTGTGAAGAACTTATGAAAAATACTTTCCTACATTTATAAAAAAATTCAATTGATAATTTTGATGAGAGTGCATAATAAATATTTGTATTTCTAAAAGATACAAAATGACCTTTTAAATAGCATATTTGTCTTTTTAAAATCAGGATCTCCCCCATTTTACTCTGTTTCTGTGCATTTTACCCGTGACATATTTAATTATAAAAGAGAGTGTTCAGTCACTAAGTCATGTCCAACTCTTTGTGATCCCATGGACTGTAGCATGCCAGGCTCCTCTGTCCTCCACTATCTCCTGGAGTTTGCTTAAACTCATATCCATTGAGTTGGTGATGCCATCCAATCATCTCATCCTCTGTTGCACCCTTCTCCTCCTTCCCTCAATCTTTCCCAGCATCAGGGCCTTTTACAATGAGTCAGCTCTTCACATCAGGTGGCCATAGTATTGGAGCTTCACCTTCAGCATCAGTCCTTCCAAAGAACATTCAGGATTGATTTCCTTTAAGATGGACTGGTTTGATCCCCTTGGTGTTTAAGGGACGCTCAAGAGTCTTCAACAGTACCATGATTTGAAAGCATCAGTTCTTCATTACTCAGCCTTCTTTATGGTTCACTCTCTCAATCGTACATGACTACTGGAAAAACCATTGCTTTGACTATTTGGGCCTTTGTCAGTAAACTGATGTCTCTGCTTTTAATATGCTATCTAGGTTTGTCATAGCTTTCCTTGCAAGGAAGAAGCTTCTTTTAATTTCATGGCTACAGTCACCATGCACAGCGATTTCAGAGCCCAAGAAAATAAAATCTGTCATGCCATAACCTTAGCTTTTTTAATGTTGTGTTTTTAGCCAGCTTTTTCACTATCCTCTTTCACCGCCGTCAAAAGGTCTTTAATTCTCTTTATTTTCTGCCATTAGAGTGGTATCTGCATATGTGAGGTTCTTGATATTTCTTCTGGCAATCTTGAACCTAGGTTGTGATAAGCAAGGTAACAATATACAGCTTTGTTGTACTCTTTCCATAGTTTTGTCCAGTCAGTTGTTCTGGGTTTGGTTCTAACTGTTGCTTCTTGACCTGCATACAGGTTTCTCAGGAGACAGGTAAGGTAGTCTGGTACTTCAATCTCTAAGAATTTTCCATGGTTTGTTGTGATCCATACAAAGGTTTTAGTGTAGTCAGTGAAGCAGAAGTGGATGTTTTTCTGGAACTCTCTTGCTTTCTCCATGAACCAACAAATGTTGGCTATTTGATCTCTGGTTCCTTTGCCTGTTCTAAACTCAGCTTGTACATCTGGAAGTTCTTGGTTTACATGCTGCTGAAGCATAGCTTGAAGGATTTTGAGCATAACCTTGCTGGCATGTGAAATGAGCACAATTGTATGGTAGTTTGAACATTCTGGGTCATTGCCTTTCTTTGGGACTGGAATGAAAACTGACCTTTTCATTGTGGCCACTGTCTAGTTTTCCAAATTTGCTGGCTTATTGAATGCAGTACTTTAACAGCATCTTCTTTCAGGATTTTAAATAGCTCAGCTGGTATTCTGTCACCTCCACTATATTTGTTTGCAGTAATTCTCCTAAAACCCACTTGACTTCACATCCAGGATATCTGGCTCTAGGAGAGTAACCACACCAAAATGATTATCTTGGTCATTAAGACTTTTTTTGTATAGTTCTTCTGTGTATTCTTGCTATCTCTTCTTAATCTTTTCTTCTTCTGTTAGGTCCTTACTGTTTTTTGTCCTTTATTGTTCCCATCTTTGCATGAAATATTCCCTTAATAGCTCCAGTTTTCTTGTAGAGATCTTTAGTCTTTCTCATTCTATTTTTTTTTTTTTTACTTATTTATTGTTCATTTAAGAAGGTCTTCTTTTCTCTGCTTTATATTCTCTGGAACTCTGCATTCAGTTGGGTATATCTTTCTCTTTGCCCCTTGCTTTTCACTTTTCTTCTTTCCTAAGCTATTTGTAAAGCCTCTTCAGGCAATCACATTGCCTTTTTGCATTTCTTTTTCTTTGGAAAGGCTTTGGTCAGTGCCTCCTGTACAATGTTATGAATTTCTATCCATAGTTCTTCAGGCACTCTGTCTACCAGATCCAATCCTTTGAACCTCTTTGTCTCCTTTACTATATAATCATAAGGAATTTGAATTAGGTTATACCTGAATAGTCTAGTGGTTTTCCCTACTTTCTTCAATTTAAGTCTGAATTTGGCAATAAAGGGTTCATGATCTGAGCCACAGTTAGCCCCTGGTCTTGTTTTTGCTGACTGTATAAAGCATCTCCATCTTTGGCTGCAATGAATATAATCAATATGATTTCAGTATTGACTATCTGGTGATGTCCAGGTGTATAGTCTTCTCTTGTGTTGCTGGAAGAGGGTGTTTGCTATGACCAGTGTGTTCTCTTGGCAAAACTCTCTTAGACTTTGCCCTGCTTCATTCTGTACTCCAAAGCCAAACTTGCCTGTTACTCCAGGTATCTCCTGGCTTCCTACTTTTGCATTCCATTCCCCGGTGATGAAGAAGACATCTTTTTTTGATGTTAGTTCTAGAAAGTGTTGTAGGTCTTCACAGAGCTGTTCAGCTTTAGCTTCTTCAGAGTCAGTATTTGAGGCATAGAGTTGGATAACTGGATGTTGAATGGTTTACTTTGGAAAGGAGACCAGATCATTCTGTTATTTTGGGGGGTACATCCAAGTACTGCATTTTGGACTCTTCTGTTGACCATGTGAGCTAATCCGTTTCTTTTAAGAGATCCTTCACAGTAGTAGAAGTAATGGTCATCTGAATTAAATTTGCCCATTCTCATCCATTTTAGTTCACTGATTACTAAGATGTCAATATTCAATCTTGCCATCTCCTGCTTGACCATATCCAATTTACCTTGATTCATGGACTTAATATTCCAGGTTCCTATGCAGTAGTGCTTTTTATAGCATCAGACTTTATTTTCACTACCATACACATCCTCAACTAAGGATTGTTTCTGGTTCACTTCAGCCGCTTCATTTTCTCTGAAGCTATTAGTAACTTCCCTCCACCCTTTCACAGTAGTTGTATTGACATCTGCCAACCTGGGGGACCCATCTTCCAGTGTTATATCTTTTTGCCTTTTCGTACTCTTCATGGGATTTCCCAGGCAAGAATACTGGGCGTGTTTGCCTTTTTCTCCTCCAGTGGGCCATGTTTTTTCAGAAATCTTCACTATCTTGTCTTGTCCATCTGAGTGGCTCTGCATGGCATGGCTCATGGCTTCACTGAGTTATGCAATCCCCTCTGCTATGACAAGGCTGTAATCCATAAAGGGGATTAAGGGGAATAAATGACACTTAAAGTAGAGATCAAATGGCCCAAAGATGAGAAGCAGATATATCACATGACCTGTCAATCTCAGTTTTGCCTACCCATACATCCTTCCTACCCTTAATGACTCCCTCCCATAATAGTCACCTAAATCATGAAGTCAGTCAGTCTATGTATTTATGTATTCTACCCCTAATTAACCCTATACCTTTAAAAAAAGTTGAGAAAGCTTAACACTTTGATTGCAAGATTTTTATCCTAGCTCAGTGCCTTCCAGAATGAAATGTGGGAAGGGCAACCCAAGAGGCACTAATAAAATGAGACTAAAATATTAGATTTTACTTATATTTGTATTCTTGTTTAAAATTTCAATTTCCTTGCATGTTATATATGTGTGTGTGTGTGTATATATATATATATGTTTTATATATAATTTAAGTATTGTAAGAATAAATAAGAAAATATATTTTCCTTAAAACTTTGGCTGATCGGTCTGTGATCAATAAATTTGGAAAAAATTGCCCTGATGGAGTGTCATGGGGAAAGCATCTGGCTCTATTAATTAATTGCTGACACAGTGTTCTCAGAAGTGGATTCTGACTTCTGTTCTCTTTATCTAAATTCACCTTATACCTATAGCTGCTCTAAACTTAACTCAAAATACCCAGTTCTATCTTGATTCTTCACAGATTCCTTAAACTAGGGTTGGCATTTTTTTTTAAATCAAAAAAGCCAAATAGTGTCTTACTGGCCACACGTTTACTATCATAACTGCTCAACTTTGTGAACTCTGGTACTGCAATGTTACACAGCCATAGACAACATATCAATGAATGGACATGGCTGTTACCCAGTAATACTTTATTTATACAAACAGGTGTCAGGGCAGATTTAGCTGACAGGCTGTAGTTTTTTGACCCTTGCTTTAGACACTAACATCCACTTGAGTTTTCCACATTTTTGATTGAAGTTGTTTTCAGAATACTCACTTTTCTTCTGACACTATTGTTAGAATTTTCTCAATTGTTGCCTGGAGATTAATAGTTCTGATAAATGCACATTTACCATGTTATGAATTGTTTAAAAAAAAAAAACATCATCCTGTCCAGATGGGAACGTGGGAACACTATATCTGGTGAAGATGATGATAACCAAGGAAAAATATTTTTTTATATCTTTATTGTTTCCTTATCTATACCCAGAAGACTTTTCAAAACTTCACTAGAGGTCTGGAGAGAATAGGGTGCAGTGTGCTTTGAGAGTGTCTAATTGTATAAAAAAGGATGGAAAGAATGGAAGGAAATGGCAGGAAAGGGGAAAAAATGGTGGGAATAGCAGGAAATGGGGAAAACAAAGATCCCTCAAAGTCAAAGCCCAAATCCCTTACATATAACTTTGTTCCTCTACTATGACATTTGAAGAAATTGTAACTAGTGTAAACGTTTAGACTTTGGATAAATGATTGCCTGTATTTTTTATCTTTCTTCTTAAAACCTATCCTGTAACTAATCTCATCAAAACTGAGAATGCCAAGAACACATATATTAGTTGTCTCAATATTAAATGGAGCTTTCCAAGCATTATTTTGAGTCCTTAAGGGCCATGCATGTGTGTGTGTCAAGTCACTTCAGTTGTGTCTGACTCTTTGCAACCCTAGGATCATAGCCTGTCAGGTTCCTCTGTCCGTGGGATTCTCCAGGCAAGAATACTGAAGTGAGTTGCTATGCCCTCCTCTAGTGGATCTTCCTGATCCAGGGATCAAGCCCACTGCTCTTACATCTCCTGCACTGGCAGGCAAGTTCTTTATTACAATACCACCTGGAAGCCCCTTAAAGGCTATACCCTAAAAATAATAGCCAAAATTTCTGTTCTGTTACTATGATAAATCTGCCTTTCAAAGTGTTGGTAGTCAGAATTAATTGATAAATAATCCAAAATCACTGCGGATGCTGATTGCAGCCATGAAATTAAAAGACGCTTGCTCCTTGGAAGGAAAGTTATGACCAACCTAGATAGCATATTAAAGAGAAGAGACATTACTTTGCCAACCAAGGTCCATCTAGTCAAGGCTATGGTTTTTCCAGTGGTCATGTATGAATGTGAGAGTTGGACTGTGAAGAAAGCTGATCGCCGAAGAATTGGTGCTTTTGAACAGTGATGCTGGAGAAGACTCTTGAGAGTCCCTTGGACTGCAAGGAGATCCAATCAGTCCACTCTAAAGGCGATCAGTCCTGGGTGTTCATTGGAAGGACTGGTGCTAAAGCTAAAACTCCAATACTTTAGCCACCTCATGCAACGAGTTGACTCACTGGAAAAGACTCTGATGCTGGGAGGGATTGGGGGCGGGAGGAGAAGGGGATGACAGAGAATGAGATGGCTGGATGGCATCACCGACTCGATGGACATGCGTTTGTGTGAACTCCAGGAGTTGGTGATGGACAAGGAGGCCTGGCGTGCTGTGATTCATGGGGTCGCAAAGAGTTGGACATGACTGAGCGACTGAACTGAATGTTCACATTAAAATTCTTAGAGTAAATAATTATTTGTTTTCTACTAGCAGAGTTTTGACTTTTTCCTTTTTTTAAAAAAATAGCTCCTGGATAAGTTCAAGTTACTTTGGGGTTATAAGAGCAAGACACAGGCTAAGAAATTTAATAAAAGCAATGCAAAAGAAAACTAAAAGAGAGTGCGTCAACTGTCTTTATGAAAAAAAAAATAAAAAGCAAAAAACTCTGCAATCTTTCCTACTTATAGTTGAACAAGTAGGCAGAGCACCAAAGTAATGTAACTTTCTTTGAAGATGGTATTTAAACTCAGTAAATTGGAGCATTCATTGTTTTATCTTTAATTTATTTTACAGATGATCATACTGTGATTGAAGTGCTGAGAAACGTTCTCAGGTCTACAAAATTATTACAAGCTGCAACTATTTTTTGTATTAAGCCTATTTAATTGCAGAACTTATATAATCACAATTTCATACTGTCTTTCTGAATGTGATTCAAAAGCATGAATATGAAACTGTGCTTATAATAGAACTGCAGCAGCAGGCATAGAAAAGAAGAAATGGATGAATGCAAATGGCATAAAAATGGACTACTCAACATCTATTATTAATTGGGTTGAAGGGAGCATTAGATGATATGTCCATGAAAATTTCAAAATTTTCCAAATTAGGTAAATAGAAGAAAAGTAGTGACTAATGACAGAAGCAGTGAAATCTGAAAGAAAATTTGTGAAAAAATAATTATGAGTTTGTTTTCACTTACACTGAGTTTAGAATGACAGTGGGTCTCCAGGTCACAACAGATGGTCCTTCAACTAAAGATACAGTCCAGCTTATTTGTGGATTTTCTCTGTAAATTAAGGCTATGATATTTAATGAGCTATCTGATAATATGCTGTGTTTTCACAGAGAGTATCTACAGTTAGAGGAGGAGAGCAGAAGTGAATAAAACTTTCAGTCATTCCATACCTGTCCTCACCCGCTAACACAGCTAGTTTTTCCCTTTGGTTGGTGCTTTGTCCTCTTTACCTCTTTACCATGAAGCTTCAGTACCTTTTCTGAAAAGAAAACTTTCTTCAAAACCAGTCACTTCATCTCTGACTTCTACTTGAATATAGTTATATAAATCATCATGTGTTTCTTCCCAAATCACTGGATAACTGTCATCTTCACCCTTTGTGTTATAAAGAAATGCCATGCATCTGCTACCCCTATACTAAAAGCAGCTCTTGGGTTAAATTTTCTCATTCCATCTTTTATGTCTTTGTTAGTTCAAATTTTTCTGTAATGTAGATTTGGTGCATGTTTCATCAGAGAGTATCCAATTTTAGTAAATTCATTTAGTGTGAAAAGGTTACTATTTTATACTCAGTCATCCACGAAATGTAATTATTCTGGCTATGTACCCCACCTAAAGCAAAATTGTGAGTTAGTGTGATAAACCATGGTATGATCTCAGAACAGAAAAGATAAAATTGAATGAAGCCTATTTTCACAAAAACATCTCAAGGACAACTTTTGATGTCTCAAAACATACAACCTCAGTCATCTGTATTGATTTTTTCCTTTAACTGATTTATTCAAGCGTCTGTATTTTGAAATAGTATCTGATGTATACCATCCTGTAAATAATTATTTTCTGGTTAAAAAAACAACAACATGATGCTCATGACTTTCTCTGTGGTGTAAACATAGGGAATGTGAAGATGCAGTAATTGCAACTCTTTGAAATGGATTCGTGACTTCTCTATGAAATGATGTGTTTTGTGAAGCACTTTTCTGGAGTGATGTTATGGATGGAGACACACACACACATATATACAATTGTGTGATGCTGACCTAAAACCTACAATTCTGGCATCCACACATTAGTTTTATGATTATATGCATCACTTGGAGTATAACTAGAGGAAACTAATATATAGCATGTTTATTCTTCCTGAGCATCAATTGTCAGAATTTGCTTTTTATTCTGGCAAAGACTCCTAAGGAAAGATCTCCTAGAGGATGCCCATAAGCATATCTTGGTTAACTTATGATCACAGTCCCATCTGAGGAAAATAGAAAATCTTATGTCAAAATCTATACTAAAATACTGAGTCCTAAAATAGGTTCTCACAGAGGAAAAAAGAAACGACGTTTATCAGCCAATTCCTTATTATCTCCTGTAACTCACTATTCAAAGTTCATCCTCTGGATGCTAACACCCATACAATTGCCAGCCACATCATTCAGCCATTTTTGGTAGCTTCTAGGAGAACTAGAATCCATTTGACATCAGTAGTGGTTTCTACAACACAAGTCATGATTACAGAGCAGTCAGTGAGAAGGGAAATATCAGTAGCACCCTGCCTACCTTGAACTCACTGTTATGTAACCTGCTCAGTCTAGCAGTGCATTCGTGTACATACCAAGCATATCTTTTAGAATTTCATGTTTCACAAGTGACCAGGAAGTCTGTGGAATTTTAAGAGGTGGGTGGTATAAAGCTTGAGATCAGGCACTACTGAGTTATTCCATGATTATGGGAATAGCTGTCGTACTGTGTTCTACAAGCAAGGCAAGCACTGCAGCAAGGCTGGCACTTCATGAAAGTGATGTTGAAACTCTGTTTCTCTAAAGAAATACAAATCTTCTCATTGTCAACTATAAGAGTGTGGTTAATATCATGTTCCTGTGCTCAGTTGCTTCAGTTGTGTTTGACTGTTTGTGACCCCATGGACCGTAGCCCTACAGACCCTTCTGACCATGGGATTTTCTTGGTAAGAATACTGGAATGGGTTACCATGCCCTCCTCTAGGGGATCTTCCTGAACCAAGGATTGAAACTTCATCTCTTCCATTGCAGGTGGATTCTTTACCACTGAACCAGGGATATCAGCAAAAAATTAGAACTCTTTGGCCAAGTGATGTACTTAGTCGCTCAGTCATGTCCAACTCTTTTGGACCTCATGGACTGTAGCCCACCAGGCTCCTCTGTCCATGGGGATTTTCCAATGAAGAATACTGGAGTGGTTTGCCATGCTCTTCTCCAGGGGATCTTCTCAACTCAGGGATCGAACCCAGGTCTCCCACATTGCAGGTGGATTCTTTGCCATCTGAGCCACCAGGAGAGTCCAGGTGAATCTAAAGAAGTGTAAACATTGAGTTCAACTTTGGTAATATGAAGGGTGAATGGGAAGACTTGCACAAAACTTGTGTGAAAGAAGGAAAGTCAAAATTTAGGAAATCACATTGCACATATATATTTTGTAGGTAGACTCTACTTAATGTGGACAGGTGATTGGAAAGGGAAAGAAAATTTCCTATAATTTCTTTGCTTGAACAACTACATAACATGAATTACTGAGACCAAGATGGTGGGAAATATGATTACCTCCTTTTAAATAAAATGTATTTGAGATTCTTGTGGTATTTATAGTGGAAGAATAAGAACAAAAGTGGAGTGGTATTTTGAACTGAAATTTAACAAAGAAGTGTTTTATATTGTATTATATTAGTTTTGCTAAAGGCCATGGAGTTACAATATAAATAGTCTGAATGCTGTTGGGAAGTTGAGTAATGATCTCTGAGGAGAGAGGCAGTAAGGCATGGCTCCAGGCTCACTTCCAAAGAAAGCTTGAGTCTGAAAGCCAGATTCAGGCTTTATTGGTCATGTGCACATAAATAAGTAGCTTAACTTGTCTAAGCTCCAAGGAAAGCCAGATTTAAGACAGAACAAAAGCAGTGTATTCTGGTAAGAGATTGAATATATAAATGATTTTACTGATGACAGAGGGTGGGCGTACTTTAGGAGCAGATGAGGGTGTGAATTAAGATCAAAAAAGATGAATTTGAGCCATTTTAGATTTTAAGAGATGAAAAACAGTCTAGAAAATTTGCCTATGGGTATAAACAAGTATAGGACCTGTCATTAAAAAAAAATAGGATAAACATCATAATGAGATTAACGTTTATGGCTTCAAGGCATAGTGTCAGTGAGGTTGTGTGTGTCCTGGTAATAAAAGGGATTGATGGGGCTATTGCCTTGAGCTTTCCAAAATCAGTGGCACTGGCTGTTTCCATCTCTTTGACTTAAAACTCATAATTTGCATCTAATATATAATACTTCTATATTTTCTCATTGGTGGTTTTGATCTGTTAGGGACTTGGGGTAAGTTTTGCTGTTTTTCTTACCCCTCCCGCATGACTTATTTTTTTGGGGGGGTATGAAAGTTTATTACTATTGTGCTTTCATCATCAAAACTTATGATCTTGGTCTTTCCTTCCTACCTTTGTATAAGCCTGAAAGAGATCCTTTGGCTACTTTGACAATCTTAAAGGGGACTCTAGGAATGTTACCAAGAGCATGGCCATTGTGACCAAATCCATCAACCAAAGCTTCATCATTTTCCTCAATAAAATTCAAACAACCATCATTGGGTACAAAGCCTGTGATTTTTTTTTTTTTTTTTGCCATTCTTAACTGAAGCCTGATACACTTTTTGGTGGCAGAATTTGGCTTTTTGACTTCAACCCCTACTTTTTCAAGCACAATTTCTTTGGTATGAGAAATGCTTCCAAAAAAGTTGTCCTTCAGGGCTGTGCCAATTGGGCTTTCTGTTTATCATGCTGCTTGTGGTCTCCCTGGTAGCTATGAACTTCCCTGGCAGTATGACTGGCAGTATGACAGTGTGATATTTGCTTATCCTACTAGCTCCTGAGTGAAAGAGAGAAGCAACACAGGAAGGACTACAAGCCACCACCCCCTCAGTATATGCAAGTATCCACAAGAACACTCTCATGTAGGTGTATAAAGGGGGTTTCATACTGTGTCAAAAATGCAATATACCATCTTTCTACCAAGCTGGTATTCCTCCGATCATAACCATTTCATCAAATGACAGCACTAATCAACTATTTCATCAAGTCACAAACCAGCCATCTACCTCTCCCTCCAAATCACCACATATGAACAATTACAAAAGCTTCAGGTTACATTTCATGGGTATATTGTGATTTTTTTTGCACTAATCTCCAATTTTACTTTACTATTAATCCATTCTTCACAGAATTCTAATTGATATCTCCCTTATTTTTTATTTTTCATTACTTATATTCATTTTATTTAACTGCTGATTCCATTTTTTCACCTAGTTGTGAAGGTAATTTTCTTAAAATTCCCAATCTAAGTTCACCATTTCTGTTTTTCAATTTCCTCATTGACTTTCGATTGTTTTCATAATCAATTGCTAAAGCGTTATTATTGCTTAGATAACCTTTCATTGTTTGACTTCTGCTTACATTTCCTCAATCATAAATTATTTATTCAGTCAACTAAGAATTGTGTGCCCAATATATGTCAGAGACTATTTTGAGTCTTTTGGACACGTGGTGAAAAATACAGACAAAAGATTTCTGCTATTTTATCAGTTCAGTTCAGTCACTCAGTTGTGACCCCATGGACTGCAGCATACCAGGCTTCCCTGTCCATCACCAACTCCTGGAGCTTGCTCAAATTCATGTCCATTGAGTTGGTAATGTTATCCAACTATTTCATCCTCTGTGTCCCCTTCTCCTCCTGCCTTTAATCTTTCCTAGCATCAGGGTCTTTTCCAATGAGTCAGATTTTCACATTGGGTGGCCAAAGTATTGGAGTTTCAGCTTCAGCATCAGTCCTACCAATGAATATTCAGGACTGATTTCCTTTAGGATTAACAGGTTTGATGTCCTTGCAGTCCAAGGGACTAAGAGTTCTTCTCCAACACCACAGTTCAAAAGCATCAATTCTTTGGTGCTAAGCTTTCTTTATAGTCCAACTCTCACATCCATACATGATTACTGGAAAAACCATAGCTTTGACCAGAGAAATGGACTTTTGTTGGCAAAGTAATGTCTCTGCTTTTTGATATGTTGTCTAGGTTCATCATAGTTTTTCTTCCAAGGAGCATGCATCTTTTAATTTCATGGCTGCATTCACCATCTGCAGTGATTTTGGAGCCCCCCCAAAATAAAGTTTCTCACTGTTTCCAGTGTTTTCCCATCTATTTGCCATGAAGTGATGACCGCAGGCCATCATCTTCATTTTTTGAATGTTGAGTTTTAAGCCAACTTTTTCACTCTCCTCTTTCACTTTCATCAAGAGGCTCTTTAGTTCTCCTTCTCCTTCTGCCATAGGGTGGTGTCATCTGCACGTATGAGACTATTGCTATTTCTCCCGGCAATCTTGCTTCCAGCTTGTGCTTCATTCAGCCCAACATTTCACATGATGTACTCTGTATATAAGTTAAATAAGTTGTTTTATATTATACGGTTAATATACAAATAGAGTATCTTCTTACCTTCAGAACTTTAAACAAAATGATTTCTACTTGAAATTATTTTTCTTTATTTTCTAAGGTAATGCATTTTCTCATTCATACCATTTAGTTCATTTCAGTTCAGTCGCTCAGTCGTGTCCAATTCTTTGCAACCCCATGAATCACAGCACACCAGGCCTCCCTGTCCATCACCAACTCCCGGAGTTCACTCAAACTCACCTCCATCGAGTCGGTGATTCCATCCAGCCATCTCATTCTCTGTCGTCCCCTTCTCCTTCTGCCCCCAATCCCTCCTAGCATCAGGGTCTTTTCCCAGTGAGTCAACTCGTTGCATGAGGTGGCCAAAGTATTGGAGCTTCAACTTTAGCATCAGTCCTTCCAATGAACACCCAGGACTGAACTCCCAGAAAAACATTCGTACCATAGTACTAGGTGTGATCTGTTTCATGAAATGTTTTCTTGTATCTTCCCCAAAGACTTTCCCATCTCCACAGTTTCAGATAGGTATCCATTCCATGTGTTAACTTATAGCACTTATCAGGTAGGGTTGGTTGCTTTTTATTTTTTTGTATCTTATTTTTATTATTATGTATGTATATAATATTTTACCATCCTTATGAAAGTAAGACTTGAAGTAATTGATGCTCTTTGTTTGTTTGTTTGTATCTCTATTCTTGCAACAGTATTTGACACAGAATAATTTTTTCAGGAGTTGGTGATGGATAGAGAAGACTGGTGTGCTGTATTCCATGGGGCCTCAAAGAGTCAGACATGACTGAGGGACTGAACTGAACTGAACTGAATTTTTAAATATATTGGAATGGAAATGTATCCGTTTTTATCATCTATTTTTAATAACTAATAATGTGTTTTCAGTTATGTCATGTTGCTCCTCTAAGCCACCACTTATTAAAAATGATAAGAGCTTTCCTGGTAGCTCAATCTGTAAAGAATCTGCGTGCAATTCAGGAAAGTGCCTGCAACACACTAGACCTGGCTTCAATCCCTGGGTCAGGAAGATCCCCTGGAGAAGGAAATGGCAATCCACTCCAGTATTCTTGCCTGGGAAATCCCATGGACACAAGAGCCTGGCAGGCTACAGTCCATGGGGTAGCAATTTTGACACAACTTAGCCACTAAACCACCATTAAAAATGATGCAGTAATTTGGACCAGAAACTATACTTATATACCTAAAGTCTACAATAATAGTCTATAAAGATAAAACACAATTTAACTACTAAATAAGTGCTTCCAGATTTGTCTTTTATAAGTCTACTCTGAAAACAAATGGTACTACTTGATATAAATAGTCCCATCTTTATATTCAATAAAATTTTTTTAAAAAATCAAGAAAAAAGTATATAATAATAAATTTTAAAATAAAAAATCTTTATTCACATTTAAAATATCTTTTTCTTTCTCAATTCTTCTTCAACCCTACTGTTATCTTCACATTTATTTTTGGGAAATAGAAGTTATAGTAAAGAAAATTAAATCAAGGTTGTCAGTTCAACTAAGAAATTGGTACTGAGATAATTGTACATGTTATATACCTCTCTATCTTCTCCTATAAATACACAATTAATGATTTCATTAATGTGATAAAAATAAATAGCTTCATAAAATGAATTTTATAAGATGAAAACCATTATATCCCTCCCTAAACTTGCAATATTATATTAAAGCAAGCTTCTTATCAGTATTATGAATTAAAAAAAAAATGGAGTCACCATTATCTGAAACTATATATTATGTTGAGCTTTGCTGCAATGACTTTTTTGCCAATGTAATCATTATAGCTTTGAAGAAAATGAATATCCTACTTTGGAGACATCCTGCAAGTCTTCAAAATACTTTTATATCTTTCTGCAATTAAGTGGAGAGTGTAAAACACAATTTATGGTATGAAATGAATGTAAAGCAGAATTGTAGTAGTTGGTCATACTGATCTGATTTTAGTACTGCCTTGTACATCCCTGCTTGATTTTGAAAAACTAAGTGAATTAAAATATACTCATTAATAATTATATCGAGTTAAATATTTAATTTTATATGAGACAGGATTATATTGGTTATTTCTTTATCTTGTGTTGTATCTTTGAATCCTTCTACTATACATTTTTAGGAGATAAGTAAACAAGCTCTTAAATCCCTTAACAACTTCAGGTTATGATATACAATCTAAGTTTATTTCTCACTGGTCAAAAAAATAGAATTAAATGTGTTTCTGAGTCTCCTTTTGATATTAAATTGTATATTCCATTTTCAGTTAATTACATATTTTTATGTCAAGTTAACTATATGACTTTTAGAATAAAATTAGATTATAGGACTTGTGGTCAAGCACCCAAAATATGCAAGATTAATTATTTTTTATTATTTCCTTGAAACTATATTCAAAATCATGTAATTGATACAAAGAGATCAATAATAGGTACTATTTTAAAATTCAATGTGTTGGGTAATAGATGGATGTCAAGAGGTAAGCAAGCTAAAATATTTCTTAAGTATGATAAAAACTACTCTGTACTCTTCAGTTCAGTTCAGTTGCTCAGTCATGTCCAAATATTTGTGACCCCATGAATCACAGCACGCCAGGCCTCCCTGTCCATCACCAACTCCCGGAGTTCACTGAAACTCATGTCCATTGAGTTGGTGATGCCATCTCATTCTCTGTCGTCCCCTTCTCCTCCCTCCCCCAGTCCCCCCCAGCATCAGAGTCTTTTCCAGTGAGTCAACTCGTTGCACAAGGTGGCCAGAGTATTGGAGTTTCAGCTTTAGCATCAGTCCTTCCAATGAACACCCAGGATTGATCTCCTTTAGAATGGACTGGTTGGATCTCCTTGCAGTCCAAAGGACTCTCAAGAGTCTTCTCCAACACCACAGTTCAAAAGCATCAATTCTTCGGCGATTAGCTTTCTTCACAGTCCAACTCTCACATCCATACATGACCACTGGAAAAAACATAGCCTTGACTAAACGGACCTTTGTTGACAAAGTAATATCTCTGCTTTTTAGTATGCTATCTTGGTTGGTCATAACTTTCCTTCCAAGGAGTAAGTGTCATTTTATTTCATGGTTGCAATCACCATCTGCAATGATTTTGGAGCCCCCCAAAATAAACTCTGACACTGTTTCCACTGTTTCCCCATCTATTTGCCATAAAGTGATGGGACCAGATGCCATGATCTTAGTTTTCTGAATGTTGAGCTTCAAGCCAACCTTTTCACTCTCCTCTTTCACTTTCATTAAGAGGCCTTTGAGTTCCTCTTCACTTTCTGCCATAAGTGTGGTGCAAATATAATTGTGGTTTTGGACTGTGAATTTTAAAATGTTATAACTAGACTCAAGCGGGTCTTTATTAATCAAGATAGGAACTATTACAATCAACATATTTTTGCCAGTGAGAAATAAATTTGTTTATTCCTGTAGCATAAAATGTTAAGCTTCAGGATTCAATGAACTCTTGGAGAGCACTTTCTGCATCCTGTTTTCCAGGACTGTTGAAGCATTTTTCCTGCAAAAATAGTTTTCTAGCTGCCTGAAGAATTGGTATTCAGTTGGTGAGAGGTCAGGTGAGTATGGCTGGTGAGGCAAAACTTCATAGCCCAATTTGTTCAGCTTTTGAATTGCTTGTTTTGGCTCATGTGGTTGGGCATAGCATGGAGAAGAATTGGGCCCTTTCTGTTGATAAACGCCAACTGTTGGCATTGCAGTTTTCGGTGCATCTCATCGATTTACTGAGTATACTTCTCAGAGGTAGTGGTTTCACAGGGATTCACAAAGCTGTAGCGGATTGGACTGGCAGCAGACCAGCAATCAGTGATTTTGTTGCAAGTTTGGTTTTACGAAATGCTTAGGAGCTTCTCAGTCCAACCGCTGAGTTGGTCATGGTTGGTTTTATAAAATCCACTTTTCATCACAAGTCAGAATCCAATTGACATGGTTCATTGTTGTTGAGTAGAATGAGAAGACTACACTTCAAAACGATGCCTTTTTAAAAAAAATTTATTTTCAGTCAACTCATGAGGCATCCACTTACTGAGTTTTTTCACTTTTCCAATTTGCTTCAAATGCTGAACACCCATAGAATAGTCAAGATTCAGTTCTTCACCAACTTCTCATGTAGCTGTGAGAGGATCAGCTTCAATGATGGCTCTCAATTTGTTGTCAAAATTCTATGGCCAGTCAGTATGTATCTCATCTTCAAGGCTCTTGTCTCCTTTGCAAAACTTCTTGAGCAACCACTGCACTGTCTGTTAGCAATTCCTGAGTCAATTGCCTTGTTCATGTTGTAAGCTGTCTCTGGTACTTTATGACTCATTTTGAACTTGAATAAGAAAATTGCTTGAATTTCCTTTTTGTCTAACATCATTTCCATAGTCAAAAAAATATAAAATAAACAGCAAGTAATAAGATAATGTTTTTGCTTTGCTTCCATCCCTTCATTCTTTCAGAGTTATTTCTCCATTGATCTCCAGTAGTATATTGAAAAGGAAAGATATAAGTATCTGAATGCAGAGATCCAAAGAATAGCAAGGAGAGATAAGAAAGCCTTCCTCAGCGATCAATGCAAAGAAATAGAAGAAAATACAGAATAGGAAAGGCTAGAGATCTCTTCAAGAAAATTAGAGATACCAAGGGAACATTTCATGCAGAGATGGGCTTGATAAAGGACAGAATTGTATGGACCTAACAGAAGCAGAAGATATTCAGTAGATGTGGCAAAAATACACAGAAGAACTGTACAAAAAAGATCTTCACGACCCAGATAATCATGATGGTGCGATCACTCACTAGAACCAGACATCATGGAATGTGAAGTCAAGTGGGTCTTAGAGAGCATCACTATGAACAAAGCTAGTGGAGATGATGGAATTCCAGTTGAGCTATTTCAAATTCTGAAAGATGATGCTGTGAAAGTGCTGCACTCAATATGCCAGCAAATTTGGAAAACTCAGCAGTGGCCATAGGACTGGAAAATGTGTTTTCATTCCAATCCCAAAGAAAGGCAATGCCAAAGAATGCTCAAACCACCGCACAGTGGCACTCATCTCACATGCTAGTAAAGTCATGCTCGAAATTCTCCAAGCCAGGCTTCAGCAGTACATGAACTGTGAACTTCCAGATGTTCAAGCTGGTTTTAGAAAAGGCAGAGGAGCCAGAGATCAAATTGCCAACATCCGCTGGATCATGGAGAAAGCAAGAGAGTTCCAGAAAAATATCTATTTTTGCTTTATTGACTATGCCAAAGCCTTTGACTGTGTGGATCACAGTAAATTGTGGAACATTCTGAAAGAGATGGGAATACCAGACCACCTGACCTGACTCTTGAGAAACCTGTATGCAGGTCATGAAGCAACAGTTAGAACTAGACATGGAACAATGGACTGGTTTCAAATAGGAAAAGGAGTACGTCAAGGCTATATATTGTCACCCTGCTTATTTAACTTATATGCAGTGTACATCATGAGGAACGCTGGGCTGGAAGAAGCACAAGCTGGAATCAAGATTGCCAGGAGAAATATCAATAACCTCAGATATGCAGATGAAACCACCCTTATGGCAGAACGTGAAGAGGAACACAAAAGCCTATTGATGAAAGTGAAAGAGGAGAGTGAAAAGGTTGGCTTGAAGCTCAACATTCAGAAAACTAAGCTCATGGCATCTGGTCCCATCACTTTATGGCAAATAGATGGGGAAACAGTGGAAACAGTGTCAGACTTTGTTTTTTTGGGCTCCAAAATCACTGCAGATCGTGATTGCAACCATGAAATAAAAAGACACTTACTCCTTGGAAGGAAAGTTATGACCAACCTAGATAGCATACTAAAAAGCAGAGACATTACTTTGTCAACAAAGGTCCGTTTAGTCAAGGCTATGTTTTTTCCAGTGGTCATGTATGGATGTAAGAGTTGGACTGTGAAGAAAGCTAATCGCCGAAGAATTGATGCTTTTGAACTGTGGTGTTGGAGAAGACTCTTGAGTCCCTTGATTGCAGGGATATCCAACCAGTCCATTCTAAGGGAGATCGGTCCTGGGTTTTCATTGGAAGGACTGATGCTAAGGCTGAAACTCCAATACTTTGGCCACCTCATTTGACTAGTTGACTCTTTGGGAAAGACTCTGATTCTGGGAGGAATTGGGGGCAGGAGGAGAAGGGGAACGACAGAGGATGAGATCGCTGGATGGCATCACTGACTCGATGGACATGAGTTTGAGTGAACTCCAGGAGTTGGTAAAGGACAGGGAGCCCTGGCTACTTCGATTCATGGGGTCGCAAAGAGTTGGACATGACTGAGCGACTGAAATGAACTGAACTGTACTGAACTGAATAAGACATTAGCCAAAAAAAGAAAAAGCACCATGAAGTGAGAGCTACACATTAAAATGATGTATAACATAACCACACGTATTAAGAATGTATTCAAATATCAAATTGTAAATTTCAAAAATATTAAAAATGCAATTAATTTTTCACCAACATAATACCTACCTTGTATTAGTAAATAACAAAATAAACCTACCTTATGTCATTTATAGTGACATATATAATATATGTATATTTGCCTGTCTAGTATGACTTCTTCCAAGTTATATATACCAAGAAAATGGCAATTTTGTCCTAATGTTTTTTTTGCAATATAAAGGTATGAACTTCTGATTGTTAATGTTGTTAGTCTTTAAAAAATAATTGTGAAACTTACAAAACAATGATGATTGTTTACCACTTGTTCTGTGTTGCATTTCATTTATGATTTTAGCAAAAAGTTCTTGGTTTTTGCCTCTCTTTTTGATTACCTAGTTTCTCAATTATGTGTACTATTCCATTTCTATCCAGTCATTCTTTTTGCTTGAATTGTCCAGAATCATTTTTGTTTCTCTGTAAGCCAAGATCTATAACTAAAATGAAAACATAAATATACTTTCTCTTATGTATTATAATTAAGAGCACACATATGGACACAACTCTAAAGCACAGATTTCAAGCTCAAAAATTTTATTTCAAGTAAGATCTATAAGAATGCTATGTGTGCATGCATGCATGCATGCTCAGTTGCTTCAGTCATGTCTGAATCTGTGCGACCCTATGGACTGTAGCCCACCAGGCTCTTTTGTCCATGGGATTCTCGGGGCAGTTATACTGGAGTGAGTTGTTATGCCCTCTTCCAGGGAATCTTCTGGTCCAGGGATTGAACCAGCATTGCTTGTGTTGCATGCATTGCAGGCAAATTCATTACTGCTGAGCCACGGGGGAAGCCCCAAGAATGCTATACTTGATACAGGTTCTAAAATAGAGCTGCAACAGATTCTGTGAGGCTTCTGCTTTGGGTATTTCATGATTGCCTTTCAGTTCCAAACTCAACAAACCATACTCAGCCTTGTGATGCTTGGGCTGGGAATCTAGAAAACCCATTTCTGCTTTACCAGTGGTCTCCTTATCAGTCTTTGCCAAAAGGTCATTAGGGAGAGACTGCTAGCTGAGGGAAGAAGAAGGGACTGCCGATTTGCTTCCTCTGGTCTACCTGTGCACTTTCTGTTGCTGTGTGTGTTACCTCACTAGCGCTTCTTCAGCCCAGCAGAGGGAGTTTCCTCCTAGAGAAGCTGCTGACTTCAGTTTTCAGTTATTCCATCACTTTCAGATCATCTCTCTGCAACCTTTGTCCGCTTCTAAGATTCCAGAACCAGCTGGCTATCACTCTCCACCTCAGTTTAAATTGGCTGCAGCAATCTACATTCCTACCAACAGGGAATGAGGGTTTCATTTCCTCCACATCTCTATCCTAAACATCCATTTCCTCCTGAGAAATTTATATGCAGGTCAGGAAGCAAAAGTTAGAACTGGACATGGAAAAACATACTGGTTCCAAATCAGCAAAGGAGTACGTCAAGGATATATATTGTCACTCTGCTTATTTAACTTATATGCAGAGTACATCATGAGAAATGCTGAGTTGGAGGAAGCACAAGCTGGAATCAAGATTGCCAGGAGAAATATCAATATCCACAGATATGCAGATGACACCACCCCTATGGCAGAAAGCAAAGAAGAACAAAAGAGCCTCTTGATGAAAGTGAAAGAGGAGAGTGAAAAAGTTGGCTTAAAACTCAACATTCAGAAAACTAAGATCATGGCAACTGGTCCCATCACTTCATGGCAAATAGGTGAGGAAGCAATGAAAACAGTGACACACTTTATTTTTTGGGGGGCTCCAAAATCACTGCAGGTGGTGACTGCAGCCATGAAATTAAAAGACGCTTACTCCTTGGAATGAAAGTTATGACCAACCTAGACAGCATATTAAAAAGCAGAGACATTACTTTGCTGACAAAGGTCTGTCTAGTCAAAGCTATGGTTTTTCCAATAGTCATGTATGGATGTAAGAGTTGGACTATAAAGAAAGCTGAGTGCTGAAGAATTGATGCTTTTGAACTGTGGTGTTGGAGGAGACTCTTGAGAGTCCCTTGGACTGCAAGGAGATCCCACCAGTCCATCCTAAAGGAAATCAGTCCTGAATATTTATTGGAAGGACTGATGCTGAAGCTGAAACTCCAATACTTTGGCCACCTGATGTGAAGAACTGAATCATTGAAAAAGACCTTGATGCTGGGAAAGATTTAAGATTGGATGGCATCGCAGACTCAATGGACATGACTTTGAGTAAACTTCAGGAGTTAGTGATGGACAGAGAATTTTGGCAGCTGCAGTCCATTGCAAAGAGTGGGACATGACTGAGTGACTGAACTGAACTGAATATCCCTGGTACCACGTTATTTCTTATCCTTTTAATGACAGCCAGTCTGATAGAGGGTTTCCCAGGTGGTTCTAGCAGTAAAGATCACACCTGCCAATGAAGGAGACTTAAGACATGTGGGTTCAATCCCTTGGTAGGGAAGATCCTCTGGAGAAGGAAATGGCAACCCACTCTGGTATTCTTGCTAGCAGAATTCCATGGGCAGAGGAGCCTGATAGGTTGCATTCCATGGGGTTGCAAGCAGTCTGTTATGACTGAGCAACTAACACTTTCATTCTGACAGATGTAAAGTGGTATCTCATTGTGGTTTTTGATTTACATTTTCTTGAAGATTAGCATTGTTGAGCATTTTTTCATGTGACTGTTGGTCATCTGTATCTTCTTTGGAAAAATGTCTATACGGGTCCTTTGCAGAGTTTTATTCAGATTGTTTGGGTTTCTCATATTGAATTGTGTGGGATTTTACATAATTCAGATTTTGTTGCTGCTTTATAAAGGGTTAAAATATGAATTATGGCTTCCCTGCTGGCTCAGTGGTAAAGAATCTGTCTCCATGAAGGGACGCTGGTTTGGTTCCTGGGTTGAAAAATCCACTGGAGAAGGAAATGGCAACCCACTCCAGGATTCTTGCATGGCAGGCTACATTCCATGGGATCACAAAGAGCCAGACACATCTTAGCAATTAAACAACAAAGCAGCAACAAAATCTGAATTATGTAAAACCCCACACAATTCAATATGAGAAACCCAAACAATCTGAATGGCCACCTCATGCGACCAGTTGACTCACTGGAAAAGACTCTGATGCTGGGAAAGGTTGGGGGTGGGGAGGAGAATGGGACGACAGAGAATGAGATGGCTGGATGGCATCACCAACTCTGTGGACATGAGTTTGAGTGAACTCCGGGAGTTGGTGATGGACAGGGAGGCCTGGCGTGCTGTGATTCATGGGGTCGCGGAGAGTCGGACACGACTGAGCGACTGAACTGAATTGAACTGAACTGAATTGACATTATTATTTAACATGTCAATTGGTTTTAACATATTAATATTATTAACACATAACATACTTAGACCTTGAGAAAAGAGTTTTGTTATTTGGTATCTAATTATTTCTCTCAGACACTCTTTACAGACAGTGAACATGCCCAAATGCACATAAGAAGATGTCTATAACATATAAAACATAAAAGTGTATTGACTATAATTCTATAAAAATGACAGGTAATACATTCAAAAGTACACAATTTTCGGTAGAGGACAGACCATAAATTCAATACATTTATTGAATTAGCAATTACTGGAGCCCTTCAAGAAGTAAGGAAATCCTATTATCAGTCAGTTCAGGAGACAGAATTAACATTTAACTGAAAAGAAATTTTCATATAGGGAATAGTTAACTAGGTGTAAAGTTGTTAACAAGACAGCAAAAAAAAGCAAGGACACAGTAAAATACTGCAAAGGTAGCAGCTGATGAACATTCTTACCATGAATGTAAATACCAAACCTAGGAAAATGTATTTGTTTTCCATCACCATATAGCAAAATATGACAAATGTAGTGGCTTAAAACCACACACTTTCATTATTTCACAATTTCTGTCAGTCAGGATTTAAGACATAGCTTGACGGAGTCCTCTGCTCAGGTCTCACAAGGCTGCAGTCAGGTACTGGGAGGATGGCCTTCGCATTTGGAAATCTTCAAGCACATTTAGATTGGACTGAGTTAGTTTCTTATAGCTGTTGGACTGAGGGCCTCATGTCATAGAGGCCAGACCTTCTCTATGGGACTTTGGCTACATGGTTGTTTGCTTCTACCAGGCCAGGAGGTGAGGATCTTTTAAGCACGTTCACCTAAGTCAGAGACACCCAGATTTTCCTTTAACTCAAAATAAGCTGATTTTGGACCTTAGAAACTTAGAAGCTTGGAGGAGTGGCTCCATGGAGATGAAACTAAAGAGGGAGTACCAGCTGCCTGGTCCTGGTACCTCAGAGAAAAACATCATGAGTCTTTACTGCAAGCTTTGGAAAATCTATAGACAAAATTCAGCTGTCAGCAAAATATATTAAGGGAAAATGGAAAAAGAAGAAAGAAAACTAATACACACAAATACATACCTACACACACGCACACACTATGTAGCTATGCATGTGTGCTAAGTTGCTTCAGTTGTGTCTGACTTTGTGCGACCCTGTGGACTTTAACCCTCCAGGCTCCTCTGTCTATGGGATTCCCCAGGCAAGAATACTGGAGTGGGTTGCCATGCCTTCCTCCAGGGGAATATTCTAGATCCAGGGATCAAACCCACATCTCTTATGTCTCCTGCATTGACAGATGAGTTCTTTATCATAAGGGCCACTTTAGAAGCCCAAATGTATCTATCAGTTCAGTTCAGTTCAGTTGCTCAGTCGTGTCCGACTCTTTGCATCCCCATGAATTACAGCACGCCAGGCCTCCCTGTCCATCACCAACTCCCAGAGTTCACTCAAACTCATGTCCATCTAGCTGGTGATGCAATCCAGCCATCTAATTCTCTGTTGTCCCTGTCTCCTCCGGCCCCCAATCCCTCCCAGCATCAGAGTCTTTTCCAATGACTCAACTCGTCGCATGAGGTGGCCAAAATATTGGAGTTTCAATTTCAGCATCAGTTCTTCCAATGAACACCCAGGATTGATCTCCTCTAGAATGGACTGGTTGGATCTAGTCCTCAATTCTGTAGCTGATTGTGCAGCCATAGTTAATAACTTCCTTTTCCATTGTCCATTTCATATTTTCTTTGCCTTCAGGCAGGACCTCGGCTCTTCAAAATTCTTTACTTGATGAATTGGCAGTAATTAATGTATTATCTCTCAAATTATCCATTCATCCATCTTTGTCATGCTCTGTTATAGTACAGCTGGACCCTGTAAGCCTTTCTTCCTTGTCAGCAGGCACAATGTTAAGCTCATAAGCTTAGTTAGTAGTGGGGGCAAAAGGAATGCTACAGGGTAAGAGGCTTTCTCTTTCTGGTTCCAGTGAGCTCTCTCCTCCTTGCTCTGGTGACACATGACATCCAGGGTCTTCTGAATCATCCTATGATTCTCACCTCCAAGCAACTATCTGTAGAGACTCGGAAAGTGGTTCCTTAGTGAGTCCCGCTAGTTTCTCAATGGCTTCTTGCTGAGTTTTACAGGCACAATAAGGGGGAATTTTTCTCTGGAGTTTTGACAGGACCTCTCTGGTAGCTTCCCATCAAAGTCTCAGGAAAATTCTAGGGGCCAGTGTTTAGTAAATTCTCCTTCCCAACAGGAAGTTTCTTCTTTGTTGAACTCAGGGTACATGATCTCAATGAATTTATCCATCATCTGCAGTATCACAGCCACACTTTCAATAATGAGGTCTAAATTTTAGACTTATCAGGCTCTCTTTAAAATTTGTTTCTCCCTTTAGTTTTCTGCCTCAGTCTCTGAGGCAGTGACTGCTCTCTATATCTGTAATTTTTACATTCTTTGGACTTCTCTTAGCCCCTTAGCAGTTAATCTCTATTACAAATTAATAGTTAATGTATTCTTTAAAGTATCTGTGCTAAGTCACTTCAGTCATGTCCGACTATGTGTAACCCTATGGACTGTAGCCTGCCAGGCTTCACAGTCCATGGGATTCTCCAGGCAAGAATACTAGAGTAGGTTGCCATGCCCTCCTCCAGTGTATTTTCCTGACCCAGAGATCAAACCCACATCTCTTATGTCTCCTGAATTGGTAGGCAATTGATGACCATTCTTACCATGAATGTAACTACCAAACCTAGGAAAATGTATTTGTTTTCCATCACCATATAGCAAAGTATGACAAATGTAGTGGCTTAAAACCACACATTTTCATTATTTCACAATTTCTGTCAGTCAGGATTTAAGACATGGCTTGACTGAGTCCTCTGCTCAGGTCTCACATGGTCCCATATTCTTTACATTAGCTTTTTTTTTTCTATTGAAATTCCTGTGTTATTCTTGTTACTGACTGAAAGTGAAACCCTTTGTGACCCCATGCACTGTAGCCCGCTAGGCTCCTCTGACCATGGAATTCTTCAGACAAGAAGACTGGCGTGGATTGCCATTCCCTTCTCCAAGGGATCTTCCCTATCCAGGGATTGATCCCAGGTCACCTGCATTGGAAAGTGGATTCTTTACTGTCTGAGCCACCAGCTGCTGCTGCTGCTAAGTCACTTCAGTTGTGTCCGACTCTGTGCAACCCCAGAGACCTTGACTAATACAGAATTGGTATCAGATATTGGTCCAAGAAAATGTGTACAAAGATGAGATTCTGAAGTTGGTTTAGTTGTGTCATTAGTCTTCAGTGAAATGCTGAGCTCTTTGTAAATGGGAAATAAGATGATAATAATCTTTGGCATGCAGTGGCATCACAATTAATCAATCTATTTCCTATGTTTGATTTTGATGAATTACCTACTGAAGCAACTACCTTGGGATACAAAGCAACAGCTGCACTTGACTGTTATGTCAGAATAGTGACAACAGGTCCTCTGGTGTGAATGGAATCTCCTGAGTGAACGGGGTTCTTAGGAAAAAAAAAAAATGACATACTCAATTAATTTAATGCTCAGCTCAAGATAAGATCTGAGAACCAGGGAGTTTCTGTGACTGCCTTAAAAGAATCTCTTATTTCTGCAGTCACAGGGCTGATGTTAAAATGAAATACAAAATTAAATCGAGGGGGTTGAAGTCAGAGTTTCATCATGTTTCTTTGTGAAAGTTAGAGCAATAATAAAAAATAATGAGATTCAAAAACTTTAAATAGAGACATCTGTTTGAGTCCATATTAAACGAAAAATATGGAACCCAAAGTCACTGTGGGCTTTCATTGCTAATGGAAATAGGCTGACTTGCAATGTCTACAAATATTAACTTACCTATCTTGAAACCCTTGTGATATCATAATTTAGGGCAGATAGATGCCCTGCAGAAGTAAGCCATTCCCCTCAAAACCCAAAACAACTACCCTTTGTTGCCAGTAGACCTTTCAGTTCAGTTCAGTTCAGTCGCTCAGTCGTATCTGACTCTTTGCGATCCCATGAACCACAGCACGCCAGGCCTCCCTGTCCATCACCAACTCCCGGAGTTCACTCAAACTCATGTCCATCGAGTCGGTGATGCCACCCAGCCATCTCATTCTCTGTCGTCCCCTTCTCCTCCCGCCCCCATTCCTTCCCAACATCAGAGTCTTTTCCAGTGAGTCAACTCATTGCATGAGGTGGCCAAAGTATTGGAGTTTCAGCTTCAGCATCATTCCTTCTAATGAACACCCAGGATTGATCTCCTTTAGAATGGACTGGTTGGATCTCTTTGCAGTCCAAGGTACTCTCAAGAATCTTCTCCAGCACTACAGTTCAAAAGCATCAATTCTTCGGTGATCAGCTTTCTTCACAGTCCAACTAACTAGGATAAATTCTCAGGTTGTTTCTGGAGGTCAGGCTCACACCATTACCTGGAAGGAAATAGCATACATTAAAAAATGACAAAATATGTATACATGCATGTGTCTATATGTATGTAGTTATATATATTTATATATGTTTGTGTTTGTATATTAATATTAATTACCCAATGGAAGAATATAAGATGTACCTATCAGCAGGAACTTTGGAAATATACAGGAGAGTAGATTCTGAGAGTGTTAGTGCAAAGAGGTAGGGTATATAATATTGAATGAGCCTAAATGTATTAATTAGGGTGCACTTATTAAAGACTGGGGGACTTCCCTTGTGGCTCAGCTGGTAAAGAATCTGCCTTCAATGCAGGAGAACTGGGTTTAATCCCTGGGTTGGGAAGATCCCCTAGAAAAGGGAACAGTTACCCACTCCAGTATTCTGGCCTAGAGAATTCCATGGGCTGTATAATCCATGGGGTCACAAAAAGTCAGACACGATTGAGCGACTTTCACTTCCACACAATTTACTAGAGACTAGTGGTTTTTATGTGTTAGTTTGGACATTTGGAATTGACTTTAACAGGTCACTTGGTTTGATGACTGATATGTGAACTCAGCAGTGGCCAATGTTTAATGACATTGATGTGTCAGAACTTTCCCAGCACAATATGGAGGAAGGAATCCAAATGCATCAAAAATAGGAGAGTTGGAATGGACCCATCATATGTGATCTATACATCTATTCCTAAAGTACATCCTCCTAAAAGGTCGACAGACATTCCCTGCATTAAGGTGTTGAGAAATACATTGTTGAGGGTATTCCTGCATTCTTGAAACAGTCTATGGTTTTTCTCCTTTATAGGCCAGCTGTAGGATATGCTGTCTTTGAGACAGGTTCTTTGATGCCAATTAGGAGGATGGAATCCGGCAATGAACACTACGGTGCATATATCTTTTTGAATTTGAGTTTTCTCTAATATGTGCTCAGGAGTGGGATTGCAAGACCATATGGTAATCTATTCTTAGTTTCTTTCTTTTTTTATTATTGGAGGTTAATTATTTTGCAATATTATATTGGTTGGTTTTGCCATACATTGACATGAATCTGCCTCGGATGTACATGAGTTCCCCTTCCTGAACCCCTCTCCCACCTCCCTCCTCCCCTTATCCTCTCTCTGGGTCATCCCCGCACACCAGCCCTGAGCATCCTATAACATGTATCGACCCTGAACTGGCGATTTGTTTCACATATGATAATATACATGTTTCAATGCCATTCTCCCAAATCATCCCACCCTCACCCTCTCCCACAGAGTCCCAAAGATTGTTCTATACATCTGTGTCTTTTTTGCTGTCTCGTATACAGGGTTGTCATTTCCATCTTTCTAAATTCCATATATATGCATTAGTATACTGTATTGGTGTTTTTCTTTCTGGCTTACTTCACTCTGTATAATAGGCTCCAGTTTCATCCACCTCATTAGAACTGATTAAGGTTCCTCCATACTGTTCTCCATAGTAGTGATAGTAGTGGCTCAATTTGCATTCACCAGCTGTGTAAGAGGGTTCCTTTTTCTCCATACCATCTCCAAAGACCTTGATGCTGGTAAAGATTGAAGGCAGGAAGAGAAGGGGATGACAGAGGATGAGATGGTTGGATGGCATCACCGACCCAATGTACATGAGTCTGAGCAAGCTCCAGGAGTTGGTGATGGACAGGGAAGCCTGGCATGCTGCAATCCATGGGGTCACAAAGATTCAGACACAACTGAGCAACTGAATTGAATTGAACTTCAGCATTTATTATTGTAGCCTTTTTAATGATGGCCATTCTGACTTGTGTGAGGTGATACCTCACAGTACTTTTGATTTGCATTTCTTTAAAAATTTGTGATGTTGAGGATCTTTTCATGTACCTGTTGGCTACCTGATTTTTTTGATATAAATTAGAAAAATCTTACAATTCTTTTGATGTATAAGTAATTTTTTTTTACCTGATCAGTTTCTGTAGTTGTTATCCCTAGAGCATGGGAATTCTCACCATTGTTATTGGTCTGTTGCAAACAAAAGATGACTGGAAGTGCCTGGAAGATAATGAC
This sequence comes from Moschus berezovskii, assembly GCF_049115385.1. Lineage (NCBI taxonomy): Eukaryota > Metazoa > Chordata > Mammalia > Artiodactyla > Moschidae > Moschus > Moschus berezovskii. The sequence goes on from NC_142461.1 coordinate 53,563,207, forward strand.
TTTTTTTTTTTTAGTTTTCATTTTATATTGGAGTATATTTGGCTTGTAGTCAGCTTTCTCAGGTGATTTTGGTAGGCACAAGAACAGAAAGGCTCATCCCTTCAGGAAGAGGATGACAAACTGCTCAGATTACGTGATTAATAGTGTGTCTGAGTCAGACTTCCAATCCTTCCACTCAATGCTTTAACCTTCTCACATGAGACACTTGGTGAGGCTATGAAAACTCACACTGTAATCATGTACCCTGCACAATTTAATTCTGTATTTGATTTTCAGTGGTATTGACCTTGCAGCTACAGGAAATAAACAAATTTTAATGGCTGCCTTGGACATTTCCTTATTGTTTGACCATCACAGAGATGAGAATTTAAAGACATGAACTTGTCACCTTCTGCATATAAGTATTACATGGCACTCAGAAGAATCCATTCCACACAGCAGTATGTATAACTGTAATCACTGTACTAATAGTAAACTGTAGCAGTACTTGGTTCCCAAACACTTATTTCTGTAGACATTTTTTCAGTATTAACTCCAGGTAATAATTTGATTAATTATGATGCCAGTGAATGATTTGGACTATTAGCACCCCATTTTCCGTTGTTGAAGAGATCAGCACTACATTCAGGTTCAAGGACATGGCAAAATTAATGTATCAAAATCTCATCTTTGAGAATCTTTTTCCTGGAAACCCTAATATCAATTTCAGTATCAATCAATGACCACTCAGAAGACATAAAAGACTGCTCATGAATTCAGTAAATTTTATATAAGAAATTGTTAACTAAGTAACTACAAAGTCAATAAGTGAACATCAAGGTGTCACAGAAATAGTGATTGAAGGAAGTGGCTATCATTTCTAGGGTTAGAACAAATAGGAGAGAATGGGATCACAAAAATTAGAAACATGCAAGGAAGGCACTTCAGACCTGAAACAAACCTTTTAGGAGGATGTTCTGGTTAACTTCTACTGATGTGTCTTGGATCACAAAGCCAGAGCATTATAGCACTGGCACTCAGACCACTCTCTGTGGTGTGTGTTTCAATACTTTTTTGCTGAGTATCAAATATTACTCAGCCAAAAAAAATCAAATTTCACCATCTGCAACAACATGGGTAGACCTTGAGGGCATTATGCTATATGAAATAAATCACAGATAGACAAATACTATTTGACTTCACTTATATGTGGAACCTAAAACACAAAACATAGCAGAAAAAACTCATGTATATAGAGAAAACAAACTGATGGTTCCTGGGGGAGGTAGGTGGGTAAAAAAGGTGAAAAAGATGAACAAGATTAAGAAGTACAAACTTCCAGTTATAAAGTATGTCATGGGATGTAATGTATGACATGGAGAATATAGCCAATAATACTGTAATGACTGATGGTAACTAGATTTATTGTGATGATCATTTCATAATGTATACAAATGTCAAATCATTGTGTTATACACCTGAAAATAATATTGTAAATCAATTATATTTTAATTTAGAAAAAAGAGTAAGTAAAAGGAACAGCAGAACAAAACACTGAATTGTTTGTATTTTCCAAAATAAGGAGTAATGATTCTCAATTGTTTTAGAAATATTTCACCACAAATGATTCATTTTATTCTCTATATTTTAGTATCATTTTAGCAATTATGACCAACCTTGATAGTATATTAAAAAGCAGAGACATTACTTTGCCAACAAAGGTCCGTCTAGTCAAGGCTATGGTTTTTCCCGTGGTCATGTATGGATGTGAGAGTTGGACTGTGAAGAAAGCTGATCGCCGAAGAATTGATGCTTTTGAATTGTGGTGTTGGAGAAGACTCTTGAGAGTCCCTTGTACTGCAAGGAGATCCAACCATCCATTCTAAAGGAGATTAATCCTGGGTGTTCATTGGAAAGACTGATGCTAAAGCTGAAACTGCAATGCTTTGGCCACCTCATGCGACGAGTTGGCTCACTGGAAAAGACTCTGATGTTGGGAAAGGTTGGGGGTGGGAGGAGAAGGGGACGACCGAGAATGAGATGGCTGGATGGCATCACCGACTCTGTGGACATGAGTTTGAGTGAACTCCGGGAGTTGGTGATGGACAGGGAGGCCTGGCGTGCTGTGATACATGGGGTCGCGGAGAGTCGGACACGACTGAGCTACTGAACTGAACTGAACACAGACAGATATGGAACTCTGTTAAGGCAACATGCTGTGCAGAGTGCTCCAAATTTGGTTATATTCAACCCACTTTATTATCTATTTGTAATAGTATATCAGTTTGCTCCTTCAAATTGGAGTTTACAAGATTATAAAAATAATTAATGGAGAGATGGTTTGTCACTATCGAGTTTGGAATATAGACATAGAAGAATCCTCCTATGAAGCTTCAGCTCTCCTTGACCTTTCTTTAACCTGATAGCTCTCTCAATGATCACCATCCTCTGTATTCTGCCTTTATGTTCACTCTCAGGCTTCTGCATATGTTACTCTACAAATATAAGATCCTTTAATATTAACTATCTACTTCTCCAATTTGAAATGGAGTATATACTATAAAATCAATCATTAGGACATAATGTGGCTGACACGTAAGATATTCTCTCTACATAAGATGATGAATCTATCCTTCCCACCAGTGATTGATTCAGGAAGGTCCAGAAAGGCCAATTTTGTTTAATTAGATGAAGAAAATAATTCTGCTTTCAAAGTAGTGTTAATGCTTTACTGACTTTACTTTTGCCTTCCACTTCTTTCTTGAATGAGGTCTAGTTGATTTTGGTATCCATGAAGGCAACAGGAGACAATAGTACAGATGAGGGAATGTGGAGCTACATTGCCCATGTTTAAATCCTAAATATCTCACTTGCTAGATGTTTGACCTGGGCAAGTTATTTGCATTCACTGCTTACCAATTTTCTCATCTGTAGATTCAAATATAATTATAGCTATATTATAGAGTTGAGTGATAAATTTAAATGATTGCTTCACATATAGAGTGAGCTACTATTATCATACTGTGCTTTTGTTATCCCAATATCTACCTTACCTCATCCTCAAGATTATTTAAAGATAACAGGTTTCTTTTATTTCACTGGACCCATAATGAAGCACATGGTACTTTTTATTGTCATGAAGTAATTATAGGGAATATGAAGTTTTCTTAACTAATTTAGCACTATCACACAAACCCCTCTTTTTATAATTAATGATTTCTTTTTTACATAAATTGTCTTAAATCAGTCTAGTTACAAAAATTTCTGTGAGATCAGAGTGTGGCTCAGGGGTGGTGTTGTTATTCAGTTGCTCAGTCCTGTCTTACTCTTTGTGACCCCGTGGACTGCAGCACACCAGACTTCCCTGCCCTTCACTATCTCCTGGAGTTTGCTCAAACTCAAGTCCATTGAGTCAGTGATGCTATCCAACCATCTCATCCTGTCATCCCCTTCTCTTCCTGCCCTCAATCTTTAACAACCTTGATTGCTTTTTTCATACAGTGTTTCATAAAACATTATTACAATATCCACAGTGCCTTTTGGGCTCAAGGTGTGTCTTTTTTCACTGGTCTGTTTTCTCCTCTTATATATGAGCACTGCTGCTGCTACTGCTGCTGCTAAGTCGCTTCAGTCGTGTCTGACTCTGTGCGACCCCAAAGATGGCAGCCGAACAGGCTCAGCCATCCCTGGGATTCTCCAGGCAAGAACACTGGAGTGGGTTGCCATTTCCTTCTCCAATATATGAGCACTAGGTGTGCCCAATGAGTAGTAAAATTCAATGTGTGGTGAAATATTTTTGTGGTTGTTTGGTGATTATACTTTCATTTCTCTTATTTTGCCTTTCATTTCTCCAGGATGATTGCTGCCAAACAGCATATTTACAAGGATTTTTATTCAATTGACCTGCTGATCTTCAATATAAAGATGTGCTTAGGGATACTCAGAATGTGTCCTTCTCATTTACCCAAAGAATATCTTTTAAAATAAGGGCATGATGGTTTTTCTTATTTTGGAGATATTTGTGTATTTTGGGTAGATAACATAGGTCTATCTATCCATCTAATGTATCTATCTGTGCATCCATCCTCCCTGGACTCAGCCCAAACATCACACTATATGATGACTAAAATTTGTCACTTGTGATTTGAATTGTGATAGTCTCTTTTCCTTTCTTCTCTCTCCCTTCTGTCTCTTTATCTTTCTGTTTGTCTCTTTTTATTTCCTGTTGTTAGAATGGGTGGATATTATGGGCTGAATTTTGTACTCCCCCCAAAATCACTAGTTAAGATGAATTTGTAGGTGGGATGGGGTGTAGCAGAACATTGATACGACTACTTCTATTCTAAAAAGAGTGCTGTGTGAAGACAGACAAACAGAAGAGCAAACCTTGAGAAAAGACTGAATTGGAGTGATGCTTCAATAATCCAAGAAATGCTGAAGACTGCTGGCAAACCACCAGAAGCCAGAAAGAAGCACAGCAGGATTTCCCCATAGGTTTCAGAGAGAACACGGTCTTGCTGACATCTTTAATTCATTCATTTATTTTTTGTTTTGTTTTGGCCATTCCCTGCTGCATGCAGGATCTTAGTTCCCTGACCAGGGATAGAACCTGGGCCCCCTACAAGGGAAACGTGCAGTCTTGACTGCTGGACTCCCAGGGAAGTCCCAGTCTTGCTGACATATTGATTTCAGACTGCTATTCTCCAGAACTGAGGCACAGTTGTGTTGTTTCAGACTCCCAATTTGTGGTACTTTGTTATGGCAGCCCTAGGAAACTAATATAGACAGCAGGCTAGAAATGCTTTCTCTAAGTCATCTCCAACTATTGGTTCCTAGGTTGTTAAAACATAAAAAGCTGAAAGTGCATTTTTATGATTTTAATAGCATCAATGTTTTTACTTATTTTTAAATTAATGAAACCATTAGAATTGCTTCATTTAAAGAGGAGATAATTATAAATGATTTTTAAAATCATGCAGCTTTTTTATCTAACACCATCCACAGTAATAAATAATTTTATTCAAAAGTTTTCCCTAAGTATTATGCCTTCAAACTCACAATAGGAGTATGAAAATTTAACAAAGTTTTAGGCTATACTCCAAAATATGTAAATCTTCATAAAGACAGATCAAATTTTGTAAAACTGCTGGTAACTGCCAATATTTTTCACCTTTATTAAAGTTGGGGGAAAAACATAATTAGCACTTCATGCTTTCAGACTAAGCTGGGTCCTCAGTTGATGCTGTGCCAGAAAGTTGATAAACACAGCAACTTCAGAAATTAATTTTCATAAAAACTTGGGTATGTGTATAAATTTTGCACAGGCTGGTGTTAGCATTAATCTATCAGTACAGCTGTGCAATGTAGTCCCAATTCAACTTCAAACCCTGACATTAACACTTATTTTTGAAATTGTTTCAAAAAGGTTTTCAACAGGTTTTTAAACAGATGTGATGTTACATCAACTTATTTTAACAATTCTAACATCTTACCATATGAACATAGCACCCATTCTAATCTTAAGATCTAAGGTACCTCTTATGGTTTTATAGTCCTGAAGTGTAAGGTGGTGGTGGTGGTTTAGTCGCCAAGTCGTGTCCAACTCTTGCAACCCCATGGACTGTAGCCTGCCAGGCTCCACTGTCCATGGGATTCTCCAGGCAAGAATACTGGAGTGGGTTGCCATTTCCTTCTCCAGGCTGAAGTGTAAGAATTCAGCATTATTCATCACCACTTACATATTCATAATTCCTCACAGGTAGATTTTCTTCTTTGCTTGGATTTCATGTGGTTTAAAAAAAACTACATAATTTTTACTCCTTTTGTTTCCTGCTAGAAACAGATGGTTAGACAACAATGCCCAAAAGTCCAGAAATGCCCTAGAGCAGTGGAGCTTTCTTTCACTTAGAGCTCTTAAAGTATTCAAGAAGTTTCCAAGTGTCTCAGTTCAGTTCAGTTCGGTTCAGTCACTCAGTCGTGTCCGACTCTTTGCGACCCCATAAATCACAGCACACCAGGCCTCCCTGTCCATCACCAGCTCCTGGAGTTCAATAAAACTCACCTCCATCGAGTCGGTGATACCATCCAGCCATCTCACCCTCTGTCGTCCCCTTCTCCTCCTGCCCCCAATCCCTCCCAGCATCAGTCTTTTCCAGTGAGTCAACTCTTCGCATGTCTAGTTACTTTTAATAAGATGTACATTCTTTTTACATACTGTTTTTAAAATTTTTGATTTTATTTTATATTGCAGTGTAGTGGATTAATGTTGTGTTAGTTTCAGGTGTACAGTAAAGTGGTCCATTTAAATATACACATGAATATATTCTTTTTAAAAGTCTTTTCCCCATTTAGGTTATTACAGAGTGTTGAGCAGTTTCCTGTGCTATACAGTAAGTCCTTGTTGGTTATTTATTTAAAATATAGAGGTATTTAAAAGTCAACCCCAAAGTCCCAATCTATCCCTTCTCCACACCCTTTTCCTACGGTAATGCAGTGTTCAATATATGCTTTCTTTTTTTTTTCCTAGTATGATACATATATCACACAACAAACCTGTAATCCATTTGCAGAAACTTTCATATACCTTGAAGGTTTCATAAACCTTGAACTTTCATAAACCTCACTTTTTTGAAAGTTCTCCTGGTTGAAGACCCTTTATTATGATAGGTTGACCAAATCTAGACCCACTGCACCTGGAAATGGACAATTCATTTTTAATCTGATATTTGACAGAATACTTCAATGTACAATGCATTTTACCTAGCACAAAAATGTTAGATTTTCTTGAACTGATGCCAGTCCATTTGATTCATAATTTACACAGTGTAAAAATATGTGTTTTAAATTATTTATTACTTCATTTTATTTTTTCAGTAGTATATATCAAGTCGGAGAAGGCAATGGCAAGTCACTCCAGTACTATTGCCTAGAAAATCCCATGGATGGAGGAGCCTGGTAGGCTGCAGTCCGTGGGGTCGCTAAGGGTCAGACACGACTGAACGACTTCACTTTCAGTTTTCACTTTCACACATTGGAGAAGGAAATGGCAACCCACTCCAGTGTTCTTGCCTGGAGAATCCCAGGGACGGGGGAGCCTAGTGGGCTTCCGTCTAAGGGGTCACACAGAGTCGGACACGACTGAAGTGATGCAGCAGCAGCAGCAGCATATATCAAGTAAGTTGTTTTATAATATTCTCACACCAATGAGGAAATTTTACCAAGTCCCTACTGTGTGATAAATTTAGCTTTTCCCCTTTGATTTATCTCTCAAGGGAACATCTAAATTTAGTTATTTAGTTATTTTCCTTATAATTCCTCTTATTAGTTGGATTAAAGTCTAATTGATTTTTAAAATATTTATATTTTCCTAAAGTTTATGGATCACATGAAAATTATTTATTTCCCAAAGACAAATGAATGAGTCCACATATAATGTTCTTCAGTTGGATACACTTGGTTGTGACTAATATACATTTGTCAGCATTCTCAGATGTGAGTAAATTGCAACTCTCCAACTAAGCAATAATATATATAGTCATCTAAAATTCAGATTTCCAAGAATTCACCCTTCCTTTGGTGTATCACCTCCATAAGCTGTCACTCTCCAGTATATTATCCTCCAGGATCATATGGCAGCATGACTTTAGAACATAGCACAATGATTAGCTTCAGTGAGAAATCTGAGACCAATTGGTATAATACATAAGGACTTCAAATTCTGACTTCTTACTCAGCAATAACCAAATATTTTCTATAAACCTTTTTAAACTTCAAAGTGAAAGAGGAGAGTGAAAAGGTTGGCTGGAAGCTCAACATTCAGAAAACAAAGATCATGGCATCTGGTCCCATCACTTCATGGGAAATAGATGGAAAAACAGTGGAAACAGTGTCAGACTTTATTTTTTTGGGCTCCAAAATCACTGCAGATGTTGATTGGAGCCATGAAATTAAAAGACGCTTACTCCTTGGAAGGAAAGTTATGACCAACCTTGATAGTATATTAAAAAGCAGAGACATTACTTTGCCATCAAAGGTCGGTCTAGTCAAGGCTATGGTTTTTCCCATGGTCATGTATGGATGTGAGAGTTGGACTGTGAAGAAAGCTGATCGCCGAAGAATTGATGCTTTTGAACTGTGGTGTTGGAGAAGACTCTTGAGAGTCCCTTATACTGCAAGGAGATCCAACCAGTCCATTCTAAGGGAGATCAATCCTGGGTGTTCATTGGAAGGACTGATGCTAAAGCTGAAACTCCAATACTTTGGCCACCTCATGCGATGAGTTGACTCACTGGAAAAGACTCTGATGCTGGGAAAGGTTGGGGGTGGGAGGAGAAGGGGACGACGGAGAATGAGATGGCTGGATGGCATCACCGACTCTGTGGTGATGAGTTTGAGTAAGCTCTAGGAGTTGGTGATGGACAGGGAAGTCTGGTGTGCTGCAGTCCATGGGGTCACAAAGAGTTGGACACCACTGAGCAACTGAACTGAACTGATGAAGTACTGGGTTTTATGACTCAACACATATTTTGTGGGGTTGGCGACCACAATTCAACTCATAAAAATTTGTCTCTCCAGATTTTGGAGTGGTTGTTTGCCTTGTAACTTCAGTTCCCTGATGTATGCAAGAATAATAATTAATTTTCAGTTTGTCTCACTTTTCTTGTAATAAAAATAGAAGTGATGACTTCTAAGTTCTTTACATGTTGGAGTATTTGATGATTTTTTAACATTTACATTATGATAATATTAAAGACGGTTCCCTTGATTTCTGAGTTATCTAACTTCTTCTGGACACCTAAGCCTGATTAATAGATTTCTAAAAGAATTAACATGTTACAAATATATGTTGCTATTTTTCCTCAATTCATACTTATTTCTCTTCCTTAATTACTTTCCCTAAAAAATGATATAACTATTAAGATTTCAAGACAGAAACATATTCAGCACTTTCATGCAGTTTTCCTTATTTTTCTAAGAAGAATGGGTGCAGGAGCAGAGATGTATAAAGCAAAGGAAATAACATAGAGCAATAAAATGAAAAAAGATATGACAGATTTATGAAATAATGGGCATTTGATTTCTTGTACTTATGATGCTCAGAAAGAATTGATAGGAAGTAAATTTGGTTAATATGCTGGGGTAAGGTTTCAGAGGTCTAGTACTGTGGACAACAAGCTATGATCCTAGGGCAAATCTTACCATGGCTTGTCTTCATAAATAAAATTGGATTTTAACACAGTCATACTCATACTTTTATAGGTGGTCATATTACATCAGCAGAGTAGAGTGGTTGTGACATCCACTGTGTAGCTTGCAGAACCTACAATGTTCTTATGGAAAAAGTTTACCAACTCCAGTCTACTATGTCACATTAAATTGTTAGAGTAGTTGTTTGTTAGAGTAGTTGTTTGTTAGTTTTATTTCCTTTTCCTTGGCTTAATAAGGACACTTTTATTCTCTAGGAGAGACGGGAGGATTCAGACAACTATATCTATGGTTTTGACAGTAAATTATGGTGATAATGAATAAAAAAATCTGAAGTAGTAGAAAAAGAGGTGGAAGAAAGATAATGGAAGAAATAAACGAACTCCTAGAAAAATCAATGAAGAGGCAGGCTGTAACCCAGAGGACAGAAAGTAAGAGAAAGACAGTCTCTTTTTTGTGTGTGCCTTTACTAAAGAAAATGAAATGCATTGTGGCAACATATGATTTTTGAAGGTATATTTTTAGAGATAGGTATCTTTGTATAACATTAAGAAAAAGCAAAAATAATATTTAATGAAATTAAAATGATTCTAGGATCTTTGAAGTTGGTCTTGTATAAAAATTGGTTTCTTGATTCCCATTTTAAAGTGGGTGATAGGTAGATATTTATGTTAAATTATTATTTCATGTCTTAGAAGTTTTTAGATCATTCAAGTCTTTATTGAGAATTCAGAGTCCAAGATTGTGTCTAATGTAGATAAGTATGAAGCATTTAATCTCTTGGGTTTTTACTTTGCTCTTTTATAAAAATAATTTGCTGGATTACATGATTTTCTTGTCTTCATTAAATCTTTTTTTATTTTTTCTGGTTACCACCTTTCATTTGGCTGGTTCTACATAAGTATATCCTAGGTATAAAACATGCATTTTTAAAAATTGGATTTGTTTAATATGCTGTTGAATTAATGTTTTTGGAGGAAAGATATCTCCCTTTTAACACAATCCTAGTTATTAGGGATTTAAAGTTAGTTCTGCTAATGTTTCATATAAGTGATTTGAAAGACTATAAATCCACATTTCATTTTCTTCTTAACCCAGGGGGATATGAGTAGATATGATCTCTGAATTAGCTCAAATCTTAGCTTTTTCTTATGTTCAATAAAATTTGTGGTGTAAGTCATATTTCTAATTCCTTATTGGATGAAATCAAGGAAGTGTGGAATTCACAATTCACTGAACTAAAACAATAGAATTAATCTTCCCCAAGTGGTTAATTGTTTTTTCAGCAAAAGTGAACACCTGACTTGTGAGAAGGAAGATAAACTATAAAATTCTTATTTTCATTTATATTTTTTATGTATTACAGAAACAGTCTTCTACTTTATTTTTTTAATTGGAGACAAATTGCTTTACAATAATATATTGGTTGGTTTTGCCATACATGGACACAAATCCCCCCCAGGTGTACATGTGTTCCCTATCTTGAACCCCGCTCCTACCTCCCTCCTCCCCACATTCTCCCTCCAGGTCATCCCCGTGCATCAGCCCCAAGCATCCTGTATCATGCGTCGAACCTGGACTGGTGATTCATTTAACATATGATAATATACATGCTACAATGCCACTCTCTCAAATCATCCCACCTTCACCCTCTCCCACAGAGTCCCAAAGACTGTTCGATACACCTATGTCTCTTTTGCTGTCTCGTATACAGGGTTAAGGTTACCATCATTCTAAATTCCATATATATGCGTTAGTATGCTGTATTGATGTTTTTCTTTTTCAGCCATCAAAAAGAATGCATTTGAATCAGTTCTAATGAGGTGGATGAAATTGGAGTCTATGATACTTTTGAATTTGTTTTTTTTTTTTTTGATTGTCTCTTAAAAAGATTTATTTTCCCTTCTTGCCTGAATGTACAAAGGCAAAAAGAGTACAGTTTGTATATATATATATTTATATATATACATAAAAAAACAAGGAACTTGGTAATGTACACTTTACAGAATCAGGAAGACTGAAATTAAATCCAACAGAGCAACGCCAGTGGAACAAAAGCTATGAACAGCAACACTGCCCCTCCAGCCCGGGCCTCCAGCTCGTCCCAACCTGCTCCCAATGCGGGGCTGAGCACCAAGGCAAGTGGGTGGGCTGGGGCAGGAGGGGCTGGGGACGGGGCCTGGGAGGGGCTCAATCCCAGGAGGGGCCCATGGCAGAGGATCAGCAGAAAGCCTCCTGGGATACCCTAATAATAAAACAAATAACAGAGGCCCAGAACTAGGGGGCCAGCTAGCTGCCCAGTTGAATCTTGGGGGCATCGGAGTAGACACTTGAGATGGTGATAAGGTGTGTGGGATAACGAGTGGCCTGTATACAATGACACTAGCCCTTCTGTAGCCTTTTCCTCCCACTCCCAAGACAAAGCCCTCCCACCCCAACCTTGGAGCCTGGAGAGAAGAGATTCAAGAAGCATCATTTCATTTCATGGGTGCCCTCTCAAGCCTTCTGCATGTGGTCCGTTGACCTTGAGATGTGTAGAGGGGGTGAGGTAAGAGAAGGAAATATACATGTATACATACATGTACAGGCAGGTAAAGGGGATGAAGGGAACTGGCACAACTTAAATGAGGAGGAAGCAGATGCGAGTCCTAAAGAGCAGGTCTCCAAGCCTTGGCTGTCCTACTTGGGCATGAGGCTGCCTCCCTCCAGCTTCTTTATGGGGCTCGGATGAGCCGAGTCTGTCAAGAGAACTGGGCTAGGGATAGCTCAGAGAGAGCCTTGGTCTGGTGACTTCGGCCCTTAGCAGCAAACTCGTCCAGCCTTTGCTGGAGTGAAGTGTGGGGGGAATCCTTGAGAGTCTCATCCCTATGACTGGGTTGCCAGTGCCATGGGTTCCCCACCTGTGGTTCTCCTCCCCAGGGGGAGAGGCTAGAGGTGGACAGCAAACCCTTCACTCAGCGCCCCTCAAGGCTCTGTTTCACCCGTCACTGCTGCTGCTTCATCTTACTTCAGGGAGGGACGATGGGCCTGGCAAGGATCAGGGACCAGGAGGATCAGGAAAAGGCAGTGCTGTTCTGCCATCGAAGCTCTCACCTGCTCTTCTGGGCAGCTCAGATCCTGCTTTTCAGGATGTAAGGATACTTTTGAATTTGAAATTAAGCTAGGAGAAAAGTTTTGTGAGCCTTTTATTAATTCCCACCCATCCCAAAGGACTACATTAATGTTACTGTATGATTCACTTGGTGTTTTTATGTCATGAATTCTGGTCCTTCTCATGCTATTGACAATTTTAGGGGAAAAAAAGTCACTACTGTATATTTTTTTTCTGTTTAATTACTTTGTAAGGCATAAAAAGTTAATTCATTTCAGCCAGTAACAGATATAATAAATATATGACAACTTTGTCTACAATATTGAGATGTTTAGTTTTTATATGCTTGAGGAATTTTAAAATTTTCTAGTTGAATTCATGACATGAATTAATGTCATGATTTAATTAAATTTGGCATAAGCACTCATTCTATAAAGCAGAAATAAAGTAAAAAGTGAAAGTGGCTCAGTCATGTCTAACTCTTTGGGACTGCATGGACTCTACAGTCCATGGAATTCTCCAGGTGAGAATACTGGAGTGGGTAGCTGTTCCCTTCTCCAGGGGACCTTCCAAACCCAGGGACTGAACCTGAGTCTCCTGCATTGTGGGCAGATTATTTACCAGCTGAGCCAAGAATAAAATTCAGGGAAGCCCAAGAATACTGGAGTGGGTAGCCTGTCCCCTTTCCAGCGGATCTTCCCAATTCAGGAATTAAACTAGGGTCTCCTGCATTGCAGTTGGATTCTTTACCAGATGAGATATCAGGGATGTCATGATTTAATCAAATTTGCATAACACTCATTATATAAAGCAGAAATTATGTAGAAGTTCTTGAAACTAAATTTTAATGACACTCATTTGTCATTTGTTATTGGCTCATTTTGTTTCTTTTCCTTTTTGTTGTCTGATTTTTGTTTGGTTTTCTTGCTTCTACAGAGATGCTGAATATACAAGTTATTATATAAGACACTATTCTTTATACAGCCTTCTCATTAGACAAAAAAAAATAACAATTTAAAAGCAGCAAAAAGCTTTCTTTCAACATTTGAATTGTGCTTAGAGAACTTTCTAACGCAACAGCATTAAACTTGCCTAAGAATTAAAAGTAAAAATTTGAAGATGTATAAAAAAGGAGATTCCTCTTAAAATGTGGAAACTATTAGAATGTCAGAGGTGCTTAATGCCTGATCTTATAAATGGCTTAAATAATTAACCATTTCTCATCCATGATTTAGAGACCATCAGTAAAATCTCACCTTCCCAAATTCTTTTATTAATTTAGTCAAATAAGAACTATTGAAAATATCCACTTGAGGTAAACTTTGTACCTCCATGAATACTCAATTAAAACACAAACACACACAAAACCCACTCTTAGTTATTTTCTCATTGGGGAAATTATTACCTTGGGAAGATACAAGTACTAAGGACTTTTGGAAAAAAGAAAAGAACAATAAGTTAACTACAATACCGTTAATTTTAAAAAAATCTGTAACTTAATTTAGCTGAATTTTCGCTGTAAAATATAAGAAGGCAAGTACAGAATTTAGTAGCAGAAGCAAAAAACAAATGTGTTTGCTTTCAAAAATAACAAATTAATATCTTCCACTAGAGGAAAGACTGGCAGATTTCTAGCAGCCCAACTAAAGATCAGACAGAGTTCAGCAATGTCACAGACTCACTCTGTTAGCAATATACATAGGACACTTGAGAGTTGAGAGTAAGTAATGCAAACATGAAACTCATGCTTGCCTCTCTGCCCCAAATAATAAAATCTATCATCTCCTGCTGAGTCTCTGCCAGAATCCATGAAATCATGGAAGGCTAGCATCTTAGCTTACACGTAAGTTAAAATTCCACACACTTCCACTGTTTTAGAGAATAGCACAAAACCAATAATGAAAAGATTGTTAGGAAGTACTAATCAAATCTGAATTATCAGCAAAGTATAAGAGGAATGACTTATAATAAAATCAATTTGAGACAGGGAGAAATGTAAATATTACAAAATCGGTGACAATTGTAGAAGCGTTTAAAATATGAAAAAAGTTTAAGTATGGTCTATTTCCTCTAGTTTTTCAAAGTATCCTCAGTGGGTTTTATGAAATAAAAAGTGAAATATGTGTAGGATATTTTCAAAGGGGTACTGTAACAGTTTCATATTATTATATAACAAATTGTTACAGACCAGTGGCTTAAAACAGATATATAGTATCTTACAGTTACTGTGGGTCAATGAGTGAGTCCAAGTATATATTATCTGGGTTTTTTGTTTAGGGTATCAATTAGGGTTTAGGCTTAAAGAAGTCTTCCAAGTTCATTCAAGCTGCTAGCAGAATTCAGTTTTTTGTGGTTGTGGGACTGAAGTCTCCACTTTCTGGATGATTTCAGTTTGCTCTCTGATCCTAGAGGACCCCACAATTTCTTACCACCTGGCCTTTTGCTAGAACTCTCTCAACATTACTCTTATATCAAAGCAGCCCGAGAATCTCTCTCTTTGAAAAACCCAATTCCTCTTTTAAAGACTCACCAGATTAAGTCAAACCTACACAGAGTAATCTTCCTTTAGATTAGCATGAAATCAAATGATTTGGGATATTAATTACATATTCAAAATCCCTCATCTTTGTCACATATAACTTAATCAAAGAAAGACCTGTCATCACATTCACAGGTCTTTACTCAAGTATAGACTTGAGGTCTATACTCAAGGAGAGGGAATTCTACAGGAAGTGCACACCAGGTGCAGAATTCTGAAGACCATCTTAGAATTCTGTGCCTCTGGGTATGTTTGCTGCTGCTGCTAAGTCACTTCAGTCATATCCGACTCTGTGTGACCCCATAGACAGTATGTTTAGAAATAACTAAATGGTATTTTTTCCAAAGAATGATTATCACAAGATACTATTTTAATGACAAAAATTCTTATTAAAGATTTAAGAAACAATTTTGCACAATGAAAAGAGAACTAACAGAGACTAACAAGAACAAAATGTATCCTACTTAACATTCTGGCATCATAAATTTGCTCTCTGTAACAAAGTTTACCTTATTTCTTATTTCGTTATTTATACATCACCTACTTCTGAAAACTATTTTAGGTGGCATATATACGATAGATCCAGGAAAGAAAAGCATGAAAAAGGAAAAAAAAAGTAATCAAATAAAGAAGACATATAAAAATGTTTGATGATCCCCACTACCAGAAAATAAAAGCCATGCAGTGACTTTCTTTTCAGCCAAAATGGGCTTACTAGTGACACTCAGTAGCACACATGAAGAGAAGTCTAGAATGACTGGAGTTGAATTTTAGCACTGCAGAACTGAACTTCTAAATGGGAGGTCAGCAATCTCAATCCCAAGTGTGAAGAAACAAAATTAATTTAATTTGGTATTTGTTCTAATTTAAGGGTGGGAAAGGCAGCAAGTTTCTGTGGAAATCTGCAATACTGAGTCAGGCAATGAAAATTAATATTGCCAAATGTTCCATATGTTGCTGAACAGAACATTATTTTATCAAGTTGTAATATGGAGAGTAAATTCTATTCCCACAGGCAGTTGGCAAAAATAGGCAAGAGTAAGAGTTTCTGTCTCAAAAAAGTATTAAAAAGTCTAATCAGGAAGTCAAGTTATTTACAAGATGGGAAATCACTAAAAAGATGGGAAAAATGGGGTGAGGCTTGATGGGCAGAATGCATCTTAGAATAAATAATTCAAAACATGTCAGATTCTGGGCTTTGTGCCTCAAGACTTATTTAAAAAAAAAAAGTTCATTGGTACTTTTAGGTTTCTTCAGGAAAAGAAAAATGAGCCCAAAGAGCTATGGGTGATATCTATGCTGCTTTGTAAAAAGCAATTATGATAAACTCATGGAGTGTATTTTTTGGATTGATTTAAAATTAGCCTCTTTGGATTCAAGTTTCATTTCTAGGGAACAAAATTTTAGTAAGTGAAAACTGAAAGCATTTGTATCACTAAAACAATAAACCAACAGGGCAAAACAGCTCTGGACATTTGCAGAGTATTTTGTATATTACAAAGAGGAATTACTTATCTTCCTGCAATAAAGCATCTTGCAGTTTTAATATTACAAGTAGTCCAAAGTTCATGGACATAGTGTTAGCAAGAGAATTCCTGGTTGTACTTGAATGCCAATTAAATTGTGATTTTGTTCAAAGGAATTCACAATGGAATTGATTAATGATCACTTGATAATACTATGTTGAGATTCTGAGAATCATATTGTTGGGCAATGTGTTGAATATGTAAGGGTAGAGTTCTGCCACAATAGCATACAATCAAAACCATAACATATTGTTAAGAAAAATCCTATATGTGTGTATCGGTGAATGAGAACTGGAAAAAAAAAAACTCAGGTTACATTAAAATATATTTTTAAAATTGCATTGAAAGTTTAACTCATTACATATACCTATCTATATCTCAGTTCAGTTCAGTTCATTTGCTCAGTCGTGTCCGACTCTTTGTGACCCTGTGGACTGCAGCACGCTAGTCCTCCCTGCCCATCACTGGCTTCTGGAAATCATGTCCATTGAGTTGATGCCATCCAACCATCTCATCCTCTGTCATCCCCTTCTTTCCTGCCCCCAATCCCTCCCAGCATCAGAGTCTTTTCCAGGGAGTCAACTCTTCGCATGAGTGACAAAGTATTGGAGTTTCAGCTTTAGCATCAGTCCTTCCAGTGAACACCCAGGACTGATCTCTTTTAGAATGGACTAGTTGGATCTCCTTGCAGTCCAAGGGACTCTCAAGAGTCTTCTCCAACACCACAGTTCAAAAGTATCAGTTCTTCGGTGCTCAGCTTTCTTTATGATCCAACTCTCACATCCATACATGACTACTGGAAAAACCATAGCTTTGACTAGATGGATTTTTGTTGGCAAAATAATGTCTCTGCTTTTTAATATACTGTCTGGGTTGGTCATAACTTTTCTTCCAAGGAGCAAGCGTCTGTTAGTTTCATGGCTGCAGTCACCATATGCAGTGATTTTGGAGCCCCCCAAAATAAAGTCATCCACTGTTTCCCCATCTATTTATCATGAAGTGATGGGACCGGATGCCATGATCTTCGTTTTCTGAATGTTGAGTTTTAAGCCAACTTTTTCGCTCTCCTCTTTCATTTTCATCAAGAGGCTTTTTAGTTCCTCTTCACTTTCTGCCATAAGGGTGGTGTCATCTGCATATCTGAGGTTATTGGTATTTCTCCCAGCAATCTTGATTCCAGCTTGTGCTTCCTCCAGGCCAGCGTTTCTCATGATGTACTCTGCATATAAGTTAAATAAGCAGGGTGACAATATACAGCCTTGACACACTCCTTTTCCTATTTGGAACCAGTCTGTTGTTCCATGTCCAGTTCTAACGGTTGCTTCCTAGTCTGCATACAGATTTCTCAAGCTTCAGGTCAGGTGGTCTGGTATTCCCATCTTTTTAAGAATTTTCCAGAGTTTGTAGTGGCCCACACAGTCAAAGGTCTATCAGTCATCTATCTCTCTATCTAGATGCTTTGAGCTGCAAAAAACAGAAAACCCAATGAAAAGAAGCTTAAATAAATGGGTTTGCTTTTCTTAGTTGATTAAGTTTGGAGGTTAGAATGTGCCAATATGCCAAATTGGTTCAGTGGTTTTTCAATTTGAGAAGTTTCTGTCAATGTTTGTGTCCTCTCAGAATTCATATGTTGAAACTTCTTCCCCATTTGATGACATTTGAAAGTGGGGCCTTTGGAAGATGAAGAGATTAAACCCCTTATAAAAGAGACTGCAAAGAACTCCCTCACCTCTTCTGCTACTTGAGGACACAAAGACAAGCTGAGGTTCTATGAATAAGAAAGCAGATGATGACCGCACCTAATCTGCTAGTACCTTGACCTTGAACTTTCCAGTTTTCAGAACCACAAGGAATAAATTTCTGTGGTTTATAAGTCACCTAGTCTATATTACCTTTGTTACAGAAGCTCAAATAATCTATGATAGATGTGGTTAACATTGTATGAATTTTCTTACCTTTCTTATCATGTTTATGAGATCCTCCAAACCTTGCATCCAAATGTACAAAATGACATGAATTCATGAATCTTAAAAGTCTGCCTGTCATCAAGGAAGGGAAAAAAAAATTTCTCCAAAACAACCTCTCATTTCAGTGAATTCTCCTGAAATGTATTAACTGCCAGGCAACCTCATGTTAAACTCTAGGCTAGGGACCAAGTCTGCATTTTCTGAAATAAAGAAATCTCTGCTCATACTTGAAGAATACCTATGTTTTGACAGGAAAGCTGGAAAAATAATAAATTTAGGATGGTGCATCTGCCACATAATTCCTCGTCAGTTCAGTTCAGTCTCTCAGTTGTGTCCGACTCTTTGTCACCCCATGAACCACAGCACTTCAGGCCTCCCGACCATCACCAACTCCCGGAGTCCACCCAAACCCATGTCCATCAAGTTGGTGATGCCATCCAACCATCTCATCCTCTGTCATCCCCTTCTCCTCCTGCCCTCAATCTTTCCCAGCATCAGGGTCTTTTCAGATGAGTTGGCTCTTCACATCAGGTGGCCAAAGTATTGGAGTTTCAGCTTCAGCATCAGTCATTCCAATGAACACCCAGGACTGATCTCTTTAGGATGGACTGGTTGGATCTCCTTGCAGTCCAAGGGACTCTCAAGAGTCTTCTTCAACACCACAGTTCAAAAGTGTCAATTCCTTTGTACTCAGCTTTCATTATAGTCCAACTCTCACATCCATACATGACCACTGGAAAAACCATAGCCTTGACTAGACAGACCTTTGTTGACAAAATAAAGCCTCTGCTTTTTAATATGCTATCTAGGTTGGTCATAACTTTCCTTCCAAGGAGTAAGTGCTTTTTAATTTCATGGCTGCAATCACCAACTGCAGTGATTTTGGAGCCGAGAAAAATAAAGTCAGTCACTGTTTCCACCATTTCCCCATCTATTTGCCATGAAGTGATGGGACCGGATGCCATGATCTTAGTTTCCTGAATGTTGAGCTTTAAGCCAACTTTTTCACTCTCCTCTTTCACTTTCATCAAGAGGCTCTTTAGTTCTTGTTCACTTTCTGCCATAAGGGTGGTGTCATCTGCATATCTGAGGTTATTGATATTTCTCCCAGCAATCTTGATTCCAGCTTGTGCTTCCTCCAGCCCAGCGTTTCTCATGATATACTCTGCATATAAGTTAAATAAGCAGAGTGACAATATACAGCCTTGAGACACTCCTTTTTCTCATAAAATGTATTAAAGAAGGTATGTTTTTTAATTAGAATCAATTTGTCAATCTTTATTTCACAAGGCACTGGTAGTATTCTACTATTTGCTATGTCAAATTTGCCCTAATCTATTTTCTTTTCCTTTGAAACAAATCCAGAACTCAAACTCATTATTTTTCCCTCCAAAAATTATAGTTTCTTGGAAGTATCTTTACCCTCAAAGATGTATTTCTGGAATGTGGAGCAACAGACAATCATTTACTGGGACCCTCTGATTATTTGGGGAAAATTCCTAGAGATTCTCTTTTCCAGTGTCTGTATACCACCTTGGTGTTTCTGTGACACCATTCCTGACATATTTAAGCAATGCTTTAGAATTGAGACTCAGCTGGATGGTTCCCCAGCTGATTCTCTGAATCACCTGTCTAAAATCTCTGAAATGTATTCCATCATTGGAGCTCTCTAACATTCAAGGGTGATGTAACCAGCCCCCATCTATGACATGCTCTTTGTTCTTTCACAGTCCTTAGAGTTCACGAAGCAATCCTTTCAACTAGTTCTACACTGTGGAGCTCCCCTGAGATGGCAAATTGCATGAGAACTTGATGTTGACATGGCCATTTCTCTCTCTGCTCTTCCTCTCAAGTGATTGTGTTGGCTTTGTGGTACCAAAGTCTCTCAGAGGAACAAGAAGGGATGTTGTCACTCGTATGTCTAATATATAATATTTGTTAAAGAGCCCCCATGCAACTCACAGTTCTGGTATTTTCTGGCATCCTCTGAAGCAACTCTTAATATCAAATTATTAAAGACTATTTTCTCTTGCTGTTACATATTACAGAAAACATATATTGTCATACAACTGTTGTGAGTGTTCCTGCTTCACAAAGCGTTGAACTTTGCTTCAGAAGCACGTCTGGGCACTGTTAACTCACTAAGAATCTGTTGACTTCCTCTAGATGAATTCTGATTTTTTTGATTTTTGTTTTATATATAGCATGCTTTCATATCCCCTTTTGCAGTATTTTGATAGTGGAAAGCCAAAGTAATAAAGCTTATGTCTTAGCAGTTTGGAGACTTTTCATTTAATTATTTCCTATTTGTATATTAGTTGATTAATTAATGTTTGTCTCATCTTATCTTCATATGTCTGGGTATTGATAGAAAGGGGTAACAGGTAAGGAAAAGAATCCAGAGACATAGAGCTCTTGTAAGCATTTCCTATCACATATATATGATGGCTAAAAGTTCAATTCATATTTATAAATTATTTGTGTCTCTTTTCTAAATAATTTTAGTCATATAGTTTCTCTTTGTTTTTATTTTCTATTAGTGATTTCTAATACTGTCTATCATCTATCTGTATTTCATTTTATTTTTATTATATATGTTTCATAATACACTCTCCCTATTTATGGCCTTGTTCTTTTCTCTTTCATTATTTCCCTTCCCTGACCCCCCTTTCTCTTCCCTTCTCTACCCCTTCCTTCCTTGCCTCATCTTTCAAATTTTAAGGATAGAAGGTTTTACTCTTATAGTTGATTCTTTTAATATTTTCCTTTATATTTTAGGTGTTTTTTAAAAGAATTCTTTACTTCACAAAAGTGACCCATAACATTTGTAATTCCACTCCTAGTTTCTTTTCCTCCTGAGACTACACAGAGTTAAAAGACAAGTCATAGAGTGGGAAATTTTTTTAAATGATTATAATATGCAAATACTTTGTATCCGATACCAAAGCATACTAACCAGTAAAGAATATAAAATGTGACTTCATGACAACAAAATAATAACTCCCAATGCCTAATAAAGATGAACATATGTTCACTCTTGTTGGGACTCAGGTAAATGCTATTGATAATTCACACAAAATTAGATAGCATCATACATCCAGCAATTTGAAGAAATTATAGAGTATGAACAAATATTGGGAGAATGTGGAGCAACTGGAATTCTTTGATAATGCCAATATGTAATTTTAAGAACTATATTGTGAAAAGAATGGGTGGTATCTGTCTAGTAAAGCAAAAAACAAACATGACATGTAACTCAACAGTCCCATGATTGGGTATATATTCCACAAGAATGGAAGTTTATTCATGAACATGCACAAAGGTTTATGATAACTGTTTGTAACACATCAAAACTGGAAACAACACAAGTAACCATAGAATATATAAACAAATCATTATGCATTGAGATTATGGAAAACTGTAGAATCACAAAAATGAAATGAT
The DNA here is from genome assembly GCF_049115385.1 of Moschus berezovskii. Classification (NCBI taxonomy): domain Eukaryota; kingdom Metazoa; phylum Chordata; class Mammalia; order Artiodactyla; family Moschidae; genus Moschus; species Moschus berezovskii. The sequence goes on from NC_142461.1 coordinate 53,584,957, forward strand.
TGCATAAATAAACAAAAAACAAATAAGAAGCTTAAGGACATACTGTTGAAAGACACAAAAGAATATATGTAGTATGATTACACTTAAAATCCAAACTTTGTTTAGATACTAGTAAAATAAGTAAGAAAAATTACGGAGTACATGCCACAAAGGTTAGCAGCTACTTCTGGGGGCATAGAGGAAGTTATGGTCAACAAGTCATATGAAAGTTTCTAAATACATTATTTTTTCAACTTAGGTGAGAATTACAGAGAAATCACCTCAATAATTGTTTAAATTTTATGCAATATTCTCTGTCATATTTCACAATAAAAATGCTTTTAAAGAGCATGGCATAAAACATTATGGTTAGATTCAATCCAATTATCTAAATAATAAAAATGTGAGTGTACATACATTACTTAGCATTTCTGCATTGTATTTACTGTTATAGGTTATCTTGATATTTTAATTTTGGATGATATGTAGATGCATAAAATCAAGTATTAGTCATGTAATATTATGACTTAAAATTGCTTCAAAAAGAAAGAAATAGCATAGTTTGTAATTATTCACTATGTTTAGCTCTTGAGTGTGAAATGTTTTGTTTTTAATTAAATGCATGTTGCTCATAAGGAGTTTTTGGTGTAACTAAAATTCTAGAAAAATAATATTCTTAACCTACCAAATCCAGTGTGTTTAGATAATCTATTATCAAAATCCACTAACTAGATTTGGCCCTATTAAAATATTCTTCAATCAGTTATTGCCTCAGTTTGCTGACAGAATATTTCCAGTTCTTTAAGGGCATCTCTAAATTTTGAAAAAATTGAGAGTCCCTTGGCCAGCAAGGAGATCAAACCAGTCAATCTTAAAGAAAATCAACCTTGACTATTCATTACAAGGACTGATGCTGAAGCTGAAGCTCCAGTGTTTTGGCCACCTGATGCAAAGAGCCAACTCACTGGAAAAAAGCCTGATGCTGGGAAAGATTGAAGGCAGGAGGAGAAAAGGACAACAGAGGATGAGATGGTTGAATGGTGCCACTGACTCGATGGACATGAGTAAACTCTGGGAGATGGTGAAGGATAGGGAAGCCTGACATGCTGCAGTCCATGGGGTCACAAAGAGTTGGACACAGCTTAGTTACTGAACAACAACAGAGTGTTGACTCAGCTGAGAAGAATGTAGTGTTCTACAGCTTACTGACTGCGACAGTTCCACCTCCACATTCAGGTTCAAGTGTCAGAGTTGTGGGGCATGGTCCAAAAATAAGCATGTAGGATTTTAGTTTAAGAGACCTATGAAGAGATGCTGAAAGATATTATAAATGAGCAATCAAGAATCATCTCCTGCGCGGCAGCTGCAAAATCTGGCTCACCAGGTGTAAAACTGTGGTATGAGATTATGTGTACAAGCTCCCTCTGGGAACAACTGTCATTCTCAAGCATGGCAGAAGGGGAGTGGAAAGATGGCTCCTCTTGAAAAAGAAAATAGAGAAAAGAAAAAAGTAAAGCAATTTTTAAAAAGATGGCATCTGAAGGTTTTAGTCAGGCAGAGGGCAGGTATAAAAGATGGTGCCTGTAGCTACAGCATAAAGATGGCACCTATTGGGAAGGAAGGAGAAAAAAAATGATGGCATCTACCAGCTTTAACAAGGGGGTGGGAGGGCAGGGAGATGGCCCTCTATTGCTGAAGAGTATCCCAGCAGGCCCCTGCCCCTCAGACCAAGATGTTAAAATTAGAAAATGATTATTATTATTTTTTCTTCCCACAAAAAGTCTTGACACTTTTCCAAGGGCTGCTTCTGCACTAGATCCTTGGGCTCTGGAGTCCACAAGAATAAGCCTTTTTTGTTTTTTCCGTTGATAATTTTTTGTTTATTTATTTATTTTAATTGGAGGATAATTACATTATTGTAATTGTTTTGCCATACATTGACATGAATCTGCCCTGGGTGTAGATGTGTTCCCCATCTTGAAGCCCCCTCCCACCTCCCTCGCCATAGCCAGGACATGGAAGCAACCTAGACGTCCATCTGCAGACGAGTGGATAAGAAAGCTGTGGTACACATATACAATGGAGTATTACTCAGCAATTAAAAAGAATACATTTGAATCAGTTCTAATGAGGTGAATGAAACTGGAGCCTATTATACAGAGTGAAGTAAGCCAGAAAGAAAAACACCAATAAAGTATATTAACGCATATACACGGAGAAGGCAATGGCAAGCACTCCAGTACTCTTGCCTAGAAAATTCCATGGATGGAGGAGCCTGGTAGGCTGCAGTCCATGGGGTCACTCAGTCGGACACGACTGAAGCGACTGCGCAGCAGCAGCAATGCATATACAAACTGCCAACATCTGCTGGATCATGGAGAAAGCAAGAGAGTTCCAGAAAAACATCTATTTCTACTTCATTGACTATGCCAAAGCCTTTGACTGTGTGGATCACAATAAACTGTGGAACATTCTGAAAGACATGGGAATACCAGACCACCTGACCTGCCTCTTGAGAAACCTGTATGCAGGTCAGGAAGCAACAGTTAGAACTGGACATGGAACAACAGACTGGTTCCAAATAGGAAAAGGAGTACGTCAAGGCTGTATATTGTCACCTTGCTTATTTAACTTATATGCAGAGTACATCATGAGGAATGCTGGGCTGGAAGAAGCACAAGCTGGAATCAAGATTGCTGGGAGAAATGTCAATAACCTCAGATATGCAGATGACACCACCCTTATGGCAGAAAGTGCAGAGGAACTCAAAAGCCTCTTGATGAAAGTGAAAGAGGAGAGTGAAAAGGTTGGCTTGAAGCTCAACATTCAGAAAACAAAGATCATGGCATCCGGTCCCATCACTTCATGGGAAATAGATGGGGAAACAGTGGAAACAGTGTCAGACTTTATTTTTTGGGGCTCCAAAATCACTGCGGATGCTGATTGCAGCCATGAAATTAAAAGACGCTTACTCCTTGGAAGGAAAGTTATGACCAACCTAGACAGCATATTAAAAAGCAGAGACATTACTTTGCCAACAAAGGTCTGTCTAGTCAAGGCTATGGGTTTTCCCGTGGTCATGTATGGATGTGAGAGTTGGATTGTGAAGAAAGCTAATCGCCGAAGAATTGATGCTTTTGAACTGTGGTACTGGAGAAGACTCTTGAGAGTCCCTTGGACCTCAAGGAGATCCAACCAGTCCATTCTAAAGGAGATCAATCCTGGGTGTTCATTGGAAGGACTGATGCTAAAGCTGAAACTCCAATACTTTGGCCACCTCATGCTGGGAAGGATTGGGGGCAAGAGGAGAAGGGGATGACAGAGAATGAGATGGCTTGATGGCATCACCAACTTGATGGACATGAGTTTGAGTGAACTCCAGGAGTTGGTGATGGACAGGGAGGCCTGGCATGCTGTGATTCATGGGGTTGCAAGGAGTCGGACTGAGCAACTGAACTGAACTGAACTGATATGTAATTTAGAAAGATGATAACGATAACCCTGTATACAAGACAGCAAAAGAGACACAGATGTATAGAACAGTCTTTTGGACTGTGGGAGAGGGCGAGGGTGGGATGATTTGGGAGAATGGCATTGAAACATGTATATTATCATATGTGAAACGAATTACCAGTCCACATTCAATGCATGATACAGGATGCTCAGGGCTGCAGTACTGGGATGAACCAGAGGGTTGGAAGAACAATCCTTTTAAGAGTGATTGGTCAGTTCTCCACAGCCTTGCAGTTCTGGTAGATTGTAAGTCCCATTCGTCTTCAAAGCCAGATGCCTTGGGGGCTTATCTCTCACATGTTGCTCCTAAAACCTGGGATATAACCCTTTTCTTAGGGAAAAGCTTTGGGTTTGTGAGTTTCCCCTCGATTATGGGTTGCTGCACTAGGGGTAGGGTTTACACTGAGATTGGGTCTCAGCTATTGCTACCTGCTTCTATGTGGTTTCTCTCTCATTTGCCTGATGTAAAGGGGTTAGTTACATCACCAGGTTTTACTGTTTTTCAGAGGAACTTCTCTGTATATAGCTGTAGATTTGATGTGTCTGTGGGAGGATATTGGTTCAGGTACACCTTATGTCATTGTCCTGAATCAGAATCTATGCAGATATATTAATCGTGTTTTTTCCCTCTAATTGACAAAATGGGAAATAATACAAATGTTCATCAACATGAGAATATATAAGTAAATAAAAGTATATTTGTGTCATCATATATAGCAATGAAACTGGATGGACTATTGTTATAAGTAATAATATGAATAAATCTCAAACTTTATATTGATCACAAGAGACCACAGAGTATATATTATATGATTCCATTTATAGAAATGTAAAATATATATGCATAATCTAAGGTGGCAGAAGTTAGAATAGGGGCTATTTCATGGTTGCTTACTGAGAAGATACAGAAGAGAACTTACTGGTTTCTGAAAAAGTTCTTTTTCTTGATCTCTGTGTTTGTTACACTACTATGGACATATGTAAACTTTTAGCAAGCTGTACATTTAAGATCAGTGCACTTTACTGTATGTTATGCCTCAAAAAATTAAAAATAATATTTTTGCATAATTAGCAATAAATGATAAAAAACAAAGAAATTAAAAAAAGTAGTAAACTAAAATTATCAAATACCATATCTAATGAAAAAATAAACAAGATATTTACATAGAAAACTATAATGGAATACTGAAAAAAAATAACTAGAACTTAATAAAGGGATATGTGATGGCTTTGGGGGAGAAGTTTAATACTCTCAGGCTGGGCTGTAAATTGTCCTAAAATTAATCTATAAATAGATTCAAGACAATTGCAATTCCAATCCTAGCAGCTGTTTTTTGGGTGTGTTTACACTTGTGTGCATATGTGTTTGGCAGTTTACTAGCTGATTCCAAAAAAATGTTATAGAAATTTAAAGGATTAAAAATAGCCAAGATAGTCTTGAAGATGAAGTCAAAATACAATAATTGCTATTAAACCCCCAAATCAAAATGAGGTTTAATAAATATTTTTTATTAAATACTTTTATAAATAAGTACCTTTATTTAGTAATGTGTGAGGAATCTCAATAATGACAGTGCCTTCTATTTGTGGCATCGTCATCCCACGGAGCCCTGGAATACAGTGATGGTGTCTCTGTCTCAACTGCTGGGAAATGGAGAAAGATAGTAACAGAATCAAACATGATTTTTTTTTCTTTTAATGAGCCAGAGATTTATATTGTAGTTATTATTTCATCTTACCTTATACTGGCCAAAAATACGTCTCATGACCTCATTGAATTGTAAATGAGATCGCAAAAGCTGAACTATTTCAACTGTCTTAAGTAGAAGGAGAACACAAGTACTAGAAATCAAGAGCATTTGAGTTCATAGCAATTGATGCTATCATAATATATATATATTTTTTTTTTCTGAGAGAAATGTTGCTTTAGTTATACTTTACATCTCTTCAGGTTTTATATCACAATCACAGTTTCTTAAGAATTTCAAAAGCCTGGTGCTTCAAAGTGGAATAGACTTGATTTGCTGACTTATTCGTTATTATGTAAAATTTCTAAGAACATTACTGTAGCCTGAACATTAGTTATTAAATTCAATTTCAGTGTGAGACTGAATTCTAGTTGGGGGGGGGCGGGGATTGATTTTTGTGTCTACTGTTTAAGGCATCAAGAGAAAGAAATCTTATGCAAAATGTGATGGAATACTAATAATACAAACTGTGAAAAATGAAGCAAAGTCCCAAGAACAGAAGTTTCAGTGCAAGTGAGCCAAGATTTATTCCAAGTCTTTGGCAATTAAAATATTTTGCATATGAAAGCCTTTAGAACATTTGCTATCATTATTGTAAGCCTCAAATGCATCAGCTTTCATTTTCTAAACTGTAGAAAGGAAACAAACAAATGAAACCAGCTCCAGTGTGTTTCATATAGATGTGTAGAGATGCTTAGACTATGTATTCCATTTTCCCAAACCAGATGCTTAGGGATATGCCATGGCTGGATGATTCTTATCAAGATGTGGTTTCACAGGCAGCCTGATTCTTTATGAACTGAGCCATAAAGTGATGGACAGCCATGTGGTAACAAAAAAAGCCAATGAAGAAAAATTTATGATAAAAGTAAAAAGATATCTTCTGATAGGTTTTACATTTTTAGTACTAAAAAAAAACACATACACAGAAACATTATTTTACAAAGAAAATAATGGGAAAAAAGGAAAACAAATCTTACTTAAATTGAATCTGAGCTTGTGATATATGTATACAGGTACTAATTACATTTTATTGTTAATTTCTTGGAACTTTTGAGTTGTGGAGATTTCTTTTGTGTGAAAATATTAAATAATATCTGTGTTTAATTTGGGGAGGGGATAAGAAAAAAGATTCAGGGGAGCCTTCCCCTCCAAAGAGCCAATGAAAATTATCTTTAACAAGATAGTATAAAAATGCAGATATCAGAATTATGATAGAAATTACCATAGTCTATAAAGTTTAAAGGAGAAGGCAATGGCAAGCCACTCCAGTACTCTTGCCTAGAAAATCCCATGGATGGAGGAGCCTGGTAGGCTGCAGTCCATGGAGCGCTAAGGGTCGGACACGACTGAGCGACTTCACTTTCACTTTTCACTTTCACGCATTGGAGAAGGAAATGGCAAACCACTCCAGTGTTCTTGCCTGGAGAATCCCAGGGACGGGGGAGCCTGGTGGGCTTCCGTCTATGGGGTCACACAGAGTCGGACACGACTAAAGTGACTTAGCAGCAGCAGCAGTAGCAGTAGCAGCATAAAGTTTAAATGACCCCAAAACCAACATTTTCTGTGGTAGTAGCATTACAAATTTTCCATGCTCATTAACTCATATGATGTTTTTTTTCTCAGTGATTTTTACATTTTTGTCTATTTGATAACAAACGTAGTGTTTGTATAGTGTGTTTCAGGAAGAAGCTATGTATTGAGTTACACTCTAGCTATAACTGCAAGTAGGTTTCTGCTATTACTTTGCAAATGTATCTCAACTATAACCAAATAATCTTTTCTTTTATAGATTTGTTAATATACATACTATTTATAAGGAAAAGGTATTCAACAAAGAATCTTTTAGTTCAACAAATGCTTATTTTTATATGATTGCATTAAGAAAAATTTTGTTAACATGTATTTATTAAATAGTCTATTACCTAACTGTAATCATTTTCCAGTATCATTTAATATGATGATGAAAATGACTGAAAGTGAAAATCAGTCAGTCATGTCTGACTATTTGCAACCCCCTCGACTACACAGTCCATGGAATTCTCTAAGCCAGAAAACTGGAGTGGGTAGCCTTTCCCTTCTCCGGGAGATCTTATCAATCCAGGGATTGAATCCAGGTCTCCCCGGAATCCACATTGGTGGATTCTTTACCAGTTGAGCCACAAGTGAAGCCCAAATGACTGAAAACTTTATCTTAAATGAATTGAAAAATTGTAGAATTAAACTTCATAATTTTAAATTCCCAGTGTTATTTTTACTGTAAAGTTATTATAGAATTAGAACAAAATTTCCATTAACGGTGAGTACAATTAAATAAAATCTAATTAATACATAATTTTATAAAGCAGAAATTTTTTAGAGATAAATTAAGCATATAAATTAGTCCACAATATATTGAAAAGAATAAGAGGGCATATATTAATTTTTTTTAATATTTCCAGTACTTTTTTTCTACCATCTTTTTCTAGGACTTGCATTTTTTTTTTTTCCGGTTCTAGAGGGGATGACCAAGCATAGTTTCCTTACATTCAGCAACAAATTTGGACACTTGACAAAGACTGAGGTGATTAAATTGCTTTTTTGGTATTAAAAAGTGAGAGTTAAGGGAATAGGGTCTTCTTTTCTCTGTAGATAATGTCTGTTAAATGTGAGCCATTATATAATCCATTATATAAAATCTCCCAAGACAGGGAGACATTGACATGAAACACAGAATAATGCCGTGAGGGCACCTGAGACACTTGAGAATGAGGGCCATGTTTGTATCCCAGTTATCACAGGAGTAAGAAGCATGTAATGATGAAGAAAAGTATTTACTTGGTAGTGGGGGACAGATCCCAAATGTAGATGGAGAAGAATATGTCTATGTGATTAGATGATGAAATTTTATACAATATCCAGAATTTAAGCACCTGTTTAAACTAAGCTGTGTTTTTAGTCTGTCAGACGTGCCAACTCTCTTGTGATCCCATGGACTGTAGCCCACCAGACGCCTCTGTCCATAGGATTACCAAGACAAGAATATTTGAGTGGGCTGCCATTTCCTTCTTCAGGGGATCTTCCCAACCAATCTAGGAATTGAATCCATGTCTCCTGCTTGGCAGGTGGGTTCTTTACCACTGAGCCCCTCATTTAAACTATATGCAAAAGAGAAATCCAGAGGCATTAGATACAATTTAATTAATTAGTGTTGACTCAGAGGAATTTAGAAATAAAATTTGGAAATAAAGTAAATTAATTATATGAAATGAAATTGTTTACATATACAGTAGAATCTTGCTATTTTTACGATATTTTTTTCTTTAGGTATTGTGACAATGCCAAATACTTACATATCCATTTGAATAGCTTTTCAAATGGAAAGACTGTTAGTTCTAGAAATTTTGTTTTTGTTTTTTGAGTTTGTCTGGGTTTTTGTTGATTTAAAGTTGTGCATTAAGGAATTTTTCAAACATTTACAAAAATAAATAAAATAAGATGATATAACCCAGCTTTTCATCAATTATATTCAATGATTATGACTCATTTTGTTCTGCATTTATCTTCTCAAACTCCCTCTTTTAAATAACATTGTTTTGAAACAAATAGAATATTCCATAATTTATCTTGAACTTATTCACTGTCTCTACCTCCTGAAATACCTATAAGCAATAATATGTCAGGAGCAATGAGCAAACCCAGCACCCACATATTGATTTCTTAAGTATTATTTTCCACATAAAGGATCTAGAGCACCTTGAGGGAATTACTTGATTCCCTCAACTAATTAGTAGGACTGAGGCAAAGCTTAAAAATTAATTTTCCATAAATTGTTAAAGCAAAAACAATATAAGAGAAAAACATGTGAAAAGAATCCCAGAGACTGCCACTGGCCAAATTCACAGTGTTAAAATAATGACAGCAGTAGTCTATACATCATTGAATAAAATGAGAATCCATAAGCCCTACTGATAATGTGTACATATAAAAAGTAAAAGCTCTTCATTATAGTAGGATGGCCACTCATTCATATAAAAATTTGAGGATAGAAAATCACTATTTACCTGTCATCATAGTAACAATTAATTAAGGAAATAAACATCAATGGATATCAAAACTAGTAAGGAACAGAATATTTATACACAATAAAAACTCCCCACAAATTACTTACTAAGTCATTTCAAGTGATCAAAACTGACATCACCAGTCGTAGTACCAATGAACATCATGTGCTTTTACTTATGGTGCTGAGAATGACACAATATTATGTTGTATTCCTACCAAAAATGTATAAGCTGAATCTAGTCACAAGGAAACACCAGGAATATCCAAGTGGGGATGGAAATTCTACAAGATAAAGGAGTTAAGCAGCAACCAAGCATTAGCATGGTGGCAGCTATTACATTGGCTGCAACACTTGCAACAATGCTTGCAACACTTCCAAAGATTTCACTGGTAAAAAACTGACTCTGAATGAATTTAGAAAGTTTATTTCTTACAGAAGTAGTAACATATTGGGGCTTCCCTCATAGCTCATTTGGTAAAGAATCTGCCTGCAATGCAGGAGACCCGGGTTCGATTCCTGAGTTAAGAAGATACCCTGGAGAAGGGAGTAGCAACCCACTCCAGTAACATATTTGTGCTAGTTTCCTAAGCCCCAGTTCCCAGGAGTCCAGTGTTACCTGATCATATAGTAGAAATAGGTTACAGAAGAAAGACCCAGAAATTAGAAGACTCTTACTTACACAAAGATTACTGGCAAATTTGGGCATCTGTCTTTATGGAGAGAGAAAGACCCTGAGTTGTAAGCAAATCTCTCTAAGGAAGGGAGAGAGGTTTTCTTCTTACCCTCAGATATAACAGGTAAGGAGGATATCTCCATCTCCATTACTTGAGACTATAAATGTATCTTCTTCAGAGGGAGTCACTTCTCCATTTTTCTGGAGATGTCTGTTTATATAAACATTTTAAAAAGACAGTTGTAAAGCAAATAGGCTATTAATGCCTAGATTTTAGAAAGTGAGAGATTTATAGATAATTGATTCTGATGATAAATTTGTTTGTTTTTTAAGTCACTAAGTCATGTCCAGCTCTTTGCAACTCCATGAACTGCAGCATGTCAGGTTCCTCTGTCCAGGGGGTTTTCCAGGCAAGAATACTGGAGTGGTTTGCTATTTCCTACTTCAGCGGATTTTCCCAAGCAAGGGGTCAAACCCACATCTCTTACATTGGCGGGAAGATCCTGAGCCACCTGGGAAGCTTGACAATAAGTTACCTTTACTATTAAAACACAAATGTAGATGAAATTAAAGACAAAGAAGAAAACAGCATTGTAAATCAACAATACTTCAATTGAAAATAAATAAGAAACCGAAACCCTAAATTTTAAGCAGGATGAAAAAGAATATTGAATATATCAGAAAAATAACATAAAAACATAAAACGTCATTAAATGATCATTGAAAACATTGAAACTTGATTAATTAGGATTAATAGAGTAATCTTGCTAATTCTTCAAAATAAATATAATGCTTAACTTCAGAATTCTGAAAGAGGATATATCATATACCTATGACAAGAACATGGGTGACATATTTTTACGGATATCAATTAATTTAAGATCTTGGAAGATCAGAAGACTGTTATTTGAAACCAGTGAATGAACATACAAAGAACTTCACAGATGACACCCAGATTATGTATAGGCTTAAAGTTGTTGCAAGAACTTCTCAAGTAAGTCATTATACAGATTTTAAAAGAACTTAGCACAAGGAAAAGTATATGTAAAAGTTTGATACTGTGAAAAATTAAAGTATCAATATTAAGGAGGTGAATTGGGAAGTTCCAACTTGCATGTAATAGGAGTTCCATTAGGGAAGAGCAACGAGAATGAGAGAGAGCCAAGAGAGAGGCTAGTGGAATAATCATGAACAGGAAATTCACCCAAACTGAAAAATGACATGCAAAAGAACGAGCAGAAATGAGTAAGGGTTCACATCTAGAGTTATAATAATAAAAGTTCATAATATCAATAATAAATACAAAATATTAAAACAGTTAAAGAGAAAGGGAGGGATATAATTTGCAAAAAGAAACAAAATTCAAATGATTGCTAGCCACTGGGGACTGCAAGATAGGAAGCAACATTTTCAAAGCTCTCTTAAGGAACTGCATGCACACCAATATCAATTTTAATAATATAAAGGAACACTCTAAGACTAAAATATCTCATACCAAGATTTTTAAGTGAAATTGCACTATAATTAGGTAATAATTAAGAGTTTGGGTCCAGAGTCAGATGGTTTGGAATCCTATTTCGACTTCTTACTAAGATTAGCTTTGGTAGCTACAAATAGTTTTGCCTCAGTTTTCTTCATATAACTGGGCAAATAATTACAGTCACTCCAAATGACTCTTGTGAGTACTTAATGAGTGTGTATACATGAAGTGAATAGAATGTTATGAATTATTATTACCTGTAGTAAAGATTTCATTTATTTTAGTATATAAATACCCATAGATAGATCTGTCTTACAGAGGAGGATATTGGTTTTCCATTTTTCTTTCAAAATATATCAGCTATATTTGAGACATCAAAAATTGATGTAAAATGTTCCTGTTATATAGTATATATAATCTGTATTCAAGTTGAATTCTCAAAACCATTCAATAGGGGAAAGAATAGTACTTAATTAAATAGGGGTAAAGTGAAGTGACAAGTAATGTTTTGCAGCCACCAAAATGGTAAACTGTTGATGATTTATGATATTTTTTAAAAGGGAAATTGCATATACGGAATTCTTTGGAATGTGGCATATGTATTAAAACCTAATATAATTTATTTAGTGGTGATGCTGTTTTCTTCTTGTGCCATACAAATTCCAAATTCTTGGTAATTTTGTGAGCAAATACACACAAACACATATGCACATACATATATAAATTCTAAGAAATATATCTCTCCTACCTACCAGTGTCTAATGGTAATAAAATAATAGGCTTTTCTATGGGCCAATGACAGAGGCATACTTCTAAAGTATTTAAATTTTCCTGTACAATTTTTTAAAAGAATTTTATATGTTGTTGTATTGGGCAACTTTATCTTTATATACAAGGGAAGTGTTAAAATGTTCAAAGTGCTGTGAATTAATTAAGTTGATAATAAATCATAATTATAAATATACAGCTAGTATATATGCAAATTATAAATAAACAGCTAGTATATGAAAATTAGTATTAGATGTCAAAGGGAAACTTTAATTTTGTTTTTGTACAAAATGAATGTCAGATATTTGCAATATATGTTCCAGATAAACTCAAACCATTTTGCTCAATCGTTACTCATATCCCTTGAAACAAACTTGACTTTTCTTTTAAGTTGATATGTTGCTTAAATAAATGGGATTATTTATCAAACATCAAACTGTAAAGGATGAACCCATAAAAGATGAACTAATTTTTTTTAAATGAGTGATTCACTAAAATTCAAATTATCTTTTTAAAAATAAATCCATTGCTATTATATGGTTCACTTTTCTGAGTACCTTTTTGGGCATATAGGAATTAATGATGGTGGTGATGACATTTCTGTTTTTGTGGTTAACATAAATGATTTATATATTTTTTGACTCTAAAAGAAGCATGGCTTTGTTCAAATTTGCAATAAAAAAATATCTACTGGAAGAATTATAGTGGAAAAAGAAAAACCTCAGAAGAGACACGTGCTTCCCTAAGACTCACAAAGAGTCTTTATGTCATTATCCATTTATTAAATTGGCCTATAAGTACATTCTCAAAGTTCAGATGAATGATCTGCTTGTAGTATTAATCCCCCCTGAATATGTTTAAACCAAAGCTTTATGACCTCTATTTATTATGGCAGACAATGCTACCAGAAAATATCCGCTTTTAAAATCTTATTACTGTCAAATTCTTTATCTAGACCAGTGACTTGACATTCTCGCATGAGTGAGCATTAAAGCTTTTGCCTTTTTAACCTCATGATCCTGGAGCATAAATCATTTATAACAGATTCAATTCTTTGTGTCTTTTCAGTGTTATTGGAGTCTTATCTTTCTTTCTGGTCTATGTTTACAATTTAATTTCAAGCACTTTTTTCTCTCCCCCTGTGTGTCTCTCTCTGTCTCATCGTCCCTCTTTTCTATCTCCTTTCTTCATTTTTTATACAAATAAAGATATTGGCCTTTGTGGTGAAATAAACTGTGTGGAATATTTTTATTTCTTTGGTATATATTTCAATTTAAAAGGTTACATATTGAGTGAGAATTCATGTTCTTTTATGTCACAACATTCTTGTTATCATAGGAAAAATGAATGAAAGTCTTTGTTATGTTTTTGGTGCCATAAAAAAATTCCTGCATTTAAGGAAATAAAGTTCCCTACACTTGAGAAAACAGACAACCTTACACAAACAAAACTATAAAACAGAGATGAACCATAGAGTCTTTTCAAATGAGTGGCTAATTCTTAAGTAGAACACAGATACATCCAATTTGTCCTTGTAAAAAAGTAGTTTTCGCCAGGAAAATGACTGTATTTGGATGACATAATCAATAGAAAGTACTCATATTCAGAAATCCTACATTTTCTTTCTTTCTATAATATAAAGATGTACTAAAATGTATTATACTAAAAGTGTAGATTAAGGGAAATAAAATAATGTACACTATTATACTTTATTATTCTGTATTATTATGTCTATATTATATATCATAAAGCTCTGTCCAGCTTTATCATAACATAGCAAAAATGAACTTACTCTCTATTCAACTAACATGATTCAGATTATTCAAAATAGTAACTATCTCACTTTTCCAGATAGAATCACTTTTTTCTCATCTCAATTGTTTTCCATTACAGTCTATTGGTAGACAGAGATATAGTCTTTCTTTACATTACCTTTCCATCTTTTCCACTATTATCATGTTGTTTCTTGTCCAGAGATGCATGTTTACAGTGCTTTTCTTGCAGACAGGCTCAGCAGCTGTACATTATTTAACAAATATAAGAGTTTTAGACAATAACTTTTAATGAGGTTATTACAGGATATACATTCTCCAGTTTTATTTTAAGGTTGGACTAGGGCTGTAAGGAAGAATGGTAAAGCAACTGAAACACTTTCAAATATTTTTCAAAGGATCTGTAGAAAATTCTCTTCTTATATTCAGATGTGAATAAAACTATTCAAAGGAAAGTATAGTTTAATATAATCATTTCTCTGAATAGTTTCATGCTGGGTAATAAATACCACACATTTCATCAATATTGTGGATGTTTGATCATGCTGCTGCTGCTGCTAAGTCGCTTCAGTCGTGTCCGACTCTGTGCGACCCCATAGACAGCATCCCACAAGGCTCCCCTGTCCCTGGGATTCTCCAGGCAAGAACAATGAAGTGGGTTGCCATTTCTTTCTCCAATGCAGGAAAAGAAAAGTGAAAGTGAAGTCGCTCAGTCGTGTCTGACTCTTAGCGACCCCATGGACTGCAGTCTACCAGGCTCCTCTGTCCATGGGATTTTCCAGGCGAGAGTACTGGAGTGGGTTGCCATTGCCTTCTCCTATGTTTGATCATAACCAGTAGTAAAAAAATGTGATTTTTAAGAAGCAAACGACTTCTAAGTGGTCATCTCAAAGTATTTTGATCTTATAAATATGAGATAAATAGAATTGAATACTGTTCAAAACTAGAAATTGCAATTAGCTGTACTGATGAATTCAGAATCTGTCTTTCTAAGCCAAAAAATATTCTTATGCCTGTAAGTTTGATACATTTGATTTTTGTTTTATTAAATTCAACAATGCCATTAATATATTTATTACCTCATCACCTAATACTTAATGAAGATTCACTAATGAGTAACATGTTATTCAGATGTTCTGGCAAGTAACAAGATGACTACCACAACTTTCAAGGCATTGTTGTTATTGTTCAGTCGCTAAGTTGTGTCCAACTCTCTGTTATCACAGGGACTGTAGAACGCCAGGCCTCCCTGTCCCTCTTTATCTCCTGGAGCTTGCCAAGTTCATGTCCATTAAGTCGGTAATGCTATCCAACTACGACATCCTCTGCCAACCTCTTCTTTTCCCTTCAGTTGTTTCCAGCATCAGGGTCTTTTCCAGTCAGCTGGCTGTTCACATCAGGTGGCCAAAGTATTGGAATTTCAGCTTCAGCATCAGTCCTTCCAATGAATATTCAGGGTTGATTTCTTTTAAGATTGACTGGTTTGATCTCCATGCTGTTAAAGTGACTCTCAAGAGTCTTATCCAGCACCTCACTTTTTGTGGGCTATGGGCCTATGTACAATAGAAGGAGGTAATGAGTTGGCAGTGTTGGTACAATTTCAATAGGCTGAGTTTTGACATAAAACTGGTATCAAGTCATATTCAATTATTTCAATATTCTCTTAACTTTGAGTATTAATTCCTTTTTGTGACATTTTTGTGTTTATTCCTAATATTATCTCCCTTTCCATCCTTTCCTCCCTCCCTCTCTTTTATCTTTCTTACACACATACAAATACACATACACGCACATTGATCTTGAAAGAAAATTATCATATTTGTTAATCTATGTTTTTCTGATACTAAATTTGGATTTTGTTGACTCTTAATGATGTTTTTTCCTAATGTGCAGTTAATGTATAAATATACAGACCCTTTACTTCTAGTTAGGATAACTGTGAGATATTTCCTATACTTTTACCCAGAACTCACCAGTAGATTAGGTCCAGTTACCCTCTAGTGGTAACTGGATTGATAATAAACCCTTTACTGACTTCCTTCTTTCCCTTGTCTCACTTGCCGAAAACACTATGTTCCCTGAAGTAACTATACAAGGTGTGCACACCTAAATTCTATCTCATTCTTTATTTCTGGGAGATCACAAACCAAAGGACACATCACTTTCGATTGTCACAATAGTGGGAACAGGTAGTAAATGATAAGTTTGCAGAGAGTAAAACCTAAGCCAAGCTCAAACAAAAAGGCTTCCATCAGAGTATCAGGGATTGCAACAGCATCACATATTAGAGCTTCCTGAAAATCTAAAAGAAAATGGTGCAATGTCTCGAAAGTCTTTGAGAAAAATAATATCTGTTATTTAATTCAGTGTTGAGCTAAATATCAATTAAATGGTAGCACCATATGCAAATATTTTGTTACATACAAACTGTAAATGTGTTATTTCTTATATATTATTTTTCATGAAACTGCTGTAGAAAGTTACAGGAAGTCATGAGATTCAGAAAAGATCTAAAAGATGAAATTGATAGACTGCCTTAATTATTAAGTAAATAATTAACAGTATTTAGTTAATTTAATCCAAAATTATAGTTTAAAATATACAATATAAGTTGCAGTATTATATTATTGCTTATGTGTAACAATTCAAGAAAAGCGCTTTTCTTTTTTATCAATGATCTATACAGCCCATGGAATTCTCCAGGCCAGAATACTGGAGCAGGTAGTCTTCCCCCTATCCAGACTATCTTCCCAACCCAGGAATCAAACTCAGGTCTCCCGCATTGCAGGTGGATTCTTTACCAGCTGAGCCACAAGGAAGCCCAAGAATACTGGAGTAGGTAGCCTATCCCTTCTTCAGCAGATCTTCCCAACCCAGGAATTGAACCAGGGTCTTCTGCATTGCAGGAGGATTCTTTACCAACTGAGCTATCAGGAAAGCCTGGTCAATGATACAAAATAAATAATAATTTTATGAAGCCATATTTTGAACTTATTATTAACATACTAAGCAATTTTTGTTGTTTTGTTTTCATACTTTGTTGCATCAATTTTTAAAAATTTATACACATTTCTATTACTGAAAAACCCCTAGTATTTTAAGACATGTTAAATTAAAGTTATAAATGTTTGTTTTGTTTGGAAGTTGTCCTTCACTTGTGTTAAATATATACTTAATTCATCAAAAAAGCAAAACATACAAGACTGAAAACTTTAGGAATATCCACTAAGAGCATTCAGTTGATCATTAAAATCTAATTACATATTGGTGACTATCAATAAAAAGTCAGATCTGTATTATGCATTGGGAATACAAAATTGAGGAAGATATAGTCTTTACCCTTAAGAATTTCTGAAATTGAAGAGAAAGTTACATAAACCTTTGACTAATCTAATATAATCAGTGCTAGATACCAATCTACAAGATTGTGGTGACTGTCCATAAAAAAGTCAGATCTGTGTTATGCATTGGGAATACAGAATTGAGGAAGATATAGTCTTTACCCTTACAAATTTCTGAAATTGAAGAGACAGTCACATAAACCTTTGACTAATCTGATATAATCAGTGCTAGATATTGATCTACGAGATTGTCATGCAAAGCCATAGAAGACTTATTATTTACCAACTGAGCTATCAGAGAAGCCCAGAAGGCTGCCTAACTCTCCTTTAAAGAAGAATTGATGATGATTTCAAAGAGGAGGCAATGCTTGATTTAGTATGTGGGCAAAGACTTTGCAGACAAATAAAGAAGTTACAGGATGGCAAACCCACAGATTTCATGGTGCCACCACTCAGTCCCCTCTGGTAGATGTTTCTTGGCTCTTCTCATTAGAACACAGTCTGCACATAAGTATACATTGAATTGTTTGTCTTAGACTAAATAATGGCACACCATCATGAAAGTCAATATTAGATTCAAAGTTCTTCAATTTATTCTCTAAGCCTGTAGGGAAGCTAAATGTGCACAAGTGATTATAGAGGATGCCCCATGTTACTGTACAGCTTAAACAGTGAAAATTATGAGTCATGAACTAACAAGTCATAAATTTGAAGGTGTTATATAAGGGATAGACAGGAATAGAACTGCATTTTATAAACATAATTTTGGAAGCAATTTGGATATTGAATTGGAGTGGGGAAAAATTGGAAAGAAAGAGATATGTTAAAAAAAAATCTAGTGGAAGATGATATGAACTGATCTGTTAGTGGTTCTGGTGGAAACATTTCACAGATACAGATTGATAGACTTGTTGATTGGCGTGGAGGGCCTTAGATATGTTGCAGTAGCAGACTGGACTCCTAAAACCAAAGGACCAAGGACAGAATCTTGACTTTGATATTTATCAACTATAGAGTTTGTACAATATTTGTAATATTTTCCAACCTAAGTTTCTTCTTTCTTAAAACTTAAATAATGTATTTTACTTCATAAATTTACTCTAGAAATTTAATAAGTAAAATAGTGTCTGATATGGAACAAACATTCAATAATAAGTTGGTACAGCAATAAATGTGCAGTAAAGAAGGAAGGGGGCTTCTCCAGTGGTTCAGCTGGTAAAAGGACCCATCTGCCAAGGTAAGAGACACAAGAGATGCAGGTTCAATCCCTGGGTCAGGAAGATCCCCTGGAGTAGGAAATGGCAATCCACTCCAGTATTCTTGCCTTGGAAATTCCTTGGACAGAGAAGCCTGGTGAGCTATAGTTCATGAGTTCCAGAGTCAGACATGACTGAGAACACAAGCATGCATGCACAGAGAGAAAGAGGAAATTAGCTCTGAAGTTTGAAATCATTAGAGATACAGCCACTATGGAGAACAATGTCGAAATTCCTTAAGAGTCTAGGGATAAATCTCCATATGGACCCAGCAATCCCACTGATGGGCATATATCTTGAGAAAATCATAATTCAAAATGACACATAAACCCCAGTGTTCATTGCAGCACTACTTATTTACAAAATAGCCAGGACATGGAAGCAACCTAGATGTCCATGAATGGATAAAAAAGTTGTGGTACATGTATAAAATGGAATATTACTCACCAATATAAAGGAACAAAATTGGGTCATTTTAGTGATGTTGATGAATTTAGAGTCTGTCATACAGAATGAAGTAAGTCAGAAAGAAAAAAACAAATATATTAATGCATAGATATGGAATCTAGAAAAATGGTACTGATGAATCAATTTGCAGGGCAGGAATAGAGATGAAGACATAACGAAAAGACTTGTGGACACAACTGGGGGAAGAGAGGGTGGAATGAACTGAGAGAGTAGACTTGACATCTGTATGCCGTCATGAGTAAAATAGGTAGTTAGGAGGTAGCTGCTGTATAACACAGGGATCTCAGCTCAGTGTTCTATGATGACCCAGAAGGGTGGGATGGAGAGGGAGCAGTGGGAGGGAGACTTAAGAGGGAGGGGATGTTTGCTTACTTATAGCTGACTCACATGTTTGTACAGCAGAAACTAACATGACATTGTAAAGCAATTGTCCTCCAATTAAAAAAATATATATTAGACATTTACTCCTGCTTATTTGTTATTTTCTCACTTACTGTCTTAACACAAATGGATTTTCATGTACATCACCGACTCGATGGACATGAGTTTGAGTGAACTCCGGGAGTTGGTGATGGACAGGGAGGCCTGGCATGCTGTGGTTCATGGGGTCGCAAAGAGTCGGACACGACTGGGTGACTGAACTGAACTGAACTGAACTTCTTACATAAACACATATGGAATACACAGAGGTCAGTTCCAGAAATACTTCCTCAAAGTCTATACTACATCTATGTGTTTCTTTGTGCTTCATAATGAAGATGTCTTTTCTTCAGGACTTGGCTGCATTTTTGCCTCACATTTTTTTTTATATTAAATTGTTGATTATATGGATTTTATATTTGTGCCTCTCAGGAGCTGGACCTGATTTCTGAAATATGGATAGGTGATTATCCATTTGTAAATCTCACTTCATAAAATGATCTTTTCTTCACATGTAGCCAAAACAAATGAGTGGGAAATTAAGGAGTAGCCTCACCTTTTTTCTTGTAGAGCTTGGTTGAGAATTTGAATACAGAACTCTGAATTTGGTCTGCTTTTGATAAGCACTGTTAAATATCTTACAATAACATTTCTGTTTTAACTCTCATATACAATTAAAAGCAAGATGAAGGAAGAAGAAATTAGTACTTTCACTTTTAACTTTTACACATTGGAGAAGGAAATGGCAACCCACTCCAATGTTCTTGCCTGGAGAATCCCAAGGATGGGGGAGCCAGGTGGGCTGCCGTCTATGGGATTGCACAGAGTCGGACATGACTGAAGCGACTTAGCAGCAACAGCAGCAGGGTAAAGAGAAGAGGAAAAACAGAACAGCCAAACTTTTACTCTTGATATTAAGGTATATTCTTGAAAAAGGCAGTATTATATAGGAACTACTGTTGTGGTGAAGACTGACCTTTTCCAGTCTTGTGGCCACTGCTGAATTTTCCAAATTTGGTGGTACATGGAGTGCGGCACTGCAATAGCATCATCCTTTAGGATTTGAAATAGCTCACCTGGAATTCCATCATCCCCACTAGCTTTTCTCTTAGTGATGCATCCTAAGGCCCACTTGACTTCGCATTCCAGGATGTCTGGCTCTAGGTGGGTGATCATACCATCGTGGTTATCTGGGTCATGAGGATCTTTTTTCTATAGCTCTTCTGTGTATCCTTCCACTTCTTCTTAATATCTTCTGCTTCTTTTAGGTCCATACCGTTTCTGTCCTTTATTGTGACTGTCTTTGCATGAAACGTTCCCTTGGTATATCTATTTTTCTTTAAGAGATCTAGTTTTTCCCATTCTATTTTTTCCCTCTAATTCTTTGCACTGTTCACTTAGAAAAGCTTTCTTATCTCTCCTTGATATTCTTTGGAAATCTGCATTCAGATGGATATATCTTTTCTTTTCTCCTTTGGCTTTCATGTCTCTTCTTTTCTCAGCTCTTTGTAAGGCCTCCTCAGACAACCATTTTGCCTTTATGCATTTCTTTTTCTTGGGGATAGTTTTGATCACTGCCTCCTGTACAATGTTACAAACCTCCATCCATAGTTCTTCAACACTATCAGATCTAATCCCTTGAATCTATTTGTCACTTCCACTGTGTAATGGTAAGAGATTTGATTTAGGTCATACCTGAATCCCCTAGTGGTTTTCCTTTCTTTCTTCAATTTCAGTCTGAATTTTGCAATAAGAGTTTCATGATCTGAGCTAGTCAGCTCCAGGTCTTGTTTTTACTGACTGTATAGAGCTTCTCCATCTTTGGCTCCAAAGAATATAAACAATCAGTCGGAACCACTAAGCAAATACAAATGTTATTTCTGATAAAAGAAATTTCTTATTAAAAAAAAGAGAAAAAAATTTGAACTATGACAAATAAAATGGATTTCAAATGAATCGTAACACATTATGTTAACATACACAATCACACCACAACATCCATATTTTCAGAAGCGTTTTGAGTAAGCATAGTGGTTACACATGCTTTCCGCCCCTCTCCTATGTCATATTTGGCAGCTTTTTCATATAAAATATCCCCTTTACTTTCAGTTTCCAGAAAATATGCTTTAAATAAATGCTTTATCTTGACTTTTTTTTTTTTTGCAAATGATGGTTCAATATATGTTGATTTTAGATCAAATTTCTTTTAAAGTTTATATCCTCAGCATTTATTTTAATTGAAAGTTCCTTCAAACCTACCAAAGCTATTCATTGATTCACTATAAAAAATGATGTAATGCTTAATGTATCCAATCATGTAGTTTTGTTCCTTTATAAATCAAACATATAAGCACAATGAATAAACAAGCAGTCAGTTGGTAGATTCATGGCAATGAAAGGGGTGTAGAACATTTGTTCATCTTGATAGGTACAAACATTTCTCTACTGATGATTTATATAAACATCCAAGGTGTATTCATTTTCCTGAGAGGAAAACAAATTTCAGAAACCATAAAGTGGAAGGGAAAGTGTGTGCTATTAGAAAGTCTGATATTGTATATAAGTTATAACATAAATATTTCAGTGTGACTTTGATAGTCCTACAACTGTAGTTTCTCAAAAAGAGAGCCTAGAATAGTCTCTGTGATTATTTAAATACAAGAACAACCCAAGGTTGTAATGCACTATTTTTACAGTTTTCTGGTGCTTGAGAATTTAAGTAGAAATATTTCTGAGACTATCACATTTCTAAAACAGCAATATAAAGCTGACAAAAATCTATGCTATGACGAGAAAACATACAATCAAGTCTCCTTGATCAAGTTCAGTGAGGAACAAAATTATACTTTCAATACAAAGACCTCTGAGAGGAAATTAAAGAAGAGGAGGAGAGTGAAACAAGAGAGCAGAGAAGGAAAATGCAAGAAAATTTATAAAGTTGGATACCCTAGAGGCCACTGGTGCTGATTTCCTTTCAGCCTCCCAGGTGTCTCAGTGGTAAAGAATCTGCCTGCCCATGCAGGAGACATAGCAGACATAGGTTGGATCAGGAAGTTCCCCTGGAGTAGGAAATGGAAGCCCACTCCCATATTTTAGCCTGGGAAAACCCCGTGGACAAAGAAGCCTGGCAGTTCATGGGTTCTCAAATAGTCAGACATGCCTAAGCACACACATGCATGCTGACTTCCTTTGGGTGATTATAAGGAGTCTTAAAATGCATCTCAGAATATTCTGCTCTGAAGGACAAAGGTAGAGGCTTTAATCCCTTATCTTCAATTCCTTAAAAGTCAACTGTGGCTTCAAGGACCTTAAATCTTCAATACTTCTATATTGTGCATGATGTGTGTGCTAAGTTGCTTCAGTCCTGTTTGATTCTTTGCAACCCTATGAACCATTGTCCGCCAGTCTCCTCTGTCCATGGGATTCTCCAGGAAAGAATACTGGGATGGGTTTTCATTTCTTCCTCCAGGAGATCATCCCAATCCTGGGATGGAAACTTTGTCTCCTGTTGCTTTTTCATTGTAGGCAAATTTTTTATCCATGAGCCACCAGGAAAGCCCCGAGAATAGATATGATGTGTACTAAGTTCCAAATTTGGCAATAAGGAATTCATGATCTGAGCCACAGTCAGCTCCTGGTCCTGTTTTTGCTAATTGTATAGAGCTCCTCCATCTTTGGCTGCAAAGAATATAATCCATCTGATTTCAGTGTTGACCATCTGGTGATGTCCATGTGTAGAGTCTTCTCTTGTGTTGTTGAAAGAGGGTGTTTGCGATGACCAGTGCTTTCCCTTGGCAAAACTCTATTAGCCTTTGCCCTGCTTAATTCTGTGCTTCAAGGTCAAATTTGCCAGTTACTCCAGGTGTTTCTTGACTTCCTACTTTTTTTCCAGTCCTGTGAAGAAAGCTGATCACCGAAGAATTGATGCTTTTGAAATGTGGTGTTGGAGAAGACTCTTGAGAGTCCCTTGGACTGCAAGGAGATCCAACAAGTCCATTCTAAGGGAGATCGATCCTGGGTGTTCAT
This sequence comes from Moschus berezovskii, assembly GCF_049115385.1. Lineage (NCBI taxonomy): Eukaryota > Metazoa > Chordata > Mammalia > Artiodactyla > Moschidae > Moschus > Moschus berezovskii. Next base: position 53,608,446 of record NC_142461.1, read on the forward strand.
TGGAAGGACTGATGCTAAAGCTGAAACTGCAATACTTTGGCCACCTCATGCGACGAGTTGACTCACTGGAAAAGACTCTGATGCTGGGAAAGGTTGGGGGCGGGAAGAGAAGGGGACGATCGAGAATGAGATGGCTGGATGGCATCCCCGACTCTGTGGACATGAGTTTGAGTGAACTCCGGGAGTTGGTGATGGACGGGGAGGCCTGGTGTGCTGTGATTCATGGGGTCGCAGAGAGTTGGACACGACTGAGCGACTGAACTGAACTGAACTGATAATGAAAAGGACATCTTTTTTGGGTGTTAGTTCTAAAAGGTCTTGTAGGTCTCCATAGAACTGTTCAACTTTGGCTTCTTCAGCATTCCTGGTTGGGGCGTAGGCTTGGATTACTGTAATATTGAATGGTTTGCCTTGGAAATGAACAGAGATCATTCTGTCGTTTTTGAGATTGCATCCAAGTACTGCATTTCGGGCTCTTTTCTTGACCATGATGGCTACGCCATTTCTTCTAAGGGATTCCTGCCCACAGTAGTAGATATAATGGTCATCTGAGTTAAATTCACCCATTCTAGTCCATTTTACTTCACTGATTCCTAGAAGAAAGTAGGGAAAACCACTAGACCATTCAGGTATGACCTAAATCAAATCCCTTATGATTATACAGTGGAAGTGAGAAATAGATTTAAGGGACAAGATCTCATAGATAGAGTGCCGAAGAACTATGGACAGAGGTTTGTGACATTGTACCGGAGTCAGGGACCAAGACCATCCCCATGGAAAAGAAATGCAAAAAAGCAAAATGGCTGTCTGAAGAGGCCTTACAAATAGCTGTGAAAAGAAGAGAAGTGAAAATCAAAGGAGAAAAGGAAAGATATAAGCATCTGAATGCAGAGATCCAAAGAATAGCAAGGAGAGATAAGAAAGCCTTCCTCAGTGATCAATGCAAAGAAATAGAGGAAAACAACAGAATAGGAAAAGCAAGAGATCTCTTCAAGAAAATTAGAGATTCCAAGGGAACATTTTATGCAAAGATGGGCTTGATAAAGGACAGAAATGGTATGGACCTAATAGAAGCAGAAGATATTAAGAAGAGGTGGCAAGAATACACAGAAGAACTGTACAAAAAAGATCTTCACGACCAAGATAATCACAATGGTGTGATCACTCACCTTGAGCCAGACATCTTGGAATGTGAAGTAAAGTCGGCCTTAAAAAGCACCACTATGAACAAAGCTAATGGAGGTGATGGAATTCCAGTTGAGCTATTTCAAATTCTGAAAGATGATGCTGTGAAAGTGCTACACTCAATATGCCAGCAAATTTGGAATACTCAGAAGTGGCCATAGGACTGGAAAAGGTCAATCTTCATTCCAATCCCAAAGAAAAGCAATGCCAAAGAATGCTCAAACTACCTCACAATTGCACTCATCTCACACGCTAGTAAATTCATGCTCAAAATTCTCCAAGCCAGGCTTCACCAATATGTCAACCGTGAACTTCCAGATGTTCAAGCAGGTTTTAGAAAAGGCAGAGGCACCAGAGATCAAATTGCCAACATCCGCTGGATCATGGAGAAAGCAAGAGAGTTCCAGAAAAACATCTATTTCTGCTTCATTGACTATGCCAAAGCCTTTGACTGTGTGGATCACAACAAACTGGAAAATTCTGAAAGAGATGGGAATACCAGACCACCTGACCTGCCTCTTGAGAAACCTGTATGCAAGTCAAGAAGCAAGTTAGAACTGGTCATGGAACAACGGACTGGTTCCAAATAGGAAAAGAACTACGTCCTTGTTGTATATTGTCACCTTGCTTATTTAACTTATATGCAGAGTACATCATGAGGAACGCTGGGTTGGAAGAAGCACAGACTGGAATCAAGATTGCCAGGAGAAATATCAATAACCTCACATATGCAGATGACACCACCCTTATGGCAGAAAGTGAAGAGGAACTCAAAACCCTCTTTATGAAAGTGAAAGAGGAGAGTGAAAAAGTTTGTTTAAAGCTCAACATTCAGAAAACTAAGATCATGACATCCGGTCCCATCACTTCATATGAAATAGATGGGGAAACAGTGGAAACAGTGGCTGACTATTTTTTGGTCTCCAAAATCACTGCAGACGGTGATTGCAGCCATGAGATAAAAAGACGCTTACTCCTTGGAAAAATTTATGACCAATCTAGATAGCATATTAAAAAGCAGAGACATTACTTTGCCAACAAAGTTCCATGTAGTCAAACCTATGGTTTTTCCAGTATTCATGTATGTGAGCGAGTTGTATGGTTGTGAGAATTGGACCATAAAGAAAGCTGAGTGCCGAAGAATTGATGCTTTAGAACTGTGATGTTGGAGAAGACTCTTGAGAGTCCCTTGGACTGCAAGGAGATACAACCAGTCCCTCCTAAAGGAAATCAGTCCTGAATGTTCATTGGAAGGACTGATGCTGAAGCTGAAACTCCAATATTTTGGCCACCTGATGCGAAGAGGTGACTTATTTGAAAAGACCCTGATGCTGGGAAAGATTGAAGGTGAGAGGTAAAGGGGATGACAGAGGATGAGATGGTTGGATGGCATCACCGACTCAATGGACATGAGTTTGTGTAAACTCTGGGGATTGGTGATGGACAGGAAGGCCTGGTATGCTGTAGTCCACGGGGTGGCAAAGAGTCAGACATGACTGAGCAATGGAACTGAACTGACTGATGTTGCTTCAGTCATGTCTGACTCTTTGCAACTCTATGGACTGAGAGTAATCTACAATTTGTGTGTGGTTTTAATAGTTTGGAGTAGGGGGAATTAAGTATGATGTTTTATTCACTCTCCTCTCTCTCCTTTCCTAGCCCTCCTCTCTGGTTATGGAACAGAGAAAAGAATAAGGAAAAGGTTATGTTTATCCATTTAATTAAACAGTGTTGTGATCTCCTCTGTGGTTGAACCATGTCTCCAGCTAAGTATGGACAGAAAATGACCAGCTATTATACAAACCCCCTAGAAATTGGTCTTACCTTGTGATATCTGGCAACTATTTTTAGCTGACAACCTACACCCATCAGTATGGCCACAATAGCTTTGTACAACTCCACACACTCATACTAATTTTCTTTGTACAAGGTGCATGTCCTTGATCTCATCTACTCTGTTCAGTAAGTTCTTGAACTCTAGGAATGATCGTTTTTATCACTTGGACCTTTAGAGGTGCTAGGATCAGTGGTGGCAATTCTGCCCCTTTTCTATGTGTAAGTTTTCAATTGTAACTCTTGCCAATATTTAAAAGTTCAGCAGAATGTCATGCTTCCCAAATTATTCTCAAGAAAAGGGATAATTACTGAAGCTCTGAGAGTGTTGCTAGAAAATGACCCCTAGTCCTCAGTTTTCTTATGAATTTTAGGTTAAATGCCTAGGTTTAACCTAATGGGCTAAATTAGCCCATATAACCTAAATGGGCTAGGTTAAACGCCTAGCCCACAGTTGTGACTTTTCCACTGAAGAGCCATCAACTTCAGAACTCTCTAAAGAGCAGACTGAGTCCTTCATCTTAACTTCATTGTATCACAGCTCAACTTCTACCTTGACTCATTCTTAGTTCCTTGCCCTCACTTTCACAGGTGTTGGTCTCAAGGGTGCTCCCTTATATGTATCCTTCTACCCGTGAACCTTGACCTGAGAAGATGGCAAAGACCCCTCCACTCTTAAGGGAAGGGAATAACTTCTTTTTAGAGCACTGTACTTCCCAGAAAAAAATAAACCTCTCTCTGGGGTGGAGTAAGGGCTGGTGTATTCAGTACCAATTCTGTATGTCTTAAGAAGTTTTGCATAGTGGAGGCTGTTTCTTATCTCTAGTACTACACTGAACATAGAAGTGGGAAGTCATGTGCTCTTTTGGCTTCAGATTGTGGTTAGCTCCAATAACTAGACAATAAGAAAACTCCTATCAACATTTGATTACATTTGACTTTTTTCTCTTTTTATGAGCACACCAACTCTAAGATGCAAGTTTAAGTTTTATCTGTTTTTCTTCAAGACAACAATGACAACAAAAACTAGTTACAATTAATAAACTATAGTAGCTAATTAAGATCTGCATATTGATCTAATCATGGTGATTTAGTCACTAAGTCCTGTCTGACTTTTGTGACCCCATGGACTGTAGCCTGCCAGGCTCCTCTGTACATAGGATTTTCCATGCAAGAATACTGGAGTGGGTTGCCATTTCCTTCTCCAGGGCAGCTTTCTGACCCAGAGATTGAACCCAGGTCTCCTGCAATACAGGTAGATTCTTTACCAACTGAGCTACCAGGAAAGCCTTATCTAATGCATGCTATATACATATATGTGCATTCCACTTAGGCATTTATATATTTAATAACACCCATTAGCAGCACAAATGAATGTCTTAACTTTCACTAAGCATAAAGACTAAATCAATTGCTTATATTTTTCTTCAATGCACAAATGAAAATATACTACTTCTTAACTTCTTTCAGATTTTTATTATAATATATTACTACTCTTTTGCTTGTATGTTTAATATTACACTGCTTTGTCTTCATTTACCCTCCAGTCACTGAGGTGAAGATTCTGATCTAGAGCATACTAATTACTTGGCTTATTAGCTTCACATTATATCAGTAATGGGGTGATAGCCAGCATAATTACTATGACTTGAAAAATTATGCTTTGCTTTACTATTAAGAAATTTGAAATATTCTCAGTTTTTTTACAACTCTTCTAAAATTGTTAAACAGAATTTTCATGTTTAACTCTTGAGAAAAAGATTTTAAAATACTTTCACTTTTAAATGACCTTTGAATATTAGAATAAAATCTATATAGAATAATAAAAGTAACACAACTGAACTTTTGATGACATCTTTTATTTTTTCAACTCCATAAGTGTATTTGGGTGGATTAATGTTTTCTTATTTAATAATTTTTGTATTAAATTGAGTCATTTTTTAGGTTGTTATATATCCAATTTATTTTAGATGATAACTTAAAATTATTGCATCTTAAATAGTATATATAACACAATGTGACACTAATCTACTTAGAGGAAAAATAAATAGTCACCCAGTCATGTCCTTGTGACCCCATAGACTGCCAGGTTTCTTCTTTTCATGGAATTCTCCAAACAAGAATACTGGAGTGGGTAGCCACTCCTTTCTATAGGGGATCTTCACAACCCAGGGATCAAACCTGGGTCTTTTGCACTGCAAGTAGATTCTTTTCCATCTGAGACACCAGGGAAGGTACTATCAATTGCCTTCTAGAATTAGTTTCATCCTATGGCTCAGTTTATGTCCATCAACAAACTTCATATTCCTAGTCTGTGTGCTTGCTTAGTTGAAGGGAATGAGACACAGGGTAGAAGTAACCATTCTTGTTTTCCTAGAAACACCAGTCTATTCCTCTGTTGTTTGGAGATAGTGAAATCGTTAATAATTAGAGATTTCTTGAAAACAAGCATTAATAATAAGAGATTTCTTGAAAATTAATAAACATAAGAACTTTACAGAGGATAGGCTACTCTGTAAAGTTCTTATGTTTATTAGTTTCTTAAAGAAGAAGTTGAGATAAACTCAGGGATTTTATTTTTCTAAATAAGTACTATGGCTGAATCTCACTAGGAAGAGTAATCATTTTTATATACTAGAACAGGTTTTCATGCATTCTTGCAATGACCTATGCATCCATACAGTTTGTTCTGTTTAATGAGTGCTGGGTAGCAAATCTGACAGGTGCAACAGAATTAGTCAAGTGAAGGGCAAGGTAGATGAGGATTTTAAATGAAAGAAGAAAAATAATCCATATATATGAATGAATAAAATGGACAAGATTAATTAATTGATTAATACAAAAACTTAATTGCATTTTCATTCTGTTCAAGGCAATTTTAGCTGTTACAGATATAGCAGAAAATAGAATAAAATAAGATCCTTGTGCACATGGAGCTTACATTCTGATTTGGGATTGGGAGAAATCATATACATAAATAAAATATTGATATGTTAGATAGAATAGGGCAAGGAGTCCAGAATGGTAGTGGCTAAAAGACAAAGAAGGGAAAAGTGCAAAAAAATAGAACAAAGGAATGTCGAAGGATCTGAGTGAGAAAGAATCTCAGGTGAAGAAAACAGCCCTCCTTGGCTAGCCCAATTTACATAAGGCAGGCTCAGGGGGAGGAGAAAAAAACATATAAAAAGAGGAGCCAAAGCTGAGCTTTCTCTTCTGTTTCTTTTTTTTTTTTTTTTGGGTCAGCCTATCTTGAGGATGTATTTTCCTTTGCTTACCAAATAAAACTGAACTGTAACAAAGCTGTAACACTGGTCCATCTATCACTTCAAATTTTTTGCTGCGGCGAGACAGAACTGAGGAAATTACACACTCCCCAGACAGATACATAAATGTATATTGCTGAAGAGGCACATGGAAATATGGGGAAAGGACAAGGAATGCTGGAGAAAAACTTGGGAAGAGAAGTTGCTATTTTAAAATAGGGTCATTTGGTAAAGTCTGAGTAAGAAACAATTACTTAACAAACTACTTCAAAGGTTAGTAGATTAAAATAAAAGTTGTGTAAAGCCAGGTAGTTTTACAGGTGAAGACCTCATTCAGTTGATATTGACTAGATCCAGTCATGCATCTACACTCACATGGTGGGTTGGCTTGACTGCTTGATTGAGGATGGACTCTCTCACATATCTGGGATTTTTCAAGCTATTGAATGGGGTGACATAAATAGCAGGACTTTGGGTATATTACTTGGAAACCTAACTCAAGATTGTTCACTTGCCAGATTGACAGCGTTTCAAAGGTAGGAGAAAATGTATTTGAAGCCTCTTGAAATGCAGGCTTGGAGCTGACACATAATTCTCACTGAATTTTGTTGGTTTAAGCAAGTCAAAAATCTAGCTCAGATTTATGGGGTGGAAAAATAGATTCCTCTAACTATGGAAAACCTGAAAAAACTTTTGCTACCTGGTATGGATACACTCAGGGAAGAACTCATAGCAGTTTTTCTTTTTCTTTTTTTCATTCTATCTACCACTATAAGATTAAAGCAAACTCTAGAAGGATTAAGAGTACAAGATGATCTAAAACTTCTGTCTAATAAATGAAAAAGGTAAGCTCAGTATGTCATTAATTTCCAAGGGGAATCCAATCTATTCTTCAGATCAGATAGAAGTGAAGTGAAAATGGCTCAGTTGTTTCTGACTCTTTGCGACCCCATGGACTATACTGTCCCTGGAATTCTCTAGGATGGAATACTGGGGTGGGTAGACATTCCCTTTTCCAGGAGATCGTCCCAATTCAGGGACTGAACCCAGGTCTCCTGCATTGCAGGCAGATTCTTTACCAGCTGAGCCACCAAGGAAGCCCTTCAAATCAGATATGGAAAGAATTATTATGAAAAATAGGTCTTAGGCAACATACTGAACAGTTTCAAAGTGAAATGAATAGGGATGCTTATAGGGCTTTGTTACATACTCTATACATTCAATGCATTCCTACCATAAGTCAAGAATTCCACCACGTGACAGGAATATAGAGATAAGCAGAACAGTGTTCTCTTCTGGTAGAAAATTTTATTTACCTAATCTCCATAGTTTGTCAGGACTCACTCATATTGTTCACATGGATCCAGTGGTCCATGTGGATCTCCTTTGTCTCTCTTTCAAATCCTTGTATCAATATTATTTAAATATAATGAAAGAGACAAACAAACAAACCACAAAATATGCTAAGTGGCCTGCTATGAGAAATACAATACACACAAACACAGGAAGCTAATTTAGTGAGAAGGGTTAAGAAAAAGATCCAGGAGAAAGTGATAAATCCTGAGGACAAGTAAATGTTGGCCAAGCAGAGCTATAGAGAGGTAATCAGTGTGCTCTAGGAACTAAAAATAACCTCTTATGATCAGAGGTCTTGGAGACAGGGAGGATGTGGCAAGAATGTTAGTGGTCTCACACTTCTGTGGTTTTCTTTAAATTGATACTACCCATTTATAGGCTATTGTGGTTTTAGGCCTTAAACTTGAGTAAATACAACTATAATGGACATTTTGGTTCAGCATGTCATTATGCCTTATATTAGCTTTAGCAGTCACTGGCTACAGAAAAATTAGCAAATAATAGGTTTGGGGGAACTGGCAAATGGCTAAAACACAGTCATAGGAGCCTCACTGTGTGGGTGCAACAGAAGACCTTAGACCTTGTGGATTTTCCTAAAATTTCAAATGAGAGAGAGACAGGGGTGGGGTAACCATAAGAGAGACTTTTGAATCCAGGGAAATCACACTGAAATGAAAGTATTTTAATAATATTATTTCCTGTTTGCACTGTGATGCTCAGCCAGCTTTGGAAGCTCCATCTTTAAAATTCAAAAACAGCTGAGTTACATGTGATCTATGGCAAAATAAGTATATTCTGGTAGTAAACTGTTAGTTTGACATATAAGTAAGTTGTACTAGATTAGCAGTAAAATTTCACTCCTATTAATGTCTCAAATTTCTTTGGGGTTGATTCAGTTCAGTTCAGTCGCTCAGTCGTGTCCGAATCTTTGCGACCCCATGAATCACAGCATGCCAGGCCTCCCTGTCCATCACCAACTCCCGGAGCTCACTCAAACTCATGTCCACAGAGTCGGTGATGTCATCCAGCCATCTCATTCTCTGTCGTCCCCGTCTCCTCCCACCCCCAACCCTTCCTATCATCAGAGTCTTTTCCAGTGAGTCAACTCTTTGCATGAGGTGGCCAAAGTATTGGAATTTCAGCTTTAGCATCAGTCCTTCCAATGAACACCCAGGATTGATCTCCTCTAGAACGGACTGGTTGAATCTCCTTGCAGTCCAAGGGACTCTCAAGAGTCTTCTCCAGCACCACAGTTCAAAAGCATCAATTCTTTGGCGATCAGCTTTCTTCACAGTCCAACTCTCACATCCATACATGACCACGGGAAAAACCATAGCCTTGACTAGACAGACCTTTGTTGGCAAAGTAATGTCTCTGCTTTTTAATATGCTATCTAGGTTGGTCATAACTTTCCTTTCAAGGAGTAAGCGTCTTTTAATTTCATGGCTGCAATCAGCATCTGAAGTGATTTTGGAGTCCCCAAAAATAAAGTCTGACACTGTTTCCAGTGTTTCCCCATCTATTTCCCATGAAGCGATGGGACCGGATGCCATGATCTTAGTTTTATGAATGTTGAGCTTCAAGCCAACTTTTTCACTCTCCTCTTTCACTTTCATCAAGAGGCTTTTCAGTTCCTCTTCACTTTCTGCCATAAGGATGGTGTCATCTGCATATTTGAGATTATTGATATTTCTCCCAGCAATCTTGATTCCAGCTTGTGCTTCTTCCAGCCCAGCGTTTCTCATGATGTACTCTGCATATAAGTTAAATAAGCAGGGTGACAATATACAACCTTGATGTACTCCTTTTCCTATTTGGAACCAGTCTGTTTTTCCATGTTTAGTTCTAACTGTTGCTTCCTGACCTGCATACAGGTTTCTCAAGAGGCAGGTCAGGTGGTCTGGTATTCCCATCTCTTTCAGAATGTTCCACAGTTTATTGTGATCCACACAGTCAAAGGCTTGATTAGGATAGCCTTATCCATATGATGAAAAGTTGACTCTGGATTTGGGAACTTTAGAAGCCATGATTGTGAGTTTTCATGTAATAGCTTCATATACAGAATGGTAGATAATTTTTTAAAAGAAATAAAGACATTTCATTTTTTAAAACGTATTCCATTTTCATAAATTTTGTTAGAAAAACACAATAAATTCCTAGATTACTGCAAATCCAAAGCAAAGAAGGACAATGTATAGTCCTGTGTCTCGAATAATCTGTCTGTGGGAATTATATTTATTCAGAAAATCAAAGAGGAACTAAAGTTTCTTGGGAAAAATACTTTAGTGTTAGATATCAGAAATAACCGTTAGATAAAGGAAGAATTTTCCTTTGCAGAGGATTTAATCTTAGACAAAGTAGAGAGCTATAAATGAGAAAGTGAGATCTCCAGGGCATGATAGATGAATGTAGAAAGGAACTGGATATGCACATGGGGCTACATTCTTAGAGATAGAAAAAGTGGAGTGTTTGGTTGTTACTAGATTAGAATTAGTGTCTCCATCTGACACATAAAATAAAGCAAAATATCAGAAAGTAGAATGCAGTGACTGTGCTGGAGGCAGCCAACATTCTAATTCTCTTAAAGTTGGACAAAGAGTTTTTTTCTCAAAGAGCAATTCAGTAAAAATATCTAAGTAGGCCAATAGAGCTAAATGGTTAATAATTGTGTGATCATCAGCCAATAGATAACAATGTCAGCCTAAGGAATTGGGTGTTGATTCCTCAAGGAACTGTTTCTCAGTGAGAAGAATGGAGTTTACACAGTGATTCCAAAATCTCAGGGAAATTTACTGTTTGAGGCATAGGTCTAAATGTTTCACTTTAATTCTTTTTTTTTTTTTTTTTTAGTATAGTATACTTTTTTACAAGATAGGTGAACTGCAATGATATATTGCTTACATTTGGGATAGGGGGACATAGGTGGAAAAGACAGGCATGGAAGCAAACTACTCTGATGAATATACCTTGACTGTATAGTTCTGACTTTAGAATCATGTATGATTCTTGATACTCATAGCAATCCTATGAGATCTACTATAATACTGTTTTACAGGGCAATTTAGTAAGTTTCTCATGTTCACATTACTTATAAAATGTCAGACCGGAAAGTCAAATCAAGTCATTCTGGCACTGGAACATATAGTCCTACTTCATATTCTAGAGAGGGACCTTGAGCAGAAGTCTGCAGAACACTAATGGAAATGATTGGAAGTGGAAAGGACATGTTATACTTCTAATATATGTTGAAGACATAGCACTAAAATTAATTCTTGCAAATGCAAAGGGCAAGTATTATGTGCTCAAAATATGTAGTCTTCCAGTACTCAAATTTAACAAGGAACTCTTCATTAAATTCTTAGGTTGAAGTATTGTATAAATAGCATGTTTCTTGGGTTAACTCCACTACATTTTTCTCTATGTCAAGGTTTTCACGAGAGTTTATGAATAAAGCAATAAGCCTTCATTATGTAGAAGGATCCAGCAGGATTGTAAGCCTGATCATTAAGGCAGTTCTAAGAGTTTTAGAAACCAAAAAAAGGGTAGTTACATTGAAATGTTATTATGAAAACTAAGTTTCTTACTCTACATACTTATTGAAAGGATCATTTCATGTCTTCATGTAGGTGGCATGCCTGGATATTTAAAGGCCCAAATCAATTTTTTTTCAAGAAAAGACTTTTCATTTGCAAAACTAACAAAATTAAAATGGACTCTTAAATTTCACCATATAGAGATTATATTAACTCAATATTTATAAGGGTTATAGCAATGGAACCTACCATGATCTGTCCATTTCTAAACAATGTTGTCTTTTTCTTGTTTGTACCTGTATGAACCTAAACCGCATTTGTTTTAAAAGTGACCTGAAACTTAATGCCAAATAGACATGCTTTCCATTCCTCATAATATGCATTCTAGCCTATCATGCCTGTCAAACTAGTTGGCAGGTGCTATATAAATATTCAGATACATAGGGTCTATGAATATTTATGTGCTAAAGTTGCATTTAATTTTACATATCTTATAAATAAATAGGAAAAGACCTGCAAAAGGGAACAATTTAGTCATGTCAGGTTCTCTATAAATAAATTCATCCTTTGTGTGTGATATGGATTCCATATTAATTCATAAAAGAATGCTGAGCATTTTTCATGGAAGATTACATAATTAAATATTTTTTTAAATAATCTGAATCTAACAGTTAAACTTGGTTACCTGGGCAGAAATGGATACTTAAAAATTTATCTCCTTGAATTAAAAGATTATTACTTGCATCTGTGAAAATAATTAGACAAACTAAATTGTTGGCTTTTCTTTCCATTTATATGTAAAACTAAGCATTACATAAAATTAAATGACACTTCAAAGGGATGGAATTATGTGGGAATAGCATTTATGATCAAAATGTCTAAATTATCATTCCTGTTCTCTCTATTCCCACATAAATTGACATCAGGATACATTTACAGCTCATCTGGGCAGATGTTGATGATGAAGGCAGTTCACTAATGGGATCTCTGTGTGAGATAATGAACATTGCTCAAAAGCTAATAACATGCTTTCTTAATAAGAAAATTTGACTTCATTTTTGTCAGGGTCTTGGCACAGTATTTAAGGACTTTAAGTTTCTAACTTAAAAGATCAATCTGATTTCAATAACCTGGGAGCCCCTATTTTTCTTATTGTGTCAAAAGATCAAATGGAAAACTGGCAAAGTAACTCTTCAGTCCTTACACAAGGGTGTCTATTTCTAATGAAGACTTATATAAGCCATAAGGAATTACCTTCCTCTATGCCCTACAATTCAGTCTTCAGTCAGATTTCAGTCTCATCTGAATTCAAACTACCCACATTATGTGCCCTGTTTGGAGCTTTTGGAAAAGGAATAATAGAAAAAGACAGGGCAAATCTTTTGTCAAATCACAAAATTTAAACATGTATCACTTTTACAGGGAAGTTTCTTTCTATAACTTCCTTGATATCCTTTGTGTCTTATAGCAACTAATCTATAAATAAGTCTATAAGATTTTATTATATATCCAAGCAAGTGTTTCAAATATCTGCATTAAACGTTAACAGATTTTCAAATATTATGCCAAATTTTATGTGTGTGTGTGTGTGTGTGTGCTGTTTGATTGTTACATGGAAGCATAGGTGTAGTTATAAGCTCTATTAGAAAACGATATTCAGGTTCAGGTGTGTCCAACTCTTTGTGACCCCATGGACTATACAGTTCATGGAATTCTCCAGGCCAGAATACTGGAGTGGGTAGCCTTTCCCTTTGCCAGGGGATCTTCCCAACCCAAAGATTGAACCCAGGTCTCCCACACTAGGTCTCCCGCATTGCAGGTGGATTCTTTACCAGCTGAGCCACAAGGGAAGCCCAAGAATACTGGAATGGTTAGCCTATCCCTTCTCCCGTAGATCTTCCCAACCCAGGAATCAAACCAGGGTCTCCTGCATTGTAGTGGATTCTTTACCAACTGAGCTATCAGGCAAGAACTTTTAAATATGCAGAAGCAATTTCCATTTCCAATGTTTTAAGAGAATGACCACTAAAGGCTTCCCTGATGGCTCAGAGGGTAAAGAATTGCCTGCCAGTGCAGGAGACACAGGAGACACGAGTTCTATCTCTGGGTCAGGAAGATCCCCTGGAGAAGAGAATGGCAACCCACTCCAGTATTGTTGTCTGGAGAATTCCATGAACAGAGGAGCCTGGTGGGCTATAGTCTATGGGGTCACAAAGAGTTGGACACAACTGAGAGACTAACACTTTAACTTTTCAAGAGAATACCTCCCAATTTTGGTGAAAATCACACTAACACTGGAGATCATGAGTCAGTTTTCAGCACCTATCAACTGCCTAAATGTAACCCTTTTGGAACTTCAATTATTATTTTTCTGGGAAAATGATCTACAGACATCAAAAATCTTTTCAATGGATATATGGACCACAACAAGTTAAAAAACACTGAAATGATATTTATAACTACATGAACATATTTGAAAAACTAAATTAAGTTTTATTGGTATAATTTTCATAGTCAAACCAGCATAGTTTTGTAGAGTTCAATCAACAGAAATTTATTTCATATTAACTCAGGAGATAGGGGACTTCCCAGGTGGCAATAGTGGTAAAGAACCTGCCTGCCAATGCAGGAGACATAAGAGACGCATGTGTGATCCTTGGGTTGGGAAGATCCCTTGAAGGAGGGCATGGCAACCCACTCGAGTATTCTTGCCTGGAGAATCCCATGGACAGAGGAGACTGGCGGGCTACGATCCATAGGGTCACAAGGAGTTGGACATGACTGAAGCAACTTAGCAGCAGCAACAGGATATAGGACTTTTTTACCAAACACAATGCCTGCTCAAAACATTTTAACTTGATTATACAACAATTCATAATAGAAAGTGAGAAAGCCACTTTTATTGTCTTTGTTGCTTAACTGTTATAATAGAAAAACATTTATAAAAGGTGATGAAGTGACCTAGTTAAAGATGTGATGTATTATATCCCCTAGCTAGTGCCAGCATTGCTTCTAAAGGAAACTACAATTCTGAGTATGAAATAACTAGCTTATATAGAATTTTCTGAAGAATTAGTCTGTTCATTGGAAACTGTTAATTTCCCATGACTTAAATGGTGTTCTTATGGACAATAAACTCCAGAATGTGAACAGGCTTCCTGAAATGTTTAAGAGAGTCACTGAAACGGTGTTAAGAGACAAATGCATTAACTTAAGAAAATGTTTTGTTTAGTCCTTGAGAAATCTTCAACTTATTTTAAAAGTGCACATTTCACTTTAGAGTTTAGAATTATACTAGTGTTGTTTGGTAGATCTTACTGAAATGTTTTATTGCCCATAGTATTTACTTTCATTTTAGCAATAGGAAAGTCAGGATTTGCCTTTAAACATGCTTGAATCATAAAGCCATGTCCTATTCAGTCTGGCTCATAAGGTCATATCAAAATTAGTATTTACTCTTTTCTCAAAATGTTACATATTTATAAAAAATACAAAGTTGTTTAAAATGCCTATATGATTTATACTTGAAATGTATCTTATTTTTTTTTAAATACTTTTTTTCCAGGTATGGAATATTTTGAGTTTATCAGGGTGATAGAGTAGTATATACAGAAATGTTTCAACTGTGTTCTTGGAATTCTTACAATAAAATCTAAAATGTCTCATGTAGAAACAGTATTCCAAGATAAACAAAATTTGAGAAAAATGAGGGTAAACAAAATTAAATGGATGTCTTTTTTCAGAGCCTTTAAGATTTTTTAATGGAGAAGGCAATGGCAACCCACTCCAGTGTTCTTGCCTGGAGAATCCCAGGGACAGGGGAGCCTGGTGGGCTGCCGTCTATGGAGTCGCAGAGAGTCGGACACAACTGACGTGACTTAGCAGCAGCAGCAGTAGCAAGGTTATTTAATATATTACATATAGCATATATGGGCTTCCCTGGTGACTCACTGGTAAAGAATCCACCTGTTAGTACAGGAGACTAGGGTTTGATCCCTATGTTGGGAAGACCCCATGGAGAAGGAAATGGCAACCCACTCTAATACTCTTGCCTGGGAAACCCCATGGAGATAGGAGCCTGGAGAGCTACAGTCATGTGGTTACAAGAGTCAGACATGACTTATTGACTAAAACAAAACAGCATAACATATATAATACATGGTCTATATCTACTACATATTATATACACTCATATACAGTGTTGTATATATACTCAGGCAGGAACTTCTAACAATACAGAGAAAATTTCCACTTCCTGATGTTTTAAGAGAATAACCTCAAATTCGCTTACTAACACTTGATGTCTTGAGCATAGTTTTTAACATCTATGAGCCTCCTAAGCTAAATGTAATTTTTTTGTGTGTGTCAGTTCAGTTCAGTCGCTCAGTGGTGTCCGACTCTTTGCAACCCCATGAACTGCAGCACGCCAGGCCTCCCTGTCCATCAACAACTCCCGGAGTCCACCCAAACCTATGTCCATTGAGTCAGTAATGCCATCCAGCCACATCATTCTCTGTCAGCCCCGTCTCCTGCCCTCAATCTTTCCCAGCATCAGGGTCTTTTCCAATGAGTCAGTTCTTCACACCAGGTGGCCAAAGTATTAGAGTTTCAGCTTCAGCATCAGTCCTTCCAATGAACACCCAGGACTGATCTTTTGGAAGGAAGGGTTGGATATCCTCACAGTCCAAGGGACTCTCAAGAGTCTTGTCCAACACCACAGTTCAAAAGCATCAATTCTTAAGCACTCAGCTTTCTTTATAATCCAACTCTCATATCCATACATGACCACTGGAAAAACCATAGCCTTGACTAGATGGACCTTTGTTGGCAAAGTAATGTCTCTGCTTTTTAATATGCTGTCTAGGTTGGTCATAACTTTCCTTCCAAGGAGTAAGTGTCTTTTAATTTCATGGCTGCAATCAGCATCCGCAGTGATTTTGGAGCCCAGAAAAATAAAGTCAGCCACTGTTTCCCCATCTATTTGCCATGAAATGATGGGACCAGATGCCATGATCTTAGCTTTCTGAATATTGAGTTTTAAGCCAACTTTTTCACTTTCCTCTTTCACTTTTATCAAGAGGCTCTTTAGTTCTTCACTTTCTGCCATAAGGGTGGTGTCATCTTCATATCTGATATTCCTCTCAGCAATCTTGATTCTAGCTTTTGCTTCCTCCAGCTCAGCGTTTCTCATGATGTACTCTGTGTGTGTGTGGAGGGGGGATAATTCAATATTGATTTTTCTGGGAAAATTCGAGATACTTCAACTTTCTAGTTAAGGTATATTTTTTCATAGATTGTTTATTAGCATTTATTGAAACCAGGTGCTCTTTGGAGCTTATTTGTGAACCCTAACGTACCTTCAAAGATATTTTTGATGCTTGTTCTTATTGTTGCTCTATACAAGAAGTTATTACTTAGAAATATGGGAATGGACATCAAACAGTTGTTGTAACCCAGTATCACCTCATATTTTACATGCTGAGAGATACAGTTATAAAATAATTAGGTTGAACAAAACTTGGTTTAATTTAGGAAAGCCCAGTTGAAAATAAATTTCAAAATTACAATTATTTCATGAGACAATTATTAAAGTGAAAATCATCATATGTGTAGTTAAGAAGGAATATCTTTTGATATTAAAATTATCATTGACCAAAATTATGAATCGTGATTGGACTACACAATAGTATTATTTTAGGGTCCAAAAGTAAGCAAAGCGTAAACTGAAGAGTCAATTGAAGGAAATCTGTCTAGGTAAAAAGAAAATGAGAAACAAATGTATATTTTTTATATGTATGTATGTTAGATACTTACTCTTGTCTAACTCTGCAATTCCATGGACTGTAGTCTGCCAGGCTCCTTCATCCATGGAATTCTCCAGGAAAGAATACTGGAGTGGAGTTGCTATTCCCTTTTCCAATATTGTGTATAAATGCGACTTTTAGTTATCATTTTAAGAAATAAAGCATGATAGCTTATAATTAAATGTATAGTAACAATGAAGCTCAGTCATTATTTTCAATCAAAATTAAGTTACTATTGTGTTGAACAGTAGGTGTGGAAGAAGAAAGGTAAACATATAATTAGCCTAAGTAGATTTTGAATAGATTAGTACCCATGCACATTAATAAACAATATCTCTTCTCACCTTCAGAAGTGGAGAAGAAATAGGTAAGATTAACGATACTTTCAAAATGATATACACATTACTCTGTTAGGAGTTTTAATGATATTCTGGAAGTTAAAACAGTTATTAATTACATCAAAATAAATCATTTAAATAAATAGTTTAACATCTAGAAAATAAGACCTGAGATTTCCCTGTTAGTCTTCACTAAGACCATGGACTTAGATACTTTATTTTTGTGATAGATTGGATTGCTGCTTCAGATTTGGTATATAATTCAGATTGAGCTCAACCACCAACAATAATAAAAGTCATTGAAATTTCAATGCTGATTTGAGATGGTAGCTTATCTTCACACAATGCAGCATCCTTGAAAGGAATTCAAACAAAGAAAATGCATCAGTATGTTCTTAGGGAACATAAAACCACCCATTCAAAGAGAATAAGACGGGTAAAGATGACTTGAAAATAAATGCAGACTTATAGACTTGAAAATGTAGATGAAAAGTGTAGACTTATTTTTTTTTCTTATTTTGTTTAATTTATTCTTTTATTGGAGGCTAATTATTTTACAATATTATATTCATTGGTTTTGCCATACATTGACATGAAATCTATTCTTGAATTCATACTATTCACTGTAGAAATAACTAAAACCATATTGTGTCAAATCTATGTTCTTATACTTCCATGAGTCTTAAATATGAAAAAATATTTTTTTTTGGCCAAACAAACTAGATTATAATATAGGGAACATTAATGACACTTTCAAGTACCTACACTTAAATTTGATAAGCTGCCATGGATACACTTGAATTTTTTAAACTTCAGGTTTCATAGCATATTGAATATTGGAATATTTGTTAAAAAGTTTAAAAATTCATATAAAATATTTAAAATTATTAAAGAATAAATTATTCATAATAATATGAGAGGTACGATATAGATAAAATTATTTTGAATAATATATTGTTTAAACTCTATTATTTAGATCCTCAGACATCTCAATGATACATTTCTCATGCCTGAGCCATTGTTTTTTTTTTAAGGAAATGCATTACTAAAGTTAATTTTTTAACAAGCTAGACTTCAACTAAATATCAATTTACAAAGGATACATATTGTTATGTTGAAATTACACTTCAGTTCAGTTCAGTTCAGTTCAGTCGCTCAGTCGTGTCCGACTCTCCACGACCCCATGAATCACAGCACGCCAGGCCTCCCTGTCCATCACCAACTCCCGGAGTACACTCAAACTCATGTCCACAGAGTCGGTGATGCCATCCAGCCATCTCATTCTCCGTCGTCCCCTTCTCCTCCCACCCCCAACCTTTCCCAGCATCAGAGTCTTTTCCAGTGAGTCAACTCGTCGCATGAGGTGGCCAAAGTATTGCAGTTTCAGCTTTAGCAT
The DNA here is from genome assembly GCF_049115385.1 of Moschus berezovskii. Lineage (NCBI taxonomy): Eukaryota > Metazoa > Chordata > Mammalia > Artiodactyla > Moschidae > Moschus > Moschus berezovskii. The sequence goes on from NC_142461.1 coordinate 53,627,154, forward strand.
CAGTCCCTCCAATGAACATCCATGATTGATCTCCTTTAGAATGGACTGGTTGGATCTCCTTGCAGTATAAGGGACTCTCAAGAGTCTTCTCCAACACCACAGTTCAAAAGCATCGATTCTTTGGCGATCAGTTTTCTTCACAGTCCAACTCTCACATCCATACATGACCACGGGAAAAACCATTGCCTTGACTAGACGGACCTTGGTTGGCAAAGTAATGTCTCTGCTTTTTAATATACTATCAAGGTTGGTCATAACTTTCCTTCCAAGGAGCAAGCGTCTTGTAATTTCACTTAGTACTTTATTAATACCATAAACATTATGAGACCATGAAATGCAGTTACTTAAATTGAAAATAAGATAAACTGGGTTTCCCTTTGAGTTAACTCATAAAATAATCTGTGATAAAACCATCCCATCTTGGAAGATAAATAGTAACTAAAGTGGGAAAAAATTGATACTAACTAGTACAAATAATATGTTGATCAAAAAAGGGCATTCAATTCCAATATACCTTCAGTTCAGTTCAGTCACTCAGTCGTGTCCGACTCTCTGCGACCCCATGAATCACAGCATGCCAGGCCTCCCTGTCCATCACCAACTCCCGGAGTTCACTCAAACTCATGTCCATCAGGTCGGTGATGCCATCCAGCCATCTCATTCTCGGTCGTCCCCTTCTCCTCCCCACCCCCAACCTTTCTCAGCATCAGATTTCAGTGAGTCAACTCGTCTCATGAGGTGGCCAAAGTATTGCTGTTTCAGCTTTAGCATCAGTCCTTCCAATGAACACCCAGGATTGATCTCCTTTAGAATGGACTGGTTGGATCTTCTTACAGTACAAAGGACTCTCAAGAGTCTTCTCTAACAACACAGTTGAAAAGCATCAATTCTTCGGCGATCAGCCTTCTTCACAGTCCAACTATCACATCCATAGATGACCACGGGAAAACCATAGCCTTGACTAGACGGACCTTGGTTGGCAAAGTAATGTCTCTGCTTTTTAATATGCTCTCTAGGTTGGTCATAACTTTCCTTCCAAGGAGTAAGTGTCTTTTAATTTCCTGGCTGCAATCAGCATCTGCAGTGATTTTGGAGCCCAAAAAAACAAAGTCTAACACTGTTTCCACTGTTTTTCCATCTGTTTCCCATGAAGTGATGGGACCAGATGCCATGATCTTTGTTTTCTGAATGCTGAGCTTCAAGCCAACCTTTTCACTCTCCTCTTTCACTTTCATCAAGAGGGTTTTGAGTTCCTCTTCAATTTCTGCCATAAGGGTGGTGTCATCTGCATATCTGAGGTTATTGATATTTCTCCCAGCAATCTTGATTCCAGCTTGTGCTTCTTCCAGCCCAGCGTTCCTCATGATGTACTCTGCATATAAGTTAAATAAGCAAGGTGACAATATATAGCCTTGACTCACTTCTTTTCCTATTTGGAACCAGTCTGTTGTTCCATGTCCAGTTCTGACTGTTGCTTCCTGACCTGCATACAGGTTTCTCAAGAGGCAGGTCAGGTGGTCTGGTATTCCCATGTCTTTCAGAATGTTCCACAGTTTATTGTGATCCACACAGTCAAAGGCTTTGGCATAGTCAATGAAGCAGAAATAGATGTTTTTCTGGAACTCTCTTGCTTTCTCCATGATCCAGTGGATGTTGGTAATTTGATCTCTGTTGCCTCTGCCTTTTCTAAAACCTGCTTGAACATCTGAGAGTTCACGGTTCACATATTGCTGAAGCCTGGCTTGGAGAATTTTGAGCATGACTTTACTAGCGTGTGAGATGAGTGCAATTGTGCAGTAGTTTGAGCATTCTTTGGCATTGCCTTTCTTTGGGATTGGAATGAAGACTGACCTTTTCCAGTCCTGTGGCCACTGCTGAGTTTTCCAAATCTGCTGCCATATTGAGTGAAGCACTTTCACAGCATCATCTTTCAAGATTTGAAGTAGGTCAACTGGAATTCCATCACCTCCACTAGCTTTGTTCGTAGTGATGCTTTCTAAGGCCCACTTGAAGGTCCACTTGACTTCACATTCCAAGATGTCTGGCTTAGGTCAGTGATCACATTATCGTGACTATCCTGGTCGTGAAGATCTTTTTTGTACAGTTCTTCTGTGTATTCTTGCCACCTCTTCTTAATATCTTCTGCTTCTATTAGGTCCATACCATTTCTGTCCTTTATTGAGCCCATCTTTGCATGAAATGTTCCCTTGGAATCTCTAATTTTCTTGAAGAGATCTCTTGTTTTTCCTATTCTGTTGTTTTCCTCTATTTCTTTGCATTGATCACTGAGGAAGGCTTTCTTATCTCTCCTTGCTATTCTTTGGAACTCTGCATTCAGATGCTTATATCTCTCCTTTTCTCCTTTGCTTTTCACTTCTCTTCTTTTCACACCTATTTGTAAGGCCTCCTCAGACAGCCATTTTGCTTTTTTGCATTTCTTTTCCATGGGGATGTTCTTGGTCCCTGTCTCCTGTACAATGTCACGAACCTCCGTCCAGAGTTCATCAGGCACTCTATCTATCAGATCTACTCCCTTAAATCTATTTCTCACTTCCACTGTATACTCATAAGGGATTTGATTTAGGTCATATCTGAATGGTCTAGTGGTTTTCCCTACTTTCTTCAATTTAAGCCTGAATTTGGCAATAAGGAGTTCATGATCTGAGCCACAGTCAGTTCCTGGTCTTGTTTTTGCTAACTGTATATAGCTTCTCCATCTTTGGCTGCAAAGAATATAATCAATCTGATTTCGGTGTTGACCATCTGGTAATGTCCATGTGTAGAGTCTTCTCTTGTGTTGTTGGAAGAGGGTGTTTGGTATGACCAGTGTGTTCTCTTGACAAAACTCTATTAGCCTTTGCCCTGCTTCATTCCGTGCTCCAAGGCCAAATTTGCCTGTTACTCCAGGTGTTTCTTGACTTCCTACTTTTGCATTCCAGTCCCCTATAATGAAAAGGACATCTTTTTTGGGTGTTAGTTCTAAAAGGTTTGTAGGTCTTCATAGAACCGTTCAACTTCGGCTTCTTCAGCGTTACTGGTTGGGGCATAGGCCTGGATTACTGTAATATTGAATGGTTTGCCTTGGAAGTGAACAGAAATCATTCTGTCGTTGTTAAGATTGCATCCAAGTACTGCATTTCGGACTCTTTTGTTGACCATGATGGCTACTCCATTTCTTCTAAGGGATTCCTGCCCACAGTAGTAGATGTAATGGTCATCTGAGTTAAATTCACACATTCCAGTCCATTTTAGTTCACTGATTCCTAGAATGTCTATGTTCACTCTTGCCATCTCCTGTTGGACCACTTCCAATTTGCCTTGATTCATGGACCTAACAGTCCAGGTTCTTATGAAATATTGCTCTTTACAGCATTGGACCTTGATTCTATCACCAGTCACATCCACAACTGGGTATTGGTTTTGCTTTTGCTCCATCCCTTTATTCCTTCTAGAGTTACTTCTCCACTGATCTCCAGTAGCATACTGGGCACCTACCGACCTGGGGAATTCCTCATTCAGTATCTTATCATTTTGCCCTTTGATACTGTTCATGGGGTTCTCAAGGCAAGTATACTGAAGTGGTTTGCCATTCCCTTCTCCAGTGGACCAATTCGGCTGTGGTCCATGTGATCAGATCGACTAGTTTCCTGTGATTATGATTTCAGTGTGTCTGCCCTCTGATGCCCCCTCGCAATACCTACCGTCTTATTTGGGTTTCTCTTACCTTGGGCGTGGGATATGTCTTCACAGCCGCTCCAGCAAAGCGCAGCCGCTGCACCTTACCTTGGACTAGGGGTATCTCCTCAAGGCCGCCCCTCCTGACCTTGAACGTGGAGTATCTCCTCTCGGCCCTCCTGCGCCGCCTATTGACATGGGTTAGATCCTCTCGGAGAGACGCCGGCCCGGCGGCGCAGACGCAAGAGAGGCCGGCCCCGGCAACCAACCCAATATACCTTAGGTGCAGACAAATAGTTTGATTTGACTTAAACAAGGTACCTATAATAGTCAAATTCATAGAGTCAGAAAGTATATTGGTAGATGACTGGGACCAGGGGAGGGAATGAGGAGGAGAATGAGGGCTTAGTGTTTAATGGGGACATAGTTTCAGTTTAGGAAAGTGAAAGATTTGGGAGATGGATGATGGTAAGAGTTGCACAGCAGTGTGAATTTACTTACAGCCATTGAATTGTACAGTTAAATATGGCTAAGGTAGTATGTTTCAGAACTTATGGTTGCCAGAGGATGCCGGGAAGGGATAGTTATGGAATTTGGGATGGACATGTACATACTGATATATCTTAAATGGATAACCAGCAAGGACCTATTGTATAGCACATGGAACTTTGCTCAATGTTATTTAGCAGCCTGGATGGGAGAGGAGTTTGTGGGAGAATGGATACATGTACATGTTTCACTGAGTCTTTCTGCTGTTCACATGAAAATATCAAACAGTGTTAATCGGCTATATCCAAATACAAACTAAAATTTTTCAAAAAATATATCTTATATCACAATGAAAATATTAAAAATGCTCCCTCATAAATATAAATATAAGCAATAGAAAAAACAAAATTCATTGAGAACATTTTGACTCTGCTTCTTTAACTGGGATATGATTTATAAAAGCAAAGTTACTTAAGTAGCATGGAGGAAATTATTTTGCTTAAAGTACTTATCAATGAGTACACATTCTAGTTCTCTTTATAGAATGACTTCACTGTCCTTACTCTATTGACACACCTTCTAACCTTTATCCTTTCTGCTTACATTGGCAGATATACTATTTCAGTTTCCTTATAGTTTCTTATAACTTCAAAGTAATGATTTTATTCCCACTCCCATTTAAAATCCTGAGAAAGGAAACTGACTAATTTATCATTCAGGACACAGTGTGGTCAGAGATGGTTGGCCAGCTTGGAGGTCAGTTGTTTGGGATCAAATGCCTACTATTAGTCCAAAATATCTGAGGCCAGTGGTAGAAACAGAGAAATTACCACTTGGTAACAGGAGTTGCCAAGGCACATATCCTTAAAACTTACAAAGAAATGTAGACAAAGATCAACCTTTCCACTTCAGTTTCTATTCAAGCTCTGTCCAGGGAAGAGTGTTCTGTAGCCAAAAATCCTGTCTGTCTGCATGGAAAGGCAAGAACAATTCATGTATATTGGAACTCTGACTCAGTCCTCTCTAATCTCATGCCATCAAGCCTGTGAATTTTAAAACTGGTTCTTTTCACTTATACTCCATTCTTTCCCTGAAAACTTCTGATTATAATGTGTGTCCCCATGTAGATTATCTACTGGAAAAAAATATATTGAAAAGTGATGTGCTGGTTTGATTTACTAGACATATATGTCTATCTAAAAATTACTAAATAGATATACTAAAAAAAAATAAAACATTTTTTTATAATGTTTGTTGTTTTGCATCAACATTAGCATGCCCTGTCAACTTTGAGACATTTATAAATTCAAGTCTCTAAGCCTTGGAAGGAAAGTTATGACCAACCTAGATAGTATATTAAAAAGCAGAGACATTATTTTGCCAACCAAGGTCCGTCTAGTCAAGGCTATGGTTTTTCCCGTGGTCATATATGGATGTGAGAGTTGGACTGTGAAGAAAGCTGATCGCCGAAGAATTGATGCTTTTGAACTGTGGTGCTGGAGAAGACTCTTGAGAGTCCCTTGGACTGCAAGGAGATCCAACCAGTCCATTCTAAAGGAGGTCAATCCTGGGTGTTCATTGGAAGGACTGATTCTAAAGCTGAAACTCCAATACTTTGGCCACCTCATGCGATGAGTTGACTCACTGGAAAAGACTCTGATGCTGGGGAGGATTGGGGGCGGGAGGAGAAGGGGATGACAGAGAGTGAGATGGCTGGATGGCATCACCGACTCGTTGGATGATGGACAGGGAGGCCTGGCGTGCTGTGATTCATGGGGTTCCAAAGAGTCGGACACGACTGAGTGACTGAACTGAACTGAACTGAAGCCTGCAAAATTGAGTGTTAAATACTGCAGTGAGAAAAACATATGAAGGCAAATGCCAATTGAAAAGAACGCTTGACAGCCAGTTAGCAAGGTGACCTTCCCTAGTTAACTGACTTTTTCTTACATGTTTATCAATCATTTTTTCCTGGTGCATTTTTATCAATGTGATTAAACAGAATACATGCACACTCTCCTGTGTGCATGCACACACACGCACATGTACATGTGTGTTTAAAAAACACTTAAAGGTTTTGTTGTTCATTGCAGAAATTAAATTTCAGAAAAATCTTTACTTCATAACAATTTTGTGAAAATATATTTATATCAATAAAGGATTAAGTCCAGCTACTAGATCATTCATTATCACTTGTTATAAAAGCACAATCGAGCAGGCTTAAATTTCCTACTTTATGGTGATGTTTTGATGTCATTCACAAGACCATTCTTCTTAATATTTCTGACACTGTTATATTTATTGTGACATTGGAAACTTTCTGGCCTAAAACTGGTTTATTTGCCTTTTTTGTGTACAAATGTGTTAAAAGAGAAATAGTAGTTAGAATTCTTCCAATGTAACACATATTGCTTAATTTATACTCTTAATATTAGTTTGGTTCAAGTAAATTTGTCAATATCCAAATTTTATAACCTGCATAATTCTAATTTCACATGATTCAATCTAATAATTCCAGACTGGTGGTTATTTGGAAGTATGGCCTTATTAAGTATCCCAATGGAACATATTGTGGTTCCTAATGTATAAATGTGTAATTATTAATATTTGCTTCTAGACAGTTTATTTGAGGAGTGCTTTAAACCTCCAAACAGGCAAGAATACTGGAGTGGGTTGCCATTTCCTCCTCCATGGGATCGTCCTGACCCAGGGATCAAACTTGCATCTCTTGCATTGCAGGCAGTTTCTTTACCCACTGTGCCATTTGGGAAGTCCAAGGCTGTAGTCAAGAATATCAAATCTGGAGTAAGAATTGGTGGCAAGTATTTGCTGAATCATATAGTTCTTTTTTTTTAAATTTGGGGGAACGCACCATTACATTTATTGTTCTTACTAATTTATTATTTCTTTCTTCCAAAATAAATAATATAAAAGCATAAGAAAGCTTTCTAGGCAGAAATCTCAATAAATTGTGACTCCTAAACTTCAGGATTGTTTAATCTCATGTAATTCTTACGCTCCATCCAGAGCTCAAAGAATGCTCAAACTACCGCACAATTGCACTCATCTGACATGCTAGTAAAGTCATGCTCAAAATTCTCCAAGCCAGGCTTCAGCAATATGTGAACCGTGAACTCCCAGATGTTCAAGCAGGTTTTAGAAAAGGCAGAGGCACCAGAGCTCAAATTGCCAACATCCGCTGGATCATGGAGAAAGCAAGAGAGTTCCAGAAAAACATCTATTTCTGCTTCATTGACTATGCCAAAGCCTTTGACTGTGTGGATCACAATAAACTGTGGAACATACAGAAAGAGATGGGAATCCCAGACCACCTGACCTGCCTCTTGAGAAACCTGTATGCAGGTCAGGAAGCAACAGTTAAAACTGTACATGGAACAACAGACTGGTTCCAAATAGGAAAAGAAGTACGTCAAGATTGTATATTGTCACCCTGTTTATTTAACTTATATACAGAGTACATCATGAGGAATGCTGGGCTGGAAGAAGCATAAGCTGGAATCAAGATTGCCGGGAGAAATATCAATAACCTCAGATATGCAGATGACACCACCCTTATGGCAGAAAGTGAAGGGGAATTCAAAGGCCTCTTGATGAAAGTGAAAGAGGAGAGTGAAAAGGTTGGCTTGAAGCTCAACATTCAGAAAACGAAGATCATGGCATCTGGTCCCATCACTTCATGGGAAATAGATGGGGAAACACTGGAAACAGTGTCAGACTTTATTTTTTTGGGCTCCAAAATCACTGCAGATGCTGATTGCAGCCATGAAATTAAAAGACGTTTACTCCTTGGAAGCAAAGTTATGACCAACCTAGAGAGCATATTAAAAAGCAGAGACATTACTTTGCCAACCAAGGACCGTCTAGTCAAGGCTATGGTTTTTCCCGTGGTCATGTATGGATGTGAGAGTTGGACTGTGAAGAAAGCTGATCGTCAAAGAATTGATGCTTTTGAACTGAGGTGCTGGAGAAGACTCTTGAGAGTCCCTTGGACTGCAAGGAGATCCAACCAGTCCATTCTAAAGGAGATCAATCCTGGGTGTTCATTGGAAGCACTGATGCTAAAGCTGAAACTCCAATACTTTGGCCACCTCATGCGATGAGTTGACTCACTGGAGAAGAATCTGATGCTGGGAGGGATTGGGGGTGGGAGGAGACGGGGACGACAGAGAATGAGATGGCTGGATGGCATCACCGACCTGATGGACATGAATTTGAGTGAGCTCCGGGAGTTGGTTATGGACAGGGAGGCTTGGCATGCTGTGATTCATGGGGTCGCAAAGTGTTGGACATGACTGAGTGACTGAACTGAACTGAACTGAATTCTTACACTATGCAGATGCTTCTGTGCAAAAGTGATAATCAAATGCATGAATATAGTAATAATCTAAGCAACTCCATCTAATGTAAGACATAGTTATTGAGACCTTGCTATGTGTAAATTACTATTCTAAGTGGCTGAAGTATAAAAAGAATGTTCCAGAGATAATATAAAGAAAAGAATGAGTTTGCCTCGGAAGTGTTAAAATTATAATGATTATTCAGTTTTAAATATAATAAAAAATCTGTGTAGATTTGTGATGGAAATCAAAGGTGGAAATGAATTTGAAAATCATAATCAATAGTCAACACAAATGAGAATTTCATTGACTGAAGTCTCAGTCAGTGTTTCACTGACTAGCTGACCTTTAAAGCAAGACCTGCTCAGTTGAGCCAAGGCAACCCATAGTGTCATCAAAGTTAGTAGTGTATTGTTGCTTTAAGGCTCTAAAACAATGTAATTCATTGCTGATTTAAGGCTGGTTATTATGAAACAACAGATAAGTAAAGTATCAAACAATTGTTTGTGCAGTTTTTGCAGCAGAAAACAATCATAAATCAATAAATATAATTATATTAAAATATATTGAAAAAATAGCAGTAGTAAGGCTATGTATTTTTGTGTTGAACTTAAATGCATTGAAATAAGGTCATCAAATTTTTAAAGACTAAAGCTTTTGTTTAATTGTTCCTTTCAGTATATAATCATGAATTCAACTATACCAAAATGTTCTATTTTTCTTTCCTAATCTCAATTCATTTGTGGGACAGATTAAAAATGTCTAACTTAGAAGTTGTCTCCACACTTTGCTGTCTCTTACGTGTTGCTGAAAACTAGGTACTGGGGAAACTTGTGGTGAATGGATATCAACTCGAGTGTCAATTTCTTTCCTGATCAGTCTCACCACACTATGTCTATAGGAAGTTTACACAGTTTGCCTGTTTGTGTCTGCCTTTCCCTGGCTCCTTCTGATAGCAACAAGGGGATGTCCCTGATGAAGTATTCTTTTCTCTAAAATAGAGCCTGAATTTCAGGAAAGAATGACACCTATAAATAGAAAGAACATTATTTGTCTTAAATGTAGCTTTAAGAATTTATTTTTTTTAATTTATTTAAATGGAGGATAATTACTTTATAATATTGTGAAGGTTTTTGCCATATATCAACATGAATTAATCACAAGTATAGATGTGTCCCCCTCATCCTGAACCCTTCCCCCAACTCCCTCCCCACACTGTCCCTCAGGGTTGTCCCAGAGCACTGACTTTGGTGCCCTGCTTCATGCACTGAATTTTCACTGGCCATCTATTTTATACATGGTAATGTATATGTTGCAGTGCTATTCTCTTAAATCATTCCACTCTCATCTTCTCCCACTGAGTCCAAAAGGCTGTTCTTTACATCTGTGTCTCCTTTGCTGCCCTGCAAGTAGGATCATTGGTACCATGGTTCTAAATTCCATATATATGCATTAATATACAGTCAGACGCGACTGAGCACCTGAACTGAACTTTTTTTTTTACAGTATTTTTCTCTCTTGTTCTGACTTAATTCACTCCATATAATAAGCTCCATGTTCATTCAACTCATCAGAATTGACTCAAATACATTCCTTTTTATAACTGAGTAATATTCCAGTGGTATATGTATTACAATTTCATTATCCATTCTTCTGCCAATGGACCACTAGGTGGCTTCCATATCCTAGCTATTGCAAATAGTGCTGCAGTGAACATTGGGGTACACGTGTCTCTTTCAATTCTGGTTTCCTCGGGGTATATGCCCAGCAGTGGGATTGCTGGGTCATATGGCAGTTCTTTTCCCAGTTTTTAAAGGAATCTCCATACTTTTGTTCATAGTGGCTGTACCAGTTTGCATTCCCAGCAAGCGTGTTAGAGGGTTCCATTTTCTCCACACCCTCTCTAGCATTTATTATAGCATTTATTATTTTTGATGATGGCCATTCTGATAGGCATGAGATGATGCCTCTTTTAAAATGTATAACTGGAGACCATAGACAGCGCAGAGACACTTTATCTTTTTAATAGCAAAGGCATTTTTAAAACAAAAAAATGTCTGTGTTCTCTGAGTTAGTGATGATCCACTTTTTAGAGCTCTCTTTCTTTTTTTTCTTTACCTACTTCTGTGTTTTTGTACACATGCACATCTCACATCATTTATCTTATTTGACAAAACTTATTTCTAAAAGCAAAAGAGAATTTGAGAAAATTTCTTAAAATGATTAGTCTTCTGATAGAGAGTTTTTTCCTTTATTTTCACCGTATACAGACTTTAAAAAAATTTTTTGCCCCTGTCCAGCTTGAAGCTTATTCTTTGAAACCTCTCTTTCTCTCTCACCAAGGAGAGTGACAAATGTTGACTCTGTTGTGTGGTATGATCACGTATCTCATCTGTTTCTATGCATTTGTGAGGTATGTAGACAGGACCTCTTCCCCTAATCCTTATCTCTAGCAAATATACTACACTGTTTATACCTCTGGGTGATTGCTTGAGCCCACAGTTAGTCTAGGACTCACCTAAAAATTTAAGTCCCCTAGATGGACAAGTTCACATTGAGTTGTGTCACTACTCAAGGTGTCCTCTCAACTCAGAAAGCTCTAAGTATCAATGCTTCTGTAGATGTTGCCAGCAGAAAAGTTTTCCTGTGAAGCAAGACTAGTCCTTGTGTTCAGAAGCCATAGCTAGCTTCTTGGAAGTCTTTCACACCTTAATCTCCTAGGGAGAAACACAGACAGCATACCATCTTATTCTGTCTATAACATATCTTCAAATTCTTCTCTCTTCTTCCTTTGGTCCATTTTGCTCTCAAGTCTCTCAATAGGAAATTGGGAGGTATGAGGAAAGAGGATTTAGAACTATTTGTGGCATGTACAGCTCTTTAAATATGTTTGTTTCCATGTTTCTGGATCTTAGTGAATCTTCCAGTTTATTGTCTCCAACCTGTTCTCTTCAGTTTATATGTGAAGTGCATGTGTGGGTAAGGTGGTGGTGGAGGGAGTCTTGGGACTTTGAAGCAAAAATCTCTGTCCTTTTTTTCCCATATCTCAAGTTATTGCTGAGAGTAAACATTTTGCACCTCACTTCTTTAATAAAAATATTCTGCTGTGGTAATAGAAATGCTCTGGTGGCACTCCTGAAGGCAAAACATATTATAGATATTTCAATTCTAGACCACCTATAATTACTAGAGCAAGGTGCACTGTGTTCAGTGTTCTTTTAGATGACTATTTATTGTACTATTCCAAAAAAGATGGTTTCCATAGCAACCTTGTCTGCAGATAGCTTCAGAATAGCCTTTTACAGCTTCAGAATCATGAGTATATTTTATCCGCTTGGAAAAAAAGAAGCAGATCAGGTTTTACAATTAATTTATATTCAACATCAGGAAGATCTGTTTCTTCCCAAAGTACCTTTTACATGCACAAACATCATTAACAATAATGCTCTAGTTTGTAGGAGAGAGAGAGAGTGTGAATGAAAGAGATTGATGATTGATTCTTCCCACTTCTCCCATCAGCTGCTCTCCGGTGAGGAATTAGAATTTTGTCTATTTTCTGAAAGAGTACATTGGATCTGATTGAAGTGTATGTCAAAAAAGAATGTGATGCCTCAAATAAGTATTCCCAGAATATGCTTGTATGTGGGCATGTCTGAAAGGTACACAATATGTTTATTTTCCTTTTGTTTAATGAGCACCTTCTAATAACAAACACTGTGTGAACCTGCAAGTAAAACAATGAATATGGTGCCACTCTTATCTTCTAATTATAAAAATCTGGGATTGAAGGATACAGTATAAAATGTAAAGATAACATGATGATACTTTGGCCACCTGATGCAAAGAGCTGACTCATTGCAAAAGACTCTGATACTGGAAAAATTGAAGGCAGAAGGAGAACGAAACAAGAGAGGATGAGATGGTTGGATGGCATCATCGACTCAAAGGACATGAGTTTCAGCAAGCTTCAGGAGTTGGTGATGGACTGGGAAGCCTGGAGTGCTGCAGTCTATGGAGTCACAAAGAGTCCGACATGACAAAGCAACAGAACTGAACTGAGAGATTAAAGGAGAATAAATGAAGCACTGCATAAAAGTAGGACATTAGTGAAAAAAAGACAGACACACAAATCAGAGTGTTAGGTTTGACTTGAAAAACATGGTCCTGATACATTGCTGTCATACAATTGGTTAATCTACTCAGATGTTCTTTCTAGTAGAAGAGAAGTCTTTGTCATGTGTTAGAAAGAGGGTGGACAAGATATTTTAAGTTGAGGGAATACTATGAGGCAAGGTATGATATATACAGGAAACTAAAGGCAGAACAGTGTCCTATTAGTAATATTATTAGCAGTTAAGTTTAGTTCAATTGCTCAATTGTGTCCGACTCATTGTGACCCCATGGATTGCAGCATGCCAGGCTTCACTGTCCATCACCAACTCCCACAGCTTAATCAAATTCATGTCCATCGAGTCGGTGATTCCATCCAACCATCTTATCCTCTGCCATCCCCTTCTCCTCCCATCTTCAATCTTTCCCAGCATCAGGGTTTTTTCCAATGAGTCAGTTCTTCGCAAAAGGAGGTCAAAGGAGTGGAGTTTCAGCTTCAACATCAATCCTTCCAATGAATATCCAGGACTGGTTTCCTTTTGGATGGACTGGTTGGACCTACTTGCAGTCCAGGGGACTCTCAAGAGTCTTCTCCAACACCACAGTTCAAAAGCATCAATTCTATAGCACTCAGCTTTCTTTATAGTCCAACTTTCATATCCATACATGACTATTGGAGAAACCATAGCTTTGACTAGAAAGACATTTGTTGGCAAAGTGATGTCTTTGCTTTTTAATATGCTGTGTAGGTTGGTCATAGCTTTTCTTCCAGGAGCAAGCGTCTCTTAATTTCATGGCTGCAAGTCACAATCTGCAGTGATTTTGGATCCCAAAAAAATAAAGTCTGTCACTGTTTCCATTGTTTCCCCATCTATTTCCCATGAAGTGATGGGACCAGATGCCATGATCTTAGTTTTCTGAATGTTGAGCTTTAAGCCAAACTTTTCACTCTCCTCTTTCACTTTCATCAAGAGGCTCTTTAGTTCCTCTTCACTTTCTGCCATAAGGGTGGTGTCATCTGCTTTTCTGAGGTTATAGATATTTCTCCAGCAATCTTGATTCCAGTTTGTGTTTCATCCTGACTGGCATTTCACAAGATATACTCTGCATTTAAAAGTTAAATAAGCAGGGTGACAATATACAGCCTTGATGTACTCCTTTCCCAAATTGGAAACAGTCTCTTGTTCCATGGCCAGTTCTAGCTGTTGCATCTTGACCTGCATACAGTTTTCTCAGGAGGCAGGTCAGGTGGTCTGGTATTCCCATCTGATGAAGAATTTTCCATAGTTTGTTGTGATCCTCACAGTCAAAGGCTTTGGCATAGTCAATAAAGCAGAAGTAGATGTTTTTCTGGAACTCTTGTCCTTTTCTGATGATCCAACAAATGTTGGCAATTTGATCTCTGGTTCCTCAGCCTTTTCTAAATCCAGCTTGGACACCTGGAAGTTCATGGATCACATATTGTTGATGCCTGTCTTGGAGAATTTTGACCATTACCTTGCTAGTGTGTGAGATGAGTGTAATTGTGTGGTAATTCGAGCATTCTTTGGCATTGTCTTTCTTTGGGATTGGAATGAAAATTGATCTTTTCCAGTCCTGTGGCCACTGTTGAGTTTTGCAAATTGCTGACATATTGAGTGCAGCACTTTCACAGCATCATCTTTTAGGATTTGAAATAGTACTCAGCAGGAATTCCATCACCTCCACTAGCTTTGTTCATAGTGATGCTTCCTAAGGCCCACTTAACTTTGCATTCCAGGATGTCTGGCTCTAGGTGGGTGATCACACCATCATGGTTGTCTGGGTCATGAGGATCTTTTTTGTACAGTTCTGTGTATTCTTGCCACCTATTAATATCTTCTGCTTTTGTTAGATCCATACCATTTCTGCCCTTTGTTTGCACATCTTTGTATGAAATGTTCCCTTGGTGTCTCTAATTTTCTTGAGATCTCTATTATTTCCCATTCTATTGTTTTCCTCTATTTCTTTGCATTGATCACCAAGGAAGACTTTCTTGTCTCTTCTTGCTATTGTTTGGAACTCTGGGTAGAAGTAGAAGATAGGGTGTAAGATTTTCCAAAGATAAAGACAAGTAAAGCTTTCCCTTGTAGCTCAGCTTGTAAGGAATCTGCTTGCAATGCAGGGGACCTGGGTTCAATCCCTGGTTTGGGAAGATTCCCTGGAGAAGGGAAGAGCTACTCATTTCAGTATTCTGGTTTAGAGAATTCTTAATTCCTTTAGTGGAATTCCTCATTGCTTTGACTGTGTGTATCAAAACAAACTGTGGAAAATTCTTAAAGAGATGGGAACACCACACCACCTTACCTGCCTGTTAAGAAATCTGTATGCAGATCAAGAAGCAACAGTTAGAACCGGTCATGGAACAAATTTGGAAATTTGGAAAGGAGCATGTCAAGGCTGTATATTGTTACCCTGCTTATTTAACTGATACTCAGAGTACATCATGAGAAAAACTGGACTGGGTGAAGCACAAACTGAAATCAAAATTGCCAGGAAAAATATCAATAACCTCAGATATGCAGATGACACCACCCTTATGGCAGAAAGTGAAGAACTAAAAAGCCTTTTGATGAAAGTGAAGGAGGAGAGTGAAAATGTTGGCTTAAAACTCACATTCAGAAAAATAAGATAATGGCAACTTGTCCCATCACTTCATGGCAAATAGATGGGAAAAAAAGGGAAACAGTGAAAGACTTTATTTTTTGGGGGTCCAAAATCACTGCAGATGGTGACTTGCAGCCATGAAATTAAAAGATGACTGCTCCTTGGAAGAAAAGTTATAACCAACCTAGACAGCATATTAAAAAGCAGCGACATTACTTTGCCAACAAAGTTCCGTCTAGTCAAACTATGGTTTTTACAATAGTTATGTATGGATGTTAGAGTTGGACTATAAAAAAAGCTGAGTGCTGAAGAATTGATGCTTTTGAACTTGATGCTTTTTGGTGTTGGAGAAGACTCTTGAGAGTCCCTTGGACTGCAAGGAGATCCAACCAATCCATCCTAAAGGAAATCAGTCCTGAATATTCATTGGAAGGACTGATATTGAAGCTGAAACTCCAATACTTTGGCCACTTGATGTGAAGAACTGACTTATTTGAAAAGACCCTGATGCTGGGAAAGATTGAAGGCGGGAGGAGAAGTGGATGACAGAGGATGTGATGGTTGGATGGCATAACCAACTCAACGGACATGAGTTTGAGTAAGCTCCGGGAGTTGGTGATAAACAGGCAGGCGTCGCGTGCTGCAGTCCATGGGATTCCCTAGAGTTGGACACAACTGAGCGACTCAACTGAACTGAAAGAGAAGTAAATATTAATATATAAAGCTGAATATATGTAAATGTTCATGAAATTGAAGTGAAAGTGTTAGTATAGTAGTCAGTCAGCTGTGCCTGACTTTGCAACCCCACGGACTGTAGTCTGCCAGGCTCCTCTGTCCATGGAATTCTCCAAGCAAGAATACTGGAGTGGGTTACCATTCCCTTTTCTAGGGATCTTCCCAAACCAGGGATCAAGCCTTGGTCTCCCATATTGCCAGTAGATTCTTTATCGTCTGATCCACCTGGGAGCCCAAATATCTCTATAGACCTTCTGAATTGCTACTGGTAACACAATTTAGTTTACATAGTTTAAGGAAATGCCATAGGAACCTTTTTAATTTCAATGAACTCTTTTTATAAGACTCCTTTTGCATTGACACAAAAATATTGATTGTAATAATTCAATCCTTCTTATGTTGAATCATGAGAGAGTTGAAGTACCACTCTAGCACCCAGGGCACCAATATCTTTCAAAGCTGTATTCTTGATATCCTTTCCCTCCATTAATGTCCACTACGTTCTGTCAGTGAGTGAGACAATGGGCTGCTCCCTTCAGTTTGTGGCTTCTCTCTGAACCTCAGTGTAAAACGTTTTCTGTAACAAATATTTATTTGACTCTTATTGGATGGATTTAGCCATTCAATGTATAAGTGGATAATAGTTACTAAATGGATAACCTTACTAGCTTCATTTGAGAATGAAGGAACTGATATAGACAGTTTATAAATCACACGGATTACATTGGAGGATCTAAAGTTCCTATCACTCTCAATAATTCATATGTCTTTCCAGATATTCAGTTTCTTGAGGCCATTGTCATTGAGTGTCCTAATTCATTCTTTCTTAGGACACCATTTAGGCCTTTCTGTTACCCCCATGACATCTGTGGTTCTTATTTAATTTAAAACATCAAGACCAATCAATCGTTCATTATTTCCTTTGATTTCTTAATTAGGTCATTGAATTTTTGAGACATCTCCCTGAGCTCAAAATTTCTGGTTCTCCAATTTAACTTTTCTTTGTCAATTACTTTGTATGGTCTTTATTAGAGTGTGAGTCTTTGTGTGCCTCAAGAAGTCTAGTATTGATCATTAGTTGAAACAACAACTGTTTCACTATATTTCACTTCCAATAACTATATCTGATATATTATATTAGTTAGGAAACTGAGAATAATGAATAACATAGAAGAAACTTTCTTTAGATCAATAACACAAAGTTATTTGTTTGATAATACTTTGTGTCAAGTGATGTCTCTGGCTATTTTGAAAATCAGTTTACACACATAAAATAAGTCAATTAACATGTGTGATATTTTGCATGCCAAATGTAATAATCCTCAAAATGTTGCTGGCGATATTAAGTGGAATCCAACTTGATCATTTTGCTTTGTTTTGTTATTTTTTTTAATAAATGTGGAAATTCCAATTTTTTAAATAAGTGAGGAAAAGTTTCAATTCAGAAATATTGAATCACTTGCCCTCTCTTGTATATTTAATATGTGACCAAGAAAAGAGTCGAATAAAGATAACTGGGACTTGAAGGTTTAAACTCACACTTCTTGCTATTTTTCATAGCTGTATTAACACAGTGAGGAAATTTTGCACAAACATTTTGGGTGGGTTTCTCTTTCTCCTTATGAAATTTTGTTTTAATGAATGCCTATATTTTTGCTTTAAGATTTCAGACAAACAGCATTTTTCATAGAAGATTTATGCCTTAGGCTCTGAAATGATCTGAGGCCACATTATTCTCCTTCAGGGTTTGGTTCAAGAGCCATTCCCATGATGACACACTTTGATGTACATTAAATTTATTCTGTTTTTAGTGCTGTTTTCAGATTTCTTTTAACATTGCCACCAGTTCCATTTTAATTAATTGTGTTTGGAAGTATTCTCAGAGACTCTTCTAGCAAAGTATGCTTCTTCAGGACTAAGATTATTTTCTAGGTCAATTATAAGGAATCAAGATATGTGTTATAATCCTTGGACTGTCACTAATTAGCTGTGTGATCCCAACCTTGGGATAAAAAAGTAATTTAACCCCTCTGAAATTTTCTGGCTTCACTTTTGATATAGTGACTGGACATAAAATATTTAATTCATTTCTAACCTATTATATAAACCTATGATATTTTCCTTATACTCAGCCTTCTCTAAATGATGTCACATAAGCTAGGTCCAAGTCCCTACTCAATATTCTGAAGATTTTGACATAGAGAGCTCAGTCTTATACCTATAGGAGACAATCTTGGCAGACTTTTCACAAATAACAAGCCATCCCCTTTCTCTTCAGGGAACACTACCAGCAATGTTTAAACTGACTCATCCTAAGCTAGCAGAGTAGATTGTAATGCCAAATAACTATGGTCAAACAACTATGGTTGAACAAATTAATTGTCTGGAAAAAAGAATTTGGGGTTGAGATTCAGATTAAAAAAAAGTGAACTTATATAAACATTTTGCATGTACAGGATAGTATTACTTTCCTTTATGCTTGAAGACAAGCCACTTGCTGTCTTGCTATTTCTTAAATATTCTAAGAATACTGGCACCTTCAAGCCTATGCACTTGTAAATACCTCTACCACTAAGGTATTTCCTTCAAATATATATGCCGTTTACTCCTTTTTCAGAGAGGTACTCCTTCACCCTCTTATATAAACTATCACTTCGTTTTCCACAAAATGTCATCCTGTTTTCGCATGTTATTTTTCTTCATAGAACTCATTAGCATATTCTTTTTGTATCTGTCTCTCTTCTTTATAAATTAAGCTTCATGAAAAGGGATAGCATCCTCCTTTGTGGTTTGCTGCATCTGGCCTTCAGCTTAGTAAATAGTAACTATTAAAACCTCCTCAAAACCCTATCCAGTCTTTACCGAAATCCTGAGTGATGTGTCTAACCCTTCAATTCCTGCTATCATGGAATTTCTTTGAATACTTTTAGTCAACTAGTAGGAAATATTATTGTTGTTTGGTTGCCGAGTCCTATCTGACTCTCTGTGAACTCCATGGGCTCTAATCCACCAGGCTCCTCTGTCCATGGGATTTCCCAGGCAAGAATACTGGAGTGGGTTGCCATTTCCTTCTCTAGGGGATCTTCCCAACCCAAGGATCAAACTTGCATTGGCAGGTGAATTCTTTACTGCTGAGTCACCAGGGAAGCCCCAGGAAATATTCAGTTCAGTTCAGTTGCTCAGTCATGTCCAACTCTTTGCGACCCCATGGACTGCAGCACACCAGGCTTCCCTGTCCATCACCAACTCCCAAAGCTTGCTCAAACTCATGTCCATTGAGTAGGTGATGCCATCCATATTATTGTTAGAATTATTAGAATTCTAATTTTATTAGAATTTCTCAAATACTGAATTCAAGATTTCTGGCAAGTGCATGTGTGTGGAAGCAACACTGATTAAAAGCTATAATCCTCTTCTAGATTAAACTCTTTCAGAATTGATAGCAACATACATTTCTCAAATTTTTGCTCACCTAAATTAACAACTGCATGCAATTCTAAGGGGAAAATCCTTGGCATCAAATTTGAAAGCAGGGTCCTACCTTCAAAAGTGCTTGCTTCATGACTGTGGTTTCCCACAAAATGAGAAGGGGTTTGAATCTGCAACCAAAACAAGGCAGGGAGAAAAAATTAACTTACCTGCTAGGGTAATGCACAGATTTACTAAAGCTGACAAACTATACAGCCACTGAACCATTCATTGTTAGGCTGTCCACAATGCTAAGTAATAAGAGGTAGAGCTTTTCCTCTCTTCTCTCTCTGAAGGACATTACTGTAGGCAGGGTGTCCAGAGAAGCGTGCTTTGAAAGTGAAATTCACTCAATCATGTTTGATTCTTTGTGACCCCTTGGACTATACACTCCATGAATTCTATAGGCCAGAATACAGGAATGGGTAGCCGTTCCTTTCTCCAGGAGATCTTCCCAACCCAGGGGTCAAACCCAGGTCTCCCACATTGCAGGCTGATTCTTTACTAGCTGAGCCACTAGGGAAGACATGTCCCATAAGCACGTGTTGTGACTGACCTAATTTATATTTAATACAATGATAACTTCTCTCTCACTATGTTTCTTTCTCTGAAACTACAGAAATAAAGCTAAGTAACGGAGCCAAGATCAAAAGTCATAAAAATATCTAAAAAGTTAGCAAGTTATATATTAAGAGGGATAAGAATCTCAGAACCTCAAGAATCTTCTATTATGTGGTTGGGAAGAGGGAGATGGAGTAGTGGGTAATTGTGCTTATGTGCTTAGTCGCTCAGTCATGTCCGACTCTTGCAACCCTATGGACTGAAGTCCTCCAGGCTCCTCTATCCATGGGGATTTTCCAAGTAAGAATACTGGAGTGAGTTGCCATGCCCTCCTCCAGGGGGTCTTCCCAACCCAGGGATCAAACCCAGGTCTCCTGCATTACAGGCGTATTCTTTAACATCTGAGCCACTAGGGAGTTACTATCATTTTAACTATTTTCTACTTGTCTTTACATTTAATACATTTACAGTTCAGTGGGCTTCCGTGGTGGGTCAGATGGTAAAGAATCTGCTTGCAATGCAGGAAACCCAGCTTCAGTCTCTGGTTCAGGAAGATTCCCCAGGAGAAGGAAGTGACTACCCACTCCAGTATTCTTGCCCTGAGAATTCCAAGGACAGAGGAGCCTGGCGGATTACAGCCCATGGGATCTCAAAGAATTGGACATGACTGAGTGACTAACACACTACACTCAATACACAGTCCCCTCTCTTATCCACTTGTAGAGTTTTATAATAAAAAGTGCTTAATTTTTTGACTGTTCAGGTAGATAAAATTTTAAAGTTAAATACAAACCATCAAAATTACCTTAGAAATTATTCCACTATTGTTGTTTAGTCACTCAGTCGTATTCACTATATGTGTTATTAATTTGGATGTTGACTGTATACTAAAAAAGACTTCTGTCTTATGTAAATAATATATTTATTTAGCATTTTCTCATTTAGTCAGCTGATAAAAATTAAAAAATAGAAAATCTGATATTAAAATTAATCGATATAATTGTTAATAGGCCCTTTCTGGCCAGTAAAACAACACTAAAATAATCTGTATAGATTATAACACAGAAACCCTTAAAAAATATGGATAACTGTTAAATATTCTAAAGAATTGTGGAAATAGTGCAACAGAGTTGTGAGGACCATAAACAATGGTGTCAGATATGATCTAATTGAAGTCCCAGCTTGGCCAATTACTTACTCTGTGAATCTGGACTATTCTTTTAACTTTGTTAATACATAGATTTATCAACTGTGCCAGCTATAGGGTCATCAGTAGAACCTATTTCCTAGGACTACTATGAAGATTAAATGTAAATTTGCACATTAAATACATATTACACCACCTAAACAATATGAGTACAAGCATTAGTTGTTACTGTTAGTACTGTTTTGTTATTATTGTTTTGGAAACATGTAGGACAATGAAGATTTCTATATAATAGACTGAAGAAGTCATTGATTTTCTTAACAACTGAGTGACAGTAGCTACTGAGGGGAATGAAGATAATTATAATATAGAAGCTTTTATTAAAAATGACTTCAAAATAGAGTAGAAAAGATTACCTGTCACTGGTTGTGGATCTCGAAGGGTTTTTTTCTTGTTTGCTTTTTTTTTTTAGCTTCTTTAAAGACAGATGAGTTAAAATGAAGGAGAGTTTAGAAGACTGTGGAAAATCGATGAATCAGTGGAATAATAGAACAGCTTTATTGTGTGTCTTATAGAAGGCAATTTTATACAAGTTGAATGATTAACCTTAGAAATGAGTAGAAATATCTTTGTTACCATAACAGGAAAGAGAAAAGAAAATATGTGTACCAATGTGGTAAGTTCATAAGTTTAAAAACAAAAGTGATTTCATTTTCCTTGTGAAAATGAGTCTTATTTTCATAGACTCTCAAAGTAGTATTTACTGGATCAAGTAAATACATGTTTCTAATCAACTGTAGACATCCAAGCAAAATGATTTTTAGAAGAAGTACTAATTCATTCCCTTTAGTGGTATATCAGTGAGTCTAACCATTTCCCTATACCACAGACAGAAAGCATTTGGTAATCATCAATTTATTCAATAAGAATTGTTTGCTAAAAAATGTCTTAGACAGAGATGAAGGAAATATTTTCTTCTCTTAAGCAGTGTAAATACAGAAGAGGGAAACTGATAATAAATAGGACACATAATAAATTATAGCTTTTCTTTCCTTCTTTCTTTTTCTTCCCTTCCTTTTTATTTGTCTATATATCTGCCTATGTATCTATTTATTTAATGTACTATGAATAATGTAGATAGATATAGAGAAGAGATAGGTGACTGATAAAAGGTCTAAATTATATGTAGAGATACATATATATCCAAATACATTTGACTGCAACAAAGAAAATAAAATAGGATAGGTTGCTGTAGAATATAGGGTCTGCTTTGTTAAGAAACATAATTAAGGAAAGTATGTTCTTTTTTAGTATCCAAAATCAATGGGGAATAAAAACTATCTTCTTGATTGGCAAGAGTTTCCTCTAGATTCTTTACTGTTGATATATGGTAGTAGAAACATATAAAGGCAGATTTTTTTTTCTGTTTCTTATTTAACCACAGTTTGCTCATTTATCAAAATGATTTGAAGAGGTTTATCACATTTTGTTTTTTTTAGGAAAACAATTTGTACCTATTATAAAGATGAATGATGAGGACTTCCCTGGCTGTTCAGTGGTTAAGACTGCAGTCCCAATGCAGGAGGCATGGGTCTGATTCCTGGCTGGGGAACTAAGAACCCACAAGTCACATGACGTGGCTTAAAACATTTTTAAAAAATTGACGGAGGATCAGAAAAAGAAGAAATAGGGTAACATTTTAGGAAATCTTGTAACAGGGAACAGAAAGAATAAAGGGCAGAAATAAAATACAGGATTTGGAAACTAGAAGAGAAGATGAGCTAGAGAAATATTTAGGTGGTAGAAATTGTTACTATCCTTCATATTTAATCTCTTTTTACCTAATATCTATTAGCAATCTCTTCTCAAGTGGGTGCCCAGGCATTGGCAGAGGATGGGGATGAAAGTTATCTCAGGGATATGCATGGTCGTTGCTACTCTAATCTCAGGGAACTCTGCCTCCTCAACAGGGTCAAACCTGTTTCCTCTGTAAATCCAGCTTCTGTTCTCTTAAATAGGCCCAGAGACCAGTAGCAAGGGCTCAGAATTCTCTTCTAGTTAAGCATGCTTCTACTTAAAAATTATGCAAAACTTTATAACTAAAAAATACATTTAAAACATTCTAAAGCATTTCCATTTTAAAAATCTGTGAAGAGTTCTGAAATTATCTTTGCACATGTGTCTTTGTGACTTGAGTTCTAAATCCCTAGGTTTCTAAAATTCAAATTCCCCCCTCCCCCATATATTCATGGATTGAAGCTGAACAAATACAAGAACAGAAACAGAGAAGCTCCAAGCATGGATTTGGTGCTAAGACATGCAAGTCTGACCTTCAAGTACTTAGGGATCACTCTTGTAGGTAGGATTGCTACTGAAATATTAAATGAAGTAAAAATTTCCAAGAAGCCATGTCAGCCTCAGACTTGCACTTCAGTTGTAACCAATAAATTGACTTCTTTTTAATCCACATGCTGGAAGACACTAAGGAATAGAATGCTTTCATACCAATACAAATTAATTTGTATTAATTTGTCTAAGAATGGAATAAACAGAGTAAAGATAAGGTGTCAAAATACCTAGCACTACTGAGTATCTTCTGTTGAATTTAAATTTAATTCACTCAGAGAGAACTCAGGAAATTCAAACTGTTCATTTCTGCCAATCCCCACATCCCCTGAAATTATAGTAATGATGATAGCAATAACAAAAATATAATAATAATTTATTTATATTCCCTGTAGTGTAAAATCTCAGTGTCTGGAGAGTTATTCCCTGCTGCTATAGCTACAGACAGGAATTACCTGTTTACAACTTCTGAGAGTGTATTGCTTCAGTTATAATTCAGTTTTTTTTTTTTCTTTCAGAACACCTCTTTAGTAGAGATGACAGATATTTATCTCTTTTGTTGAAGAAATACACATTACTTTCTTCTTCAGTAATTTGCTGTCTCAAGCTTCATTTATTTTCCCACTCAATTATTTTCTTAACAGCTTCTCAAACATGTTTAAATAGAGAAATAGTCCTGTGTTTACAGACAGTAAGAGAGTTATCACCTTATCCTTTTGTACTTGTTCAACTCATTCTAAAATAGGGAAATGCAGGATTGACTCTTCTCTTCCACATTAGTGATTTTGTGTTTTCAAATTTACTTTTATGTTAGTCAATTTGTAACGTGTACCCCAGTATTTATCACAGCACTGTTTACAACAGCCAGGACATGGAAGCAACCTAGATGCCCATCGACAGATGAATGGATAAGAAAACTGTGGTACCTATACACAATGGAATGTTACTCAGCCATTAAAAAGAATGCATTTGAACCGGTTCTAATGAGGTGGTTGAAACTGGAGCCTATTATACAGAGTGAAGTAAGTCAGAAAGAAAAACACAATATAGTATACTACACATATATATGGAATTTAGAAAGATGATAATGATAATCCTGTATGTGAGACAGCAAAAGAGACACAGATGTAAAGAACAGTCTTTTGGACTTTGTGGGAGAGGGCGAGGGTGGGATGATTTGAGAGAATATCATTGAAACATGTATATTATCATATGTGAAACAGATCGCCAGTCCAGGTTCAATGCATGAGACAGGGTGCTCAGGGCTGGTGCACTGGGATGACGCTGAGGGATTCAATGCGGATGGAGGTAGGAGGGGGGTTCAGGATGGGGAACACATGTACACCTGGGGTGGATTCATGTCAATGTATGGCAAAACCAACACAATATTGTAAAGTAATTAACCTCCAATTTAAATAAGTTAATTAAAAAATTTGTAATGGTTTTGGTGTGGCATAGCTAGTTTGTGTATGAATAGAGTTTAAAAATAATTTTTCTTCTTGAATAATTAAATTGAAATATATGTCATCATCAATTAACATAGGACTCTGAAATACACATTCACGATTCACATACACGTTCACAATCCTTCATAGCAGTCCCCTGAACACTTAAACATAAAGATTAATTATTGTAAGTTCTAAAAAAGGATTCTTCTATGCCTGACTACACAGAAGTCTGTTGCAGTTATGCAAGTGTCTATTCAAGCCATCGTTAAAATACCAGAAAGGGAATATCTGATTAGATTGGTGTCTGACTCTTTGAGACCCCATGGACTGCAGTACACCAGGCTTCCCTGTCCATCACCAACTCCTGGAGCTTACTCAAACTAATGTCCTCACGTCAGTGATACCATCCAACCATCTCACCTTCTGTTGTCCGCTTCTCCTCCCACCTTCAGTCATTCCCAGCATCAGGGTCTTTTCAAGTGTCAGTTCTTTGCATCAGGTGGCCAAAGTATTGGAGTTTCAGTTTCAATATCAGTCCTCCTAATGAATATTCAGGACTGATTTCCTTAAGGATGGACTGGTTGGGTCTCCTTGCAGTCCAAGGGGTGCTCAAGAGTCTTCTCCAGCACTGCAGTCCAACAACATCAGTTCTTTGGCACTCAGCTTTCTTTGGGAGGATTCATTTTGTAAGAATGCTGTTTCATAAATCATAGAGAAAAAGCAATAAAAATAACAAATAAAAGTCTTTGGAGAATGTGATATCAATTTTTCCGATTATTTCTTTAATATGTGTTGGCATTTCTAACATATAAGATTCCTGTTTGCTGTAACTTCACAAGCTAAAGACCAAATCATGATTTAAAAATGAAAAAAAAAGATCACTTTATCAAAAATTGATTAGCACAGAATCAAATCCAGAGAAGTATCACAGGTGTTCTTAAGAGAGTTAGGGAAGGTAACTCATTTTATCTCATAATGAAACTCTATCACTTCATATACTTATAACTTAAACCTTATAACTTATGCTTTGTTAACTATAATCAAATCATTCCAAACTTTATTAAACAAAAAATAACAATGGACTCAGTGACAGGTGAATATATCATTTGGAAATCTATCTTCTAAATAGCTGATTTCTTAAGGGAATATTCAAGATGTTTAAAGTCACATCTACTAATATTGAAACATTCATGTAATAAATTTAATACTGATGTTAAAATGTATATTTACATATAACCTAATGAAGGTAGTTCTTGTGAGTTTGTATGTTATTTTTAACTAATATGGAAAATAATTAGTACATAGTTTATTGTTAGTGGGTAAGTCAATTGATGAGACCAGATGCCATGATCTTAGTTTTCTGAATGTTGAGCTTCAAGCCAACTTTTCCACTCACCTCTTTCACTTTCACCAAGAGGCTTTTTAGTTCCTCTTCACTTTCTGCCATAAGGGTGGTGTCATCTGCATATCTGAGGCTATTGATATTTCTCCCGTCAATCTTGATTCCAGCTTGTGCTTCTTCCAGCCTAAATTTCCTCATGATGTATTCTGCACATAAGTTAAATAAGCAGGGTGACAATATGCAGTCTTAACGTACTCATTTTCCTATTTGGAACTAGTCTGTTGTTCCATGTCCAGTTCTAACTGTTGCTTCGTGACCTGCATATAGGTATCTCAAGGGGCAGTTCAGGTGGTCTAGTATTCCAATCTCTTTCAGAATTTTCCACAGTCAAGTGGGCCTTAGAAAGCATCACTACGAACAAAGCTAGTGGAGGTGATGGAATTCCAGTTGAGCTACTTCAAATCTTGAAAGATGATGCTGTGAAAGTGCTTCACTCAATATGGCAGCAGATTTGGAAAACTCAGCAGTGGCCACAGGACTGGAAAAGGTCAGTCTTCATTCCAATTCTAAAGAAAGGCAATGCCAAAGAATGCTCAAAATACCACACAATTACACTCATCTCACATGCTAGTAAAGTCATGTTCAAAATTCTCCAAGCCAGGCTTCAGCAATACGTGAACTGTTAACTTCCAGATGTTCAAGCTGGTTTTAGAAAAGGCAGAGGAACCAGAGATCAAATTGCCAACATCCACAGGGTCATGGAAAAAGCAAGAGAGTTCTAGAAAAACATCTATTTCTAGAAACAGTGGAAACAGTGTCAGACTTTATTTTTTTGGGCTCCAAAATCACTGCAGATGCTGAATGCAGCCATGAAATTAAAAGATGCTTACTCCTTGGAAGGAAAGTTATGACCAACCTAGACAGCATATTAAAAAGCAGAGACATTACTTTGCCAACCAAGGTCCGTCTAGTCAAGGCTATGGTTTTTCCAGTGGTCATGTATGGATGTGAGAGTTGGACTGTGAAGAAAGCTGATCGCCGAAGAATTGATGCTTTTGAACTGTGGTGCTGGAGAAGACTCTTGAGAGTCCCTTGGACTTCAAGGAGATCCAACCAGTCCATTCTAAAGGAGATCAGTCCTGGGTGTTCTTTGGAAGGAATGATGCTAAAGTTGAAACTCCAATATTTTGGCCACCTCATGCGAAGAGTCGACTCACTGGAAAAGACTGATGCTGGGAGGGATTGGGGGCAGGAGGAGAAGGGGACGACAGAGAATGAGATGGCTGGATGGCATCACCGACTCGATGGACATGAGTTTGAGTGAACTCCGGGAGTTGGTGATGGACAGAGAGGCCTGGCTTGCTGCAATTCATGGGGTCGCAAAGCGTCGTACATGACTGAGCGACTGAACTGAACTGAACTGAAGTGAGTTTATATGACTATGCAGACAAAGAAGTTTACAAATCTGATTTGATCCTTTTAACATTTTTCTGCTTTTTAAAAAGCATGCCTCAAGCAATGTGATGATATATTCTTTTTTCCTGAGTTTTGAGGGAATTTTTTCATCCAGTCATTCTGAAGAGACAAATGTTTTTATCATTTTCAGCATTACTGTCAATATTATCTCTATTCATGTGAACTGTAAATAAGCATGTATTCTCTCAAATATATTTTTCCTAAGAGATGTGTTATGAAGGGATGTGGCACTCACAAGAAATTATTAACTTGGTAAGAAGTGGTAGGATACATGAATAGAGGATTGAGTTGTCTGCACTGGAGCTCTTAAGTGGCAGCCTAGAAGGGCAGTTTGGCACAGAGGCTCTTCCCGCCTAATATTCATGAAGTTTTTCTGCAACAGGCCATGTGTGGACTCAGGCCTTTAAACCACTAGCCTTTGCCTCCAGTCCCACTGGGAAGTAATAATTGTTAACTACAGAGCAAACTCTAAGGAGTGAAGCCCTTAGATACTAGCACTGCAGCACCTGCCTCCAAAGATGTTTCAACTGTGAGGGACAGTCTGCACGAAACAGAAGAAACCAAACTTCAGCAGAAGATAGATTAGTGACATCACAGACCAGGAAAATGTTTTGGAAAAGTGAAGGAAAATAAAAGAATGACCAAGTAAACAAAATATATGAAATTTGAAAATATTGAATGAGATAGACAACTTGGTGAAGACAAGAGAAATAAAAGCATGAAGTATACTAAAAAGTTTGAATTAGAAATAAGAATAGGTGGCAATAATGTGCAATATTGGAGAAGGGAATGGCAATCCAATCCAGTATTCTTGCCAGGAGAATCCCTTGGACAGAGGAACCTGGTGGGCTACAGTCTATGGGGTCACAAAGAGTTGACATGACTAACACTACAACTACAGCTATGTACAGTGTAAGGATAACTGTGCACTAAAAATAAGATGTGTGACAATTATTCATTGATTTTGCATTACCTGGAGACTTCTTTGCTTTCAATTATTCTCAACTAAACATGGATTCAATAAAATATTTTCAGTATTAACATGGTATTGTTTTTTATGCTACTAAATTGATTGTTGATTTATTTTCTTTAATTTTGAGAATAACAATTGCCAGAACTTAATGTTAACTTACAGAATAGACAATGTTTATATGCTTCATATATAATAGCTCAAATTTCAACTTGAAATTTACAACTTATATTCATCACAACCATCCCGTGAAGTAGATACCACTATTATTCATACCTTATTATTAGATACCACTATTATTTATATGGTAAGGAAACTAATGTCTTGACAAGTTAACCAAGACTGCCAGGAAGCACACAACTCATAAACATTTATGCCAGAATTTTCCATCACAATCTGACTTCAAAGACAATGTTCTTATCACACATTCCATGATAACCCAAATTACAGGCTTACAGGAAGAAATGGTAATTATTTCCTTAGGTAGATATATTCCTAAGTATTTAATTCTTTTCGTTGCAACAGTGAATGGAATAGTTTCCTTAATTTCTCTTTCTATTTTCTCATTATTAGTGTATAGGAATGCAAGGGATTTCTGTGTGTTGATTTTATATCCTGCAACGTTACTGTAATCATTGATTAGCTCTAGTAGTTTTCTGGTAGAGTCTCTAGGGTTTTCTGTGTAGAGGATCATGTCATCAGCGAACAGTGAAAGTTTTACTTCTTATTTTCCAATTTGTATTCCTTTTATGTCTTTTTCTGCTCTGATTGCTGTGGCCAAAACTTCCAGAACTATGTTGAAGAGTAGTGGTGAGAGTGGGCACCCTTGTCTTGTTCCTGACTTTAGGGGAAATGCTTTCAGTTTTTCACCATTGAGGATAATGTTTGCTGTGGGTTTGTCATATATAGCTTTTATTATGTCGAGGTATGTCCCTTCTATTCCCACTTTCTGGAGGGTTTTTATCATAAATGGATGTTGAATTTTGTTGAAGGCTTTCTCTGCATCTATTGAGATAATCATATGATTTTTATTTTTCAGTTTGTTAATGTGGTGTATTACGTTGACTGATTTGCGGATATTGAAGAATCCTTGCATTCCTGGGATAAAGCCCACTTGGTCATGATGTATGATCTTCTTAATATGCTGTTGGATTCTGATTGCTAGAATTTTGTTAAGGATTTTTGCATCTATGTTCATCAGTGATATTGGCCTGTAGTTTTCTTTTTTTGTGGGGTCTTTACCAGGTTTTGGGATTAGGGTGATGGTGGCCTCATAGAATGAGTTTGGAAGTTTCCCTTCCTCAGCAATTTTCTGGAAGAGTTTGAGTAGAATAGGTGTTAGCTCTTCTCTAAATTTTTGGTAGAATTCAGCTGTGAAGCCGTCTGGACCTGGGCTTTTGTTTGCTGGGAGATTTTTGATTACAGTTTCAATTTCCGTGCTTGTGATGGGTCTGTTCAGATTTTCTATTTCTTCCTGGTTCAGTTTTGGAAAGTTGTATTTTTCTAGGAATTTGTCCATTTCTTCCAGGTTATTCATTTTATTGCCATATAATTCCTGATAGTATTCTCTAATAATCCTTTGTATTTCTGTGTTGTCAGTTGTGATCTCTCCATTTTCATTTCTAATTTTATTGATTTGGTTCTTCTCCCTTTGTTTCTTGATAAGTCTGGCTAGTGGTTTGTCAATTTTATTTACCTTCTCAAAGAACCAGCTTTTGGCTTTGTTGATTTTTGCTATAGTCTCTTTTGTTTCCTTTGCATTTATCTCTTGTACATAGAAAACTATAAAACACTACTGAAAGCAATCAAAGAGGACACTAATAGATGGAGAAATATACCATATTCATGGATTAGAAGAATAAATATTGTAAAAATGAGTATACTACCCAAAGTAATTTATACATTCAATGCAATCCCTATCAAGCTACCAAAGATATTTTTCACAGAACTAGAACAAATAATCTCACAATTTGTATGGAAATACAAAAAACCTCGAATAGCCAAAGCAATCTTGAGGAAGAAAAATGGAACTGGGGGAATTAACCTGCCGGACTTCAGGCTCTACTACAAAGCCACAGTCATCAAGACAGTATGGTACTGGCATAAAGACAGAAATATAGATCAATGGAACAAAATAGAAAGCCCAGAGATAAATCCACGCATCTATGGTCACCTCATCTTTGACAAAGGAGGCAAGAATATAAAATGGAGAAAAGACAGTCTCTTTAACAAGTGGTGCTGGGAAAACTGGTCAGCCACTTGTAAAAGAATGAAACTAGAACACTTCCTAACACCAGACACAAAAATAAACTCAAAATGGATTAGAGAGCTAAATGTAAGACCAGAAACTATAAAACTCTTAGAGGAGAACGTAGGCAAAACACTCTCCGACATAAATCACAGCAGGATCCTCCATGACCCACCTCCCAGAATATTGGAAATAAAAGCAAAAATAAACAAATGGGACCTAATTAAAATCAAAAGCTTCTGCACAGCAAAGGAAACTATAAGCAAGGTGAAAAGACAGCCTTCAGAATGGGAGAAAATAATAGCAAATGAAGCAACTGATAAAGGATTAATCTCCAAATTATACAAGCAGCTCCTGCAGCTCAATTCCAGAAAAATAAATGACCCAATCAAAAAATGGGCCAAAGAACTAAACAGACATTTCTCCAAAGAAGACATAAAGATGGCTAACAAACACATGAAAAAATGCTCAACATCCCTCATAATCAGAGAGATGCAAATCAAAACCACAATGAGATACCATTTCACACCAGTCAGAATGGCTGCTATCCAAAAGTATACATGCGATAAATGCTGGAGAGGGTGTGGAGAGAAAGGAACCCTCTTACACTGTTGATGGGAATGCAAACTAGTACAGCCACTATGGAGAACAGTGTGGAGATTCCTCAAAAAATTGGAAATAGAACTGCCATATGATCCAGCAATCACACTCCTGGGCATACACACCGAGGAAACCAGAATTGAAAGAGACACATGTACTCCAATGTTCATTGCAGCACTGTTTAATAATAGCCAGGACATGGAAGCAACCTAGATGTCCATTTGAAGACGAATGGATAAGAAAGCTTTGGTACATATACACAATGGAGTATTATTCAGCCATTAAAAAGAATACATTTGAATCAGTTCTAATGAGGTGGATGAAACTGGAGCCTATTATGCAGAGTGAAGTAAGCCAGAAAGAAAAACACCAATACAGTATACTAACACATATATATGGAATTTAGAAAGATGCAAATGATAACCCTGTATACGAGATAGCAAAAGAGACACAGATGTATAGAACAGTCTTTGGGACTCTATGGGAGAGGGTGAGGGTGGGATGATTTGGGAGAATGACATTGAAACACGTATGTTGTCATATGTGAAACGAATCACTAGTTCAGGGTCAATGCATGTTATAGGATGCTCGGGGCTGGCGTGCGGGGATGACCCAGAGGGAGGATAAAGGGAGGAGGGAGGTGGGAGGGGGGTTCAGGAGGGGGAACTTATGTAAACCCGGGGCAAATTCATATCAATGTATGGCAAAACCAACCAATATAATATTGTAAAATAATTTGCCTCCAATAAAAAATAAATTAACTACAAAAAAAAAAGAAAAAAAAAGAAATGGTAATTAGCACATACCTATAATTTTCTTGTCGCTATATTGTTTTAAAATAATCAGTTTTATTCACCATACTAAAATTACCAACTGTCTCATCAAATATATATTTTGTATTTTGAATATTACATGGCTCAAATCAGAGAAAGACATGTGGTACTTTACTGTGATGAATACCAAAAGCTTTAAGTTTAAGCAATGTTATATATTAACATGAATTGAATTGGGATAAATGGATTTAAAATGGACATTTCAGATTATTTCCTTATGAGAGTCCACTGTTAACAATAATTCCTATTGCCACTGAACTAGATCCTTC
Organism: Moschus berezovskii; assembly: GCF_049115385.1. NCBI lineage: Eukaryota > Metazoa > Chordata > Mammalia > Artiodactyla > Moschidae > Moschus > Moschus berezovskii. The sequence continues at coordinate 53,659,854 of NC_142461.1, forward strand.
ATGGACTAGACAGTCCATGGAATTCTCCAGGCCAGAATACTGGAGTGGGTAGTCTTTCCCTTCTCCAGGGGATCTAACCCATCCAGGGATCGAACCCAGGTCTTCCACATTGCAGGCGGATTCTTTACCAGCTTAGCCACAAGGGAAGTCCAGAAATAAAAATTCTAAATTAAAAAAATTTTTGTTTACTCTGACTATATTCTAAAGCAGAATAACAGTGTTTGCTTGTTTGTTTTAGATAACTACTATCTTAAAAATATATCATCATAACAAGATCTTTCAAAAAATTACTCAGCCTATATGATGTGTATAAACTGTTTTGTTTTCTTTAAAAAGAGAAAATTTTGCACTACTATCATTTGGAGTGATTTATAAAAATTGATCTTTATTATTTTATAACTTTTTATTTGATGCAATTTGAAACATACAGAAAAATTTGCAAAATAGTACAAGGAATTCCATATACTCTTTATCCAGAGTCAACAATTATTTACATTTTGCTTCATTTGCTTTAGAATTTTATATACACACATGTACTTGCACAATACACACATATATATAATGCATTGTTATTCAGTCAACTAAGTTGTGTCTGACCTTCTAGCTCTCTATGTATATACACATGTATATTGCATAGTGTATATACTGTACACATGTATAAAAATAATTTTTTTCTGAATTTTTTGAGAGAAAGGGTAAAATATATCCCTTTAGCTTTAAATTTTTCAGTGTATATCTTCCAAGTAACAGGACCTTCTGTTACCTAATTATAGCATAGTTATGAAAATAAAACAATTTATTGATAACACTGATATAAAATTACTTTCCAATCCAAAATCCACATGCAAATTTCATCAAGATTTGCAGTTCATTATCCAAACCAGAATCATACTTTCCATTGAGTTGTCATAACACTTTAGTCTCCTTTAATCAGAGACAGTCTCTTAGCCTTTCTTTGTATTTCTTGAATATGAATTTTTGAATAGGTCAATTATTTTACAAAGCAGTATTGGATTATTCCATTATTTCTACATGATTATAATTAGGTCATATATTTTTGGCAAGAATATCACTGGAATGAAACTGTCCTCAGTGAATCTTCTCAGGAGGGGCTTAATGCAGGTTTGTCCCAATGTGAATGATGTTAGCTTAGATAATTCAGATGGTTTAAGTATCCTGCAGTTTTTAACATTGTAAAGTCACTGTGTTTTGTTTTGTTTTTTTCAATAAATATTTTATCAGGAGATAATTTGAGATTATGCATTTATCCTGTTCCTTACCACAAGGCTTACTGACTAGCTTTAGTCCATAATTCCACATTTACTGTGTTCTAATGAAGAACTTCCCTTTTTAGTAAACATTTTTTATTTTGTATGGGAGCAATCCACTCTAGTATTCTTGCCTGGGAAATCGCATGTACAGAGATGCCTAGGAGTCTATAGTCCATGGGGTTGCTATAATCGGATATGATTTAGCAACTAAATCACCACTACCATAGCCAATTAATAAACAATGCTGTGATGGCTTCAGGTGACCAGTGAAGGGACTTAGCCATACACATACATGTATCCATTCTCCCCCAAGCTCATCTCCTATCCAGACTGCTATATACCTTGAACAGAGTTCCATGTGCTATACAGAATGTCCTTGTTGATGGTCCATTTTAAATATAGCAGTGTGTACATGTCAACTCCTTAACTACCCCTCACCCCTATCCTTCTCCCTTAGTCCTAGATTTGACCACTGCATGCACCTTTCATTGTTTTTAGTGTCCATTTCACATATCTCCATGATTCTTTAAAACTCTGCTAACTTCCTGACTCAATAAAATGCACTAGGCTCATCTTGTAATTGCTCTTACTCAGCTGAGTAATTATCCATGAACCCTGGTTACTTTTATTTGTGAAATTTTTTTACAGGTATATTTAATTCAGCTATTTCATGCAAAGATAGGTACAATAAAGGACAGAAACAGTATGGACCTAACAGAAACAGAAGATATTAAGAAGAGGTAGCAAAAATACACAGAAGAACCATACAAAAAAGATCTGAATGACCCAGATAACCATGATGGTGTGATCACCCACCTTGAGCCAGACATCCTGGAGTATGAAGTCAAGTGGGCCTTAAGAACATGTATATTATGATATGTGAAACAAATCACCAGTCCAGGTTCGACGCATGATACAGGATGCTCGGGGCTGGTGCACGGGGATGACCCAGAAGTAGGATAAGAAGAGGAGGGAGGTGGGAGGGGGGTTCAAGAAGGGGAACTCATGTACACCCGGGGTGGATTCGTGTCAGTGTATGGCAAAACCAACCAATAAAAAAAAAAAAAAAAAAAAAACATGGAAAGTAAAAAAAAAAAAAAAATCACTGCAAACAAAGCTAGTGGAGGTGATAGAATTCCAGTTGAGCTATTTCAAATCCTAAAAGATGGTGTTAAGGTGCTGCACTTGATATGCCAGCAAATTTGGAAAACTCAACAGTAGTCCAGGACTTGAAAAGGTCAAGTTTTCATTCCAATCCCAAAGAAAGGCAATGCCAAATAATGTTCAAACTACTACACAATTGTGCTCATTTTACATGCTAGCAAAGTAATGCTCAAAATTCTCCAAGCTAGGCTTCAGTGGTATGTGAACCAAGAACTTCCACATATCCAAGCTGGATTTAGAAAAAGCAGAAGAATGAACAATCAAACTGCCAACATCCGTTGGATCATCCAAAAAGCAAGAGAGTACCAGAAAAACATCTACTTCTGCTTTATTGTTTATTCCAAAGCCTTTGACTGTGTCAATCACAACAAATGTGGAAAATTTTTCAAGAGATGAGAATCCCAGACCACCTTACCTGACTCCTGAGAAAACTATATGCAGGTCTAGAAACAACAGTTAGAACTGGACATGGAACAACAGACTGGTTCCAAATTGGAAAAGGAGTACAGGCTATATATTGTCACACTGCTTATTTAACTTATATGCAGAGTACATCATGAGAAATGCTGGGCTGGATGAAGCACAAGTTGGAATCAAGATTGCTGGGAGAAATATCAGTAACCTCAGATATGCAGATGGCACCACTCTTACGGCAGAATGGGAAGAGGAACTAAAGAACTTCTTGATGAAAGTGAAAGAGGAGAGTGAAAAAGCTGCATTAAAACTCAACATTCCAAAAACAAAGATCAGGGCATCCGATCCCATCACTTCATAGCAAATAGATAGGGAAACAGTGGAAACAGTGACAGACTATTTTTTGGGTTTCCAGAATCACTGCAGATGGTGAATGCCACCATGAAGTTAAAAGATGCTTGCTCCTTGTAAGAAAAACAATGACAAACCTAGACGATACATTAAAAAAACAGAGACATTACTTTGCCAACAAAGGTCTGTCTAGTCAAAGCTATGATTTTTTCAGTAGCCATGTATGAATGTGAGAGTTGGACTATAAAGAAAGTTGAGCACCGAATTGATGCTTTTGAACTGTGGTGCTGGAGAAAACTCTTGAGAGTCCCTTGGACTGCAAGGAGTTCAAACCTGTCAATCCTAAAAGAAATCAGTCCTGAATATTCATTGGAAGGACTGATGCCGAAGCTCCAATGCTTTGGCCATGTGATGTAAAGAGAGAACTCGTTGGAAAAGACCCTGATGCTGGGAAAGATTGAAGGTGGGAAGAGAAGGGGATGACAGGCGATGAGATGGTTGGATGGCATCACCGCCTTGATGGACATGAGTTTGAGCAAGCTCCAGTAGATGGTGAAGGACAGGGAAGCCTGGCATTCTGCAGTCCATGGAGTCGCAAAGAGTCAGACACAACTGAGTGACTGAACAGCAAATTTAATGCCATTAGTATATCCTTGTCCCGAAGTACTAGAAATGGAAAGAGGTGAAACAAATATAAATAACCTCTGGCTCTATATCTGTCTGTCTATCCTATTTACTTATCTGTCCATAGAGACAATCTCTTTATTTATAGCGGTTTTATCCTACAGAGTGGCCACAAACACCGATTTAGTGAATACTGAGTCATTTTTCTTAGGAGAAATACAGAGCTAGATTCCTACAAGCCCCAGGTTACACCACTTCCATCCATTGATCAATATATGACCTTGTTAATGTGTATGTGTGTTTAAAGACACTATATACAGCAAATAATTAATTTTATATAGTATTTGTTTGTAATAAAGAAATGAAGAGTTATGAAAACGTTAACATTTTCCTGGGTAATGAGGATTCTCCCATGACTCAGTTGGTAAAGAATTGCCTGCAATGCAGGAGACACAGGAGACATGGGTTCGATCTCTGCATCAGGAAGATCCCCTGAAGAAGGAAATGGCACCTCATTCTAGCATTCTTGCCTGTAAAATCCCATGGACAGCCAGGCCTGGTGGGCTACAGCCCAAAGGGTTGTAAAGAGTCAGACACAAATGTGCGACTGTACACATACACACGTGCAACCCTGGGTAATGATTTCTTCGACTCTTAGCCTCACAATAATGCCTTGTGCTGTGCTTTATCAGTCATCTTTACATCTTTTACATAACTTCATCACCTGCTATCTATTTTACCTTAGCACTTTCCAGAGCTGCTTCACATGCAAATGGGCAATTTCCTTTATTTTGAATGTATACCATTGTTGGTTCATTAACATTAAACTGGCAGCCAACAGCACTATAACCTATGTCAGAGTGAAACTTATTTAACACATACATTTTCTCTGTAAGGTACACTGCAGCTTTCCTGTGCTTAGGTGCACTATAGTGCACTGCAGCACTACACACAGGAGCAATTCTAAACAGCAAAATCACCAATGAAGAGCAAATGTGGAAAAAAAAAAAGGCACTAAACACTCCATGAGCAGTACACTTGTATTCAGCATGAGGACTTAAACTTGAAAGCAGAGTTTCCTTGTTCAACCTCAGCGGAGAACAGGTGCCCTAGGCAATTTCAGTTTTTCACCACACTGTAGATGTCTGCAAATGACTATAAAAACACTGTGGCTATTGATTTTGGGATTGAAAATATATTTTGTAAGTTGGTAAATTGACAAATATGAACTCTGAATAATAAGAATTGATTGCATATTATAAAATATAAAACACATGAAATAAGCTCATACGAAATATCCTAAGTATATACAAGTATATGTATAGTAACGCTTAATGCATAAATGTGTATTACAACATATTTTTAAATATATTAATATAAAACAAAACTATATTGATGATATATATTACATAAAATACATATACTGTATTTGGAGGGATACATATATACATACTCTCTCATGTATATATATATAAAGAAAGAAAGTGAAGTCACTCAGTCGTGTCCGAGTCTTTGCAACCCAATGGACTGTAGCCTACCAGGCTTCTCTGACCATGGGATTTTCCAGGCAAGAATACTGGAGTGAATCGCCATTTTCCTTCTCTAGGAAATCTTCCCGACCCAGGGATTGAACCCAGGTCTCCCACATTGTAGGCAGATGCTTTACCATCTGAGCCACCAGGGAGGTCATATATGTATATATATATATATTTCTCTCTAAATTTCTCTCTCTGCATCTCCTTATAGGTATGTATACATACGTAGATATATAGATGAGCATAGATATGTAAGTAGATACATAGATGCATATACACAATTGACTCGAACAAGGCACAGGCCCACTTACATGTAGGTATTTTTCAACAGTAAATACTATCATACTGCACTATTCGTAGTTGGTTGAATCCACAGATGCAGAGAAATCTCAGATACAGAGGACTTACTAAAAATTATACTGAAATTAACCCCCAAGTTGTTCAACGGTCAACTGTGGAGAGAGAAATGGAAATAGAGAAAGAGATAGAACGATGAATGTCATACTGATACCTTAATCTCCAACCCAATGCCAGAGGATACATCCTAATCTTTCCTCTCTCTTTTTGCAGCTCTTTCCAAACATGTGAAATATGGCTCCCACTATCCTCAATATGTTCATTCCTTTGCTCAAAGTCTAAAATATATAGAAAATAGTCTCACTATTGCTAACATAAAACACTGCATCATGCAGACCTACTTACTAGCATTAATATCCATCTACAATTCTTGTGCTAGTGGTAAAGAACCCTCCTGCCAAGGCAGGAGTTGTAAAAGATGTGAAATAGGAAGATCACACCTGGGTTAGGAAGATCTCCTGGAGGAGCTCTTGGCAACTCACTCCAGCATTCTTGACTGGAGAATCCCCATGGACAGAGGAGCCTGGTAACTGTAGTCCTACAGTCCATAGGGTGGCAGAGTTGGACCCGACTGAAGCGGCTTAGCATGCACACACAATTTTATATTAGGTACATTTATACAAATTTAAATGATAAACTTGGACATTTAAAGTGAACATTCCAAGTTTGTGAAAAAAAGCACACATTTGTTAATTCTTGAAAGTTTGGATTCACACTATGCTACCTATAATAAACCCCCAATACTCTTCAACATTTAAACACTTCTGAAATTAAAAATAATAATAATAAAACAAAGATAACTTTGAATAGTAATTCCTATAAAGGCTTAAAGTCATTTTTGAATTGCTGTTGAAATAGCAAAGTAAGACAATTAAGAAAGCTAAATAAGTGTTAGCACATCAACCATTATAAGGAGGACAAAAAATCTGGGATCTAACAGTATCCTTAACAAGAAAAACTTAGTTTTTTAAATAAGATTTATTTTTCTGAAATAAAATGTAATTTTTAACCATTAAGAAAAACTTTGACAATTAAAAAAAAAAAAACTCCCAGTCATAGATACTTACTGCTAACATGTAAGTTGTAGTTTACTGGCAAAGAGCATTTTAAAGCCATAACTGCATTCATATTTTCAACACTGCTATTTGTTAGCAATATAACATTAGGGTTATTATTTAATCTCAACAAACCATGGTTTTATAAAATATAAAAAAAAATCATTATCTAAATTTCATAACTGTATTAACATCCTATCTTTAATATACCACAAAGCACACTTTACTTAAAATAGGACTTGATAAAAGGCAGCTTAATATATAAAATCATGGTCTTGGTGTGTACATAGTTTTCTATCCTAGATTTTTCCTCATTGTTATATGTTAAACATTTCATTTAATCATGGAAAATATTTGAAGAATGATTTTTAGTGGCTTCCTAATGTTCTAGTATATGCATGTACTACAAATTATTCAATTTCTGTAACTGTTGGGAAATGATGCTTTTAAAATACTACAATGATTCAATGTGCATCCTAGTATATTCATTCTCTCTTATTCCATAAATATCTAGTGAGTTGAGTCACCATATGTACTGAGCTTCCTGCTAGGCATACAATGTATATGAAAAGAACAAAACATCTGCTTTCATGAGACTTACAATCTACTGGAGAAGATATATAGTAGGCAAAGAAACAATTACAAAGTGTGATACATGCTATACACAAATGAGTGGAGCTACAAGTAACCTCTCTCTCTGTTCATCTTTTTCTTCTTCTGTCTATTAATCTATGTGACAGTGGCTAGGGAAGGATATTTGAAAGATTCAGATTTTATCCAATAGTGAATTTTCAAAAGGGATCAGCATGCAAGCTACCAGGGAAAGAACATTCCTGGTCATCGAAACACTACGTGTAAATATTCTATTGTAAGAAAAATTTTGTATGTTTTAGGATGCCAGAGATGGCCTCCTATATGTGTGAAGCATAAAGGTGAGGGTGGAGAGCTAGGAGCTACACAGTTGTGTCAAGTAAGTTAAACAAGCACTGAGTAAGCTTATATCAGAGCTCAAATTGAGTCATTCTCCCTCTTTTCCTTTTGACTTTCCCCATTTAGAGTAACCTCTTTCCCTTGCTGAAAACTCCAGTGTTCATCCTCTCTTAATTGTTAGGTTATATCACAATCAAAATGTCAGTTTAGTTACTAGAGAGCATACAAGACTTTCCAAACCACAATATTTAAGTTAATACTAAATGGTTTCCCTTCCCTAAACTCAGGCTACTTTTGACTGAAAGCCTATAACTGCTGCTTCCCTGGTGACTTAGATGAATAAAGAATCTGCTTGCAATGCAGGAGACCAGGTTCAATCCCTGCTTCAGGAAGATCCCCTGGAGAAGGGAATGGTTACTCATGCCAGTATTCTTGCCTGGAGAATTCCATGGAAAAAGGAACATGGCAGGCTATAGTCTATGGGGTCACAAAGAGTCAGACACAACTGTGCAACTAACAACTAAAATTGCTTCAAGCTGCTTTCCAACAGAAAAGGGAGTAGGGTTGGAGAACCCTGATCTCCTCTCAGTGTGATCACCAGTGTTGTTACCCTTGACCAGAAGGATTTTGTTGGCAACTTTTGTCTTTTATCCTGGAGATACCTCATGCCCTTCTTCCTCTCTGTCCACACTGCAGGTTTTACTGTTGCGTGTCCCAAGGCTCCTCCTTCTCTATGACTCTCTCCGTGTTCCACAGCTCCTCCCAACGGCACTCACCACTCCTTCACCTCACAGCCTCTAAGAAATAGAGCAGGTGCCCTCTTGCTCTTATGTCTGCCATCGAAGCAGCCAGGCCTTTGCTTGTTTTCTAGATTTCTCAAGTCAAGATCGACACCCCATGCCTCTGTCTAAATTCAAAAGAATAAACTACATTTTCCCCCCAGGCCTTAGATAAAACAAACATAATTCTCTAACTGCTATATTTCAGTCAAGTGAGCAATATTCTTCCCTGAATGAACCAACTAACATCCTAAAATCCTTAGATGCCATCCTCCATCTTCTCCCATTTATTCTTCACCATATATTTAAATTCACCTCCTTAGAACCATTCATTGAAATCATTAATATTTAATTCATACTGACACCCTTCTTCCCCTATATCAGAGCAAGAACTTCCTAACCAGTATGTTTCTACTAGCATTGCCCTCATATAATACTGTTTTTTTTTTGTTTGCTATTGTAATTTCTTTTAATTTCAAGTCTATTATATAGGTCCTTTTTATAAGTTTTTCCAATGCCTGGTAAAGTTTCTGATTCAGAAACCCTCAGAGTTAGTCTTAGCCTCCAAATCCTTCACAAGAATTTTATTGCTTCAGTTAGAATGACTCTCAGTTCTGAGGACAGTAGATGCATGATAAAAGATTACAATAAATAGTAGCTTTCTGTCTATGTGGGAGCTTATTTTACTAGTTTGATTTCTAACTGATGAAATAGAACAGATTAATTTCATAAATATAAATAATTATAATATATGAATATATCTTTTGTAAAAGCAACATTACCAGGAAAAAGCTATTATTATTGACAATAATATAAGAAATAAGAAGATTGTTTAGTTTTTCTTCAAGCAAGAAATGTGTGTGAATTTTTATAAGAATCCATAATTACTCTGAATGAATAAAAAATAGTGGCATGCTCTTGAAAATGTCAACACTCTTAACAGTTAAATCTGTAAATTCTACAGAACTGCTAGTGCCTCAGCTCTGACATTAAAAAAATCAGTTTATGAGAAGTTAGGAAATCTTCTGCTTTTTACACTGATTATAATTGCATATTTACCTGTTAAGATCATCAGATTCCCTGAGGAACAGTTCTAGTACTGCATGTTATAGACTGGATGAAAATGGCATTAGAGAATTAAAAAACAAATTGAAGGTGTTTTCTAAGTCTTCAAATATTCCTGACAAAAGTACTTTCCACTGAATAATTCTGAGTCTGGAATCACCACTGGTTTTGGTGTCATGTTAGAATTCATTTTTTCAGTTCAGTTCAGTAACTCAGTTGTGTCTGACTCTTTGCAACCCCATGGACTGTAGCACACTAGGCTTCCCTGTCTATCACCAACTCCCAGAGCTTGCTGAAACTCACATCCATCAAGTAGGTGATGTCATCCAACCATCTCATCTTCTGTTGTCCCCATCTCCTGCCTTCAATCTTTCCCAGCATCAGGATCTCTTCCAACAAATCAGTTCTCTGCATCAGGTGGCCAAAGTATTGTAGCTTCACCTTCAGCATCAGTCCTTCTAATGAATATTCAGGACTGATTTCCTTTAGGATGGACTGGTTGGATCTCATTGCAGCCCAAGGGACACGCAAGAGTCTTCTCCAACACCACAGTTCAAAAGCATCAATGCTTCATCGTTCAGCTTTCTTTACAGTGCGACTCTCACATACATACATGACTACTGGAAAAGCCATAGCTTTGACTAGATGGACCTTTGTCAGGAAAGTAATATCTATGCTTTTTACTGTGCTGTCTAGGTTGATCATAGCTTTTTTTCCAAGGAGCAAGTGTCTTTTGATTTCATGGCTACAGTCACCATCTGCAGTGATTTTGGAGCTCAAACAAATAAAATCTGTCACCGTTTCCATTGTTTTTCCATCTATCTGCCATGAAGTGACAGGACCCCAAGCCATGATTTTAGTTTTTTGAATGAGTTTTAAGCCAGGTTTTTCACTCTCCTCTTTCACTTTCATCAAGAGACCCTTTAGTTTCTCTTCCCATTCTGCCATAAGAATGGTGTCATCTGCATATCTGAGGTTACTGATATTTCTCCTAGCAATCTTGATTCCAGCTTGTGCTTCATCCATCCCGGCATTTCTTGTGATGTACTCTGCATATAAGTTAAATAAGCAGAGTAGCAATATATAGCCTTGACGTACTCCTTTCCCTATTTGGAACCAGTCTGTTGTTCCATGACCAGTTCTAACTGTTGCTTCTAAAACTGCATACAGTTTTCCCAGGAGTCAGGTAAGGTGATCTGGTATTCCCATCTCTTGAAAAATTTTCCACAGTTGCTGTGATCAACAAAGTCTTTGGCATAATCAGTAAAGCAGAAGTAAATGTTTATATGGGACTCTCTTGCTGTTTGATGATGGAACAGGTGTTGGCAGTTTGATCTCTTGATCCTCTGCCTTTTCTAAATCCAGTTTGAACATCTGGAAGTTCATGGTTCATGTACTGTTGAAGCCTGGTTTAGAGAATTTTGAGCATTACTTTGCTAGAGTGTGAAATGAGTGCAACTGTGCAATTGTTTGCACATTCTTTGGTATTGCCCTTCTTTGGGATTGGAATGAAAGCTGACCTTTTCCAGTCCTGTAGCCACTGCTGAATTTTCCAGATTTGCTGGCATATTGAGTGTAACACTTTAACAGCATTATCTTTTAGGATTTGAAATAGCTCAACTGGAATCCCATCACCTCCACTAGTTTTGTTTGTAGTGATGCTTCCTAAAGCCCACTTGACTTCACATTCCAGGATGTCTGGCTGTAGGTGAATGATTACACCATCGTGGTTATCTAAGTCATGAAGATCTTTTTTGTATAGTTCTTCTGGGTATTCTTGCCACCTCTTAATATGTTCTGCTTCTTTTAGGTACATACCATTTCTGTCCTTTATTGTGCCCATCTTTGCATGAAATGTTCCCTTGGTATTTTCTTGAAGAGATCTCTAGTCTTTCCCATACTAATGTTTTCCTCTATTTCTTTGCATTGATCCCTGAGAAAGGCTTACTTCTCTCTCTTTGCTATTCTTTGGAACTCTGCTTTCCTTTTCCCCTTTGCCTTTTCCCCTCTGCCTTTAGCTTCTCTTCTCTTCTCTTCTATCTGTAAGGCCTCCTCAGAAAACCATTTTGCCATTTTGCATTTCTTTTCCTTGGGGATGATCTTGATCGCTGCCTCCTGTACAATGTTATGAACCTCCATCCATAGTTCTTCAGGCACTCTGTCTATCAGATTGAATCCCTTAAATCTTTTTGTCACTTCCCCTTATAATTGTAAAGGATCATGTTAGAATTGCTATCATGTTAAAATTCATTTTTTATCCTGGAATATATATTAAGGTTTTTCAAAATGCAACATATATTCAGACACAGGTAACTTTAAGGCACAACTAAAGACAATTATAGTCAATACAAATTCTAGAATTTCAAATTTTGGTTATCTCTCAAAAATGAAATATCTTAGGAGACATGTTCTGAAATATTTTTAACTGTATGTTGCTATGATGCAAAAGACTGGTTCAGCAGGATCTTCTGTTTGTTTTGTCTTTTGTTTCTTAATTTCCCTGACCTCCTTTAAACCACACGTTTTTTCAGGAGTTTTCCATCTGGCAGTCTCTTTCATTCTTTCCATGGCAAGGACCCAAAGCAGGTGTTTTAATTTCAAAGTGTGGCGTGTTTACTGTTGCATCCTATAAATCCTTTCCTCTTTTTAGATACAACTATCCTTTATGTGTGCTTCGTCTGTCAGTCATGTCTGACTTATTGCAACCCCGTGGACTATAGTCCACCAGGCTTCTCTGATCATGGGATTCTCCAGGCAAGAATACTGAAGTGGATTGACATTGCCTTCTCCAGTGGATCTTCCCGACTCGGGGATTTAACCTGGGTCCTGCATTAGAGGTGGATTCTTTACCATCTGAGCTACTGAGGAAGCCTGAAACTATCCTTAGAAAGCTACTCTTAGAAAAGTATCAATAATGGAACAGGGATTTTAACGTTTCTGCTTAATGTCCATACTCCATGTATCTTGTAATTTATACTGTTTTCTACTTCACAAGCTTATTTTTTCAGTTAGTGTATCGATCCTTCAGTGACAAAATATTAAATATTATTTGACAATCTATTCTAACTTAGAAAGCTAGAAAAAAATGAGACATTCCACCCTTGCATTCAGAAACAGGATGTCATTGTTCAGTCACTAAATCATGTCTGACTTTTTGCGACCCCATTGACTGTAGCATGCCAGGCTTCCCTATCCATCACCGTCTCCCGGAGCTTGCTCAAACTCATGTCCATTGAGTTGGCCATCCAACGATCTCAACCTCTTCTGCCCTGCCTCCTGCCTTCAATCTTTCCCCACTTCCAATGAGATGGCTCTTTGCATCTGGTGGCCAGAGTATGCACATTTACAAGAAATTTGCTTTTTCCTAATAGTTAAGTTGTGGGTGGGGTACCTTAACAGAATCAACAAGGTTTCTAGTTTGTTCTTAGGTAATCATTCCCACAAATTTGGCTTTATTGGTACAATTTAGGGTAATCTTGTTGTCACACTATCATATATGTAAATATATATACACATGTATTTTTGTATATATATTATGTGTGTGGAGCTTACCTGGTAGCTCAGCTGGCAAAGAATCTACCTGCAATCCAGGAGACCCCAGTTTGATTCCTGGGTCAGGAAGATCCCCTGGAAAAGGGATAGACTACCCACTCCAGTATTCATGGGCTTCCCTGGTGGCTCAGATGGTAAAGAATCCACCTGCAATGTGGGAGACCTGGATTTGATCCATGGGTTGGGAAAATCACTTGGAGGAAAGCTTGGCAATCCACTCCTGTATACTCACCTGGAGAATCTCCATGGACAGAGGATCTTGGTGGGCTCCAGTCCACGGGGTTACAAAGATTTATACATGACTGAGTGACTAAGCACATTATATGTGTGCATAAATATAATGAATAATCATATTTCAATTTTAAATTTTGGAATAAGTAACAGCTAAGTTGATTACAAGTTTTATGAACTAGTTTTTGTTAAATTTTTATTTTTTGTAATGCATATTTAAAACATATAGAGAAACAAAAAGCACCTAACGCTTTTCAATAAGATTCAGAAACTGTTAATATTTTGCTACATTTGATCCATCTAGTTTTGCTTTCACTGAAGTATTTTAAGTTATAATTCTAAAACATATCATACCAGACATAAATAATTCAGTTGACATCTGTACAAATAAGATAATTTTAGTAACATTACCATTGTATCTTCAGATAGAACAAAATAAATAATTCCCTAATGATCTAAAAACTGGTTTTAGTCACATTTATTTACCCAGTTCACCAAATATCTTTTGTACTGTTTTCATTTACTGAATATCCATAATGAGCCATCATTCCTTTTGGTTGGTATATCTTTTAATTCACTTTAATCTAAAAGACAACACCTAGACAAACAAACACTCATGGACACACATACCCTTTATTTCCTTGATGGTACTGACTTGTAGAAGAGCTCCCAGAATGTCCTGCCTTCTGAATGTGTTTGAATGTTTTGACTTTAATTCTTCATTCATTATCTGAATTATTGTAACCAGAAAGTTGAATCTAAGAGATTGGATATTTTGTTTTAAATAGTTTTTACAAACAAATTTCAGCAGGAATGCTGTGAATTTCATATGGGAAGATGTCAGGTGGTTAAGTGAGATTAAGACAGATCACTGACTATTAATAAGGTAATAAAAGTTGGCGTCAGTCATTTTGGTATAACATAAATGTGTCTCATAAGTCTTTTAGCTAAAGGTTTAGGATCAGTGATGATCATTGTCCGAATCAGTCATTTTATTGGGGATTACAAAATGGTGATTTACTAATTTTATCACTCTTTCTAAATTTAATAATTCTCATTCTTCTACCAAAAAGATCTTTCTAGGTGAGGGGCAAGTAGGGGTAAGGGACTAAGAAGTACAAACTGCAATGTATAAAATAATAAACTGCAAGAATATACTGTACAGTGTAGGAAATTTATCCAATATTTTATAATAACTATAAATGGAATATAATCTATAATAATTTTGAATCACTATGTTGTACCCCTGAAGCTGATATAATGTTGTATATCAACTATGCTCAACAAGAAAATGATCTTTCTTGGATCAACTATGACTATACATCAGAGAAGACAATGGCAAACCACTCCAGTACTATTGCCTAGAAAATCCCATGGATGGAGGAGCCTGGTAGACTGCAGTCCATGGGGTCGCTACGGGTCGGACATTACTGAGAGACTTCACTTTCATTTTTCACTTTCACACATTGGAGAAGGAAATGGCAACCCACTCCAGTGTTCTTGCCTGGAGAATCCCAGGGACAGGGAGCCTGGTGGGCTTCTGTCTATGGGGTCACACAGAGTTGGACATGACTGAAGTGACTTAGCAGCATTCATCTAAACTAACCTTTTGGTTGTGGGCCAAAATTTAAATAGGCTACATTGTCCTTTTGATACAACTCCGGTCATTTCCTTATTTTCTGGTCCAATGGAATGTTTCAGACTCACCTTATGACTTTCCTACTTTAAACATATATATATTAAAACCAAACACAAATATTAATTATTTTATTAAGTATCTTAAACACAGCCAGATTATAGAGAAAGTCAGATTTTATGTGTAGTGCCTAAGCATTCTTTCTAAACCTGGACACCATGGTTTGCATTAACTCCCTCACCACCCTTTTTTCTACTAGAATTGAAATGTGAATTATTAAGAGAACAGATTTTCTTACATCATTATAAATTCCCTGGAGTTCAGTTTTAGGTGAGACTAATAATAAGTATATATTAACTTATATGCAGAGTACATCATGAGAAATGCTGGGCTGGAAGAAGCACAAGCTGGAATCAAGATTGCTGGGAGAAATATCAATAACCTCAGACATGCAGATGACACCACCCTTAAGGCAGAAAATGAAGAGGAACTCAAAAGCCTCTTGATGAAAGTGAAAGAGGAGAGTGAAAAAGTTGGCTTAAAGCTCAACATTCAGAAAACTAAGATCACGGCATCTGGTCCCATCATTTCATGGGAAACAGATGGGGAAACATTGGAAACAGTGTCAGACTTTATTTTGGGGGGCTCCAAAATCACTGCAGATGATGATTGCAACCATGAAATTAAAAGACGCTTACTCATTGGAAGGAAAGTTATGACCAACCTAGACAGCATATTAAAAAGCAGAGACATTACTTTGCCAACAAAAGCCTCTCTAGTCAAGGCTACGGTTTTTCCAGTGGTCATGTATGGATGTGAGAGTTGGACTGAGAAGAGAGCTAAGTGCTGAAGAATCGATGCTTTTGAACTGTGGTGTTGGAGAAGACTCTTACGAATCCCTTGCAGGAGATCCAACCAGCCCATCCTAAAGGAGATCAGTCCTGGGTGTTCATTGGAAGGACTGATGTTGAAGCTGAAACTCCAATACTTTGGCCACCTCATGCGAAGAGTTGACTCACTGGAAAAGACCCTGATGCTCAGAGGGATTGGGGGCAGGAGAAGAAGGGGACGAAAGAGGATGAGATGGCTGGATGGTATCACCAACTCGATGGACATGAGTTTGTGTAAACTCTGGGAGTTGGTGATGGACAGGGAGGCCTGGCATGCTGTGATTCATGGGGTTGCAAAGAGTTGGACAAAACTGAGTAACTGAACTGAACTGAATAATAAATATACTCAGTATGAATTATGATAGGAAAGGAAATTGGCAACTTTTGCCCTTTTTGAATGTCAGAGAGGTTTTACATAAAAATCCCACTGGTTCTTACAGCATTCTCATTCCCTGTTCACTCCCGCCCCCGCCCGGTGAGAAATACCATTGAAAGAATGGAATAATATTTTGAACAGATAAGCCCATAGCTGCACAAACAGTTGTGAAGTCATATTTTTTCTCATAAAAAAGGATAAAAAGCTTAATGAGAAAATGAACTGTACTTATCTTTTCTTGAACTTTGCTGTCTGACAGTTCTTCCTATTTCTTGTTACTTTGGGTAGATTTATTACCTGTTTCAAGTTCTCATGTTCTTCTCTGTAAAATGGACATGTTAATCATATCTAATTCTCATGGTTGTTGTAAGGAATTAACGGTGTGATTTAAGTCAGATGTTTTAGCACAATAACTAAAACAATCATTGTGACAAATGTGGTCAACACAAGTGCATTGAAAAGTCAGGAGGAAAGAAAGATGATAGAGGTAGAATGGACAGTCTTTTCATTCAATGATCCTGGAATTTTCAACAATCAAGTGACAAATTATGGAAGCCATTGATTGGAAAGTATGAAGGAAGTGTTTACTGGAGTATATTTTTACCATGATCCCACAACATCTATGCTAAAACCTGGGTTAAAAATTCAAGCTGCAGAATATTTAGTGACATAGAAAAGTGGGACTGTTTACCCTATTAGTTTCCAAGCTAATGTTTGCCTTTCACTGTTTTCTGCCATTGTAAATTCTTAATATAATTCTGTTTCAGTTGTAAAGCATGATGGAATAAATACCTCAGAGAGAAAGTTATCAAATGCACAGAGAGAACACAAAGTAAAATAAAGAGCAATTTCATCCTAAGACAAATGTAAGAATCAATATAGGGACTACATTCAATGAAATCTAATGACTACATATAATTAATTTCTTACTAATATTATGTTTTTCCTGCCTTCTGTTAAATGATGATGAGAAATAAGATTTCATACATAAGGCAATTTAGAAAAGAAACTAAACTTCTATTTCTGTATCTCATGTTTACCATACTTTATAGCAGCCTACAATTGCCTTACATTTTCATCAAAGAAAGTTTTGTTTCCTGATGAATGTATTTATAATCAAATTTAATTGATAAAGTTTAAAAACAAATTAGTATTTAAGAAATATCTATCAGTTTTCTGTGTGTTACTTTGGAAAATACATGTTGAATGCAAATATTCCAATGTACTTGAAAAAAAAATTTTTTCTCAACAAACGAAGCCTGAAGTTAGTAAAAAGAAGGAAACAACAACGAATAGAACAGAAGTGAATAAAAGAGACTAAGAAGAAATACAGAAGTTCAATGAAACTGAGTTTGTTTTTTTAAAAAGAAACAAAATTAAGAAGCCTTTTAGCTAGACACACTAAGAAAAAAAAAACAGTTCAAAATAAATAAAAATCATAAATAAAATAAGAACTGATATTACTAATAACAGAAATACAAAGGACCATAAGAGACTAATATGTAGAGCAACAACAAATTGGATAACCTAGAATAAATGGATAAAACCCTAGAAACATACAAACTTCCAAGACTGAAATATGATGAAATAGAAAATATGAACAACTGTTTCAGTTCAGTTCAGTTCAGTCGCTCAGTCGTGTCCGACTCTCTGCGACCCCATGAATCACAGCACGCCAGGCCCCCCTGTCCATCACCAACTCCCGGAGTACACTCAAACTCATGTCCACAGAGTCGGTGATGCCATCCAGCCATCTCATTCTCCGTTGTCCCCTTCTCCTCCTGCCCCCAACCTTTCCCAGCATCAGAGTCTTTTCCAGTGAGTCAACTCGTCTCATGAGGTGGCCAAAGTATTGGAGTTTCAGCTTTAGCATCAGTCCCTCCAATGAACATCCAGGATTGATCTCCTTTAGAATGGACTGGTTGGATCTCCTTGCAGTATAAGGGACTCTCAAGAGTCTTCTCCAACACCACAGTTCAAAAGCATCGATTCTTCGGCGATCAGCTTTCTTCACAGTCCAACTCTCACATCCATACATGACCACGGGAAAAACCATTGCCTTGACTAGACGGACCTTGGTCAGCAAAGTAATGTCTCTACTTTTTAATATACTATCAAGGTTGGTCATAACTTTCCTTCCAAGGAGCAAGCGTCTTTTAATTTCATGGCTGCAATCAGCATCTGCAGTGATTTTGGAGCCCAAAAAAACAAAGTCTGACACTGTTTCCACTGTTTTTCCATCTATTTCCCATGAAGTGATGGGACCAGATGCCATGATCTTTGTTTTCTGAATGTTGAGCTTCAAGCCAACCTTTTCACTCTCCTCTTTCACTTTCATCAAGAGGCTTTTGAGTTCCTCTTCACTTTCTGCCATAAGGGTAGTGTCATCTGCATATCTGAGGTTATTGATATTTCTCCCAGCAATCTTGATTCCAGCTTGTGCTTCTTCCAGCCCAGCGTTCCTCATGATGTACTCTGCATATAAGTTAAATAAGCAAGGTGACAATATACAGCCTTGACGCACTCCTTTTCCTATTTGGAACCAGTCTGTTGTTCCATGACCGGTTCTAACTGTTGCTTCCTGACCTGCATACAGGTTTCTCAAGAGGCAGGTCAGGTGGTCTGGGATTCCCATCTCTTTCAGAATGTTCCACAGTTTATTGTGATCCACACAGTCAAAGGCTTTGGCATAGTCAATGAAGCAGAAATAGATGTTTTTCTGAAACTCTCTTGCTTTCTCCATGATCCAGCGGATGTTGGCAATTTGATCTCTGGTGCCTCTGCCTTTTCTAAAACCTGCTTGAACATCTGGGAGTTCACGGTTTACATACTGCTGAAGCCTGGCTTGGAGAATTTTGAGCATGACTTTACTAGCGTGTGAGATGAGTGCAATTGTGCGGTAGTTTGAGCATTCTTTGGCATTGCCTTTCTTTGGGATTGGAATGAAGACTGACCTCTTCCAGTCCTGTGGCCACTGCTGAGTTTTCCAAATCTGCTGGCATATTGAGTGCAGCACTTTCACAGCATCATCTTTCAAGACTTGAAATAGCTCAACTGGAATTCCATCACCACCACTAGCTTTGTTCGTAGTGATGCTTTCTAAGGCCCACTTGACTTCACATTCCAAGATGTCTGGCTCTAGGTCAGTGATCACATTATCGTGACTATCTTGGTCGTGAAGATCTTTTTTGTACAGTTCTTCTGTGTATTCCTGCCACCTCTTCTTAATATCTTCTGCTTCTGTTAGGTCCATACCATTTCTGTCCTTTATCGAGCCCATCTTTGCATGAAAAGTTCCCTTGGAATCTCTAATTTTCTTGAAGAGGTCTCTTGTTTTTCCTATTCTGTTGTTTTCCTCTATTTCTTTGCATTGATCACTGAGGAAGGCTTTCTTATCTCTCCTTGCTATTCTTTGGAACTCTGCATTCAGATGCTTATATCTTTCCTTTTCTCCTTTGCTTTTCGCCTCTCTTCTTTTTACAGCTATTTGTAAGGCCTCCTCAGACAGCCATTTCGCTCTTTTGCATTTCTTTTCCATGGGGATGGTCTTGGTCCCTGTCTCCTGTACAATGTCACGAACCTCCGTCCAGAGTTCATCAGGCACTCTATCAATCAGATCTAGTCCCTTAAATCTATTTCTCACTTCCACTGCATAATCATAAGGGATTTGATTGAGGTCATATCTGAATGGTCTAGTGGTTTTCCCTACTTTCTTCAATTTCAGTCTGAACTTCGCAATAAGGAGTTCATGATCTGAGCCACAGTCAGCTCCTGGTCTTGTTTTCGCTAACTGTATACAGCTTCTCCATCTTTGGTTGCAAAGAATATAATCAATCTGATTTCGGTGTTGACCATCTGGTGATGTCCATGTGTAGAGTCTTCTCTTGTGTTGTTGGAAGAGGGTGTTTGCTATGACCAGTGCATTCTCTTGACAAAACTCTATTAGCCTTTGCCCTGCTTCATTCCGTGCTCCAAGGCCAAATTTGCCAGTTACTCCAGGTGTTTCTTGACTTCCTACTTTTGCATTCCAGTCCCCTATAATGAAAAGGACATCTTTTTTGGGTGTTAGTTCTAAAAGGTCTTGTAGGTCTTCATAGAACCGATTAACTTTGGCTTCTTCAGCATTACTGGTTGGGGCATAGGCCTGGATTACTGTAATATTGAATGGTTTGCCTTGGAAACGAACAGAAATCATCCTGTCATTTTTAAGATTGCATCCAAGTACTGCATTTCGGACTCTTTTGTTGACCATGATGGCTACTCCATTTCTTCTAAGGGATTCCTGCCCACAGTAGTAGATATAATGGTCATCCGAGTTAAATTCACCCATTCCAGTCCATTTTAGTTCACTGATTCCTAGAATGTCGACATTCACTCTTGCCATCTCCTGTTTGACCACTTCCAATTTGCCTTGATTCATGGACCTAACATTCCAGGTTCCTATGCAATATTGCTCTTTACAGCACCGGACCTTGTTTCTATCATTGGTCACATCCACAACTGGGTATTGGTTTTGCTTTTGCTCCATCCCTTTATTCCTTCTATAGTTATTTCTCCACTGAGCTCCAGTAGCATACTGGACACCTACCGACCTGGGGAATTCCTCATTCAGTATCCTATCATTTTGCCCTTTGTTACTGTTCACGGGGTTCTCAAGGCAAGTATACTGAAGTGGTTTGCCATTCCCTTCTCCAGGGGACCACATTCGGCTGTGGTCCATGTGATTAGATCAGCTAGTTTCCTGTGATTATGATTTCAGTTTGTCTGCCCTCTGGTGCCCCCTAGCAATACCTACCGTCTTATTTTGGTTTCCCTTACCTTGGTCGTGGAAAATCTCTTCACAGCCGCTCCAGCAAAGTGCAGCTGCTGTACCTTACCTTGGACGAGGGGTATCTCCTCAAGGCCCCCCCTCCTGACCTTGAACGCGGAGTAGCTCCTCTCGGCCCTGCTGCGCCCGCGCAGCCACCGCCTTTTGGACGTGGGGAACAACTGTTTACTAGTAAGAAAATTAAAACAGTAATTGAAAACCTTCCAACAAATTAAACCCCACTGGTATATGACTTCACTGGTAGATTGTAAAGACCATTCCAGAAAGAATAATTACCAATCCTTCTCAAACTCTGAAAAATATACAAAAATAAGGCAACTCTTTCAAATTTATTTTATGAGGCAAACATTATCCTGATACAAAATCCAGACAAGGACACAGGAAGAAAAATATTACAGAACAATATCTTTGGTGAACATAGATGCAAACTTCTCAACAAAATATTAGCAAACTAAATTCAATAATACATTTTAGCTTGCATTGAATATTTAGTATAAACAATTTTAGAAAGAAAGTACAGGTTGTAAAAGAAAAATAATCTATTATGGCTCCTTATTTGAAATCATCTTGCTTTTTTGATGCTAATTTTGTACAATTTTGACTTTTAAATTGGGTGTGTAATTCATACAAAGTATGCTATCTTTTTTGAATAATTTATTTTTTTTTAATTAATTGGTTGGTTTGGGCTGTGCTGGGTCTTCATTGCTGCTCAGGCTTGTTTCTAGTTGTGGCAAGTGGGAACTACTCTCTTGCTGCAGAGCACAGGCTCTTTGGCTCAGAAGTTGGAGAGTGTGGGCTCGGTAGCTGTGGCTCCTGGGCTTTTGAGCACAGGCTCAATAGTTGTGGCACAAGGGTTTAATTGCCCCATGACATATGGGATCTTCCGGATAAGGAATTGAACTCATGTCTCCTGCATTGACAGGTAGATTCTTTACCACTGAGCCATCAGGGAAGTCTCAAAGAATGCTTTTTTTTTAATCACTCTGGAACCATGGCATTAGAAGTGGGCAGACCTTCACAATGGAATTTTGGATTCAGTTTTTAACATGTTTGAGAAGTACAGGTGATTTATCTGTAGAGGGTGATGGTGTACTAATAATCTTATGTACTTAAGTGGCATCATTGTTGGTGATTACTAAGGTTGTGACTTGGGAGACTGGTTTGGAAGGTCATTGTGAGTATATGAAAGTAAAAGGTCAAACTGAACCTTAGAAGCACAACTTAGCACACTGGTATAAAATCAGAAAGTCTCATGCTGGCCTTCATAGATGTTATCCTCTAGAAGAATTGCAGAGAAGATATTTCAAAATCAAGTTCAGGATCTGATCATAAAAGTTGAGTAGCAGCACAGGAAACAAGTCAGTATTGGTACTTGGATTCTCATACTAAGATGTGGGGAGGAGTGGACCCTGAGACATGGCAGAGGGAAATTTAGGCAAACAAAAAGACAAAGGTAGCAGTGTAAATCTATAAATCCTACTCTAGCTATCTGGCAGAATCAGCTTTCCTTCCTACTGAAGAATTCAGTTTTCCTCTGTATAAAAGATTTTTAGTGGATAGATTTTTCCATACAAAATGATGCCTTTATTCTTAGTATTATAACTTCCCAAGCCCCACCTGCCATTTTTCTAGAATGGAGTGATTCCAATCACTCACAATAGCACCAGTCTACATTGAGAGATGTCACCTTAGACAGAGAAAGGGTGGTTAATTTGCATCAGCAGGAATCTGGGAAGATATAATCGTATGGAAAGGAATAGCCCCGGAAAAAAATATATAAAGCTTGCCAGTAATGGATTGCCATTTCCTTCTCCAGGGGATCTTCTCAACCCAGGGATCAAACTCTGGTCTCCCGCATTGTGGGCAGATGCTTTACCATCTGAGCCACCAGAGAAGGCATATAAAGCTTCATTAGACTGAATTTATTAGTGAATGTCTCACACCCAAAACTCAAGTTTCAACATCTTGGTTTAATTATGATTGAGTGGTTTATTAGTCAGTTGTGTTGTTTAATCTAAGTCTTGAATCACAGTCAATGAGTTTGTCGTGCCTGAATTTCCTTTAAATGTTGTTGAAGGAGTGTAAGGACTAGAGAGTTGGGAATATTGGAACTTATTTTTGTGTGTAATTTAGTCATACTTTTCTACTATATCCTTCACAAAGTTCATTCAAAGTGTACTATGAGAAGAGATGGCTCAGAGGTTAAAGTGTCTGCCCTCAATGCGGGAGACCTGGGTTCGATCCCTGGGTCAGGAAGATCCCCTGGAGAAGGAAATGGCAATCCACTTCAGTATTCTTGCCTGGAGAATTCCATGGATGGTGGAACCTAGTGGGTTACAGTCCATGGTGTCGTAAAGAGTCCGACATGACTGAGAGACTTCACTTCACATGAAAAGAGAGAGCTTCAAAATGCTTGCATATATCTTCAGTATGCTGAAGCTGGTCAAGGTAGAGATTGTAATTTAACTGTTATCCCTTTTTCAGTTGGAAAAAGGGAGTTCCTATTTGTGGGCCCAAGAGCAAAACCAAAATGTTCAAAAGACAGGAGAGTGACTTTAATAGTACTAAAATATAAAACATTCTCTTTTCTTTCAGTCTCTCTCAATTTATCATATATTTTGCAATGACAATATTAAATGAAAATTTAATTTAAAAAAGCACTGAACTCATACACAGAATTGTAAAAAGTATACAATTCGTTTTTCATAGCTTATACATGAATATGCGTTTTTGTTGTAACCAGAATAGAGATACTGTGTGAAACTAATTTAATTAATTTATTTCACTTCTTGATATATGCACATTCTGTCAAAATTCTTGACCTTTGTCTTAGTAAGGAATTAGAAAGGAAGGACTTACTAATTAAGTTAAGAAAAAAGAAAAAACAGAATTGTACTTGCCTTTTCTTTCTTTCTCAGTGTCATCATTTTCAGTGTAAGTGAATGACTAACGCATGGACTAATGCAAGAATATTACAGGGTTTTTTGGTCTTTCATGTTTCTCATAACTCTGTTGGTTTCTTTTTGCTTTTGAAACATGCTCTGATTCAATGACAAATTGTCAATGTTTCCCCTGACTCAGTTGTAGACACAGCATAATGACCTTGAATGTGCTTTTGAGTCTCACTGAACTTTCATGGATAATGGAGCCACTGGAATTCTGTGCTTATTTTTTGTTGTTCAGTCACTCAGTCATGTCCGACTCTTTGCAACCACATGGACTGCAGCACTCCAGGCTTCCCTATCCTTCACTATGTCCCAGAGAGTGCTTATGCAGTATTGCAAATACTATATTCGAAAGAAGTGACAAGAAACAGTGCAAGACATGCGTATTGCACAATTTACTCTTCACAGGACTCTTCCAATGTTCTGTCAAGCTTCACACACACAATAGAAGTTCACAATTAAAATTATTAAGATTTCAAGAAAACAAAAGCAGAACATTAGATGTGGGAGCCTACTCTACAATTTTATGTTCCTCGTGCTGAAACTGTGCACCTCAGTTTGGGACTTGAACCCACAATCTTTTAATTGAGTTAATGCATCTGGTCTCAGGACTTAATGAATCTCAGCTTCATGATATAACATCATAGGAAGAATTCAGTGAGAGATAAAGTGAAAGGTAAGAAGTAGATTTATTTAGAGAGAAATACACTCCACAGACAGAGCATGGGCCATCTCAGAAGGTTAGAGGCCCTGGATTATTGTATAGCTAGTTTCTATAGGCTGTGTAATCTCATAGGCTAATGAAGGGATGATTTTTTCAATTATTTCAGGGAAAGAATGGAGATTTTCAGGAGCTGAGCCACTGCCCACTTTTTGACCTTTTATGTTGACCTCAGAACTGTCATGGCACTGGTGGTGTGTCATTTAGCATCCTCATATATTGCAATGAGCCTATAATGAGACTCAAGTTTCAGAAGTCAAATCTTCCACCATCTTGGACCTAGTTGGTTCCAACCAATTTTTATCATATTCCATGACTTTGTCATTCTTTTAATTGCTGTGCCCTGCCCTTTTCCCTCCTATTTCAATGCCACTGACCTTTCCTGAGAAAGAGGTTTACTCTACTGATAAAGGCAGTGAAATCTCAGTTGTTGCCACACAATAACTAGGAGGAGTTTACCCCCAGTTTTATTGAGAAATAATTACCATATAAAAATGAGTCAGTTTAATGTGTAGTGGAGGTAGTTTAGTCACTAAGTCGTGTCGAATCTTGCAACCACATGGACTGTAGTCTGCCAAGTTCCTCTGTCCGTGGGATTCTTCAGGCAAGATAGTGGAGTGGGTTGCCATTTCCTTCTCCAGGGGATCTTTCTGACCCAGGAATCAAAGTCAGGTCTCCTGCATTGCAGGCAGATTCTTTACTGACCGATCTTTGTTTAATCCAGTTTAATCCAGTTTAATGTGTACAACATAACAAATAAATATATCAATATTTACATATTGAAAAATTATTATGACCATAACACCTCCATAATTATCATTTTCTTTATATGTTTAGTGAAAAAAATTAAGATATATTTTCTTAGCAACTGTCAATAAAATAATGTTAACTATATACTCTACATTAGACCTCCAGAAATTATCTGTCTTATAACTAGAGGTATGTACATTTTGACCAATATCTCTTCATTCTCCCCAAACTCCACCCCAGTTTCTGGCAATTGCCATTCTGCTCTTTGTTTCTGTAAGTTTGGTTTTATTAGAGCAGCATATCAATTCAGTTCAGTTCTGTCACTCAGTCATGTCTGACACTTTGCGACCCCATGACTGCAGCATGCCAGGCATCCCTGTCCATTGCCAACTCCCAGAGTTTACTCAAACTCATGTCCATTGAGTCGGTGATGCCATTCAGCCATCTCATCCTCTGTTGTCTCCTTCTCCTTCTCCCTTTAATTTTTCCCAGCATCAGCGTCTATTTCAATCAGTCAGTTCTTTCATCATGTGGCCAGAGTATTGGAGTTTCATCTTCAGCATCAGTCCTTCCAAAGAATATTCAGACTGATTTTCTTTATAATGGAACAGTTGGATCTCCTTGCAGTCCAAGAGACACTCAAATGTCTACTCCAACATCACAGTTCAAAAGCATCAATTCTTAAGTGTTCAGCTTTCTTTATAGTCCAGTTCTCACATCCATACACGACTACTGGAAAAACCATAGTTTTGACTAGATGTAATTTTGTTGGCAAATTAATGTCTCTGTTTTTAATATGCTATCTAGGTTGGTCATAACTTTTCTTCCAAGGAGTAAGTGTATTTAGTTTCATGGCTGCAGTCAACATCTGCAGTGATTTTGGAGCCCCAAAACATAAAGTCTCTCACTGTTTCCACTGTTTTCCCATCTATTTACCATAAAGTGATGGGACCAGATGCTATGATCTTAGCTTTCTGAATGTTGAGTTTTAAGCCAACTTATCACTCTCCTCTTTCACTTTCATCAAGAAGCTCTTTAGTTCTTCACTTTCTGCCATAAGGGTTTTGTTATCTGAATAGCTGAAGTTATTGATATTTCTCCCAGCAATCTTGATTCCAACTTGAGCTTCATCCAGCCCAGCAATTCTCATGATGTACTCTGCATATAAGTTAAATAAGCAGGGTGACAATATGCAGCCTTGACGTACTCCTTTCCCTATTTGGAACCAATCTGTTGTTCCATGTCCAGTTCTAACTGTTGCTTCCTGACCAGCATACAGATTTCTCAAGAGGCAGGTCAGGTGATCTAGTATTCCTATCTCTTTACGAATTTTCTAGAGTTTTTGTGGTCCACACAGTCAAAGGCTTTGGTATAGTCAATAAAGCAGAAATAGATGTTTTTCTGGAACTCTTGCTTTTTTGATGATCCAGCGGATGTTGGCAATTTGATCTCTGGTTCGTCTGCCTTTTCTAAATCCAGCTTGGATATCTGGAAGTTCACTGTTCAGGTACAGTTGAAGCCTGGCTTGGAGAATTTTGAGCACTACTTTACTAGCATGTGAGATGAGTGCAATCATGCGGTAGTTTGAGCATTCTTTGGCATTGCCTTTCTTTGGGATTGGAATGAAAACTGACCTTTTCCAGTCCTGTAGCCCCTGCTGAGTTTTCCAAATTTGCTGACATATTGAGTGAAGTGCTTTCACAGTATCATCTTTGAGGATTTGAAATAGCTCACCTGGAATTCCATCACCTCTATAGCTTTGTTCATAGTGATGCTTCCTAAGTCCCACTTCACATTCCAGGATGTCTGGCTCTAGGTGAGTGATCATTCCATCCTGGTCATCTAGGTCATGAAGATCTTGTTTGTACAGTTCTTCTGTGTATTCTTGCCACCTTTTCTTAATATCCTCTGCTTCTGTTAGGTCCATACCATTTCTGTCCTTTATTGTGCCCATCTTTGTATGAAATGTTCCCTTGGTAGCTCTAATTTTCTTGAAGAGATCTCTAATCTTTCCTATTCTATTGTTTTTCTCTATTTCTTTGCACTGATCACCGAGGAAGGCTTTCTTATCACTCCTTGGTATTCTTTGGAACTCTGCATTAAATGGGTATATCTTTCCTTTTATCCTTTGTCTTACCTTTCTCTTCTTTTGACAGCTATTTGTAAGGCCTCCTCAGACAGCCATTTTGCTTTTTTGCATTTCTCTTTCTTAGGGATGATCTTGATCCCTGCCTCCTGTACAGTGTCACAAACTTCTATCCATAGTTATTCAGGCACTCCGTCTTCAGATCTAGTCCCTTGAATCTATTACTCACTTCCAGTGTATAATCATAAGGGATTTGATTTAGGTCATAACTGAATGGTCGAGTGGTTTTTCTCTACTTTCTTCAAGTCTGAATTTAGCAATAATTAGCTCATGATCTGAGTCACAGTCAGCTCCAAATCTTTTTTTTTTTTGCTGCCTATATAGAGCTTCTCCATCTTTGGCTGTGAAGAATATAATCAATCTGATTTCAGTATTGACCATCTGGTGATGTCCGTGTGTAGAGTCTTCCCTTGTGTTGTTAGAAGAGAGTGTTTTCTCTCCATTCTCCAGGGGATCTTCCCAACCCAGGGACTGAACCCATGTCTCCTGCATTGCAGGTGGATTATTTACTGTCTGAGTCACCAGGAAAGCCCAAGAATACTGTACTGGGTAGCCTATCCCTTCTCCAGCAGATTTTCCTGACCCAGAAATCCAACAGGGGTCCTCTTATTGTTGATGGATTCTTTACCAGAGAAGCTCTATATGTACACAAGGAAATGACCATTTGAAAAGTAACACGTTGTTAACCATATAAACTTTCCAGTGAAATATCTATTTTTAATTATTTTTTAAAATTTTAATTCAAATTTGAAAAAGCATTTTGATTGTGGAGACACAGCCTGATACCCTTGCTTTTTTTTCCTTTTGAGAAAAAGCCATAATAGTTACCCTGTTACCTCTGTAATGATGTATGTTTTCACATACATACATCACAAACCTTTCACAAATCTTTCACTAAAGGTTTTCACAATCCTATTTGTCTAGCATTGATGCAGGTCACACAGATATCTAATATAATTATTAAAAGCGCACTTTCAAAATGATCAGTTTAGATGATAAATTATATGGTTGCTTAAGGCAGTTCTATATGCTGCAAGTTTTATTTGCCAGACTTTGTTCTCCATCAACCATATTAAAGGGTTTACCTTTTATACTTGTTAGTTTATCAATGCTTTCTTTAAAACCTATTTAAACATTTAGAGGAAAATCAAATAAAAGTTCTTGCAATCCCCAGTGACTCAGTTTTTCTTTGATTTTCAAGGAAATTAGCCCTGTAATTCTCTGCTCTGAATGTCTGAGAAATCAGTATGAAATGTTAATTGGGTAAATCTTAATGGCCAACATACTTTGAAAACAAATATAGAAAGAAAACAAGAGGTCATTATTTTTATCAGGTTTTCAAAGAACATGGTCTAAAAAATCCAGTTCATATCCATGTGGACTAGAGAAGTATTAAGCTGCAATATTTTGTAATAATAAGAATTAATAAAATAAATGCATGTAGATGAATTTTTAATAATGTAAAATATTATTTTAAAGAAAATTACACCTGCAGGTTATGAAAAAATGACCAAGGAAATAAAGCAAACAAAACAATACATCTTTACCCATATTTTTCTTCTTATACATAATCTCAAGCACATGTTTAGTATCAATCCAAGTATGAGGTGTGTTTACATTTAATTTATCTATGTTTCCCTCTGAACAGATATATATATATATATATAATTATTTACCTGCTTAGAGGAAACCATATATATCCAATACACTAATTATATTCTTTATTTAAACTATAATTTTCTTATCTTTATTATATTCAATAAGTATTCACCAAGTGAACCTACTATAGACTAACTCTAATTTCTAAGTACATTGAAAAAATAAATATTATTTTGTCCAAATTAAAAAAATACACAAACACACATGGGCACCAGATTAATGCTTATATAAACTCATTTGATATACCATTTTGCAACCAAAGAGTCAAAAAATGTACCCCAGTTGCTGTCATGAAATGAAGAGTGTACCAATTTTCTCTTATGTCAGTGAGACAAACAGGGAGTGATGAAAATCTTTGGCTTTTATCAGCTCAATTCTCTATTGTTTAATTGCTAGATAATGTTTTGAAACTTTCAACGGTATTCAGTTTAGTTCAGTTCAGTTCAGTCACTCAGTTCTGTGTGATTCTTTGTGACCCCATGGACTGTAGCACACCAGGCTTCTCTGTCCATCACCAATTCACAGAGCTTACTCAAACTCATGTCCATCGAGTTGGTGATGCCATCCAACCATCTCATCCTCTATCATCCCCTTCTCCTCCTGCCTTCAGTCTTTTCCAGCAAAAGGATCTTTTCCAATGAGTCAATTCTTCACATCATGTGGTCAAAATATTGGAGCTTCAGCTTCAGCATCAGTCCTTCAGGTGAATATTCAGGACTGATTTCTTTTAGGATGGACTGCTTGGATCTCCTTGAAGTCCAAGGGACTCTCAAGAGTCTTCTCCAACACCACAGTTCAAAAGCATCAATTCTTCAGTGTTCAGCTTTCTTTATAGTCCAACTCTCACATCCAGACATGACTACTGGAAAAACAGTAGCTTTGACTATATGGACCTTTGTTTGCAAAATAACATCTCTCTCTCTTTTTTTTTTTTTTATTTGCTCATATTGGAATTGAAAAAGGAAGGGCATGATACTTCCTTTATTCTTTACCTATATTTTTTGGTTTACTGAAATCTGCCTGTATCCTAACATTGTCAGGACAGAAATGAACAAGAATAATATCAGTGCTTTGGCTTAATTTTAGACTGGATCTTTGTCTCTTTAAAAATGGTTTTCCAGTTATTTAATTAATACTTCTAAAATTAATATTAAAATCAAAATAACTGTGTTACAGAAATCAAAAAAAAAAGGAGAAATAAAATCTTATAATTTTGTTACTGTAATATAAATTCTATAGATTAGGGCCTTTTTAAATTTTATTGTTGCTGTGTTAAAAATGTCTGCCTGGTTTTAGTAATTATTCAATAAATATTTGCTAAATAAGCAAAAAGTCTTCATATAATTACCCTTAAATGTATCTGACAGTAAACTCACCTATGGAGTTTTATTTAAACAAAAATAAGTAATTTCACAAGAGAAGACTCTACACATGGACATCACCAGATGGTTGACACTGAAATCAGATTGATTACATTCTTTGCAGCCAAAGATGGAGAAGCTCTGTACAGTCAGCAAAAACAAGAGCGGGAGCTGACTGTGGCTCAGATCATGAACTAATTATTGCCAAATTCAGACTTAAATTGAAGAAAACCACTAGACCTTTCAGTTATGACTTAAAATAAAATCCCTTATGACTATACAGTGGAAGTAAGGAATAGATTTAAGGGACTAGATTTGATAGACAGGGTGCCTGATGAAGTATGGATGGAGGTTAATGACATTATACAGGAGACAGGAATCAAGACCATCCCCAAGAAAAAGAAATGCAAAAAAGTAAAATGGCTGTCTGAGGAGGCCTTACAAATATCTGAAAAGAAGGGAAGCGAAAACCAAAGTGGAAAAGGAAAGATATACCCATTTGAATGCAGAGTTCCAAAGAATAGCAAGGAGTGATAAAAAAAAAGGCTTACTGAGTGATCAATGCAAAGAAATAGAGAAAAACAATAGAATGGGAAAGACTAGAGATCTCTTCAAGAAAATTAGAGATACCAAGGAAACATTTTGTGCAAAGATGGGCTCAATAAAGGGCAGAAATGGTATGGACCTAACAGAAGCAGAGATATTAAGAAGAGATGACAAGAATACACAGAAAAACTGTACAAAAAAGATCTTCACGACCCAGATAATCATGATGGTGTGATCACTCATCTAGAGCCAGACCTCCTGGAATGTGAAGTCAAGTGGGCCTCAGGAAGCATCCCTACGAACAGTTAATGGAGGTGATGGAATTCCAGTTGAACTATTTCAAATCCTGAAAGATGATGCTGTAAAAGTGCTGAACTCAATATGCCAGCAAATTTTGAAAACAGTCCTGTGGCCCTGGAAAAGGTCAGTTTTCATTCCAATCCCCAAAAAAGGCACTGACAAAGAATGCTCAAACTACCACACAATTGCACTCATCTCACACGCTAGTAAAATCATGCTCAAAATTCTCCAAGCCAGGCTTCAGCAATACGTGAACAGTGAAATTCCAGATATTCAAGCTGGTTTTAGAAAAGGCAGAGGAACCAGAGGTCAAATTGCCAATATCTTCTGGATCATTGAAAAAGCAAGAGAGTTCCAGAAAAACATCTCTTTCTGCTTTATTGAGTATGCCAAAGCCTTTGACTGTGTGGATCACAATAAACTGTGGAAAATTCTGAAAGAAATGGGAATACCAGACCACCTGACCTGTCTCTTGAGAAACCTATATGCAGGTGAGGAAGCAACAGTTAGAATTGGACATGGAACAACAGACTGGTTCCAAATAGGAAAAGGAGTACTCCAGGGCTGTATATTGTCACCCTGTTTATTTAATTTATGTGCAGAGTACATCATGAGAAACACTGGGCTGGATGCGGTACAAGCTGGTATCAAGATTGCTGGGAGAAATATCAATAACCTCAGATATGCAGATGACACCACCCTTATGGCAGAAAGTGAATAAGAACTAAACAGCCTCTTGATGAAAGTGAATGAGGGGAGTGGAAATGTTGGTTTAAACCTCAACATTCAGAAATCTAAGATCATGGCATCTGGTCCCATCACTTCATGGGAAACAGATTGGGAAACAGTGGCTGACTCCATTTTTCTGGGCTCCAAAATCACTGCAGATGGTGATTGCTGCCATGAAATTAAAAGACACTCTTTGGAAGGAAAGTTATGACCAACCTAGACAACATATTAAAAAGCAGAGACACTTCTTTGCCAACAAAAGTCCATCTTGTCAAGGCTATGGTTTTTCCAGTTGTTGTGTATGTATGTGAGAGTTGGACTGTGAAGAAAGCTGATGGCCGAAGAATTGATGCTTTTGAACTGTGGTGTTGGAGAAGACTCTTGAGAGTCCCTTGGACTTCAGGGAGATCCACCCACTCCATCCTAAAGGAGATCACTCCTGGGTGTTCATTGGAAAGACTGATGTTGAAGCTGAAACTACAATACTTTGGCCACCTCATGCAAAGAGCTGACTCTTTGGAAAAGACCCTGATGCTGGGAAAGACTGAGGGCAGGAGGAGAAGGGGATGACAGATGATGAGCTGGTTGGATGGCATCACTGACTCAATGGACATGGGTTTGGGTGGACTCCAGGATTTGGTGATGGACAGGGAGGCCTGGAGTGCTGCAGTTCATGGGGTAACAAAGAGTAGGAGATGACTAAGCGACTGAACTGAAGTATTTTCACCACAATGGACCAAATCCAAATTGATTACATGGACTCTTTCTTATCCCAAAATTATTTAATTGAAAAGAAATAGATAATATAATTAGAGATAGATAAGATGTCATAATGTCTTATATGTTGATATACTCATGACCTAGATATTCACATATATCACAATGATTTAATGTATTTTAATTTCTCTTTCAATAGAATTATTCTAAAAATGTTATATTGAGATTATTTTCTTTCTTTAATGCAGAAGAAACTTTAAATTTCA
The DNA here is from genome assembly GCF_049115385.1 of Moschus berezovskii. NCBI lineage: Eukaryota > Metazoa > Chordata > Mammalia > Artiodactyla > Moschidae > Moschus > Moschus berezovskii. Next base: position 53,693,052 of record NC_142461.1, read on the forward strand.
TTCATGCTCAATTTTAAATAGCATTTAATTCCACAATGTGTATTGTCAATTTACTGGGTTTTGATACATGGCAGGAAATCCCTAAGCTTAAAAATACATGTACCTAATAAATATTAACATTCTCCAACCATTGATTCTCAGTTTTACGTTTCTGAAGTAGTTAAAAATTTCACCTCTTTAGCTAGGAAAGATGGTTACATTAGTGAAAGTGATAGTGAAAGCATCGATCATTCATTTGTGTCCAACTCTTTGTGACCTGTTGGACTCTAGCCTCTGCCCATGGATTTTTCAGGGCAAGAATACTGGAGTGGGTAGCCATTCCCTTCTCCAGGGGATTTTCCTGACTCAGGGATCAAACCTGGGTCCCCTGCATTGCAGGCAGGTTCTTTACTATCTGAGCCACCAGAGAAGTCCCTGGTGACACGGATTTAGAGGCACAGATTTATCATGTGTATGTAGAGATATGGCACTCTTTAATTTTATACGACATACATTTTACTATTGCCATTTTTATTGTTGGAGAAGATTTGTATGTTTTGTTTAAGCTAAGGCAACCTTGTACTCTTAGATGAGTCACCTAGTGAATTTAAAAAGCTAACAAGAAAATCTGTGGCAGACCCTAGCATATATTTATTTAGGACCGATGCTGAGGCTGACACGCTAATACTTGGCCATGTGATGCAAAGAGCTGACTCATTGGAAAAGCCCCTGATGCTGTGAAAGATTGAGGGCAGAAGAAGGGATGATAGAGGACAAGATAGTTGGATGGCATCCCCAACTCAATGGGTATGAATTTAACTCAAGAAGATAGTGAAGGCCAGGGAATCCTGGCTTGCTGCAGTTCATGGTGTCACAAAGAGTCAGACACAACTTAGCAACTGAACAACAACAAAAGCTAGAATTGGGCTTCCCTGGTGGCTCAGCGGTAAAGACTTTGCCTGCCTATACAGATTAGATCTCTGAGTCGGGGAGATCTCCTGGAGAAGGAAATGCAACGCCCTTCAGTATTCTGCCTGGGATATCCCATGAACAGAGGAGTCTGGTGGGCTATGGTCCTAGGAGTTGCAAAAAGTTTGAACAGCTACAATTACTTGAACTAAAAAATTATAGCCAAAAATATATATGTCTTAAAACTTCTTTAGCAAAGCACAGTCATGATATGAATATGACAAACTGCTTCTAATGTGTATGTCTAGAGAGTCTTGGAATGCCTAATTTACTAAATATTTCACACATTTCCACAGACTAATTACAATGCAGGTATTCAGTAAAAGATGTCATATTAAGTGCTGTTTCACATTTTGACATTGAGATGGACAGATTTGTATTTCAAAAAAGCATTTTTAATTACTAACAGAAAAATAATTATTGTCTTAGAAGTTCCCTAAGGAGTTTAATAGATAACAGTCGTTTTTGTGCACAAAGGTGCCAAGCACTTAATCAGCCCTCCATAAATATTGTTCGTGTCAACCCTTAAAGCAATTGTATTAAATAGTTACTTTTACCCCCGTTTTACAGGATAAATGTCTAAGGCTGAGAAATTTTAAGACAGAAGTAGAAAAATTGGACTCTGTAGTTCAGTAAGAACTATGGATTTCTCAACAGTGTTTTTTGTTTTTTGGCCACACAACACAGTTTTCAGAGCCTTAGTTCTGCAAACAGGGATTGATCCCAGGTCAAGACAGGGATAGTGCCAAGTTTTAACCACTGGACCACCAGGGAACTCCCTCAATGGTGGTGATTTTTGTGTTTGAAAAACTATTCATCAAAACTATGATGAGATACCACCTTACATCTGTAAATTGGCTATTATTAAAAAAAATAATAATAAGCAATTGACAGGTGTTGTTGAGGATGTTCCGTTCCATCGCTCAGTCGAGTCCGACTCTACCCCTGGACTGTAGCCTACCAGGCTTCTCTGTCCATGGGATTCTCCAGGCAAGAATACTGGAGTGGGTTACCATTTCCTTCTCCAGGGGATCTTCCCAACCCAGGGATCAAACCTGGGTCTCCCGCATTGGAGGCAGACGCTTTAACCTCTGAGCCACCAGGGAAGCCACTGGTGAGGATGTAGAGAAATTGAAATCTCTGCACACTGTTAATGGGAATTCAAAATGGTGTAGCCACTATGGAAAGCAGTACAGAGATTCCCCCCCCAAATTACAAATAGAGATATAATATAATCCTATAATCTCACTTCTGGGTAGTTATCAAAAGAATTGAAATAGTGATCACAAAGGGATATGTTCATTGCTATGAACATATGTTCATATGTTCATTGCTACGTTCATTGAAACACTATTCATGAAAGCCAAAATGTTGAAACAACCAAAATGTTCATCAATAAATAAATGGATAAAGACAATGTGCTATATACATATCATGGAATACTGCTCACCTTAAAAAATAACAAATTCTGCAATATGTGCTACATGGATGAGTCTTGAAGACCTTAGGCCAAATGAAAAAAGCCAGTTACACAAAGACAAATACTGCATCATTTCCTTTGTATAAGGTATCTCAGATAGTGAAACTCACAAAATCATAGAGTAGAATGGTGGTTGCCTGGGGCTAGGTGGAGGAAAAGAGGGAAGCTAATAATCCCTTGGGTATAAAGTTTCAGTTAAGCAAGATGAATAAATTCTAGAAATCTGTTATACAGCATTGTACCACCTGGTACAGTAATGTATTATGCTTAAAAAATTAAGAAAATGCATCTCATACTCTTACCATACATACAAAATGATTATTCAGAGATTCATTTTTTTTAGTGTTAAGATGTAAACAATTAAAATTATAGCAAAAAGATTTTAAGCCTTTAAGTTAAGCAAACACATTTTATTATTTTGTTTGTACATTTACAGAGTATTAGCAATTACTTTTTGTAAGCTTTGAGCAATGTTTGATTCCATTTACAAACAATTAAATATTTTCAAATATTTTAACTGCATTCTAAATTGGAATATATTTGATTCCCTTCATAAGTATTTCAATTACCCACTTATCAAACAAAAGTTTTCTGAATGATAAATAGCCTTTAATGTTTAATAACTTAAATATGTAAATATAGTATGAAGGAATTAAAATTCTCTTATATGTTCTAATACTGTACAAACTTTGTAATATTTCAATTTGGAATTACAAGTACAGATTTCTTAATTACTCTCTTCAAACTGAAGCTCCAAGGTTATTGCTCCAATAGACAAAATTTATAGTGCACACATAAAATACCAATAATTGCTTCTTAAACAAAATATTAATGTTATGTTACCAATTTTTAAACACTAGATCCTACACTGAACTCTAAATTTCCTTCAGTGTGAGAATGTTTATTTTAACATCTCTATTATCTAAGGTTTCTGAAGACTAGATATTCTGGCCTTGTGTGAAACTAGAGCCTGCAGACATTCAGAGCAACTTATTTCACTATCAATCCAGAAAACTATTATATCTACCCGAATAATTTTGGGAGTGATTTTTTCAGTATCCCTGAAGTTATGACAAACCAGGGATGTTGACTGGGATGTTTACCAGAATTGTGTAGGTGACATCATTGGGTCACATGAAATCCTATATATAGAATTTCTTGTTAATTATTCCATAACACAGAGGAGAGATTGATATAGCTTAACTCCTGATATTCAGACTATACACATTACTTGATTATTTTCTACCTGTAGAAACAGAGGCTTCTACCAAATTTGATTATTAAATTTGAAATAATCTTTGAAATTTGAAATTCTTGGAATTTCAAATTCTAAGATATATACATACTTTTTCTTTTCTTCTTTATATTCAAACAGCATTTGACCTAGATGGTATCTTAATAAATATAAGAATATATTCTGTCCAATGATAAAGACATTGAACTTTATATACTCTTGCATTCCTTCCTGTTCATTAGATACAACTCTAATGAACTGATTAAAAAATGAATCAGTTTGAATTTTGTCTATATTACATGATTTTGTCAAACAGTGGCTCGATTTATAAAGATAATACTAATAACCAGATGGCGCTAGTGTTAAAGAACCCACCTGCCAAAGCTGGAAACAAGAGATGTGGGTTCCATCCCTGGGTCAGGAAGATCCTCTGGAAGAGGCCATGGCCATCCACTCCAATATTCTTGACTGAAGAGTCCCTGGACAAAGAAGCCTGGCATACTACAGTCCATGAAGTCACAAAGAGTTGGACATGACTGAAGTAACTTAGCACACAATAATAACAAAAGAAGCATATATTTCTACAGAGTATAAAAATATATAAATAAATAAAAGAAGCCTGCTCCTGGGAAGAAAAGCTATGACAAACCTAGATAGCCTATTAAAAAGCAGAAACATCACCTTGCTGACAAAAGTCTGCATAGTCAAAACTATGGTTTTTCCATTAGTCATGTATGGATATGAGAGTTGGGCCATAGAGAAGGCTGAGTGCAAAAGAATCGATGCTTTCCAATTGTGGTGCTGGAAAAGACTCTTGAGAGTCCTTTAAACAGCAAGGAGATCAAACCAGTCAATCCTAAAGGAAATCAACCCTGAATATTCATTGGAAGTGCTGATGTTGAAGCTGAAGCTCAAATACATTGTCCACCTGATGAGAAGACCCAACTCTTTGGAAAAGACCTTGAGGTTGGGAAAGATTGAAGGCAAAAGGAGAAGGGTCAGCAGAGGATGAGATGGTTACATAGCATCACCAACTCAGTGGACATGAATTTGAACAAACTTCAGGAGATAATGAAGGACAGAGGAGCCTGGCAGCCTGGCATGCTTCAGTCCACGAGGTTGCAGAGTCAGACGTGATTAGTGACTGAACAACAAATCAAAAAATAAAATAAAATAAATTTTCACTGAATTCATAGTATTGTTAAATGTGAAAACTTTGTTCCTTATATTTGAGCTGTGCCTATCTCTGGGCAATATTTCCTACAGTTCACTTTGAAGTCAAATGCATTCTCTTAAGTTTTCAACGATAACTTACACCTTGGGGTATTTTTCCATATTGATATGATCTGAAGCCAAACATGCTCCTCAATTGAAATTCTGTGCTATAATAATTATCTAAGTTCAAGAAGTTTTGGAGACCTGGGTATAAAATATCTTGATATAAATCATTTGAATTTAGAATGAGGAGAAAGAGCAAGAGAAGAAAAGCGGATTCTTTACCAGCTGAACCACAAGGGAAGCCCAAGAATACTGGAGAGGGTAGCCTATTCCTTCTCCAGGGGATCTTCCTGACCCAGGGATTGAACTAGGGTCTCCTCCATTGCAGGTGGATTCTTTACCAACTGAGCCATTGAAGGAATAAATATTTTTAAATAACATCTCCTACATGTCCTAGGCTAAACTAGATTCTTGATAAATTTATCTCATTTAATTTCCACAGTGCTACATGGAGGATGACATGGATGATACACATTAAAAATAAATATGCTGATTCATGTTGAGGTTTGACAGAAAATAGCAAAATTCTTTAAAGCAATTATCCTCCAATAAAAAATAAATTATTTTTTAAAATAAATAAACTTCAATTAAGTTTGTCTCCAAGCAAAACTTCTCTCCTACTCGACCATAATTTTACAGCAAAACTTTAGAGATGATCTATAGTCCAAATTTTTTTTTTCTTTTTTAAATAGAAAATTGAACTTAGTCCCAGAGAAGTACACTATCTTGCACAGATTCATTTTCTGTCAAGAGCATACACCAGTGTTCTCAGGATCATATAATACTTTTGCTTTCTATCACACGGACCTTTTACATCTCCTCAGTAGACTGATTTTTAGTATTAAATTTTTTAAAAGCCCACATAATGGGAGTCCCTGTTTTGATAAATAATTCAGTTCAATTCAGTTCAGTCGTGTCCGACTCTCCGCGACCCCATGAATCACAGCACGCCAGGCCTCCCTGTCCATCACCAGCTCCTGGAGTTCACTCAAACTCATGTCCACGGAGTCGGTGATGCCATCCTGCCATCTCATTCTCGGTCGTCCCCTTCTCCTCCCGCCCCCAACCTTTCCCAGCATCAGAGTCTTTTCCAGTGAGTCAACTCGCCGCATGAGGTGGCCAAAGTATTGCAGTTTCAGCTTTAGCATCAGTCCTTCCAATGAACACCCAGGATCGATCTCCCTTAGAATGGACTGGTTGGATCTCCTTGTGGTACAAGGGACTCTCAAGAGTCTTCTCCAACACCACAGTTCAAAAGCATCAATTCTTCGGCAATCAGCTTTAGCCTGCAATTGAACAATAGTAACTTCTCCCACAATCTGAAATAAATAACTCCTAAAATTATTTTCAATCTATTTCCCATGAAGTGATGGGATCAGATGCCACGATCTTTGTTTTTTGAATGTTGAGCTTCAAGCCAACCTTTTCATTCTCCTCTTTCACTTTCATCAAGAGGCTTTTGAGTTCCTCTTTACTTTCTGATATAAGGGTAGTGTCATCTGCATATCTGAGGTTATTGATATTTCTCCCAGCAATCTTGATTCCAGGTTGTGCTTCTTCCAGCCCAGTGTTCCTCATGATGTACTCTGCATATAAGTTAAATAAGCAAGGTGACAATATACAGCCTTGACGTACTCCTTTCCTATTTGGAACCAGTCTGTTGTTCAATGCACAGTTCTGACTGTTGCTTCGTGACCTGCATACAGGTTTCTCAAGAGGCAGGTCAGGTGGTCTGGTATTCCCATCTCTTTCAGAGTGTTCCACAGTTTATTGTGAACCACACAGTCAAAGGCTTTGGCATAGTCAATGAAGCAGAAATTGATATTTTTCTGGAACTCTCTTGCTTTCTCCATGATCCAGCAGATGTTGGCAATTTGATCGCTGGTGCATCTGCCTTTTCTAAAACCTGCTTGAACATCTGGGAGTTCACGGTTCACATATTGCTGAATTTTGAGCATGACTTTACTAGCGTGTGAGATGAGTGCAATTGTGCGGTAGTTTGAGCATTCTTTGGCATTGCCTTTCTTTGGGATTGGAATGAAGACTGACCTCTTCCAGTCCTGTGGCCACTGCTGAGTTTTCCAAATCTGCTGGCATATTGAGTGCAGCACTTTCACAGCATCATCTTTCAAGACTTGAAATAGCTCAACTGGAATTCCATCACCACCACTAGCTTTGTTCATAGTGATGCTTTCTAAGGCCCACTGGACTTCACATTCCAAGATGTCTGGCTCTAGGTCAGTGATCACATTATCGTGACTATCTTGGTCGTGAAGATCTTTTTTGTACAGTTCTTCTGTGTATTCCTGCCACCTCTTCTTAATATCTTCTGCTTCTGTTAGGTCCATACCATTTCTGACCTTTATCGAGCCTATCTTTGCATGAAATGTTCCCTTGGAATCTCTAATTTTCTTGAAGAGATCTCTTGTTTTTCCTATTCTGTTGTTTTCCTCTATTTCTTTGCATTGATCACTGAGGAAGACTTTCTTATCTCTCCTTGCTATTCTTTGGTCTGTATTCAGATGCTTATATCTTTTCTTTTCTCCTTTGCTTTTTGCTTCTCTTCTTTTCACACCTATTTGTAAGGCCTCCAAGGACAGCCATTTTGCTTTTTTGCATTTCTTTTCCATGGGGATGGTCTTGGTCCCTGTCTCCTGTACAATGTCACAAACCTCCGTCCAGAGTTCATCAGGCACTCTATCTATCAGATCTAGTCCCTTAAATCTATTTCTCGTTTCCACTGTATAATCATAAGGGATTTGATTTAGGTCATATCTGAATGGTCTAGTGGTTTTCCCTACTTTCTTCAATTTAAGCCTGAATTTGGCAATAAGGAGTTCATGATCTGAGCCACAGTCAGCTCTTGGTCTTGGTTTTGCTAACTGTATACAGCTTCTCCATCTTTGGCTGCAAAGAATATAATCAATCTGATTTCAGTGTTGACCATCTGGTGATGTCCATGTGTAGAGTCTTCTCTTGTGTTGTTGGAAGAGGGTGTTTGCTATGACCAGTGTGTTCTCTTGGCAAAACTCTATTAGCCTTTGCCCTGCTTCATTCCGTGCTCCAAGGCCAAATTTGCCTGTTAATCCAGGTGTTTCTTCACTTCCTCCTTTTGCATTCCAGTCCCTTAGAATGAAAAGGACATCTTTTTTGGGTGTTAGTTCTAAAAGGTCTTGTAGGTCTTCATAGAACCATTCAACTTTGACTTCTTCAGCGTTACTGGTTGGGGCATAGGCCTGGATTACTGTAATATTGAATGGTTTGCCTTGGAAACAAACAGAAATCATTCTGTTGTTTTTAAGATTGAATCCAAGTACTGCATTTCGGACTCTTTTGTTGACCATGATGGCTACTTTCTTCTAAGGGATTCCTGCCCACAGTAGTAGATATAATGGTCATCTGAGTTAAATTCACCCATTCCAGTCCATTTTAATTCACTGATTCCTAGAATGTCTATGTTCACTCTTGCCATCTCCTGTTGGACCACTTCAAATTTGCCTTGATTCACTGACCTAACATTCCATGTTCCTATGCAATATTGCTCTTTACAGTGGAAACAGTGTCAGACTTTATTTTTGGGGGCTCCAAAATCACTGCGGATGCTGATTGCAGCCATAAAATGAAAAGACACTTACTCCTTGGAAGGAAAGTTATGACCCACCTAGAGAGTATATTAAAAAGCAGAGACATTACTTTGCCAACAAAGTTCCTTCTAGTCAAGGCTATGGTTTTTCCCGTGGTCATGTATGGATGTGAGAGTTGGACTGTGAAGAAAGCTGAGCGCCGAAGAATTGATGCTTTTGAACTGTGGTGTTGGAGAAGATTCTTGAGAGTTCCTTGTATCGCAAGGAGATACAACCAGTCCATTCTAAAGGTGATCAGTCCTGGGTGTTCATTGGAAGTACTGATGCTAAAGCTGAAACTGCAATACTTTGGCCACCTCATGCGACGAGTTGACTCACTGGAAAAGACTCTGATGTTGGGAAAGGTTGGGGGTGGGAGGAGAAGGGGACGACCGAGAATGAGATGGCTGGATGGCATCACTGACTCTGTGGACATGAATTTGAGTGAACTCTGGGAGCTGGTGATGGACAGGGAGGCCTGGTGTGCTGTGATTCATGGGGTCGCGGAGAGTTGGACACGACTGAGCAACTGAACTGAACTGAACTGAACTGAAAATTATTTTAATTTGGTGTGGGGAGAGACATACTTACTAAATTAAGTATCAGCTATATTTAGTGAGTGTCCTAGGGAACTGAAAGAGAGTGAAAATCTTTTCCAACAGTATCCTCTACCCTAAATAAACCCTGCAATGAGGATAGTGAATGAAGGTTTATCTTAAAAAGCATTCTTTCAGGTGTGATATATTGACATTTATGTTGTTTATATTTTCTATAAAAAAGTGTGGAGCAGAAATGTTATCACTTGATTATTTTTAAAAATCTTTTATATTTTTAAAATTTTTTTTCAATTTTATTTGTTTTTATTTATTTTAATTGGAGGCTAATTAGTTTACATTATTGTATTTGTTTTGCCGTACATTGACGTGAATCTGCCCTGGGTGTACATGTGTTCCCTATCTTGAACCCCCCTCCCACCTCCCTCCCAATCCCATCTCTCTGGGTCATCCCAGTGCACCAGCCCCAAGCATCCTGTATCATGCATTGAACCTGGACTGGTGATTTGTTTCACATATCATAATATACATGTTTCAATGCCATTCTCCCAAATCATCCCACCCTTGCCCTCTCCCACAGAGTCCAAAAGACTGTTTATACATCTGTGTCTCTTTGACTGTCTCCTATACACGGTTATCGTTATCATCTTTCTAAATTCCTTATATATGTGTTAGTATACTGTATTGGCAGAGAAGGCAATGGCAAGCCACTCCAGTACTCTTGCCTAGAAAATCCCATGGATGGAGGAGCCTGATAGGCTGCAGTCCGTGGGGTCGCTAAGGGTCAGACACAACTGAGCGACTTTACTTTCACTTTTCACTTTCACACATTGGAGAAGGAAATGGCAACCCACTCCAGTGTTCTTGCCTGGAGAATCCCAGGGACGGGGGAGCCTGGTGGGCTTCCGTCTATGGGGTCACACAGAGTCGGACACGACTGAAGTGACTTAGCAGCAGCATACTGTATTGGTGTTTTTCTTTCTGGCTTACTTCACTCTGTATAATAGGCTCCAGTTTCATTCACCTCATTAGCACTGATTCAAATGTATTCTTTTTAATGACTGAGCAATACTCCATTGTGTAAATGTACCACAGCTTTCTTATCCATCCATCTGTAGATGGACATTTAGGTTGCTTCCATGTCCTGGCTATTATAAACAGTGCTGTGATGAACATTGGAGGACATGTGTCTCTTTCAGTTCCAGTTTCCTCAGTGTGTATGCCCAGGAGTGTGATTGCTGGATCATATGGCAGTTCTATTTAGAGTTTTTTAAGGAATCTCCACACTGTTCTCCATAGTGGCTGTACTAGTTTGCATTCCCACCAACAGTGTAAGAGGGTTCCCTTTTCTCCAAACCCTCTTCAGCATTTATTGCTTGTAGATTTTTGGATAGCAGCCATTCTATTTTATTAAAGAATGCTTAGTCAAGTTTGCCCCAAATTTGGAGCTTCCATTAAGCAAAATTAAATGCACTTAAAATTAGTAACTTAAAATGAACATAGTAATAAACTATAGTTTAGTCCAGTCCAACTTTAGAATGCTAAACATTTGAATTTTAAATAGTACATTTAATGACATTGTGATTGCTCATATAACATTCTTAAAAACTAGGAATACCATAGTTCCTAAAACTCAGAAGGGAGGGTACATTTTTTTAAAGTTGGCTTTGGTAAATACTAAGCTATTAGACAACATTTATGAGAAACCCCTCAAATGGAGCACAATGGCAGGCTGTTTCATAGCATACTTGTAGACTTTTATTAGTATCACACTAAAAACAACCTCCAGAAAAGCATTTTATAAAGTCTCTGAGATGGTCATCTGCCTTTGACTTTTTTGTTTATTTTGATTTGAGAAATGTTCAGCAACCATCCTATTACAGATCACCTTCTTAGGGTTAAAATTTTTTAAGGAAGATAATTTATTTTAAACGTTTTCCATAGTTGTGAAAAAAATACTGCCATTCTCTTTATTCAGAACTCCAACTGATGACAATGAAATTATTCATGTACATTGAAGACAGTATGTGGGGTTGAGTATCTAAGTTCTTTATATCCCTTATAAAATTTTATTACTTATGAGTACTGAAAAGTTACTGGAAAATCATTCAGCATTGCTGAACTGTCACTTGATTATCCTGAAGTTAGTAATATTGTAAAAGAAGCATAAAATAGCAAGATGGGCAAAAAAAAGGTTAAGAAAAGAGCAGTAGTAAAAACTACAGTGCAGGGTATTAATCGTGTTGAATCGTGTGCGTTTCTGACAGCTAATAAACCAGTGATAAATGTGATCTCTAAAACTGCATGTGTATCATGGTCTGAACCCTTAGTCTAATGCAGGGTCATTGGATTTTACAATCTCATAAGCTTCCAGAACTTTGCTGGCACATAAAAACAATTGCTTAATGTGTAATATATTCTACAGCTAGCCATCTGCTTACCCTCTTGACCTTTCAAATTTTATAAAAACCTAAGCCTATAATTTCTCACTTCATGAACCACCAGATTTTTGGAATATGTTATATTCCAGGGTTAGTTTATCTTCTTATGAAACCAAAGAGACTTAATTTATTGGATAATATTTGGCAGCAACATGCTTTTTTCCATTGAAATGGTTATGAAGCAATCACTAGAGTCAGGAATATTTAGGCTATTTCCATCCACTATGTAGTGACACGTGCTCATGTAAACAAAAGTGTCCTAATTGTAGGACTCTTAAACTAAACAATAACCCTCTGGGCCTAAGAGTTTATAATATCATAAGTAGAGTTCTTTAAACCTTTCTATAAAGTACATAATAATCCAAACTATGGTTAGTAATAACTCTAAAATAGTTGAGAAACAAGGAAAAAAGTTTTCAAAATATTTATTGTTATTCATAATGTTTGACATATTTACATGAATAGAATATTATTTTATATTTATGTATTTTATAGAAAAGTTTAAAGAACAATTCTACCTATGATATTGTAAACTCTTAGGCCCAAAAGGGTTAGAAGTCTGAGACAAAAATTAGATCATTTAACTCACTCAAGTGAGTGACAGAGCTGGGGGAGGATCCCAGAGCTTTTAATTTCTTGTTCAAAATTCCTACTGTGTACAGACCATGACCTAACTCTTACTCTTGAAAAGACAATGGGGAGGGTTAATTAATGTTTAATTAACAGAAATCTAGTTGCTAAGGGATCTTTAATATTTGGTGATTTCTCCAAGAGTTCTCTTTCATCACTTATGATTGTCAAATACTTGATAGATGATCTGGGGGTGCTAAAAGGATCAAGAAATAGTAAGGACTTGCTCATCCCTCTGCCCAGGTTCTTTCTCTCCTCTCTCTCATTGTCTTTTCCCAGAAGCGCCATGGCAATTCTCCGACTGTGTTAAACAATATAGTCACATTCTGGGCCCTTCTGAATTAATTTTTTTCATTATATAAGCTAATAAGGAATATCTTCTGACAAAATATAATATTTAACTTCAAGGAAATGCCAGGAAGCAATCAAATCTGAGGGGTCTAAAATCAAATACCTTGGGTTCAAATCCCAGTTTCAGCACTTACTTGTGGTGTAACAGAAGAATACTTGTATGGTGGCTTGCCTTTGCCCACTGTGGTATATTCCTAATAGTAGTATACAACCTTATATTGCAGGCTTCCTAAGTGGTCCAATGGGTAAAGAATCCACCTTCAATGCAGGAGACACAGACACAGCTTCAGCCCCAAGGTTGGGAAGATCCCCAACCTCCCCAAGGGCAGGACAACCCAGTCCAATATTCTTGCCTGGAGAACCCCATAGACAGAGGAACTTGTCAAGCTACAGTCCAGAGAGTTACAAAGAGTCAAACATGAAACGCAACCTTTTATTATAAATCTTAAAATTTCGTATTTTCCTGCTACCTCAACATCCCCACAAACAAGATGTGAGCATTCTGCCCAGGTGACAGGTGTACCAGTGTGCTAAGGCTGACCCCTATCACAAGTTGCTCTTGCTCTCATCTGACTATGACCTAGTATTCAAATGCACTAATGAACCCTTCTCACATCTTTTGCTGTGTTCTCTATCTTGACCTCTGATAAGGCACTTGCCCACAACTTCTAAAGCCCTCTCTTTGGTGTTCCCAGGGGGTCATGTGGTGACTCAGTCTCTCTAGGATCTGTGAGTATTATAAACATTGTTTCCCTGTCTTTCTCGTGTGGACCCTCTTGTGGCCATGCCTAGCTGATCATTTAATAAAAAAATATTGGACATATTTCATAGGGACTTTGTAGACTTCATTCCCTTATATATAGCAAAAACTGTCTTTACTTCACTATGAAACTGGTGATTTTTCTCAACTCAAAGAATGCCAGATAAATAAAACAGATAAAGACCATTTATTGAGTGACTTCTATATGTCTTATATGATAGTTTATATGAATTATTTCACATATTTCACAACTGTTAAATATTGTTTTTCTGACATTTTTCAGGTGTGAATATATTGTCAACAGTGAATTATATATGAAAGAACGGATCAATTTAAATGATACATATGTATTATTTTATTAGTCTGCTTTGGTAATCAAACATAGAGACTGAGGTTGATAATTAGAGAAAGACTGCAAGTTAGTCTAGGCTGATACATGAAGGGCAGATAAGACATAATCCTATTAGTTTATGATCTATCTATATTCTAAATTGAAAAGTCTTCATTGGGATTTGCAAAAACTTGGTCATGACTCTGCCCACACCAAACTGAGAATTATATGAGGTCTTCTTTATTTCTCTTTTTTCTTGTTTCATTCTCTCCTTTACTCTCTCCTTCTTTACATTAATCCAAATTGCTTTTCTCAAGAAAAGCATTGGACAAATTTTGGGAGGCTGAGAAATAACATAAAATTATTTCCACCTTGTCAAATAATTCTAATTCTGTCAATCATTATACTTATGTCAAAACTTTAAAAGCAATTCTTTAAACTCTTTATAAGCATAAAAGTGAACAACCTCCAGGAAACTTCAAATATTCAATCCATCATTATGAGATAGATTTGCATAGAATTATAAGGTCTGAGATGTGTTCTGAATTGACATGGTAGTGCCTTCTTTATAAAGCTATTTGTCAATTGTAGTTGGCTCTGGCCTCTAAAGTATAAAAAATTCTATAATTGCAAAGCACTTACAAAAATGTAGAATGATTTTTCACAGCAAAGGGAAGCAGCATTTAATTGAAGCAGTGGAGCAAAACTGAGAAAATCATTCATATTTCAACAACTGAAGAACTGGATTAAAATAGTGCTCATTAACATTTCTAACTAACATTTGTCACACACATAAACACACCCACACACACACACACAGACACACACACAGAATACGTGGAGACATGTGGACCTAGCACTGCCTTCAGTTTTTGTTAAAATCATATTCCAAAGAATACAGAACTGGATATCACTTGTCAATGTGCTTGGGAGAATACTGTATATCATATTACTGCTCTTGTGTTTTAGTATTTTTTCATTTGCTTTAAGATTTCCACTACTTCCATATGTTATACAAGGCTAAAAGAACTTCAAACTAAATTATTTTTGACAGGGCTTTCAGTGACCAGGAAATGCATCCACTATATTCTTGCCAGAGGTCAAGCTGGAATTCAGAAAATGCATCATCTTTTGAGAAAGGGACAGTTGTGTTCAGAGAGACTTATAAACCATCACTGAAAATAGCTTGACTTCAACCTCATTTAAATGAACATGTTCTACTTCTGATTCTTTTAATATTCTACAATTACAGTGAAGCCATGGAGAGAAGGCATAGCATTGATCTTCATTCAGGTATAAAGTAATTCATTTTCCAATCAAGCTATACAAGACAGGGAAATAGAAGTAGGTAAACACACATTCTTCTTTTGTTTTTCGGTGTATCAGTGAGGAATAAAATATAAGATAAATCCATTTTCAAATAAATAACCCACATGTATTCACAACATCTCTCAAATGTAGTAATGAATCCTAAACATCATACTGAGGAATTACTTTCCTTTAACATACCATCATATTAATAATTACATGATATCACCAGATTTCAAAACAGTAAGATTTATAAATAATTCCCCTTTGCAACATAAGCCTGTCTAAACATTTGAACTCGATACTATATATAATGTATTAGACTTTAGTAAACTAAACTTTCACTTTGCCATTTTATATCTTTATAAATCCAGCTTTTAAAAAGTGTATCGCTTTTTGACTTCCTAATAACAGAAATATTTGAGGTAGTTGATGTGTGTTCAGTTCAGCTCAGTCGCTCAGTAGTGTCCAACTCTTCGAGACCCCGTGAACTGCAGGACGCCAGGCTTCCTGATAACAGAAGTATTTGAGGTACTTGATGTGTGTTAGTTTCATTCATTCATCTATCCATTCATTTAAATTTCCATATTGTGTGCAAAAACGAGCAAGATCTGTTTCAAACAACTTCAAAGTAATTATACATTGCTTTTGTCTTTCTATTGTTTTGAATAGTCTCATAAAAGATGTTCTAAAATCCATAATAATGATAGTCTAGTAGCTTTCTCCAACTTTAAAGTTCAAATGAGAACATAAGAAACAAAGGAAAGAAAAGAAAATGTTTTATGTGGAACAATATGCTATGTGATTTTAATACATTATTTAACATAAACATACGAAGAAACTCAGAGTTTTTATTTTTAAATCAAAAAGCTAAACCACCAAAAATAAAGTAATTTGCACAAATTTACTATCAATGCTTCAGGTATTCTGGCTTGTCTGCCACCAAGTACCAAACTATTGTATTTCAAGAGGGTCTTTGAACATACTCTTCCTCCAGACTCGAACATTCTTTCTCCAGATTGTCCTAAGATTGATGCTCTCACTTCTCTTTTATTTAAAAATTTTGTTAATAATTAGCTTTCAATAAAAAAAGGAAAAAAAAATTTTGTAGAATATATAGTTGATTTTACAATGTTGCAAATTATATAGTTTCAAATATTACAGCAGAGTAATTCAATTATGCATGCATATATATATATACATTTTTCTGTTTTAGACTTTTTCCATTATAAATTACTACAGGATATTGAGTACACTGCATTGTGCTATAAGTAGGTCCTTGTTGTTAATTTGTTTTATATATAGTGTATACATTTTAATAGCAAATTCTTAATTTTCTGTCTCCCATCACATTTGGTAATATAAATTGGTTTTCTATGTCTGTGAATCTATTTCTGTTTTTAAGTAAGTTCATTTGTTTAATTTTTTTTTAAATTCTACCTATAAGCCTTACCATGCGATATTTATTTTTCTCTGTCTGACGTAACACACTTAGTATGATAATCTCTAAGTACATCCCTAACAGAAGCAGAAGAAATTAAGAAGAGGTGGCAAGAACGCACAGAAGAACTACACAAAAAAGATCTCACAACCAAGATGATCATGATGGTGTGATCACTCACCTAGAGTCATACATCCTGAAATGTGACGTCAAGTGGGCCTTAGGAAGCATCACTATGAACAAAGCTATAGAGGTGATGGAATTCCAGGTGAGCTATTTCAAATCCTAAAAGATGATGCTGTGAAAGTGCTGCACTTAATATGCCAGCAAATTTGGAAAACTCAGCAGGGGCTACAGGACTGGAAAAGGTCAGTTTTCATTCCAATCCCAAAGAAAGGCAATACCAAAGAATGCTCAAACTACCACACAATTGCATTCATCTCACGTGCTAGTAAAGTAATGCTCAAAATTCTCCAAGCCAGGCTTCAACAATATGTGAACGGTGAACTTCCAGATGTTCAAGCTGGTTTTAGAAAAGGCAGAGGAACCAGAGATCTAATTGCCAACATCTGCTGGATCACTGAAAAAGCAAGAGATTTCCAGAAAAACATCTATTTCTGCTTTACTGACTATGCCAAAGCCTTTGACTATGTGGATCACAATAAACTGAAAGAGATGGGAATACCAGACCACCTGACCTGCCTCTTGAGAAACCTATATGCAGTTCAGGAAGCAACAGTTAGAACTGGACATGAAACAACAGACTGGTTCCAAATAGGAAAAGGAGTACATCAAGGCCGTATATTGTCACCCTGCTTATTTAACTTATATGCAGAGTACATCGTGAGAAACGCTGGGCTGGATACAGCACAAGCTGGTATCAAGATTGCCAGGATAAATATCAATAACCTCAGATATGAAGATGACACCACCCTTGTGGCAGAAAGAGAAGAAGAACTAAAGAGCCTCTTAAGGAAAGTGAAAGAGGAGAGTGAAAAAGTTGGCTTGAAACTCAACTTTCAGAAAACTAAGATCATGGCATCTGATCCCATCACTTCATGGCAAATAGATGGAGAAACAGTGAAAACAGTAACAGACTTTATATTTTTGGGCTCCAAAATCACTGCAGATGGTGATTACAGCCATGAAATTAAAACCAACCTAGACAGCATATTAAAAAGCAGAGATATTACTCTGCCAACAAAGGTCCATTTAGTCAAAGCCATGATTTTAAGAAATCTGAGCACTGAAGAATTGATGCTTTAGAACTGTGGTGTTGGAGAAGACTCTTGAGAGTCCCTTGTTTCTGCAAGGAGATCCAACCAGTCCATCCTAAAAGTAAATGAGTCCTGAATATTCTTTGAAAGGACTGATATTGAAACTGAAACTCCAATACTTTGGCCACCTGATGTGAAAAGCTGACTCATTTGCAAAGACCCTGATGCTGAGAAAGATTGAAGGCAGGAGGAGAAGAGAACGATAGAGGAGGAGATGGTTGGATGGCATCACCAACTCAATGGACATGAGTTTGAGTAAATTCTGGTAGTTGGTGATGCACAGGGACGCCTGGCGTGCTGCAGTCCATGGAGTCACAAAAAGTCTGACATGACTGAGCAACTGAACTGAACTGAGGTTCATCCATGTTGCTGCACATGGCACTATATCTTTCTTTTTATGGTTGAATAATATTACATTGTGTATATATGCCACATGTTCTTTATCTATTTATCTGTTGATGGACATGGACCTTTTCCTTGTCTTTAGCTCAGTTCAGTTCAGTTCCTTAGCTCAGTCCTGTCTGACTCTTTGGGACCCCATGGACTGCAGCCCGCCAGGCTTCCCTGTTCATTACCAACTCCTGGAGCTTGCTCAAACTCATGTCCATTGAGTTGGTGATGCCATCCAACCGACTCATCCTCTGTCATCCCCCTCTTCTCCCGCCTTCAATCTTTCTCAGCATCAGGGTCTTTGCAAATGAGTCAGTTCTTTTCATCACGTAGTCAAAAAAATTGGATTTTCAGCTTCAGCTTCAGTCCTTCCAATGAACACCCAGGATTGATCTCCTCTAGAATGGACTGGTTGGATCTCCTTGCAGTCCAAGGGACTCTCAGGAGTCTTCTCTAACACCACAGTTCAAAAGCATCAATTCTTCGGTGCTCAGCTTCCTTTACAGTCCAACTCTCACATCCATACGTGACTACTGGAAATGCCATGTCTGGGCAAGTGTATATAATGATGTTATGAACACTGAGGTACATGTATCTTTTTTAATATATGTTTTTTCCAGCTATATGCTCAAAAGTGGGTCCCTGGATTGTATGGTAACTCTTAGTTTTTTAAAGAGCCTCCATACTGTTCTCCCGGAGAAGGCAATGGTACCCCACTCCAGTACTCTTGCCTGGAAAATCCAATGGATGGAGGAGCCTGGTAGGCTGCAGTCTATGGGGTCGCTAAGAGTTGGACACGACTGAGTGACTTCACTTTCACTTTTCACTTTCATGCATTGGAGAAGGAAATGGCAATTCACTCCAGTGTTCTTGCCTGGAGAATCGGTGGGCTGCCGTCTATGGTGTCTCACAGAGCCAGACACGACTGAAGTAACTTAGCAGCAGCATACTGCTCTCCAGTATGGACAAAATTAACTTTGGAATAATACATAAGAAATTGATGTTGGTAGTTGCCTTTGAGGAGAAAAACTGAATTAATTTTACAAGAATGAGAAAAAAAATTTGTATAATTTTGTATACTCTTTTGATTATGAATGATGGCAGTATAAAGACATATAGCCAATACAAAAGACAAATAAATGATATTGAAAGCCAAGTAAAATGTTCCTTCTTCATCCTTCCTCATTCTTTAGAGAGGCCACACAGGTAAAGGAAAGTTTACACATAATTAAAAACTCTTAACAGCTAAGTTATTATTTTTTAAATATTTAAGCATTGAGTAAAGTTAATAATTCTAGATTATACATTTTTTTCATATCTTCTATTTAGTACCTTTTATGTTAGTTTGTGTGCATATGTGCTAAGTTTCTTCACTCATGTCTAACTCTTTGTGACCCTGTGGACCGTAGACCACCAGGCTCTGTCCATGGGATTCTCTAGAATACTGGAGTGGATTGTCATGCCCTCCTCAATGGGGTGTTCCCCAACCCAGGGATTGGATATGTATCTCTTACATCTCCTGCACTGGCATTCAGATTCTTTACCACTAGTGCCACCTGGGAAGCCCCTTTATGTTGGTTTAAAATTAAAGTATTAAGACTGTTAGTAAAAACCATACTCAACTGAAAATTATCTATTTTCACTTTTTAATATGTTAGACTGCCTCAAAAGCATAGGAATAATAACAAAAAGTATTAATATTATATAAAGTGTGCTTATCATATAAAATATTATAATAACCACATGCTTAGTTATGTTTAATGAGTCTTATGTTTAACCTATTTTTATCTGGTTTTATCATTAGCACAAATATTTACTCAGCATTTGACATTTTTCTAATAGTTTAGAGAACTGGGGAAAACAAATTTTAAGCATGTTCTGACTTATTCAGAAGCAAACACCCAGTGCTCTATACCTGTTAAAAAATGTCTTATCCATGTAGTAATCACATTGCTTATGAAAAGTGAAGTGCCAAAGACTCAGCTTCATCTTTGTGTGTTAAATAATGTGCTCTATTTTGCAAAAGATTTCTTTTTTCTCTGCCAAGTAATTCAAAAACAATTATTTTAAAATGATGATACAAGGAAATTATTTTAGGATAGTGTTAACTGAAGCTCAATAATATTTTTAGTTATAAAATAACATGTCATACCTGTGCAGTATTTTACACTTTCACACATTATCATCATATTTGATTTGAGTATCTTTATATGGAGTATGGCTTTTTAACAAAGACAATAGTGATTCTTTTTTTTTTTCTCGTGCTGAACATGGCATGAGATAAAAATAAAACTTGACATGAACATAACATGTAATACAGCAGGATATGGAGTTTAAAACAGATCTTTTTTGTTTTTCCATTGAAAGTCAAATCTGCCATAGATATAATAATGCCCACAGGATAATGCTAGAAATGCTATGCAGAATTAAAAATTATGTGTATATTTTGCTGGCTCTCATGTTCATGAATAGTTGTCTCTTCACATTTTAAAACAGGCAAAATTCCATTTTGACAGATGGACAGAAGTAGTAAATGCCAACTTTCAGTGTGTCAGAATCATGTACAAAAGGCTTGCTTAGAAGGCCAAGAGAATGAAAATGTTCCAAAATTCATCTACTTTGATATTAAAAATAAAAAACTACTACTTCAGTTAAGATGTGGTGGCATTTGGAATTTACCAGTTAATCACACCTTCAACATTATGGCAAGTATGGATAGCAAAATAACAAAAATTGCATTGATTTGATGAATATGGAGATGGCATAAGATGCTTCAGAAAGTAAAGTTATTACAAAGGAAAGTCTAGAATCAAATTGAAAGGGATGCTGAGAAAGGAATAAAAGCATTAAAGGTATTGTTAGAATCCTTGACCTTTAAGGGCTTATTCGATCTTGAGTTTAATTATCTATATTATTTTTTTTCTTCTGTGCTGTTTTGTAGGCACTAAGTAGAACAAAAAAAAAATGATATATATATATAGAATCCCTAAAATTATTTGGTAATGTAAAAATGCAAATGATTATTTCAATTTATTTTAGACTTTTATTCAAAAGATAGGCACTAGCTGATTTCTATGTTAAGAATATATATTCCTGGGGGATTTAAAAAGAAAAGTCACATTAAAATTTGTGTTAATGCTAGGTTGCAGGACTTTTGACTCAATTGCAAACTATTTGATTAAGAATAGTAAATCGAGGATTTCACCATCCAAGGTGTGTTAGTTCCACCACCACCCCCAAGGCTGTGGTAACAAATCACTACAAACAATAGTTTAAAGTAACAGAAATTTACTGTCTTTCAATTCTGAAGGTTAGATGTTGCACACAGATTTCAGTGGGCTAAAATCAAAATACTGGTGGAGTTGCATTCTTTTATGGAGGCTCTAGGAACAAATCCATTTCCTTGCATTTTCCATCGTCTAGAGATTGTTCCAATTAGTTGACCCCAATTGCCACCATCTTCAAAGCCAACAACTTTTCACCTCTCTGATTGTTCTTCTATAGTCACATTCCCTCTGACTCTTGCTTCTCTCTTACAATTTTAAGCATTCTCTGATTACATTGGACCTTTTTAGATAATCCATGAAAATGTCTCCAATTTGAAGGTCTTCCCTTCAAATTAGAAATGGCTTAGTCTTCCCTGATAGAATCTGCCTGCAGTGTGGGAGACCTGAGTTCAATCCCTGGGATGGGAAGTTTCCCTGGAGAAGGAAATGGCAACCTACTCCAGTTTTCTTGCCTGGAAAATTCCATGGACAGAGGAGCCTGGTGGGCTGCAGTCCATGGGCTCACAAAGAGTCAGACATTACTGAGTGACTAACACTATCACTTTCAATTAGCAACCTTAAGTCCATCTTCAATCTTAGTTCCTCTTTATTGTGTAATTTAGCATATTCAATAACCTCAATAACCTCAGATATGCAGAAGAAACCACCCTAATGGCAGAAAGCGAAGAACAACTAAAGAGCCTCTTGATGAAAATGAAAGAGGAGAGTGAAAAATTTGGCTTAAGACTCAGCATTCAGAAAACTAAGATCATGGCATCTGGTCCCATCACTTCATGGCAAATAGATGGGGAAACAATGGAAACAATGACAGACTATTAAGGTGGGGGGGACTCCAAAATCACTGCAGATGTTGACTGCAACCATGAAATTAAAAGACGCTTGTTCCTTGGAAGAAAAGTTATGACAAACGTAGACAGTATATTTGTCCACCCCATATGAAAAATATCACCTTTTATCAAGATCTCCAAAAAACCCTCAACCCATTAGATCATCAACTGAAAAATGCAAAATCTCTAATATTCACAGTTAAAAAGTCCCAAATTTCATCATCTAAAGCATCTGAATTTGATATATTTGTGTGAAGCTTTGTGTATAATTAATTAATTATAAATAATTAATTCTGGAGCAAAATTCTTTTCCATCTGTGGGTCTGGGAAACAAGAAAGCAAGTTGTCTATTCCTAGAATACAGTTGTAGGAAAGAAATAGGAACAGTAATATATATATTTCTATTCAAAAAGGGGAGAAAATGGAAGGGAAAAAGGAATCACTAGTGCAAGCATTTTCAAAATCAAGTTGGGTAAATTCCATTAGGCTTTAAGGTCTGTGAATAGGTAGTGCATTCCAGGCCCATGACTACACTCTCTGTCATTCTTTTATTTTTATGAGACCACATATTAGTAGTTTTATCAGACTTTCTCAGCTTTAGATACTTGAAAATTCAATAGCCTTTTTTCATTTCATGTACTATGTTCTTTCAGGTTCAAAATACAATATTTCTGCTAGCTTAAAATTCTCAAAAATTTTGTGGGTCTCCAGTGTATGTCAAAGACGTTACTCCATTAGGCAAGAGATCCCTCCACAGACTTTTCTTAAATAACCTCACATCTATTTTTATCTTCTGCTGAGATGGCTCAGGGGATTGATTCACCTTTAATCTCTTCCAATTGCTTTTTCTACAACTAAATACTCTGACCTCTTGATTTTTCTGAAGCACTGTATTTGAAAATGATTATGAGGATTTTGTCTCTGGGCCAAAATCCTATTGGGATTTTCTGGGGCCAACTATAGACAATTACAGGGCAGGTTTCATGAGAAAAATCTGTTCTCAAAACATCAAATTTGGTACACATCCAGTGTCTTGTAGTAAGTAAAATCTTGTTTGGTACTTTCAGTTTAGCTTGTTGTTCTAATTGACCACCTCAAATGTGATTCCTCAGCATTTTCTCTATGAAGAATGAATCTCTTAATTGTAGCGTGAAAGTGAAAGTGTTAATCACTCAGATGTGTCCAACTCTTTGTGACCCCATAGACTGTAGCCCACCAGGCTCCTCTGTCCATGGGATTTTCCCTTTGTAGAGTCCTTTGCTATCAGTGAAGGCTAAAAAATTTCTGAGTCATGGAGAAATTTCCATACTTTCTTTTTAGTTTAACATTTCTTCCATTAATCCAGCTCTTTCCACTCTCGTTCTACTATGAAGAGTAAGAAGAAACCTGGTCATACTTTTAACATCTTGCTTGAAATTCTTTCAGATAAAAATCCATTTTCCTCATTTACAAGTTCTGCTTTTCATATAATAATGGGACATCATTCTGCTAATATTTCTTTCATGTAGCAAGAATCCTCTTTCCCAATTTCCAATTTCCATTTCCTTCTGAACTTTCACAAGCAGTGCTTTTAGTGCTCATATTTCTATAGTATATTCAGATGGTTTAGGAAATCTCTAAGCCAGTATATGTTTTCTCTACCATACTTCTGACTTTGCCTCCTCCTTAGCACAGCTGTTAAACCCATATTAATACTACCAGTTTGTTCAAGTAAATCTAGATGTTTTTTATCAAAACCTTTGAAATTCTTTAAACTTTTTCCTACTTCCAAAGACACTTCCACATTTTTAGGTAGTATTTGTCACAGTAGCACTCCACTTTTGGGTACTAAAATCTATAATAATTTTCTATAGCCTTGTAATAATTTACTAAATACTTAGTAGCTTAAACCAACAGAGATTTATCATCTTGCATTTCTGCATGTCAGAAGTCTGATTTGGTTCTCACTGGCTTAAATCCAGAGCATTGACAGGACTCATTGCCTTTTGAAGGCTCTGGGTAGTGAAAGGAAGTGAATCGATTTCCTTGTCTTCCAGCGTCTACAATCCACTTCCATTTATTGGATCATGGCCTCCTTCCCCCATCTTCAAAGAGAGTAATGTTGCATTTCTCTGATCATTCTTGTATCACCACATCTTCCTCTGATCCTTTTCTTCTGCCTCACACAAACACTTCTAAGGACTCTTGTGATTATTAAACACATTGGATCCACCTAAGTAATCCAAGATAATGTCCCTATTTTAAGGACAGTTAATTAACAAACATAATTTTGTGTGCAGGGCTTCCCAGATGGCTCAGTGGTAAAGAATTCACTGGTCAATCCAGGAGATACTGATAGATCCCTGGGTGGAAAAGATACCCTGGAGAAGGAAATGGTAACCCACTTCAGTATTCTTGCCTGGGAAATTCCAAGGACAGAGGAGTCTGATCGACTGTAGTCCATGGGGTCACAAAGAGTTGAACATGACTTAGTGACTAAATGACAATAATTTTATTTGCAACCTTAATTCCCCTTTGCTGCATGATCTAACAAATGTGCAGGCTTTAAGAATGAAGACATGGACATCTGAAAGGCTATTATCTGTGGGAGAGGGTGAAGGTGGAATGATTGGGGAGAATGGAATTGTAGCATGTATATTATCATAAGTGACCAGTCCAGGTTCGACGCATAAATTTTCCTCTGTTCAAAAAAATAAAATAAAATAAAATCAGTGTTAAGATTGGCATACTTAGTTCATTCCAAAAGGGTGAAAATAATGAGATAGTGTAGAGGTAAATGAGCCAAATTTGAGTTAGGAGGTTTTGCAAAAGTTCTCAGGTCACTTCTGGTTAGAAGAGTTACAGCTGCTGCCAGCAGCGGATGGCTTCATCCTGAAGGGTGGTGGAGAGCACCCCTGTCCTGCTTCTGGCTCTTCTGCCAGGACCGAAATGTCTTGGACTTGACTGTGGTGAAAAGAACATACGTAAAGGAGCAGGGATTGCAGTGTAAGATTTGAAGCTGCCCTGAATGAATTCAAGTTGGCTTGACCAGGTGACACAAAGCCACTGGTCCCTGAGATCAATGACCTACTGTCACACACGACTTACTGTTCAATACACATTTAGCATGCACCTCTGAGAGCCAGATGCTGTGTTCATTTCTGAGAACACAAAGATAAGTGAGTGCAAAGCCCCGCCCTCACCGAGTGAGTGTGGGCTCTGGGACGGAAGCCAGAAATGGCCACCAATAATAGCAGTGTACGGAGGGCAATCACAGATGCTCGTAGCGGTTCTGGAGGAGGGTGACGGAGGAGTAACAGAAAGGATGTATTTGTGCTCATTAAGGATGAAGAGGAGTTCTCCATGTGGGCTGGATGAGAAAGGCATTTCAGGGAAAAACAACAGATATGCAAAGGCATAGAACACAGTATATAACGGACATAATGTATGTTATGTGGTGCCAGCTTACATCACATGGTGCTATCTATCAGAGCAATAAAGACCACAGGACTTGGAGAAAAAATGATTCTAGATTCAATTCCCTATTCACAATTACCAGCTACTTAAAAAAAAAAAAAAATGAAAGGCTATTATCCTGCCTACCACATCAAGACTAAGACAGACATTACATATGAATGTATAGTGACTACAGAGACTAATAAATCCACTTACTAAATATCTCATGGCATTTCTTTAATATGGTATCAGACATAGATTTTTAAAACACCAACACATATCCCCTTCATGTAACGATAGGGCAGGACAAATATATTTGTATTTAATAAAAATATTATTTGTACCCTCTTGAGGGTACAAACAAAACCTGTGCACACCAGAAACCAGGAGAAAAGAGCAGTCACCCCAAAAGAGACAGAGCCAGACTTGCCTGTGAGTGTCCAGGAGTCTCTGGCCAAGGTGTAGGTCAACAGTGGCCTGCTGCAGGCTCAGAGGCACTGATCACAGCAATCCTAGGAGGCACAGTGTTTTGGCATAAGTCCTTTTGTCCTTTTGAAGGCCTCAGGTCAAACTACAGGGAAATACACAGCCCCAACCATCAGCAGAAAATTAAATATTTACTGAGCGTGGATTAAATATTTACTTGCCCACAAGAGCAAAACCCAGTTTTCCCCACAGACAGTCCCTCAAGTTCTTGCCTTGAGAACCCCATGAACAGTATGAAAAGGCAAAAAGATATGACACTGAAAGATGGACTCAGTGGTTTGGTAAATGGAAAAGAGCAGAAAAATACTTCCAGTAGAAATAAAGAGGCTGAGCCAAAGCAGAAACAATGCCCAGTTGTGGATGTGTCTAGTGGTTAAAGAAAAGTTCAATGCTGTAAGAATGATATTGCAGAGGAATCAGAATTTTAGGTCCATGAATCAAGGTAAATTGGAAGTGGTCAAATAGGGGATGACAAGATTGAACATCGACATTTTAGGAATCAGTGGACTAAAATGGACCAGGATGGGTGAATTTAATTCAGATGACCATGATATCTATTACTGTGGGCAAGAATCCCTTAGAAGAAATGGAGTAAAACTCATAATCAACAAGAATCCAAAATGCAGTACTTGGGTGCAATCTCAAAAACAGAATAATTTCAGTTCATTTTCAAGATAAACCATTCAATATCACAGTAATCAAGTCTATGCCCCAACCATGAATGCCAAAGAAACTGAAGTTAAATGGTGCTATGAAGATCTACAAGATCTTCTAGAACTAATACCAAAAAAGATGTCATTTTCATCATACGGGGCTGGAATGCAAAAGTGGAAAGTCAAGAGATACCTGGAGTAACAAAGTTTGGTCTTGGAGTACAAAA
Source organism: Moschus berezovskii (assembly GCF_049115385.1). Lineage (NCBI taxonomy): Eukaryota > Metazoa > Chordata > Mammalia > Artiodactyla > Moschidae > Moschus > Moschus berezovskii. The sequence goes on from NC_142461.1 coordinate 53,720,013, forward strand.
TGAAGAAGGGAAAAAGCTAACAGAGATTTACCAAGCAAACACACTGTTTACATAGCTAACACTCTCTTCCAGCAACATGAGATGACACTACACATGGACATCACCATATGGTCAATATGGAAATCAGATTGATTATAGTCTTTGCAGCCAAAGATGGAGAAGTTCTTTACACTCAGCAAAAACAAGACCAAGCTGACTGTGTCTCCGATCATGAGCTCGTTATTGCCAAATTCAGACTTAAATTGAAGAAAATAGGGAAAACCACTAGACCTACATCAAACCTGTATAACCTACATCAAATCCTTTACAATTATATAGTGGAAGTGACAAATAGATTCAAAGGATTAGATCTGATTGACAGAGTGCCTGAAGAACTAAGAAAAGTGCTGCACTCAAATGTCCAACAAATTTGGAAAGCTCAGTGGTGCCAGGACTGGAAAAAGTCAGTTTTCATCCAATTCAAAGAAGGGCAATGCCAAAGAATGTTCAAAACTACCTCACTCACTTCACATGCTAGCGAAGTAATTTCTCAAAATCCTCCAAGATAGATTTTGATAGTACGTGAACTGAGAACTTCAAGATGTACAAACTGGATTTAGAAAAGGGAGAGGAACCAGAGATCTCTGCAGATCTCTGTAGCCAGGATATTAAAAGATTCTTGCTCCTTGGACGAAAAGCTAGGACCAACATAGACAGCATATTAAAAAGCAGAGACATTACTTTGCTGACAAAGGTTCATATATTAAAAGCTATGGTTTTTTCCAGTAGTCATGTATATATGTGAGAGTTGGACCATAAAGAAGGCTGAGTGCTGACAATCTAACGCTTTTGAATTGTGATGTCGGAGAAGACTCTTGAGAGTCCTTTGGACTGCAAGGAGATCCAACCAGTCCCTCCTAAAGGAAATGAGTCATGAATATTCATTGGAAAAACTGATGTTGAAGTTGAAGCTTCAATACTTTGGCTACCTGATGCAAAGAGCCAACTCGTTGTAAAAGACCCTGACTCTGAGAAAGATTGAATGCAGGAGACAGGGATGACAGAGGATGAGATGCTTGGATGGCATCACCGATATGAGTTTGAATGACCTCCGGGAAATGGTGAAGGACAGGGAAGCCTGGTGTGCTGCAGTCCATGGGGTTGCAAGGAGGTGGACACTACTGAGGGACTAAACAACAAATAATAATATTTCAGCCAAGATTGCAATAAAAAATTAACAAGGTCTCAATTGTTCTGAGATATTCTGTGATGTATCCTCCCACAGAACTTTTAACAGTTGCAAGAAAAGTTGTACAAAGATAATCCAAGAATTAATCTGATACCTAGGATTCAGGTTGTTTTCTGCCATTAGAAGTTGTATAAATTTTACTTTCTGGGATGTGGAGAATCTTTGAAAATATGCTGAGACAACAATATTAGAAGTGTTTTGTTTACTTAAGGATACTAAATTTTTGTTATTACATTTTCCTACCTTTAAGCAACAGAAGTTCAAAATTCAACAGCATGGACATTTTTTTCAAAAACAAATTGCGTTGGTAATTATTATGGTCTTACAACATATCCACAAAGGTGCTGAGATTGGTTTTAGTCTAATTTTTATAACCTAGGCACTGCTTCATATCCTTATTAATTTTGTTTTTACTTTTTCATAAAGATATTTAAATATGCTTTAAATCCCCTTTTCTCCTTTTCTCAACTATAACACCACCTCAACTTAGTTATGATGTCAGTATCCTAGATCTAAAGGTGTTCAATTTCAGGACCATACACTGAAATTCGTTGCTTGAAAGCTTTCTTGCATTAAATGAGTAATAAATGAAAGTATGTTAACTTGCTTATTTGTAATTCAACATCCTTGTACTTGCTTAAAACTTGTCACAGTATCACCAACTGGTATTTTCTGTTATTAAAGCCTATGACCAAATATATAAGATGTAAAAAATGGTTTTTATATCCTAAATACATTTTAATCAAAAGCAAGAAAGAAGAAATCCAGAGTAGAAATAAGTTAACTACAAAACTAGTACATTTTTTGTAGCATTAACCTAATCAGATAATAACCTGTTTAAATATTTACCAGGAGCTATAGAGACAACAGTATCACCAAATAAGTAAGGAAACCAGAAATTTCACTTTACCTACTGATTCTCTGATCAGTGTATCTTGTATTTAACTAGAGGAAAGAAATATTAAGAAGTAAGACACCTTCTAATTTTGTCTTTATAATTATTGTAGCCAAATTTAGAGAGTATAAGATTTAATGCCTTCTTAGTGCCAAATATCGGAGAAGGCAATGGCAAGCCACTCCAGTACTCTTGCCTAGAAAATCGCATGGACAGAGGAGCCTGGTGGGCTGCAGTCCATGGGGTCGCTACTAGTCGGACACGACTGAGCAACTTCACTTTCACTTTTCACTTTCACACATTGGAGAAGGAAATGGCAACCCACTCCAGTGTTCTTGCCTGGAGAATCCCACGGATGGAGGAGCCTGGTTGGCTGCCGTCTGTGGGGTCGCACAGAGTCGGACACGACTGAAGTGACTTAGCAGCAGTGCCAAATATGGTTGAAACTTAATAATGCCAATACTACTACTAGTATAATTACTATTTACTTCTGGATTTATATCACAGACATTGAAGCACTTTTTGAAACAAAGGTGTGAATATTAATGTATTTATGTTATTATTTAAGAAATAGAATCATGTGCAAAGAGATTAAATGACTTCCAAGATCCTAAAGTGAAACTGTAGTGAAAGCAGCTTAGTCAGTTCAAAACTATGTTTATTAAAGATTTCTAGTACTTGCCTCATGTTAGTCACTCAGTCACATCCTACTCTTTGCAACCCCATGGACTATAAACCCGTCAGATTGCCCTGTCCATGGAATTCTACAGGCAAGAATACTGAAATTGGTTGCCTTTCCCTTCTCCAGGAGAGCTTCCTGACCAAGGGATTGAACCCATGGCTCCTGTGTCTCTTGCACTATAGGGAGATTCTTTACTATCTGAGACTCTCTTAAAAAGACATAATTAATCAAATAATTAAATCTTAAGGCAACAAAAAAACCTTTTAAATTTGTGAAACAAGTTTAGGAACTATAGGAAAGTAATTGTCTTCATCAAATCTTCCTTTCAAATATCACAGCACTAAAACCTAGTAAGAGAGAATGAACTTTGTTTGAACTCTGCAGACTAACATTTTTTATCATTGTTAATATATTTCACTAGCATTAACAGGTCTCTGTGAGTTCCCTCTTGTGGCTAATCTAAAATATATAAAAAAAAATTCTTCATTTACCTATGATGGTTCTTCATTAGGGAGATGACACAATATAACTGCCAGCTGCATGAGAGATTTGTGTTTCGAATTCTTTTCTGGAGTAGTTTCTTAAATCTGTTGATGATTAGCATACATATTTTATGCCACTGTTATAGAGAGAAATATATTTTGCCAATTATTTTTCCCAGTTATTTCCAAACATATCAAAAGAATTGTAAACTAGATTATAACGCAAATATCATCTAGGAAATAGTAAAAGGTTTCCTGTGTGCATATACTATAGAAGCACTTTTTTATTGTCTCAAAGGGGAAATACCGTTACAACTGTTTTGAAATATTTAGGGGACTTAAGATAGTTTGCATTTTATACCTTAGAGGTGTGCTCATATGTCCTCATCCTACAACCGTTTTATCTCTACCATTCACATTGCATCATTTCCTATCTTAGAATAGTCATTTAGGTTCATACCTAGTTTATCTTCTTTAATAAATTATAATCCTTTTGCTAGATTCATATCTGATTGAACTCTACACATCCCCCAAACTCTTGATTTAGAGCCCTGATATATGGTCAGTAAGTAATACAAATATAATTGTGAATTCTCATAATCATGAAACTTAGGGATATATATTATGAATGATAATTTAAATAAATATGAATATGAAAATATTTAATTTCAATAAAAATGGTCTGTATTTACAAGATAATCTGATAAAGTATTTTTAGTTTTGTTTTTTACTTGCAGTTAAACTAATGATTTGTAATTTTATGACAGAAACTTCATAGTAGGTGCATGCTTGTTAAGTCACTTCATTCGTGTCTGACTCTTTGTGATCCTGTGGACTGTAGACCACCAGGCCCCGCTGCCCATGGGATTCTCCAAGCAAGAATACTGGAGTGGGTTGCCAAGCCCTCCTCCAGGGGATCTTCCCCACCCAGGAATCAAACCCGCATTTCTTATGTCTCCTGCATTGACAGGTGGGTTCTTTACCACTAGTGTCACCTGGAAAGCCCCTCGTGATGGGTTAGTAACATAGTAAATTATCTGCACTAGACTAATTATTGGGTTTTCTTACAACAAAACCAGTTATGTATCATGACTTCTAAAAATTACATCAGATGGAATGTTGGTAAGCTATATTGATTAGACATTAGTGTAGATTGAGTTATAAATGCACAAAAGAGATTAATATTAATCAATTAACTCAACAAAAGAGCTCATAGAACTTATAGAGCAAAGAGTGTTTCATAAGGAGTCAATAAAGACAGAGTCCTCATACTGACTGTACATAGTGATTGCCTGTACGGACTCTGCTAAAATCCTGTTTAAATGATCTGGGGTGTGGCCCTAACATCAGTAGTTTTTAAAAGCATCTATTCTATGCAAACACATAATGCCACTGTGTAGATTTCAGCATGACACAGATGATGCAGGGACTTGTCAGTGTTACTAAGGATTTGGAATTCATCCTTAGGCAGTGGAAAGTCACTGTGCAGGTGGCTCAGTTGTGTTCTACTCTTTGCGACCCCATGGACTGTAGCCTGCCAGTTTCCTCTGTTCATGGCATTTCCCAGACAAGAATACTGGAGTGGGTTGCCATTTCCTCCTCCATGGGATCGTCCCGACCCAGGAATTGAACCCACATTTCCTGCATCTCTTGCATTGGCAGGAAGATTCTTTACCACTGAGCCATCTGGAAAGTCACTACTAGGTTTTAAGCAAGGTAACCATAAATTCTCATTTTATTATGGGAGGAAGAGTGAATTATATAGAAGAAAAGACAGAAATGGAAAACTAATTAGAGAACTGATCCAAAAGAGGGAAAACAGTGGTCAAGGGTGGTATGATGGCAAAGAACAAAAAGAAAAGTTTTAGTAATTCCTGAGTAATTCTTGTTCATCTTTTTTAACAGTTTGATCTCAAGTGGTTACTTTTCTCTATAAGCCTCTGTTTACATTATTTATAAAATAAAAATATTATTGCTAAATTAAACTTGTAGCTGCACAGATTATATGAGCTAACCTAGTAAGATGTTTTGCAGTATAAACAATTATCTCTCAACTGTATCATTTGCTTTAAGTGTATTGGCTTAAAAGATGGTTTGAACAACAATGGTTCATTGACACATTCAGCCATCTATTAAGAATATTTTATTTGCAAAAGAATACATATAATGCTTTCTCCTTTCTATTTTCAAGAGTGAGTATATATTCAGTTCAGTTCAGTTCAGTCGCTCAGTCGTGTCTGACTCTTTGCAACCCCATGAATCACATCATGTCAGGCCTCCCTGTCCATCACCAACTCCAGGAGTTCACTCAAACTCATGACCATCGAGTCAGTGATGTCATCCAGCCATCTCATTCTCTGTCATCCCCTTCTCCTCCTGCCACCAATCCCTCCCACCATCAGTCTTTTCCAGTGAGTCAACTCTTCGCATGAGGTGGCCAAAGTATTGGAGTTTCAGCTTTAGCATCAGTCCTTCCAATAAGCACCCAGGACTGATCTCCTTTAGAATGGACTGGTTGGATCTCCTTGCAGTCCGAGGGACTCTTAAGAGTATATATTAGAGGTCTTATTTTTCTGATCAACATTGATAATGAGAAATGGGAGAAGCAAAAGTTGGGAAAAGACATCCAAAATAGTAATTCAAGAAGGATCCTTCATGTAACAACCATTAAGAACTTTGGAATTCAATAATGTAAAATCCCTTACATTACAAATTTCTTCCTAACTTGGTATTTCTTTCTCTTTAGCTTCTATAATTGACTATGTTTTTAAAATATGTCAAAAGTAAAAATACTTTATTATAAGATTAAAGAGGTATTTTATTGCTGGACAGTATTACTATGACCTATTTTTAAAAGATATTTAAGAAATATATTAAGAAATTAGCATCTAAATGTTGATATTTAATGGGGTGCCCAGTGGCTCAGGGGTAAAAAACCTGCCTGCAATGCAGGAGGCAAGTGTTCCATATGAGTTGGGAACATCCCTTGGAAAAGTAAATTGCAACTCACTTCAGTATTCTTTAGTGGGAAATCCCACAGACAGAGGAGTCTGTCAGACTAAGTCACAAAATAGCCAGACATGACTTAGTGACTAAACAACCACACATGAAAAATAATTTGTCACTACTCAGAAAAAGACTCAGGAAAACAGGTTTCCCATATTAAGATATAAATTGGATATCTAAGGAAACATTTCATGCAATGTTTGGCACGATAAAGGACAGAAACGGTAGGGATCAAACAGAAACAGAAGAGATTAAGAAGCGGTGGCAAGAATACACAGAACTTTTAAAGAAAAAAAAGGTCTTAATGACCTGGATGACCATGATAGTGTGGTTACTCACCTACACCCTGACATCTTGGAGTGTGAAGTCAAGTGAGCCTTAGGAAACATTACTACAAAGCTAGTGAAGCTGATGGAATTTAAATGTAAATCTATTTAAAATCCTAAAAGATGATACTGTTAAAGTGCTTCACTCAATATGCCAGCAAATCTGGAAAACTCAGCAGTGGCCACAGGACTGGAAGAGGTCAGTTTTCATCCCAATCACAAAGAACTGCAATGCAAAAATGTTCAAACTACCATGAGCATGTGATCATTTCACATGCTGTTAAGGGTATGCTCAAAATCCTAGCTAGGCTTCAGCAGTACATGAACCAAGAACTTCCAGATGTAACAGCTCGGTTTAGAAAAGGCAGAGGAACCAGACATAAAATTGCTGACATTTCCTAGATCACAGATAACGCAAAGGAATTCCAGAAAAACATCTACTTTTGCTTCATGGACTATGCTAAAGCATTTACTGTGTGAATCACAATGAACTGTGGAAAATTCTTGAGACGATGGGAATACTGAACCATCTTATCAGCCTCCTGGGAAGCCTGTATGCAGGTCAAGAAGCAACAGTTAGAACCAGACATGAAAGAAATGAATGGTTCAAAATTGAGAAAGGTGTATGTCAAGGCTGTACACTGTCACCCTTCTTATTTAACTTCTATGCAAAGTATATCATGTGAAATGCCAGACTGTATGAGTCACAAGCGGGAATCAAGATTGCCAAGAGAAATATAAAAAACCTCAGATATGCAGATGATACTGCTCTAATATTTAACTTATATGCAGAGTACATCATGACGAACGCTGGGCTGGAAGAAGCACAAGCTGGAATCAAGATTGCTGGGAGAAATTTTGATAACCTCAGATATGCTGATGATACCACCCTTATGGCAGAAAGTGAAGAGGAACTCAAAAGCCTCTTGAGGAAAGTGAAAGAGGAGAGTGAAAAGGTTGGCTTGAAGCTCAACATTCAGAAAACGAAGATCATGGCATCTGGTCCCATCACTTCATGGGAAATAGATGGAAAAACAGTGGAAACAGTGTCAGACTTTATTTTTGGGGGCTCCAAAATCACTGTGGATGCTGTTTGCAGCCATGAAATTAAAAGACACTTACTCCTTGGAAGGAAAGTTATGACCAACCTAGATAGCATATTAAAAAGCAGAGACATTACTTTGCCAACAAAGGTCTGTCTAGTCAAGGATATGGTTTTCCCCATGGTCATGTATGGACATGAGATTTGGACTGTGAAGAAAGCTGATCACCGAAGAGTTGATGCTTTTGAACTGTGGTGCTGGAGAAAACTCTTGAGAGTCCCTTGGGCTGCAAGGAGATCCAACCAGTCCATTCTAAAGGAGATCAGTCCTGGGTGTTCATTGGAAGAACTGATGCTAAAGCTGAAACTGCTATACTTTGGCCACCTCATGCGACAAGTTGACTCACTGGAAAAGACTCTGATGCTGGGAGGGATTGGGGGTGGGAGGAGATGGGGACGACAGAGGATGCGATGGCTGAGTGTCATCACCGACTCGACAGTCATGAGTTTGAGTGAGCTCCGGGAGTTGGTGATGGACAGGGAGGCCTGTCGTGCTGTGATTCATGGGGCCACAAAGAGTTGGACACGACTGAGCGACTGAATTGAACTGAACTGAACTGAATAGCTGAAAATGAAAAGGAACTAAAGAACATCTTGATGAAGCTGAAAGAGGCGTGTGAAAAAGCTGGCTTAAATCTTAACATTAAAAAAAAAAAAATGATCCTTGCATCTGGTACCATTATTTCATGGCAAACAGAAGGGGAAAATGTGGAAGCAGTGATAGATTTTATTTTCTTAGGCTTCAAAATCACTGCAGACAGCGACTGCAGCCATGAATTTAAAAGATGCTTTTTTTCCTCAGAAGGAAAGCTATGACAATTCTAGACAGCACATTAAAAAGCAGAGATATCACTTTGCCAAAAAATGTCCATATATTCAAAGCTATGGTTTTCCCAGCAGTCATGTGTGGATGTGAGAGTTGGACCATAAAGAAGCCTGGGTGCTTAGAAAGTGAAGTTTTCAAATTGTGGCCCTGGAGAAAACTCTTGAGAGTCCCTAGGACTGCAAGGAGATCAAATCATCATTCCTAAAGGAAATCAACCCTGAATATTCATTGGGAGGACTGATACTGAAGCTCCAATACTTTGGCCATCTAATGCAAAGAAATTACTCATTGGAAAAGACCCTGATGCTGGGAAACATTGAAGACAGGAGGAGGGGACAACAGAGGATTAAACGGTTTTATGGCATCACAGACTCAGTGGACATGAGTTTGAGCAAGCTCTGGAGATGGTGAAGGACAGGGAAGCCTGGCATGCTGCAGTCCACAGAGCTGCAAAGAGTCAGACACGACTGAGCAACTAAACAACAATAAGCTCTTATGGCTTACCAAGTGGCTCAGTGGTAAATGATCTGTCTGCCAGGTAGGAGATGCAGATTCGATCCCTGGTTTGGGAATATACCCTGGAGATAGAAATGGCAGCCCACTCCAGTATTCTTGCCTGGATAATCCCATGGACAGAGGGGCCTGGTGGGCTACAGTCCATGGGGTTGCAAAAGAGTTGGACACAACTTAGTGGAGAAACAACAGCAACAAAACAAAATGAAATGCTATACGCAAAAAGAAACAACAGTATAGGAAAGGCACAGCGTAAAAACAATCATCCAGCAAATTAAAAGAGAAAATATAAGGGTGAAGAACATCAGTATACTAGAGAAAATCTGTGCTTTCCTGGTACCTCAGATGGTAAAGAATCTGCCTGGAGTGCAGGAGACCCTGGTTCAATTCCTAGGTTGGGAAGATCCCCTGGAAAAGGGATAGACTACCCCATCCAGTATTCATGGGTTTCCCTGGTGGCTCAAACAGTAAAGAATCTGTGTGCAATGCAGCAGACCTGGGTTTGATCCCTGGGTTGGGAAGATCCCCTGAAGGGCAGTCTTAATAAGGGCTCTTCAGGTGGCTCATTCATAAAGAATCTCCCTGGCTATACAGGAGATGCCAGAGACACTGGTTCAATCCCTCAGTCGGGAAGATTCCCTGGAGGCAAGAATGGCAACCTGATGGGAAAATCCTGTGGACAAAGGAACCTGGCAGACTACAGTCCGTAAGGTCACAAAAGAGTTGGATGCAACTGAACATACACACGCACACACACAGTCTCCATAAGACCTCCTTTCATTACTCTTCTCAGAATTCAGGGTTACCAATAAGACTTTTTGTCTGTTTACTGCTTTGCAGATACAAAGATAACTTCCTTCTTTTCATGAGTCAGTCTATGTGACTTTCTAACCTTTGCAAATAAGAAGACCCAGCTGGAAAACATAATCCATACTACACTCAGAGCCACCATCTTTTAATAACACTGATCTCATCATGCATGTTATGATAATACAATTTATAAACACTTGGTGATATGACACAGATTGCATATCAAACTTTACTGTTTATGCTATAGTCACATTATATTTCTTTACCTTACTCTTTTATCTCTTATATTCTCATCTCATTCAGGTATCAAATTATGTGATACTATCTCTGGGAATCTGTAGATTCATGACAAAAAAATCTGAGTTGTGAGTTTCTCTTATGTACCAATGTAGGTTCCAATGGTTTCCCCTTTATTTATTTTTTAAAAATTTATTTATTTTAATTGGAGGCTAATTACTTTACGTTATTGTATTGGTTTTGCCATACATTGACATGAATCTGCCCCGGGTGTACTTGTGTTCCCCATCTTGAACCCCCCTCCCACCTTCCTCCCCATCCTATCCCTCTGGTTCATCCCAGTGCACCAGCCCCGAGCATCCTGTATCATGCATTGAACCTGGACTGGTGATTAGTTTCACATATGATAATGCACATGTTTCAATGCCATTCTGGTTTCCCCTTTAAAATGAATCATTGTTTTTTAAATTGTGGTGTACTATTTACATGCCTGTGTAAGGATTTTCAGAGATTTGCATGAGAATTCTATTAAGGCTCTCCCTTAGACTTGGGCAAAAGTGTAATCAAAACTGACATTATACAATATTATCTTGGAGTTTATCTGAGCTGATAGTGCCTTGCCTCTGGATGGAACTTTTAGAAAGGAATAGTGAATGAATAGAGCAGAAGAAAGAAGAATTAAAAACAGCATGACATTCAGGGTTCTGTGTGCAGATAAATGGGAAAGTTTTGAAGCAACTTCTAAAACACATTTTATTAGTAAATTTAAATTGTGATTATTTTGCTGTGCTGTGCTGTACTAAGTCACTTCAGTTGTGTCAGACTCTTTGGAACCTTAAGGACAGTAGCCTGCCAGGCTCTTCTGTCCATGGGATTCTCCAGACAGGGATACTAGTGTGGGTTGCCATTTCCTACTCCATGGGATCTTTCCAACCCAAGGATCAAACCCGCATCACTTTTGTCGCCTGCATTGGCAGGTGGGTTCTTTACCTCTAGCAGAACCTGGGAAGCCCTGTGATTATTTTATGATGACATAATTTTGTTTTATATTCTGTGCACAATTTTTTTTTCCCAAATGACTACTAATTTGTTAGAACATAAATCCTAATTAAATTTTTCTACTTAACCACTTAATGCAACATGGATGCTGTGTGTTTCTTTTGTTTTAGGAGCATTAGGAAAAAAATCTTTCCCAGACACTAAGGATAACATGAAAAAAGAAATTAAAAACTTTTTATTTGTTTATGAAGGATCCAGGGATTTAGCTTATGTTGCTTTCTTATGACTTGGCTTCCTCTTTTCCGTTTCCTTATCTCTACTTTACCCAATTTTATATTATTTACAACTATTTATTTTTTCTTTTGTTTGTCAAGGTACAGGACATTTGATAAACCTGAGCCTTTTTGAGGGATCTTAACTACTTGTCTCATATGCTTTATCATTCATATCTGTTCTGACATGGTCTGATTGAAAGTCTGGATTTCTTTCAGTTAAATGTACTAGAATGATCAAAATCCATTCAAAACAAAGCTCTAATAAATGCAACATAAAGTGAAAGTGAAGTCGCTCAGTCGTGTCCGACTCTTTGCGACCCCGTGGACTGTAGCCCACCAGGCTCCTCCGTCCAGGGGATTCTCCAGGCAAAAATACTGGAGTGGGTTGCCATTTCCTTCTCCAGGGGATCTTCCTGACCCAGGGATCAAACCCAGGTCTCCCGCATTGCAGGCAGATGCTTTAACCTCTGAGCCACTAGGTAAGCTCAAATGCAACATAAAGAACCATAATTAGTATCCTAGTACCCTAATGGCTTTTATTTTGAGTTCTGCTGTTATAAGATTATCTCTTCCTCAAAAAAAAGAAAAGAGAGTAAGAGAAAATGCCTAAGTCTGGTTCTTCAGTCTAGACTACATATATAGATATTATAACGAGTCCATTTAAGCATACTCTCACTCTTCGTCCCTTTATTTTATGATCTAGGTCACACCATACACCGTGGAATACATTTTCTGAACTAATTTACATTGCCAAGAAATTGGAAACAGCAGTTTATAGGAAGCAAAGCATATTCTATCAGATGCTTTTTTATTAAAGTACATTGTCTTCTAATACTATTACTCTTGCTTGATATTCTATGTTATAGAATATCAATCTGTATATTTTAACAAGGGTGGTTCATGCTGTAACTGCCTAACTTTTCAGTAAACCATGATTTCACTTTCAAAAATTAAATTTAATATAAATTTATTTACAATTATTAAACCATAAATAACATTGCTTCTATTTCTTGGAAACAAGCCTGAATTAAAAAGGTTTTTTATGCATTTCTTCTGATAACATTAATCTGTTTTAAAGCAATATGCTGACAGTGTAGCCATAATAATGAAAGCATCTCCATTTGTGTTCAAGTGATGATTCCAAAGTAAATCTCCAGACTCACCAAGATATGACCCATTTCTGAGGTCTAAAATGCCAAATATTGTCTACTCATGCATTAATCTATTTATACAAAATATATGTAATTGATCACTTTTTTGTTTAAATATGTCAAAGTTAACTAATTTAAAGAGAAATATGTGTACAAAATTTTTCCTTGTAATTCACAGAAAGTCAATTCTGTTTGATGGTCTCCTTTTGCTTAAAGTTAGACTTTTTGCTTAATTCCGTGTGGTGAGTGGTAAAGAATATGCCTGTCAATACAGGAGATGCAAGAGACTCAGATTCTGTCCCTGGGTTGAGAAGATCCCTGGAGGAACAAATGGCAACCCACTGTGATATTCTTGCCTGGAAAATTCCACGGAGAGAGAAGCCTTGTGGGCTACGGTTCATGGGGTTGCAAGGAGTCAGACACTACTGAGCATGCATGCACAGATGCAGACAAAGAGACTTTATACTTAATTCCATGTGTGTTACTAAATTGGGGTGTCTACCTTTTAAAAGGACTATCAATTGTAAAATACATTTTCATTAATTTTGACTTGAGAGACTCTAAAGGAGTATACTACAAAATTTAATAACCATTTAAAAAATAATTTGTTATTTCTAAAACAATATGACTAGCATATTTGGAAAATATATTAAAGGAAGCATAACTTTGAAGTATAAACCATTTCTCATCACTGTGCATCTGTGGAAAAACTCTCAACTATCCTGATGGACAAACCATGCCAAGACCACAGAAAAAACAGATCCTGCTGAAAACACATAATATTGTACTTCCCTTGCAAATTCATTTATTCACATGCAGAGTTGACTTTCTCTTCAAATCTCTTCAAAAACATCCTCAATCTTCATTGTTTCATAAAATAACTTGGCTTTCTATTTAACTGAGAAAACCGAAGCATTGGTGAAGGTTAGATGTATTCTTTATTCAGGGCAGTACTGAATGCTAGTAGTGAAAACAGGTATCATCATTTGTCCCTAAACTCAGGGGAAATAATTCCATCCTTCACTATAAAGTGTATTATTAGCCCTAGGATTTTTATAGATGCCTTCTACCAGATTGAGGTTTCCTACTATCTTTATTATACTGACAATTTTTATCTTTAATAGATATTAAATATTTTCAAAAGTTTTATTAAAATCCTATCCCGGGGCCTCTTGATGAAAGTGAAAGAGGAGAGTGAAAAGGTTGGCCTGAAGCTCAACATTAAGAAAACAAAGATCATGGCATCTGGTCCCATCACTTCATGGGAAATAGATGGAAAAACAGTGGAAACAGTGTCAGACTTTATTTTTTGGGGCTCCAAAATCACTGCAGATGCTGATTGTAGCCATGAAATTAAAAGACGCTTGCTCCTTGGAAGGAAAGTTATGACCAACCTTGATAGTATATTAAAAAGCAGAGACATTACTTTGCCAACCAAGGTCCGTCTAGTCAAGGCAATGGTTTTTCCCGTGGTCATGTATGGATGTGAGAGTTGGACTGTGAAGAAAGCTGATCGCCGAAGAATCGATGCTTTTGAACTGTGGTGTTGGAGAAGACTCTTGCGAGTCCCTTATACTGCGAGGAGATCCAACCAGTCCATTCTAAAGGAGATCAATCCAGGATGTTCATTGGAGGGACTGATGCTACAGCTGAAACTGCAATACTTTGGCCACCTCATGCGACGAGTTGACTCACTGGAAAAGACTCTGATGCTGGGAAATGTTGGGGGCGGGAGGAGAAGGGGACGACAGAGAATGAGATGGCTGGATGGCATCACCGACTCTGTGGACATGAGTTTGAGTGTACTCTGGGAGTTGGTGATGGACAGGGGGGCCTGGCGTGCTGTGATTCATGGGGTCGCGGAGAGTCGGACACGACTGAGCGACTGAACTGAACTGAACTGAACTGATCCCGGGGCGGATTCATGTCAATGTATGACAAAACCAACCAATATAATATTGTAAAATAATTAGCCTCCAATAAAAAAATATTAATTAATTTAAAAAAATTTTTTAAAAAAGAAAAATAAAAATCCTATCTCTGTACCTACTGAAATGATAATATGGTCCATTCTCTGTCCTGTTAGTATAATGTGTCATGTTAGTTAATTTTGAAATGTTAATCCAATCTTGCAGTATTGGATAAATCTGTCTTGGTTTGGACATATACTTTTAAATATTATTGAAATTAATGTAAGATATTATAATGAAGATTATGTAGTCTATATTCATATGGGACATTGGTCTAGAATTTTTTTTTAATATCTTTACTAGATTTTTCTTAATTGCTATGATAGCTTCATAATATAAGTTAGGCAGTGCTATCTATTACTCTACACACTGAAATATTTTTTGCAAATTGGGGCTATTTCTTCTTTCAGGTTTGACAGAATTTACAGACTATTTGGACCTTGGGTTTTCTTTTGGGGAGGACTGGTAACAAAAGAAATTTCTTTATTTGGTATATGCTATCTTCTGTTTTTCCTTGTGTCAGTTGAATTTATTTTCTTCAGTACTAATATATGATCAATTTATGTGAGTTCTATGTTTCCTTGAGATGAAATTTTATTCTCTAATATAGGATTTTAAATATTGGTATATTTTAATAAGATCTATGATCCTTTATAATACTGTTTGGATTTTATATTTTTGCTTGCCTTTTTTTCCACTTGATATTGCTTGAACTGATAATGTGTTAAGTTCTTCTATATATAAATTTCTATTTTTTTGGATTTCATGTAATAGTTTTTTGTTTTTAAAGTTGAGGTCTTCCCAGGTGGTGCTATTGGTAAAGAATCTGCCTGCCAATGCAGGAGATTCAAGAGTCACAGGTTTAATCTCTGGGTTAGGAAGATCCTCTGGAGAAGGGAATGGCTACTCACTCCAGTATTCTTGCCTGGAGAATCCCATGGACAGTGAAGCCTGATCAGCTACAGTCCATCGGGTCACAAGAGTGGGACATAACTGAACACACACACACACCACATTCATTTGATATAACAAATATGCTTGACTTTAATTCTGTCATGATTTTTTAGTGTTATATATATATTATATTTATGTTATATATACTGTTTTCCATTTATGTGCTTTTTTCCTTTGTCCAGTGTTATTATTGCTCTAGTGTTTATGAAGTTCATTTTTTTATTCTAGTGGCTATGATTATGCTAAAACATTTTTAGTACTCATCCTTTTCCCTGCTTAAACCTTTAACATTGAGTTTTATAGCAACAAAAATAAATCTTTTGACTCTGCTATGGACTAAATTTTGTCCTCCCCAAATCCATATATTAAAGCCCTAAATCTCCCTGTGATGGCATTTGGAGATGAGGCTTTGGGGAAATGATCAGGTTTGGATGAGGTCATCACAGTGGGGTCTTCACGATGGGATTAGTCCCTGTTTTAAAAAGAGACATCAGAGAGCTTTCTTTCCCTCTGCCCTGTGAGGATATGTGGGCAAGAATATTGGAGTGAGTTGCCATGCCCTCCTCCAGGGGATCTTCCCAACTTAAGGATGGAGCCTGTGTTTCTTATGTCTCCTGCATTGGGAGGAGGGTTCTTTACCACTGTCACCACCTGGGAAGCTCATGAAAACCCTCGTAGTTTACAGTTCATATGATCACAAAGAAACAAACATGAATGAAGCAACTCAGCATGCACACACAAGTGAGTACATGCAAGAAATCAACAATTTGCAAGCTAAGAGAACTCTTAACTAGAATCTGAGCATGATGGCATTGTGATCTCATACTTCTAGCCTCTGGAACTGTGAGAAAATTAATTTCTATTTTTTAAATAACCCTGTCTATAGTATTTTTTATGGCAGCCCATGCTGATAAAAACAGATTCTCATATGACTATGTAAAAATCCATGAGCATTTTCTTTCTCCTTCCCTTTCTTCTTTTTCTACATTTTAAGTTGTATTATTTATATTTTGTCAATACATGTATCAAATTTATATTGGTTTTCACATTTATTTTAAACTTCTCATCTTTGATCTATAATTAAGCATATTCAATACATACATTTTGGTAAAATATTTATTATCATCTCTTGGTTAGTGAAAAATCATTTTAGAGTAGATTTCTCAGGAGGATTCTAAGTATAGTTATCCTTGTGTTTTTGCATTTTCAGTGCCTCCCATAGATTTGATTGTTGAAGGGCAACTTGATTAGATGTGAAATCTTTGGATCCCTTTTATTTTTTTAATTCTTTGTTGACTTACATTGCCTGTTCTATCAAAAATCATGAAGTCTGACACCAATCTGATTTTTTTTTTCCTTTTATTAGTAACCTTGGTCTTTTTGCCTGAAGGCCCTAAACATTGCTTCTTTTATCTTTATTGCCTGAAAATTTTGATAAAACTAATCTTGGAGTTGAAGTTTCTAGGTCAATATTCACTGATACACAAGCTCCTTCAATATACAGATTCAGTTATATTTTTATTTTTAGTATGTCCTCTTAGATTATAGTGTACATGCTGTCCTATTCCATTTTTCATTTCTCACAGTGTCCAAAATATATATAAATGTCTCTTTGTATGTGATTGCATGTGTGCTCATGTGTGCTTGTGTGTGTGTATATATATAGAGAGAAGTAAGAGAACAAAAAATGTTTTAAAGAGAAGAAAAAATAATCCAAGAGAAAATGTTAAGTAAACAAGATGCTCACAGTCATTTACATCATATTTGGAAATTTTGCATACTGCTGCTACTGCTGCTAAGTCACTTCAGTCTTGTCTGACTCTGTGTGACCCCACTGACGGCAACCCACCAGGCTCCCCTGTCCCTGGGATTCTCCAGGCAAGAACACTGGAGTGGGTTGCCATTTCCTTCTCCAATGTGTGAAAGTGAAGTCGCTCAGTTGTGTCCGACCCTTAGAGACCTCACAGACTGCAGCCTACCAGGCTCCTCCATCCATGGGATTTTCTAGGCAAGAGTACTGGAGTGGTTTGCCATTGCCTTCTCCGGAAATTTTGCATAAGATGTCTTAATTCCTATTTTTCATTTTTTGCTTTGTGATTGTTTTGCTTTGTGGTTGTTTTTGGCAGGAGAGTGGGGATGTGGATAATGGAAAATTCCAATCTAACATCTGAAGCTTAATTCCATCTTTCCTTATATGTAGCTTATTTTCCCAATCATGAAAGCCCTGGTTTCATTATTTACAATATACTTACTAATTTGTTCAGCCTTAACATATATGTTAATCAAGTATTAGAAATATCAGACACTGATGCAGAAACTAGGCTAGTATCTTCAGGAGATAGAAGCAAATAGGCAAGAGCATGATCAGCAGGTCAGAGAGAGGTCAAAATTAAGCTTGGAAAATTAGTGTAGGGCCCAGATTCTATTTTTAACAATAAACTGAGCACATAAATACTTTTAAAGATAACAGCTGTGCTTTGCTTACCAGGATCGCAGCAGTTATGAGCAAAAGCATGAATAATAAGAATGTGATACTATGTTTATTTTCAAGCATTATCTGGATTAATTGTGATCCATTTCCTCTCAGGAAGAGGAAGACCCACAGTATGTTTGGGCTCTGTTCCTAGGAGTTAGAATTTGGGTTCACTTTCTTCACGTATTTATATATGGCAGAATTTCCTAAAATCATTTCCAGAGAACATAGGGATTGGTTTTATTTTGTATTGTTTTTGAAGATTCTCTGTGCAAGTAAATAAAGGTGATAAAGAAAACATTCAAATTCTCTTCAGTTCTACATTTCTGCAATTTATTTGACCATCATTTTGCTTTATGTAAATCCCATTAATACTTCAGGTCAGTTCCATGAAGCACACTTAGGGAAACAACTGGGCAAATTCCAAGCCAATAAGAAACTGCAGAGCCAATAAGAAAGTGCAGACTTCTGGTAAACCCTTTCAAAGGATAAAAAATATAAAAAGGCTTGTTGAGAACAATATTGTTGGCACCAGGTTTAAATAAGAAAACACTTGGGCTTAGCATAGACGCAATCCCCAGTAAAATGTTTCCTCTTGAGGAAACATAGACTCAGAATTTCAAGAAATTCATCACTCTCAAACCTAAAAGCCAATATTTTAGAAGGATATTCATTTTGGTAAATGGGATATAATGTTTCCCAAGATGAAATTTATCAGAAATAGTATAAGCTTTGACTCCTTCCAATGAATCAAAGTTATTAAAATAACTGCATTCTGTAACTTAATTACAGAGCATAGACTAAATCTGAAACACATCATTAGATTGAATTTTAAAACCGAAATAAAAGGTAGAATTATAAAATCTGTAAAATTTCCTTTGAGATAAAACAAGAGTCATGATTTTAGAAAGAATATCAAATACATTATCAAAAGAAAATGGAAATTCCAATTTGGTCAGACCACTCTTTTTGCCCACTGCTCTACAGATTTCATAGTCTTAATTTTGACTATAAAATGCTTTAGTAAGTATTCATTTGCAGAATTATGTGTTAATGCCGTGAATTGTTATATAGAAGATAGTCTTCAAAGTTGCTTATTTTGTATGCAAATACTAAATGACTTTCTGTGACTTACTTATCAAATGAATTGCAGCAAAATATGCCCTTCAAATATAAATTTAGACCTACATTGATTTAAATAAGGTGTGGGAGTAAATTATACATGTTCAATTGATTGTATAGAAAAACACATATATATAAAGATATACTCAAAATGGTGGCTTTGTAATTGGCACATAAATTGAATATTTAAGAGGAAGTGAATTAGAAGAGTTTCTTATGCCAAGGCAGTGCACAGTACCATAATGCTTGAGAAACACCAAAGCAACTGAGTTCTAGCCACATACCACCGTATCACACATCTTAATCATTTAAAAAACCCTGTTAAAACATTACGTAGTAAAGATTCAAAACCTGATGTAAACATGAGTAATAATCAATGAAGTTTCTTTATTTACTTCTTGTTTGATTTCAGTGAGTCCATATGATTAAATGAGTGTAAAGGCAAAAAACAAATACAAATATGTAATAACTGTAGTACTTTTCTTCTTAGGGTCTTCCTCTATGTAAAATCCCACCTTATCGTGTGTGTGTGTGTTTGAACATGTATGTAAACAGATCTTGAGTTTTGCAGGGAGAGAGGCCTGGGATTTGAATGCTCTCTCTCCTATTCTGCCTGCATATGCTCACTAAATTTGATAATACTGAAAATCCCAAATTCTACATCTTTAAAAAATGATGATGATTGTTACTTCAGAGTGTTGCAGAATATCCTCCCAACAATCTTATTTTGTACTGGAACTATATCACACTGACATACAAAAGCCAAACATATGCATCTTTTTTCAGTTCCCATTCAGTGACATACATTGACAGCTTGAAAGCAAACTTGGTGGGAGTATTCACAGCATGGAAACAACAAACCATATCACCTTCCCTTACCTGGAACCAGTTTTTAATAGCACACAACTGAATAGCAAATTATATGTACACAATGAATAATAAATTATTAAACCATTTAAATTTAGATTCAATTATAAATTATAAATCTATATGAACACCTGAGAGACTTTGAGTGAAGGTAACCCTAATTTGTTTGATGATCAGTAATATATAGCAATAATAATAAACAAAAATTTAGAAATCCTGAATTTCTAAATTAAATAATCTTCACTGGCTCTCTTAATATACAAACATGTTTATATACAATTAGATAATTCTCTTAGAACTTTGTGATTAATAAATTTATTGCATTGATACCAATGGTTTACTGAATCTATCTATGCTTTCATTTGGACTTCACAAATTCAGAAATTTGTGCTTTCATTTTTCTATGTATAGTTTGTTAGGTATATGCATCTTCTCTTAGAGTCTATGACTTACACTCCCTCAAAATAGAATTCTTTAAGTTCTTAAGACACAAAATAAATTGTATTCTAATGTCACATTAGTTTGATTATTTTCTGGGCAAAAATGCAAAGTGAGTCAATTTCTGTAGTTGCTATCAGCAGGGCAATACCCTAGCTTCCCATTAAGTCCAATCCTGTAATGGTGGTAACAGTTTTTGTTTTTTTTTTAGCTTTGTTTTTTATCATGCTGTGAATTTCAATAGAAATACTGGTTCCAAATTTCCTTAATGGATTTTTTTCCTATAGTATATGCATTTACTTATGAGTGGGTGATGCTATGTACTAGCTTTCAAAAATGGATAAAATATTACAGATTGTTGTTATTATTTCAATGAAGAATTGTATGAATTGTTCTTGCAGGTAGAATCAAGAGTGCAGTGAAAGTACACAAAAGAACAAATAAGTAAAATAAAACATATAGGACTGTGTACAAGGTAAGGTCCATTCTTGTGTAAAAGAAATACATACCTTTCTCTGGTGATTTTTCTCTTTTGTTAAAAAGTAAGTGGCAAATATCCATGTTTGTTTACCATAAAATGTCTTTCCTATACATTCTCTTTCCTTGGGAACTTTTGCTCTTTTTCTATATTCTTCACTTTGTGGGAATTAGTTGTTAGCTTTAAACGAAAAGTTTAAAATGGCAATGCTAATTCGTATGGCAATAGATGTTGAGAGCTTGGATCTGCGATAAAAATTGCTGTTACTACAAATAGGTGGTGTGATATAAGGGAAAATTTTCATCTAAAAAGTAAATTATAAATCATTTTAGAAAAAAATTAATTATGTTTTGGTAACCACATTTGACTTCCTGATCATAAAACTTCAGAGGGAGCGAATACTATCTCACTGAATACAAGTAAAATAAATCTCAAGCTTGATTCAGGCTTTGAAACCATCCCTCTTGCTTCGAGTTTCTTAATCCAGTTACTTGTCAAGTGAAACAGTGATATGTTTCAGTGTTTGTTCTTGAAATCAAGATTGTATAAATACTTCTGCTTCCATCCTGATAGAGAAACTTATACTGGATTAGCCCTTCCACCATAAACAACCACAAAATAGACAAAATATATAAAAAAAAAAATACTAGTTCTATACATTGTCTAAAAGGGAGCACAGGTTTGAAATTTTAATGTGTAATACGGAAAGCAGATCACCATTTGCCAATAGAG
Organism: Moschus berezovskii; assembly: GCF_049115385.1. Taxonomy (NCBI): domain Eukaryota; kingdom Metazoa; phylum Chordata; class Mammalia; order Artiodactyla; family Moschidae; genus Moschus; species Moschus berezovskii. The sequence goes on from NC_142461.1 coordinate 53,741,579, forward strand.
GAGAGTGAGAAGACCGACTATAGAAATGCAGGACAGTTTTGTAGGGAGATGAACATGTTCTATGTCACTTTGTTGGTTGTAGTACAACTGTTTACATTATACTGCACAAATTATACACTCAAACTTGGAGAATTTTATTGCACGTAAATTATACTTTGACAAAATAATTAAAAGAATTGATCACAGAACTAAAAAGTCATACCTATATCATATCTTGAAAAATACGTTTAAATCATCCAAGTTCTGCAATAACAAAGTTTTCTTAGATATCACAAACAGACACAAATGCACTCTAGGTAACAAGAAAAAATAATAGAGTTGAATCTCATTAAAATTATCTTACTGCTCTTCAGAACACATTACTCAAGAAAATAAAAACATCAGTCTCCAGCTAAATGAAAATGTTCAATATATCTATATCTATAGTTATATTTATACTCTTATCTTCTATATATGATAAACAACTTGTATCTTAAAATATCTCACAATACACTAATAAAGCAAAAATATTACTTTAAAATAAGAAAAGAATACAGCAAACATCTCAAAAAGGTAATAGACTAAAAACTAATAATAAAGCTAAAATTTAAAGGCTCAAAATTTTAATCATCGAGGAAATGTAAATTAAGCCATAATTAGATGTCATTATGCCCCCTTCATCCTTCAGAATATCTGAAATAGAAAAGACTTTTAATACCAAGTGTTTGTGGGAAAATCAATTCAAAAATTTATGCTGAGTTTAAAACGATAGAACTATTACAGGAAACATTCATTCATTTAGCAGTGTCTTTTTAATTCAAGGGACTTCCCTGCAGTGCATATGGTAAAGAATCTGCTAGGTTCGAGCCCTGGGTCAGGAAAATCCTCTGGAGAAGGGATTGGCAATCTTCTCCAATGACACTCCAGTATTCTTGCCTGGAGAATCCCATGGACAGTGAAGTCTGGTGGGCTACAGTCTGTGGGATCACAGAGTCAGACATGACTGAGAGGCTCTATTACTACTACTGTTAATTCAAACAACTTTTCCAGATAACCTAGGTATTTACCCAAAAGAACCAAAAACCTGTATCTATACAAAAAGCTTCCTGAAATATCCTTAGAAGTTTATTATCCTCCAAACCTGGAGACTATCCACATATCCCAATCTTTTTTATATACAGTTGTTTATGTATGACTATGCTTTCAACAATAGAATATGAATACATAGATGTGCTATCTCTTTTATATTATTGTTGTTAAGAGACTGCATTGTCCTTTCACTCTTTGACTTGGGAAGTCTCAAGTTATGGCCCTGAGGTTGGATAAGACTGATTTCCTATATCGTCTTACATTGAGCTGCCTTGAATTTTGGCATGGGTTAGAAATAAATTTATTTGAGTGAATCCTTTGAGATAAGAATTTTGACTTCTTAGAGCATCTAGCACTACTATAAATGACATAGATAATATATTTATCATTAATTCAACTGATTTTTAGAGATATCAGAAACCCTATATATACAGTCTAATACAAAAAGAGATTCATAAATTAATTCTGAGCAAAAGCATGTTGTGCAAACTTTGCTTGAATTCAGTGCTCTTACAGTCCTTAATCTGCTTTGTCACAACTTTTGAGTTAGTAGAAAGCTATTATTTTTCTCATTATCTGAACAATGGTTTTCAGAATTGGACATGAGGCAACACATGAAAATAGAGAAACAAATCAAATGAGCCTTTCTTACTTACTAAGGAGAGTTTACAGGCACAGCATAAAACAGGATTATCCTGGTTGAACCTTGCAATCTTCCAAATTAAGAAGGTGAACCTGAAAGTACATCAAGGATATATTGGCTAGACTTTGCAAACAATAATGAAGAGAGAGCTTTTCATAGTAAGAAAATTCCAGAAATCTCCAAATGGCCTCCCTTGAGTCGTGATCTGAGTACTTATTAGTGAAAATATATGAGGAAATTGCCCAAGGCAACAGCAACAACACCAACTACCCCAAAAGAACAGAAGCAACAATCCTCAGAGCTCAATCATGACTTCAAATAATTCATGTTCCTACCAACAGAAGCAGAAAAGCTTATAATTCATGGTCTTTGCTGCTGCTGCTGCTTCTACTGCTAAGTCACTTCAGTCGTGTCCGACTCTGTGTGACCCCATAGATGGAAGCCCACCAGTCTCCCCCGTGCCTGGGATTCTCCAGGCAAGAACACTGGAGTGGGTTGCCATTTACTTCTCCAATGTGTGAAAGTGAAAAGTGAAAGTGAAGTCTCTCAGTTGTGTCCGACCCTTAGCGACCCCATGAACTGTAGCCTACCAGGCTCCTCCATCCATGGGATTTTCTAGGCAATAGTACTGGAGTGGCTTGCCATTGCCTTCTCTGACTGCTGCTGCTGCTAAGTCACTTCAGTCGTGTCTGACTCTGTGTGACCCCATAGACGGCAGCCCACTAGGGTAATAACAGAGTATTGTGTCAGTCATGGGGGAAAGAAGCCCTGGAATAAATCTATTGTGATTTTACCTTAACAAAGATAAAAATAAAACTGTTTCCAAGTATTTCCAAGTAAAAATTTGAGGGTTATTTATAGGAATAACAATTATCTAGCAACAAACAAAGGCAAATTTTGAAATGTATGGCTTCCAATAGAACAAAAGTTATCTCATATGCAGTGAAATAAGAACATCTGACTCATAAGGAGAAGGAAATCCATCAATCTAATATGATCCAACAGAATCACATATAAATATTATTGGACAAGGACGTTAAAACCTGTTATAAACTATATTCCATATATTCAAGAGGCAGGGAAAGTACTAAATGTGTTAAGTATGGGTATGGTAAATACAAAACTGTAGTACTTCTGAAGATAAAAATTTTAATTCATAAGATGACAAAATATATTAAATGGGATTAACATGATTTTAGAAACAAAGGAAGAAAAGTTTAGTGAATTGAAAACGTTGCAAATGATACTGAAGTAAAAGAGAAAAAGGCAGAAAAATAAAGCAGAATTTAGTGAGTCATAAGAAAACCTCAAACAGCTTAATATATATATTACAATTCATAATAAGTGGGGTACAGAAAGAATATTTGAAGAAATAATCATCCAAAATTTTCCAATTGGATGAAAAATATAAACCTCTATACATGATACTCTGTGAACCTCAAATTTAAAATAAAATATTACAACAAAGTACATCATAATTGAACTTCTTAAAACTAGTTATTTAGAGAAATCTTAAAAACAACTGGAGTAAATTAAAAATTTCACAGGAAAAAAAGAAAATTTGTAGAAGAATTTTTACCAAAAACTTTAAAAAGAAAACTACAAACTTAAATTGCTAAAGAGAAAAGCAAATAAGAAGAGCCCTATCAGTGTTAAATTCTATCAGTTCAGTTCAGTCACTCAATCGTGTCCGACTCTCCACGACCCCATGAATCACAGCACGCCAGGCCTCCCTGTCCATCACCAACTCCCGGAGTTCACTCAAACTCATGTCCACAGAGTCGGTGATGCCATCCAGCCATCTCATTCTCAGTCGTCCCCTTCTCCTCCCACCCCCAACCTTTCCCAGCATGAGAGAATTTTCCAGTGAGTCAACTCGTCGCATGAGGTGGCCAAAGTATTGCAGTTTCAGCTTTAGCATCAGTCCTTCCAGTGAACACCCAGGATTGATCTCCTTTAGAATGGACTGGTTGGATCTCCTTGCAGTCCAAGGGACTCTCAAGAGTCTTCTCCAACACCACAGTTCAAAAGCATCAATTCTTCGGCGATCAGCTTTCTTCACAGTCCAACTCTCACATCCATACATTACCACGGGAAAACCATAGCCTTGACTAAACGGACACCTTTGTTGGCAAAGTAATGTCTCTGCTTTTTAATATAGTATCAAGGTTGGTTATAACTTTCATTCCAAGGAGTAAGCTTCTTTTAATTTCATGGCTACAATCAGCATCTGCAGTGATTTTGGAGCCAAAAAAATAAAGTCTGACACTGCTTCCACTGTTTCCCCATCTATTTCCCATGAAGTGATGGGACCAGATGCCATGATCTTCGTTTACTGAATGTTGAGCTTCAAGCCAACCTTTTCACTCTCCTCTTTCACTTTCATCAAGAGGCTTTTGAGTTCCTCTTCACTTTCTGCCATAAGGGTGGTATCATCAGCATATCTGAGGTTATTGGTATTCCTCCCAGGAATCTTGATTTGAGCTTGTGCTTCTTCCATCCCAACATTCCTCATGATGTGCTCTGCATATAAGTTAAATAAACAAGGTGACAAAATACAGCCTCGATGTACTCCTTTTCCTATTTGGAACCAGTCTGTTGTTCCATGTACAGTTCTGACTGTTGCTTCCTGACCTGCATACAGGTTTCTCAAGAGGCAGGTCAGGTGGTCTGGTATTCCCATCTCTTTCATAATTTTCCACAATTTATTGTGATCCACACAGTCAAAGGCTTTGGCATAGTCAATGAAGCAGAAATAGATGCTCTTCTGGAACACTCTTGCTTTTTACATGATCCAGCAGATGTTGGAAATTTGATCTCTGGTGCCTCTGCCTTTTCTAAAACCTGCTTGAACATCTGGGAGTTCACGGTTCACATATTGTTGAAGCCTGGCTTGGAGAATTTTGAGCATGACTTTACTAGCATGTGAGATGAGTACAATTGTGCGGTATTTGAGCATTCTTTGGCATTGCCTTTCTTTGGGATTGGAATGAAGACTGACCTTTTCCAGTCCTGTGGCCACTGCTGAGTTTTCCAAATTTGCTGGCATATTGAGTGCAAAACTTTCACAGCATCATCTTTCAAGATTTGAAATAGCTGAATTGGAATTCCATCCCCTCCACTAGCTTGGTTCGTAGTGATGCTCTCTAAGGCCCACTTGACTTCACATTCCAAGATGTCTGGCTCTAGGTCAGTGATCACGTTATCGTGATTATCTTGGTCGTGAAGATCTTTTTTGTACAGTTCTTCTGTGTATTCTTGCCACCTCTTCTTAATATCTTCTGCTTCTGTTAGGTCCGTACCATTCCTGTCCTTTATCGAGCCCATCTTTGCATGAAATGTACCCTTGGTATCTCTAATTTTTTTGATGAGATCTCTTGTTTTTCCTATTCTGTTGTTTTCCTCTATTTCTTTGCATTGATCACTGAGGAAGGCTTTCTTATCTCTCCTTTCTATTCTTTGGAACTCTGCATTCAGATGCTTATATCTTTCCTTTTCTTCTTTGCTTTTCACTTCTCTTCTTTTCACAGCTATTTGTAAGGCCTCCTCAGACAGCCATTTTGCTTTTTTGCATTTCTTTTCCATGGGGATGGTCTTGGTCCTTGTCTCCTGTACAATGTCATGAACCTCCGTCCAGAGTTCATCAGGCACTCTATCTATCAGATCTAGTCCCTTAAATCTATTCCTCACTTCCATTGTATAATCATAAGGGATTTGATTTAGGTCATATCTGAATGGTCTAGTGGTTTTCCCTACTTTCTTCAATTTAAGCCTGGATTTGGCAATAAGGAGTTCATGATCTGAGCCACAGTCTGCTCCTGGTATTGTTTTTGCTAACTGCATAGAGCTTCTCCATCTTTGGCTTCAAAGAATATAATCAATCTGATTTCGGGGTTGACCATCTGGTGATGTCCATGTGTAGATCTTCTCTTGTGTTGTTGGAAGAGGGTGTTTGCTATGACCAGTGCGTTCTCTTGACAAAACTCTGTTAGCCTTTGCCCTGCTTCATTCCGTGCTCCAAGGCCAAATTTACCTGTTACTCCAGGTGTTTCTTGACTTCCTACTTTTGCATTCCAGTCCCCTAGAATGAAAAGGACATCTTTTTTGGGTGTTAGTTCTAAAAGGTCTTGTAGGTCTTCATAGAACCATTCAACTTTGGCTTCTTCAGCATTACTGGTTAGGGCATAGGATTGGATTACTGTAATATTGAATGGTTTGCCCTGGAAACGAACAGAAATCATTCTGTCGTTTTTAAGATTGCATCCAAGTACTGCATTTCGGACTCTTTTGTTGACCATGATGGCTACTCCATTTCTTCTAAGGGATTCCTGCCCACAGTAGTAGATATAATGTTCATCTGAGTTAAATTCACCCATTCCAGTCCATTTTAGTTCACTGATTCCTAGAATGTCGACGTTCACTCTTGTCATCTCCTGTTTGATTGACCACTTCCAATTTTCCTTGATTCATGGACCTAACATTCCGGGTCCGATGCAATATTGCTCTTTACAACATTGGACTTTGCTTCTATCACCAGTCACATCCACAACTGGGTATTTGTTTCGCTTTGGCTCCATCCCTTCATTCTTTCTGGAGTTATTTCTCCACTGATCTCCAGTAGCATACTGGGCACCTACCGACCTGAGGAATTCCTCACTCAGTATCCTACTAAATTCTATAGGTAGCAAAAATATTTTTCAAAAATGATGAAGAAAAATAAAGACCTTTTCCGACATATAGAAATTGAAACAATCAATCACCAAAGACCTGAACTATAAGACATTAAAAAAAATCTTCAGCAGAAAAACCCACTCAGGTGAAGTCTGAACATGCATAAAGGAGTAAAGTTCACTGAGAAAATGTAAATATGTGGGCAAGTATAAATGACTTACCTGTCATTTTAATAGTTATCTTCAAAGACAACAGTTAAAACACAAATATTCACAATATATTGGGAGGTTTATAACATATGTGGAAGTGAAACATTTGACAACACAAATAAGTACACCAGTAGCCTATAAGAACATAAGTTTACTATACCATATGTAATATATTAGTTGGAAATAAAATGTGAAAGTTAAAGTTGGAGAAGAAAGCAACTCACCCCAGTATTCTTGCCTGAGAAATGCTATGGACAGACAAATCTGCTTGGTGTGGCAAAAGAGTAGGACATGACTTAGTGACTAAACCATCACCATCTAGTTAAAGTCATATGTCAACTCTAAAACAACTATTGTTACCAATAATTAAAAACCAACAAAAGAAGAAGACAGAAACATATGGAAAAGACAAAAAAATACATTGAATAATAGAAACCAAAAAATAATAAATGTAAGCTCAAATATGCACTATAATATACATAAAATTACATCAATAATTCTAATGAATGTAAATTATCTAAATACCCCAATTAAATGGAAGAGATTTTATATTACATATAAAAAAGAAAGACACCGTCATATATTGCCTAAACATAATCTGCTTTAAATATAAATATACAGATAAGTTACATACTTAAATATAAAGATATATTGTAACATCTTAATGCTAAAGAATAGCAAGGAGAGATAAGAAAGACTTCCTCAGTGATCAATGCACCTACCGACAAGAGAATAGGAAAAACAGATCTCTTCAAGAAAATTACAGATACCAAGGGAACTATTCATGCAATGATGGGCTCGATAAAAGACAGAAATGGCATGAACCTAACAGAAGTACAAGATATTAAGAAGAGGTGGCAAGAATACACAGAAGAACTGTACAAAAAATATCTTCACGACCAAGATAATCACGATAACGTGATCACTGACCTAGAGCCAGACATCTTGGAATGTGAAGTCAAGTGGGCCTTAGAGAGCATCACTACGAACAAAGCTAGTGGAGGGGATGGAATTCCAATTCAGCTATTTCAAATCTTGAAAGATGATGCTGTGAAAGTTTTGCACTCAATATGCCAGCAAATTTGGAAAACTCAGCAGTGGCCACAGGACTGGAAAAGGTCAGTCTTCATTCCAATCCCAAAGAAAGGTAATGCCAAAGAATGCTCAAACTACTGCACAATTGTACTCATCTCACATGCTAGTAAAGTCATCCTCAAAATTCTCCAAGCCAGGCTTCAGCAATATGTGAACCGTGAACTCTCAGATGTTCAAGCAGGTTTTAGAAAAGGCAGAGGCACCAGAGATCAAGTTGCCAACATCCGCTGGATCATGGAGAAAGCAAGAGAGTTCCAGAAAACCATCTATTTCTGCTTCATTGACTATGCTGAAGCCTTTGACTGTGTGGATCACAATAAATTGTGGAAAATTATGAAAGAGATGGGAATACCAGACCACCTGACCTGCCTCTTGAGAAACCTGTATGCAGGTCAGGAAGCAACAGTCAGAACTGTACATGGAACAACAGACTGGTTCCAAATAGGAAAAGGAGTACGTATGGGCTATATATTGTCACCTTGCTTATTTAACTTATATGCAGAGTACATCATGAGGAACGCTGGGCTGGAAGAAGCACAAGCTCAAATCAAGATTGCTGGGAGAAATACCAATAACCTCAGATATGCTGATGATACCACCCTTATGGCAGAAAGTGAAGAGGAACTCAAAAGCCTCTTGAGGAAAGTGAAAGAGGAGAGTGAAAAGGTTGGCTTGAAGCTCAACATTCAGAAAACAAAGATCATGGCATCTGGTCCCATCACTTCATGGGAAATAGATGGAAAAACAATGGAAACAGTGTCAGACTTTATTTTTTTGGCTCCAAAATCACTGCAGATGTTGATTGCAGCCATAAAATTAAAAGACGCTTACACCTTGGAAGGAAAGTTATGACCCACCTAGATAGTATATTAAAAAGCAGAGACATTACTTTGCCAACCAAGGACGGCCTAGTCAAGGTTATGATTTTTCCCGTGGTAACGTATGGATGTGAGAGTTGGACTGTGAAGACAGTTGAGCACCGAAGAATTGATGCTTTTGAACTGTGGTGCTGGAGAAGACTCTTGAGAGGCCCTTGGACTGCAAGGAAATCCAACCAGTCCACTCTAAAGGAGATCAGTCCTGGGTGTTCACTGGAAGGACTGATGCTAAAGGTGAAACTGCAATACTTTGGCCACCTCATGCGACAAGTTGACTCACTGGAAAATACTCTCATGCTGGGAAGGATTGGTGGTGGGATTAGAAGGAGATGACAGAGAATGAGGTGGCTGGATGGCATCACCGACTTGATGGACATGAGTTTGAGTGAACTCCAGGAGTTGGTGATGAACAGGGAGCCCTGGCGTGCTGTGATTCATGGGGTCGCAGAGTTGCACATGACTGAGCGACTGAACTGAACTGAACTGAACGCTAAGCAAAATACTAAAACAAAAATGTTAATATTAGACAAAAAGACAAAATACATTAGCTGGGATAAAAAGGATGATTTTATACTGATAGAACATCCATTCTTCATTTTGACATAGCCGTCCTAATTGTTTCTACACCAAATTAAAGAAATTTAGAATACATGAAACAAAAACTGATAGAACCACAGGAAGAAATAGACCCATTCACAACTTTCATCAGAGGTGTCAACATTCCTCTGTTTCTATTTTTATTCCAAGTGCATCAAGTTTTTAAAATTATTGATATTTCATGGGTAAAAAAAATTATGTTAGAAATTATCCGTTATACATAATATATATAAAATTTGTAGATTATATAAAGTATCTATAATTTCTTTATTGTTTTTTTCTGCCAAATTTGGAAAATATTAAAATCTAGACATATCATTGTAGTTAATTAATTTTAACAAATTCTATTAAACTCATTCTAAATTACCTGAAGTTAATACACCTGAAACACCGCTTTTATTACTTATGAAGGGCTAAGGTAAGAGTAGGTCTTGGTGAAAAATCCAAATTAGACTGTTAACAGATCTCCACAGAACAATGGTGTCAGGCTAGGAAAAATATCCCTTTACCAAAAAACAAATCTGCTTCTGTAGGGAAGAGAATGAAATTTGTGTTTTCTGTGAGTAGGTAGTCTCCACAGGCATACAGAGTTGAGTGAGCTTGCCTGTTCTGTTGTCAGATTTGCGTGTCAAAAAAGCCACAACATCTTTCCTGAAACAGAACTAAGAAAAGGGCCAGAATGAGTTTGGAAGTGCTGCACTAATCAGCTTTATCAGCATGAAAAAAACATCCAGTAAGTGTGACGTTCAGTTCAGTTCAGTTCAGTCGCTCAGTCGTGTCCGACTCTCCGCGACCCCATGAATCACAGCACGCCAGGCCTCCCTGTCCATCACCAACTCCCGGAGTACACTCAAACTCATGTCCACAGAGTCGGTGATGCCATCCAGCCATCTCATTCTCCGTCGTCCCCTTCTCCTCCCGCCCCCAACCTTTCCCAGCATCAGAGTCTTTTCCAGTGAGTCAACTCGTCTCATGAGGTGGCCAAAGTATTGGAGTTTCAGCTTTAGCATCAGTCCCTCCAATGAACATCCAGGATTGATCTCCTTTAGAATGGACTGGTTGGATCTCCTTGCAGTATAAGGGACTCTCAAGAGTCTTCTCCAACACCACAGTTCAAAAGCATCGATTCTTCGGCGATCAGCTTTCTTCACAGTCCAACTCTCACATCCATACATGACCACGGGAAAAACCATTGCCTTGACTAGACGGACCTTGGTCGGCAAAGTAATGTCTCTGCTTTTTCTGTTTAAATGGATTTTCTAAAATGTTTACCGTTAAAATGTTCTTGGAAGTTGGAATGCTTTTCTATTATCAAAATATTTTAAAATATGATAATTAGTATTAGGAGTTAGGTAAATAACCCAGATCAGATTGGCATATTCAATTTTTGTTTATACCATAAAATATTCCTCAAAATTTTCTGAATATATCTAATTCAAGTAAACTGCTAGAAACACCATCTAAAAATACAGATGTCAATCACAGATGTTTTATTTTTCCATAAAATATTCAGAAAAAAGGTACACACTTTGAGTCAGTAAAATGTCTTTCAAGCAAATATCTGCTGGGAGTTTTTGTAATAGACTTTCTGTAAATAGAGAATGTTTTGGAAAGTACTCATTTTAGTATATTAATCAGTAAAGTGTCTGTGGCATTTTGACGAGATTTAATTTGGAGTGTAATGTGCATAATATCAGAAAGATTCCCCCAGACACCCAGAAAAATGTAGCAAATCAAATTTCCCTTTTAACTAAATGTATTGGAAAATAGTGGGGCAACAATATATAACCTCCTTTGAAACCTGAGATGAATATTTACAAAAATAAAAGGGAAACATGAGGAAAACCATTGTGAAGGAAGAAGCATATTAGCATGACCATTCTATGAAAAATTGAACAAAAGACAAAACATAGGTTGCAAAGATTCACATGAAATCCTGGAGGATTGTCTTTTGCATACTCTAAGTCATGGCCAGCAGCAGCAGCTAAGTCGCTTCAGTCGTGTCCGACTCTGTGTGACCCCATAGATGGCAGCCCACCAGGCTCCCCTGTCCCTGGGATTCTCAAGGCAAGAACACTGGAGCAGGTTGCCATTTCCTTCTCTTTTGCCCTTTAATCATTGTCTTGTCTGTATTCCATAATGGAGCAGTGGCTGTTCTTTGAAACACTCAATCCGCCAAAATAATTAAATGCTTTGTTTTTCCTGTGTTACCATCAGTTTTCAAAGATGATATTCAACAATGTTAAGAGTCAAATTAAGACAAAAAATGCATGTCAGTGTTGTTGAAAATAATTAGAATGGAAAAAGATAGATGTGGAAATGAACCAAATGTTCAAAACTGATAAGGCTAAATGGGAAACACAATCAAAATCATAGAGAAGAGAAAAGATCAATGAGCTCTCTTAATATGTGAGGCATAAAAAAGGTTGCTGGTGAATTATTTAAGGATAAAGTTGAGAAAGATAAAACATGCCAAACCTGATATACAGGGAACATAATCACTGAATTTTTACTTAATTGAGAAAAACAATTATGTGATTAACTTTTCTTTTTGCCAAAAGACTATAATATACCAAATACTTACACACATGACTCAGTGGTAAATATATCAGCCAAACAGAAAACACAGATTCAATCCCTGAGTTGGGAAGATCCCTTGGAGAAGGAAATGGCAACCCATTCCGGTATTCTTGCCTGGAAAATCTCATGGACAGAGGAGTCTGGCAAGCCACAGTCCATGGGGTCGCAAGTTCAGTTCAGTTCAGTTCAGTTCAGTCGCTCAGTCGTGTCCGACTCTCCGCGACCCCATGAATCACAGCACGCCAGGCCTCCCTGTCCATCACCAACTCCCGGAGTACACTCAAACTCATGTCCACAGAGTCGGTGATGCCATCCAGCCATCTCATTCTCCGTCGTCCCCTTCTCCTCCCGCCCCCAACCTTTCCCAGCATCAGAGTCTTTTCCAGTGAGTCAACTCGTCGCATGAGGTGGCCAAAGTATTGCAGTTTCAGCTTTAGCATCAGTCCCTCCAATGAACATCCAGGATTGATCTCCTTTAGAATGGACTGGTTGGATCTCCTTGCAGTATAAGGGACTCTCAAGAGTCTTCTCCAACACCACAGTTCAAAAGCATCGATTCTTCGGCGATCAGCCTTCTTCACAGTCCAACTCTCACAACCATACATGACCACGGGAAAAACCATTGCCTTGACTAGACGGACCTTGGTTGGCAAAGTAATGTCTCTGCTTTTTAATATACTATCAAGGTTGGTCATAACTTTCCTTCCAAGGAGCAAGCGTCTTTTAATTTCATGGCTGCAATCAGCATCTGCAGTGATTTTGGAGCCCAAAAAAACAAAGTCTGACACTGTTTCCACTGTTTTTCCATCTATTTCCCATGAAGTGATGGGACCAGATGCCATGATCTTTGTTTTCTGAATGTTGAGCTTCAAACCAACCTTTTCACTCTCCTCTTTCACTTTCATCAAGAGGCTTTTGAGTTCCTCTTCACTTTCTGCCATAAGGGTAGTGTCATCTGCATATCTGAGGTTATTGATATTTCTCCCAGCAATCTTGACTCCAGCTTGTGCTTCTTCCAGCCCAGCGTTCCTCATGATGTACTCTGCATATAAGTTAAATAAGCAAGGTGACAATATACAACCTTGACGTACACCTTTTCCTATTTGGAACCAGTCTGTTGTTCCATGTCCAGTTCTAACTGTTGCTTCCTGACCTGCATACAGGTTTCTCAAGAGGCAGGTCAGGTGGTCTGGGATTCCCATCTCTTTCAGAATGTTCCACAGTTTATTGTGATCCACACAGTCAAAGGCTTTGGCATAGTCAATGAAGCAGAAATAGATGTTTTTCTGAAACTCTCTTGCTTTCTCCATGATCCAGCGGATGTTGGCAATTTGATCTCTGGTGCCTCTGCCTTTTCTAAAACCTGCTTGAACATCTGGGAGTTCACGGTTTACATATTGCTGAAGCCTGGCTTGGAGAATTTTGAGCATGACTTTGCTAGCGTGTGAGATGAGGGCAATTGTGCGGTAGTTTGAGCATTCTTTGGCATTGCCTTTCTTTGGGATTGGAATGAAGACTGACCTCTTCCAGTCCTGTGGCCACTGCTGAGTTTTCCAAATCTGCTGGCATATTGAGTGCAGCACTTGTCGGACACAATTTAGCAACTAAACCATCACCACTAGTATTTAGAAATCAGGATCTGGGTCTGAGTTTGTAATTGTTACTTGACTGACATTGCTTCTAGCACCTCTGAGAAGATAAAACCAGGAAGTAAGTTCTCACAAACTGTTTATCTTCTTCAGCAAATCCAATTATAAACTGGATTTTTTTTTGGTCACTCTTCCATATCAACCACATTTTCTTGGGCACCTTTTACTTTATTTCTGTCCTTTTATGAATACTACTCTTTTTCTTAAGACCCTTTAAAAGCTTTCATTGCTATTTTTTCTTCCTTGACATGTTGTCTTCATTTCTGATATAGGTAAGATAAAGCCGAACCTGAATAACCAGGTATATTTGCAAAGGTTTAGAACATGAAGAAATTACATGATTTCTTCATGAACGATAGGGGATGGATTTAAACCCATGCATAATGACCCAGTTAATCATTTTCTCTGCTTAAAGAAAAGCATTTCAAAATTTAGTCATACTATGGGTTGAATAACAGGAAGATGTTGGACTCCTAAATCCCAGTGCCTTGTTTAGAAGTAGAATCCTTGTAGATGTTCAAGTTAAGATGGGTTTAGTAGGGTGAGCTCTAATCCTGTATGATTGTATCCTAGAAAGAAGGGGGAGATTTGGCCAATTTATATTAAGAAGAAGGATTTTAATGACGTAATGTAAATGCTTGTCTAATGGGAAAAACTTGGCAAGCCGAGGGTTTAGAGAGAAGTGCACACCTCAGTTATTTTGAAGGTAAGTTTTTCTAAATTTATTTTAAAATTTAATTTGGTTTAATTAAAGGAAAGTTCTCTCTTGGCTCTGTGTACATACAGGTGGGAATCAAGGAAGGTTGTTTATTCTTTGGTTCTACATATAAAATTTTCATCCTAAGGTTATTTCTGTATTTTAAAGATGAACATTAAAAGTGGAAACAGTACAGAAGTACTGTATAAAAGGGGAATAAAATGTTCTTTAATTCTTGGGGAATTGCTTTCCTATTATTTTCTTTTTTCTGGTTTTAATAAAATATAACATCTTTGACTTCCAGGATTTAAATCAAAGTTTTTTATGTTGAAAGTAAATATTTTCTTAAATTCACCTATAAAAACTAACCTTTTTAAATTTATTGAGATCTCAGAAATCTTAGAGTGCCAATGAATTTGGCAAAAATCTACCAAGGAATGGGTTCTGAAAAGATGTAATATATTTATTCCCTAAAATGCCTCCTAATATCATTCTTAGTTACTTTACTTTGATGAAAATAAGGCTTAGAGAGATGTAATATTTTCATAACAAAATTAACCTAGAGATATTAAACCATGTTAGACCCCATGATTCCATGTCTTTCATCCCTTTACTCAAGATTAAGCTCTTTTTTTCTTCTTAGTTACTTGCCAAATATCTATTATTACACTGATTTGCAGCTCAAATTTCATTTCATTTTTATGCTTTTCTGGTTACTTCTTCTCCCACCTTCCCATTGCAGAGCTCAGTACTCAGTCTGAGTTCTTATTCTATTTCTGCCTATACCTTACTGGCGGTGTTCAGGTCAGAACTATCTGCAAATATATATTTTTCCTTTGAAAAATACGTTATTTTAGGGTAAGAAATTTCATTCTGGTTTTCTTTTTATTTTTAAGATGTGTCACAGTGACCTGTGATAGTCTACAGAGGGATGTTTACTAACTGAATTAATAAAGTCATATTTTGTTGCATATTAGCCAAAGGTCACAAGTCATTTTAGATACCTCACTCATGAGCTTTTCATCCCTCACAGTTAGATCATTTGTATGTCTTGGATTTCCCACAACAGTCCTATTTTATTTTTTTATTAAAATATAGTCGATATATAATATTACTTAAGTTACAGATATAAACATAGTGATTCACAATTTTAAAGGCCGGCTCAACGGACATGAGTTTGAGTGAACTCCGGGAGTTGGTGATAGACAGGGAGGCCTGGCGTGCTGTGATTCATGGGGTTGCAAAGAGTCGGACATGACTGAGCTACTGAGCTGAATTGAACTGATACCTTATTTATAGTTATTATAAAATATTGGCTTTTCCTCATGTTATACAATATATCCTTATAGCTTATTTTATATATACTTTCTACCTCTTAATCCACTGTCTCTATCTTTCCCCTCCCTGCTTCCCTCACCCCACTGAAAATCACTATTTTCTTCTCTGTATCTGTGAGTCTGTTTCTTTCTTGTTATATTCACTAGTTGGTTTCACTTTTTTAAAATCCATATATAAGTGATGTCATACAGTATTTGGACCCTCTGAGTCCATTCATGTTATTACAAATGGCCAAATTTCATTTTTTATGGCTGAGTAGTATGTCATTGTATACGTATATATGACATCTTCCTTATCCATTTATCTGCTTCTGTATCTTGATGATGGTAAATAATGCTGCTGTGAACATTGGGGTGAATGTATCTTTTCAAATTAGTGTTTTTGTATTTTCAGATATATACCCATAAGTAGAATTGCTAGATCATATGGTAGTTCTCTTGGTGTTATGAGAAACTGCCATACTGTTTTCCACAGTGGCTGCACCAGTTTACATTCCTACCCAACAGTGTACAAAGGTTCCCTTTCCTTCACATCTTTTCCACCATGTGTTATTTGTGGTCTTTTTGATGATTGCTATTCTGACAGGTGTGGGGTGATATCTTATTGTGGTTTTAACTTTCATTTATTTGATAAGTAACAATGTGAAGCAACTTTTATGTGCCTGCTGGTCATCTGTATGTCTTTGAAAAAGTGTCAATTAGGATTTCTGCCCATTTGTTAATCAAGTCGACTGCATTTTTTTGATGCTGACTTGTATGAGTTGTTCATATATTTTGAGTATCAAGCCATTTTTGGTCTCATCATTGGCAAATATTTTATCCCGTTCAGTCGGTTGTCTTTTCTGTTTGCTGATGGTTTCTTTTACAGGACAGTCTTGGTTTATACTTATTATTTTGGCATCCTGTCTGCCTTGGGTTTTTTTTCTTTTCACATTTATCATTTTTAAATGAATTGTTATTATTAATAATTACTTTAAGGTAAGCTGGATAGATTGGATGGGCTTTCAGTTTGTATTTCTGCTTTAAGCTATGGTTTCATCCAGTTTGAGTCATCATCTTATAGTGTGAGATATATGACCGTGAATTGTGTCCTCATGTTAGCCAGTTATTACATCTGAAAGATGAGCAGCAATTACTCATTTCTCTCTTTCCATCTTCTTATCAATGAAACAATGAACACTTCCGTTTGAAAACAACATGCTGATAAAATCTTGTGTGCTGTAAGGGAGGTAATTTGGGAGAGCTAACTTTCTCTGAAATGAGGGGAGTGGAAAGTGCTGCTTCTTCTGGCTACTTAGTTTACAAGTATGGTGCCATCAGCAGAGCTGTGGTTTTTGAAGCAAGTGCTTGATCTTTGAAAAGTCCATGGACAGGAGTGACCTCTGATTAATTGATGTAGTAGCTTAAACAATATTCTAGGTCTTGATTTCTCTCTGATCTTAACTTTGTTTCCAGTGAGTAGGAACAATTACCCTCAGACTCTCTTTATGGTAGCAAGAAGGCAATAGCTCCTAAATTTCTAGTTCAGGAGAAAAAAGAACTAGGCCTTATAAATCTTCCAAATTTTCTGACAGTCATTCAACAGATAGGCTCTGGACATAGACTCTGGACATTCATCATTCAATATGTTGTTTGATTCCACTTATGCATGCTACTCTTCTGAAAGAACCCAGGGGCAAATTCCCATGGAGACTTTAAAACTGAACTCAAATAATATCTAGAAGGAGAATGGATATAAAGTAGCAAATAAAAGTATCTGTGACTCTGAGACCCTGGAATGTACTATATACTCTAGATGTTCTATAATTATGTTTTACTCTTTTCTCCGATAGGTAAGGCCAATTGTATAGGTATGCTCCCCAAAATCTGCCTACAAAATCACTTTTAATCTTTCTGAAAACAGGTCAAATTTTCAAAACAGCTTAATTCAAGATCTAAAATCAGGCTTATTCTATTCACCAGATTTAACAACCAGCTTCCCATAATACCTTCACAGTTTCCAGATATTATTTTTCATTTAAAATAACAGTGCACTGTAGTGCCCATTTGGGGGAAAAAACAAATATTGTGGCTTTTCTACACACTCTTTGAACTTTCTTTTAAAAAATTTGGCATATTTTATCATCTATTAAATAAATATCTCATACTGAGATGAGACTCTGTTAAAAGATTAAAAGTGAAGTGAAAGTATTGCTCAATCATGTCCAGCTCTTTGTGACCCTGTGGACTGTAGCCTGCCAGGCTCCTCTGACTGTTGAATTCTCCAGGAAAGCATACTGGAGAGGGTAACCATTCCCTTCTTCTGGAATTTCCCCTACCCAATGATCGAATTCATGTCTCCTGTATCTCCTGCATTGATAGGCAGATTCTTTACCATCTGAGCCACCAGGGAAGCCTGTTAAAAGATTAAGTAGGGGTAATTAGTTGGAAAAGAGGGAAAGAATAATATGAAACTATAAAGTAATATCTTATTTTACCCAAGAATGCCAAACACTGAATTTAAAAAGCTGGAAAAATATATTATTATCTATAGTGTTTTTGCTCTTCTGGAGGGAGATTCAGCTGAGAATGATAACCTCAGGAGGATGGTCTATTGACCCCTAAGTCAAGTCCTGACTTCAAGTTAGAGAAAAAAGTTTAGAATAAACAAAGTTTGCCAGGCAACAATGGGAGAATGCTACTAGTTTTCCTTCCATGGCTTCCTTTTTATGTACTTTTTAAAATCTTTGGAGAAACATTTTACAGTTCTGCTCCCTGTAAAAGTGATGTTTGAATGAATTCTACAAAAGTTGCAAAGCTGGTAACTCATAAAATATTCCTGAGGTTGGCAAGTTTCACAAGATGAAAGGTTCACACAGCTCTAACAAGTAACTAAAAAGGAGACTGGGGTAGTGTGCTCCAACCCAGCAGTTTAAAGTCCCAGGCTGGATACTGGGACTGCAGATTGAATCTTTATCGTGATGCCAAGAAGATAAATAGCATACCCAACATGCATATCCATCGTTGGTCTGTTTAAACATAATTGACCTTACTACAAAATAATTGAAATATGGATTAAAACATCCCTGTTTTTTCTCCTGTTTTTCTCAAAAGAAGAAAATTCTACAATGAAAAGGATTTTCACATTTATATTTAGCTCATTTTTATTTAGCTTCAAAAACAAGTCTCTAGTTTCTGCCAGGGCTTGTAACCAAGGAGAATGATTACCACATGCAGGTGTCACTGATTGGTTGAAATCGAAAGCTGCACAGATTGGCTTGGAGGCCTGAACTGATCTCTCTATCCTCTAATCTCCATTTGCTTCTGCCAAATGCCATTAGAAAGCAGTCAGATCCGTTTTGACTGACAGCATAGCTAACAAGTATGATTGGTGTTTGTGGGGAAAATATATACATACATATATATACCTTATATACATATAAATTAGATGACTAGTAAAAGACTAGTTATAAACATATTTTACCCACTTTCAGTGGGCCTGATGTTGAGAATTCTGCTTTCTATTCTTAATTTACCAAACTACTTTGCAGTAGTATCTGAGGTAAGGAAATATATAAACAAATCACAGCAACCACAGTAACCCTCCTATCTAATGGATAGACATTAAGATTTATGATATCCGTTCCGTTCCGTTCAGTCGCTCAGTCGTGTCCGACTCTTTGCGACCCCGTGGACTGTAGCCTACCAGGCTTCTCCATCCACGGGATTCTCCAGGCAAGAATACTGGAGTGGGTTACCATTTCCTTCTCCAGGGGATCTTCCCGACCCAGGGATCGAACCCAGGTCTCCCGCATTGGAGGCAGACGCTTTAACCTCTGAGGGCTGTAAAATACTTTCAAATAATTATAAGCCCTTGCAGATAATATATAAAAGTTTTATTAACTAACTGGATTGTATCTTCATTTATAGAACAAATAGAAGCTCTCTTAATATGTCTTCACATAAATAATCCTTGAGATTAATTGAAGGTTTCAGTTCTCTTTTAAAGATGTAATGAGTGAATAACTGTGGCTAGTAAGTGCCTCCCTCTTTTGTTCCACACCAGCTGCCCTGGTTAGTTCATCTAATAAAACCATTCTTAGATGCTGTGGACAAGGCCTTAGCATGCCTTTTATGTAAAATGTGGAACACAAATCAGTAAACTAAGTTTCAAAGGAAGGCTTTGCCCTTACATCATAAGGTGCCTGTATATGTTTTAGTTTGAAATAAAATTTTAAGATCCGTGTACACTTTTTATTTGTTTATGTTTCCTACTTTAACTAACTTTTTCAATTAACTTACCAGATAACTGTTCCAGTCAAGTAATATAAGATGGCTCTAAAACTATATAGTATAGAAATATTATGAATGCAACATCAAACATAGAACTTTTCACACATAATATAGTGATGACACTGAAAATTGTTTTATCTGAGAATATTTTAAACCTATATCTTCATTTCCTCTAATTCATAATTCTTTTAGCTTAGAAACTAAATAAAAAGAAAATTCCAAATGCAAATACTAGGAGTATAGGGGAGATTAATTTTATATTTGCCAAAGATTTTAGAGGCAGATTAAAACTTCTACCTAAACTGCCCATTGCATCAAAGGATATTATCCTCTCCAGAATTTAACAAAAATTCTACTATTAAAAATGAATTCCATTGTTTTGTAAGACTTTTTTTCACAAATGAAGACTAATCAGAGCTTCAGGTTGGTGAACAAATGAAAGTACTGGGACAGGTGTGTGCTCAGAGGGGATGGAAGCTCCATACCCACCTCCCGACCTTGTCCTGTGCTTTCTTCTCTTTGTCTGTTCTTGAGCTGTATCCTTTAAAATAGCCCAGCAAATAGTTTTTCAGATGTTGCATACTTTGCAAGGCATGTCAGTTTGATGTGGATGTCCCCAAAGAGACCTCAGCTCTCACTGCTAATAGGCTCTGTGGCTCTGGTTTCCAGTCCACTGTGTATGGATGTCAGGAAACGTGTGTAAAAACAGCTGAAGTTGTCTTGTGTGGAGGGGCAAAAAGCATGGCTCCCTACTGTGTCAGAAATGTATGTATTAGAACCGAGTTGGGATCAGATCTCAAGCTGGAAGATTCTTTGTGAGCAACATTAACAGGGCAACGTGTCCAAGTCCCCATAGGAATTGCTGCAGAGAATCTTGCTGCAAAACATAAAATAAGTAGAGAAGAATTTATCAAAGACCCTGCAGTCACAGCAGAGATGAAAAGCTGCTAATGATGCTGGCTAGTTTAATAATGAAATGTTATCAGTTTAGGTAAAGATAAGGACAGGAGCAAGTAATGAGCAGGCTTAATATCAATAAGCCTGGTGCAGTTAAATAAGCTTCCTCCAGTTTTAAGGAAGGAGAGACCATCACTGTAAGGAATGTATCAGAAATATCTGATGCTTTCATAGATAGTGAAGATGCTGTCAAAAAAGAATAACTTCGCACTGGCAAGAACTATGCTCAATTTTGTATCTAGATGTGATTTCTCTGTTGTAGATATTGGTCTTCTCCCTGCCTCCATTGGGGCACTAAAGAAAAGAAGACTGAGTCTTAAGGACATGGATTTGGTGGAAGTGAATGGAGATTTTGCTCCCCAGTACTTGGCAGTTGAAAAGAGCTTGGATTTCAACTCAAGTAAAACCAACATAAATGGAAGAGTCATTACTTGGAATCAGCCATTGGCAGGATCTGGATCAAGAATTATTGCACACACAGTTCATGAATTAAGATGTGGAGGTGGAAAATATGCAGGGGAATCAGCTTACATTGAAGGTGGCCAATGTATCACACTAGGTATTTGGAGCTCAGCCTGAAGAAACCAAGGAGCCCACAATAGCGCAAAGTTACTTTACTTGGCTTGTCATTGTTCAGTCACTCAGTTGTGTCTGACTGTTTGTGACCCCATGGACTGCAGCACACCTGGCTTCGCTGTCCTTCACTATCTCCCAGAGTGTGCTCAAACTTATGTTCATCTAGTTGATGATGCCATCCAACCATCTCATCCTCTGCTGTCCCCTTCTCCTCCTGTCTTCAATCTTTCCCAGCATCAGAGTCTTTTCCAATGAGTTGGCTCTTCACATCAAGTGGCCTAAGTATTTAAACTTTAGCTTCAGCATCAGTCTTTCCAATGAACATTCAGGGTTGATTTCCTTTAGGACTGACTGGTTTGATCTCCTTAAAGTCCAGGGAACTCTCAAGAGTCTTCTCCAACACCACAATTTAAAAGCTTCAATTCTTTGGTGCTCAGCCATCTTTATGGTTCAGCTCTCACATTCATACATGGAAAAACCATAGCTTTGATTATATGGACCCTATCGGCAAGCTGATGTCTCTGCTTCTTAATATGTTATCTAGGTTCATCATAGCTTTAAATTCCAAGAAGCAAGCATCTTTTAGTTTCATGACTTCAGAAAGTAATTTCATTTAATTATTTGACTAGTGTTCATGCCTGGAGAATCCCAGAGACGGGGGAGCCTGGTGGGCTGCCATCTATGGGGTCGCACAGAGTTGGACATGACTGAAGTGACTTAGCAGCAGCAGCAGCAGGCTACACTAAAACAAGGGAACTTCAAAGCAACTGCTAAAACTGGTTATGCCCTGCCATTGAAACAGTGAGAGTGTGATCCACGGTTGACAAGGTAAAGATATTCATCATGAGGATAAGCTAATGCCAGAAATAAATTTTCTCAAATTTGCACCAAATATGTATTTCTGAACTGAATTTTTATTATAGAAAGCCCTAAAAGGAATCACATCCTAGACAATAATCACCACGCATGCTTTAGATCATATGATTGCAAAGAAATTGAATAAATGTAATCTTAATTTCCAATGAACAAATAGATGAATGAATACATTAATATATCCTTTTATGAGGAAATCTTAAATTTTCTTAAGATTTTCTTTTTACATTTTATACTTTACAATAGAATAGTCTATTAACATTCTTTAAGAGAAACAAGTGAGAAAGAACAACTCCTGACATGCAGAATGTGACCTGATACTCTCAACCAGGCCTTGGTGTTACTCCAGGCTGGTCTGACACTCACAGCTAGGTCATTGAGTCTCCTGTTGAAAATAAACTTTTTCACAGAACCTCAAAATAAGATATGACCATTCTGTGATTTTATGAATTAAAGACAAAAAAACTGTTCCTTAAGCATTGCTGATCATAGACAGAGCACTGCCCAACCCAGAACTTCACAAATATAACCCTTCCCTAGTTAACATGAACAACTGTTCTTTCTTAAATATACAGGGTTAGACTCACTCTAGTCTATCTTTGCCAAAGATAAGATGTTTTCAGATATCCTATCATAGAATTGCTTTCAACTCCTGATAGTACAGAATCCAGTGCAATGCCCTGCTTCCTTAAACTGTCTCCAAGCAACTCAGCCAAAGCCTAAATTGTATAATTGGCTTCTTTTTAATACCCACCACAATGGTATTAATTTTACATGTCAGCTTAACTAGGCTAGGGGATGCCCAGCTAGCTGGTGAAATGTTATTTCTGGATGTGTCTGTGTAGCTGTTTCTGGAAGAGACTGGCATTTGAATTGGTGAACTGAATAAAGCAGATGACCCTCCCCAATGTGAGGGGGCATTATCCAATCTTTTGAGGGCCCTGAACAGAACAAAAAAGCAGAGGAAGAATGCATTTGTTCTCTTTCTCCTTGAGCTAGGACATCTTCTCTGGTTCTCAGTCATCAAGGCTCCCACCTTATCAGATGTTTGTACTTGGACTTATACCACTGACTCTCTGATTTTCCAGCTTATAGACGGTGGATTTCAGGGTGTCTTGGCCTCAAAAATTGCATGATCCAGTTCCTAATATAAATATCTCCCTCTTTCTCTCCCTCTCTCTCATTGTCTCTCTGGAAGTAGAGTGTCCCTATGAAAACTTGTGTAAGTTGAAATGGCCTAAAACAAATAAGTGATTGTTTTCCTAAAAGTGAAAATTCTCTTTGGATTTCTTCTGGTTCATTAAAACAGGTATTAATGTAGGTCTTTCCTAAAACAAAGAGGCATAAAACAAATGTTCAAAAGCCAAGGGATACCTTTATATATGGGCTTCCCAGGTGGCACTGGCACTTGTGGTAAAGAATCTACCTGCCAATGCAGGAGACATAAGAGATGTGTGTTTGAAACCTGGGTTAGGAAGATCCCCTGGAGGAGGGTATGGCAACCCATGCCAGTATTCTAGCCTGGAAAATCCCCATAGACAGAGGAACCTGGCAAACTACAGTCCATAGGGTTGCACAGAGTCGGACATGACTGAAGAGACTTAGCATGCATGCATGCACTTGTATATATATAGTCTTTTGGTTTTGTTTCTCTGGAGCACTCTAATACATCTTCTTACCCAGATACCTCACATTTCTCCATATGCCCTTAAATACTGCGAACAAGAATAAACCCAGGACTGTTCCTGGTGGTCTTTGGAAGTAGAGCTCTAACACAAAGAACAGAAAATAGATTGCATATGTTTAAAGACTTGAGAATGGGGGATATACTACCTAAATCCTAGAGGAATGCAACACAAGAAGATGGAGATAATAGACAACAAAGATCAAATTTCTGCTTCCAGATTTTCACATAGCCCCACACAAGAGACTATTGTGACTTATTGATTAAATTATCCAATTGAATAAAAGTATTGTGCATAGATGCAGGAAAGCTGTTTCTGTATGCTCTGTTTAAATTACAATTAAGTTTGCAGCTGGAAGTCTCCAAAACACAGTGGAAGCCTCTCAGGGATGGTTATTTGCCTTGTCCTATTTTTGAATTCTTTAGCAACATCACCTTATAGCAACAGCTGTTCAGAGTGTTGGGACTAGTATGAATTTTTCTTCTACTGCTGGCAAGTTGAAAAGCTGTAAAATATTTTCAGTTCATTTCGGGTTCAGGTATCCCTAGGAGCAATTGTCTTCATGCAATAGAAGAGAAGGTACTAAGACTGTAAAACAGAGACTGAGAAACTAAATGCAAACTGCTGTTGGTTGGAAACTCCAACTGAGACTTTATTGCCAAACACCAGACATTAGAAGATCAGTAGCTAAATTAGCCAGAGTAAACATCCTGAGGTGAAAAACCAGCGCCAGCTCATTGGACTAAGAATAAGACACACGTGGGTTGGCAGTAGGGCTGAGGAAAGACCTAAATAAGTGTGGATAAATGCAGTATCTGTTTCTGTATGGAAGGACACGATTTTATAAAAATAAATCAGAAAAATAAATTCAGCTGGAAAGATGTAGATGGGAACTTTTGAAAGGTTTATGCTCTTGAATGGGGCTACCTAGGTGGCACTAGTGGTAAAGAACTGCCTGTTGATGCAGGATACATAAAAGACATGGGTTTGATCCCTAGGTCAGGAAGATCTCCTGGAGAAAGGCATGGCAACCCACTCCAATATTCTTGCCTGGAGAATCCCCATGGAAAATCCCCATGGAGAATCCCCATGGAGCCTGGAAGGCTACAGTCCATGGGGTCAAAAAGAGTCAAACAAGACTGAGCAACTAACACTTTTACTTTCATATTAGAATTATATATTATGTATGTAATTTGAGTGCTAATATAAGAACCTCATGATAATCATTAAAAATAATCTTAATTTAATAGTCATACATGGAAAATGTAGATCTTCCATGGGATTTTTATTAAAATGAGTATATATTAATATTTATTTCCCTTTATCCTCTTTCCCTTCTCTTCAGTGTACATTTTCCCCTAAATTCCCAAACAGTTGTTAATATTTTCATTATTAAAAACATACTGAAAATTACAAAAACCATAATTTTACACTTGATGTCTTTCCCCAAACTTTACTAAGGCTGTAAAACTGAGATTCAGGAACTAAATACAAACTGCTATTGGTTGGAAACTCCATCTGAGACTTTAGTCAGCAGTCAGATCAAAATGTAGAACATTGCTATTACCACAGTTCCCCATCTGGTGATTTTAATATCTATAATCCAATTATGTCTTTTTACAGAAGCGACACCCTCGACTAAAACCAAAATGAAAAACTATAATGATCATAATAATTTTATTATTATTTCTAATAGTATGTAACTGTTCACTGATCATGCATAAATATAAGGCTTCGTTGCTATTGTTCAGTCACTAATTCATGTCCAACTCTGTGACCCCATGGATTGCAGCATGACAGGCTTCCCTGTCCTCCACTGTTACCTAGAATTTGCTCAAGTTCATATCCATTGAGTCAGTGATGCCATTTAACCATCTCATCCTCTGCCACCCCCTTCCCTTTAACCTTCAATTGTTCCCAGCATCAGTCTTTTCAAATGAGTCAGCTCTTCATATAAGGTTGCCGAAGTACTGGAGTTTCATCTTCAGTATCAGTCCTTTCAATGAATTTTCAGGGTTGATTTCCTTTGGGATTGACTGGTTTGATTTCCTTGCAGTCCAAGGGACTCTCAAGAGTCTTCTCCAGCACAATTTGATAAAGAATGTACATTTTCTTGTTGGTTGTGCTGTGTTAGGTCACATCAGTCATGTCCAACTCTTTGCAACCATGTGGACTCAGGAAGGAGGAGGTCTCCTCTGTCCATGGCATTCTCCAGGCAAGAAAACTGGAGTGGATTGGCATGCCCTTCTCCATTCCTGTTGGATGTTGTTCAGTTGCTCAGTTGTGTTTGACACTTTGTGACCCTATGGACGCATGCCAGACTTCCCAGTCCTTCACTATCTCCTGAAGCTTGCTAAATCTGATGTCCATCCATTAAGTCAGTGATGCTATCTAACCATCTCATCCTCTGTCACCCCTTTCTCCTGCCCTCAGTCCTTCCCAGCATCAAGATCTTTTCTAATATGTCAGCTCTTCTCATCAGGTGGCCAAAGTATTGGAGCTTCAGCTTCAGTATCAATCCTTCCAATGAATATTCAGGATTGATTTCCTTTGGGATTGACTGGTTTGATCTCCTTGCAGTTCAAGGGACTCTCAAGAGTCTTCTACAGCACAATTTGCAAGCATCCATTCTTTGGCACTCAGACTTTCTTATGGTCCAGCTCTCACATCCATACATGACTACTGGGGAAAAACATAGCTTTGACTATATGGACCTTTGTCAGAAAAGTAATGTCTTTGCTTTTTAATCTGCTGTCTAGGTTTGTCATAGCTTTCCTTCAAGGAGCAAATGTTTTCTAATTTCAAGGCTGCTATCTAATTTCACCATCCACAGTGATTTTAGAGCCCAAGAAAGGAAATTCTGTCACTGCTTCTACTATTTCCCTTTCATGTTACATGTGGAATAAAGTTCAAATTCATTGCCTATAGTTTTAAATAACAAAAAGTTAAAACAGTTTATACAAAATTAAAATACAAATGCTTGAAATATTAGTTATCTTATAAGCCTTATCCCCTCCATAGAAAAGACTTTCTGGAATGTGGATGATGAATTGATGAATTAATAAGAATCAAGAAATTTAGAAAATAAGGAATTAATTGACTAGGTAAATTATGAAATTTTGAAGCTTTTTACTATAGCAATAAATGAAGGAAAATTATGTCCAAGTAGCTGGTTTAATGAGATTCTGGGATACAAAAGATTCAGTCTCAAGTTCTGGCTTAGTAGATAATGATTATCATTAATGACAAAAAAATATAGATGAAGGAATGACTAATGGTGTATATGTATACTTCATTGAAGAATAAAATTCTCCTTCATTCTTTCATGATTGATTTATTTTTACTTGTATATATATATTTATATATAACTATCATGGCAGTTACATTGCAAAATCCTTCACAACTAAAGTCTCTTACCAGGAAATGTGTTTGAGACCCAAATGTGGACTCTGAGTCATCAAAGTATTCAAGGATCTGTTTCTCACAAAACATGCATATTTAAAGTTGCTTTACCTTTTAACAATTTATATATTTTAACTCCTATTGAGTCATTTAAATTTTCTTAAATGTGGCTATTTCAACCTTTTTTCTATTGACAACTCTATTTATACCATACTGTAATGACTCAGTTGCTTCCTGGACATCTAGAACTCAGTATTTTTAGATAACTTTTATTTTCCTCATCATAATTGCCTGTATTTCATTTTCTTTTATTGTCTCTCATTTTCTTCCATTATGTTTCACATATTGGCTTCTTTTTGCTCCACTGTTTCCAGTCATTAGTGGCCATAGAAAGGCACTTTTTAAGTTCCCTTTTTACATAATTTCCCTTAAATATTCATTTAATTTGCTATTCAGGACTATTTATTTCTTTTTGATTAGAATAAATTTAACTGAAGGTCATCTCTATCAAAATTACATGAGCTGGAATGGCATTTGCTTGTCATATCTCTTCTGTAACCTGGCATAGTTCTTTACCCTTTGTCTTTCCTGAATTGATTTTTTTTAAAGAGGTAAAGATCAATTATTTTGTAGAATGTTCTTCAATATGTATTTATCTGACATGACTTTTTTCATATCAAATTCACTACACTCATATGTGGCAGAATGTTCTTGAGTGTGCAGAATGTGGCAGAGTGATTTTTTCATCTTTTATTCTCAATATAGGAGAAGGAAATGGCAACCCACTCCAGTGATCTTGCCTGGACAATCCCAAGGATGGGGGAGCCTGGTGGGCTGCCGTCTATGGGGTTGCACAGAGTCGGACATGACTGAAGTGACTTAGCAGCATCCTCAATAAATGAGATCATGATTGATTCTGGTTTGTGTCAGTATTGGTGATGTTAAATTTGGTCATGTGGTTAAGGTGATGTTTATAGGTTTCTTCACTGTAAATTTACTATATTTTACTATGTGGTCAATTTAGGAACTAGTTAAGGAGATAGTTTGAAGCTATTTAAAAATCATTGTGCTCATCAAACTTTTAGTCACCAGTATTATCAATCATTGATGATTTTCTAATTATATATGTATATATTTTATGATATATACAGTTGTCATTATTACATATTATTATGGATATTAATTATATTGTATATTATAATTACACATTATATATGCAATATATGATGCTTTATTATAATATATATGTACATATATGAGCTAGCTCTTAGAAAGGAGAGCACTTTCTTTGCATTATTTGTTTATATCGGCATGGTTTTGGTTTCATAAATTATTACTTTATTTAGTAAATTAAAACAAATTCTCCATTTATTTTACATCCAACTTGTCCATTTGATGTATCTATCTGTCCACAGTGATTTATCTATCCAGGCCCACTAACCCCTAAGAACAGAAGTCTGAAATTTTGTCGTTCAGAAAGGTAATAAATTGCACGTTACATCCATTGAGAAATCTTGTTGACCACTTATTTTGGCAGCAGAATATTCAAACTAAATGTGATTAATAAAGACTGCCTATATAGCATCAGAGTCAATTTATGTCAGATTTTGCCATAAGTTAGGAAGCATTTTGACTTTCAGTGACTTGGGGATTTCAGAATCTGAAATTCAAGCTAACTGTAACATCTAAAATTTGAACATAATTATAAGAGATTATTTTAGGATTTAGAGAAATTAGATTAATCTTGGTTTATATATTAATGTAAAATGCACATAAAGTTAAGTATTCAGGAAAATCTGTTAAAAAGTAAAAATAATATTTAAGATAATATTTGTGGAAGGCCAGTACTGTTATTTTTATATCTGTGCCTTTTTACTTGAGTGTAAAGGACCTAATGATTTATGTTGCCTAATCAGTTGTGCCATAACATAATACTAATACCATCCTGGGAAATTTCTGTTTTATATAAGAATATATAAACTTACAAAACTTCATATATTAATCTACTAAAAATGAACTGAAATGTGCTTCTGGTAGCTAAAAGTCAAAAATTTTGAGAATTTTGGATTAAAACCTTACTCTAACAAATTCTTTCTACTAAGATTTTTAATGGGAAAAATAATAATAAAAATAAAGATATACAGGGATATAGGTTATCTGTAACTAATGGCAGGACACTTTAAAGTAGATGACTCCTTAGTTCAAAGATAACACTTGACAGTTTCCTCCTTTCTATTGCCCTGCTTTTTAGTGAGGTGAAACCACTGGAACCAAAAGATGAATTGAAAATTTTTGTTGCCAGCGAAACCTCTACTAGGTGTGGTCCTCATGTTGGTCTCCCATATTTCAGTCCCTTAATGCTGGGGGAAAAAATATTCAGAACTAAAATGGATTCGTAAAATGGGAATATATTTCATATAAAATATCAGCATACTAAATCAATCTATTACTATTTTATAATCTCTAGTTATATGTGGAGAAATTATTAAAAGAAAAATTAGATCTTTTTATCTTTAAGTATATTATTTAGCTTTATTGTTACCCTCAAGGCTTCCATTACTGTGTCATGTCTAAAATGTGTGAAGTCTAAATTGGTAGAGAACTATGATAATTTCTACCTGTTTTGATTTTAACTCCTTACTGTGCCAATGCATTATCTATAATGGTTCCTCCACATTACTTTTAATTTATTGCCAGAAAAAAAATGAACACCTACATAGTTTGTCTAAAAGCATTTTTTCTGTGGGATTAAAAAATTGCCATTTTTATACACTGACTTGAAGTGAAGATGAATGAAAATGAGAGCTATTTTCTTCTTTCAAATGTGGCCTTTGAAGTTTTCAGTGACCCTTGTTTGAGACTATGGCCAGCTAAAAATGCTACTACTACTTTGGCTTTTGGAAGAAAAAAACTGAAAACAGCAATTTCTAATGGTGATTGCCTTTTTTGGAACACTGATCATTTAAACCATCATGCTGTTTTTAACATACTTTACAGAAGTCTGATATTACTTCTATTGAAGCCTAACTTGGGAATTACCTTTTAAATTTTTTAATCTTATAACTTTTGAAAGAATGAAATAAAGACATTCTTCCCATCATGATGAAGGCACTCTCTACACCTAAAAATGTTATTCTCTTTTAGATCCCAATGGACTAAATCTGGATTTGAGACCACCAAGGAACTACATATATACTTGGATAGCAATGTGTTAGCCACTGATAGAATTGGTTTCCCTAAACTGCATTGGCATTTGCCATTGGTTTTTGTTTTGGACATTAAAGGGAACAATCATAAGAAACTTGTTAGCTTTCCTTTTGTGGAAGGGACAATGTGGAAATGTCATTGAGGACATCAGACAAATGTGTGGAACAACTTCCTCTTTATCAGAGAAGACATTTCTTTCTGCCTTTGTATCAGTAAAGTTTTATCTCTTAGAACACTGGTTCCCTCTCTCCCTGCCTCCCTAATCTTATAGAGGATATGTCTCTGAATTTTATGCTGATTGCTTTGACCACCAGGAATTTAGTCAACATTTTGGTACATCTCTGTATCTATTTAGGACTTTACAGTAGGCATTTCTGAGTGCTAATCTTAACCATGAAGATATTATTTCCTTTCTCATGATTTCCTTTATTCTTTTCTAAGCTATTTTTGGTAGGCATTTTAAATATTAAACACAATTAGGAAGAAAGAGCATTTAAAAAGATGTTTTATCTTTTGGCATATAACCAAAGCTCCAGTGCTTTCTCTACAATTAATGACTTCTTGAAATAATGCCTACTTATTTAAACATTTGCTCCTATCACAAATGGGATGAAAGGAGGGTGGGGTACTGATGGTGAACTATCCAAGCCTTGACTAGACTCTTCAACTTTATGAGTTCTTAATCTCCTTACTCTTTCAGTTCAGTTCAGTCACTCAGTTGTGTCCGACTCTTTGCGACCCCATGAATCACAGCACGCTAGGCCTCCCTGTCCATCACCAACTCCCAGAGTTCACTCAAACTCATGTCCATCGAGTCGGTGATGCCATCCAGCCATCTCATTCTCTGTCGTCCCCTTCTCCTCCTGCCCCCAATCCCTCCCAGCATCATAGTCTTTTCCAGTGAGTCAACTCTTTGCATGAGGTGGCCAGAGGAGGTGGTCCTTACTCTTTAGTGGGTATCTTTATCTTCGTGGTTTCAGTCTTCTTAAACTATATTTTTTAATGTTCCTACAAGTACCTCTAAATTTCTTGTTGAGTAGTTAAAACATGAGGTTTCAAATAATAACCTGCCTTTTAATTAAGGCAAACAAACTAATTGGATATGTTAATCGTGAGCCTCTAAGAGTGTTGCATCTCTGTGTCCGGGGGCAGAAGCTATATACTAGTGATGGTAACACAGAACCATTTATGAAATACATTTCTATCACATGTTATTTCAACCCATTTTTTAATGCATAGGAAGAGCCTCATAAAATTCTCTAATAAGCATATGATTAGTTAACCATGTAAAATGAGAGCAAGTGGAGAAAATTAAGGCATTGAGAAGGTACTGACATTTACTGAACATTTACTATATGCCAGACACTGACTTATCATATTTGAACTTTTAAAAATACTTTTTTTAACCTTTGAAAAGCAATAAAATATTGTGATACCCCTGTTATATTCTCTGTTTTAATAGGCATAAAATTTATTTGTGGGAGAATAGTAAGATTTATCGGAGAAGGAAATGGCAACCCACTCCAGTATTCTTGCCTGGAAACTCCCAAGGACAGGGGATCCTGGTAGGCTGCAGTCCATGGGGTTGCTAAGGGTCGGACACGACTGAGTGACTTCACTTTTACTTTTCACTTTCATGCATTGGAGAAGGAAATGGAAACCCACTCCAGTGTTCTTGCCTGGAGAATCCCAGAGACGGGGGAGCCTGGTGGGCTGCCGTCTATTGGGTCGCACAGAGTAGGATGCGACTGAAATGACTTAGCATCAGCAGCAGTAAGATCTATAAAGTGGTACTTTTAGGAAAGAGCTGAAGCTCAGAGCAGACAATGCCCTTATTCTTATTATTTTATTGAGAGAATGATAGAACTTAAAACTTTCCATTTAGACTTCTTGGAAACTCAAAACTTTAATCTATGTTCAAGTCAATTATTTTACCTGCTTTTCTATTTTGTACAATCCATAATCTTTATAATTTTCATCTTTTTAGAAAACCAAATCCATGCTAGTCATTGAGACTGAGAGGAGGGCAAAATAATTATAAAACTTGTATTTTATTTGCTATTTATTTATGTTTTTAGGTTTTATATGAAAAAGAATGATATGGGGAATATCAGTAGCTCTGGATAAGGAATATCATTACTATTAAATTGGAACTGGATACTCTGTTTTCCAATCCTGTTACTTTTGTTGCTTCAAACATTCAAGATACACCTTGACTACCCTATCATTTTTCTGTCTTCCATCTTCAAAAAGAGTTCATGAAAAAGTAGCTTTTCTACAGCTAAAAATTGTGGATTTCTTTTCCAGAGTGGAAGAGGATTAATAAACTTAATTGAAAAGACATCTGAACATCTACAGTTTGACTAGGAGCCAAAGGTCTGAATTGACCAATTTAATGCAGAACCCCAGTAGTCAAATCTTGCATGCATCGTGACTTAGAGTTTTTATCACTTTTAGTAACTTGCATGCATGCCTGTTAAGTCACTTCAGTTGTGTCCAACTCTCTGTGACTCTGTGGACGGTAGCCTGCTGGGCTCTTCTGTCCATGGGTTTCTCCGGTAAGTATACTGGAATGGGTTGCCATGCCCTCCACCTAGGGATCTTCCTGACCCAGGGATCAAACCTGAGTCTCTTACCTCTCCTGCATTGGTAGTCAGGTTCTTTACCGCTAGCTCCACCTGGGAAGTCCATTAGTAACTGATATTAAATATAACCCTTGAAGATACATTGTACGTGCTCTTACTCTAGTGTCCTACCCCAGTTCTTATTATCTGGATTGTCCTTTCCCTCACCTCTTCCACGTTTGTCTCAAATATGACCATTTCACGAAGGCCTATATTGATTATTTTAATTAACACTCTCCCACAACCATCATCTGGTTTATGAAGTCCTATCATTTCTATTTTTTATTGTTACATTTATTACTTTCTAAGGTAATATTTTGTTGCTACTACATCTCTTCATTAAGAAGTAAGCTCCATGGGCTGATTCGTTCATTAATTTATTGTGAAGACTTTGCCTGACATAAGTAGGTATTCACAAAATATTTGCCATTGAGCTAATAATCTTTATGAGGAGTGGTATTAAAAATAATGCAGACAATAAAGTCTATGGTAAGAAGATATTTTTTGCATGAGAATTTAAACTGGCCAGTTTGATAAGAGGTAGAGAGTATGATGAATAGTGAGAAGCAAATCCATGTATGGATAAAATCACTATTGTAAAAAATAAAATAAAAATGATTTGGAATTGAAATTATGAAATATTAAAGGTAAAAGAGCTAATGAATAACTCAAAATATTGTTTTCAATTTTTTATTTAACTTTATTTTGGTGATGGCCAAATTTGACCAGTGGGTATATACGTCAGGAAATTACATAAATATAAAACAAAAGCTAGTAAACACTTTTTGGTTTTATTGGCTATAATTTAGATCTGTTGTTACTAGTTATTAGCTCAGCTAGCCATGCATTGACTTATACCATTAAATAACTTGTGGAGTGTTATAGTACTTTGCTGGTTATCCAGGCAGTGTAATCTAGGCCTCCTCCGAGTAGACATAGTTATACCTTCTTTGTCAATCATTGAGCCATTTTGTAAAAATGTATATGCATAATTTGTAGAACTGAAGGTCCTTATGACCTCTTCGCTGTGAAAATAATTTTTGTATTCCTCAATTGACCTATACGTGTGTCATCAAGAAATATTTGTCAAGTAGACCTTGATAGTATATTTAAAAGCAGAGACATTACTTTGCCAACCAAGGTCCGTCTAGTCAAGGCAATGGTTTTTCCCGTGGTCATGTATGGATGTGAGAGTTGGACTGTGAAGAAAGCTGATTGCCGAAGAATTGATGCTTTTGAACTGTGGTGTTGGAGAAGACTCTTGAGAGTCCCTTATACTGCAAG
This sequence comes from Moschus berezovskii, assembly GCF_049115385.1. Classification (NCBI taxonomy): domain Eukaryota; kingdom Metazoa; phylum Chordata; class Mammalia; order Artiodactyla; family Moschidae; genus Moschus; species Moschus berezovskii. The sequence continues at coordinate 53,775,883 of NC_142461.1, forward strand.
GAGATCCAACCAGTCCATTCTAAAGGAGATCAATCCTGGGTGTTCATTGGAAGGACTGATGCTAAAGCTGAAACTGCAATACTTTGGCCACCTCATGCAACGAGTTGACTCACTGGAAAAGACTCTGATGCTGGGAAAGGTTGGGGGTGGGAGGAGAAGGGGACGACCGAGAATGAGATGGCTGGATGGCATCACCGACTCTGTGGACATGAGTTTGAGTGAACTCCGGGAGTTGGTGATGGACAGGGAGGCCTGGCGTGCTGTGATTCATGGGGTCGCGGAGAGTCGGACACGACTGAGCGACTGAACTGAACTGAACTGAACTGAGACAGATATAAACTACCTTTCAAGGACGGGTATTATACTTATGAAAAATAAGACCACATTTTCCTTTGAGAAAGCTTTGCCAGCAAGTCTAACTAACACAATTTTGAGAGGCTATCATATCAACGATAATCTTATTAGGATCAAGAAGATAATGAAAGCAAAATAGCTTACTGATAAGCATTTTTTAATTATTATCTCTTTAAGTCTGACTCTAAGTTATGATACTGAAATCCAAAATACTTTTGTTGTATTTCATCTTATAAATATGAAAATACTTCTAGTAATAGTTAGAAATGGATTCTAATACTTGGATAATTGATGATATTATGTATAATAAATTTTAATAATAAAAAATATGTATTTATGTTACCTGACGCATTCTGAAATCTTTTTTAGCTTCCGTAGAATTTTATCACAAACCATTTTATACAAATGAGTGAAAACCCCTGCTTTATGTTAAAATTCTCTTGACTTAAAACTAAAGGATGTACCAGCTACCAGATTCTAAACATGACAGAAGGGCACTGTCTAGGCAGGTATGTGCATTTGGTGCTGTCAGATGCAATAGTCAGGCTGACCAATAGAAGGCTATCTTCTGGAGATCATTCCTGCTTTGTAATAGACCTGAAACAGACATACATAGTTTCCTTATTCTTAGTGAGACTGTATATATTTATTGAACAAAAGAAACCTTTAATGGTAAGAAAAAAGTGGAGAGAACTGATATTTGCTGCATATGTTCTATGTACAAACACATTAATAGGTAAGTTATATACATTTCTAATATATGTACTGATAAAATAATATGTTTCCATTAAAAAAAAAAAATAAAGAATCTGAAACTCAGAGAGAAGAAATGGCTTTTACAAGGATAAAGCCTCCCCTTTATAATCCTATTTTCCTTGCTCAGGGTTCAGTTCAGTTCAGTCGCTCAGCCATGTCCGACTCTCCGCGACCCCATGAATCACAGCACGCCAGGCCTCCCTGTCCATCACCAACTCCCGGAGTACACTCAAACTCATGTCCACAGAGTCGGTGATGCCATCCAGCCATCTCATTCTCGGTCGTCCCCTTCTCCTCCAGCCACCAACCTTTCCCAGCATCAGAGTCTTTTCCAGTGAGTCAACTCTTCGCATGAGGTGGCCAAAGTATTGGAGTTTCAGGTTTATCATCAGTCCTTCCAATGAACACCCAGGACTGATCTCCTTTAGAATGGACTGGTTGGATCTCCTTGCGGTACAAGGGACTCTCAAGAGTCTTCTCCAACACCACAGCTCAAAAGCATCAATTCTTCGGCAATCAGCTTTCTTCACAGTCCAACTCTCACATCCATACATGACCACGGGAAAAACCATTGCCTTGACTAGACGGACCTTGGTTGGCAAAGTAATGTCTCTGCTTTTTAATATACTATCAAGTTTGGTCATAACTTTCCTTCCAAGGAGTAAGCGTCTTTTAATTTCATGGCTGCAATCAGCATCTGCAGTGATTTTGGAGCCCCCAAAAATAAAGTCTGACACTGTTTCCACTGTTTTTCCATCTATTTCCCATGAAGTGATGGGACCAGATGCCATGATCTTTGTTTTCTGAATGTTGAGCTTCAAGCCAACCTTTTCACTCTCCTCTTTCACTTTCATCAAGAGGCTTTTGAGTTCCTCTTCACTTTCTGCCATAAGGGTAGTGTCATCTGCATATCTGAGATTATTGATATTTCTCCCAGCAATCTTGATTCCAGCTTGTGCTTTTTCCAGCCCAGCGTTCCTCATGATGTACTCTGCATATAAGTTAAATAAGCAAGGTGACAATATACAACCTTGACGTACTCCTTTTCTTATTTGGAACCAGTCTGTTGTTCCATGTAGAGTTCTGACTGTTGCTTCCTGACCTGCATACAGGTTTCTCAAGAGGCAGGTCAGGTGGTCTGGGATTCCCATCTCTTTCAGAATGTTCCACAGTTTATTGTGATCCACATAGTCAAAGGCTTTGACATAGTCAATGAAGCAGAAATAGATGCTCTTCTGGAACTCTCTTGCTTTCTCCATGATCCAGCGGATGTTGGAAATTTGATCTCTGGTGCCTCTGCCTTTTCTAAAACCTGCTTGAACATCTGGGAGTTCACAGTTGACATATTGGTGAAGCCTGGCTTGGAGAATTTTGAGCATGACTTTACTAGTGTGTGAGATGAGTGCAATTGTGCGGTAGTTTGAGCATTCTTTGGCATTGCCTTTCTTTGGGATTGGAATGAAGACTGACCTTTTCCAGTCCTGTGGCCACTGCTGAGTTTTCCAAATTTGCTGGCATATTGAGTGCAGCACTTTCACAGCATCATCTTTCAAGATTTGAAATAGCTCAACTGGAATTCCATCACCACCACCAGACATCTTGCTCAGGGTACTTTCCAGTAATTTGAATTTTTAAGAAAGCCTCACATAATTATTATCAAGTAATTTTGGGAAACACTGCTCTACCACTTACTACTTTCTGTGGAGTTGAAAAGTGCCTTTTTGTATCTAAGGAACAGAGAATTCTAAGTAACTCTATGGATGCAAAGCTTTATTGTATTTATGCTGTTTCTATACTCATGTATACATATATATATATATGCATATATATTTATGTAAATACAAGCTGCCCCTGATGGCTCAGATGGTAAAGAATCTGCCTATAATTCAGTAGACTCAGGTTCGATTGATCCCTGGGTCAGGAAGATCCCCAAGAGAAGGGAATGGCTACCCACTCTGGTATTCTTGCCTTGAGAACTCCATGGACAGGAGGAGCCTTTCAGGCTGTAGTCCATGGGGTGTCAAACAGTCAGACATGACTAAAAGATTAACACTTTATTTTACTATACTCATATAAGGGGCTTCCCAGGTGGCTCAAGTGGTAAGGAATCCACCTGCCAATTCAGGAGACACTGGCAGGAGACACAGCTTCAATCCCTGGGTTGGGAAGATACCCTGAAAGAGGAAATGTCAGCCCACACCAGTATTCTTTTCTGGAAAATCCCAAGGACAGAGAAGCTGGCTGGCTATAGGACATGGGGTCACAGAGAGTCAGATACAGCAACTCAGCACAGCACACATAATCATATAAATGTGAAAGTCTTTTCAACATTTTGAAAATTCAAAGAAATTACTAAAGTATGTGAGAGAAGGCCAAGGTTGTGATGAAAGTGCCTAGCAAAATATTTAGGTAGGTTTAAATTTAAAAAGATTTTTCCTAAGGCATTGTATTTAATAGATCACAAGCCTCTTTATGCAGATGGGCACATTTTCTTACACCTGGAATGATCCCAAAAGCATTATCTGTGGGAAGACCTTATTGTTTTAATTGTGCACTTATATTAGTCTGTGCGGAATCTGAGCAGCAATGTTAAATTACATTTCTCCATAGCTCCAAGGCTCTATACCTGTAATTAGTGGCTTCTGTTCTTTATTACACTGATCAGTAATGCAGCTCTATTCATCACCACGGTCTCCGTTAATTATCCTTGCTAATGACTTTTGTGGTGTAAAGAATCTACAGGACCCATTTGTAGATATTTTGCACTTAGATTATTAGATGGTAGGATTCCACAGTGAGCCGATAAACTGTTGGAAGGATGTTACCAGGAGAGACGGTTACTCTCTTTCTATTGTATTTCCTTTGATTGAGTAGTTATAGAAGAGGGAATGTAATGTAATTTTTCATTTACAAGATTATAATACTCCAGGTATGCAAGGAGGAGGGGAGGAAGTCAACCAGAATACAAAGAGAAAATTAAACTTTCTCTGTATGCCTGAGCCAGTGGTAATACTTAGTGGCTGGTCTATCTAGTAATGAAACTGAATGTGAATTTTATTTGATAAAATGAAATTTCCACTTCAGGATGTGTTTAAATTTTAAAATATCTGATGTAGAGGAAATAAATAACATTGTGATTTTTCTTTTCCTTTTGGATTATTAGTTGGAATTTTAGAATAAATTACAGGTCTCTAGTATATATGATATGTTAATAGCTAAGAAGTTTTTTTTTTTGAAGACTCATATAGTTGAAGCCTTCCCTAAAGATAATTAATTTTAGGAAGAGTTTCTAAAGTTTTTAGCTTTATTATATATAATGAAATTAGGATAAATTAGAAATTATTTTCCAAGGTAATATGTATAGTTTTAGAGGAAATACAAAATCTTAAAAAAATTACAGTGTTTTTTTTTTTAAATCAAGTATATATCAAATTATCATTTACATTGTTTTAGAAATACTTTTTTTAAGTGAGAAATGATTATTTGAAGAATCAAAGAACAAAATGCTAGAATATATTATTAAAAGATAACATTGAGAGAATTATAGCTCTCCATTCATCAAAATCAGACTTCCCTGGTAGCTCAGACAGTAAAGAATCCTCCCACAAAGCAGGAGACCTAGTTTAGATCCCTGGGTTGGGAAGATCCCCTGAAGAAGGGGATGGCTACCCACTCCAGTATTCTGGCCTGGGGAATTCCATGGACAGAGGAGCCTGGCATGCTACAGTCCGTGGGGTCACAGAGTCGGACACGACAGAGCTACTTTCACTTGGTAGACTTGGATCCATCAAAATCAGGTAATTTTCACTGGTCATTTTGATTATGCAAAATGAATATTTATTATAAAAATCAAGAGATATTTTTATTTGTTTTCAGAGTTCTGTTCTTATTTTTCTTAATTAAGGTATTTTCTTAACTGAATGTACTCAGAGAGCAGAACTGAAATTTATTGTCAGATTCTGAGCTAAAATAGATGTTACAAAGTTTTTGTGCCCGTATGAAAATGAATGAATTTAGCAGAAAATGAGGTGAAATCATTTGGTTGTATGGATTAATAAACTCTATGAAAGTTAACTCAAAATAATTTGTAAAAATAATATAAATTAAGTTCAGTGATTCACCTTTTAACACTACGATAGCATTAAAACTGAGTATAATACCAGAACAAATAATCTTCTTGACAACTTTTTGTGTACTTGCTTACTTTTTTTTCTTTGATGGTTGTCATCTGGAAATATTAACCTAAATCATTGTGAGAAAACACGCACACAATATCTAAGATTCCATAATGGCAGACTTCAGTAAATCATTAAATTCCTGAGTGCTAGAAATTCCCAAAGCACAGAAATTAGTTTCTCAAAATTTGAAGAGATATTTTGATGTCCAAAAGAATCATAAGGTATAATGAAACAATTCAATATTATTCCAGCTGGGAGAATTTCACCACCAAATGCATAAAACATTTTATATTGAAAAATCTATCTTATCTACCTATTATCAGTCTTTCTGTGACTTCTGGTTATAAAGAGGAGAAAAATTTTTTCATACCATTTGAAACAAGAAGCCAGGGAAAAACATCCCTAGAAATTTTCAGAAGTTGATATTTTTCCTCCACCCAATTTTATCTTCTTCTCCATTAAAGCGCTTTGAGACAATGAATTTTAAGGATTAGGGTATATGTATAACATACTCAATGATCCCTCTTTCCTAAAGATATCTCAAAACCTGGCCTGACCTGGATGATCATACATAAACTTTCTGGAACATGTAGGCTTTGAACAAATAACTTCAATTCTTAGATTAACTTTACTTAAGGTGTTCATTGGAAGGACTGATGTTGAAGCTGAAACTCTAATATTTTGGCCACCAGATGTGAAGAGCTGACTCATTTGAAAAGACCCTGATGCTGGGAAAGATTGAGGGCAGGAGGAGAAGGGGACGACAGAGGATGAGATTGTGGGATGGCATCACCGACTCAATGGACATGAGTTTGGGTAAACTCCGGGATTTGGTGATGGACAGGGAAGCCTGGCACGCTGTGGTTATGGGGTTGCAAAGAATTGGACATAAATGAGCGGGTGAACTGAACTGAACTTTACTTAAATTGAAGAAAGTAGGGAAAACCATGAGACCATTCAGATATGACCTAAATCAAATCCCTTATGATTATACAGTGGAATTGAGAAATAGATTTAAGGGACCAGATCTGATAGACAGAGTACCTGATGAACTATGGATGGAGGTTCGTGATATTTTACAGGAGACAAGGAGCAAGACCATCCCCAAGAAAAAGAAATGCAAAAAAGAAAAATGGCTGTCTGAGGAGGCCTTACAAATAGTTGTGAAAAGAAGCAAAAAGCAAAGGAGAAAAGGAAAGATATACCCATTTGAATGCAAAGTTCCGAAGAATAGGAAGGACTGATAAGAAAGCCTTCCTCAGTGATCTGTACAAAAATAGAGGAAAATAATAGGATGGGAAAGAAGAGATATCTTCAAGAAAATTAGAGATACCAAGGGAACATTTCATGCAAAGATGGGCTCAAAAGGACAGAAATGGTATGGTCCTAACAGAAGCAGAAGATATTAAGAAGTGGTGGCAAGAATATATAGAAGAACTGTACAAAAAGTCTACATGACCCAGAAAATCACGATGGTGTGATCACTCACCTAGAGCCAGACATCCTGGAATGTGAAGTCAAGTGGGCCTTAGGAAGCATCACTACAAAGCTAGTGGAGGTGATGGAATTCCAGGTGAGCTATTTCAAATCCTAAATGATGATGCTGTGAAAGTGCTGCACTCAGTATGCCAGCAAATTTGGAAAACTCAGTAGTGGCCATGGGACTGGAGGTCGGTTTTCATTCCAATTCCAAAGAAAAGCAATGCCAAAGACTGCTCAAACTATTGCATAATTCCACTCATCTCACACACTAGTAAAGTCATGCTCAAAATTCTCCAAGCCAGGCTTCAGCAATAAATGAACCGTGAACTTCCAGATGTTCAAGCTGGTTTTAGAAAAGGCAGAGGAACGAAAGATCAAATTGCCAACATCCGGTGGATCATGGAAAAAGCAAGAGAGTTCCAGAAAAACATCTATTTCTGCTTTATGGAGTCTGCCAAAGCCTTTGACTGTGTGGATCACAATAAACTGTGGAAAATTCTGAAAGAGGTGGGAAAACCAGAGCACCTGACCTGCCTCTTGAGAAACCTGTATGCGGGTCAGGAAGCAACAGTTAGAACTGGACATGGAACAACAGACTGATTCCAAATAGGGAAAGCAGTACGTCAAGGCTGTATACTGTCACCCTATTATTTAACTTAAGATGCAGAGTACATCATGAGAAATGATGGGCTGGATGAAGCACAAGCTGGAATCAAGATTGCCGGGAGAAATATTAATAACCTCAGATATGCAGATGACACCACCCTTATGGCAGAGAGTGAGGAGGAACTAAAGAGCCTCTTGATGAAAGTGAAGGAAGAGAGTGAAAACATTGGCTTAAAGCTCAACATTCAGAAAACTAAGATCAGGGCATCTGGTCCCATCACTTCCTGGGAAATAGATGGGGAAACAGTGGAAACAGTGGCTGACTTTATTTTGGGGGCTCCAAAATCACTGCAGATGGTGATTGCAGCCATGAAATTAAAAGACACTCCTTGGAAGGAAGTTATGACCAACCTGACAGCATATTGAAAAGCAGAGACATTACTTTGTCAACAAAGGTCTGTCTAGTCAAGGCTATGGTTTTTCCAGTAGTCATATATGGATGTGAGAGTTGGACTGTAAAGAAAGCTGAGCACCGAAGAACTGATGCTTTTGAAGTGTGGTGTTGGAGAAGACCCTTGAGAGTCCCTTGGACTGCAAGGAAATACAACCAGTCCATCTAAAGGAGATCAGTCCTGGGTGTTAACTGGAAGGACTGATGTTGAAGCAGAAACTCCAATTCTTTGGCCATGTGATGCAAAGAGATGACTCATTTGCAAAGACCCTGATGCTGGGAAAGATTGAAGGTAGGAGGATAAGGGGACCACAGAGGATGAGATGGTTGGATAGCATCACTGACTCAATGGACATGAGATTGGATCAACTCTGGGAGTTGCTGATGGACAGAGAGGCCTGGGATGCTGCAGTCCATGGGGTCACAAAGAGTCAGACTCGACTAAGCGACTGAACTGAACTGAACTGAATTTCACTGAAATGTAAGTTGGGTTTTATAAACATTAAGAGAACCCAACCAGAGAAGCATATGAAATGAAAAGAATAAAAGGACTGACTTTCATTTACACCCCAACACTTTGATATTTATTTAGAATAATTTCCACATTTTTTCCCTAAGTTCAGTTCAGTCGTTCAGTCATGTCAAACTCTTTGCCACCCCATGGACTGCAGCATACCAAGCTTCCCTGTCCATCACCAACTCCTGGAACTTGCTTAAACCCATGTCCATCAGGTCACTGGGGCCCTCCAAGCATCTCATCCCCCTGTTGTCCCCTTCTTCTCCTGACTTCAATCTTTCCCAGCATCAGGGTCTTTTACAATGAATTAGTTCTTTGCATCAGGTGGCCAAATATTGGAGTTTCAGTTTCAATATCAGTCCTTCCATTGAATATTCAGGGCTGATGTCCTTTGGGATGGACTGGATGCATCTCCTTGAAGTCCAAGGGATTCTCAAGAGTCTTCTCCAGCACCACAGTTCAAAAGCATCGATTCTTTGGTGCTCAGTTTTCTTTATAGTCCAACTCTCACATCCATACATGACTACTGGAAAAACCATAGCTTTGACTGACCTTTGTTGGCAAGGTAATGTCTCTGCTTTTTAATATGCTGTCTAGGTTTGTCATAGCTTTTTTTCCAAGGACAAATGTCTTTTAATTTCTTGGCTGCAGTCACCATCTGCAGACCAAAAAAATAAAGTCTGTCACTGTTTCCATTGTTTCCCCATCTACTTGCCATGAAGTGATGGAACCAGATGCCACGATCTTCATTTTTTAAATAGTGAGCTTTAAGACAGCTTTTTCACTCTCCTCTTTCACTTTCATCAAGAGGCTCTTTAGTTCTTCTTTGTTTTCTGCCATAAGGATGATGTCATCTGCATATATGAGATTATTCATATTTCTGCCAGCAACCTTGATTCCAGCTTGTGCTTCATCTAGCCCAGCATTTCACATGATGTACTCTGAATATAAGTTAAATAGGCAGGGTGACAATATACAGCCTTGACGTTCTCCTTTCCCTATTTGGTACCAGTCTGTTGTGCCTTGTCCAGTTCTAACTGTTGCTTGTTGAACTGCATACTGATTTCTCTTGAGGCAGGTAAGGTGGTCTGGTATTTCCATCTCTTGAAGGATTTTCTAAAATCTGTTGTTTTCCACACAGTCAAATGCTTTGGCATAGTCAATAGAGCAGAAATATATATTTTTCTGGAACTCTCTTGCTTTTTTGATGATCCAACATATGTTGACAATTTGATCTCTGGTTCCTCTGCCTTTTCTAAAATCAGCTTGATCATTTGGAAGTTAACGGTTCATGTAATATGAAAGTCTGGCTTGGAAAATTTTGAGCATTACTTTAGTAGCATGTGAGATGAGTGCAATTATGCAATAGTTTGAGCAATCTTTTGCACTGCCTTTCTTTGGGATTGAAATGAAAACTGATCTTTTCCAATCCTGTGGCTACTGCTGAGTTTTCCAAATTTGCTGGCTTATTGAGTGCAGCTCTTTCACAGCATCATCATTTAGGATTTGAAATAACTCAACTGGAATTCCACCACCTACACTAGCTTTATTTGTAGTGATGCTTTCTAAGGCGCACTTGACTTCACATTCCAGGATGTCTGGCTCTAGGTGAGTGATCATACCATCGTGATTACCTGGGCCGTGAAGATCTTTTTTGTACAGTTCTTCTGTGTATTCTTGCCACCTCTTCTTAATATCTTCTGGTTCTTTTAGATCCATACCATTCTTATCCTTTATTGTGCCCATCTTTGCATGAAATATTATTCCCATTTTGTCTCTAATTTTCTTGAAGAGATGTCTGGTCTTTTCCATTCTATTGTTTTCCTCTTTTTCTTTGCATTTTTCACTTAAGAAGGCTTTCTTATCATTCCTTGCTAGTCTTTGGAACTCTGCATTCAAATGGGTATACCTTTCCTTTTCTCCTTTGCTTTTTGCTTCTCTTATTTTCAGTTATTTGTAAGGCCTCCTCAGACAATCATTTTGCCTTTTCACATTTTTTTTCCTTAGGGATGATCTTGATCACTGCCTTCTGTACAGTATCATGAACTTCTGTCCATAGTTCTTTAGGCACTCTCTCAGATCTAATCCCTTGAATCTGTTTGTCACTCCTACTGTATAATCGTAAGGAATTTGATTTAGGTGATACCTGAATGGTCTAGTGGTTTTCCCTTCTTTCTTCAATTTAAGTCTCAGTTTTGCAATAAGGAGTTTCATGATCTGATCCACAGTCAGTTCTGGTATCATTTTTTGACTGTGTAGAGCGTCTCCATCTTTGGCTGCAAAGAGTATAATCAATCTGATTTCATATTGACTATTTGGTGATGAACATCACCTCTTATTTCTTTAACTGAACTAGTTGGCACTAGTGTTGCAGAATCCTTCTGCCAATGCAGGAGACTAAAGAGACAGGAGTTCGATCCTTTGGTTGGAAGATCCCCTCTAGAATGAAATGGCAACCCACTCCAGTATTCTTGCCTGGAGTCTTCCCTGTGCAGAGTAGCCTGGTGGTCTATAGCCCACTGGGTCACAATGAATTGAACACAGCAGAAGTGTCTACATACACACACATTTGTAAATGAAGGATATCAGTCACATACTACCTGCACTGTGTTAAGTTTTTTCCATTATGCTAATCATCTTTTGCTTTTGTTATGATAAAGATTTCCTTAGAGGATTTAAAAATAATATGTAACTACACATTTTAACTTTGATATAATGTTTCTGGCTGTCATCCTATTTAATAAAAGCTTTTGCTTAATCTAAGATTATGATTTGAGGGAATAAGAATGAGGAGAAGGGATTATATCCTCAATATATTCAACAGCTGTGAAATAGCACAAATGAAGGTAGGAAAATCTCATGAGATGAAATTGATTAAGCCTTTATATGAGAACATTATCCAGATCTTAGTTTTCTCATCTATACTATAAAAGTGTTGGAAGTCCATTTCATGTCTGAAATTGCTTTCTTGCTGGCTCAGATGGTCAAGACCCTGCCTGCAGTGCGGGAGACTGGATCGATCTCTGGGTTTGTGACAATCCTGTGGAGAAGGTGATGGCTATCTACTTCAATATTCTTGTCTGGAGAATCCCATGGACAGAGAAGCCTGGCAGGCTACAGTCCATGGACTTGCAAAGAGTTGGACACAACTGAACAACTGAAACTTTCACTTTCATGCCTGGAATACTATGATTTAAAAAAAGAAAAAATTATCTGGCGACTCACAGTGATAAACACCATCTTTCCCTAGTAGCTTGCCATTGCCTTCTCCAATCTAGTAGAAAAAAAATAAAAAATAAATATGCAATACCATTAAAAATGTTAAATAAATAGCAGTATATTACCTAATTGAACACTCAGCTCCCTAGAATACAGTAAAATTTTAATTGAAAGATAAATAAGTCTCAACAGGCAAAATATGTATTCTAATGTACACTGTATACTAACCAGAGTGGATAACAAATAATTAGTTGAGTAAGATGAAGCATTTCCTGTGAGTCAAAAGCTTTTAATCTCAGCTGTACCATTGAACAGCTTGAAATGAAAATTTCAGGGTTTGGTTTTCTGAGGGATGAGATTACCTTCATCATTATGGTGTTCAGAAGTTAGTTTCTCCAGGGACAGACAGTTTTGTTTTGTTCTTGAAATTTTTTAAATTAGAGCTTCACAGTAAATTAGAGAGCCATCTCCCACTCAGTGGCAGACAGTATGTCAAGAAAAGAATCAAACCTATCCACCTCACAAATACTCAGGTTTATTCATCTATCCACAGTCTTCTATTTTATATTCTAAAAATGGTTTCATTTCAAAGTGTATTGGAATGAACCCAACTGTTCATATGCTTTACTCTAACACTCAAGTTATGAATGTATAAATGATTTTAGAATGATTTTCTGTAGTTATTCCAAAGGAACCAACTATGCACAAAAGTAGAATCACAATATTTTCTAAAAATAAAATTAGCCTTGTCAATGCCTTCACAAAATGAGAAACACTTGCATTTTGTACTGTAAGAGGTGGTAAGCCAGAAATGTGAAAGCTAAAATTTATTGTGTTAGAAATTATGCTGAGTAGTTTACAGGCATTATCTCATTTAATTTGCACAGAAATTCAATGGAACACTAGGTAAGGTTATTAATACCTATTTGCAGATGGTGAAACCATCAGTGTAATGCAGGTAAGAATTAAACTCCAGAGTAACAACTTTTATAAATTCATAGGTAAGTGATAGCTCTCAAGAATTCAATTAATTGTAAAGCAAAACTCAGGAAACTTCCATATTAGTTGTTCTTTCATTCTGTTTGTGTTTTGTTTTTTTTTTTTCCCATCAATGCTTTCTCTTAGCAATTCTGTACAAACTTATGTCAGAGCTAACCCTGAAGTAAACCTGACCAAGTACCATGTATAAATGTCTTGAGAGTCCCTTGGACTGCAAGGAAATCCAACCAGTCCATTCTAAAGGAGATCAATCCTGGGTGTTCATTGGAAGGACTTATGCTAAAGCTGAAACTCCAATACTTTGGCCACCTCATGCGACGAGTTGACTCACTGGAAAAGAGTCTGATGCTAGGAGGGATTGGGGGTAGGAGGAGACGGGGACGACAGAGAATGAGATGGATGGATGGCATCACCGACTCGATGGACATGAGTTTGAGTGAACTCCGGGAGTTGATGATGGACAGGGAGGCCTGGCGTGCTGTGGTTCATGGGGTCGCAAAGAGTCGGACACAACTGAGCGACTGAACTGAACTGAATATAAATGTCCAATACCCAAATTACTCCACTTTTAAAACATCCATTTGATTGTGATCAGATACTTATTTTCCTCTGAGAGAAATTCAGTATCTCCACTCATTGGTGGAAAATGACATTTTTATTGTCACACATATCTTCAAATATATTTTGATATTTAAAGACATATTTTTAAGCATCTTATTAGAATTCAAGGAAAAATACAATGGATATATGTATATGTACACAATAAAACTATGCTTTTTCCGTAAATAATGAAGTCTAAAATATACCTAATGAAAAAGTCACATCTTGTGATAGCTTTAAACTACTGAAGGATATCTACTAAGTCCATGAGTAGTAAAAGGTACTGAATGAAATTACAAAATTAAGCATTTTATTTATCATCAGTACTCATAATTTGGGGGAATTTGTATATGTATGTGTGTGTGTGTGTGTAAGATATATATTTTAGCAATTACTTCTTATTCCCCTTTAGAAGGAAAATGCAACCCACTCCAGTATTCTTGCCTGGATAATCCCATAAACAGAGGACCCTGGAGGGCTATAGTCCATGGGTACTCAAAGAGACAGACACGACTGAAGCTACTTAGCACGTGCAAGTATTCTGGGGATTTCTGGCTTGCCCAGTGGTAAAGAATCCACCTACAATGGAAGAGATAGGAGATGCGGATTCAGTCCCTGGATCGGAAGATCTCCTGGAGAAGGGAATGACTACCCACTCCAGTATTCTTGACTGAAGAATTCCATGGACAGAGGAGCCTGATGGGCTACAGTCCTTAGGGTTGCAAAGAATTGGACATGACTGAATTTTAAAGGAGATCAGTCCTGGGTGTTCATTGAAAGGACTGATGCTAAAGCTGAAACTCCAATACTTTGGCCACCTCATGCAACAAGTTGACTAATTGGAAAAGGCTCTGATGCTGGGAGTGATTGGGGGCGGGAGGAGATGGGGATGACAGAGAATGAGATGGCTGGATGGCATCACCGACTCGATGGATGTGAGTTTGGGTGAACTCCTGGAAGTGGTGATGGACAAGGAGGCCTGGCGTGCTGTGATTCATGGGGTCACAAAGAGTCGGACACGACTGAGCGACTGAACTGAACGGAACGGAGGGAAGCAACTTAGAATGCATGCTTTCAGGTATTTCATATTTTCTAAGTATTAAAGTATCCTATAAAGTACATGTATATTATCATATGTGAAACAAATCGCCAGTCCAGCCAGGTTCGATGCATGATACAGGATGCTTGGGGCTGGTGTACTGGGATGAACCAGAGGGATGGGATGGGGAGGGAGGTGGATGGGGGATTCAAGATGGGGAACACATGTTCACCCGGGGTAGATTCATGTCAATGTATGTTGAGAAACTGAGGAAGAGGTTGCCAGAGGAGAAGGTCCTCACCAGAGGCAACGACGAAGGGCCGGCCTCTCTCAGCACATCTCCAGCGTTCTCATAAACACCTTGTTCTTTGAAGTTGTTTCACTCAGCCCTTAACAATTCTTGGCATTTAGGGTAAGGAACACTCCCTGAGCCCGTAGTCCTTGAGATAATCATGAACTATGCCGGGAACCATGATTAATAGCTAACTTGGGGGCTTGGGAAACTGATTAAGCTCAGAAGTAGAGACAGCATATCTAGTAAAACTATGTAAACCTGATGTTATCAACATTCCATAGGTGTCCTGGTTTTTGTCATATTGCTATAGCTTTTGTAGTCTTACTTCCTTGTGAAACTATATAATAGTGCCTGGAAAATAAAACAAATTGTCAGTCTCCAGAAGGCTGTCCGTGTCCCTTCTTTCAGAAGAAACTCCGCCGAGCTCTACAAATGTACGGCAAAACCATTACAATAATGTAAAGTAATTAGCCTCCAATTAAAATAAATAAATTTAAAAAATAAAATAGATGAAAACAAAAAAAAAGCACCATAACTTACTAAAATTCTATGTGGTAGAAACATACATGTAAGGGTACATTACAAGCTTTTTCTGAAACTTCAAAAAGTAGAAACCTAATATATAAGAATATTCTAAAGAAAATCCTTCTCAAGTTACTCCATTCTACATAGTAAAAATAAAAGACTTATTGATGCATGGATAGCAAGAAGTATATTATGGTGTATTCTTTTAAATCTTTTTATGTCAACCCATGAATTAAGTGCCAAAAGAGGTTATTAATAAATACTTTGGTTGAAAACAAAATTCACTAAGTGTTCTGATGACTTCTAGTGCTATCTCTATTCAAGTGATTTTAAAAGGAACATTCTGGAATTTACCATTCTGTGTCAGTGCTTTTGAATAGAAATACAATGTGAATCACATATGAATTTTGATTTTCTACTAGTTGCATTTATAAAACAATAATAGATTTTATTTTTACCCAATATCAAAATACCATTTCAATATTTATTAAGTATATATTAGTAATAGATTTATAATTGGGGGAGGACTAAGACTTGATATCTGGAGAACATTGTATACTGACGTCACACAGTCTAGACTAGTTACGTTTCTGGACCACAGCCCATGTGACCACCATAAAGGATCTTCAAGTTCTAGCAAATAGTGTGAAGAGTCAAAAACCCTTATTTAATTTTTCTTGAGTGACAATTTTATTAGTAATAATATTTTTCTATTTTACTTTACTCAATAAACCATATAAATTCTGTTGTATCATTTTCTTTTATTTATCATTAAGATTCATTTTAATAGCTTGATGTAAAATGACATTAAAAGTAAAATGAATAAGATGTTTATTCTGTTAGGAAGGGGATATGATGAGAGAAAGGAGGAGATTTTGAGACAGTGGAGGTTGATGCTGGAACTGGAGGACAGTACAGAAAGGTAAGTCTCAATTTATATTTTCAAGATTATTTATTAATACAAGATGGAGGAAATACTATTACAGGAATAACATCTGTATAGTTTATATTCAAACTATACAGTTTAGCCCAGAAGTTGACTTAGTAACTTTCATAAAGAAATTGTTTAGTAAGGATCAACTTTAGATGTTGTTTTATTATTATTATAATATTCTCACTGAATCATATAACAAAATGGACTGATGCTCATAGAGACTAATTGGTTTTTAATCAGTTTGTCTATTCAATTTGTTCAGACTTTTCAAATCAATTTATTCACACTTTCAGCTTGACTAGGATCTAAAGTTAACTGAACCTATTTGATAAGTTCTTATTTTTCCTATTAATAGACAGGGATAGCATTATCACTTTGAGTCTCCAGAGACTTTTTTTTTTCAAATTCTTACCAAATTTCAGACACAGATTGGATTTTAGAGATAATTGAATCCAACACTTTCATATTATAGGTAAGAAAACTGAGACCCAGAGAGGTTAAGTGATATT
Source organism: Moschus berezovskii (assembly GCF_049115385.1). Classification (NCBI taxonomy): domain Eukaryota; kingdom Metazoa; phylum Chordata; class Mammalia; order Artiodactyla; family Moschidae; genus Moschus; species Moschus berezovskii. Next base: position 53,792,347 of record NC_142461.1, read on the forward strand.
CCATGGGTTGCAAAACTAATTAGTGACTCCGTTTGAACTAGTCACTATTTTCTGTCTCACAACCTAATGTACTATATCACTCCTTACATTCTCTGCATAGTACTCAATAAACTGTAATAAATTGTGACATCTTTCAAACATTCCCCTTATATGATCTGTAAGAAATTTTCTAATATATAGACTAATTTTTTCTATTTTATTATATTATCTTTGTCACATCTTCTTGATTAAAATATAGTTTTTTCATCTAGCTAGTGTAATTCATATTTAAATAAAAATAGAAGTGATCTGTAAGAAAAATAGTTTTTAATTAGAAACAAGAATAAGATATTTAAAATGAAACGTTCTTGTTAGAATAAATGAAAAACATATTTGATTATGCTGCTGCTAAGTCACTTCAGTCGTGTCCAACTCTGTGTGACCCCATAGACGGAAGCCCACCAGGCTCCCCCTTCCCTGGGATTCTCCAGGCAAGAACACTGGAGTGGGTTGCCATTTCCTTCTCCAACGTGTGAAAGTGAAAAGTGAAAGTGAAGTCGCTCAGTCGTGTCTGACCCTTAGCGACCCCACGGACTGCAGCCTATGAGGCTCCTCCATCCATGGGATTTTCTAGGCAAGAGTACTGGAGTGGCTTGCCATTGCCTTCTCCGATTTGATTATAATCCAATACTATTTCTTTCTCTCACTTGCACCATCACAACTATTCTGGTATGGTTTCTTAAGTCACAAGATGACGTGTATGTAAAGAAACAGAAGTATGTAATATTGTGAAGGAATACATTAAAAGAGAGTGTGTTATTTTCTGGAAGATATATGATATCTTGAAAATAAGTTAACCATTTGTTCTTTGTTTTCGGCCAAGATTGTATCTTTTGAATCATCCATCCTTCCATTGCTTTCCTCATTTAACAAATATGTATTGAGGGTTTACTATATGTGACACAAACTTGTGTGGTCCTGAAACTGATATTCTAGTCACAGAAATGAAAAACAAGTTAAGTATGTAATTGTCTATGTAGCAAGAGTTAAAGAGGGAAAGAAATACCTGTCAAATAATTTGATGAGGGTGGACTTCTGTAAAAGATGGTAAGATGCACAAAGGAAGTAAGAGATTATGCCATGGAAAGTCTAAGAGAAGTATGGGTTAGTAGTACAGAATGGGTGAACAGTAAAAACAAACATTGTGTCCAGATTAGGAAACACTCTTCCCATTCCCAAGGAAGGACAAGAAGGTCAATGGGGCAGACATCCACTGAATGTGTGAGAAACTGATAGGAAGTTAGGTCAGAGTCATTGAAATGTTTAAGAGCTTGTAGGAACACATGATCATATTTCTGTTTTAAAACAATTCTTCTCACACTATGTGGAAATTTACCTAAGAGGGCAAGAGAAGAAAGAGAAAGGTCAGGTCTTATGCTAATGATCTAGTACAAATTAGAGATTACAGTTGCTTAACTATAGTGCTATTAGTGGTGGAAATAAGAAGTGGTTAGGTTTGGGATATATTTATGATATTATGCCTGAGTAGCTCAAAAGATAATGATACTCATTACCAAAAGTGGAACTGATTGTGATATATCATGTTTGGGAAAAAAGAATTAAACTTTAAATGTAATAACCTTTTAATGCTTAGACATACAGGTTGACAGGTTGAGATGCAGTAATCGGCAGTTAATTAAGTTTATAGTTCAAAAAGAATTAGGATTAACTTTTAATTTTGAAAGACATGGGATAGGATGACATATTTAAGAAACGGAGATATATATCTATTAACATATAGATAAAGATATTTTTCACCAGCATTATGTGATAATCTTTTTTTGACAAATAAATTCAGTATAAAAAATTTCACAGGTGGCACACTGGAAAAGCAGGAGAAACAAGAGAGGCAGCTTTAGTCCATGGGTCAGGAAGATCCCCTGGAGTAGGAAATGGCAACCCATTCCAGTATTTTTCACTGGAAAATTCCACAGACAGAGGAGGATGGCAGGCTACAGTCCATAGGGTCACAGTCAGCAACAACTGAGCACACACACACATAAAAAATTTGACCTGAAAAGTTCAAAAAAGCAAGTAGAATAGATATGTTTACAAATTACTGTAGAAGTAATACAAGAGAAATAAGAAAGCCTTCCTCAGTGATCAGTGCAAACATATAGAGGAAAACAATAGAATGGGAAAAACTAGAGATCTCTTCAAGAAAATTAGAGATACCAAGGGAATATTTTATGCAAAGATAGGCAAAATAAAGGACAGAAATGGTATAGACCTAACAGAAACAGAAGATATTAAGAGGTGGCAAAAATAGAACGATACAGAAAAGATCTTCATGACCTAGATAATCACGATGGTATGATCACCAAATTAGAGAGAATCCTGGAATGCAAAGTCAAGTGGGCTTAGGAAACATCACTACAAACAAAGCTAGTGGAAGTGATGGAATTCCAGCTGAGCTATTTCAAATCCTAAAAGATGATGCTGTGAAAGTGCTGCACTCAATAAGCCAGCAAATTTGGAAAACTCAGCAGTGGCCACAGGACTGGAAAAGGTCAGTTTTCATTCCAATCTGCAAAAAGGCAGTGCTCAAACCAAAGAATGCTCAAACTACTGCACAATTGCACTCATCTCACACACCAGTGAAGTAATGCTCAAAATTCTCCAAGCCAGGCTTCAACAGTACATGAACCATGAACTTCCAGATGTTCAAGCTGGATTTAGAAAAGGCAGAGGAACTAGAGATCAAATTGCCAACATATGTTGGATCATCAAAAAAGCAAGAGTTCCAGAAAAATATCAGTTTCTGCTTTATTGACAATGCCAAAGCCTTTGACTGTGTGGTTCACAATAGACTGTGGAAAATTCTGAAAGATATGGGAATACCAGACCACCTGACCTGCCTCTTGATAAATCTGTATGCAGGTCAGGAAACAACAGTTAGAACTGGACATGGAACAACAGACTGGTGCCAAATAGGGAAAAGAGTACATCAAGGCTGTATACTGTCACCCTATTATTTAACTTAAGATGCAGAGTACATCATGAGAAACACTGGACTAGATGAAGCACAAGCTGGAATCAAGATTGTGGGGAGAAATATCAATAACCTCAGATTGCAGATGACACCACCCTTATGGCAGAAGGTGAAGAACTAAAGAGCCTCTTGATGAAAGTGAAAGAGGAGAGTGGAAAAGTTGGCTTAAAGCTCAACATTCAGAAAACTTAAGATCATGGCATCTGGTCCCATCATTTCATGACAAATAGATGGGAAACTAGTGAAAACAGTGACAGACTATTTTTCTGGGTTCCAAAATCACTGCAGTTGGTGACTTAATGAAATTAAAAGACATTTGCTCCTTGGAAGAAAAGTTGTGACCAACCTGACAGCATATTAAAAAGCAGAATTACTCTGCCAACAAAGGTCCATCTAGTCAAAGCTATAGTTTTTCCAGTAGTCATGTATGGATGTGAGAGTTGGACTATAAAGAAAGCTGAAGAAAGAAACCGAAGAACTGATGCTTTTGAACCGTGGTGTTGGAGAAGACTCTTGAGAGTCCCTTGGACTACAAGGAGATCCAAACAGTGCATCCTAAAGGAAATTAGTCCTGAATATTCATTGAAATGACTGATGCTGAATCTGAAACTCCAATACTTTAGCTGCATGATGTGAAGAACTGACTTATTTGAAAAGACCCTGATGCTGGGAATGACTTAAGGCAGGAGGAGAAGGGGCCAACAGAGGATGAGATGACTGGATGGCATCACTGACTCAATGGACATAAATCTGAGTAAACTCCAGGAGTGGAGATGGACAGAGAGTCCTGGCATGCTGCAGTCCATGGGGTCGCACAGAGTTGGACACAACTGAGCAACTGAGCTCAACTGAATACAAGAGATAGTTAAAATTTTCAGTGAGGAAAAACCAAAATATGTCATCCAATTGTATAAGGCTCTTCCCATGACTTCACATTCCAAGATGTCTGGCTCTAGGTCAGTGATCACGTTATCATGACTATCTTGGTCATGAAGATCTTTTTTGTACAGTTCTTCTGTGTATTCTTGCCACCTCTTCTTAATATCTTCTGCTTCTGTTAGGTCCATACCACTTCTGTCCTTTATCGAGCCCATCTTGCATGAAGTGTTCCCTTGGAATCTCTAATTTTTTTGAAAAGATCTCTTGTTTTTCCTATTCTGTTGTTTTCCTCTATTTCTTTGCATTGATCACTGAGGAAGGCTTTCTTATCTCTCCTTGCTATTCTTTGGAACTCTGCATTCAGATGGTTATATCTTTCCTTTTCTCCTTTGCTTTTCGCTTCTCTTCTTTTCACAGCTATTTGTAAGGCCTCCTCAGACAGCCATTTTACTTTTTTGCATTTCTTTTCCATGGGGATAGTCTTGGTCCCTGTCTCCTGTACAATGTCACGAACCTCTGTCCAGAGTTCATTAGGCACTCTATCTATCAGATCTAATCCCTTAAATCTATTTCTCACTTCCACTGTATACTCATAAGGGATTTGATTTAGGTCATATGTGAATGGTCTAGTGGTTTTCACTACTTTCTTCAATTTAAGCCTGAATTTGGCAATAAGGAGTTCATGATCTGAGCCACAGTCAGTTCCTGGTCTTGTTTTTGCTAACTGTATATAGCTTCTCCATCTTTGGCTGCAAAGAATATAATCAATCTGATTTCGGTGTTGACCATCTGGTGATGTCCATGTGTAGAGTCTTTTCTTGTGTTGTTGGAAGAGGGTGTTTGCTATGACCAGTGCGTTCTCTTGACAAAACTCTATTAGCCTTTGCCCTGCTTCATTCCGTGCTCCAAGGCCAAATTTGCCTGTTACTCTAGGTGTTTCTTGACTTCTTCCTTTTGCATTCCAGTCCCCTATAATGAAAAGGACATCTTTTTTGGGTGTTAGTTCTAAAAGGTCTCGTAGGTCTTCATAGAACCGATTAACTTCGGCTTCTTCAGCATTACTGGTTGGGGCATAGGCCTGGATTACTGTAATATTGAATGGTTTGCCTTGGAAACGAACAGAAATAATTCTGTCATTTTTAAGATTGCATCCAAGTACTGCGTTTCGGACTCTTTTGTTGACCGTATGGCTACTCCATTTCTTCTAAGGGATTCCTGCCCACAGTAGTAGATATAATGGTCATCCGAGTTAAATTCACCCATTCCAGTCCATTTTAATTCACTGATTCCTAGAATGTCTATGTTCACTCTTGCCATCTCCTTTTTGACCACTTCCAATTTGCCTTGATTCATTGACCTAACATTCCAGGTTCCTATGCAATATTGCTCTTTACAGCACTGGACCTTGCTTCTATCACCGGTCACATCCACAACTGGGTATTGGTTTTGCTTTTGTTCCATCCCTTCATTCCTTCTAGAGTTATTTCTCCACTGATCTCCAGTAGCATACTGGGCACCTACCGACCTGGGGAATTCCTCATTCAGTAGCCTATTATTTTGCCCTTTGATACTGTTCATGGGGTTCCCAAGGCAAGTATACTGAAGTGGTTTGCCATTCCCTTCTCCAGTGGACCACATTTGGCTGTGGTTCATGTGATCAGATCGACTAGTTTCCTGTGATTCACTACGAACAAAGCTAGTGGAGGTGATGGAATTCCAGTTGAGCTATTTCAAATCCTGAAAGATGATGCTGTGAAAGTGCTGCACTCAATATGCCAGCAAATTTGGAAAACTCAGCAGTGGCCACAGGACTGGAAAAGGTCAGTCTTCATTCCAATCCCAAAGAAAAGCAATGCCAAAGAATGCTCAAACCACCGCACAATTGCACTCATCTCACACTCTAGTAAAGTCATCCTCAAAATTCTCCAAGCCAGGCTTCAGCAATATGTGAACCGTGAACTCCCAAATGTTCAAGCAGGTTTTAGAAAAGGCAGAGGCACCAGAGATCAAATTGCCAACATCCGCTGGATCATGGAGAAAGCAAGAGAGTTCCAGAAAACCATCTATTGCTGCTTCATTGACTATGCCAAAGCCTTTGACTGTGTGGATCACAATAAACTGTGGGAAATTCTGAAAGAGATGGGAATACCAGACCACCTGACCTTCCTCTTGAGAAACCTGTATGCAGGTCAGGAAGCAACAGTCAAAACTGTACATGGAACAACAGACTGGTTCCAAATGGAAAAGGAGTACGTCAAGGCTGTATATTGTCACCTTGCTGATTTAAATTATATGCAGAGTACATCATGAGGAATGCTGGGCTGGAAGAAGCACAAGCTGGAATCAAGATTGCTGGGAGAGATATCAATAACGTCAGATATGCAGATGACACTACCCTTATGGCAGAAAGTGAGGAGGAACTCAAAAGCCTCTTGATGAAAGTGAAAGAGGAGAGTGAAAAGGTTGGCTTGAAGCTCAACATTCAGAAAACAAAGATCATGGCATCTGGTCCCATCACTTCATGGGAAATAGATGGAAAAACATTGGAAACAGTGTCAGACTTTATTTTGTTGGGCTCCAAAATCACTGCGGATGCTGATTGCAGCCATGAAATTAAAGGACACTTACTCCTTGGAAGGAAAGTTATGACCAACCTTGATAGTATATTAAAAAGCAGAGACATTGCTTTGCCAACAAAGATCTGTCTAGTCAAAGCTATGGTTTTTCCTGTGGTCATGTATGGATGTGAGAGTTGGACTGTGAAGAAAGCTGATCGCCAAAGAATTGTTGCTTTTGAACTGTGGTGTTAGAGAAGACTCTTGAGAGTCCCTTGTTTTGCAAGGAGATCCAACCAGTCCATTCTAAAGGAGATCAACCCTGGGTGTTCATTGGAAGGACTGATGCTAAAGCTGAAACTGCAATACTTTGGCCACCTCATGCAACGAGTTGACTCACTGGAAAAGACTGTGATGCTGAGAAAGGTTGGTGGCGGGAGGAGAAGGGGACGACCGAGAATGAGATGGCTGGATGGCATCACTGACTCTGTGGACATGAGTTTGAGTGAACTCCGGGAGTTGATGATGGACAGGGAGGCCTGGCGTGCTGTGATTCATGGGATCACAGAGAGTCGGACACAACTGAGTGACTGAACTTAACTGAACTGAACTTCCCTTGATGGAAATTAGAATAAAGCTGAAGACCCAGTTTGGTTTCACTGCTGAAAAATGTACAATATAAATTAGATAGAGCATCCATGATCAAACATTTTGAACCCACTATTTATTTGCACCTACCTGCTCTTGATCTCTGGAAGTTTATAACCACTGAGCAAGGCAGAGCTGTTTGCAGAAAAGCCAAGCATTCCTTGTCTGGGTGTTCATCTTCCATTAACCTTCAAGTAAAACCTGAAGAGAAACAAGCCCTTGGTGAAGTCTGAGCTCTACAGTTGGCTGATCAGATAAAGATGTAGAATGAAGAGAGAGAAAGAGAGAGAATGGAAAGAATGAAAGTTAAAGTCTAGTTTACCTCACTACTTAACATCAGAAAGAGAAGAAACAACCAGCAAAAGAGATTAAGAACTGACCATTGTGGTAGGCAGCAAATTCAGAGATACTTTTGTCCTATAGAAAAAGTGAAAAAAGAAAAAAGGAGTAATCCAGGGGGCCAAACAATGCTTATAGGTTCAATATGATGAAGTCTTATTGCTTACTGAAGGGTATAGGATATAAGAAAATAGAAACAGTGAACATAACCAATATTGCAGAAATTTTATTTTCAATTGGTAAAGATAAATGAGGCAGTAATTAGAGGAATTATAAGGTTAAATAATTTCTTTTAAATTGGGAAATGCCTGACATGTTTTTATACTGATCAGATTCATTTTCAGGTCGTTGTTTATTAAGCATGTTTTATGTGATACGGGCTTTCCTGGTAGCTCAGCAGTAAAGATCTGCCTACAGCACAGGAGATGCAGGAGACATGGGTTTGATCTTGGAGTCAGGAAGATGCCCTGAAGGAGAACCTGGCATCCCATTCAAGTATTCTTGCTGGGAAAATCCCATAAACAGAGGAATCTGGTGGGCTACCATCCATAGGGTCACAAAGAGTTGGACATGACTGAAGCAACTGAACACATATGTACATGGTATCTCTCACTTTTCCATGCACCTAACATGAAACACTTTAAAAAAGATCTCTCCTCTCTGGGACCTTATGTTTGAGTGGGAAGAGCCATATAATACATAGGTATAGAATTCATCATGTGGTGAAGGTTATATAGTAAAATAAAAGAAGGTCAGAGTTGCAGAATGATGGGAGGTATGAAGGAGTATTTTATATATGATAACCAAGGGAGGCAGAGGACCTACTGCTCAAGAGAAAATAGCATCTGTAATGACTCAGGGATAGAGAACAAACAATAGTTTGGTGTGTTCATGGAGCAAAGAGGTGATAAATCAATGACTCAGGTTGAGAGCAAGGAAGAAGGTGCTGGGAGATGTGGTCTTAGACATAATGCAGCACTGATCACAGAAATCCTGTAGGACATGATTAAAAGTTTAAATTCAATAAATGAAAAGCCTATCGGGGTGCAGAGTAGAGCAGTGGTCCCCAACATTTTTGGCACCAGGGACCAGCCTCATGGAAGACAATCTCTCCATGGACCAGGGCAAGGGTCAGGGGGGGATGGTCTCAGGATGATTCAAGTGCATTAAATTTATTGTGATCTTTATTTCTATTATTATTACATCAGCTGCACTTAGATCCCAGAGGTTGGGGACCCCCGGATTAGAGTGATACACCCAGTTTATGTTGAAAAAAGATTATTCTGGCTGTTGTGTTGAGAAGAGACTGGGAAGGGGATAAAAGGAAGAAGCATGGAGATCAGTTAGAATGGAAATTACCAGATAAAACACGATGGCTGCTTGGATCAATATAGTGGCTAAAATCCAAATCTAAATAGAAAAATTTTAAAGAAGTCAGGAAAAATAAAAGGCATATCTCATTCAGAGCAATTATTAAAATGACTGCTGAACACACACTGGAAACAATTGGATGCCAGAAAGCAATGAGGAACATATTAAAAACATTGAAAGAAAATAAAAACAACTGTCACACCAGTGACAGAAAAATTATTCTATATTCAGATAAAATGTTCTTCAAGAATATAGTCAAATAAAGACTTTTTTTTTGAGAATAAAAGGTAAGAGTATTTGTCTCTAGTAGATCTTTACTAACAGGAATGTTAAAGGAAGTTCAAAGTTGTTAAAAATATGGTGCAAAAACTTTATCTTCTCTTTTGATGAATAACTACATGCACCATTAGGGAAACATTGAAATTAAACAAAGCATAACTTGTTACTTGATTTCTGAGAAACGAAATATTTAGCTTTATATTTGAAAATAGGAACTAACACCAATATTAAATGCATAAGCTTCTCAACATTTTTAAGGTAATTCAGCCAGCTAGCCAGCTAATTTCTACAGAATTGTCGTGTTATTTTAGCTATTACCTTAAAAAGTAGCTGGTATAAAGCAGATCTGAAACACAACGGCTCTTGGCAACAATTTACTTTTCAAATAATCTTTTGCTGACTTGGACTTGCAAGCAGAAATGACACCACTCACTGGAGAATTACATATATTTATGTAATCAATAAACTTTTTCTTAGTATACCAACTGCCATGAAAACACTCTCAGGCAGCTTTGTTTTCACACTATGGCCAGGAGATGAAATTCTAAAAATTTGGGGACAGGATTTCTCATGAGCTGAATATTCTAGACCAGGTGTTGCAAACTAATTTTGTTTACACTGTCTCAACATATTAAGGGTAGAAGAAGCCAATTTTATAAATAGAATATTGGTTGAGACAGGTATCATCAGAGCTATGGAAAAACAATGCACACAAATTTTGTTTTTTTCTTTTTGTGGCCTGGTGCTATCTATATAATAAAACAGAAGACTTCTATACAGTTCCATTGTTCAATAAGCTAAGATATAGCATTTAAAGCAATGGGAAAATATTTATAAAATTGTTATTATTAATTTATTAGATAGTGATTTTATTGTAGAAATGTTAGTCACTCAGTCGTGTCCAACTCTTTGCAACCCCATGGACTGTAGCCCACCAGGCTCCTCTGTCCAGGCAAGAATAATAGAGTGTGTTACCATTGTTTTCTCCAGGGGATCTTCTGACCCAGGAATCAAACCTGGTTATCTTGTATTGCAGGCAGATTCTTTACCATCTGAGCTACCAGGGAAGTCCAATTTATTGTAGACTGCTGCTGCTGCTGCTAAGTTGCTTCAGTCGTGTCTAACTCTGTGCTACCCCATAGATGGCAGCCCGCCAGCCTCCCCCTAGATAGTTTAAATTATGAAATGCAGATCCAACCAGTCCATTCTAAAGGAGATCAATCCTGGGTGTTCATTGGAAAAACTTATGCTAAAGCTGAAACTCCAATACTTTGGCCACCTCATGCGACGAGTTGACTCACTGGAAAAGACTCTGATGCTGGGAAAGGTTGGGGGCGGGAGGAGAAGGGGACAACAGAGAATGAGATGGCTGGATGGCATCACCAACTCGATGGAGGTGAGTTTGAGTTAACTCCGGGAGTTGGACAGGGAGGCCTGGCGTGCTGTGATTCATGGGGTCGCAAAGAGTCAGACACGACTGAGTGACTGAACTGAACTGAATTGTTTTAAAATAACAAGATAATAGTGATTATTTTTATATTAAAGAAATGTCTTAGAACTACAGTGTTGTATTCGTACCCCTCAGATTATGTTGACTTATCCTTCTGTGAAAAATTCCTTTTGTTTCATCAAGTTGACATTAGTATTGGAATATTATATTCTGTATTAAAACCACAGTTCCTATTTGGATTATATTTAGCTAGCCTGAGGTATTTCAAAGCACTGAGCACCAGTAAATCATAAGTAGATTCTTAAATCTGCCTTTAGTTTTTTCCCTCAGCTCAAATTCACAGAGCTTCCTTAGGACTATCAATCTAGTAAATATGTAACTCTTTAGGGTGCCTTTATAAAAGGAAATGCATTAGAGTATTATCATGAAGGAAAATCGACAGATCAGTCAACTATCTGAAACTAAACCAAGAAACACTCCAAACAAACCAAAAATCAGTTAGGAATCAGTATGAAAGTTCTCATTTCCCCTTAATTAAAAATTAGACATTTTAGAAGGAAAACAATATTTAATGAAATTTTTAAAGAAAATTGTTCTAGAAAGAAATGACCTTAAGAATACTTAGGAAATTTTATAGCATGGGAATGATAAGGACATAGTGATAGTATGAAATAATTTTGAGCTGATACTTCCACAAAAAAATTGAGCAACTCGATGTTCCAACTTATATTTTACTCGAAGATTTGAAGATATTAAATATGAACTTGAAAAGAGTCTAACATTCACATTAATAGTGTGTGGCTTGCAATTGATTGCTTTATAAGCTGAAAATTTGAACAATTTATGAAGTCATCATCAATCTAATCCTAAAAAATCAATTTTGATATTGATGAAATTTTCTAAACTCCTATATTCTATCTGATGAAAAATTTAACCAGTTTTATGTTGATTTAATTTTGCCTCTTTAAAAGACAAACCTTGATTTTCACATAGAGTATAAATTACTTGAAAAATCCTTCTCACAAGTCTCTTCCTTCACCTTCTGAAAATCATTGATTTAATTTTTATTAGATTGAAATGCTTCCTTGAGGTCCTTGAGATATATTCTCAGAACTATATGTATTTTCTGAAATCATGCATAAAAAATCCTTTCTCTGAGATGACATCTTGATAACAAACAGAATTCTTGGCTCTCCACCCCTTATTTCAAAGCTTTCCAATGTGTTTCCACTGCTTCCTGGCATTCAGTTTTACATTCAGTAAGACATGATTTTGCTGCTGGATGTGCTCAGATCTTCAGTCACGTCCGAATCTTTGCAATCCCATGGACTGTAAGGCTCCTCTGTCCATGGAATTTTCCAGGCACGAATACTATATCTTCTTGGACCAGGGATCAGACGCATGTTTCTGCATTGGCCATAAAGTAAGTTCGCTCAGGTGTGTCCAACTTTTTGTGACCCCATAGACTATACCTGCATTGGCAGGCTGATTCTTTATCACTGTGCCACCTGGGAAGACCCAGATATGCTTGTACTAATAATAAAAAATGTCACTTTGGTTCATTAATTTTTAAGTAACATTCCAATTTAAGTGCTGGTAACATATTTTTATCTTCAACTTTAACAGTTTTTGTGTTTATTCATATTATCTTCTTTCTGTATTTTTCACTTCTTATTTTTCATCCATTCTTTCTTGCTCTATCTGCAAAGAGCTGGTTAGTACTGGGGTGTTGTCTTCCATGAAAAACCACAACTCCAACTGGGAGGCTATTTAACAAGCCTGACATTCTTTTGAAAATTAATAATTTAATTAGATTTAAAATAAGGCTATTACTTCTATTATTTGTCTGATTATATATTTTTACAATCTGTGGCATTCTGTCCTTGGTGTCTCCAATTATTTGTGTATGATGCCTTTTGCTCTTGTCTCCATTACATTCTTTTTATATTTACAAGTAATTTTTATGTTTTTGTTCTTTGTGTGTCATACATTCCTTGTTAACTATTTGAAATCATCAATGCAGTTTCCAAAAGTTTCCTCTTTTAAGCTTCTGTATTGAATTTTAAGTTGTGAAAATTCTGTTATGTTTATTTTATTTATCCTGTAATCAGTAATTGAAATTATTCTTTTAATCTAAGTTTCTTTGCATTTCATTTTCTTTTGTTCACTTTGGTCTTTCTTCTGTAGGCTAATGAGTGATCTTTCACTGTCCATGTCATCATGGATTCTCCAGCTGTCACTTAAAGCTTGGGACACTGAGGGCTGCTGGCAATTGTGGAATGACAGGCAATGACAAGTAGTTAAAGGTTGAGCCAACCAAAACAGACTGGCAAGTTGTGAATCTGGTGTTTGGACCAAGAGGCTTCACATTTCTTGTGCTTTGCCAACATGGCAGTAACTGGAATAGGCACATTTGTCCACAGAGCTGAGGTAGACCAGCAATCTCTGCAACAAGTTCCACCACAGAAGTGCCCTGTACCATTTTTTTTATTCAATTTTCATCCCTGATGTTATAAAGCATGGTGCACTGCTACTACCAGACTATCTATCAGCTACATGTTATTTTCTTTAATTTTGAAAAATAATGACTTTTGCTTTTTTAGAAAACATAAATAAACCATCCTCTTATTGGAAAAACATCAGATAAGAACCAAAACTTTGGATAAAATGTTTAAGAATTCCTCTGTTATTTAAAAATATTTATTTGCATTTTGTGATCATTATGTTTAGACCTTGTGCATATATACACATATACACAGATACATATGTATATATACACATCATATTTATGTACACATGTATATGTATGTATACAAATACATGCATCATGATCAACCTATTTCTAGGTACTAACTTTGGTAACCTAGTATTGTTGTTGTTCAGTCTCTCAGTCCTGTCCAACTATTTGTGACCCAATGGACTGGAGCATGCCAGGTTGAACTGACCTTCACCATCTCCTGGAGCTTGCTCAAACTCATGTCCATTGTGTCAGTGATGCCATACAACCATCTCATCCTCTTTCATCCACTTCTCCTCCTGCTTTCAATCTTTCCCAGCATCAGGGTCTTTTCTATCAAGTCGGCTTTTTGAATCAGGTGGCCAAAGCATTAGAGTTTCAGCTTCAGCATCAGTCCCTCCAATGAAGATTCAAGGTTGGTTTCCTTTAGAATTGACTGGTTTGATCTCCTTGCAGTCCAAGGGACTCTCAAGAGTCTTCTCCAACACTACAGTTCAAAAGCAACAATTCTGCAGTGCTCAGCGTTGGCTTGAAACTCAATATTCAGAAAACTAAGATCATGGCATCTGGTCCCATCACTTCATGGGAAATAGATGGGGAAACAGTGGAAACAGTGTCAGACTTTATTTTGTTGGGCTCCAAAATCACTGTGGATGCTGATTGCAACCATGAAATTAAAAGACGCTTACTCCTTGGAAGGAAAGTTATGACCAACCTAGATAGCATATTAAAAAGCAGAGACATTATTTTGCCAACTAAGGTCCGTCTAGTCAAGGCTATGGTTTTTCCCATGGCCATGTATGGATGTGAGAGTTGGACTGTGAAGAAAGCTGATCACCAAAGAACTGATGCTTTTGAACTGTGGTGTTGGAGAAGACCCTTGAGAGTCCCTTGGACTGCAAGGAGATCCAACCAGTCCATTCTAAAGGAGATCAGTCCTGGGTGTTCATTGGAAGGACTTATGCTAAAGCTGAAACTGCAATACTTTGGCCACCTAATGCAAAGAGTTGACTCACTGGAAAAGACTATGATGCTGGGAGGGATTGGGGGCAGGAGGAGATGGGGATGACAGAGAATGAGATGGCTAGATGGTATCACCGACTCTGTGGACATGAGTTTGAGTGAACTCCGGGAGTTGGTGATGGACAGGGAGGCCTGGCGTGCTGTGATTCACAGGGTCGCAAAGAGTCGGACACGACTGAGCAACTGAATTGAACTGAACAGCGTGTTTTATTGTCCAACTCTCACATCTGGACACGACTGCTGGAAAAATCATAGCTTTGACTATATGAACCTTTGTGGGCCAAATATTGTCTTGGCTTTTTAATATGCTGCCTAGGTTGGTCAAGTTTTTCTTCCAAGTGGCAAGTGTCTTTTAATTTCATTGTGGCAGTCACCATTTGCAGTGATTTTGGAGGCCAGGGAAATAAAGTCTGTCACTATTTCCATATCTATTTGTCATAAAGTGATGAGATTGGATGCCATGATCTTTGCTTTTTGAATGTTGAGTTTTAAGCCAGCTTTTTCATGTTCCTCTTTCACCTGGATCAAGAGGCTGTTTAGTTCCTCTTTGCTTTCTTCTGTAAGGGTGATGTCATCTGTGTATCTGAGGTTATTGATATTTCTCCAAACAGTCTTGGTTCCAGCTTGCACTTCATCCAATCTGGCCTTTCTCATGATGTAGTCTGCATATAAGTTAAATAAGCAGGTGACAATATATAGCATTGATGTTTACCATTGGAACCAGTCTCTTTTTCCATGTCTGGTTCTAACTGTAGCTTCTTGACCTGCATACAGATTTCTGATGAGGCAGGTAAGGTGGTCTGGTATTTCCATCTCTTGAAAAATTTTCCATAATTTGTTGTGATCTACAAAAGGCTTTAGCATAGTCAATGAAGCAGAAGATGATTTTCTGGATTTCTTTTGCTTTTTCTCTGATACAATATATTTTTGCAATTTGAACTCTGGTCCCTCTGCCTTTTCTAAATCCAGCTTGAACATCTGGGAGTTCTCAGTTCATGTACTGGTGAAGTGTAGCTTGTAAAACTTTGAGCATTACTTTGCTAGCGAAAGAGATGAGTGCATTTGTGCAGTAGTTTGAATATTCTTTGGCATTGCCTTTCTTTGGGATTGGAATGAAAGCTGTCTTTTACCAGTCCTGTGGCCACTGCTGTTTTCCAAATTTGCTGGCATATTTAGTGAAGCACTTTCACAGCATTATCTTTTAGGATTTGAAATAGCTCAGTGGGAATTCCATCAACTTCATACCTTTGTTTGTAGTGATGCTTCCTAAGGTCCATTTGACTTTACACTCCAAGATATCTTGCTTTAGGTGAGTGATCATGCCATTGTGTTATTTGGGTCATTAAGATCTTTTTTGTACAGTTCTTCTGTTTATTCTTTCCACCTCTTCTTAATTTGTTCTTCTGTTAGTGCCACACCATTTCCTTCCTTATTGTGCCCATCTTTGAATGAAATGTTATGTTGGTGTTTCTAACTTTCTTGAAGAGATCTCTAGTCTTTCCCATTCTATTGTTTTCCTTTATATCTTCTCATTTTTCACTTAGGAAGTCTTTCTTATCTCTCCTTGTCATTCTCTGGAACTTTCCATTCAAACGAGTATATCTTTCCTTTTCTCCCTTGCTTTTTGCCTTTCTTCTTGTCTCAGCTATATGTAAGACCTCCCAGACAACCATTTTGACATTGCATTTTGTTTTCTTGGGGATGGTTTTGATTACTGCCCCCTGTACAGTGTTATGAACTTTCCTTCTTCATTCCAATTGTTCTAGTACATTATATGTATATATTCTATAAATATATGTAAATTTTGTAGTTGTTTTTGCTCAGTCCCTAAGTCATGTCAGATTCTTTGTGATCCCATGGACCATGTCACACTAGGCTCCTCTGTCTTCCACTATCTCCTGGAGTTAGATCAAATTCATGTATATTGAGTCAGTGATGCTATCCAACCATCTCACCCTCTGTTGTCTCCTTCTCATCTTACCCTCTATCTTTCCCAGCATGAGGGTTTTTTCCAGTGAGTAGCCTCTTTTCACCAGGTGGTTGAAGTACTGGAGCTTCAGCATCAGTACTTCTAATGAATATTCAGGACTCATTTCCTTTAGGATTCACTGGTTGGATCTCCTTGCAGTCCAAGGGACTCTCAAGAGTCTTTTCCAGCACCACAATTCAAAAGCATCAATTCTTTGGTGCTCAGCTTTCTTTATGGTCCACTCTTACATCCATACATGACTACTGGAAAAACCATAGGTTTGACAATATGAACCTTTGTCAACAAAATGATCTCTCTGCTTTTTAATACACTCTTTAGTTTTGTCATAGTTTTTTCCCAAGGAGCATGGGTCTTTTAATTTCATGGCTATAGTCCCTGTCCACAGTGATTTTTGGAGCCCAGGAAGATATAATCTGTCACTGTCTTCTATATATTCAAAGAAGAGATGGGACTGTATGCCATAATCTTATTTTTTTGAATGTTGAGTTTTAAGCCAGCCTTTCTACTCTCCTATTTTACCTTCATCAAGAGACTCTTTAGTTCCTTTTCATTTTCTGTCATAGAGTGGTATCACCTGCATATCTAAGGTTATTGATATTTCTCCCAGCAACCTTGATTCTAGCTTGTGACTCATTCAGCCCAGTATTTCTCATGCTGTATTCTGCATAGAAGGTAAATAAGCAAGGTGACAATATACAACCTTGTTGTACTCCTTTCCCAATTTTGAACCATTCAATTGTTTCATGTCTGGTTCTACCTGTTCCTTCTTGACCCACATACAGGTTTCTCAGGAGACAGGTAAGGTGGTCTGATACTCCCATCTCTTTTAGAATTTTCTACAGTTTGTTGTGATCTCCACAAAGAAATATATGTTTTTGTAAATATATTTAGCATATTTATCTGTTAATAAGTTATATAAATATTTTAAGGAAAACTTTAAGTTCCTGGCACTCTTTTCTTCTCTTTAAAAGAGACTCCTTAATTCTTGTTGTAACTGTTTATAATCTTAGTCTAACTGAGTTGCTAAATGAAAGAATTTAATGATGAAAATGCTCATCAACATCTTATGAATGGTATTATTTACATAAACATCTACCTTAAAATAATGGATTGTCATCCATGGAAGAGGAAAAATAGATTTTACCGTTGCCTTTCAGATTAAATATAAAAATGGAACTCGCATTTCAAGTTAATTCTTTCTCCAATAGCTAAACTTAGTAAATCAGTGGTAAGTGTATTTTTATTATGAAGAGTTGCAACAGACTAACCAGTCTGATGCCAAAATAGGTTTGAAGGATGCCACAAACTTGCCCTGTTTTAATTTCGTATACAACAAAACTTCATATTACAATTTTTTGGCAAACTTTTCTTTTACAGATGCTGATTACTCTTACCACCAGTTTCATTGTGCTTTAGCTTTTCATTTGACTTTGAGACATAAAGATCATCAGGTATCTCAGTTCACACAATAATCTCTTGTTTATGTAGTCTGAGACCATTTTAACTAGATTTTTATTTGTTTAACAAAAATAAGTTTCTAATACTGCAAAGCTAAAAAACTTGCTTTAAATTATAAGTCAAACAAATTGCTTTCTAAATGGAATTTCTAAAATATTTCCTTGGGTGCAATCCTCTTAAATTCTGGTGAGAAATAAGTACTTTAAAATAATAATTGATATATACTAATGAAATGATTTAATACAGTAATAAGAAATTTCCAAAAAGAAATTCATGGCTATTTTCTCATAAAATGCATTTTATTTCACCATAATTCTCTTTGTATTTAGATGTGATTGACACGTAAAATTATATTAGTTCAAGATGTTATAATGTTTCAATATTCACCATCATTTTTGAATGTGAAAGAGAAAATAAGTTTTGATCAGAAATGCCGTAAACTGAAATATATTATCATTAATAAGATAGCAACTGAGTTGCTATGTGGTACTCTTAATTGTCATATACAAATCAATTTGTTTATAAAATGAAGCTCATCTACATTCTATTGCACTGTAGTTCAGGTAATGTCAATATATTTTTGAAATGGTACTTTAATAGACTTGTGAAAGGTATTATTTAACAAAACAATACATGTCATTAATAACTATATTTTTGCTCCAAATATTCTCAAGAAAGCATGGAAATTTTATTTCTTTTTCAGAAAAGGAATTTTATTCAGGAGGCATATATTTATATTTTGTTCTGTTCTGAACTTATGCTCTTTGGCATATAGTTGTATATTTTACAACCTTCTCTCCATTTACTTTTGTGGTACTATTTTGCTATAACTGCCAATCTCTTTTTATAAAGAATTCCCAGTCCTCCTACATCATATTTTTAAAGGTATTATTCAAATAGTTTGTCTGAATTAACAAATACCTCGTTCTAGGAAATTTTTGTTTGCATTGTTATCTAATAAAAATACTTCCCTCTACTTTTTCCATTCAACTTTTGTGAGAAAATATTTTAATTGTGAAATTTCTCTTTGCAAAAGAGAACATTTTACATGATTTAGTTGCTGTGATAGTATTATTATAACTTTGTCAATCTGTATTAAATGTTTAAAGGTATAATTTAACATGAATGACTTTTCTCTTTATAACCTCAGTTTTGAAACATACATTTTATTGTGAAAAAATTTAACGATTAACCACCTGCCTATCATTTTAGAGCAAACAAGGCTCACTCAACTTGCAGTTAGCCAATTACATAAACAATTATGTTACTTGCAATTGTCAACAGGAAAATAATTTCAGGTAGATTCCTTTATACTGAAGGAGTGATGTGTCAATGGCTTGTTTTTAGTTTAGGATATAGCATGCTAAACCTTTTTTGTTTGTTCTTTTTTACAGTAATGACTTTATGAAATGATTACCAGTTTTATCACCGTAATTGCACATATAATGAGATTTAGTGTCGGTTTTTTTCTCTTTTGTTGTCTTTAAAGTGGAAGTTTATTTATCTTTAGACTCTAACTTTTTAAAATAAGGATGTTATTTGTAAAAGCATCTCATTTGTTGACTGATTGATAAATATATAATAAATAATAACATACCCCTTATTTAAAAGATTTTAAAAGGAATATCTATATTTCAAATAAAGATTCTTATTGTACTTTTTACTGAGTGCGTTAGTCTTGAAATTAGAGTTATCTTCAACTTTATTTGGATCAGAGAGCCAATCTGTAAAAA
Source organism: Moschus berezovskii (assembly GCF_049115385.1). Classification (NCBI taxonomy): domain Eukaryota; kingdom Metazoa; phylum Chordata; class Mammalia; order Artiodactyla; family Moschidae; genus Moschus; species Moschus berezovskii. Next base: position 53,811,840 of record NC_142461.1, read on the forward strand.
CTTAAAACACTATTCATTCTTTTACACATATACCCAGAAGTGAATTGCTAGATCATGCAGCAGTTCTAGTTTTAATTTTTTGAGGAATCTTCATATTTTTTTCTGTAGCTGCTACATGTTTTACATTCAAAACAACAATTTGCAAGAATTCTTATTTTTCCACATCCTTACCAATACATGCTATCATTTTTTAAAGAAAATAATAGCTATCCTAACAGGTGTGAGATGATATCTCTTTGTGGTTTTGATTTCCATTTTCATTCTAATTAGTGATATTGAGCACCTCTTTATAACACCTGTTTGGCATTTCTGTGTTTTCTTTAGAGAAATGTCTATTTAAGTTTTTGCCCATTCCTTAATCAGGTTATCTAGTTTCTTGCAATTGAGTTATACAAGTTCAAGTATTTTGGATCTTAATATCTTATCAGATATAGTATCAGTTCCACTTCTGGGTATATATTCAAAATAATTGACAACAAGATCTAGAAGAGATACTTGTACTTTCATATTTATTGCAACATTATTCACAATATCCAAGATATGAAAATAATCAATGTGGCCATTAAAAGATGAATGGATAAATGGAACTTGTTTTATACATACAAAAGAATGCTATTCATTCTTCGAAATAATGGAATCCTGACATTTTCAACAATATGGTTGAATCTGGAGGATGTTGTGCTAAGTTAAATAAGCTAGACACAGAAGGACGAATACTACATGATTCCACTTATTTGAGGTAACTAGAGCAGTGAGATTCGTAACAGCAGAGAATAGAATGATGGTGGTTAGGAGCCAAAGGGAAGAGGAAATAGGGAGGAGGAAATGGGAAGTTATTTTTCAATATAATAAAGTTTCAGCTTTCAAGATAGATTCTAGAAATCTGTTGTATAGTATCTATAGTTAACAATACTGTGTTAGTCACTCAATCATGTTCAACTCTTTGTGATGCTATGAACTTTAGCCTACAGTTCCTCTGTCCATGGGGTTCTCTGGGCAAGAATACTGGAGTGGGTAGCCATTCTCTTCTCTGGGGGAATCTTCCTGCCCAGGGATTGAACCCAGGTCTCCAGCATTCCTGGCAGATCCTTTACCATTTGAGCTACAAAGGAAGGTTCATACTGTATTGTGCACTTCAACATTTGTTGAGGGTAAATCTTATATTAAGTGTTTTTACCACATACACAAACACACACACACACACAAACAGCAAAAACAAAGTAAGTAAGAAGTCAGAAGGAAACTTTTGGAGGCAATAGATATGTCTATTACCTTGATTGTAGTGATGGCTTTAGGGGTGTAGGTATATGTCCAAATACATAAAATTGTGTACATTTAATAGGATTCTTGGTGGCTCAGATGGTAAAGAATCTGCCTGCAATATGGTAGACCTAGGTTCAATCCTTGGGTTGGGAAGATCCCCTGGAGAAGAGAATGGCAACCCACTCCAGTATTCTTGCCTGGAAAATTCCATGGACAGAGAACCCTGATGGGCTAAACACCAATACAGTACACTAACGCATATATATGGAATTTAGAAACATGGTAACGATAACCCTATATATGATACAGCAAAAGAGACACAGATGTATAGAACAATCCTTTGGATTCTGTGGGAGATTAAACTGAAGCTCCAATACTTTGGCCACCTCATGCAAAGAGCTAACTCAATGAAAAAGATCCTGATTCTGGGAAAGATTGAAGGCAGGATGAGAAGGGGGCAACAAAGAATTAGATGGTTGGATGGCATCATCGACACAATGGACATGAGCTTGAGCAAGCTCTAGGAGATAATGAAGGACAGGGAAGCCTGGTGTGCTACAGTTCATAGGGCTGCAGAGTAGGACAGGACTTAGCAACTGAACAATAAATACATACATCTGATTATAACAGACTGAATTATGGGAAACACATGTGCAACAGTGCCTGTTCTCATGTAATTTGAAACTGTCAATTAAAACTGTCAGTCAGTCCACACCTACCTAGATGGATATGTAAAAGCCCTATGTTGAAAATCCCCATACCTCATGATTCTGACACCAGTGCCTCTCTTAACTTGGCCTATCGCTCACTTGAGGTGTTCTTTCTGTTCTTTCCTTAACTTGTTTTTGCTCTGGGTAAGGTCTCAGATTCTTCTTTTTGTCCTTGTCAGAAACTGAGGCCCACGAGCAAGGGTCCTCTTTGACTCTCCCCAAATCCAGTAACAATAAAGTAACCCCTAACTTCTAATTATGAAGAATAAACTTTAAATATTTCTCTAAAATCTCCACATAAATCATTAACATGAAACTTAAAATAGAGATAAGATACAGTATATTGTTCAAAATACCATCTATTGGGCATCAGTATTGAGATGATTTTGAGTTCTGCTGGGGTTGCAAAGAGTTGGACACAACTGAGCGACTGAACTGAACTGAAACTAAATTAAGGGTTCCCAGGTACACTCGTGCTAAAGAACCCACCTGCCAGTGCAGGAGATGTGAGATGTGGGTTCAATCCTTGGATTGGGAAGATTCTCTAGAACATGGCATGGCAACCCACTCCAGTATTCTTGCCTGGAGAATACCATGGACAGAGAAGCCAGGCAAGCTAAAGTCCCATAGGGTCTCAAAGAGTCAGACACAACTGAAGCGACTTAGCAAGCACACAAGCCAAGTTAATTTTCCTCTCAGATCTTTGTTCATTACAGGTTCAACATATACTGAGGGTAAGGAAGTCTTTTCACTATATGCTCTATAATTCTTTTGCATATAAACTCATAAATATTCTTTGCCCTGAATTACTTTTTAGATATCTACAAAAAATTATTTAAAATTTTTCTTGAAAACTGAAATATTTAAATCAATGAACTAAAATGAATTTCTTTCAAGTAAGATTCTTACAAAAGGAGCTTTGGAAGTATAACTCACATAGACAATGTTAGTTATTAATTAATGTGATATACAGTTGATAATATAAGTGATTTAATTTATTTTTTTAAGATTTCACATACAGGTAATACCATTTAGTATTTTTCTTTCTCTGGATTATTTTATTTGGTGAAGTGCCCTCTGGGTGCATCCATTTTGGCTCAAATGACATAATTTCCTTCTTGTTTTAAGGTTGAATAGCATTTCTTTTTTTATACGTGTGTGTATGTGTGTGTGTGTTTGTATGTGTGAGTGTAACTCACATTTACTTTGTTCATTCATCTTAGGTAGTTTTCATATTTTGAATGTAATGTATAATACTACAATGAACAATTGGGTATAGATATCTCTTCAATAACTTGTTTTTGTTTCCTTTGGATATATTTCCAGGAGTGGGATTGCTGGGTCATATGGTAGTTCTTTTCTAATTTTTGGAGGAGCCTCCATAGTTTTCCATAGTTACTGTACCAATTCACCTTCCCACCAACAGTGTATCTCTCTGCATCCTCACCTTTATTTGTTATCTTCTATTTTTGATGACAGCCATCCAAACAGACGTGAGATGATATTTCATTTTTGTTTTGCATTTCTCTGATGATTGGTGATGTTCAGGAATGTAAGTGTCGGCCATTTGCATCTCTTTGTTGGAAAAGAGTCAGATTCTTTGTCCCAGTTTTAAATTGGGTTATTTGATTTTTTTTTTTTTTTTTGCTGAGTTGTATAAGTTCCTTATGTACTTTGACTATTAACTCTTTATTGCCTTATTATGTTCCTTATGTACTTTGACCATTAACCCTTTATTGCCTGTGTGGTTTGCAAACATTTTCTCCCACTCTGTAGGATGCCTTTTCATTTTGTTGATGGTTTCCTTTGCAGTGACAGCATTCCATTCCATTCATTCCATTCCGTGTCCGACTCTTTGCGACCCCGTGGACTGTAGCCTACCAAGCTTCTCCGTCCATGGGATTCTCCAGGCAAGAATACTGGAGTGGGTTACCATTTCCTTCTCCAGGGGATCTTCCCGACCCAGGGATCGAACCCGGGTCTCCCGCATTGGAGGCAGACGCTTTACTTCTGAGCCACCAGGGAAGCATTAATTTATAGTTTAAATCTTCTTCCCTCACCACATATCAGAGCTGATTTAGGAAGATGGCAGGAAACCTTGGGCTGTTGTTCATTATGATTTTTTCTGCCTCAGCATCTCCTACAAACCCTTAGGTGTTGGGTAGGTTGGAGAAGGCAGAGAAAAGAAGAGTAATGAGATGGAATGGTTTGTCCTTACTTAGCACTCTATAAAATTACCTCAATTATTAAGCATCCTCTGTTATAAAATGTACCCAAACACTGACTTAGGACAAATCTGTGGAACCTTGTCCCCAGCACCAGTGAGTTTCTTATCATTCCTGTTCCAGATAGTACACCTTCAGCTATTTTCTCCCAGGTTGCCTGTGCCCCACAAGCTACTTCTTTGATGCAAATTTTTAATAATAACTTAAATTTATTGCATCACTACCCATTTGACACAGAGGAAAATTTTATGTCTTCTTTCTCTACCAAATTACAAAGTTTCTTGACAGATTGCTACTGAAATTTTTTTAAAAATAGTTGATAATTTACATAATTTTCTTCTCCCACCCACTGCTAAAATACAATCAATAGAGACTAGTAACGTAATATTTTAATGCATATATTCAACTTTAATTTTTAGCATTTCCTCAGCCTCACTCAATACCAGTAGTTTGCTTCTCCTTTTACCCTTTGATCCTTATATACCCAATTTCCTTACAGAGTAAATGTTAGAGGAAAGATATTTTTGTTACTACTGCAGAAGTTCTCATATAATCCACTGTATAAGTCACATGTTTTCAAGAGAGAAAATTCTTATTGTTTCCTTAACTAAGTAAAATTTTCCTTTAAAGATTCTAACTTTATATCTTACATAAGCTTGACATTAAATTGCTGGTTACTATTAACAAAGAATAGTCCATCTAACATACAAATAGAAACTTAAGAAAATGTATTTTAGTAAATTTGTAAGTAAAAAGAATTGTCTTGAAAACATAATATGTTAAAATAGAAAGATAGAGTATTATATCAATTACTCAGCTAAACTTAGTTGTCAGTCTTTCTCAAGGGAGACTATAGTTTCATGTTTAGAGAGAGTGTACTGTCTGAACTCCATTATAATTATAAATATGTCTTTAAGTTTTTGTCCATTAGAAGATACTATCAAAAAAAAAAAAAAGAAGATACTATCATGATATTTTCAAAATGATTGTGTTAAAAACTTTTAGTACAGCTGTGATTTAAACAAATATTGTAATATTATGTTACCAAATGATTATTTGTGAATACTGTTTAAAAATTTTTAAAGTTTAATTTATTAGGGTAGAAGAAAGGAAAAAAAACCACAAATCAGTTTTGCAGGATGAATGGATAAGTGATAGATGAGTTAGATCTGTAGATAGTTGATAGATTCAAATTTTCTGAGAAATTTAACTAGATTTGAAAGCAACATAAACGTATTTTCTATAAATGAATTATGACTGATGAATCAAATAAAGAGGGATCACTTCTATTCAAATTTTCAATACACATTTTTTTCTTGATTTTTCTTAGTGCTACTCATATCACATACTAAAGATTATGTATTAAAGCTATTGAAGTTTAATTGATAAAATATAAGAAATAGATTTTATAGTTAAACATCTAGAGAAATTTCATATTTTTTCTGACTCTTCCAGAAAATGACATGGATTTCAGTAAGATTATATCACTAAGTTGTGTCCGACTGTTTGCGACTCCATGGACGATAGCCTGCCAGGCTCCTCTATCCATGGGAATTCTCCAGGTAAGAATACTGGAGTGGGTTGACATTTCCTCCTCCAAGGGATCTTCCCAACTCAGAGATTGAACCCAGGTCTTCTGCATTGCAGACAGATTCATTATCATCTGAGCCACCAGGGAAGCCATGTATAAATGTAAGACATATATAAATCAGCAAGACAAGCATTTTTTTTTAACCTACTTTTTTGTCAGCAACTACTATTTCATTATTCAAGAGTCGATCATTGCAGATGAAACATCACATCAATGACAAGACTAAAACTTCAACATCAGAGCAAGGATGAAATATAATATTTCAATCCTGGAGGAAAAATAATTCAATTATTTTTATATTACTAAAAGTTTCTCTTATCAAATATTATATCATAAAATTATAAGTAGAGATGCAAGATTATCCCTTGTACTTTACTTCAAATACTCATGAATATGACTTGTAGTCCACCTTCTAAATCTCTTTCTTCATACAATGTATTTTGTGCTCATGTAATCAGTTGTGTCTGACTCTTTGTGATCCCATGAAATGTAGCCCACAAAGCTCCTCTTCCTTGAAATTTCCCAGATGAGAATACTTGAGTGGGTTGTGTTTCCTACTCCAGGATATCTTCCCAACCCAGGGATCCAGTCTGTTTCTCCTGTGGCTTTTGCATTGCAGGCAGAATCTTTAACCCCTGAGCCATTGGGGAAGCCTCATATAATATTTTAAAATAAGTCAATGTAATAACAAATTACAAAAAAGTTTTTCTGATAATCTTTTTTTCTTAATGTATGATCTAAAAGTTTATCGTCTTAACAAATCTACCTTCAACTTTCCATTCTTTAAAAAATTAGCATGTCTTGTAACTTTCTTTTGCTATACATATTTTGTCCTTTCTACTGAGGAGCCTGGTGGGCTGAAGTCCATGGGGTTGCTACAAGTCAGACATGACTGAGCGACTGCACTTTCACTTTTCACTTTCACACATGGAGAAGGAGGTGGCAACCCACTCCAGTGTTCTTGCCTGGAGAATCCCAGGGACGGGGGAGCCTGGTGGGCTGCCATCTCTGGGGTCGCACAGAGTCGGACACGACTGAAGTGACTTAGCAGCAGCAACTGGAGCTTATATTCGCTTATGATGATTACCTTGGTCTGTACTTTTCTCACATAATTGAAAAGAAAAAGGAGTTACATTTTTTCATGATATTCTTAGTTTATACTTCTTTAATATAACTGATGTCAAAATGTATATCATGATGAAAAGTAGACGATATTGATAATTAACAGGGTTAATTTTCCTAGTGTACGTAAGGTTTGTTAACACTTTTGTCAGTCTTAAAAATATTAAAATTCTTACATTTATTTTTTGAGATGTAAGTTAATAAACAAGCTATCAAAGGTCAGAGTTTTATCTGAAAAATAAAGACATCCATATGACTATCAGTTATTTGATCACTGTCCCCAAAATTAAGCACAAAAAGTTGAAGACTCATGATTCACATTTATACCTCACAGTGTCAGAATTAGGACCAAATATTCAATAAATACAAGACATTTAAGAAATCAGGGGTTCAAATATTCAATAAATTCAAAAATAGAAATATAGCAAGCATTTCCAGAGGAAAAGAAGAATACAATTACATATATGAAAAAATCAGTCTAGGTGATTTAATCTTAGCACTCCTTACTCTGAGGCTTCACAACACATGCCTGATCCAAACACAGAATTAGAGTCCTAAAATTTCTATTGTGCTGACTGTTTGTAGGGAAGCTAAATGTCATGCTGGCCTCAACAATGGATTCTAATGGTCTCTTTTGCCAAGCACATCCATATACAGCCCTGTTCTACACTGAATGGGCTTCCCTGGTGGTTCAGATGGTAAAAAAAAAATTCCACCAGCAATGCAGGAGATGTGGGTTCAATCTCTGGGTCAGGAACATGCCCTGGTGAAAGGAATAGCAACCTACTCCAGTATTCTTGTCTGGGAAATCCCTTGGGGGTTACAAAGGGTATGAATGACTGAGCAATTCAGTTCAGTTCAATTCAGTCACTCAGTCAAGTCTGACTCTTTTTGACCCCAAGCACTGCAGTATGCCAGGCTTCCCTGTCCATCACCAACTCCAGGAGCTTGCTCAAACTCATGTCCATCTAGTTGGTGATGCCATTGAACCATCTCATTCTCTGTTGTCCCCTTCTCCTCCTGCCTTCAATCCTTCCCATCATTAGGGTCTTTTTTAATAAGTCAGTTCTTCATATCAGGTGGCCAAAGTATTGATGCTTCAGCTTCAGTATCAGTCCTCATTATGAAGCTGTCAAACCCTTTTCTGAATTAAAACTAGAACAAATATTTAAAGTTTAAAGACTGTCTTTTCTTTTTTTAGATATAGTGGGATCATAATTTAATTAAAACATTTAAAAATGTGCATAAAAACACATGAACTGTGTTGCTTGTCTATAAATTTTAATTTTTGTCTTTAACTTTTAAAATTGAAACATACTTGATTTAAAATGTGTTAGCAATTCAGATATATATATATATATATATATTTCAGATTCCTTACAGTCCCTGGTAGCTCAGACGGTAAAGCGTCTGCCTACAGTGCGGGAGACCCGGGTTCAATACCTGGGTTGGGAAGATCCCCTGGAGAAGGAAATGGCAACCCACTCCAGTATTCATGCCTGGAAAATCCCATGGACCGAAGATCCTAGTGGGCTATGGTCCATGGGGTCGTAAAGAGTCGGACACGACTGAGCGACTTCACTTTCCTGTATAGGTTATTACAAAATATTGACTGCAATTCCCTGTGCTATACAATAAGTCCTTGTGGTTTTACATATAGTAGTATGTACATGGTAATCCCAAACTCCTAGTTTATCCCTCCGCCTCTTTCTCCTTTGATAACCATCAGTTCAGTCTGTTTAGTCACTCAGTCATGTCTGATTCTTTGTGATCCCATGGACTGCAGCACTCCAGGCTTCTCTGTCCATCACCAACTCCTGGAGCTTGCTCAAACTCACGCCCATCAAGTTCGGTGATGCCATCCAAATATCTCATCCTCTGTCATCCCCTTCTTCTCTCACCTTCAATCTTTCCCAGGATCAGGGTCTTTTGCAGTGAGTCAGTTCTTCACATCAGATGGCCAAAGTATTGGAGTTTCAGCTTCAACATCAGTCTTTCCAATTAATATTCAGGACATATTTCCTTTAGGATTGACTTGCTGGATCTCCTCGCAGTCCAAGGGAAACTCAAGAGTCTTCCCCAATACCAGAGTTCAAAAGCATCAATTCTTTGGCGCTCAGCTTTCCTTATGGTCCAACTCTCACATCCATGCATGACTACTGGAAAAACCATAGCTTTGACTAGATGGACCTTTGTCAGCAAAGTAATGTCTCTGCTTTTTAATATGCTGTCTAGGTTGGTCATATCTTTTCTTCCAAGGAGCAAGTGTTTTTTTTTTTTTTTTTAATTTCATGGCTGCAGTCACCATCTGCAGTGATTTTGGAGCCCAAGAAAATAAAGTCTGTCACTGTTTCCATTTTTTCCCTATCTATTTCCTATGAAGTGATGGGACTGGATGCCATGATCTTCATTTTTTGAATATTGAGTTTTAAACCAGTTTTTTCACTATCTTTCACTTTAATCAAGAGTCTTTTTAACTCCTTTTCACTTTCTGACATGATGATGGTGTCATCTGCATATCTGAGCTTATTGATATTTCTCCAGTTTGTGCTTCATCCAGCCTGGCATTTTGCATGATATACTCTGCATGGAAGTTAAATAAGCAGGGTGACAATATACAGCCTTGGCATACTCCTTCCCAATTTGGAACCAGTCCATTGTTCTAACTGTTGCTTCTTGGCCTGCATACAGATTGCTCAGGAGGCAGATAAGGTGGTCTGGTAATCTCATCTCTTTAAGAATTTTCCACAGTTTGTTGTGATCCACGTAGTCAATGGCTTTAGTGTAGTCAATGAAGCAGAAGTTGATGTTTTTTCTGAAATTCTCTTGCACTTTCTATGATCCAGTTGTTGTTGGCAATTTGGTCTCCATTTCCTCTGCCTTTTCTAACTCCTGCTTGAACATCTGGAAGTTCTCAGTTCTCATACTATTGAAGCCGAACTGATCAATTAAGCACACCCACACTGAATGTAGGACTCACTTACGTAAACAACATGATATTTTAGAAATTATAGTGTATTTCTTCCAGATTTACATCAAAAAAGCCATTGCAACACTTGCTTTCTCTTGGGTCACTCTCTACTTGGAATACCAAAACTATGACTTGGACACTACAATAACTCAGTGGAAGGATCCATAAATCAAGGGACTGAGCCTTCTTCCAACAGGGACCATGGACTTATCAGTTAGCTATGTTAGTAAGTCATCTTGAAATTGGATCCTCCAGATTCACTAAGCCTTGGGATGACAGCAGCCCCAGCTCATATCTAAGCTACAAATTCATGAGGGAACCTGAGCCAGAACCAACCAACTATTGAAAGCCTCTTTCAAATACCTGATTGAAAAAATTGTGTGATACATTGTTTAAACCACTATGTTTTAAAGTAACTTTTACACAACATTTGATAGGTCATGTGAATAGGTATCTCCTGTCTTACTCTCCCATGTGGTACACAATTTTATTTTACATTCTCCATCATAAAATGAAGAAGAAAAGAGTTGGGTGAATGTTAGTGTGTGGATGGTTTGGTGAAGTGATGTACTAACTTCATTTATGAAGCATTCTAGGCAAGGTGTAGACATTAAGTTCTGTAATACATTTACGTGATGAGGAATAGATGTGTGTTGCACTTTACCAGTTAAAAGTGTGAGGGTGGTGGGAAAAAAGAAGATTCTACTTCAGGTGAGGAAGACCACATGAGATGAATTCCTCTTAGACACAATAAATTGGTTACCAATTATTCTTTTCACATATAATTTTAAGAAATGACCTAATAGTCAAAGCCAGGACTAACACACACCTGTCTATTGTGAAACTGTGGATAAGACTGGATCCTTATTCATCAAAAAGGAAAGAAAATGCATCAGTGAAATTTATGTAGATAACAGCATAAACTTTCCCAGAAAATAGAAATATAAATGCTGAAAATGTTTGCTACAGAACAAAGATTACATATCTTATATACTTTCTCAATAACTCTCAATGCCACAAGATAATTCAGTACTATTTACACAACTTTTGAAAGGTTATAGAGGGGCCAAGAATGTATATTCAGCCATACTGTCTTTTGTTTTGGAAGTCAGAAGAATACAGGTTTGTCTTTCGGACTCAGAAATCATTCAAGTCACTTTGTTAAAAGCAATACATAAAGAGATGTACACTTAGTGAAATGACTGTGAAAAAACCAATTGAAAAACAGTGACAGAAAAGATCAGGAAATAAGGATTATAATTATAGGAATAAAATTGAGTTTAAATTATCTTTACAAAAGAAGTAACAACATTAATAGCACATGTTAAAAAGGGGAAGAGTTGAGTCGATTAATGAAATGTTTGTGTTGTATTGCCTCTATTGGAAGTTGCTTTCATATACTTAAACATATGATACATGCTTTCAAAGTCAAATTTAGAGAAGAAAGTTACTAATATCTGTTGTTTGATGTTTTTGTATAATTTTATAATTACATTGTTGAACATTTAACATAATTTTTACTGATCCTTGCTTTTATTGCAGCCTTCTGTTTGAAATAGTCTCTATCAAGACTTCACTAATGTACAGGAATGTAAGTCCTAAATATCAAACACTAAAATTAACTTAGATAATTGTGACTGTGGCCCAGACCATGAACTCCTTACTGCAACATTCAGACTTAAATTGAAGAAAGTAGGGTAAGTAATAGGCCATTCAGGTATGACCTAAATAAACTTCCTTATGATTATATAGTGGAGGTGATCAATAGATTCAATGGATTAAATCCAATAGACAGAGTGCCTGAAGAACTATGGACAGAAGTTCATAACATTGTACAGGAGGCAGTGGGTCAAAACCATCCTAATAAAAAGGAAATGTAAGAGGGCAAAATGGTTGCCTGAGGAGGCCTTACAAATAGCTGAGAAGGGAGAAAAGTGAAAAGCAAAGAAGAAAGAGTAAGATATATCTATCTGATTGCAGAGAATAGCAAGGAGAGATAAGAAAGCCTTCTTCAGTGATAAATGCAAAGAAAAAGAAGAAATCAATAAAATGGGAAAGGCTATATATCTCTTCAAGAAAATTGGAGATACCCAGGGAACATTTCATGCAAAGATGGACTCAATAAAGGACAGAAAGAGTAAGAACCTAATAGAAACAGAAGAGATTAAGAAGAAGTGGTAAGAACACACAGAAGAGCTATGCAAAAACGTCTTAATGACCCAGATAACCATGATGGTGTGGTCACTCGCCTAGAGCCAGATATCCTGGAGTGCAAAGTCAAGTGGACCATAGGAAGCAGTACTACTAACAAAGCTAGTGGAGGTGATGAAATTCCAGCTGAGCTATTTCAAATCCTAAAAGGCAATGCTGTTAAAGTGTTGCACTTGATATGCTGGCAAATTTGGAAAACTCAACAGTGGCCAAAGGACTGGAAAAGGTCAGTTTCCCTTCCAATCCAAAAGATGGGCAATGGCAAAGAATGTTCAAACTACCACACAATTGCACTCATGTCACATGCTAGCAAAGTAATGCTGAAAATCCTTCAAGCTAAGCTTCAACTGTGCATGAACTGAGAACTTCCAAATGTAAAAGCTGGATTTAGAAAAGACAGAAGAGGTGGTCCAGTGGCTAAGACTCCGTGCTTACAATGAAAAGTGCCCTGGTTCCATCCCTGGTCAGGGATCTAGATCCCACATGCTGCAGCTAAGAATTTACATGCCACAACTAAAAGATACTGCATGCTACAACAAAGATTTCATGTGCTGCAACTAAGAAAAGGCAGAGGAACAAAAGATCAACTTGCCAACATTTTCTGGATCTTAGAGAAAGCAAGGGGGTTCCAGAAAACCATCTGATTTTGCTTCATTGATTACAACAAAACCTATGACTTTGTGGATCACAACAAACTGTGGAAAATTAAAGATATGGGAATACCAGACCACGTTATCTACCTCCTGAGAAACCTGTATGCAGGCCAAGAAGCAACAGGTAGAACCAGACATAGAACAATGGACTTGTTCCAAATAGGGAAAGGAGTACATCAAGGATATATATTGTCACCCTGCTTATTTAATGTTAATGCAGAGTACAGTATGCAAAGTGCCAGATTGGATGAAATAGAAGATGGAATCAAGATTTCTGGGACAAATATCAACAACCTCAAGTAGGCAGATGATACCACCCTTATGGCAGATAGTGAAAAGGAAATAGTCTCTTGATGAAAGTGAAAGAAGAGAGTGGAAAAAACTGGCTTAAAACTCAATATGCATCTGGCATCTGGTCCCATCACTTCATGGTAAATAAATGGGGAAACAGTGGAAACAGTGAGAGACTTTATTTTCTTGGGCTCCAAAATCACTCCAGATGGTAACAGTGGCCATGAAATTAAAAAACACTTGCTCCTTGGAAGAAAAGCTATGATAAACATAGACAGCATAATAAAAAGTAGAGACATTACTTTGCTGAAAAAGGTCCATCTAGTCAAATCTATGGATGTGGAATTGGACCATAAAGAAAGCTGAGTATCGATGAATCGATGTTTTTGAACTGTGGTGTTTGTTGGAGAAGACTCTTGAGAGTCCTTTGGACAGCAATGAGATCCAACCAAGCAATCCTAAAGGAAACGTGTCCTGAATATTCATTGGAGGGACTGATGCTGAGGCTGAGGCTCCAGTACATTGACCACCTGATTCAGAGAGCTGACTCATGATGCTGGGAAAGACTGAAGGCAGCAGGAGAAGGGAACAACAGAGGACAAGATGGTTGGATGGCATCAGCAACTTGATGGACATGAGTTTGAGCAAGCTCCGTGAGACTGTGGAGAACAGGGAAGGAAGCCTGGTGTACTACAGTTCATGGGGTTGTAAAAATCAGACATGACTGAGTGACTGAACAACAACAATAATTTTGGGGGTTAGTAAGGTGATGTTGTAAGTGGAAATGCATTAACACACATCTTTTCATCCACCCAGCCAGTTTGTGTCTTTTGGTTGGTGCATTTAATCCATTTACATGTAAGGTAATTATTAATCGTATGTATGATTCTATTACTATTTTCTTAGTTATTTTGGATTTATTTTTTGTAGACCTTTTCCTTCTCTTGTTTCCTGCCTAGAGAAATTTCTTTAGCATTTGTTATAAAGTTGTTTTGCTAGTGTTGAATTCTCTTAACTTTTGCTTGTCTGTGAGACTTTTTATTTCTCCATCAAATCTGAACAAGAGTCTTGCTGGGTAGATTATTCTTGGTTGTAGGCTCTTCCTTTTCATCACTTTAAGTATATTGTGGCAAGAATGAGCATTTTAATTAAACAACAATGAAGAGATATACTATGAAGCACATATTACCGTTTGGAAGGTTAGGCACTAAAAAGTCAGATAATGGTAAAAACACTCTGCCATGATATTCTTTTCCAGATTGGCAACACTTTAGCATTATTCACTGGTATGTTTCTAGCAGAGAACACAGTCATGCTACACTACAGAAGTTAAATATTGTATGTATTCGTTGAGATTATTGAAAAATAATTTGTAAAAGGAAGACAGAAGATGACATAGGAGAGGGTTAAAATAATTATTTTTATATCTCTTTCTTTTGCCATTTTAGTGTTTTAGTATGTTGGAATATTTTAAAAAGGTAAGCTTTGGAAAATTATAATTTATGAGTTTGAGCAGACTTCATTTCTGCTTAGAACTTTGCTGTGGCACTCACAATTAAAATTCATTTCATGCTAAAAGTGTTTTCATAAAAAGTTTTTAATATAGTTGCATATATCAATCCCAAAGTTAAGTTTGGTAAATCTTTATGACACATTTATAAGCTGTATGAATATAAGTAAGCACAATTTCAACCACAGAGACAGTCCCTCTACATGAGAAGTTAGTTTTAAAAAGGGAACTTGTGCAATGCTTTCTTCTATTTTCTATCCCTGAGTTTCTCTTCTCAATGTTTTTATTTAACATTTCATTGCTCTAATGTTTCTGTGACTGAAGCTATGAAATTTCTAGTTTTGATGAGTTTATACACTCTATACTTGATGAAAATAAAGCTGAATACTAGTATTGAAACATCATTGTTCTACCCAGAAAATAATTTTACCCAATTTATTGGTCTGCATAAAATCTAAGTCACCGTTGTTAGCAGATAACAAGCTTTTAAAAATTACATGTATATATATAATATATACTAAAATATATACTATTATATAATTTGTTATGTTTATTGTATATGCTATAATTTATATGTCATATAATATAATTTATATACAATTGTATATATAACGGGCTTCCCTGGTGGCTCCGATGGTAAAGAATCTATCTGCAACGCGGGAGACCTGGATTCAATCTCTGCATTGGGAAGATTCCCTGAAGGAGGGCATGGCAACCCACTCCAGCATTCTTGACTGGAGAATTCCCATGGACAGAGGACCCTGGAGGGCTACAGTCCATGGGGTCACAAAGAGTCGGACATGACTGAGAAATTCAGCACAGCGCATATATTTAATATCAGACCTCTGAATTCTTTGCAAGCCATCTCATCCAGATTTTTCAGACTGTGGATATTAGAGGAGCCTAAGTAGATCAATGTGGTTATGACATATGTTTTAGTTTCTATTTCTAAGGAAAAGAAATAATTAAAATTATATAACTATAAACAATCAAGAAGAGTATATTAGCAGTTATTGATGAATTTATTTATACAGTTGGTATATTAGTCAACTGAAACTAACAGCTTTGGTGGGTTTTACTATAACACCAGGTGTTTTTTGTTTGTTTGTTTTGTTTTCTTTTGTTTTACTGTAACTCCAGGGCTTCCCTGGTGGCTCAGATGGCAAAGAATCTGCCTGAAATGCAGGAAACCCAGGTTAGATCCCTGGAGGAAGATCCCCTGAAGTAGGAAATGACAACCCACTCCAGTATTCTTTGTTTCTGTGCAACTCCATTCTCTGAAATTCCATGGACAGAGGAGCCTGGTTGGCCACAGTTCATAAAGTACTGTGGGTCATAAAGAGTCGGACATGACTGAGCAACTGACACTTTCACCATAACAAAATTTTAAGTGCTGTTATTTACAGTTATGGGCTTCCCTGGTGGCTCAGACAGTAAAGAATCCACCTGCAATGCAGGAAACCTGAGTTTGATCCTTGGGTTGGGAAGATCCCCTGGAGGAAGGCATGGCAACCCACTCCAGTATTCTTGCCTGGAGAATCCCCATGGACAGAGAAGCCTGGCTGGCTACAGTCCATGGGGTCGCAAAGAGTTGGACATGACTGAGTGACTAAGCACACACATTTATAGTTATATATTGTTTATTAGAGACAGTGTTAAAAACTAGAAACTTAATTACTACTAAACAAAGGAGGGGGAAAAGATTAGATTAGGATTTAATAAGTTATAGCTATAGATAAACTACCACTGAAACAATTTAGATAAAATGAGTAAGCCTTCTGGTGATGAAGGAGTTATTGGCATAGAATCAGGTAACTTATTTTAAAAATCTAGATCATTGGTCAATGCCTACAAAACAATTGTCTTTAGACATTAGAGCAATAAACAGAGTGGAACTGTGGTCTCTGGGAGAAGGAAAACAAATCAGATGACTCTAGTGATCATTCTGGCTTTTGGTTCATAGAAAAATTTTGGATCATAGAAAAGAGATGGGAACTCAAGCAGAGAATAGAGCTCTCATTGAATTAAGAAGACAGAGAGCAAAGTGGCTAAAATATTTGTTGTGAAGTACTAGAGAGAATGGAGTTGCACAGAAAAAAATAAAATAACAATAAGAAAGGGAACTTCAAAAACCTTCTGTGTTCCCCCCACTCTTGTCTTTATATTGATTTGCATATGTGTTCGGTGATATTACATGAGTGAGTGAAGATCAAATACCAGGGAGCTATAGACTGAACAATTCTTGAAACATACACAGGGCTCAGAGATGTTTACAGGGCTCAAAGATGTTTAAATTCCATCCAGACTGAGAGACCTTGATAAACCACTGAGTAATCCTTGAAAACCTTGATGAACCCGAGTCTTAGAAACTTAAAAAGAGCATCAGTTCAGTTCAGTTGCTCAGTCATGTCCGAGTCTTTGTGACCACATGAATCACAGCACGCCAGGCCTCCCTGTCCATCACCAACTCCCGGAGTTCACTCAAACTCCTGTCCATCGAGTCGGTGATGCCATCCAGCCATCTCATTCTAAGGAACATCTAATCCAAACCCCATCATTTTTACCTGGGGAAACTGAGACCCCACGAAGTGGCCTGAATTGCCCGAGTCATTGATTCCAGCAGAATCTGATCGTCCCAGATCCTCTGACTCCTGTTCTGAGGTTTATTTCCACCACACCCTTCACATTATTGCTTATAGTTTGTAGTCTGCTACCTTCACCCAGAAGCTGACAGTTCCCTGAGCTTAAAATAAAACCACAGCGTTGAATCATGAAGGAGCCCTGGGACACACTCGGAAGCAAGACTCCACAGTACCTGTCTTGTCTCTTCAGGACACAATGTCCCAGAGGCGAGAGCACCTCATTATCTTTTTGGCATAGTGCAGTGCCTGTGATTGCCTTGTCTGACTTGGCTTTCCTGTCTAGATTTCTGAATCAATAAAGAGTTGTATGTACCTGCTTCAGTATCCAGGGCCTCCCTGCCAAAGCCTGAGAAGAAAGTGTACGAGAAACCAATCTCTCAAGAACCTTGCAATAGCACCACTAGAATCATAAGCTATGGGTGGAATTTTGCTCTGCAGTAGCTCTTTTTTAACTTAATTTATTTTAATTGCATTCACTTCAGTTGGGTTCAGTTCAGTTGTTCAGTCGTGTCCGACTCTTTGCGGCCTAATGAATCACAGCACGCCAGGCCTCCCTGTCCATCACCAAATCCTGGAGTTGACCCAAACTCGCCTTCATCGAATCGGTGATGCCATCCAGCCATCTCATTCTCTGTCGTCGCCTTCTACTCCTGCCCCCAATCCCTCCCAGCATCAGAGTCTTTATCAGTAAGTCAACACTTCGCATGAGGTGGCCAAAGTATTGGAGTTTCAGCTTTAGCATCAGACCTTCCAATAAACACCCAGGACTGATCTTCTTTAGAATGGACTGGTTGGATCTCCTTGCAGTCCAAGGGACTCTCAAGAGTCTTCTCCAGCACCACAGTTAAAAAGCATCAATTCTTTGGCGATCAGCTTTCTTCACAGTCCAACTCTCACATCCATACATGACCACTGGAAAAACCATAGCCTTGACTAGACGGACCTTTGTGGCAAAGAGAAATATCAATAATCTCAGATATGCAGATGACACTACCCTTATGGCAGAAAGTGAAGAGGAACTCAAAGGCCTCTTGATGAAAGTGAAAGAGGAGAGTGAAAAGGTTGGCTTGAAGCTCAACATTCAGAAAACAAAGATCATGGCATCTTGTCCCATCACTTCATGGGAAATAGATGGAAAAACAGTGGAAACAGTGTCAGACTTTATGTTTTTGGGCTCCAAAATCACTGTGGATGCTGATTGCAGCCATGAAATTAAAAGACGCTTACTCTTTGGAAGGAAAGTTATGACCAACCTTGACAATATATTAAAAAGCAGAGACATTACTTTGCCAACCAAGGTCCATCTAGTCAAGGCTATGGTTTTTCCCGTGGTCATGTATGGATGTGAGAGTTGGACTGTGAAGAAAGCTGATCGCCGAAGAATTTATGCTTTTGAACTGTGGTATTGGAGAAGACTCTTGAGGGTCCCTTGTACCGCAAGGAGATCCAACCAGTCCATTCTAAGGGAGATCGATCCTGGTTGTTCATTGGAAGGACTGATGCTAAAGCTGAAACTGCAGTACTTTGGCCACCTCATGCAACGAGTTGACTCACTGGAAAAAATTCTGATGCTGGGAAAGGTTGGTGGCGGGAGGAGAAGGGGACGACCGAGAATGAGATGGCTGGATGGCATCACTGACTCTGTGGACATGAGTTTGAGTGAATTCTGGGAGTTGGTGATGGACAGGGAGGCCTGGCGTGCTGTGATTCATTGGGTCGCGGAGATTTGGACACGACTTGAGAGACTGAACTGAACTGAATGTTTCTGCTTTTTAATATGCTACCTAGGTTGGTCAAAACTTTCTTTCCAAGGAGTAAGCGTCTTTTAATTTCATGGCTGCAATCAGCATCCGCAGTGATTTTGGAGCCCAACAAAATAAAGACTGACACAGTTTCCACTGTTTCCCCATCTATTTCCCATGAAGTGATGGGACCAGATGCCATGATCTTTGTTTTCTGAATGTTGAGCTTCAAGCCAACCTTTTCACTCTCCTCTTTCACTTTCATCAAGAGGCTTATTAGTTCCTCTTCACTTTCTGCCATAAGGGTGGTGTCATCTGCATATCTGAGGTTATTGATATTTCTCCCGGCAATCTTGATTCCAGCTTGTGCTTCTTCCAGCCCAGTGTTCCTCATGATGTACTCTGCATATAAGCAGGGTGACAATATACAACCTTGACACACTCCTTTTCCTACTTGGAACCCGTCCGTTGTTCCATGTCCAGTTCTAACCGTTGCTTCCTGACCTGTATACAGGTTTCTCAAGAGGCAGGTCAGGTGGTCTGGTATTCCCATCTCTTTCAGAATTTTCCACAGTTTATTGTGATCCACACAGTCAAATCTTTGGCATAGTCAATGAAGCAGAAATAGATGTTTTTCTGGAACTCTCTTGCCTTCTCCATGATTGAGCAGATGTTGGCAATTTGATCTCTAGTTCCTCTGCCTTTTCTAAAACCACCTTGAACATCTCGAAGTTCATGGTTCACGTGTTGCTGAAGCCTGGCTTGGAGAATTTTGAGCATGACTTGACTAGCATGTGAGATGAGTGCAATTGTGCGGTAGTTTGAGCATTCTTTGGCATTGCCTTTCTTTGGGATTGGAATGAAGACTGACCTTTTCCAGTCCTGTGGCCACTGCTGAGTTTTCCAAATTTGCTGGCATATTGAGTGCAGCACTTTCACAGCATCATCTTTCAGTATTTGCAGTAGCTCAATTGGAATTCCATCACCTCCACTAGCTTTGTTCGTAGTGATGCTCTCTAAGGCCCACTTGACTGCACATTCCAAGATGTCTGGCTCCACGTTAGTGATCACGCCATCGTGATTATCTTGGTCATGAAAATCTTTCTTGTTCAGTTCTTCTGTGTATTCTTGCCACCTCTTCTTAATATCTGCTACTTCTGTTAGGTCCATACCATTTCTGTCCTTTATCGAGCCCATCTTTGCATGAAACGTTCCCTTGCTCTCTTTAATTCTCTTGAAGAGATCTCTTGTTTTTCCTATTCTGTTTTCCTCTATTTCTTTGCATTGATCGCTGAGGACGGCTTTCTTATCTCTCCTTGCTATTATTTGGAATTCTGCATTCAGATGCTTATATCTTTCCTTTTCTCCTTTGCTTTTCGCTTCTTTTCTTTTCAGAGCTGTTTTGAGGCCTCGTCAGACAGCCATTTTGCTTTTTTTGCATTTCTTTTCCATAGGAATGGTCTTGGTCCCTGTCTCCTGTGCAATGTCATGAACCTCTGTCCACAGTTCATCAGGCACTCTATCTATGAGATCTAGTCCCTTAAATCTATTTCTCACTTCCACTCTATAATCATAAGGGGTTTGATTTACGTCAAAACTGAATGGTCTAGTGGTTTTCCCTACTTTCTTCAATTTAAATCTGAATTTCGCAATAAGGAGTTCATGATCTGAGCCACAGTCAGCTCCTGGTCTTGTTTTTGCTAACTGTATACAGCTTCTCCATCTTTGGCTGCAAAGAATGTAATCAATCTGATTTTGGTGTTGACCATCTGGTGATGTCCATGTGTAGAGCATACCTTAGTATTAAATATAAACTAGCACTGGTATACCCTAGATCCATGCTAATAAAGCATAAAATAAATCTGAAATTATCAAAGGCAGAAAATGATGTCCAAACACTCCATAATGGAATATAGTGTCCAACTGGACCTCCAGGATGCAATAAAAAAAACCCACACATGTAAAAAGTAATGTACAAAAGAGTTGAACATATTTAAAGGACATAGAGGGTAGAAAAAGCCTCAAATTTTATTTTCATCATGTCTTTCAAAACCTTAAGTGTAAATGCATTATGTGACTTTCACTTGATTCTACTTCAAGTGAACAATAAACAAAAGTATGTAGCGTATGTTGAGAAAAATTGAAATATAAATATTGATTGAGTATTGGTTACTATTAGCAACTAATATTAGTTTTCTAATATGTGATAATGGCATTATGGTTATGTAATATGTTAATATTTTATAGGAATTGCACATGAAGAAACTAATGATGGGATATCACAAGTATAATAAAAAGCACAAAGATAAATACTTTAACATTTGTTGAATATAGACAGTGGAAACTGATATTCATAGTACTGTATATGATGTTATATAATGATATTCAAGGTACTTTCAATTTTTAAAAGGAATACTTAAGTGCTTAATTAAAAATGGAAAAATAAAATAAAAATAAAATGAACAGGAATAAATAAGAAATAAAATTAAAATATGTGCTATTATAATTTGTTCTTCATTGAGGAGGTAGAGGAATTTTTCACACAGAGGGACATGGTGGGCTGAGCCTTTTCAGAGAAAATGCCATTCTAGAGTAAAATTTGGCAACAATACACCCTTCGTTGCCTGCACTCTGCTCTTTTAATTTTCCTCCTACTTTCTGAAATGTGATATGCTCTTTCCCATTCAGGGATATTGAATTTGTCATATATTTCCTGGGACCTTTCCCCTCCTCTGCTTCCACTCCTAAATCTACCTGATCAGCTAAGTTTCACATTTCTTGCTGGCTAATTTCTTCTCATTTTTATAGTCAGTTCACTGCAGCACTGTTTATAATAGCCAGGACATGGAGGCAGCCTAGATGTCCATCTGTAGACGAATGGATAAGAAAGCTTTGGTACATATACACAATGGAGTATTACTCAGCCATTAAAAAGAATGCATTTGAACTAGTTCTAATGAGGTGGATGAAACTAGAGCCTATTATACAGAGTGAAGTAAGCCAGAAAAAAAAAAACACCGATACAATATACTAACGCATATATATGAAATTTAGAAAGATGCAAATGATAACCCAGATGTATAGAATAGTCTTTGGGACTCTGTGGGAGAGGGTGAGGGTGGGATGGTTTGGGAGAATGGCATTGAAACATGTATATTATTATATGTGAAACGAATTGCCAGTTCAGGGTCGATGCATGTTACAGGATGCTTGGGGCTGGTATGCGGGGATGACCCAGAGGGAGGATAAGGGGAGGAGGGAAGTGGGTGGGGGGTTCGGGAGGGGGAACCCATGTACACCTGGGGCGGATTCATGTCAATGTATGGCAAAACCAACCAATATAATATTGTAAAATAATTAGCCTCCAATAAAAATAAAAATTAAAAAAAAAAAAAGACAGTTCAAGTGGTTCTTCCTTAATCTTCTCAAATTCACCCATGCTAACTGAGGGTATCTTGTCAGATGCTCTTGTCACATCCCTCTCCCTTCAGGTTATTACTGAATTTTTGATTCACATTTTAATATTTTCTTAAGTGTTCATAATTGATCTCATACTAGAATATAAGCTCCAAAGGGGTGTTACCAGAGAATAAAATTGTCACTTATGCATCATAGGTACTCAAAATATATTTAATAGATGAAAAGGAAAAACATATTAAGATTATAAAATGTGATTTTGAAAGAAATGATAATTTTGCTTTCCTCATGTTTCAGATTATTTAACTGATAAATATGCCTTCAGCTTTAAACTTTATACTCCAAAATATTTGAAAACAATTCAACAACTCACCTTTCCTTTAGTGGAATCATTGAGAATTATAACACCGTGGAGTCTGGGATAGAAAAATGATCAATTGTAAATCCCCAAATGAGGCAAGCATCCAATACAGGATTGTTCCAACTGGTAAAATTCTAATGTGTTTGTTTATCTTCTTAATACCTTTAAACATACAGTGTGAAGGTCTGTTGATTGTATTGATCATAGAGCATCCTGTGGAGTTTTGTGTTACTTGCTACCAAATAATAGGCTCACCTTGAAAATGTGAGGGTCAAGACATGGTAAAGGTTAAAACTTCTTGACTGACAAACATTTATTTCTTTATGAGATAGTTTCCACTAAGTCATTGTCACTTATTTTTTTCTGCCAAATGCTATAAAATTGTCCAAAAACCATAGCAACTGAATGAAAATAAGGAACAGAAATAAATCAAACCAAATCGTAAAAGAACTGCAAAGATAATCAGACATCTTTTAAAGGAATACTGTATCTTATATTTATTTAATATTTAATATAAGATATTAAATGAATATCTTTTCTCACCAGATATTCATATTTTCTAAAATCCAAAATACAAGTAATAAATACTTTTGCACAGTGATATAAAATTACATAAAATCTTTGAAAAGTTGATCATATCAGTTTTTTTCCCTCAGAAAAATTCTGGAATCTGACTGTGAGGTCACTTAAGACATCATTTAGAAGATTCAAAAAGGTTTTGCCTCAGGTCTATTTTTAAAAACCTAACTGTATATCTCTTTTATTTATGTCCTATCACAATAAACTGTGGAACATTCTGAAAGAGATGGGAATCCCAGACCACCTGACCTGCCTCTTGAGAAACCTGTATGCAGGTCAGGAAGCAACTGTTAGAACTGGACATGGAACAACAGACTGGTTCCAAATAGGAAAAGGTGTACGTCAAGGTTGTATATTGTCACCTTGCTTATTTAACTTATATGCAGAGTACATCATGAGGAACGCTGGGCTGGAAGAAGCACAAGCTGGAATCAAGATTGCCGGGAGAAATATCAATAACCTCAGATATGCAGATGACACTACCCTTATGGCAGAAAGTGAAGAGGAACTCAAAAGCCTCTTGATGAAAGTGAAAGAGGAGAGTGAAAAGATTGGCTTGAAGCTCAACATTCAGAAAACAAAGATCATGGCATCTGGTCCCATCACTTCATGGGAAATAGATGGAAAAACAGTGGAAACAGTGTCAGACTTTGTTTTCTTGGGCTCCAAAATCACTGCAGATGCTGATTGCAGCCATGAAATTAAAAGACGCTTGCTCCTTGGAAGGAAAGTTATGACCAACCTTGATAGTATATTAAAAAGCAGAGACATTACTTTGCCAACCAAGGTCCGTCTAGTCAAGGCAATGGTTTTTCCCGTGGTCATGTATGGATGTGAGAGTTGGACTGTGAAGAAGGCTGACCGCCGAAGAATCGATGCTTTTGAACTGTGGTGTTGGAGAAGACTCTTGAGAGTCCCTTATACTGCAAGGAGATCCAACCAGTCCATTCTAAAGGAGATCAATCCTGGATGTTCATTGGAGGGACTGATGCTAAAGCTGAAACTGCAATACTTTGGCCACCTCATGCGACGAGTTGACTCACTGGAAAAGACTCTGATGCTGGGAAAGGTTGGGGGCGGGAGGAGAAGGGGACGACGGAGAATGAGATGGCTGGATGGCATCACCGACTCTGTGGACATGAGTTTGAGTGAACTCCGGGAGTTGGTGATGAACAGGGAGGCCTGGCGTGCTGTGATTCATGGGGTCGCGGAGAGTCGGACACGACTGAGCGACTGAACTGAACTGAACTGAACTGAAGGTTGAAATTTAAGAATATGTAAATAAATAAAACATAGTAGTGAATTACAGAATCTGATTTCAATTAGAGATACATATAAGGCTGCAACAGTTTTTTTGTGGGTTTTCTTTTTTCTTTTTTGGCTTCTTTGTTTTAGTGTTTATTTTTGTTTTTTGAGATTTAGTAAAAATGGCTGCCCATTCTGATTGTGACTCCATATAGAAAAATGCATTCCTATGGCTGGATTTCTGTGCTATGAGCAGGCAGGATTATCACTAATTTCCAAAAGCAAATTATACATCTATATTAACTTCATGGTTGTCATTCTGGTGAACATATGTTTATATGATTACAGAAGTAGGAAATGTGATTTGAAATATCTATAATAATGTGCAGCTTCATATTGTATTCCAAAGGGGCTGATTAAAGTAGTTACTTTAAAGATCCATAAACAATTTAATAAATATTTTCATAAGTCAGTTTCAGAACTCATCATACCTATTGAAAGGAATAAAGCAAATTAATTTCAACATTAGCCAAAGTAATTGACCCTCAAACAAAGATACCTGAGTGTTCAGAGAGCAATAAAATAGAAAATTAATAAAATAAAAAACTATACTTACTCATACAATATGGCAGAATAGTCGTTTTTAGTCTCTCCAAATTTAAAATGGCTGACTTTAAATTTGAAGTCTTAACTCCTAAAATGCTTATGCTGACCAAATTATACAAGAATGATCTGTCATCCTTTAATGAAGCAACAACTTCAACATAATATCTTCACTTTATGTGATTCATCTTCATTTCTATATAAATGCACAATAAATACTTTGACCCCTTTGTATTCACATGCATTCAATCATTCATTCAATCTTTTAATCATTTTTTCATAGCAAATCTCCTGAAAGCAACCAGTGTGGCTAACATAAATTTGAAGTTTTAATTTAACTCAATCTGGACAAGGATTTACATTTCTGAAAGTAAATTTTTTCTAGTGGAAGGCAGTATTCAGTTCAGTTCAGTTCAGTCGCTCATGCGTCTGACTCTTTGAGACCCTGTGGACCACAGCACGCCAGGCCTCCCTGTCCATCACCAACTCCTGTAGTTTACCCAAATTCATGTCCATTGAGTCAGTGATGCCATCCAACCATCTCATCCTCTGTCATCCCCTTCTCCTCCTTCCTTCAATCTTTCCAGCATCAAGGTCTTTTCAAATTAATCAGTTATTTGCATCAGGTGGCCAAAATATTGGCGTCTCAGCTTCAACATCAGTCCAAGGCAGTATACTGATCTTCATATACAAATTTCCCCACTGAATTGTAGATAGGCTCTTTCCCTAAATGCTTGAGAAACAGGAAACTATCAGATTCCCAGATGATGAATTAAGCTCATGAAAATCTATTTTTAGCCAAAAACCTATGAAAAGAATTATTAATAAAATACATAAAGAAATAACAATGTTCATATATTTTTAATCTGTTGCTCTGCCATGAGCAGCATGGTGAAAAACAGCTTGAACTTAATAATCAGACAGAGCCAAATTTGAATAAAACTCTACTGCTTAATAGCCATGTCATCTTACACAGACCCTTCACTTTTCTAGCCCAGATTTCCCAAATTATAAATAGAATTTTAAGTACTTTTCTCACTGGACTATTCCAAGACTTCAAATTTGTTATGAAAGCAAAGATAAAATAAAAGTGAGTGCCTGAAACATACTCATTAATATCTCCCTAATAGATTATGATAAGGATATTGCTGTTAATGACAAGTAAGCAATCAGAAATTCTGGGAAAATAAAGAAAATATAAACAGTGAGGAAGATATATAAATTGAAAGAAGCACAAGGGGGAAAGAAATTCTGGAAATTGAACAGAATAATTAATTGTTCACCTAGAACCCAGGACAACTCCTAATCTGAGAACAGCAGAAACTGCTGCTGGAATCTTTATTTTGCCTTCAATTTTGAAAGTTAGTTTTAGTGAATGTAAGATTCTTAGTTGTTAGTTCTTTTTTATCTTTCTTCACTTTCTCGAAATTTAGACTTAAATTGGCAGGTAAGTCTTACAGCTAAAAATTGCTTATCTAAATTAATAAATTGAGTAAATAACATACTTAAATAAAATAAAAATATTCTTATGTCAAGCAGTTCAGTTCAGTTAAGTTCAGTCACTCAGCTGTGTCCGACTCTTTGTGACCCCATGAATCACAGCACACCAGGCCTCCCTGTCCATCAACAACTCCCGGAGTTCATTCAAACTCATGTCCGTAGAGGCGGTGATGCCATCCAGCCATCTCATTCTCTGTCGTCCCCTTCTCCCGCCCCCAATCCTTCCCAGCATCAGAGTCTTTTCCAGTGAGTCAACTCATCCCATGAGGTGGCCAAAGTATTGGAGTTTCAGCTTTAGCATCAGTCCTTCCAAAGAACACCCAGGATTGATCTCCTTTAGAATGGAGTGGTTGGATCTCCTTGCAGTCCAAGGAACTCTCAAGAGTATTCTCCAGCACCACAGTTCAAAAGTGTCATAGATACCCCCAAATATGTTTTAAATGATTATAATAAAATTTAAGCTCACAAGGACTAATAAACAATATTGGGTCCAGAAAAAAGTATCATTCAAAATTTTAAAATTACAGTCATTGAAACTGAAAGATCAGAGGAGATTTTAGAATAGAAAATTAAAACACTAGGTAGACTATCCACTAGAATGTATAGTTCATGGGGTCGCAGAGTCGGACAGGACTGGGGAACTCTCACTTTCACTTTTAGGTAGAGTAAGCATTTGAAAGAAAGTAATTATCTGTCATATATTGTAAAACTGTATCTACGTTGTGAACTTAGAGAAAAAGATAATGGTAACACTCATAGCTAAGATTCATTGTTCCCAATTGCTAGGAAATGAATTAAGTATTTTGGCTCATAATATCATTTAATTTTCACAAAAAATCCTTGAATCAGTGATTTTCACAAACTCTACTTTGCAAATGAAGATACTGAGACATTAAAGTTCGAGTTACTTACAAAACCAGTAAGTAACTGTTGCAGCAACCATTAAATTCAACACATTATATACTCTCTTTCTCTCTCACACACACACAAACACACACACACACACAAATAACATGCATACAAATTTTAACAGAAAAGTTATGATTGGAAAATACAGACCTGAAAAAGACACACTTATCAATTATTATGAAAATAAGATTAACTAGAACCAGAAAATGACTTAGGGTACTTAGAACTCTCTCAGATTTTCACCCTTTGAATGTTGTGGCTTTATGGTCCACAAACTTAAGAAAATTCAAGTGATAAAAATGAGGATATATTATCCCTCTGTCTACCTTCTTATCTATCTATCTGTCTTATCTACCTATCTATGTTTATATCAGTTTCCAAGTAAGAAGTAAAGCTCCTGCATGCCACAGTGCAAATAAGCCCATGCACCACAGCTATAGAGTCTCTGGTCTAGAGCCCTGGACCCTCAAATACTGAGCTCCTGTGCCTCAACTACTGAAGCCTGCATGCCCTAGAACCTCTGCTCCACAACAAGAGAAGCCACCACAATAAGAAACCTGAGCACCGTAAATAAGAGAGTAGGCCCAGCATGCCACAACTAGAAAATAAACCTGTGCAAAAGACCTTTTAGAACTAACACCCAAAAAAGATGACCTTTTCATTACAGGGGACTGGAATGCAAAAGTAGGAAGTGAAGAAACACCTGGTGTAGCAGGCAAATTTGGCCTTGGACCACAGAATGAAGCAGGGCAAAGGCTAATAGAGTTTTGTCAAGAGAATGCACTGGTCATAGCAAACACCCTCTTCCAACAAAACAAGAGAAGACTCTACACATGGACATCATCAGATGGTCAACACCGAAATCAGATTGATTATATTCTTTGCAGCCAAAGATGGATAAGCTCTATACAGTTAGCAAAAACAAGACCAGGAGCTGACTGTGGCTCATATCAGTTCAGTTCAGTTCAGTTCAGTTCAGTTCAGTCGCTCAGTCGTGCCTGACTCTCCGCGACCCCATGAATCACAGCATGCCAGGCCTCCCTGTCCATCACCAACTCCCGGAGTTCACTCAAACTCATGTTCACAGAGTTGGTGATGCCATCCAGCCATCTCATTCTCTGTCGTCCCCTTCTCCTCCCGTCCCCAACCTTTCCCAGCATCAGAGTCTTTTCCAGTGAGTCAACTCGTCGCATGAGGTGGCCAAAGTATTGCAGTTTCAGCTTTAGCATCAGTCCCTCCAATGAACATCCAGGATTGATCTCCTTTAGAATGGAATGTAAACTCCTTATTGCCAAATTCAGACTTAAATTGAAGAAAGTAGGGAAAACCAATAGGCCATTCAGGTATCAGTTCAGTTCAGTTCAGTTCAGTCGCTCTGTCATGTCCGACTCTTTGCGACCGCATGAATCACAGCACAACAAGCCTCCCTGTCCATCACCAACTCCTGATGTTCACTCAAACTCATGTCCATCGAGTCGGTGATGCCATCCAGCCATCTCATCCTCGGTTGTCCCCTTCTCCTCCACACCCAATCCCTACTAGCATCAGACTCTTTTCCAGTGAGTCAACTTGTCGTATGAGGTGGCCAAAGTATTGGAGTTTCAGCTTTAGCATCAGTCCTTCCAATGAACACTCAGGACTCATCTCCTTTAGAATGGACTGGTTGGATCTCCTTGCAGTCCAAGGGACTCTCAAGAGTCTTCTCCAACACCACAGATCAAAAGCATCAATTCTTCAGCGATCAGCTTTCTTCACAGTCCAACTCTAACATCCATACATGACCATGGGAAAAACCATAGCCTTGACTAGATGGACCTTGATTGGCAAAGTAATGTCTCTGCTTTTTAATATATTATCAAGGTTGGTCATAACTTTCCTTCCAAGGAGCAAGCGTCTTTTAATTTCATGGCTGCAATCAGCATCTGCGGTGATGTTGGAGCCCAAAAAAATAAAGTCTAACACCGTTTCCACTGTTTTTCCATCTATTTCCCATGAAGTGATGGGACCAGATGCCATGATCTTTGTTTTCTGAATGTTGAGCTTCAAGCCAACCTTTTCACTCTCCTCTTTCACTTTCATCAAGAGGCTTTTGAGTTCCTCTACACCATCTGCCATAAGGGTGGTGTCATCTGCATATCTGACATTATTGATATTTCTCCCAGCAATCTTGATTCCAGCTTGTGCTTCTTCCAGCCCAGCGTTCCTCATGATGTACTGTGCATATAAGTTAAATAAGCAGGGTCACAATATACAACCTTGACGTACTCCTTTTCCTATTTGGAACCCGTCCGTTGTTCAATGTCCAGTTCTAACCGTTGCTTTCTGACCTGTATACAGGTTTCTCAAGAGGCAGGTCAGGTGGTCTGTTATTCCCATCTCTTTCAGAATTTTCCACAGTTTGTTGTGATCCACACAGTCAAAGGCTTTGGCATAGTCAATGAAGCAGAAATAGATGTTATTCTGGAACTCTCTTGTCTTCTCCATGATCCAGCAGATATTGGCAATTTGATCTCTGGTTCCTCTGCCTTTTCTAAAACCACCTTGAACATCTCGAAGTTCATGGTTCACGTGTTGCTGAAGCCTGGCTTGGAGAATTTTGAGCATGACTTGACTAGCGTGTGAGATGAGTGAATTGTGCCGTAGTTTGAGCATTCTTTGGCATTGCCTTTCTTTGGGATTGGAATGAAGACTGACCTTTTCCAGTCCTGTGGCCACTGCTGAGTTTTCCAAATTTGCTGGCATATTGAGTGCAACATTTTCACAGCATCATCTTTCAGTATATGAAAGGGCTCAGTTGTAATTCCATCACCTCCACTAGCTTTGTTCGTAGTGATGCTCTCTAAGGCCCACTTGACTTCACATTCCAAGATGTCTGGCTCAAGGTGAGTGATCACATTATCATGATTATCTGGGTAGTGAAGATCTTTTTTGTACAGTTCTTTTGTGTATTCTTGCCACCTCTTCTTAATATCATCTAATTCTGTTAAGTCCATACCATTTCAGTCCCTTTTGAGCACATCTTTGCATGAAATGGTCCCTTGGAATCTCTAATTTTCTTGAAGAGATCTCTTGTTTTTCCTATTCTGTTGTTTTCCTCTATTTCTTTGCATTGTCACTGAGGACGGCTTTCTTCTCTCTCCTTGCTATTCTTTGGAACTCGGCATTCAGATGCTTATATCTTTCCTTTCCTCCTTTGCTTTTCACCTCTCTTCTTTTCACAGCTATTTGTAAGGCCTCGTCAGACAGCCATTTTGCTTTTTTGCATTTCTTTTCCATGGTGATCGTATTGGTCCCTGTCTCCTGTACAATGTCACGAACCTCGGTCCAGACTTCATCAGGCACTCTATCAATAAGATCTAGTCCCTTAAATCTATTTCTTACTTCCACTGTATAATCATAAGGGATTTGATTTAGGTCATATCTGTATGGTCTAGTGGCCTTCCCTACTTTCTTCAATTTAAGTCTGAATTTGGCAATAAGGAGTTCATGATCTGAGCCATGGTCTGCTCCTGCTCTTGTTTTTGCTAACTGTATACAGCTTCTCCATCTTTGGCTGCAAAGAATATAATCAATCTGATTTCGGTGTTGACCATCTGGTGATGTCCATGTGTAGATCTTCTCTTGTGTTGTTGGAAGAGGGTGTTTGCTAGGACCAGTGCGTTCTCTTGGCAAAACTCTATTAGCCTTTGCCCTGCTTCATTCCGTGCTCCAAGGCCAAATTTGCCTGTTACTCCAGGTGATTCTTGACTTCCTACTTTTGCATTCCAGTCCCCTATAATGAAAAGGACATCTTTTTTTGGTGTTAGTTCTCAAAGGTCTTGTAGATCTTCATAGAACCGTTCAACTTCGGCTTCTTCAACATTACTGGTTGGGGCATAGACTTGGATTACTGTAATATTGAATTGTTTGCCTTGGAAACGAACAGAAATCATTTACTGCGTTTTGGACTCTTTTGTTGACCATGATGGCTACTCCATTTTTTCTAAGGGATTCCTGCCCACAGTAGTGGATATAATGGTCATCTGAGTCAAGGTTGTATATTGTCACCCTGCTTATTTAACTTCTATGCAGAGTACATCATGAGGAACGCTGCGCTGGAAGAAGCACAAGCTGGAATCAAGATTGCCGGGAGAAATATCAACAACTTCAGATATGCAGATGACACCACCCTTATGGCATAAAGTGAAGAGGAACTCAAAAGCCTCTTGAGAAAAGTGAAAGAGGAGAGTGAAAAGGTTGGCTTGAAGCTCAACATTCAGAAAACTAAAGATCATGGCATCTGGTCCCATCACTTCCTGGGAAATAGATGGAGAAACAGTGGAAATAGTGTCAGACTTTATTTTATTGGGCTCCAAAATCACTGTGGATGCTGATTGCAGCCATGAAATTAAAAGACGCTTACTCCTTGGAAGGAAAGGTATGATCAACCTAGACAGCATATTAAAAAGCAAAGACATTACTTTGCTGACAAAGGTCTGTCTAGTCAAGGCTATGGTTTTTCCAGTAGTCATGTATGGATGTGAGAGCTGGACTGTGAAGAAAGTTGATCGTTGAAGAATTGATGCTTTTGAACTGTGGTGTTGGAGAAGACTCTTGATAGTCCCTTGGACTGCAAGGAGATCCAACCAGTCCATTCTAAAGGAGATCAATCCTGGGTGTTTATTGGAAGGTCTGATGCTAAAGCTGAAACTGCAATACTTTGGCCACCTCATGCGATGAGTTGACTCACTGGAAAAGACTCTGATGTTGGGAAGGATTGGAGGCGGGAGGAGAAGGGGACGACCGAGGATGAGATGGCTGGATGGCATCACCGACTCGATGGACATGAGTTTGAGTGAACTCCAGGAGTGGTGATGGACAGGGAGGCCTGGCGTGCTGTGATTCATGGGGTTGCAAAGAGTCAGACACGATTGAGCGACTGAACTGAACTGAACTGACTTAAGCTCACCTATTCCAGTCCATTTTAGTTCACTCATTCCTAGAATGTCTACGTTCACTCTTGCCATCTCCTGTTTGACCACTTCTAATTTGCCTTGATTCATGGACCTAACATTCCAGGTTCCTGTGAAATATTGCGCTTTACAACATTGGACTTTTCTTCTATCACCAGTCACATCCACAACTGGATATTGGTTTTGCTTTGGCTCCATCCCTTTATTCTTTCTGCCGTTATTTCTCCACTGATCTCCAGTAGCCTATGGGCACCTATCGACCTGGGGAATTCCTCATTCAGTATCCTATCATTTTCCCTTTTGATACTGTTCACTGGGTTCTCAAGGCAAGTATACTGAAGTGATTTGCCATTCCCTTCTCCAGTGGACCACATTCTGTCAGACCTCTCCACCATGACCCGTCCGTCTTGGGTTTCCCCACACGGCATTGCTTAGTTTTATTGAGTTAGACAGGGCTGTGGTCCATGTGATCAGATCAACTAGTTTTCTGTGATTATGATTTCAGTGTGTCTGCTCTCTGATGCCCCCTTGCAATACCTACCGTCTTATTTGGGTTTCTCTTACCTTGGTCGTGGAATATCTCTTCACAGCTGCTCCAGCAAAGCGCAGCCACTGTACCTTACATTGGACGTGGGGTAGCTCCTCTTGAAGCATTAAAATAAACAACAAACCTCAGAGTAAAAGAAATCTTAAATTAGTGGAATAGAGCACTTCTTACCATTGGGAAGATATGAGAATTTTATTACTATTATTTTCTACTAATTAGCCTATATATCTTAGCGTACATATGTGCCCATTAGTCTGCTAGTAATAAAACAGCAGATAATAATGACATTTGCTATACTATTTTGAATGTCTAACACCTACCTTATTGGCACTTTTGCAAATTACATTTCATTCTTTATGCTTAATTGTTTCAGCAATCTATAGGTCAGAAACTTTTGTTGAATGAAACACAGGATTCAATTAGAATGGAATACAAACCCTGTGCTCTTTCCCAAATTTCCTACTGCCTTTTAACCTAGGTCTGGTTCTTATCTATGCCTCTTTGACACACACTTTATTCCTTTGTTCTTTGGTTATCTCTAGGAATTTTCTTTCTAGAGAGGGGCAAGGAAATAAATAGTGTGACATTTTAGTCCTGTCATACCTATATGTCCCACTAATTATTTCCAGATTATTGATAACACTTATAGTGCCTAGGGGCCTTAATTCTTTAGATAAAGGGAAAATAGCTACTCTGCATTAGATAGGCTTACACTGAAGTTTCAGTGGCTTAGCAAACAAAAGGTAATTTCTCACTTACACTATATGCCTGACATATGTAAATAATGGCATGTGTTTCTGAGTGAGGCAGTGTGTCTCAACTTCACACAGCCTGATGGAAGTATTAAATGTATAGTTGCATTGTCAGTACACCTGACCTACTTGGTTGCCATGGAGGAGAGAAAACGTGGGGAAGCATCTGTGATTTTTCCATAGTCCAGAAATGCTAGCTGTCATATTCTCTCGTATTTCATTGATCAGGGTAGTTTTTTGGGCCATTCTCATGTGCAAGTGGCCAGAAAAGTATAGTCTTTCTTGTGAAAAAAAAGAGAATAAGAAATGGGTTCTGGTAGACATGAGTCATCTACCAGATTATCCTCTCAAAAAGGTTAGTTGTTCCTGACACAGAAAGACTTCAGGTAGACGGTTTGTTGTTGTTCAGTCACTCAGTCATGTCTGACTCTTTGCTACCCCATGGACTGCAGCATGCCAGGCTTCCTTGTTCTTAACTATCTCATGGAATTTGCTCAAACTCACACCCATTGAATCGGTGATGTTATCCAACCATCTCATTCTCTGTCACCCTCTTCTCCTCATGCCCTCAATCTTCCCCAGCATCAGGGTCTTTGGTACAAGGTGCAAAAGTTTTTTGATTGATGTGAAGAGGGTCAACCTAAGAAACTATATAAACCTGGCACTGTATAAGATTGCCTCCTGCAAGGCAGAAAACAATCTCATCACTATGCAGAAGACTGAGTGGAAAATAATGATGCAGTTTACCACTTCTAAGGATAAACAGAGAGACCTAGAAGATGGAAAGTCTCTTACAAAGAACTGTTTGGTGGTATAATATTTTAGAATGGTTCATGGGTTTAATAATTGTTTCTCGAGAAAATCAGAGGAGTGCAAGAAGAGAAAACAAAGACAGCAGCCAGAGTCAGCAGTGACAGGCTCCCCACTGAGTGCCTTGAGCTTCATTATCTTCTGTCATAGCAACTCCTCAATCAAAAAGAAATAGTTCTCCAGAAGGAGGAGATGGAGGGAAAATAAAACATATGCAAATTGACCAAATTATAGCACAAACTACTACTAAAGATACAGTTAAAGAATAATAGAGAAAAGCAGTCATTTTCCTTCCATTTATTTCTTAAATTCTAGCAAATGTGATATCCATTTACTCTGTTACATGAGATTGAATGTGTTCACTAATCAGATGACTTTTTCATTTATAATGATGTTTCAAAATATTTTTGCCAGTATTATAAACAGAAGTTTACGATATCAATCTGTTCTCTGTACAGAACAGGAAGAGTCACGTTTTTCCTATAGCTACTAATAAAAAATTTACTGATAAATGTTTTAACTTTAGAGTATGGGGTTTATATATTTATAAATACATGATTCAATGGGAAAAACTTGATAAATGTTTTACTATTCCCCGTATAAATACCTTTTATGTGATAATTAACATTTTCGGTCAGTTTTATATGTGCCTACCTGAATCTTGACCAAGATAGTTGAGAAAACACCAGTTTTTTGTTTATCAAAGATGTCAATCAGCAATGAAGTAAAAAATTAAAAAAAAACTTTAGAGACCTTAGGTAGCACACAAATATTTCTTAATTTTTTGTAGTTTATTTACAAATCCTCTCCACTTTTTGAATCTTGAGAAGAACTGAGAATTTGTAATTTTTATTTGATTTTTCATTTATGTTGATATTCTTTAAGTGTATGAGTTATACACTAAAGCTAACTTCTCTGCATCGATGAGTGTACCCTGAATGACCCAACTTCCCACAATAAAAGAATGAGAATGCTTACTAAAGTACATATGTGTGTGTGTATAAAGTATACATGTATATTCAAATCCTCCTATGTAATTTATTTCCTTTTCTAGTGTCCATAATTAATTCAAGTACTACTAGCAATCACTAATTTTAGTTTGTTTTCTCATTGCATCATTGCCTTCAAATAGTGAAACTATAATACTAAAAACTTCTGTCTATAAATCAAAATGGAAACCTCAAGTAACAAATATAATACCAAAAAGAATGATCAGAAAAAAGAAAAATCATTTTTAACTGATCCCAACAGAATGTCAGTTTCATTAATGTGTATCAATTTAATATCTTAGCAAGATTTTAGGTTTGCTTCAGGTTCTATATTGTAGACCTCAGGTTGATGCTTGAATTTCACTGCCAGTCAACTCCTGATAATCTTCCTACACAGAAAACTATGCAGGTATACATTCATAAGAATGGTCTGTTATTTGTAAATTCCAGTATTTTCCAAAAATATGCTAAATGGGCCTTTACTGAATACTCTGATTTCGTAAGAATAATCTTGAGTTATGGGAACAAAGATTACTGTGTTGTAGGTTTAACATCATTTTAGACATCTCTGTATCTCTAATAAAGTAAAATGCTTTGTATATAAACCAGATGGCTAATGTGAGTGGGGTTTTATAAAGATTTAAGGCATTATAGACAATTGAAGTAATTGAAGAGATCTGAAAGTTTTCTTTATTCAAATTCAAGTAGCTTTATTTTCTTTCTTCTTTTGTTTTGAAGTATAGATGATTTACAATATATATTAGTTTCAGGCATATAGCCTGAACAGTTATTCAGTATTTTTACAAATTATAATCCATTAAAATTTATTACAAAATAATGACTATAATTCCCTATGCTATACAATATATTTTTGTTATCTATTTTACGCATAGTAGGTTGTATCTCTTAACCCCATACTCTTTCCCTCTGCCCACTGGTAATGGTAATCACTAGTTGGTTGTCCATTTTTCTGTATACATTGTTTGTTTTAATTTTTAGGTCCCAAAAATAAGTAATAGCACACAGAATGTGTCTTTCTCTAAGTTGTTTCACTAGCGTAATATTCTCTAGGTCCATTCACATCATTGAAAATGACAGAATTTCATTCTTTTTTATGGCTAATATTCCATTGCATGTACTTACAATATCCTTTTTATCCATTCACCTGTCAAATAACATTTAGGGAGCTTCCATATCTTAGCAACTGTAAATAGTGCTGCTGTGAACTTGGGGTACATATATCTTTTAAATTAATGTTTTCATTTTTTTCAAGATACATACCAAGGAGTTATATGCTAGTTCTGTTTACACTTTTCTGAGAAACCTTCATACTCATTTTCATAGAAACTGCACCAAGTTACATTCCCACCAAGAGTATGCAAATGTTCTGTTTTCTCCACATCCTTTCCAAAATTTATTTGTAGACACTTTGAAGTTTGCCATTCCAACAAGTGTGAGGTGATATCTCATGGCTTTTATTTGCATTTCTCTAATAATTAGTGATGTTGAGCATCTTTTCATGTGCCTGTTAGCCATCTGTATATCTTCCTTGCATAATTACCTATCTAGGGCTTCCCCCATGTTTTGATTGGATTATTTTTTGTTTGTTTGATATTGTGCTGCATTAGTCTTTTGTTTATTTTGGATATTAACCCCTTGTAAGTCATATCATTTGCAAACATTTTCTTCCTTTCCATAGGTTGCCTTATTGTTTTGTCAGTGGTTTCCTTTGCTGTGAAAAAAATAATTAAGTTTAGTTTAGGTATCATTTGTTTATTTTTACTTTTATTTCTTTTGTCTTAAGAGATCCCCCCCCCCCCCGCAAAAAAAATTGCTGATTTATAAAGTCAAAGAATATTCTTCCTTCTTTAGGAGTCTCCTCTAGGAGATTTATGGTTTCAAGTCTTACATTTAGGTCTTGAATCCATTTTGAGTTTATTTTTGTGTATTGTGTGATGAAATGTTCTAATCTCATTGTTTTACATGTAGCTGTCCAGTTTTCCCAAGCCATCTTATTGAAGAGACTGTCTTTTCTCCACTGTATATTCTTGCCTCCTTGTCATAGAGTAATTGACCACCGGCACCTGAGTTTCCCTGGAGTAGGAAATAGCAACCCACTCCAGTATTCTTGCCTGGAAACTTCCATGGCCAGAGGAGCCTGGTGGGTGTGAAATCGAAAACACAACAGAATGATTAAGCACACTGCTGCTGCTGATGCTGCTAAGTCGCTTCAGTCGTGTCCAACTCTTAGCGACCCCATGGACTGCAGCCCACCAGGCTCCTCTGTCCATGGGGTTTGCCAGGCAAGAGTACTGGAGTGGGTTGCCATTGCCTTCTCCGATTAAGCACACACATATGGGTTTATTTCTGAGTTCATTATTGTTTCATTGGTCTATGTGCCTACTTTTCATTTTCCGCATACTATACTGTTTTGATTAGCTTTGAAGTATAGTCTGAAGTCTGGGGAAATGATGTCTCCAGCTTTGTTCTTTTTTTCTGGAGATTGCTTTTTCAATTCAATGTCTTTTGTGGTTCCATATGAACTTTAGGATTCAAGTAACTTTTCTGTAACATAGATAAAGTCAATAAAGGCAATATTGTTGATAACTTATTCAAGCCTCACTATCTCCTACCTATAAGTAGGTACCTTTGTTACTCTCCTTTTTCAGATGATGAGAAGGAACAGAGAGATAAAGTAAATTACTGAAGGTTATATACCCAGCAGTTCAGAGTTGTGATTTAATCTCAGGTAGGGTTTCCCTGGTGACTCAGATGGTAAAGAATCTTCCTGCAGGGCAGGAGACCTGGGTTTGATCCCTGAGTTGGGAAGATCCCCTGGAGAAGGAAATGACAACCCACTCCAATATTCTTGCCTGGAGAATTCTTTGGGCATAGGAGCCTGATGGGTTACAGGCCACGGGGTCACACAGAGTCAGATATGACTGAGCAGCTAACACATATGGTCTAGCAATTCAGAGCTGTAATTTAATCTCAGGTAGTCTAGGTCCACTCCAGTGTTCTTGCCTGGAGAATCCCAGGGACGGGGGAGCCTGGTGAGCTTCCATCTATGGGGTCACACAGAGTCGGACACGACTGAAGTGACTTAGCAGCAGCAGCAGCAGTCTAGGTCCAGAGTCTTTACCCCTAATCAATATTAGAAAACATCAGTTTTTATTCACAATCTAATTTTACTCAGGTTTTATTCATTTTGTTTTTTTTAATCCATGGGCCTATGGGACTTTGGGTTAGAGTAACTTATATTTTAATATTTATGATTGCACAAAAAATAAAAACATTTCTAGGACATGGATTTCAATTTTGAAATATGATACAAGGCAGAACATTTAATCTGCTTGCATACATCAAAGGATTTTTTTTTTTTTATGTTGCAGCCAAACTGTTTTTCTCTTAGTAATACTAGAATAAGAAGGTACATGGAACAACAGATTGGTTCCAAATAGGAAAAGGAGTACGACAAGGCTGTATATTGTCACCTTGCTTACTTAACTTACAGGCAGAGTACATCATGAGGAACGCTGGGCTGGAAGAAGCACAAGCTGGAATCAAGATTGCTGGGAGAAATATCAATAATCTCAGATATGCAGATGACACTACCCTTATGGCAGAAAGTGAAGAGGAACTCAAAAGCATCTTGATGAAACTGAAAGAGGAGAGTGAAAAGGTTGGCTTGAAGCTCAACATTCAGAAGACAAAGATCATGACATCTGGTCCCATCACTTCATGGGAAATAGATGGAAAAACAGTGGAAATAGTGTCAGACTTTGTTTTTTTGGGCTCCAAAATCACTGCAGATGCTGATTGCAGCCATGAAATTAAAAGACGCTTACTCCTTGGAAGGAAAGTTAAACCAGCCTAGATAGCATATTAAAAAGCAGAGACATTACTTTGCCAACCAAGTTCCGTCTAGTCAAGGCTATGGTTTTTCCGGTGGTCATGTATGGATGTGAGAGTTGGACTGTGAAGAAAGCTGATCGCCAAAGAATTGATGCTTTTGAACTGTGGTGTTGGAGAAGACTCTTGAGAGTCCCTTGTACTGCAAGGAGATCCAACCAGTCCAATCTAAAGGAGATCAATCCTGGGTGTTCATTGGAAGGACTGATGCTAAAGCTGAAACTGCAATACTTTGGCCACCTCATGCGATGAGTTGACTCACTGGAAAAGATTCTGATGCTGGGAAAGGTTGGGGGCGGGAGGAGAAGGGGACAACAGAGAATGAGATGGCTGGATGGCATCACCGACTCTGTGGACACGAGTTTGAGTGAACTCCGGGAGTTGGTGATGGACAGGGAGGCCTGGCGTGCTGTG
This sequence comes from Moschus berezovskii, assembly GCF_049115385.1. Lineage (NCBI taxonomy): Eukaryota > Metazoa > Chordata > Mammalia > Artiodactyla > Moschidae > Moschus > Moschus berezovskii. The sequence goes on from NC_142461.1 coordinate 53,851,761, forward strand.
ATTCATGGGGTCGCGGAGAGTCGGACACAACTGAGCGACTGAACTGAACTGAACTGACTGAAACACACTGTGACCAGGAGGTGCTAATGGTATCTGTCCTTATAGACTATAAGTCTTTTCCAACTTGCTTTTCTTTTGGTTTGTTACTATGTAGCTTGTTCTCTCCTATTTCATCCTGGCCCTTCTCTGTCTTCACAGAATTCACTTACTCATCTCATTTGCTAACCAATACAGTTCTGCAAAAATTAAACACCAGTATATTCTCATAACTATATTGAATATACTGGTGTTTAATTCTTTTTTTACCCTTGTCACACTGATTTCTAATATTTAGTTTCAGAGGAGATAAAGTTTTAGTTTAGTTAAAAAATATTCAGCTTCTCAGTCTGTGATACTTGCAGAACCGTACTGGTTAGCAGATGAGATGAGTAAGTAAGTGAATTCTGTGAAGATAGAGAAGGGCTAGGATGACATAGGAGAGAACAAGCTACATAGTAACAAACTGAAAGAAAAGCAAGTTGGAAAAGACTTATAGTCTATAACTATAGATACCATTAGCACCTCCTGGTCACAGTGTGTTTACGCATATAGTATAACTATATTTATGTCTACTTAGGGATTCCCTGGTAGCTCAGATGGTAAAGCATCTACCTGCAATGCGGCAGACCCTGGTTCGATCCCTGAGTTGGGAAGATCCCCTGGAGAAGGAAATGGCAACCCACTCCAGTACTCTTGCCTAGAAAATTCCATGGATGGAGGAGCCTGGTGGACTTCAGTCCGTGGGGTCGCAAAGAGTCGGATACAGACTGAGCGACTTCACTTTCACTTCACTTATGTTTACATGCAGACATGTTGTTAGTGGCTTCTTCAAATTAAAAAAAAATTATCATTATTCTACCAGTGAAGCAGAGTTTCTTACCCTTACTTTACATACAAACATGTGTAACTGATTTATACATGTTGTTGGAAAATTTTGAACTAGATATAATGAAACCAATAATATTGCTTAGAAAAAATATCTGGCCTATAGTAAGTTATAATTAAATGTTACTATTATTGTTGTTTTTAATGGTCTCAGTTTTCCTGCTATCTCAGTTATCCTATCTGATTTATTTAAGCAGCTATTACAGAAAGTAACACCAGAGGTAAACAACCTGATTTGGGGAAATCATCTTTTTATTACTAACTTTATAAGCCACATTTAATAGAATGACAACCAGTATAAAACAATGTAAATCACAATATTCTTCTCACATGACATGAAAACTCTACATCTTATTTAAAACTAGAACCTTAGACTCCCAAATGAAATGTGATTGTCCTATTGCAATACATTCCAAGTGATGGGGAACACAAGGTTACACATTTGTCCAGGATAGTCTCCAAAACAAGATAGATAAATAAGAGATTTTGGTCTTAATTGCTTTTGTCTGCTACTTTTTGTTTGCTTTTCCTCTTTCTGTCTCTTTCTAGGAGTTCTAGTGAACATGGGCAAAATTATGATAGCCTAATTAGCAGACTCATTGGAATCTTTCAAGTGTAACAGTATATGTAAGGACTATCAATGTTCTTCTTTGGAAAAGTTCATTCCATTTTGATTAGAGCCACAATTAAGAAGTAAGCTGAAGGAAGAAATGCAAATGTGATTAACTTGTTTTGAAAACATTTCATTTAGGTGGACAGGGTAATTTTTTATTGCATCATTAAAAATAATGTCTCAATCAAAAACATGCTTTCTTAAAAGTCAAGATATGTAACTATATATGAAAAATATATATATATTCATTACATTAAAAAAAAAACTTTAAGGAATTAAAATTCTACTTCTGATGAACTGCTGTTCTTTAAGTCCAGAGAACTATATCTTTGATTATCTAAAATTCTACCTTTTCTTTCATATGGAATTTATTTTTCTGCTTCTTTTTCCAAATATACTTTTTCATCTTTATTCTCAAAACCACTACCATGTCTAATTTTCCATATCAGTGAACATAGAAATACTTTATTAATTAGTGGCTTAGCTGCATTTTTACCCTTCATTTCCAACTTGGCTCAATTTATGAATTTATGACTATTCTTAGTACCCCATTTGGGGTCTGCTATCTAGTCCAATAAAGAGCATCCTTCTTCCCTTCTCACATTCTCAATAAATTTTAAAATGAGGCAAAAGCATAAAACAAATTGAAGACCAAAATATAAATATACTAATGGAGACAATTTTGGAGAATCTAATTAATATTCTAGATTATAGGGTCAAATCCCATGGACATCTGGCGGGCTACAGTCCATAGGGCTGCACGGAGTCCGACATGAGTGAAGCGACTTAGCATGCACACTAGCATGAGGTACCTGATACTCAAACCCACGAGCATGACAGATTTACCAACTTAGACAGAGATAGCACTAGGTTGGCACAGACTGCAAAATACCAGTTTCAGCCAGGAGAACAGAGGAGAATAAATTAGACATACTGCCAAGAGAGAACAGAAGAGTGGTGAACTTTTGTGAAATGTCCTTTTTTCAATGTCTCAATCAGATAAACACCAGCATCCCTGGAACAAAGCAGCAGAGGGGCAGGGAGAGGCTACTTATATACAGAAAACAGTATCAAGTGTGGGAAATATATATTTCCCATATATGTCTCCCCAACACTTCCCAAAAGTGTTTTCCATAAAAAAACAGTTCACAGTGTTTACTGCCACTTAATAATTTGTAATATACCATTTGGGCATTTCATATCAAGCCTTAAATTCTCTGCATATAATGACTTCATAACGTTTTCCCTCGTTTTTTTTGACAACTGTATTCTTCTGTTCCTATCTATTCTCCTATTATTTTGGACTAAAGTCCTCTTTGTCTTTATATATACTTAATGACTTATTTTATGAAGTCCTTTCATATTGTATTCTTATGATCATAATTCATGATCCATTTGGAGCACTATGTTTTTCAAATATGTATCTTAATCTATTAAAATTCTTAAAAATTTTTATAAAGATATTTTATTATTTAAACTTTGGGTAATTAAATTTTTTCTTCTTTACTAAACTTTTAGGCATTTGAGGTCACTATAGCACATAAAAAATAGTTGACATAGAGTTTCAACTTCAGTTATATTGCTAAATAAATTAAAGAATTTAATTTTAGTTCAGTTCAGTCACTCAGTTGTGTTTGCGTCCAAATCTTTGCGACACCACATCAGGCCTCCCTGTCCATCACCAACTCACGGCGCTTACCCAAATTCATGTCCACTGAGTTGATGATGCCATCCAACCATTTCATCCTCTGTCTTCGCCTTATCCTCCTGCATTCAATGTTTCTCAGCATCAGGGGCTTTTCAGATGAGTCATTTTTTTGGATCAGGTAGCCAAAATATTGGAGTTTCAGCTTCAACATCAGTACTTCCAATGAACACCCAGGACTCATCTCCTTTAGGATGAACTGGTTGGATCTCCTTGCAGTCAAAGGGACTCTCAAGAGTCTTCTCCATCACCACACTTCAAAAGCATCAACTCTTCAATGCTCAGCTTTCTTTATAGTCCAACTCTCACATCCATACATGACTACTGGAAAAACCATAGCCTTGAATAGATGGACCTTTGGTGGCAAAGTAATGTCTCTGCTTTTTTAATATGCTGTCTACGTTGGTCATAACTTTCCTTCCAAGGAGTAAGTGTCTTTTAATTTCATGGCTGCAAGCACCATCTGCAGTGATTTTGGAGCCCAGAAAAATAAAATCTGCCAGTTTCCCCATCTATTTGCCATAAAGTAATGGGACAAGATGCCATGATCTTTGTTTTCTGAATGTTGAGCTTCAAGCCAAACTTTTCACTCACCTCTTTCATTTTCATCAAGAGGCTCTTTAGTTCTTCTTCACTTTCTGCCACAAGGGTGGTGTCATCTGCATATCTGAGGTTGTTGTTATTTCTCCTGGCAATCTGGATTTCAGCTTGTGCTTCATGCAACCCAGTATTTCTCATGATGTACTCTGCAAATAATTTAATAAGCAGGGTGACAATATACAGGCTTGATGTACTCCTTTTCCTATTTGGAACCAGTCTGTTGTTCCATGTCCAGTTCTAACTGTTGTTTCCTGACCAGCATACAGATTTCTCAAAAGGCAGGTCAGGTGGTCTGGTATTCCCAACTCTTTCAGAATATTCAACGCAATGGCAACCCACTCCAGTACTCTTGCCTGGAAAATCCCATGGATGGAGGAGCCAGGTAGGCTGCAGTCCATGGGGTCGCTACAAGTCTGACATGACTGAGCGATTTCACTTTCACTTTTCACTTTCACACATTGGAGAAGGAAATGGCAACCCACTCCAGTGTTCTTGCCTGGAGAATCCCAAGGACGGGGAGCCTGGTGGGCTGCCCTCTATGGGGTCACACAGAGTCGGACACGACTGAAGTGACTTAGCAGCAGCAGCAACATTGTGATCCACATAGTCAAAGGCTTTGGCATAGTCAATAAAGCAGAAATAGATATTTTTCTGCAACTCTTTTGCTTTTTTGGTTTAATTTAAATATTAAAAAATTTTTTCATGTTCAGAGCTTTGAACATGAAAATTTTGGTGACTTTTTTCGTTAGATTTTATAAAAAATTATAAAATATTAGAATTGATGCATGCATAGATATGACTGAATCACTTTGTACACCTGAAATTAACACATTGTTAATTAGCGATGAAAGTGAAAGTGTTAGTCATTCAGTTGTGTCTGATTCTTTGAAACCCCATGGGCTATAGCCTGCCAGGGTCCTCTATCCATGAAATTCTCCAGGCAAGAATACTTGTAGCCATGCCCTCCTCCAGAGGATCTTCCTGACCCAGAGATCAATCCCAGGTCTCCTGTGTTGCAAGCAGCTTCTTTACCATCTGAGCTACTGGGAAAATCTGCTGCTGCTGCTGCTGCTGCGTCACTTCAGTCGTGTCCGACTCTGTGTGACCCCATAGACAGAAGTGTAAAATAATACACATGTATATTTCACACTGTATTTTTACTGAGCAGTACTGCCCAAGAATTATCATTTTTCTTGGGTGTAGCTTCCTGATTTTACTCTTTATTTAATGTGATTTTCCTTTTAAAGTGATTGAAACTTTTATGCCCGTACTTAAGCCTCAAATTAACATAGTTATGTGTTTATTTCCTGTATTTGGCATTCTGCATTTTTATTTAGAACTTACTCAGTTCAGTTCAGTTCAGTCACTCAGTCGTGTCCGACTCTCCGCGACCCCATGAATCACAGCACGCCAGGCCTCCCTGTCCATCACCAATTCCCGGAGTTCACTCAAACTCATGTCCACAGAGTCAGTGATGCCATCCAGCCATCTCATTCTCGGTATTCCAATATAAAATTTTTTTAAATTTAATAAATAAATAAAATGCTGCATACACACACAAATAAATAACATGCATGACAGATTAAGAAATAAAGTACATTATATATACTAAACTTAATTCTATATTTCTATTGTCTTTCTCATCATCAGATTAAACTCAAATTACATGTAAGGAGGAAACTGGAGACACAGAATGCATTTATTTTCACCTACATGTGCAATTAATCTGGGTGAGAGGTGGACATCACTAAATTCTAACTCAGGTCAGACAGAGTGTGGCATATTCAGAACTGGCATTCTGGCTTTTGCCATGATGTTTTCACGAAAAGGGTAGTTTTGTGATGAAGAGGTGAGGAAAAGTTTATCTTTCCTCCCACAAATGCTTTCCAGATGAAAGACTAAGTATGAGTATGTAAGAGAATACTTGAGGGAAATTTAAGAATTGCTTATGGATTGAGAGAACTAGAATTGATGCTTTTGAACTGTGGTGCTGGAGAAGACTCTTGAGAGTCCCTTGGACTGCAAGGAGATCCAACCAGTCCATTCTAAAGGAGATCAATCCCGGGTGTTCATTGGAAGGACTGATGTTAAAGCTGAAACTCCAATACTTTGGCCACCTCATGCGACGAGTTGACTCACTGGAGAAGAATCTGATGCTGGGAGGGATTGGGGGTGGGAGGAGACGGGGACGACAGAGAATGAGATGGCTGGATGGCATCACCGACTCGATGGACATGAGTTTGAGTGAGCTCGGGGAGTTGGTGATGGACAGGGAGGCCTGGCGTGCTGTGATTCATGGGGTCTCAAAGAGTTGGACACGACTGAGCGACTGAACTGAACTGAAGTGAAATGAACTGAACTGAGAGAACTAATACCCACCCATCACTGGGAGTTTTCAGCTTGTTGCTGTTGGGTCCTGGAGGAAGAATGGAGAAAGGGCTAAGTAGGATAGCTAGGGGAGCCTGGGAAATGTTAAACAAACTGTTCTGAGGGTAAGGGAAGAGAACTCTTATATGTAGCATTTACTAAACTTTCCTCACCATTAAATTCTCATCGTTGTTAATTTTAAGCTACTGATTTGAGGCCTCTGAACAGGAAGATGGGAAGAGCTGCACATAATTGTCCCTTAGAAGCTGGTGAGAGTAGCTCCTTCAACCACTGCCTGGATGAAGGGTGAAAGTGTTTGGTTCAGTTTTCTTCTGGAGCTGATTTTCATGTGAATCCAATTTCTGAGTTTCCTATGTGCAGATAAATGCACCATGTTTAAAACCTTCCCCAAATCTACATGCCCATATGCCGATTCACTCTTCCTACACTTCTTAATATCATGGGAATAGAAACACATGCAAGCTCTAATGAAAATAGAAATGTAACTAATGTACATGGATGACAAAAATGTTTGAATAAAGAAGAAAGATTGAATGCATTCTGGAACTGCCTGAGATAATTATGCATGAATTTAATTGAATATTGAAATACAGGATATATTATTTTAGAACAAACTAAGATATATGAAAAACATCTCTATTTCAGAACAAAAAGGAAGCATACAACATAAAAATGATTTATTTTAGGAATAAAGTATATTATCTGATCTGTGACCAGGTATTACATATTGTATCAGATGTATAGAACTAAAAATTCTTCCCAAATCATTTCAGCTTGCTGTAGTTTCCTCTCATGCTTATCTCTATCCCTTTTCTTTGTTTTCCAAGCTCCAATCAGTCTCAAAACTTGGTAAAATCTTTCTTCCTTTCCTTCTCCTTAATCCCATCAATTTGATGTCGAGTACCATTATTTGTTTATTCATGTCTAATTTTTGAACTGTTTCCTTTGAAATTTCCATATTTATGTTCTCACCATGAAATTCTATTGCAACCATGAAATTAAAAGATGCTTGCTCCTTGGGAGAAAAGTTGTGACCAACTTAGACAGCATATTAAAAAACAGAGACATTACTTTGCCAACAAAGGTCCATCTAGTCAAAGCTATGGTTTTTCCAGTAGTCATGTATGGATGTGAGAGTTGGACTATAAAGAAAACTGAACGCTGAAGAATTGATGCTTTTGAACTGTGATATTTAAGAAGACTCTTGAGAGACCATTGGACCACAAGGAGATCCAACCAGTCCATCCTAAAGGAAACAAGTCTTGAATATTCATTGGAAGGACTGATGTTGAAGCAGAAACTTCAATACTTTGGCCACCTGATGCAAAGAACTGACTCATCTGAAAAGACCCTGCTGCTGGGGAAGATTGAAGGTGGGGGAGAAGGGGATTACAGAGAATGAGCATCACCAACTCAATGGACATGAGTTTGAGTAAGCTCTAGGAGTTGGTGATGGGTAAGGAAGCCTGGTGTGCTGCAGTCCCTGGGGTTGCAAAGAGTCAGACACGACTGAGCAACTGAACTGAACTGAATTCTCCCCTCATGCTGTCTATGCTATAGTCTATGTCCACATTAATTCACATGAAATACTTTTTCATAGATATTAGCATTTTCTTATAGGATTCACACTCATTTACAATTTGTACTGCAGCTTTATTACCTGCGGCATCTCCAAGGTGTTCATCACTGAGTCACACCGAAGCACTATTCCGCCAACCACAGCGTAGTCTTTAGCATTTTCTTACCTTTATTGGTCTGTTCCCTCTTCCTTAAACATTCTTTTCAAATTGTCTCCTTTGGAGCACATCTTCAACATTACTTCATTATGACTGATTTGACTCAATTAGTATTGTTTAATTATATCCCACTTATTCTGTGAACTTTTTGTGATGCTGATCAAGACATTCATCTTTTTATTATAGATGCTCTTTCATAGTCATTTGTCTGTTGCATGATGAATCCTTATAGCAGAGTAGGGATACATTCACATTTGTACCTCTAATATTTATTATAAGACTGGAAAATTTAGCCGATAATTAAACAATAAATGAAACTGGTTAGAAGGGACATGAACAGATGCTGAAAACATTGCTGACCCGTATTTTCAATAGTAACTCCAAGGTAAGCCAGTATAGGTCTACTTTTTAAATATTTTAAGGAGTTATTCTAAGATATTCTAAAATACAAATGAAGTAGAGCTCACTGTATACAGTAGTTATTTCCCATAAATGATAGCTGTGAGTGTATGGGGCTTCCCTGGTAGCTCAGATGGTAAAGAATCTGCCTGCAATGCAGGAGACATGGGTTCCATCCTTGGGTCAGGACAATCCCCTGGAGAAAGAAATGGTTACCTACTCCAGAATTCTTGCCTGGAAAATTCCACTCAACAGAGAAGCCTGGAAGGCTCCATGGGGTCACAGAGAATAGGACATGACTGAGTGATTAACACACATGGTGGTGAGTGTACATGAAAGGCAATGGTTTACATGCTATCCTGACAATGCATACCACAATAATACAGCTGATATTTTCAAGAACATAGTAACTGATAACTTATTAAATATCTAATCTGTTTAGGAGGATTTTATGGGAATTGTAAAAGGCATATGTCTATAAAAATGGATTTAATGTATTTAGCATATATGAGAACTATCACAAAAATAAAACTTTAGAATTAGTGCACACTGTATTTGTTGTATATCAATTAATATGTACTCAATATAAATAAAAAATATAATTTTATATGTATTATGTGCAAGACACTGCTTCAAATATTTTACATGGATTATGTTATTTTACAAATTGTTATTCCTATTTTGTGAATTAGAAAGTAAAGGCATGAAGAGTTGAGGTGACTTGATTACTTGTTGTGAAAATTATCATAAAATCCATGTACTTTATACTTGGAAGAATGTGCAATCACTTAGATATGCTACCTCTTTAGGGAGCAGTGATTAAAAATGTTTGTCTTTAAATTCAGAAAACAAAAATCTTGATATTATATATATGATAAAATGTGATTTTGTAAGGTTCCAAAACTTACTTATACGCTGTGGAAGAAAAACATTTTGCACAATGACTATATATGCAGAGGACTCCATATGTAGATTTCCAGTCAGAACTCACTAAGCATGGGAAGGATTGAAAGAATTGGTTATTATGTGGGTTGTTCTAGTTGTACAACATACCAAAGTCTATTCACTCTGTTTCCACTTCCCAAGGGATTAACATTCTGAAATATTCAACTAGACTTTTTAATACATTGACAGCAGTTCAGTTTGAACAATAAGAGACAAGGAAGAAGTATGCTACATTTCAGATGAATGTCAAAAAATGTCATTAGGAATTTTCTGTTCTCTCTTTTCCATCCAATGGCAGGAAGATTGTTTAGAACCTTGCAAGTGCTGCAAAGATTTCCTGAAAGAGAAGACCATGCGAAACCTCTAAGCAGAGAAATCCCCTGTCAATTGTGCCATAATTTGATTATTGTTTCTGTACCACTGGACTAAACTTCAGTAGGGCAGGGATAGATGAGGTTTGGTTCACCATTATATTGATATTTGTCACTCCAAACAGAGTGCCTAGAACATGGTGCCGTTCGGTAAACCTTGTGCGTGCATGCATACTAAGCAGCTTCAGTCGTGTCTGACTCTTGGTGGCCCTATGGACTATAGCTGGCCAGGCTCCTCTGTCCATGAGATTCTCCAGGCAAGAATATTGGAGTGGGTTGTCATTTCCTCCTCCAGGGGATCTTCCTGACCCAGAGACTGAACCTGTGTCTCGTCTCTTGTATTGGCAAGTGGTTCTTTACCGCTAGTGCCACCTGGGAAGCGTGGTAAACCTTGACTGAAAGCAGTTAATTAGCTTACTAATTATTTGTAACTAATCAATAATTCATACTATTCAGGGCTGCCTGGAAAATTCAGATGGGAAGTGAGTGTGGGTCCCTTGTTTGTTTGTATGAGGGCCATACTGCTGCTGCTAAGTCACTTCAGTCACGTCCAACTCTGTGTGACCCCATAGGCAGCCCACCAGGCAGCCCACCAGGCTCCCCTGTCCCTGGGATTCTCCAGGCAAGAACACTGGATTGGCTTGCCATTGCTTTCTCCAGAGGGCCATACTAGATCCCTCTAAAGAAGTAAGGCCCTAAGTCTTAAACTTGGACAATTGGAGCTGTAAAGATAGAAAATATCTACCCCTAACATAGTTCAGTTGGTAAAGAATCTGCCTGCAATGCAGGAGACCCTGGTTCGATTCCTGGGTCAGAAAGATCCTCTGGAGAAGGGATAGGCTACCCACTCTAGTATTCTTGGGCTTCCCTTGTGGCTCAGCTGGTAAAGAATCTTCCTGCAATGAGGATATCTGGGTTCGATCCCTGGATTTGGAAGATCCCCTGGAGAATGGAAAGGCTACCCACTCCAGTATACTAGCCTGGAGAATTCCATGGACTATATATATAGTCCACGAGGTTGCAGAGTCAGACACAACTGAGTGGCTTTCACTTTCACCCCTACCAAATGAGTTATTTATATGAGGTAGCTTGTGCTAGACTTTCCTAGATTGCATATTGTAAAGGTTCCCTCCTGAAGGATGCATTCAGAAAGAATGACTTGTCTTGGAGAGAAATACAAGTTATGTATCTTGACAACAGCCCAGACAATTGTATCAGTGAACAGGGCAATAATGCACTTTCTGAATTACTTTGAAGAATACTCAGCAACATTTTCAGTCCCCTATGTTGTGCATTGTTTGGAGAAAAAGAATGTCTATGGGATGAGAAAAGGTTGAACTGGGGTTCATAACCTAATCGGAATGAACATATCATAAAATTCCCACTTATGACCTCTTTCCTTTTTGAGTATAATATCCTGGGAAACTTTTTATCATGCTATATGGTAGAACAGTTCCATATTAAATTTTTGTTTATTTTGGCTTCTTTCAACTGTTCAGATGAAAAGAAGAGGAAAGAGGTGTTTCAAAAAAATACTTTATTCACCTAAGAACTGTGATACAAATTTGCACATTGTTTCATTAATTTAGAGATATCTCTTACTCACTGGTATTTATGAAGTTGGAGGAACGCATAATGGGTTAAACCAGAAAGCATATTTTATTTTCAGCTTTTATTTCAGTTCTTAAATCTAAGCTCTAAATGAACATTATGCATACTATTAGAACTTAGTTTTAAATTTTTAGGGAGCTGATAATGTTTTTTTCTAATCAGTAGTCATTGAAAAACATGTTGCATTTAAGTTTCTTGATTAAATACATTATTCAGGTTGTTAAGTCTTCACAAATGTTCACAAGCATACTAAATATTGGGTACTAGGCTTTCAAAATGGAGTCAAGAATTCCCTCTCAAGTGACAAGATTTTAGCAAAGCTGGCATTTTATGAAATTAGATATTTGTAATTAATTGCCTTTGAAAACAATTTTGTTCAAAGTTTCATTTATTATTTTTATTATCATGAAAAGTAAGATTTTATTTTTGATTTCCCTTTTTTCTTACTGCTCACCAGATTTTACTTTTAAAGCAACATTACATACAGCAAAGCAATTCCTCAAAAATCAAGTCATGTAATTGCTAGGACTCAAATATTCCAGGCTCTAAAACATTTTATTTAAAAAGTATTTGCTGTATGTCATATACACACTGCTACATTAAAAATAGATAGCCAAAAAGGATTACTATAAAGCACAGGGAATCTGCCCAATATTCTGTAATAACCTAATTGGGAAAGAATATGAAAAATATATACATGTAAGTGTATATCTGAATCATTTTGCTGTACACCTGAAACTAGTACAACATTGTTAATCAACTATATTCAATATAAAACAAAAAATCTTAAAAAGTGAACAACTAAAAAAATACCTCCAGAAAATATTAAATATTGCAGTTCATATCTAGATTATCCTTATAAATTAAAATAGATAATGTAAAGCTTTAATTTAGTTTCAAAAGTATGCATGAGTAGGTGTGTTTGTGTTTTCTGTTATATCCCTGGAGAAGAAAAAAACAGTACACATATACATGTATACAAAAGATGCTAAAAATTCTTTGTTGGAAAAGTAAAGGAGATATCAATATTATCATGGAAAGTTTGAAGTAGAGTAATGGAGGTAAACTTTCCGATTTGAAAACTGAGCTGTACTACTTCCAATAAAGATGATCTTGATCAAGTAAACTAAGTGCTGAATCTTGATTTCGGAATCAGAAAATAGAGATAATAAACATAAGGTGTAATGAGGTCTAAATTAGATAATCTACATAGTAAGTAGGCAATAAATATAAACTACAATTGTTAGTTTTTACAGTACAATTACTAGAATAAATGAGAATGTGACAGTGATTTGTGATGTTAAAGAAGATTATAGATCATAATAATTTAGAATTTATCCAATTAGCTAAATTTTTCAAGAGGCCCAGTCTTATGGCATTTGAAAAATCCAAAAGGAGTCAATTTTACCAACATCTTCAGTTAATTCAGTTCAGTCGCTCAGTTGTGTCCAACTCTTTGCGACCCTACGAATCACAGCACGCCAGGCCTCCCTGTCCATCACCAACTCTCGAAGTTCACTCAAACTCATGTCCATCGAGTCGGTGATGCCATCCAGCCATCTCATTCTCTACCGTCCCCTTCTCCTCTTGCCCCCAATCCTTCCCAGCATCAGAGTCTTTTCCAGTGAGTCAACTCGTCACATGAGGTGACCAAAGTATTGGAGTTTCAGCTTTAGCATCAGTCCTTCCAGTGAACACCCAGGATTGATCTCCTTTAAAATGGACTGGTTGGATCTCCTTGCAGTCCAAGGGACTCTTAAGAGTCTTCTCCAGCACCACATTTCAAAAGCATCGATTCTTCAGTGCTTATCGTTCTTCATAGTCCAACTCTCACATCCATACATGACCACTGGAAAAACCATGGCCTTGACTAGATGGGCCATTGTTGGCAAAGTAATGTCTCTGCTTTTCAATATGCTGTCTAGGTTGGTCATAACTTTTCTTCCAAGGAGCAAGCGTCTTTTAATTTCATAGTTGCAATAAACATCTGCAGTGATTTTGGAGCCCAAAGAATTAAAGTCTCTCACTGTTCCCATTGTTTCCTCATCTATTTGCCATGAAATGATGGGACCAGATGCCATAATCTTAGTTTTCTGAATGTTGAGTTTTAAACCAGACTTTCCTCTCTCCTCTTTGACTTTCATCAAGGGCTCTTTAGTTCTTCTTCACTTTCTGCTATAAGGGTGGTGTCATCTGCATAGCTGAGGTTATTGATATTTCTCCCAGCAATCTTGATTCCAGCTTGTGCTTCTTCCAGCCCAGTGTTCCTCATGATGTACTTTGCATATAAGTCAAATAAGCAGGGTGACAAAATACAACCTTGATGTACTCCTCTGCCTATTTGGAACCAGTCTGTTGTTCCATGTCCAGTTCTAACTGTTGCTTCCTGACCTGCATACTGGTTCCTCAAGAGGCAGGTCAGGTGGTCTGGTATTCCCATCTCTTTCAGAATTTTCCACAGTTTGTTGTGATGCACACAGTCAAAAGCTTTGGCACAGTCAATGAAGCAGAAATAGATAGTTTTCTGGAACTCTCTTGCTTTCTCCAAGATCCAGCGGATGTTGGCAACTTGAGCTCTGGTGCCTCTGCCTCTTCTAAAACCTGCTTGAACAGCTGGGAGTTCACGGTTCACATATTGCTGAAGCCTGGCTTGGAGAATTTTGAGCATGACTTGACTAGCGTGTGAGATGAGTGCAATTCTGCGGTAGGTAGTTTGAGCATTCTTTGGCATTGCCTTTCTTTGGGATTGGAATGAAGACTGACCTTTTCCAGTCCTGTGGCCACTGCTGAGTTTTCCAAATTTGCTGGCATATTGAGTGCAGCAGTTCCAGCTTTGTTTGTAGTGATGCTTTCTAAGGCCCACTTGACTTCACATTCCAAGATGTCTGGCTCTAGGTCAGTGATCACGTTATCGTGATTATCTTGGTCATGAAGATCTTTTTTGTACAGTTCTTCTGTGTATTCTTGCCACCTCTTCTTAATATCTTCTGCTTCTGTTAGGTCCCTACCATTTCTGTCCTTTATCGAGCCCATCTTTGCATGAAATGTTCCCTTGGAATCTCTAATTTTCTTGAAGAGATCTCTTGTTTTTCCTATTCTGTTGTTTTCCTCTATTTCTTTGCATTAATCACTGAGGAAGGCTTTCTTATCTCTCCTTGCTATTCTTTGGAACTCTGCATTCAGATAGTTATATCTTTCCTTTCCTCCTTTGCTTTTCGTTTCTCTTCTTTTCACAGCTATTTGTAAGGACTCCTCAGACAGCCATTTTGCTTTTTTGCATTTCTTTTCCATGGGGATGGTCTTGGTCCCTGTCTCCTGTATAATGTCACAAACCTCTGTCCAGAGTTCATCAGGCATTCTATACCAACATCTTATAAACATGCAAAAGCTTATTAGTAGTCCCATTTGTAAATTACAGAAGATTTTCAGGTATTTCACAATCATAAATATGTTTTAAAAACTGTTAATTAGTGAAGAATATTTGTGCTCATCAAAGTCTTCTAGATTTTTATTATCTTTGAGCTTTTTAAGATATGTTCAGTTTTGAACAAGGGTTTACTTCCCTTTTAAGTTTATGTTATTCTCTGAGGTATGGTTACTAAATATATGAGAAGACCTGAAAATTAATGGAGCTTTTAAAAATTGAATTAGTTAAGTTTTTTCCTGCTATAGTTAAATTAGAAAAGTTTCCCATTACAAGTCTTTTCAAGAAAAAAATGATTTGTTTCAAATGCAAAAGTTAAATATGCTTTCAGGAATTCTGTAGTATCTAATAGTCTACAAACGCTGTTCATAGCTGTGCAATATTGTAGTCACTGCTTCCAAGTGGCTATTAAGAATTCAAAATATGTGATGAAGGAACTTAATTTTTAATTAGTTAATCTTAATAAATTTAAATTTAAATAGCCACATGTTTCTGATGGCATTTGTAAGGAAGCTTACATATTGTGAATTCCACATGATATACTGGAAATGTAGTTTCAAGTGAAGTATTACTATAAGTAAAAAAATTAAAAAGTCTACTTTTTATTCTTTATAAATATTTTAAAAGTAATTAGAACAATTATTTCCACAAAGGTTCTCTCTCTCCCTCGTTCTCATCTTTCTTTCTGTATATCTGTTGTTCTGTTTATATACCGTCCAACAGCTTTCTCCTGATGGTGGTGGTTTAGTTGCTAGGTTGTGTCCAAGCCCACCAGTCTCTTCTGTCCATGGGATTTTGCAGGCAAGAATACCAGGATGGGTTGCCATTTCCTTTTCCAGGGGATCTTCTGGCCCAGGGATTGAACCCGTGGCTCCTGCACAGTAGGTGGGCTCTTTACCACTGGCCACTAGGAAAGGCCCATTTTTATCCTAGTGGAAAACATTTGTGTTTTAGTCATGACCAAGACAACTAAACTTTCATATTTACACACTATTAGAATGTTTCCTGGAGGCTAATCTCACTTTGCTTCCCCATCCTTAAGGCTCTCAAAAGCCTTCTTTGAGATAATTGCAGAATTTGGTCTTGTTCCAGGAGGAACCATAGCACTGCATCTTTGGAAAGGGGGAGGCACAACTATCTCTAGTACCCAGTCTTATGACTATCAAGGATCACACCAGGTGACAAGAGGCTGGACAGTGGTGACACTAGGCATGCAACACAATATATTTTCTTCTTGGCATCTAAATTATTAGGCCACTTCTCATTCTTAATTAGCTTGTAGTATAAATTTTTAGTTATTTTAACACATACGGATGAATGTGGTAGTTGGCAATTTAGATTGCAGAAGTCATTCCACACATTAATATCAAAAAAATAAAAATTGCAAGTGTGTGTGTATATATTCATGTATGTGTCTAATACAAAGTGATAAAATTGCTGTTAGATGACTTGTGACAGACAGTTCTATAGGCAAAGGGAATAACAATATAAGTGAGGATCACTGAAATATTTATGAAGGTTTGTTGTTTATTCACTAAGTCACATCAAACCATTTGCAAGTCCTAGACTGTAGCCTGTCAGGCTCCTCTGTCCATGGGATTTCCCAGGCAAGAATACTAAGGTGGATTGCCATTTTCTTCTCCATGGGATCTTCTGGATCCAGGGATCAAAACTGCATCTCTTGCATGAGTGGGAAGATTCTTTACCACTAAGCCACCAGGGAACCTCTTATGAAGGTTATGCTGCTGCTGCTGCTAAGTCGTTTCAGTTGTGTCTGACTCTGTGCGACCCCATAGATGGCAGCCCACCAGGTTCCGCGGTCCCTGGGATTCTCCAGGCAAGAACACTAGATTGGGTTGCCATTTCCTTCTCCAATGCATGACAGTGAAAGTGAAAGTGAAGTCGCTCAGTCGTGTCTGACTCTTTGAGACCCCATGGACTGCAGCCTACCAGACTCCTCCGTCCATGGGATTTTCCAAGCAAGAGTAGTGGAGTAGGTTGCCATTGCTTTCTTCTTATGTAGGTTATACATTATATAAAATGTTAAAAAAATGTTCTGAGGGCTTTGAGGTCATAGCCCGCTTGGGAAGGGTATAGGTCACTGAGAGCTTTAAATCTTATAAGGAATTTCAATTTATTCTAATGACAATAGAAAGCATTTACTGTGTATTTAAATTTGCAATGGTGTGATGGTATAGCTGTTGTATGGAAAAACAACTGTGACAGCAATATGCAAGACTATGGATGGAGAAAAGAGACTGAAAATAAGGTGAAAAGTTAGAAAATCTAGAAATCCAGTTCATTTCAATGGCGACATAGAAGAGAGAAAAATATGAATGGTACATTGAAAGCAAAACATATATTTCAAAGTTCTTACCCCTGTGACTGAAAATATGGTGGGAAATTTAACACAGAAAAATTTTGATAAGAGAGAGATTGTGATGACCAAAAAGGCTCTCACCCAATTCTTTGGCAGGATATCAGTGTCCTGAAAGTGTTAGTCACTCAGTTGTGCACCACTCTATATGACCCCATGGACTGTAGCCCGCCAGGCTTCTCTGTCCACAAAGTTCTCCTGGTAAGAATACTGGAGTGGATTGCCATTCCCTTCTTCAGGGGATCTTCTCAACACAGGGATTGCCACAGGTCATTCTGCATTGAAGGCAGATTATTTATCATCTGATCACTGTCCTAGTAACTTAAAAACATACTCAAGAAAATGGAAAGATTTTGCAATGACAGATTTAGTTTCTCCATTTAGAAATGGAGGCTCAAAATAAAAATTTTAAAAGAAATGTTGAAAATTAAGGGATTAGATATGGTAGACACAGTGCCTGAAGAACTATGAACAGAGGTTCATAACATTATATAGGAAGTGGTAACCAAACCATCCCCAAGAAAAAGAAATGCAGGAAGGCAAAGTGGGTTGCCTGAGGAGCCCTTACAAACAGCTGAGAAAAGAAGTGAAAGGCAAAGGAGAAAGGGAATGCTATATTAAGCCTTTGATTGTGTGAATCACAACAAATGGTGGAAAATTCTTAAAGAGATGGGAATACAAGGCGACTTGACCTGCCTCCTGAGAAATCTGTATGCATGTCAAGAAGCAACAGTTAGAACCTGACAGGGAACAATGGACTGGTTCAAAATTGGTACTGGAGTATGTCAAGGCTATATATTGTCACCCTGCTTATTTAACTTATATGAAGAGTTCAGTTCAGTTCAGTTGCTCAGTCGTGTCCGACTCTTTGCAACCCCATGAATCACAGCACGCCAGGTCTCCCTGTCCATCACCAACTCCCGGAGTTCATTCAAACTCATGTCCATCAAGTTGGTGATGCCATCCAGCCATCCCATTCTCTGTCGTCCCCTTCTCCTCCTGCCCCCAATCCTTCCCAGCATCAGAGTCTTTTCCAGTGAGTCAATTTATTGCATGAGGTGGCCAAAGTATTGGAGTTTCAGCTTTAGCATCAGTCCTTCCAGTGAACACCCAGGACTGATCTCCTTTAGAATACATCATGCAAAATGCTGGGCTGGATAAAGCACAAGCTGGAATCAAGGTTGCTGGGAGAAATATCAATAACCTCAGATATGCAGATGATACCACCCTTGTGTCAGAATATGAGAAGGAACTAAAGATCCTCTTGATGAATGTGAAAGAGGAGAGTGAAAAAGTTGGCTTAAAACTCAACATTCAAAAAACAAGGATCATGACATCCGGTCCCATCACTTCATGGCAAATAGGTGGAGAAACAATGGGAACAGTGAGAGATGTTATTTTCTTGGTTTCCAAACCACTGCAGATTGTGACTACAGCCATGAAATTAAAATATATCTGCTTCTTGGAAGAAAACCTATGACAAACCTAGACATATTAAAAAGCAGAGACTACTTTGCTGACAAAGGTCTGTATAGTCAAAGCTGTGGTTTGGCAAATTTGGTAAACTCAGCAATGCCACAGGACTGGAAAAAATCGGTTTTCATTCCAATGCCAAAGAATGTTCAAACTACTTTACAATTACACTCATTTCA
The DNA here is from genome assembly GCF_049115385.1 of Moschus berezovskii. Lineage (NCBI taxonomy): Eukaryota > Metazoa > Chordata > Mammalia > Artiodactyla > Moschidae > Moschus > Moschus berezovskii. Next base: position 53,870,506 of record NC_142461.1, read on the forward strand.
CATGCTAGCAAAACAATGCTCAAAATCCTTCAAGTTAGGCTTCAATAGTAGTTAGAGCAAGAACTTCAACATGTGAAAGCTAGATATATAAAAGGGAGAAGAAGCAAAGATAAAATGGCCAACATCTGTTACTTCATAGAAAAAGCAAATGTATGCCAATAAAACATCTACTTCTGCTTCATTGGCATACTAAAGCCTTTGATTTTGTGTATCACAACAAACTGTGGAAAATCCTTAAAGAGATGGGACTAATAAAACCAGCTTATCTGTCTCTTGAGAAACCTGTATGCAGGACAAGATGAAAAAGTTAGAACTGGACATGGAACAATGGACTGGTTCAAAATCGTATATTGTCACTCAGCCTTTTTAACTTATATGCAGAGTACATCATGCAAAATGCCCTCTGGATGAGTAGCAAGCATGAATCAAGATTGCCCGGAGAAATGTCAACAACCTCACAACTCTAATGGAAGAGGAACTAAAGAATCTCATGATAAAGGTGAAAGAGGAGAGTGAAAAAAACTGGCTTAAAGCTCAACATTCAAAAAACTAACATCATGGCATCTGGTCCCTTCACTTCATAGAAAATTATGGAGAAAAAGTGTGAACAGTGACAGATTCTTTTCTTGGGTTCCATAATCACTGTGGACAATGAGCACAGCCACAAAATTCAAAGATGTTTGCTCCTTGGAAGGAAAGTTTTGATAAAACTGAACAGAACATTTAAAAGCAGAGACATCAGTGCCAACAAAGGTGTGTATAGTAATGTATGGTTTTTTCAGTAGTCATGTATGGATGTGGATGTTGGTCCATAAAGAAGGCTGAGAGCCAAAGAGTTGATGCTTTCAAACTGTGTTGCTGGAAAATAATCTTGAGAGTCCCTTGGACTACAAGAAGATCACACCAGTCAATCCTAAAGGAAATCAACCATGAATATTCATTGAAAGCACTGTTGCTGAGGCTGATGCTCCCATTGTTGACCACGTGGTGTAAAGAGCTGACTCATTGGAAAAGACCCTGATACTGGGAAAGATTGAGGGCAGGAGAAGGAGGGGACAACAGAGGATGAAATAATTCGATGGCATCACCAACTCAAAGAGATGAGTTTGAACTCCGAGAGATAGTGAAGCACAGGGAAACCTGATGTGCTACAGTCCATGGAGTCACAAAGAGTCGGACATGACCTAGTGACTAAACAACAACAACCCCAAAAGGCTATTCTATTTTTTTATATAGTTCTTTGTGGGTTGAAATTTATGCCTTCAATATTAAATATAAGTGTTTGTGAGACTTTTTATCAAACCTATTCTTTAATATCTCTCAATAATTATAAAAAAAGTGAATATGACTACTAAGAACTTGGTTCTGGTTTCCATTCTTTTCCTCTATTTGATTAATATCTGCTTCTTCTCTGTTTTTTATTATTTTCAGTTCAGAGATGAATTCATTATGTGGAAATAAATTATTTGAAAGGTTTGATTCCATATTTCAGTCTTAATTAAAATAATGTAGAATTTAGGGCCATTAAGTTTCAACTAGCATTAAGTGAGAAAATCTTGAGAAAGGAAGGTAAATAAAGCTGTTGAGAAGGACTTTTGCACTGTAAGAACATGATTATTCCTTTATTTAGAGAAAGATAATAATCAAGACTGGTGAATAATTAAATGTCTGTTCTCATGAAATTTAAGTTAGAGCTATAATTCCTCTGAATGTTGTCATCATAATATGGAAGTTTGTCCTAAGGCTGTCTAATAAAAAGGACAGTCCTCTTTTTGAAATATTCATCTTCTTTTTATAGGACTGAAAAATGTTTATCATATGAAATTACATTTGAAAAGATGTTTTGTTATAATATTTGTGTTCGGTTAAATTTGAAACTATCTTTGTCAAAGGAAATTGTATGTGAAAATACATCATTCTTTTGATGCTCACTAATTTTCACTTGACTCATGTCATTATCATAAAAACAACCATCTCAAAACCCTTCACATATATGCCTGAAGCTTAAGGGAGGGAGAATTATTTTACTATTTATGTAAGTTCTGTGAATAAAATTAGATATTAGAAACATTATCAAATAGAAGTATAAAAGCATAATTCATTTTCCTTTAACAATTTTGTGGAAAAGACATATTTAAATTACTCATGAAAATGCTTTAAAATAGCAAGGGTATATAATTTCTGTCATATTATGTACTGTCATAATTAATTATTAGAATGGCATGGTCATGCAACAGACAGCTATTAAAAGATTATTTTCTGGTAAAGATTTATGAAAAAACTATTAGATATCCCATCTCTCTTAACAAAAATCAAATCTGCCATATTTTTCAAAATATCTTTATTTTGACTATTTCTCAATCCCCTTCCAACTGCTACTCTAATAGCACCATCTCTCTCTGTTTTATTTTGTATATGTTAGGCTTTTAACTTGTTTCCTGCTTTTACTTATTCTTCCCCTTCATTTATCTTCCACACAGGAAGGTAAGCAGTCTTTTAAAAATCCTGCTCAACATCCTCCAGTAGCTTAACTTATAGTGAAAACAAAATGTTTCTCATGACCAGAAGACTATTTATATTCTACTCCCCTCTTCTCTCCTCCACCCCCACGCTCCCACCCACACATGTGTATGCACTCACATACACACACACACACACAGATGCACTTGCTTTTCTTTTCTAATTTTAAGTCCTCCAAGGATATTCCTGTTCTGAAGTCCCATGCTTGCTGTCCTGTCTCCCTAGAATAATTTTCCCATGGATACTCACATACTCTTCTCCTCATTTCATTTTTCTGTCTACTCATTTTCTGTCATCAGTTCAAAAAGATACCAACTATTGTATTTTTTATAATTGCTTCCACTAATTTTATTTTTATAACATTTCTCATTGTATAAAATTAAATATAATATCACATTTTTTGGTTTATATTTGGCTCTTTCCAGTAGAATATAAGGCTCATTGTAGCAGAGATTTTGCTTGCCTATGAATCACGACTGCCTAAAACAGTTCCTGTCACAAAATTGTAAATGCATACTCTGTGCTGAATTCATGAATGAATGAATGATGTCCAAGCTATACATAAAACACTCCTATAAACCATAATTGTTGCTAATTATTTTAGAAAAATATTTTAAAGTTTTTATTTTGGAGGTTTCCTCATGAATCGTTTCTTTTTATACTTCACGAGAACAAAAGGCATGTGACTAAAAGCTGGTAGGGAACATATAATTGGTTGTAGAATATACTATTTTTCAATATAGATATTAGTTTTGTCAATAATTAAAGAGTGAGCCGTATATGTATGTGTATATATATATACTGTACATGTATGTACATATATGTATCTATGTATATATATGTATGTATATTTATATGCACATAAAATATATATGTGTATATTTTAAAATTTGTAAAATAATCGTTTATAGCCAGAAAGCTGGTCAGAATTTGTTTCATTTATGTAATATCTAAGGAAAGTTTAATCTTTAGATATACCTAAACTTAGGAGTATTAAAATTGCATACAACTCTGTGTGAGATTTTCTAGTATTAAAATGTATACTGTCTTATTCCTAGGAAGCATTATTTATTGTGTGTGGAAAAGTGTGTAAGCTGTGCCTTTTTTTTTTTTTTTGACACTTTAAAATTTCTGGTCTCACTGAGGCATTTCTATGACAAAGCCTTTGAATAGGAGATTGAACTTCAGATGACCAGAAGAAGCTATATCCCCAATTTGTATTCATGGGCTCTGAAGCCTTAATTTTCAAATGGAAAGCAGACTGGTTGAACTAGAAAGACTTAACGTGCCTGTTTTTAAAATAAAGATTCTCTAGCCTTACTGAGTCGGAATCTGCATCCTAACAAGACCCACAGGTGACTCCTGTGAACTTATATTTAGGGATGCAGTACTTTAGGTGATTTTGATTGTCAGCCAGATGTAGAACACATGGAATTCTAGAAGCTTCACAGTGAAGTATTAGGGACTGTAGGTAAAGGACTGAATGGCTGGATGTGATCTTTCACAGAAATAATTCTGAAATCCAACCATTGATTTCTGTCCCTTTTAAGTTGGAAGACCTCCCTGCTTGTCTCATTCCAAAGATTCCAAAGGATTTATCAAAGCATAGCATGTAAACCTGCTACACCATGAATTGCTGTTCAAATCAGCATTTCTGAAGTGAACGATCTCAGCAGATACGGTCAGTTGATTTCTGTCTCAGAATTCTTATTATATCATTTTGTGAGTATTTAACTCACTTCATCCTGAAAGATGGTGCTGTGAAAGTGCTGCACTCAATATGCCAGCAAATTTGGAAAACTCAACAGTGGCCACAGGACTGGAAAAGTTAGCTTTCATTCCAATACCAAAGAAAGGCAACGCCAAAGAATGCTCAAACTACCGCACAATTGCACTCATCTCAAACGCTAGTAAAGTGATGCTTAAAATTCTCCAAGGAGGCTTCAGCAATATGTGAACCATGAACTTCCATATGTTCAAGCTGGTTTTAGAAAAAGCAGAAGAACCAGAGATCAAATTGCCAACATCCACTGGATCATCAAAAAAGCTAGAGAGTTCCAGAAAAACATCTATTTCTGCTTCATTGACTATGTCAAAGCCTTTGACTGTGTGGATCACAATAAACTGTGGAAAATTCTGAAAGAGATGGGAATACCAGACCACCTGACCTGCCTCTTGAGAAACCTGTATGCAGGTCAGGAAGCAACAGTCAGAACTGGACATGGAACAACAGACTGGTTCCAAATAGGAAAAGGAGTACGTCAAGGCTGTCTATTGTCACCCTGCTTATTTAACTTATATGCAGAGTACATCATGAGAAATACTGGGTTGGATGAAGCGCAAGCTGGAATCAAGATTGCCAGGAGAAATATCAATAACCTCAGCTATGCAGATGACACCACCCTTATGGCACAAAGTGAAGAAGAACTAAAGAGCCTCTTGATTAAAGTGAAAGAGGAGAGTGAAAAAGTTGGCTTAAACCTAAACATTCAGAAAACTAAAATCATGACATCCAGTTCCATCACTTCATGGGAAATAGATGGGGAAACAGTGGAAAGAGTGCCAGACTTTATTTTTCTGGGCTCCAAAATCACTGCAGATAGTGATTGTAGCCATGAAATTAAAAGACACTTACTCCTTGGAAGGAAAGTTATGAGCAACCTAGACAGCATATTAAATGGCAGAGAGATTACTTTGCCAACAAAGGACTGTCTAGTCAAAGCTATGGTTTTTCCAGTAGTCATGTATGAATATGAGAGTTGGACTATGAAGAAAGCTGAGCACTGAAGAATTGTTGCTTTTGAACTGTGGTGTTTGAGAAGACTCTTGAGAGTCCCTTGGACTGCAAGGAGATCCAACCAGTCCATCCTAAAGGGGATCAGTCCTGGGTGTTCATTGGAAGGACTGATGTTGAAGCTGAAAGTCCAATACTTTGGCCACCTGATGTGAAGAGCTGACACATTTGAAAAGACCCTGATGCTAGGAAAGATTGAGGGGAGGAGAAGGTGGGGACGACAGAGAATGAGATGTTTGGATGGCATCACCGACTCAATGGACATGGGTTTGGGTGGACTCCAGGAGTTGGTGATGGACCCTTGTCCATCACCTGGTGTTCTGCAGTTCATGGGGTTGCAAAGAGTTGGACACGACTGAATGACTGAACTGAACTGAACTGAATCTAATAACTTTATATCCCTGTTTACTACAGAATTCTCAGTATTTTTTGCAGCTGAAAATTTATGAGTGGAATTTTAAAAATTGAGTTATTGTAGTTATTTAATGAGTGGTGTCAATATTTAGAAACCCCTACCAAATATAAACTTGCCACTTGAAATTTCCCTTTAACCTTCCTAAAACTATTTTAAAAAATGCATTTCTTATTGACTTGAAACCAAATTATTAGGAATATCTATATGGAAAAACTAAGAAATAAAAAATAAATTAACTCAAAATTTATTTCTTCATCTGTTGCTATTAATAGTTCACTTTTAAGAGAAAAAGTATTCGTATACATATATTGCTTCAAAATAGAAGTATTAGAATTCATTGAACAATATTGTAAAGGTTATTAAAATAAAATTAATGATAATTTTAAAATATATGCTTATAAGTCATCACCAATTTTGAGGTTTATAGATTATATTTTCAAAATTAATGAAAATATAATCTATAAACCTCAAAATTGGTGATGACTTATAAGCATATATTTTAAAATTAGTATATTCTGTTTCATAATTTGTTTTGACACCCTCATATAATCAAAATTTGGGAAACAAATGCAATGGAGGGGACAATAAAAGCAAATTTTATTTTATTATTTCTGATAAATTAAAAATTCAACATACACATCATCACAGGTTTCAATCCATGCTAAGTTCCTTCAGTCCTTTTGTGACCTTATGGATTGTAGCCCGCTAGGCTCCTCTGTCCATAGGGATTCTCCAGGCAAGAAAACTGGAGTGTGTTGCCATTTTCTCCTCCGGGGGATCTTCCCAGGGATGAAACCTGCGTCTCTTATGTCTCCTGCATTGGCAGATAGGTTATTTACGACTAGAGCCACCTCAGTAGGTTCAGTTCAGTCGCTTAGTCATGTCCAACTCTTTGTGACCCCATGGACTGCAGCACACCAGGCTTCCCTGTCCATCACCAACTCCCGCAGCTTGCTCAAACTCATGTCCATTGAGTTGGTGATGCCATCTAACCATTTCATCCCCTTCTCCTCCTGCCTTCAAACTTTCCCAGGATCAGGGTCTTTTCCAATGAGTCAGTTGTTCACATCAGGTGGCCAAAGTATTGGAGTTTCAGCTTCAGCATCAGTTCTTCCAATGAATATTTAGGACTGATTTTCTTGAGAATTGACTGGTTTAAACTCCTTGCAGTCCAAGGAACTCTCATGAGTCTTCTCCAACACCACAGTTCAAAAGGGTCAATTCTTAGGTGCTCAGCTTTCTTTATACTCCAACTCACACATCCACACCTGACTACTAGAAACACCATAGATTTGACTAGATGGACCTTTGTAGGTAAAATAATGTTTCTTCTTTTTAATATACTGTCTAGGTTAGTCATAGCTATTCATCCAAGGAGCAAGTGCCTTTTAATTCCATGGCTGCAGTCACCATCTGCAGGGATTTCGGAGCCCAAGAAAATAAAGTCTGTTACTGTTTCATTGTTTATCCATCTCTTTGCCATGACTTGATGGGACTAGATGCCATGAGTTTAGTTTTTTGAACGAGTTCTAAGCCAGCTTTTTCACTCTCCTCTCTTTCTGTTTCATGTAGAGACACTTTAGTTCCTCTTCACTTCTGCTAAGCGTGGTATAATCTGTGTATCTGAGGTTATTGATATTTCTCCCGGCAATCTTGATTCCAGATTGTGCTTCATCTAGCCTGGCATTTCGCATGAGGTAGTTTGCATATTAGGTTAAATAAGCAGGGTGACAACAAACAGCTTTGATATATTCCTTTCCCAATTTGGAACCAGTCTGCTGTTCCATGTCCAGTTCTAACTGTTGCTTCTTGACCTGCACACAGATTTCTCAGGAGGCAGATAAGGTGGTCTGGTATTCCCATTTCTTGGAAGAATTGTCCAGTTTGTTGTGATCTACACAGTCAAAAGCTTTGTCATAATCAATAAAACATATGCTTTTCTGGAATTCTCTTGCTTTTTCTATGATCCAACGGATGCTGGCAATTTGATCTCTGGTTCCTCTGCCTTCTCTAAATCCAGCTTAACATCTAGAAATTCACAGTTTACATGCTATTGAAGCCTGACTTGGAGAATTTTGAGCACTAATTTACTAGCATGTGAGATGAGTGCAATCATGCAATAGTCTGAACATTCTTTGGCATTGAACTTCTTTGGGATTGGAATGAAAACTGAACTTTTCCAGTCCTGTGGCACTGCTGAGTTTTCCAAATTTGCTGATGTATTGAGTGCAGTAGTTTCACAGCATCATCTTTCAGGATTTGAAATAGCTCAGCTGGAATTCCATCACCTCCACTAGCTTTGTTCATAGTGATGCTTCCTAAAGCCCACTTGATGTCACATTCCAGGATGTCTGTCTCTAGGTGAGTGATCACACCATCATAGTTACGTGGGTCATGAAAATCTTTTTTGTATAGTTCTTCTATATATTCTTTCCACCTCTTCTCCTACTTCTGTTAGGTCCATACAATTTCTGTCCTTTATTGTGCCCATCTTTGCATGAAATATTCCCTTAGTGTCTTATTTTCGGGAAGTCCTCTCTAGTCTTTTCATTCTATTGTTTTCCTCTATTTCTTTGCATTGATCACTGAGGAAAGCTTTTTTATATCTCCTTGCTATTCTTTGGAACTCTGCATTCAAATGGATGTATCTTTCCTTTCCTCCTTTGCCTTTACCTTCTCTTCTTTTCTCAGCTATTTGTAAGGCCTCGTCAGAAAAGCATTTTGTCTTTTACATTTCTTTGTCTTGTGGATGGTCTTGAACAATGCCTCCTGTACAATGTCACAAACATCCATCCGTAGTTCTTCAGGCTCTCAGTCTATCAGATCTAATCCCTTGAATCTATTTGTCACTTCCACTGTATAATCACAAGGGATTTGATTTAAGTCATACCTGAATGACCTAGTGGTTTTCCTTACTTTTTTCAATTTAAGTCTCAATTTGGCAATAAAGGGTTCATGATCTGAGCCACAGTCAGCTCCCAGTCTTGTTTTTGCTGACTGTATAGAGTTTCTCCATCTTTGGATGTAAAGAATACAATCAATATGATTTTGGTGTTAACCATCTGGTGATGTCCATGTGTAGAGTCTTCTCTCCAGATGTTGGAAGACAGGTTGGCAAAACTTCGTTAGCCTTTGCCCTGCTTCATTTTGTACTCCAAGGCCAAATTTGCCTTTTACTCCAGGTATCTCTTGACTTCCTACTTTTTCATTCCAGTCCCCTAGCAGCCCATGCCCATGGTGGTGATTCGCTAGCCACCTGTGTGTGGAGTTGGGCCTGGAGAGCAGGACCCTGGAGGCATCCCAACTGTCTCCTGAGAATCCTAACATCCCAGAAGCATGAGCTGGAAGGGGCTTGGAGAGAGCCTCATTCTATACTGTCTCCCACTTGACAGATGGAGAACAGAGGCCAAAGAGGGGGATTGACTTGTACAAAAAGGCTTGCCATGCAGTATGTGGGACCTTAGTTCCAGGACCAGGAAATGAACCTGTGTCCCCTGCAGTGGAAGGGTGGAGTCTTAAACATTGGACCACCTGGAAGTCTCAGAGACCCACTTGCAGGGTTTAGTTTCTCAACCAAGGATTGAACCCCAGCCAGGGCAGTGAAAGAGTCCTAACCACTGGACTGCCAGGGAATTCCCTACAAATGAACCTTTCAACAATAGTTATATCTTATGGATGTCTCTTCCATCAGGAAGCTTCCATAAGCCTTTTATCCTTATCCATGAGAGAATGGACAAATTAAAAACCATAATCACAGAGCTAATCAAACTGATCTCATGGACTACAGCCTTGTCTAATTCATTGAAACTATGAGCCATGCCGTGTAGGGCCACAAGTGACAGATGGGTCATGGTGGAGTGTTCTGAGAAAATGTGATCCACTGGAGAAAGGAATGGCAAACCACTTCAGCATTCTTGCCTTGAGAATCCCATGAACAGTATGAAAAGGCAAAAAGATATGACTGAAAGATGAACTCCCCAGGTCGGTAAGTGCCCAATATGCTACTGGACAAGAGTGGACAAATAACTCCAGAAAAAAATGAAGAGATGGAGCCAAAGCGAAAACAACACCAAATTGTGGATGTGACTGGTGATGGAAGTAAAAGTTCGATGTTGTAAAGAGCAATATTGCATAGGAACCTGGAATGTTAGGTCCGTGAGTCAAGGTAAATTCAGTTCAATTCAGTCGCTCAGTAGTGTTTGACTCTTTACGACCCCATGAATCACATAACACCAGGCCTCCCTGTCCATCACCAACTCCCGGAGTTCACTCAAACTCACCTCCATCGAGTCGGTGATGCCATCCAGCCATCTCATTCTCTGTCGTCCCCTTCTCCTCCTGCCCCCGATCCCTCCCAGCATCAGAGTCTTTTCCAATGAGTCAACTCTTCCTTGAGGTGGCCAAAGTATTGGAGCTTCAGCTTTAGCATCAGTCCTTCCAATGAACACCCAGGACTGATCTCCTTTAGGATAGACTGGCTGGACCTCCTTGCAGTCCAAGGGACTCTCAGTATACTAACACATATATATGGAATTTAGAAAGATGGTAATGATAACCCTATATTTGAGACAGCAAAAGAGACACAGATGTATAGAACTGTCTTTTGGACTCTGTGGGAGAAGGTAAGTGTGGGATGATCTGAGAGAATAGCATTGAAACATGTATATTATCATATATGAAACAGATTGCCAGTCGAGGTTCGATGCATGAGACAGGGTGCTCAGGGCTGGTGCACTGGGATGACCCAGAGGGATGGGATGGGGAGGGAGGTGGGAGGGGTTTCAGGATGGGGAACACATATAAACCCACTAAAATATTGTAAAGTAATTAGCCTCTAACTAAAATAAACAAATTAAAAATAAATTAAAAAAATGAGGTGATTACTAATAAGTAATAAAAATGAATACATAAATATCTAAATAGTATCAAGAATGTTTGTTTTTATTTTATGTATTTGGTAGCTCGTTATTCTTTTGGTTTGTCAGCTTTTATAACATAGCAGTTATTGTGATTTTTCTGACTCTAAGAATGTAAAATAATATATGATAAAATTTTCCAAGGTAGTCTGGTCAAAATAGTTCCTTTTCAACTATATAATTTTTGTCTCCCTTTTTCTTCTGATTTTTTCTACTGCCTTCCTCAAAAGGAAAAATAAAGGCCTGTCGTTGTTTTTTTTTTTTTTTTTTCCTGATTCCTGTAAGGAGTAGAAACCTGGAAATCTTTTTTTTTTTTTGGAAATGTTATAAAGCAACACAGACTAAAGTGGATAGTTCAGTTGTTAACCTGTCTGTCAATACCCTTTTTACACTAAAACTGAGTGTCAGATTTATATATGACAAACTTTCCTGTCAACCAAGCAGTTTTTTTTTTTTTTTTTTAAAGCCTTATCTATTTTATCAAACTCAGTAGTAAGAAATCTGTCTGATTGACAGTTGAGGCACATATAGTTTGGGGGAAAATATGTTACAATTGAATGTTCTTTCCTTAAATAAATAAAATTCAGGTATGACCACCACTTGAGTGGTTGTTAATGGATTGTTCACAGATACTCACAGTTAATGCAATGTGCAACTTTAGAAATTTGTTCACTGTTCAAAAACAAATAATATAATCATAGTTGCAAGTATGCATGGAATAAGCAGCCCAGACAGGTTGCTTTATGATGACTCCAATTATGAAAGAAATAGCAGTAACTGTTAATCCTTGCTAATGTTCATATACTGTTGTAATCCCTTATGATTATACAGTGGAAGTGAGGAATAGATTTAAGGGACTAGATATGATAGATAGAGTGCCTGATGAACTCTGGACGGAGGTTCGTGACATTGTACAGGAGACAGGGACCAAGACCATCCCCATGGAAAAGAAATGCAAAAAAGCAAAATGGCTGTCTGAGGAGGCCTTACAAATAGCTGGGAAAAGAAGAGAAGCAAAAAGCAAAGGAGAAAAGGAAAGATATAAGCATCTGAATGCAGAGATCCAAAGAATAGCAAGGAGAGATAAGAAAGACTTCCTCAGTGATCAACGCAAAGAAATAGAAGAAAACAACAGAATAGGAAAAACAAGAGATCTCTTCAAGAAAATTAGAGATTCCAAGGGAACATTTCATGCAAAGATGGGCTCGATAAAGGACAGAAATGGTAGGGACCTAACAGAAGCAGAAGATATTAAGAAGAGGTGGCAAGAATACACAGAAGAACTGTACAAAAAAGATCTTCACGAGCAAGATAGTCATGATAACGTGATCACTGACCTAGAGCCAGACATCTTGGAATGTGAAGTCAAGTGGGCCTTAGAAAGCATCACTATGAACAAAGCTAGTGGTGGTGATGGAATTCCAGTTGAGCTATTTCAAATCTTGAAAGATGATGCTGTGGAAGTGCTGAACTCAATATGCCAGCAAATTTGGAAAACTCAGCAGTGGCCACAGGACTGGAAAAGGTCAGTCTTCATTCCAATCCCAAAGAAAGGCAATGCCAAAGAATGCGCAAACTACGGGACAATTGCACTCATCTCACACACTAGTAAAGTCATGCTCAAAATTCTCCAAGCCAGGCTTCAGCAATATGTGAACCGTGAACTCCCAGCTGTTCAAGCAGGTTTTAGAAAAGGCAGAGGCACCAGAGATCAAATTGCCAACATCCACTGGATCATGGAGAAAGCAAGAGAGTTCCAGAAAAACATCTATTTCTGCTTCATTGACTATGCCAAAGCCTTTGACTGTGTGGATCACAATAAACTGAGGAACATTCTGAAAGAGATGGGAATCCCAGACCACCTGACCTGCCTCTTGAGGAACCTGTATGCAGGTCAGGAAGCAACAGTCAGAACTGGACATGGAACAACAGACTGGTTCCAAATAGGAAAAGGAGTACGTCAAGGCTATATATTGTCACCTTGCTTATTTAACTTCTATGCAGAGTACATCATGAGGAACGCTGGGCTGGAAGAAGCACAAGCTGGAATCAAGATTGCTGGGAGAAATATCAATAACCTCAGATCTGCAGATGACACTACCCTTATGGCAGAAAGTGAAGAGGAACTCAAAAGCCTCTTGATGAAAGTGAAAGAGGAGAGTGAAAAGGTTGGCTTGAAGCTCAACATTCAGAAAACAAAGATCATGGCATCTGGTCCCATCACTTCATGGGAAATAGATGGAAAAACAGTGGAAACAGTGTCAGACTTTATTTTTTTGGGCTCCAAAATCACTGCAGATGCTGATTGCAGCCATGAAATTAAAAGACGCTTGCTCCTTGGAAGGAAAGTTATGACCAACCTTGATAATATATTAAAAGGCAGAGACATTACTTTGCCAACCAAGGTCCGTCTAGTCAAGGCAATGGTTTTTCCCGTGGTCATGTATGGATGTGAGAGTTGGACTGTGAAGAGGGCTGATCGCCGAAGAATTGATGCTTTTGAACTGTGGTGTTGGAGAAGACTCTTGAGAGTCCCTTGTACAGCAAGGAGATCCAACCAGTCCATTCTAAGGGAGATCGATCCTGGGTGTTCATTGGAAGGACTGATGCTGAAGCTGAAACTCCAATACTTTGGCCACCTCATGCGACGAGTTGACTCACTGGAAAAGACTCTGATGCTGGGAAAGGTTGGTGGCGGGAGGAGAAGGGGACGATTGAGAATGAGATGGCTGGATGGCATCACCGACTCTGTGGACGTGAGTTTGAGTGAACTCTGGGAGTTGGTGATGGATAGGGAGGCCTGGCATGCTGTGATTCAAGGGGTCGCGGAGAGTCGAACATGACTGAGCGACTGAACTGAACTGAACTGAATCACATAGAATACACATATGCTCATATTTAAATTTTTTAATGGAAAGTTGAAATAATGACAAAATGCATGTGACATTGGCTGTTGGTAAATTTCATGAAAATATAGTCCCTAAATGTTGAGGAATTTTAATTTCTGCCCACATTTCTTAATATTAACTTAATGTCTTCCCTTTTAAAAACCCCTCAATTTAAAATTCTTATGGGAATTCCCTGGTGGTCCAATTTTCGGTCACTTTCATTGTGGGGGCAGGGTTCAATACGTGGCTGGAAAACTAAGATCTCACAGGCTGAGTGGTATGGCCAATAAATAAATAAAAATTTGAGGGTGTTTTGGTGAAATATCGTCTTCCTTTCTTAGACCTTCAAAGTAGGTCTTGTCCAAACTTACTTTAGACAACAAAATATATCCTTGATATCTTTCCCTCAATTCCAGTCCTGAGATATGACCCATTTCTACTGCTTGTCATTCAGTATGTAACCAAGACCATGTACTACCATTAAAAGATATAGGATTGTCCCCATTATTTCAACACAAAAACGTATTTTATGAGTCTCTTATGAGATAAGTGGTGAGTTAAGGGTAGAAAGTACAAAAATTAATTTTATAATGCTCTCCCAAAAAGTCACTATTCTATGCATGAACTGATGATAACTTCATCTTCTTTTCCTAAATTTCATAAATTTTAGGATTATAAAACACACAAACAAAGTCAAGGGATTGTTTTTATCTTTAGGTGAAACAATAAGAACAAGGTCTGAATTAAAAAGTGAAAACCAAAGGTAATAAATAATTAGCAGATGTGAGTGTTTTTTTCAATAAATAACCATAAAGTGGAGCCAGAGCTCTCAATGTATAGGCTCATTATCCATTATCTTCAAAATAAGGATTATTTTCAAATGCCCCTGAACTGTTCTGAGTGCAACTATATTTTTAAGTCTCCTATTTTTCACATAATCATGAGAATATCTTGCCATTAACCATGCACATAATAGTATTGCTAAAATTATCCAAGCAGTAGCTTGCATTGCACATTTCCCGTATAAACATCCTACAGAATTATTGCTGTACTTTAAGAGAATGTTTAACAAGCAATCCACTCAATGGCAAATAATGAAACAATGTAGGTTTCAGTGTGTAGGGCATTATTCTGCTCAGTAAGACTGAAGTTATTTATAATTGCCAAATGGTTACTATAGACTGAATGTGTGTGTTCCCTTCAAAATTCGTATGTTAAGTCCCAACTCCTAGTGTAATTGTAATTTGGATGTGGGGCCTTTGAGAAATGATTAGGTCATGACAGTGACCTATTCACTATCACATTTCTTTATATTTGTGTGTCTCATTGCCTTCATATATTATGAGCCATTGATATCAGAAACCATGTACATCCATTCATATAATCTCAAAACATTTTATACATAACAAAAGCATTAAGCATATGTTCTCACAGAATACATCTCATTCTACTAAATGATTCGCTAGATACTGTGAGAGATGCTAAAAACATATAATGCATTAAATTTATTCACAAAGACTTCATAGACTACTGGGGAGATAAAATTAATATGAGAGGAAATAATAAATACATAATAGATGATACAGTTAACTAAAATTATATAATTCTAGTTATAAAGTCTATAGGAAATCTAGAGGTAAATCAATGGAGCATGGATCATTAAGGATAACAGTAGTGTAAATTCATTCAGAATTTATGTAACTGAAAATGTGCCAAATACTTTAAATGCTTTATCTTGATGAAACTTTGTAATGATATAAACTGTAGGTACTGTTTTTATTGTATTTTACATATGCAGAGATTGGAGCTTGAAGATTTTGTGAAAGATTATTAGTTGCATTCTCTATCTTTAGTATCAGAACTATAATTTTTATTCTTCCCAGTGCCCCAACAATATTTATAGGTGCATGTGATGGTGGCATTACCTTCTGACCTGTAAAATGTGAGGGATAAGGCCATGTTGGACTTTTAGGAAATTCTGTTAAAGAGAAGAGTACATGTACTCTTCCCATTTTTTTTTCTTTCTGAAAATCTAGTTTGATTTCTGTGGCAACCAACTTCTTATTTACACATGAGGTGACCTTAAGAGACAATAATCTACTGAGGATAAGTGTGAGCTTCTGTTCTTCGTGCCACTGAGCAGCTATGCTACTAGCCCTGGACAGCCTTCTTCTGATTTTTTTTTTTTTTTTGGCAGAAAGTGAAGAAGAACTAAGGAACCTCTTGATGAAAGTGAAAGAGGAGAGTGAAAAAGTTGGCTTGAAGCTCAACATTCAGAAAACTAAGATCATGGCATCCGGTCTCATCACTTCATGGCAAATAGATGGGGAAACAGTGGAAACAGTGGCTGACTTTATTTTTCTGGGCTCCAAAATTACTGCAGATGGTGATTGCAGTCATGAAATTAAAAGACACTTACTCCTTGGAAGGAAAGTTATGACCAATCTAGATAGCATACTAAAAAGCAGAGACATTACTTTGTCAACAAAGTTCCGTCTACTCAAGGCTATGGTTTTTCTAGTGGTCATGTATGGATGTGAGAGTTGGATTGTAAAGAAAGCTGAGAGCCAAAGAATTGATGCTTTTCAAGTGTGGTGTTGGAGAAGACTCTTGAGAGTCCCTTGGACTGCAAGGAGATCCAACCAGTCCATCCTAAAGGAGATCAATCCTGGGTGTTCATTGGAAGGACTGATGTTGAAGCTGAAACTCCAGTCCTTTGACCACCTGATGTGAAGAGCCAACTCATTTGAAAAGACCCTGATGCTGGGAAAGATTGAGGGCAGGAGGAGAAGGTGCCAACAGAGAATGAGCTGGTTGGATGGCATCACTGACTCAATGGAAATGGGTTTGGGTGGACTCCAGGAGTTGCTGATGGACTGGGAGGCCTGGCGTGCTGTGGTTCATGGGGTTGCAAAGATTCAGACACGACTGAGTGAATGAACTGAACTGAACTAAATTCCCATTTAACTTGTTTAAGCTAGAATTTGTATCTTGCTCAAAGCTAATCAAATACAACCTCATATGGAACTGAACTAAAAGATTCGTGCAACTGAAACTTTGTTGATACGGGAAATGTGCAATGCAAGCTACTGCTTGGATAATTTTAGCAATACTATTATGTGCATGGTTAATGGCAAGATATTCTCATGATTATGTGAAAAATAGGAGACTTAAAAATGTAGTTGCATTCAGAACAGTTCAGGGGCATTTGAAAATAATCCTTATTTTGAAGATAATGGATAATGAGCCTATACATTGAGAGCTCTGGCTCCACTTTATGGTTATTTATTGAAAAAAAACACTCACATCTGCTAATTGTTTATTACCTTTGCTTTTCACTTTTTAACTTCCACATCAATTTTACTGATTACTTCTTTCCTGAAATATTTTTTATATTTGAAACTATTTTCTTTAGAGACTTTTTTTATTGGCACCTGCAGCATTTAGATTTTTTCTAAACTTCAGACTCTAAATTAAGGCTAATTCACTTCATTGCTTGCAAACAAAGCATTAATCTTTATAAATTCAGAATTGAAGTGATCTGGCTATTTGGAACATTTTACAAAAGTCCACTAAAATATTTTTATAAAGCAGATGCCAGAATTAAAATATATGCATATGTTGCCATGTAATTTTTTCTTTTTCTTTTTTAATTGAAGGATAATTGCTTTACAGCTTTTTTTGTTTTCTGTCAAACCTCAACATAAATCAGCCATAGGTATACATACATCCCCTCCCTTTTGAACTTCCCTCCCATCTCCCTCCCAAACCCACCCCTCTAGGTTGATACAGCGCCATGTTTGAGTTTCCTGAGCCATATAGCAAATTGCCGTTGACTATCTATTTTGCGTATGGTAATATAAGTTTCCGTGTTCCTCTTTCCAAGCCTCTCACCCTTTTCTCCCCCTTCCCCTGTCCATAAATCTATTCTCTATGTCTGTTTCTCCTTTGCTGCCCTGTAAATAAGTTCTCCAGTATCATTCTTCTAGATTCCGTATATATGTGTTAGAATAAAATATTTATCTTTCTCTTTTTGACTTACCTCACTCTGTATAACAGGTTCTAGGTTCATCGACTTCATCAGAACTGGCTCAAATCCATTCCTTTTTATGGCTGAGTAATATTACATTGTGTATATGTACCAAAACTTCTTTATCCATTCATCTGTCAGTGGACATCTAGGTTGCTCCCATGTTCTAGCTATTGTAAATAGTGCTGCAATGAACAATGGGATGCATGTGTCTTTTTCAATTTTGGTTTCCTCAGTGTATGTGCCTAGGTGTGGGATTGCTGGATCATATGATGGTTTTATTCCTAGTTTTTTAAAGACTCTCCATACCGTCTTCCATAGTGGCTGTATCGATTTACATTCCCAATGGTGCAAGAGCTTTCCCTTTTCTCCACACCCTCTCCAGCATTTGATGATGGCCATTCTGACTGCTATGAGGTGATATCTCATTGTAGTTTTGATTTGTATTTCTCTAATAATGAGTGATGTTGAGTATCTTTTCATGTGTTTGTTCACCATCTATATGTTTTCTTTGGAGAAATGTCTATGTAAATTTCATATAGGGTGAGATTTGTGCTGAGTTTTTGTTTGTTTTTCTTCTGAAGGGCAAAGCTGAGTGAGGTAGTAATCTTGTCTGCCGATGATTGAGCTTGTGTTTTTGTTTTGCTTGTTGTTTAGATGGGGTGCCCTGCACATGGTGCGACTGGTAGTTGGGTGATCTGGGTCTTGTATTCAAGTGGTTCCTTTGTGTGAGTTCTCACTATTTGATACTCCTTATGGTTAGTTCTCTGGTTATCTAGAGTTTTGGAGTCAGTGATCCCACTCCAAAGGCTCAGGGCTTGATCTCAGGTCAAGAATGAAGATTCCACAAGAGGTTTGTTATGGAATTAAGTGAGATTAAAACAAACATCCAAAAACAAGAAGTTAAAGATGAACCCCACAAATGGCAGTTACAAAATCAGGCAAATAATAATTAAAATAATGGAATATACATATACAAGTCTAAGTTCAGTTCAGTTCAGTTCAGTCGCTCTTGTGTCTGACTATTTGCAACCCCATGAAACACAGCACGCCAGGCCTCCCTGTCCATCACCAACCCCCTGAGTTCACTCAAACTCATGTCCACAGAGTCAGTGATGCCATCCAGCCATCTCATTCTCTGTCGTCCCCTTCTCGTCCTGCCCCCAATCCCTCCCAGCATCAGAGTCTTTTTCAGTGAGTCAACTCGTCACATAAGGTGGCCAAAGTATTGGAGTTTCAGCTTTAGCATCAGTCCTTCCAATGAACATCCAGGATTGATCTCCTTTAGAATGGACTGGTTGGATCTCCTTGAGTCCAAGGGACTCTCAAGGGTCTTCTCCAGCACCACAGTTCAAAAGCATCAATTCTTCGGCGCTCAGCTTTCTTCACAGTCGAACTCTCACATCCATACATGACTACTGGAAAAACCATAGCCTTGACTAGATGGACCTTGGTTGGCAAAGTAATGTCTCTGCTTTTTAATATACTATCTAGGTTGTTCATAACTTTCCTTCCAAGGAGTAAGCGTCTTTTAATTTCATGGCTGCACTCAGCAGCCGCAGTGATTTTGGAGCCCAAAAAAATATGTCTGACACTGTTTCCACTGTTTCCCCATCTATTTCCCATGAAGTGATGGGACCAGATGCCATGATTTTTGTTTTCTGAATATTGAGCTTCAAGTCAACCTTTTCATTCTCCTCTTTCACCTTCATCATGAGGCGTTTTAGTTCCTCTTCACTTTCTGCCATAAGGGTGGTGTCATCTGCATATCTAGGGTTATTGATATTTCTCCTGGCAATCTTGATTCCAGCTTGTGCTTCTTTCAGCCCAACGTTCCTCATGATGTACTCTGCATATAAGTTAAATAAGCAGCATGACAATATACAACCTTGACGTACTCCTTTTCCTATTTGGAACCAGTCTATTGTTCCATGTCCAGTTCTGACTGTTGCTTCCTGACCTGCATACAGGTTCCTCAAGAGACAGGTCAGGTGATCTGGTATTCCCATCTCTTTCAGAATTTTCCACAGTTTATTGTGATCCACACAGTCAAAGGCTTTGGCATAGTCAATGAAGCAGAAATAGATGCTCTTCTGGAACTCTCTTGCTTTCTCCATGATCCAGCAGATGTTGGAAATTTGATCTCTGGTGCCTCTGCCTTTTCTAAAACCTGCTTGAACAGCTGGAAGTTCACGGTTCACATATTGATGAAGCCTGGCTTGGAGACTTTTGAGCATGACTTTACTAGCATGTGAGATGAGTGCAATTCTGCGGTAGTTTGAGCATTCTTTGGCATTGCCTTTCTTTGGGATTGGAATGAAGACTGACCTTTTCCAGTCCTGTGGCCACTGCTGAGTTTTCCAAATTTGCTGGCATATTGCCAGCAAGGAGGGAGAGATAAGAAAGCCTTCCTCAGGGATCAATGCAAAGAAATAGAGAAAAACAACAGAATAGGAAAAACAAGAGATCTCTTCAAGAAAATTAGAGATATCAAGGGAACATTTTATGCAAAGATACGATTGATAAAGGACAGAAATGGTATGGACCTAACAGAAGCAGAAGATTTTAAGAAGAGGTGGCAAGAATACACAGAAGAACTGTACAAAAAAGATCTTCACGACCAAGATAATCACGATGGCTTGATCACTCACCTGGAGCCAGACATCTTGGAATGTGAAGTCCTGTGGGCCTTAGAGAGCATCACTACAAACAAAGCTAGTGGAGGTGATGGAATTCCATTTGAGCTATTTCAAATCCTGAAAGATGATGCTGTGAAAGTGCTACACTCAATATGCCAGCAAATTTGGAAAACTCACCAGTGGCCACAGGACTGGAAAAGGTCTGTCTTCATTCCAATCCCAAAGAAAGGGAATGCCAAAGAATGCTCAAACTACCGCACAACTGCACTCATCTCACACGCTAATAAAGTCATGCTCAAAATTCTCCAAGCCAGGCTTCATCAATATGTGAACCGTGAACTTCCAGCTGTTCAAGCAGGTTTTAGAAAAGGCAGAGGCACCAGAGATCAAATTTCCAACATCCGCTGGATCATGGAGAAAGCAAGAGAGTTCCAGAAAAACATCTATTTCTGCTTCATTGTCTATGCCAAAGCCTTTGACTGTGTGGATCACAATACAAGTCAAAACAGTCCAACAACAACAATAACAACAACAAAATTACAGTGGATTGACCAGTGAACAAAGGAAATTAAAAATTATATTTACCAGTTAAGAACAAAACTAAAGCAACGAGTCAGGTGGGAATAAAGCAATGAAAACAAAACTAACAAATATGTTAAGACGAAAGGAAAGAAAGAATAGATATGCAAAGTTACATAGTTCCATTCAATTCAGTCGCTCAGTCATGTCCGACTCTTTGCGACTCCATGGACTGCAGCATGCTAGACCTCCATGTCCATCACCAACTTCCAGAGTTTACTCAAACTCATGTCCAGTGAGTCGGTGATGCCATCCAACCATCTCATCCTCAGTCGTCCCCTTCTCCTCTCACCTTCAATCTTTCCCAGCATCAGGGTCTTTTCAAATGAGTCAGCTCTTTGCATCAGGTGGCCAAAGTATTGCAGTTTCAGCTTCAACATCAGTCCTTCCAATGAACATTCAGGAATGATCTCCTTTAGGATGGACTGGTTGGATTTCCTTGCAGTCCAAGGGACTCTCAAGAGTCTTCTCCAACTCTTGAGAAGTTGGAGTCTTTTCCAACCTCTCTACATAGAGGTAGATAAAGAAGATTTGTTTACATTAAAGATTAACTGCAAGGGGAAAAGAACAGTAGTAAAAGCAAATGTATAAATGTAAAAAAATAATAACAGATTAAAATAATTAAAATTAAAATAAAGAAAAGAAAAAAAAAAGGGGGAAACTCCGCAGAACTGCAAAAGCCCAATGTAGAGGCAAAGTTTTAAAACAACAATTAAAAAAAAAATGTGACTAAGAAAAAAAAAAAGTTCAAAAGCTTCATTAGATTTCATAGTGTCAATAAAATCGACTTTAACAGAAGGGAGAAAAAAGGGAAAAAAAAGAAAAATTCCAAAATAATCTTCAGAACAAGTCAAGACATAAGAATAAGTATTTTTCTTGAGTCACTGCTGTCAGAGTCCTTTCCCTTGCTGGGAGTCACAGTCCACCTCACCTCCCTAGGATGCCCTCCAACACTGTGCTGATCTTTGGACCTGCTGCGGGAAAAGCTCAGATTGTATTCTGGTCCTACTCCTGTGTGTTCTTGCTTTCAAAGTCCACAGCTGTCAGAACTAGTGCATTTTCTTTTGTGGATGCTCTCAATGACCTTTTATGTATTCCGTAGACACAGAATCTGCCTAGTTGATTGTTTGGATTTAACCTGCAGCTTGTACAGCTGGTGGGAAGATTTTGGGTTTTCTTCCTTAGCCACACTGCCCCTGGATTTCAGTTGTGGTTTTATTTCCACCTCTGCATGTGGGTCATCCACTGGGGTTTGCTCCTGAGGCTGCCCTGGAGGACTTGGGTTTGCCCCTGTGAGGGCTAGGTGTGAAGGTAGTGCAACTGCTTGGGTCGGAGGTGTTCTGGCAGCACCAGCTCTTCAGGGGAGTTGGCGGCTAGGGGAGCAGGAGATGTAGTGCCCTAGAAGGGTATGGCAACCAGTATTGGCCAATACGCTCCAGTATTCTTGCCCTGGAGAACCCCCCTTCTTGACAGAGAAGCCTGGCAGGCCACAGTCTACAGCGTTGCAGAGTCGGACACAACCGAAGCGACCCTGCGCACATAGACACAAGATATTTTTTGCCTGTGGCAGCTCTGCCCCAGTGAGAGTTGAGCATGAATGTGGTGCAGCCACTTTGTTTTCAGGGACCATGGTGGCACTAAGTGTGCAGGGACACGGACTGTCTCCACCACAAGAGTTATGGTCCTATCAGAGTCTTTTTTTGAGCCTTGTGTAGCTGGAGATCACAAGGCCTCTTTGGCTAGTCTTTCTCAGTACCTCCACCCATTCAGGCACTTAGAGGGCTCCCTTGCCCGGGGTCCTTCTCTGCTGTTTGGTGCATCAGGCACATAGAGGAGCCCCCCTGACTGGGGCCCTACTCTGTAGATCCCAGTGTCAGGCACTTAGAGGGGCACCCTAGGTGAGATCCTACTCTGTAGTTCCATGCATCAGTCACTCAAAGGAGCACCCTGAGTGGAGTCCTACTTTGTAGTTCAGTGCGTCAGGCATTTGATGGGCCAGACTCTCTATTGTTCAGCTGCCAATGCCAGCATGTGGGGAGAGAGAGGCTATGGTGATGGCTTCAAGCCCTATTCATGACTCAGCAGTATCGCCTTGCTTCCATGGCTGCCCAGCTTTCCTCCACAGGCATTTCCCACCACAATCTCTTCCCTCACCTCCCTTTAATCTGTCTCTCCACAGTCAACAGCAGCCCTCACCTGGGTTTGCTCCACAATCCCTAAACTCCAGCTCCCAGCCACTGCACCTTCCAGGGGACCTGGATCCCTATCCAGTGTATGAATGTCTGTGGCAAGGACTGTCTGATTTTCATTTCATTTAGGCTGCCACAAATCAGCTGTTTCACTCTCAGCCTTAAATGTTTCTCCTCTAACTCAGACAATTGCCCTGATGTAGAGATTGGACCCCTGTTTCATTTCCCCCAATGGCCTAGGGCAGGTCCAGTTCTACTAACACTCTTGTTTCCCCCCCTAGTTCCTTTGTCCTACTGAGCTATGAATGGTCCTATATATTCTTTTCCACTAGTCAGGTACTCCTGTCTGCTCTCAGCTGGTGTTCTGCATGCACTTCTGTGTGTGAAGGTTCATTCCTGATATATCCCTGGAGAGAGATGCACTCCATGTCCACCTACTCCTCCACCATCATGTTCTGTTGCCATGTAATTTTGATTTATTACCTTCCGTTTAAGTTTCAGATTGTGTATACATAAAGCAGAATCTTTAAATACATACAAAATCCTAGTTGAATATTTTGGAAGACAGTACAAACTCATCAAAGATGATTGAGCTAAAGAAAACTGCCTAGAGTTGGTTTTCCACAGATGTACTGAGAATCATTAGTCCTAGGTTATGATGAGCTCAAAAACATTTCAACTTCTCAAAATATAAACATCACTAGTAATGGTATGCAAATTACTGTAATGGTGGTAAAAAGTTTTAGCACCATCATAATATTCCATTTTAAAGTGAAAACATCTGTGAAATGCAGTAATTCATTTTCATCAACTGACTTTGCGGAGAGTGTTTCTTTTTTTTCATAGGAACATCTATTTTGTAATGAGCAACAGCTGAAAAGCAAATAAAATTAATGATATCATATTCTATGTTCCTTATTTCAGTGTGGCAACCATTTGATTCTGTGTTTTTTTTTTTTTCACCCTGTGTAAGGAATAGAAAAAATATTCATATTACAACTGCATACTGTCTTCTAGCTTTGGATGGGCCTAGAGTAAAGGGACCAAAATCATCACAGCTCTGTTTTCTCCTAGGAAACTCAGGACTTCCTTGTTTAGGCAAAAACAGCACTTAGGGCTCACAGGGTTCAGCTCTGGTCAACAGGGTTGTGGGTTTGAATTCAAAGTTTGGATAATGGAAACGTGTTATGAGAATCAGAGTAATAATTTTCCCAGGACACACTCTCCCATGTTTGTCTTTCTAAATGTGTGTCTAGAGAAGTCTTGACCAGTCTGAGTCCTAAACTTCTGGAACACAATAACATTGATCAAATGCATTGATTTTATATGCCATTATTAATTTATATAGGGTTTGGTGGCTAATGGTGGCTGGTGGCTCAGTTAGTAAAGAATCCACTTATAATACAGGAAATTTGGGTTAGATGCCTGGGCTGATTCCCAGGAAGATCCCCTGGAGAAGAGCAAGGCAACCTACTCCAATATTCTTGCCTGGAGAATCCCATGGACGGAAGAGACTGGCGGGTTACAGTCCATGGGATTGCAAAGCGGAGGACATGACTGAGCAACTGAACATGCATGCATTATTCTACATAGGACTTCCCAGGTGACATTAGTGGTAAAAACCTACCTGCTAATTCAGGAGGCTTAAGAGATGTGGATTCAATTACTCTAAAGCGGTTAGGAAGATCCTCTGGAGGAGGGCATGAGAACTCACTCCAGTATTCATCCCTAGAGAACTCCATGGGCAGAGAAGCCTGGCAGTTTTCTGTCCATGGGTCCATGGGATCACAGAGAGTCAGATATGCCTGAAGGGACTTAGGATGCACTTGCGTGCACACACACACACACATTACTCTACATAATATTCATCAGGTTTTGATCCAAGAGTATTTCCATCAATGACTGCAAAGTCAGCACTTTATTTTACTTCTGACAACCAATTAAGAAGCCTACTTTGAACATTTTACTTTGTCTGCTGAATCACATAAAGAAAACCACTCTGAGATGGGTGTTTATGTTACCGAATCCAAGCTCACTCTGCTTCCTACACAATAGGCCAATAAATCTGGGAAAACCAGCTGAATGAGAAAATGGCAGACTAATGTCTCAAAAAGACCATCTTGTGGGGGCCTAGATGCCAGGTTCTTTCATGGTTCAGAGATGAGAGGAAGTGAGGAAACAAAGTAAAAACACCATTTACTTCTTGCAAATGTCTCCTAGAATGACAAGCCTCAGGCAGGGGAATGTGTTAATGTATTTCTTCCTGCAATATACAGGTGGACAGGGTTATGAACAAAGACACTTTAGTTTAACAGGCAGAGATGGGCAGGGTTCCCTGAGGCAGGCCATTGCTGCTACTGCTGCTAAGTCACTTCAGTGGTGTCCGACTCTGTGTGACCCCGTAGACAGAAGCCCACCAGGCTCCCCCATCCCTGGGATTCTCCAGGCGAGAACACTGGAGTGGGTTGCCATTTCCTTCTCCAATGTGTGAAAGTGAAAAGTGAAAGTGAAGTCGCTCAGTCGTGTCCGACCCTTAGCAACCCCACGGACTGCAGACTACCAGGCTCCTCCATCCATGGGATTTTCTAGGCAATAGTACTGTAGTGGCTTGCCATTGCCTTCTCTGAGGCAGGCCATTATGTATGCTTATAATCGCGAAAGCAGCAACACAAGGGTTAAAGCAAGAGGAATAGATTCAGCACCTTCCTGATTGCATTTACCTATTCATAAGACTGCACAAGTTTAACCCTATAATTATTGCGTATAAGGAGTTTGGGGATAGGATTTATTTATTTTTCTTCAGACTGAGTTTTTATTGTATATGTGATTTCTTCCAAAATCTTTGGAAAATCTTTTGAAATAATAAGAAATTCTGTTAGCACATGTTGTGGTATTGTGAATAGATTTCTTTAGCCTGTCATAGGAGGAAGATAATGGGGTATGCTAAGCTTTTCCTAAATCTTGACAAAGAAAATTATTCAGAAACTGCCACAATAATATATTATATCTTCATTACTAGAAATAATGTAGTTTAGTGGATAAGAATACTAGTCACAGAATTAACAATTTGGAAACAGTGGTAGAAACAGTCATCCCTGATTAAGGAACAGAGAGAGCATTCCTTCCAGGAGCACATGGTCCTGGCAGTAGGTTATAAATTTCATGTTTGTATACATTGCCTCTAATCTTCCAGGCAGGCTGCTATTAGGACACTCCCATTATGACTGGAGAAGCAGAAAGCTCCTATGTCCCTCTTTATGGGCAGTGAAGATAACAATGGTAAAAAATGTGTTTTAAGGAAATCTTTCTTGAAATCTGATTTCCCAGAAATTTTTAGAGATTATGTTGAATTTTGAAATGCACTATGGCTAACAATATAGTGTCCCAGGATTTCGTCCTTGTAATTGAGGAGACAAAAGCTTTCATAACTGCTTGAATGTAACAGATAACATTTAATGGTTATGTATGGATGTGAGAGCTGGACAAAAAAAAAAAAAAAAATGCTGAGGACTAAAGAATTGATGCCTTCACACTGTGGTGCTGGAGAAAACTGAGAGTCCCTTTTAATGCAAGGAGATCAAACTAGTCAATCCGAAATTAATCCTGAGTATTCATCGGGAGGACTCATGCTAAAGCTGAAGCTCCAATATTTTGGCCACTTGATGCAAAAAGCTGACTCATTAGAAAAGACCCTGATACTAGGAAAGATTGAAAGCAGGAGGAGAAGGGGATGACAAAGGATGATAGTTGGATGGCATCACCGACTCAATGGACATGAGTTTGAGCAAGCACTGGCGATGGTGAAGGACAGGGAAGCCTGATGTGCTACAGTCCATGGGGTCACAGAGAGTCAGACATGACTGAACAACTGAACAACAACTGCAATAAACTTCCAGTCATGTGATTAACAATTTCCAGGAATATAATGTATAGCAAGATGATTATAGCTAATAATAGTGTATAAACATATAATTTGAAAATTCTTATTCTCATTGCAATAAAAGAATGGGAATTATGTAACAGAATGGAAGTGCTAGCTAACACTGTGGTGGTAATCATTTTGTGACATATGTTCATTGAATCAATGGACTGTACATTTTAAACATATAATAGCAATAAGAAGGGAGCTAATTTTAAGTTATATTCTTAGAGGCTGCTATTGTATAAATGTTTCTGTCCCCCCCCCCCCACCGAAACTCATATGTTGAAATCCTAGCCCACAAGGTGATGATATAAGGAGGTGGAGCCTTTGGGAGGTGATTAGGTCATGAGGCTTGAATCTTCATGAATGAGATCTATGCCCTTATAAAAGAGAGAAAACTCTGTTGCTGTGAGGTTACAGAAATCAAAAGAAAACCTTCTAAGTGGAAGTTCCTCAGAGGTCACAGAATCTACATAATCTGTATGTGCTATTATCTTGACTTCCTACCCTCCAGACTGTGAGAAATAAATGTTGGTTTTTTATAAGCCTTAGAGTTTATAGACTTCCAAGGTGGCACAAGTAGTAAAGTACCCACTTGCAGATACAGGACACTCAAAAGACTGGGGTTAGATCGCTGGGTTGGGAAGATCACCTGGAGGAGGGCATGGCAATCCACACTCCAGTATTCTTGCCTGGAAAATCCCATGGACAGAGGAGCCCATGGAGCTCGAGTCCATAGTCACAAAGAGTTGGATACAACTGAAGCGACTAGGCACAGAGTTTATGGTATTTTAGCAAGTTGAACAGACTAAGACCAGGGCAAATTATTGTTTAGAAAGAAAGTGAATATCTTTAAATATGTAACGAATATGTGGAAAAATACAATTCCTCATCAACACCTTGGATGTATTAAAGGCCACATACACACAAGACACAAATAAAAATCTCAGTATCAGTGGATGGTACTGATTTTTAAAAACTTCCATTTCTAAATTAATTTGTTGTATGCCATACAGAAATAAAGATAAATGTTATAAGACTAAGGCAATTTCTAGAAATATGTATTTTTTCAATTCCCCTTATGTTCTTGTATGTAAAAATAGTTTTGAGAGACCATAAGCAGGCTAAATAAAGTATTAAGGAAACTGTCTACATGGGTTCTGCTATTCATTTATTATGGTTAATTAGCTTTAAGCAAATTAAAGTGAAAAGGTGTTAACTAAAAATATTTACTTAATATAAATTAAAGTGATGAAACACTCTTTGGTACAATATGACACAATATTTAATTTTATCTAAATATTTTTGTAAGGTTTTGTTTTGTGTTGTTTTGCCTGTTTGGCTGGTTAGATGAATTTGTAGTTTTCAAAAGTTATTCTTTATTTCTAAATAGACCACTATACAAATCCAGTTCATAAATAGAAATTAATGAACTGGATATAAATTCTGTTTCTACCATGAATCATTACTATAAGAATTAGTGTCCCTCCCATAAATAAATAGCAAACTGGATAAAATATATAAAGCAAAGATTTGCCAAATATAGACAAAAGACAGTACAACAGTGGGAGAGTTGAGAAAAATAAATAAATAAAACAGGCATTACTCTTGTTTGGCTATGCCCTGAAGGTGTTTTCCAGGCCACATGCAGGTAAGGGGAACTAGACACCGTCCTGGAGTCTTATCTGGGTTGAGGAGAAGGAGATCAGAATTGAGGAATGCTGAGTATTTGCATGGCAAAGTAACAAAAGGACAGTGCTACAGAATGGAAAAGCTGTGAAAAACTGAAAAAGGACAGGAAAACATCTATTTCTGCTTTATTGACTATGCCAAAGCCTTTGACTGTGGAATAAACTGTGGAAAATTCTGAAATAGATGGGAATACCAGACCACCTGACCTGTCTCTTGAGAAACCTGTATGCAGGTCAGGAAGCAACAGTTAGAACTGGACATGAAACAACATACTGGTTCCAAATAGGAAAATAAACATTTTAGAAATTGAAAATAGGAAAATATATCAAGGCTGTACATTGTCGCCCTGCTTTTTAACTTATATGCAGAGTACATCATGAGAAATGCTGGACTGAAGGAAGCACAAGCTGGAATCAAGATTGCCAGGAAAAATACCAATAACCTCAGATATGCAGATGCCACCACCCTTATGGCAGAAAGTGAAGAACTAAAGAGCCTCTTGATGAAAGTGAAAGAGGAGAGTGAAAAAGTTGGCTTAAAGCTCAACATTCAGAAAACTAAGATCATGGCATCCAGTCCCATCACTTCATGGCAAATAGATGGGGAAACAGTGTCAGACTTTATTTTTTTCTGCTGCAAAATCACTGCAGATGGTGATTGCAGCCATGAAATTAAAAGACGCTTACTCCTTGGAATGAAAGTTATGGCCAACCTAGACAGCATGTTAAAAAGCAGAGACGTTACTTTGTCAACAATGGTCCATCTAGTCAAGGCTATGGTTTTTCCAGTAGTCATGTATGGATGTGAGATTTGGATTATAAAGAAAGTTGAGCACAGAGGAATTCATGCTTTTTAAGTGTGGTGTTGGAGAAGACTCTTAAGAGTCCCTTGGACTGCAAGGAGATCCAACCAGTCCATCATAAAGGAAATCAGTCCTCGGTGTTCATTGGAAGGACTGATGTTGAAGCTGAAACTCCAATCCTTTGGCCACCTGATGAGAAGAGCTGACTCACTGGAAAAGACCCTGATATTGGGAAAGATTGAGGGCAGGAGGAGAAGGGGATGACAGAGGATGAGATGGTTAGATGGCATCACTGACTCAATGGACATGAGTTTGGGTGATGGACAGGAGGCCTGGCATGCTGTGGCTCATGGTGTCACAGGGAGTTGGACACCACTGAGCGACTGAACTGAACTGAACTGAACACAGTGGAAAGGGGATAGAATTCTTCAAGAGGGCTTGGTGAAGATATTGGTTGAGTACTGATGTGAATATGTGCAAGGGGAAACCCTCAAAGATGGACAAAGTATCAGGAAAAATAGTAGGAAGAACAATTACCAGAGATCAAAAAAGGCAGGGAATAATCTGTGTTCCTAATGTGTAGAGATCTTGAAATGTAAGGGGCAATGGGTAAACTTCTCAGGAATATGCTTTTAGAACAAAGTTAAATTAGACATGGGATAAAAGATGCTCCAAAACTACTATTAAAACAAAAGCAAATTTTAAAAGCGAGCCATAAAGGGGACAATTTTGCAATTAACTGCAACTATGTAGTAGAATAAAACTCAATACTCTAAAAATGAAAAGTGAAAGTTGCTCAGTCATGTCTGACTCTTGGCAACCACATGGACTGTAGCTAGCCAGGCTTCTTTGTCCATGGGATTCTCCAGGCAAGAATACTGGAGTGGTTTTACATTTCCTTGAAACAGAGAATGTTAGTTGTTCAATCTTAGAACCTGTGTCTCCTGCATTGCAGGCAGATTCTTTACCGTCTGAGCCACCGGGAGGGATATAACAAATGTCTGCAGCAAACAGTGTGAAATTACAGTATCTAGAACTGAAATTGTAACTGTGCAAAGAAGCAGGAATATAACTGATAATCAGGAATAAGAATAATAGCAATTAATAGCAATAATCTACAAATGGTGAGGATGATGAAATGAGCAGACAAGTTAAATCTCATAAATAGATTCGAAAACATACAGGAGAATATACATATATATACATGATTTGGAGACATATGAAAAAGACCAAATGAAGTGTTAGAAATGTAAAAAATAGTACCTGGGAAAAATATGTTATATGACAATAAAAGAAGCTTAAACATTGCAGATAAAAAGGACTAGTGAACCTGGAGAGTTAGTAGTAGGATTTATACAAAACAAAGCATAACAAGAAGATAACTCAATACAAATAAATATGGCTTCCACTAGGAATGACATATCAATGAGTAAAATATACCTGTAATTAGATTATTACAAGAGAAAAAAGCAGAGGAAATATTAGTAAATTATTTTAAAAAATAATAGAAAATTTTAAATAAATTGAGATCTATATTATACAGACACAAGAAAGTCAACTAAATCTAAGCAAAGAAAAATAAAAGAAACTATATCCAGATTGTCATAGTCAAATGGCTGAAAAAATAGAGATAAAATATAATTTTAAAAATATATTTTTAAATGTCAAGGAAATAAAAAAGCTCGAAAATAGAAAATACATGGGTTAATATAATAAATATATTTTGCATTTAATTCTCTTTAAAGGATAAGTGAAATGATAGTAAAATATGTGGTTTATTCAGTTCAGTGCAGTTTAGTCACTCAGTCATGTCTGACTCTTTGAGACCCCATGGACCACAGCATGCCAGGCCTCCCAGTCCATCACCAACTCCCAGAATTTACTCAAACTCATTTCCATTGAGTTGGTGATGCCATCCAACAATTTCATCCTCTGTTGTCCCCTTCTCTTCCTGCCCTCAATCTTTCCCAGCATCAGGGTCTTTTCAAATGAGTCAGTTCTTCACATCAGGTGGCCAAAGTATTGGAGTTTCAGCTTCAACATCAGTCCTTCCTATGAACACTCAGGACTGATCTCCTTTAGGATGGACTGGTTGGATCTCCTTGCAGTCAAAGGGACTCTCAAGAGTTTCCTCCAACACCACACTTCAAAAGCATCTATTCTTCTGTGCTCAACTTTCTTTATAGTCCAACTCTCACAACCATACGTGACTCCTGGAAAAACCATAGCCTTGCCAAAACGGACCTTTGTTGGTAAAGTAATGTCTCTGCTTGTAATATGCTCTCTAGGTTGGTCATAGCTTTTCTTCCAAAGAGCAAGCGTCTTTTAATTTCATGGCTGCAATCCCCATCTGCAGTGATTTTGGAGCCACCCAAAATAAATTTTCTATTTCCCCATCTATTTGCCATGAAGTGATGGGACTGGATGCCATGATCTTAGTTTTCTGAATGTTGAGCTTTAAGCCAACTTTTTCACTCTCCTCTTTCACTTTCATTAAGAGGCTCTTTAGTTCTTCTCCACTTTGTGCCAAAAGGGTGGTGTCATCTGCATATCTGAGATTATTGATATTTCTCCCAGCAATCTTGATCCCAGCTTGTGCTTCATCCAGCCCAGTGTTTCTCATTATGTACTCTGCATATGAGTTAAATAAGCATGGTGACAATATATAGGGTTAACGTACTCCTTTTCCTATTTGGAACCAGTCTGTTCCATGTCCAGTTTTAAATGTTGCTTCCTGACCTGCAAACAGGTTTCTCAAGAGGAAGGTCAGGTGGTCTGGTATTGCAAACTGCTTCAGAATTTTCCAGTTTATTGTGATCCACACAGTCGAATAACATGTGTATAATAAAAATGCAAAATATGTAGAGGGGAAAATCAAAGTATATTCTGCATTTCCAATACAGTATATGAAGTTGTTGGGAGACAGTGAAGTTACAGATGTGTATCATAAAGCTAGATCAAGAAACTGAAAAGTCAATGTTGATGATAAAATTCATCATCTTTAAAAATCAACTAATTATAAAAGTTCAAGGAAAGAGAAAAAAAGAAAAAAAATGTTACACAGAACAAGTGTAAAACAAATAGCAAGAATGTATATTTAAACCTAACAATACAACATTTACTCTAAATTGCATCATATTTGTATAAACAAAAAATGTAAAGTTATAGGTCATCTGGTAGGTTAAAAAATGCAATATCCAACTATAGTGTCTACAAAAGAGTTGACATTTTATAACAAAGATGAATTAAAAGCCAAAAATTTTTTAATTAAACCTTAATCTAACAAAGGCTGGAGTTGATATGTTAATATTAGAAAAACTGACTTTTAGAACATGGATTAATAGGAATGGAGAGGTAAATTGCACAATGAAAAGAGGACTAATTTATCAAGAAGACAATACTAAATGTGTATGAGTGTAATAACAAAGCTCAAAATATATGAAGGAAAACCTGATGGAACTGAAAGGAAAACAGATAAAGCCACAAGTATAGTTAGAGTTATGAACACTCCTTTCTTAGTATTTGGTAGAAGAAGTAAATAAAAAATCAGCTAATATGAAATACTTCAAGAGCAGTAAAAACCAATTTAACCTAATTGATCTTTAGGATTTTTGTAGTATACTTCAGTTGACTGAAACATATAAATTACCAAAACGATGAATGATATTCTGGACCATAAAATAAGCCTCAATATATATCAAAGGATTGAAATCATACATGGCATTCTTGTTGATCACAATAGGATTAAACTATAAATCAATAATGAATAATTATCCTGGAAAATCCCGCACATATTTAAAAGGTGTACTTTTAAATGAAAAAGAAATCTCAAAAGGCATTATAGATATAATGAGAACAAAAAGGCAATGCCAAAGAATGCTCAAACTATCACACAATTGCACTCATCTCTCACGCCAGTAAAGTAATGCTCAAAATTTTCCAAGACAGACTTCAACATTATGTGAACCGTGAACTGCCAGATGTTCAAACTGGATTTAGAAAAGGCAGAGGAACCAGAGATCAAATTGCCAACATCCTCTGGATCATCGAAAAAGCAAGAGTTCCAAAAAAACATCTATTTCTGCTTTATTAAGTATACCAAAGCCTTTGACTGTGTGCATCACAACAAACTCTCAAAAATTCTTCCGGAGATGGGAATACCAGACCACCTTACCTGCCTTCTGAGAAATCTGCATGCAGGTGTAGAAGTGATAGTTAGAACTAGACATGGAACAACAGACTGGTTCCAAATCGGGAAAGGAGTACCTCAAGGCTGTATATTGTCACCCTGCTTGTTTAACTTATGTGCAGAGTACATCATGAGAAATGTTGAGCTGGAGGAAGCACAAGCTGGAATCAAGATTGCTGGGAGAAATATCAATAACCTCAGATATGCAGATGACACCACCCTTATGGCAGAAAATGAAGAAGAACTAAAGAGCCTCTTGATGAAAGTGAAAGAGGAGAGTGAAAAAGTTGGTTTAAGGCTCAACACTCAGAAAACTAAGATCATGGCATCTGGTCCCATCACTTCATGGCAAGTAGATGGGGAAACAGTTGCTGACTTTATTTTTTTGTACTCCAAAATCAGTGCATATGATGATTGCAGCCATGAAATTAAAAGACACTTACTCTTGGAAGGAAAGTTGCTCAGTTGCTCAGTGTCCAACTCTGTGCGACCCCATAGATGGCAGCTAAGAGGCTCTGCCATCCCTGGAATTCTCCAGGCAAGAACACTGGAGTGGGTTGCCATTTCCTTCTCCAATGCATGAAAGTGAAAAGTGAAAGTGAAGTCACTCAGTCATGTCCGACTCCTCACAACACCATGGACTGCAGCCTACCAGGCTCCTCTGTCCATGGGATTTTCCAGGAAAGAGTACTGGAGTGGGTTGCCATTGCCTTCTCCGTGACCAACATAGAGAGCATATTAAAAAGCAGAGACGTTACTTTGCCAACAAATGTAATAAGCAAGGAACTTATGAACTACATGTCCATCTAGTCATGGCTAAGGTTTTTCCAGTGGTCATGTATGAATGTGAGAGTTGGACTGTGAAGAAAGCTGATCACCGAAGAATCGATGCTTTTGAACTGTGGTGTTGGAGAAGACTCTTGAGAGTCCCTTGGACTGCAAGGAGATCTAATCAGTCCATCCTAAAGGAGCTCAGTCCTGGGTGTTCATTGGAAAGACTGATGTTGAAGCTGAATCTCCAATCCTTTGGATACCTGATGCGAAGAGCTGACTCATTGGAAAAGACCCTGATGCTGGGAAAGATTGAGGGGAGGAAGAGAAAGGGACGACGGAGGATGAGATTGTTGGATGGCATCACCCAGTCAATGGACATTGGTTTGGGTGGATTCTGGGAGTTGGTGATGGACAGGGAGGCCTGTTGTGCTACAGTTCATGGGGTTGCAAAGAATCGGACACGACTGAGCAACTGAATTGAACTGAACTGAATTTATATTACATGATGAAAAGGGCACTTTTCCTCTGTGATCGTCTTCCCCCAAACCTATAATCCCAGTCTCAATATTAAAAAGTTCATCAGAGAAAAACAAGCAAAGATTTTTTTACTAAATAAAGACCAAACTCTTTTCAGTACAGTAAAGATCATGGAAGACAAGGAAAGACCAAGAAAGTGCCACAGATTGAGGAGGAGATGGACATATGACCCAATGCAGTGTGCTATGATGTGTTTGGTCTTGGAATAGAAAAATGACATTACTTGTGAAATTGGTGAAATACAAAAATTTTAGTATGTTACTTTTTTAATGGTAATGAACCAGTGTTAATCTCAGTTTTGACAAATGCACCACAAAGATATAACATTTTAATATTAGCAGAAAGTGAAAGAAAAGTGTAGAGTTAGATTCTGTACTGTCTTTATAACTTTTCTGTAAATCTAAAATTGTTTTGTAGAAAACATTTATTTTAAAAAGAGAAAGCTATTGTAGAATATTATGACACACATCACTAGGCCAAAGAATATTGCTAGAGATAATAAATTCATTTCTTATTTGTAAAGGAGATATTTAATCTCTCTGATTTAATTCCAGAGAACATAATAATCCCAATTGTTCTTGCACTTAATAATACAGTTTTAATTACCTGGCACAAAATATGTCAAAACTGAAAGGAGAAATAGACAATTTCACATTTGTATACAAATACTAAATAATTCTAGCTTAATAATTGATAAAATTCATAGATAAAAATTTAAGCAGAATATAAAAGACCTGAACAGCTACCAAGCAACTTTACTAATGATTGTTAGACCATCACCTTGCACCTTGATGGGAAAACAGAAAAGGCTGAAGGTGCAGACAACTAACTTTTTATAGAAAAGTTGGGAGAGTGTCATGAGAGCTGAGAATGCTGTGGCATTTGACTTTACACTAACACTGGAGATAATTTTGATATAGTGCCCATGAAATCTAGGTACAGATAAGCAAAATTATATCGAAGAAGTATTCAGGAAAGGGCAACGCTAAAATGGCTTTATTAGTCAGATAAAGTCATGGAAAACTTTCCTTGATTGATAGTATTACAATCTGGTGTTGACTCCCTCTAAAAGTAGATGGTGTAGTCAAGTGGGTCTTAGAGAGCATCACTACGAATAAAGATAGTGGAGGTGATCGAATTTCAATTGAGCTATTTCAAATCCTGAAAGATGATGCTGTGACAGTGCTGCACTCAATATGCCAGCAAATTTGGAAAACTTAGCAGTGGCCACAGGACTGGAAAAGGTCAGTCTTCATTCCAATCCCAAAGAAAGGCAATGCCAAAGAATGCACAAACTACCGCACAATTGCACTCATATCACACGCTAGTCAAGTCATGCTCAAAATTCTCCAAGCCAGGCTTCAGCAATATGTGAACCATGAACTCCCAGATGTTCAAGCAGGTTTTAGAAAAGGAAGAGGCACCAGAGATCAAATTGCCAACATCCGCTGGATCATGGAGAAAGCAAGAGAGTTCCAGAAAAACATCTATTTCTGCTTCATTGACTATGCCAAAGCCTTTGACTGTGTGGATCACAATAAACTGTGGAACATTCTGAAAGAGATGGGAATCCCAGACCACCTGACCTGCCTCTTGAGAAACCTGTATGCAGGTCAGGAAGCAGATTCTGGTTTTACATCATTCATGCATTCAGCAAATATTATTTCTATCACAGACAAGGACAAAAGTAAACTTCACCATGAAAGGTCTGTATTACCACAGGTTTTCAATTCCAGGGACTCTTCAAGATCTCCCAAAACCCCTTTTTCCATTTTCCTGCTTTTCAGCTTGAGCCTAAGATTGACCATTGTTGACTACTTCTTTTCTGATTAAAAGAAAAAAATTAAATTGCAAAAGTAATGCATTCCCAATGTTGAAAATACTGCAGAGAATAAATAAGAAAAACCACCACCCATAACGCCACCACCCACAGATAAACACTATTAATGTTTTATTGTATTTCCTTCCAGTCTTTTTATGCTTTTCAAAGTAGTTGGAATCATACTTTATAACCTTTTCCTATCTTGCTCTTTTACTTAATGTTATATCATTAAGCATTTTTCCGTGTCGTTAAGAAAAAAAAAAAAAGGAAGCAACAGTTAGAACTGTACATGGAACAACAGACTGGTTCCAAATAGGAAAAGGAGTACGTTAAGGTTGTATATTGTCACCTTGCTTATTTAACTTATATGGAGAGTACATCATGAGGAACGCTGGGCTGGAAGAAGCACAAGCTGGAATCAAGATTGCTGGGAGAAATATCAATAATCTCAGATATGCTGATGACACCACCCTCATAGCAGAAAGTGAAAAGGAACTAAAAAGCCACTTGATGAAAGTGAAAGAGGAGAGTAAAAAGTTGGCTTGAAGGTCAACATTCAGAAAACTAACATCATGGCATATGGTCCCGTCACTTCATGAACTGATACCCTTTATGTGCTTTCGCGGCAACCGAATAGCAAGTTCAATTCTTTATATCACAGATAGACTTAGAAAAGAAAGAGATATGAAGACAAACAAATAGGCAGAAAATTTCCTACCACCTCTTTCATCATTAACAACAACAACAACAAAATGTATTATTAATCTTCTTTAAGAAGTCCAGAGGCAGGGTGATTAATTTGATGATTGAACCATTTTATCCTGGATCTAGGATCTTTCTGTCCTGCCATTATCAGCTTTGACCTCAGGATACACCCTAATGTTGATGTGCAGTGGCTTCAGTTCAGTTCAGTTCAGTCGCTCAGTCGTGTCCGACTCTTTGGGACCCCATGTATCACATCACGCCAGGCCTCCCTGTCCATCACCAACTCCCGGAGTACACTCAAACTCATGTCCATCGAGTTGGTGATGCCATCCAGCCATCTCACTCTCTGTCGTCCCGTCTCCTCCTGCCCTCAATACCTCCCAGCATCAGAGTCTTTTCCAGTGAGTCAACTCTTCACATGAGGTAGCCAAAGTATTGGAGTTTCAGCTTCAGCATCAGTCCTTCCAATAAACACCCAGGATTGATCTCCTTTAGAATGGACTGGTTGGATCTCCTTGCAGTCCAAGGGACTCTCAAGAGTCTTCTCCAGCACCACAGTTCAAAAGCATCAATTCTTCGGTGATCAGCTTTCTTCAAAGTGCAGTAGCTTAGTTATGTCCAACTCTTTGCAATCCCATGGACTGCAGCATGACAGGCTTCCCTGTCCTTCACTGTCTCCTGGAGTTTGCTCATACTTATTTCCATTGAGTCAGTGATATTATCTAAGCATCTCATCCTCTACTGCCCTCTTTTCCATTTGCCTTCAATCTTTTCCAGCATCAGGGTCTTTTCAAATGAGTTGGCTCTTCATATCAGGTGGCCAAATTATTGGAGTTTCAGCCTCAATATCAGTCCTTCCAATGAATATTCAGGGTTGATTTCCTTGGTTATTGACTGGTTGGATCTCCTTGCAGTCTGACTCTCAGGAGTTGTCTCCAACACCACAATGTGAAAGCATTAATTCTTCAGTGCTCAGCCTTCTTTATGGTCCAACTCTCACATCCATACATGACTACTGGAAAAACCATAGCTTTGACTGTACTGACCTTTGTCAACAAAGTGATATCTCTGCTTTTTAATACACTGTCTATGTTTGCCATGGTTTTCCTTCCAAGGAGTACATAAGTGTCCTTTAAATTCATGGCTGCAGCCACATCCACAGTGATTTTAAAGCCCAAGAAAATAAACTTACTCACTGCTTCTACTATTTCCCCCTTCTATTTTCCTTGATGTGATGGGACCAGATGCCATGATCTTAGCTTTTTGAATGTTGAGTTTTAAGTCAGGTTTTTCACTCTCACTCTTTTTCACTTTTACTCTTTCACCCTCATCAAAAGGCTCTTTAGTTCCTCTTCATATTCTGCCAGTAGAGTGGTATCATCTGCATATCTGAGGTTGTTCATATTTCTCCTGGCTATCTTGATACCAGCTTGTGATTCATCCAGCTTGGCATTTTATATAATGTACTCTGTATATATATTTAATATACAGGGTGACAACATACAGCCTTGTTGTACCCCTCTTAAAGTATTAAAATTCTTACTGTAGATTTAGGCATCATTTGTTGATACAATGGTATTCATTGAGGAAAAAGACTATTTTCCTGTGTGTGTTCCTTTTTATCTGTCTGAAAACCTTTCCAAAATTGCCCAGCAAGTATCCTCCTTATCTAGTTGATTAGTATTTCTTAGGTTTCTAATTGCTAAAGCTATCATTAGCAATTGGAATGAGATGGCTGAGACTGACTTCAAACTGGAAATAGGTACTCAACGCTGGTTTTCTGTAAAAGTGTGGTTTAGATAAAAATAAAAAAGCAAACTTGGTGTTTGAATTGGCAACTAACAGTGCTGCTATATTACCCAAATCCAAAAGTTAATTTTCAATAATAAATGGCATTTATAACAAAAAGCAATCTAGACAGCATATTAAAAAGCAGAGACATTACTTTGCTGACAAAGGTCCATCTAGTCAAAGCTATGGTTTTTCAAGTAGTCATGTAAGGATGTGAGATTTGGACTATAAAGAAAGCTGAGCACTGCAGAATTGATGCTTTTGAACTGTGGTGTTGGAAAAGACTCTTGAGAGTCTCTTGGACTGCAAGGAGATCTAACCAGTCAATCCTCAGGGAAATCAGTCCTGAATATTCATTGAAAGGTCTGACGATGAAGCTGAAACTCCAATACTTTGGCCACCTGATGCAAAGAACAGACTCACTGTAAAACACCCTATTGCTAGGAAAGATTGAAGGCAGGAGGAGAAGAGACTGACAGAGGATGAGATGGTTGGATGGCATCACCGACTCAATGGACATGAGTTTGAGCAAGCTTTGGGTGTTGGAGATGGACAGGGAAGCCCGGCGTGTTGCAGTCCACAGGGTCGCGAAGAATCGGACATGACAGAACTGAACAGATAAGAAAAAGCCACCTGGTGGCTCATATGGTAAAGAATCTGCCGGCAATGCAGGACACCGGAGTTCAGTCCCTGGGTTGGGAAGATCCCCTGCAGAATAGAGTAGCTACCCACTCCAGTATTCTTGCCTGGAGAATTCCATGGACAGAAGAGCCTGGTGGGCTACAGTCCAAGAAATTGTAAAGAGTGGGACATGACTGAGTAACTAACACTTTCACTGCAAAAAGCTGCCTAGACCAGTCCTACAAATCTATTGTGTTTCTGGTCAGTAACTATGGTTATGGCCTCATCTCTGCTAGTTGACTGTCGACTAACAATAGAGAGGCTATCATTGTTTTGGTCTTCTCTGTGTATAACAACATATGGCAGCACCATAGGGCATGAAAGACAGGAAATTTCTATTTATAGTTTCTGGTAGAGAAACAGATAGAAATGTCAGGAATCAGTAGGTCTCTGGAATGAGAACCTCTGCTTCTCTGACTGATGGCACCACACAGTGAAGAACAAACCCATAGGTCCAACAAGACTTAGATCTATTTAGGCTCACTAGATGCAACAGTAAATTTTGAAATTGAAAAAGATAGATGGTTTGGGAGCAGAAGCTGATTTTCTTCCAGCAAATTAATGGTTGAATTGCCTAGGAGAGAACTGGAGTAAAGATGTTTCTTGTTACAGGTGCAAGTCAGTTAAATTATTGACTAAAATATTATGTATGTACATTTGTTTCTATACATGTGTGCATGTGCTTGTGTGTGTATCTATGCTTATACTGATATAAACCAGTTAATCCTAAAGGAAATCAACCCTGAATATTCATTGGAAAAACTGATGCTGAAGTTGAAGCTCCACTACTTTGGCCACCTGATATGAAGAGCTAACTCATTGGAAAAGACTCTGATGTTGGCAGGAAGAGAAGGGGAAGACAGAGGAGATGGTTGAATGGCATCATGGACTTAATGGACAGGAGTTTGAACAAACTCAGGGAAATAGTGAAGGACAGGGAAGCCTGGTATGTGACAGTCCATGGGGTCACAAAGAGTCAGACAGGACTTAGCACCCAAACAACAAAATGTGTATTTATTCTATATCATTTTTATATTCATCAAAGAGTAGTTCAAGGTCATGAAGTCCTTCAGTTTGGTATCTATAAACCCTTGCACAGTTCTATAGCTGCAGATCTGCTTACTACTATGCTCCAGGGTATAGAAAGCCAACCCATGTCTTCTTTTCATGAGAGTATTCTCCTAGAGTCATCTCATGCATTATTTTATGCACACAGTAGAAGAAAAAATATACCATTTATTTTAAGACATTGTTGACTTTAGAAAGATGCACAACATGAGATTTGCAAGTTAAGTTTAATTTGGGGCAAAATGAAGACTGTAGGCCAAGAGACAGCTCTTCAGATAGAGAAACTGAGAAACTGCTCTAGAGAGGTAATGGGAGAAGGTCAATATACAGGATTTGGTGAGAGGGGAATTCAGCAATCAGTGCAATAAGGCAATAAAAAGCACTTATTTTAGAAGATTTCCTGCTAGTCTAAAGGGATTTAGTGCTTTTCTAGATATGAGGAGTTGCAAGGATTGGGATCATGAAATCAGTTCCTGAAAACTTTTGACTATCTAAAGACCTGTTCCACCAGTTTCCCTGGAGCACCAAGTGCCTCATTATCCACCCTGAACTCCCTTCAGGGTCAAAGGTCAATAGCTGCAGCAGAACAGGGTTCAGTTTTCACAGAGACAAATGGCAAATGCCCTTGGCAAGCACCAATTTGTAGTTGATAATATTGTAAGCCATAAGACATACATTTTAGTTAGAATTTTAAAAATTATGCCAAACACTTTTTAAAAATTTTAGTTGAATTTAGCACTATAATATGAAATAACATATTATCAATATCATATATCAATCAATAGCATTTATTAAGTATCAGGGCTTATCGATATAAATAACAAAAGACTAAATTGTTGGGATAAAGTTCTGCTTGCCTGCAAAAATAATTCAAGGGATGGCATACCTATCTGCCATGGTAAAATGAAATCATTTTCCCTAATGTCTGTTGAGCAAAGAAATTTTTTCTTTACACTTTTGGGATCTTCTGCCTGGACTAAAAATTAAATTGCTGTGAGAGGTGGAGAAGGCAATGGCAACCCACTCAAGTACTCTTGCCTGGAAAATCCTGTGGACGGAGGAGCCTGGTAGGCTGCAGTCTGTGGGGTCGCTAAGAGTCGGACATGACTGAGAGTCTTTACTTTCAATTTTCACTTCTGTGCATTGGGGAAGGAAATGGCAACCCACTCCAGTGTTCTTGCCTGGAGAAACCCAGGGACGGGGAGGCCTCGTGGGCTGCTGTCTATGGGGTCGCACAGAGTCGGACACGACTGAAGCGACTTAGCAGCAACAGCAACAGAGAGGTGTTAATAGTGAGGTAGAAATTGATAGGCAATCAGTATAGGGCCTCAGGACACCTAAAAAGGATATCATTTTCATTATAGGAGACTGGAAGGCAAAAGTAGGAAGTCAAGAAACACAATGAAGAAGAAACACAATGAGAAGGCAATGGCAAGCCACTCCAGTACTATTGCCTAGAAAATCCCATGGATGGAGGAACCTAGTAGGCTGCAGTCCCTGGGGTCGCTAAGGGTTGGAGACGACTGAGCGACTTCACTTTCACTTTTCACTTTCACACATTGGAGAAGGAAATGGCAGCCCACTCCACTGTTCTTGCCTGGAGAATCCCAGGGACGGGGGAGCCTGATGGGCTTCCGTCTATGGAGTCACACAGAGTCAGACACGACTGAAGTGACTTAGCAGCAGCAAGAAACACCTGGAGTAACAGGCAGATTTGGCCTTGGAGTATAGAATGAAGCAGGGCAAAGGATAATAGAGTTCTGCCAAGAGAACACACTGGTCATAACAAACACCCTCTTCCAACAACACAAGAGAAGACTCTACACATGGACATCACCAGATGGTCAACACCGAAATCAGACTGATTATATTTTTGCAGCCAAAGATGGAGAAGCTCTACACAGTCAGCAAAAATAAGACTGGGGGCTGACTGTGGCTCAGATCATGATCTCCTTATTGCCAAATTCAGACTGTAATTGAAGAAAGTGGAGAAAACCAATAGAGTATTCAGGTGTAACCTAAATCAAATCCCTTATGACTATACAGTGGAAGTGAGAAATAGATTTAAGGGACTAGATCTGATAGACAGAGTGCCTGATGAACTATGGATGGAGGTTCGTGACATTGTACATGAGACAGGAATCAAGATCATCCCCATGGAAAAGAAACGCAAAAAAGCAAAATGGCTGTCTGAGGAGGCCTTACAAACAGCTGTGAAAAGAAGGGAAGTGAAAAGCAAAGAAGGAAAGATATGCCCATTTGAATGCAGAGTTCTAAAGAATAACAAGGAGAGATAAGAAAACCTTCCTCAGCGATCAATGCAAAGAAACAGAGGAAAATGATAGAATGGGAAAGACGAGAAATATCTGCAAGAAAATTAGAGATAACAAGGAAACATTTCATGCAAAGATGCGCTCAATAAAGGACAGAAATGGTATGGACCTAACAAGCAGAAAATATTAAGAAGAGGTGACAAGAATACATAGAAGAACTGTACAAAAAAGACCCAGGTAATTACAATGGTGTGATCACTCACCTAGAGCCAGAAATCCTGGAATGTGAAGTCAAGTGTGCCTTAGGAAGCATCACTATGAACAAAACTAGTGGAGGAGATGGAATTCCAGTTGAGCTATTTCAAATCCTGAAATGTGATGCTGTGAAAGTGCTGCACTCAATATGCCAGCAAATTTGGAAAACTCAGCAGTGGCCACAGGACTGGAAAAGGTCAGTTTTCATCCCAATCCCAAAGAAAGTCAATGCCAGAGAATGCTCAAACTACCGCACGATTGCACTCATCTCATACACTAGTAAAGTCATGCTCAAAATTCTCCAAACCAGGCTTCAACAATACGTGAACTGTGAACTTCCAGATGTTCAAGCTGGTTTTAGAAAAGGCAAAGGAACCAGAGATCAAACTGCCAACATCCACTGGATCATGGGAAAAGCAAGAGAGATCCAGAAAAACGTCTATTTCTGCTTTATTGACAATGACAAAGCCTTTCACTGTGTGGATCACAATAAACTGTGGAAAATTCTGAAAGAGATGGGAATAAAAACATCTATGCAGGTCAGAAAACAACAATTAGAATTGAACATGGAACAACAGACTGGTTCCAAATAGGAAAAAGAGTATGTCAAGGCTATATATTGTCACATGCTTATTTAACTTATATGCAGAGTACATCATGAGAAACGCTGGGCTGGATGAAGCACAAGCTAAAATCAAGATTGCCGGGAGAAATATCAATAATCTCAGATATGCAGATGACACCACCCTTATGGCACAAAGTAAAGAGGAACTAAAAAGCCTCTTGATGAAAGTGAAAGAGGAGAGTGAAAAAGTTGCCTTGAAGCTCAACATTCAGAAAACTAAGATCATGGCATCTGGTCCCATCACTTCATGGGAAATAGATGGGGAAACAGTGGAAACAGTGTCAGACTTTACTTTTATGGGCTCCAAAATCACTGCGGATGCTGATTGCAGCCAGGAAATTAAAAGACGCTTACTCCTTGGAAGGAATGTTTTGACCAACCTTGATAGTATATTAAAAATCAGAGACATTACTTTGCCAACCAAGGTCCGTCTAGTCAAGGTTATGGTTTTTCCAGTTAGTCATTTGTGGATGTGAGAGTTGGACTGTGAAGAAGGCTGATCGCCGAAGAATTGATGCTTTTGAACTGTGGTGTTGGAGAAGACTCTTGAGAGTCCCTTGGACTGCAAGGAGTTCCAACCAGTCCATCCTAAAGGAGACCAGTCCTGGGTGTTCATTAGAAGGACTGATGCTAAAGCTGAATCT
This sequence comes from Moschus berezovskii, assembly GCF_049115385.1. NCBI lineage: Eukaryota > Metazoa > Chordata > Mammalia > Artiodactyla > Moschidae > Moschus > Moschus berezovskii. Next base: position 53,915,256 of record NC_142461.1, read on the forward strand.
CCAATCCTTTGGCCTCCTGATACGAAGAGCTGACGCATTTGCAACGAACATGATGCTGGGAAAGATTGAGGGCAAGAGGAGAAGGGGACGACATAGGATGAGATGGTTGGATGGCATCACCGACTCAATGGACATGGGTTTGGGTTGACTCCGGGAGTTGGTGCTGGACAGGGAGGCCTGGCGTGCTGCGATTCACGGGGTTGAAAAGAGTCGGACACCACTGAGATTTAAACTGAACTGAATGGATAGGTCCTCAGTCTTATTTTCAAGAAACATATCGGTCCATTACCCTAGAGCTATACCATTTGTCCTGAATTCTTGGAATGTGCCCTTGATCTGATAAATAATCAGTACTCAGATACAGGGAAGAGTAGTAATCAACTTCTGTTCTATATGCCTGAGGAAGAACAACTGGTGATCCTAAACCGATACCTCTGGTCCATTGTAAAATAACCAGGGGACATGAAAAAGGGTGGCGACTTAATCTGAGGATCAAGAGAAGTCACAAAGATATAAGTATAAGCATCTTGACCTTTAAACTTATTGGTTAAAAATGACATATTTTTTAAACACTAAGCAGCAGCATTCCTGGAGTTCATTAATCTTAGCAAATAGTTCTTCAGTAAATGAGTCATTCAAGTTCTGTATCTAGGTGAGTTGAGTCATGTCTCTTTTGTTTTACTTTAAAAAGAAAACACAGAAATCCAGTACGCTTTGTAGGAGAAAGACACGTGTGCAGAACAAAGTGTCCACAAAGAACCACTTTTTGGCTGAGAAGGTTAATGGAATTATATTCCAATTCTTTCTTTCAAATAATTTTTATCCTGGTTTTCTCATTGGTCATTCACCATAAAATCAGAAATGGAGAATTCTCCTTTTTCCAAAAGGAGAATTATAACAAAGTGGGCCTTGTCTTCAAGATTATCCTGTAAGTTTTGAGAAAAAAAGTGACAGCAACAACCATATTTATAAATAATAGGAATATAACATACAGTAATTGTGCATTATACATATGAAAGTTTGCCTGTATACAGAGGAGATGAAACAATGAGTCATGTCCATAAAAGTAGGTGGCAACATAAAAAGAACATCATAAGAAATAATAAAGTGGGGAAATAAATTATAAACAAATGGACATGTACTATATAGCAGAGGGTGAAAAATCCACCTTCACTAAAGATGGATGTATTAAGTGATAATGAGGTTGAATTTATAGATCCAAGCATTTTTTAGAAAAGTCATATTGAATAATGTTAATAGTATGCATTTGCCAATAACATTTATTTGGAAACTTAAAATCACTGTTATATTAAACAATCATGGAAAATTATTCTTAAAAAAAAATGACATATTTTAAAGACAGAAGCAACCAAAAATGTACAGATTAATTCTAGTAAAGATAAAACTGCTGTAATCTCCTCTTTTTGGGGTACTTTTTACCCCCCTCAGTATCTATGCTGAGAGCTTTGTACTTTCCTTCTCTTTAAGAAACCTTATTCTATTCTCTTGCTACTGTAGAGTGTTTGCATGTTTGTGAAGTTCATTCTTTGGCCTCATGAAGAAGAACTCAGTTCAGTTCAGTTCAGTCACTCAGTCGTGTCTGACTCTTTGCAACCCCATGAATTGCAGCACGCCAGGCCTCCCTGTCCATCACCAACTCCCAGAGTTTACTCAAACTCATGTCCATTGAGTCGGTGATGCCATCTAGCTATCTCATCCTCTGTCGTCCCCTTCTCCTCCTGTCCCCAATCCGTCCCAGCATCAGGGTCTTTTCCAATGAGCTAACTCTTCGTATGAGGTGGCCAAAGTGTTGGAGATTCAGCTTTAGCATGAGTCCTTTCAATGAATACTCAGGACTGATCTCCTTTAGAATGGACTGATTGGATCTCCTTGCAGTCCAAGGGACTCCCAAGAGTCTTCTCCAACACCACAGTTCAAAAGCATCAATTCTTCGGCACTCAGCTTTCTTCACAGCCCAACTCTCACATCCATACATGACCACTGGAAAAACCATAGCCTTGACTAGATGGACCTTTGTTGGCAAAGTAATGTCTCTGCTTTTTAATATGCTATCTAGTTTGGTCATAACTTTCCTTCCAAGGAGTAAGAATCTTTTAATTTCATGGCTGCAATCACCATCTTATCCCATGAACAGCATGAAAAAGAACTAGGATTCCCATTTGTAACAGGAGAAAATCAAACTAAAATTTAATAACATATATATATAGGGAGTATTAGTATTAGTCACTCCAACTGTATCAGCCCACCAGGCTCCTACATCTATGGGATCTTCCCAACCCAGGGATCAAACTGCTAGGGCAAGCATACTGACTGAGACCACCCACCCTGTCCAGACACCCTAGTAACTATTTGCATGAGTTGTTTTCAGACAGGAGGTCCTTGTAAGGATCACAGAATTAATAAGCCACCACCAACTGGAAGAGTTCAGGAATGGTCAAAATATGACACCACATGTCCAATCACCTCCCAGAATCCTCACTGCCATCCATCTTGGCTGAAGAAGGCATGCACAACCAGGAAGTACTCTGAGTCAGAGGACTGGCTAAAGACAACCCAGAAACTAATTCCATCAGCATAAACCCAAGCAGTTCTCCTGGGTTCCCTTACCCTACTGTTGTCTGCCTGGGTGCCCCTTCCCAATAAAATCTCTTGCTTTGTCAGCCCATTTGTCTCCTTGGACAATTCATTTCCAAGGGCTAGACAAAAGCCTGCTTTTGGTCCTTGGAAGGGTTCCCCCTTCTTGAAACAGAACCTGGGTCTCCTGCATTGCAGGTAGACTCTTTACCATCTGAGCTACCAGGGAAGTCCCAGAAAAACTAACTTGCTGTGAAAACATGCTAAATTGCTTCAGTTGTATCTGACTTTTTGCAACCCTATGAACTGTAGCCGTCGGACTCCTCACTTCTCTATTCATGGGTTTCTCCGATCAAGAATATTGGAGTGGGTTGCCATTTCCTACTCCAGCAGATCTTCACCACCCAGGGATTGAGCTGTATGTCTCCTGCATTGGCAAGCAGATTCTTTACCACGGTTGCCACCTGAGAAGCCCAAGTAACTTGCTGAAATGGCTGAAACTCTCACCTTAAATACTGTCTTCAGCTAAAAGTAAAAGGATGTTGTGGAAGGCAGTAGTGGTTTGGGACTTCAAAGGGAAAAAAGGCAATTTGCAAGGAGATGGAAAAGCAAATGTTTGGTAAACAAAGGCTTGCTGTGTCTTATAGAGACCTTGAGACACAGAGTGGACTCTGATCTCTAGGCCCTGCCTAGCATTTCCTCCAGCATACCTAACTCCTTTTCCTTTGCTAATGTCTCTGATGATAGTTTTATTCTTGGAACAGTCTGTCATATAAATTCTTTCAGCAGTTTGGAGTCAGGTCAAAGTTCCTTCCTGAGTCTTTGGGTCTTGATTTCAGCTCAAAATAATCCTGATGCCAAAGAAATATTTGGGGGTGGCAAGTTTTTCTCCCCTACATATCCAACAATAATAAAAGAATAATTATGAGGTTCAGAACAAATGCATTTAATTTCTACCTACTGTATCTTATTTTCTATGTTGTATGGAAAAAATAAAATACTTAATGAACCTTTATCCTTAGATCCTTTATACATTTTGCAGAGGTTTTTTGAAAGTAAGAAATTATTTGGAAATGATTTGGGACTTTAATCATTCTCAGGAGAAGAAAATAGCAAATGATTCTTCTTAGTCATTTATTTAGATTCCACTAATACACATTGTAAAGAGTAGAAAAGATGAAAATCTACCAAAAAAGACAGACTGTTTGTATCAGTTCAGTTCAGTTCAGTCCCTCAGTCGTGTCCGACTCTTTGCGACCTCTAAATCACAGCACGCCAGGACTCCCCGTCCATCACCAGCTCCCAGAGTTCACTCAAACTCATGTCCGTCGAGCTGGTGATGCCATCCAGCCATCTCATTCTCTGTCGTCCCCTTCTCCTCCTGCCCCCAACCTTTCCCAGCATCAGACTCTTTTCCAGTGAGTCAACTCATCGCATGAGGTGGCCAAAGTATTAGAGTTTCAGCTTTAGCATAAGTCCTTCCAATGAACACCCAGGACTGATCTCCTTTAGAATGGACTGGTTGGATCTCCTCGCAGTCCAAGGGACTCCAAGAGTCTTCTCTAGCACCACAGTTCAAAAGCATCAATTCTTCGGCGATCAGCTTTCTTCACAGTCCAACTCTCACATCCATACATGACCACTGGAAAAACCATAGCTTTGACTAGACGGACCTTTATTGGTAATGTCTCTGCTTTTTAATATACTATCTAGGTTGGTCATAACTTTTCTTGGTATAGATGCACTAAATAAAACAAGTTATTTGGCAAAGTACATTTAATTAACTCAGACTTTATCACTATTACTCATAAATGAAAAAAAAAAAAATTAAAAATGCATTAAGCGTAACATTTAAGAGCAATAAAAAGAGAATTTCATCTGGAAATTACACAAACAATATGACATGCCTAACAGATATTGTATTATTTTTACAATTATAGTAATTTGGGTGTCTTGTATAGAAAAAACAATTTGGATTACAATCTTTAAGGAATAAAAACAACTAAGAATATTGCAGAAAGTGGAGAGGAACTGAAGAGCCTTTTGATGAAAGTGAAAGAGGAGAGTGAAAAAACTGGCTTAAAACTTAATATTCAAAAAATTAACATCATGGCATCCGGTCCCATCACTTCATGGCAAATAGATGGGGAAACAATGGAAACAGTGACAGACGTTATTTCCTTGGTCTCCAAAATCACTGCAGATGGTGACTCAGCCTTGAAATTAAAAGACACATGCTTCTTGGAAGAAAAATTATGACCAACCTAGATAGCTTATTAAAAACCAGAGACATTACTTTGCCAACAAAGTATGTAGTCAAAGGTATGGTATTTCTAGTAGTCATGTGAGAGTTGGACCATAAAGAAGTCTGAGCGCTCAAGAATTGATGCTTTTGAACTGTGGCACTGGAGAAGACTTTTGAGTTCCTTGGACAGCAAGGAGATCAACTCAGTCAATCCTAAAGGAAATAAGCCCTGAATATTCATTGGAAGGACTGATGTTGAAGCTAAAGCTCTAATATTTTGGCTAGCTGATGCAAAGAACTTACTCATTGGAGAAGACCCTGATACTAGGGAAGATTTAAGACAAGAGAAGAAGGGAGCGACAGAGGATGAGATGGTTAGATGGCATCACTGACTCAATGTACATGAGTTTGAGTAAACTCAGGGAGATAGTGAAGGATAGGGAAGCTTGGAATGATGTAGTTCATGGGCTACAAAGAGTCAGCCAAACTTAGCAACTGAACAACAACAACATCAAAAGGATTCAGAATGTAAGGCCAGATGAGTCAAAAGCACACTGTGAATATCTTGGCTCGTTAAAGTGACTCATATTTGCCTTCCCACATTGAGTCATGTACACTGACTTATGTACATTGAGTCAGTGATGCCATCTAACCATCTCATCCTCTGTCGCTCCCTTCTTCTCTTGTCCTAAATCTTTCCCAGCATCAGGGTCTTCTCCAGTGAGTAAGTTCTTTGCATGAAACCCTTCCTCAGATCTAGCATTAACACCATCCTACCAAGCTCAATATATTCTTTTGTAATTTCAGGGACATCCAATCTCTCAATAACTAAGTTTTAAGTCCAATCACATGTCCAAATTCAGACCTTTCAAATTGTAAATGATAAGATCAATAAGTCATCATAACAATACATCTTCTGTTCATATACAGGACTATTCTAGAAAGATTTATCCCTAAAGGGAAAAAATTCTCTGTCTCAATTCCACATTAACAATTAACCAGTACATCCAGAGTACTGAAAAATATTCTACCCCTAGATAAATATTGACTGAAATAAAAACTACACGAACTGTTCGGATAATTAATGTTTACATATCTAAAGACAAAGAAGAAAGTCAGGCCCAATTGTAAACCAGTAATCATGTTGTTGATGATAGTTTTTTGATTAAGGAGGGTCATATATCCGCATTTGCAAGAATAGCTGTCTTTTTCCTTGTGGGAACAGAACTGCATGAAACTTATTTGTAACACCTGAAGGAGCCCTCTAAAGAACCCATAAGAATATTTCATAGAATGAAAACAGTTATCAAAAGTGAAGTTCAGTCCAGTCGCTGTGTCTGACTCTTTGCGACCCCATGACTGCAGCATGCCAGGCCTCCCCAGCCATCAACAACTCCTGGAGTTCACCCAAACTCATGTCCGTTGAGTCAGTGATGCCATCCAACCGTCTCATCCTCTGCCATCCCGATCTTTCCTGCCTTCAATCTTTCCCAGCATCGGAGAGTTTTCTTATGAGTCAGTTCCTCTCATCAGGTGGCCAAAGTATTGGCGTTTCAGCTTCAACATCTGTCCTTCCAATGAATATTCAGGACTGATTTCCTTTAGGATGGACTGGTGGATCTCCTTGCAGTTCAAGGGACTCTCAAGGGTCCTCTCTAACACCACAGTTCAAAATGATAAATTCTTCAGCACTCAGCTTTCTTTACAGTCCAACTCTCACATCCACACATGACTACTGGAAAAACCATAGCTTTGACTAGACGGACCTTTGTTTGCAAAGTAATGTCTCTGCTTTTGAATAAGCTGTCTAGGTTGGTAATAACTTTTCATCCAAGGAGCATATGTCTTTTAATTTCATGGCTGCAGTCACCATCTTCAGTGATTTTGGAACCCCCCCCAAACTTAAAATCTGTCACTGTTTACCCATCTATTTGCCATGAAGTTATGGGATCAGATGCCATGATCTGACTTTTCTGAGTGTTGAGTTTTAAGCCAACGTTTTCACTCTCCTCTTTCACTTTCTTCAAAAGGCTTTTTAGTTCTTCTTCATTTTCTTTCATAAGGGTGGTGTCATCTGCATATCTAAGGTTATTGATATTTCTCCTGGCGATCTTGATTCTAGTTTGTGCTCTATCCAGCCCAGCATTTCTCATGATGTACTCTACATATAAGTTAAATAAGCAGGGTAACAATATACAGCCTTGACGTACTCCTTTCCCAATTTGGAACCAATCTATTGTTCCTGTCCAGTTCTAACTGTTGATTTCTGAACTGGAAACAGATTTCTCAGGAGGCAGGTCAGATGGTCAGGTATTCCAATCTCTTTGAGAATTTTCCAGAGTTTGTTGTGGTCCACACAGTCAAAAGCTTTGGCATACTCAATAAAGCAGCAGTAGATGCTTTTCTGGAACTCTCTTGCTTTTTCGATGATCCAGCAGATGTTGGAAATTTGATCTCTGGTTCCTCTGCCTTTTCTAAAACCAGCTTGAACATCTGGAAGTTTATGGTTCACGTATTGCTGAAGCCTGGCTTGGAGAATTTTGAACATTACTTTGCTAGCATGTGAGATGAGTGCAATTGTGCAGTAGTTTGAATATTCTTTTGCATTGCCTTTCTTTGGGATTGGAATGAAAACACCATTTCCAGTCCTGTGGCCACTTCCAAATTTGCTGACATATTGAGTGCAGCACTTTCAAAGCATAATCTTTAGGATTTAAAGTAGCTTAACTGGAATTCCATCACCTCCACTCGTTTTCTTCATAGTGATGCTTCCTAGGCCCACTTGACTTCACATTCCAGGATGTCTGCCTCTAGGTTAGTGATCACACTATCATGATTATCTTGGTCGTGAAGATCTTTTTTGTACAGTTCTTCTGTGTATTCTTGCCACCTCTCCTTAATATCTTCTCCTTCTGTTAGGTCCATACCATTTTTGTCCTTTATTTCATGCCCATCTTTGCATGAAACATTCCTTTGGTAGCTCTAATTTTCTTGAAGAGATCTCTAGTCTTTCCCATTTTTTTCTATGTTTTCTTGTATTTCTTTGCACTGATCACTGAGGAAGGCTTTCTTATCTCTCCTTGCTATTCTTTGGAACTCTTCATTCAAACAGGTATATCTTTTCTTTTCTCCTTTTCCTTTGCTTCTCTTCTATTCACAGTTATTTGTAAGGTACTTCAGACATCCATTTTTCCTTTTTGCATTTTTTTCCCTTTATGATCTTGATCCCTGCCACCTGTACAATGTCAGGAGCCTCTGTCCATAGTTCTTCAGGTACTCTGTCTAACAAATCTAATCCCTTGAATCTATCATAAAGGATTTGATTTAGGTCATACCTGAATGGTCTAGTGGTTTTCCCTACTTTCTTCAATTTAAGTCTCAATTTGGCAATAAGGAGTTCATGGTCTGTGCCACAGTCAGCTCCCAGTCTTGTTTTTGCTGACTGTAAAGAACTTCTTCATATTTGGCTGTAAAGAATATAATCAATCTGATTTCGGTATTGATGTCCATGTGTGGAGTCTTCTCTTGTGTTGTTGGAGGGTGTTTGCTATGACCAGTGTGTTCTCTTGGCAAAAACTCTGTTAGGCTTTGCCCTGCTTCATTCTGTGCTCCAAGGCCAAATTTGCCTGTTACTCCAGGTATCTCTTCACTTCTTACTTTTTCATTCTCGTCCCCTATAATGAAAAGGACATTTTTTTTTTTTTTTTTGGGTGTTAGTTCTAGAGAGTCTTGTAGGTCTTCATAGAACCGTTAAACTTCAGCTTCTTCAGCATTACTGATTAAGGCATAGATTTGGATTACCGTGACATTGAATTGTTTGCCTTGGAAATGAACAGAGATCATTCTGTTGTTTTTGAGATTGCATCCAGGTACTGCATTTTGGACTCTTTTGTTGACTGTGATGGCTACTCCATTTCTTCTTATGGATTCTTGCCACGGTAGTAGACATAATGGTCATCTTAGTTAAATTCACCCATTCCAGTCCATTTTATTTGCTGATTCCTATTAAAAAGCAGAGACATTACTTTGTCAACCAAGGTATGTCTAGTCAAGGCTATGGTTTTTCCCTTGGTCATGTATGGATGTGAGAGTTGGACTGTGAAGAAAGCTGAGCGCCGAAGAACTGATGCTTTTGAACTGTGGTGCTGGAGAATACTCTTGAGAGTCCCTTGGACTGCAAGGAGATCCAACCAGTCCATTCTAAAGGAGATCAGTCCTGGGTGTTCATTGGAAGGACTGATGCTAAAGCTGAAACTCCAATACTTTGGCCACCTCATGCGATGAGTTGACTCACTGGAAAAGACTCTGATGCTAGGAGGGATTTGGGGTGGGAGAAGACGGGGACGACAGAGAATGAGATGTCTGGATGGCATCACCCACTCGATGGACATGAGTTTGAGTGAATTCTGGGAGTTGGTGATGGACAGGGAGTCCTGGCGTGCTGTGATTCATGGGGTTGCAAAGAATCGGACACGACTGAGCGACTGAACTGAACTGAACTGAACTGAAAATATCTATTTTCACTCTTGCCATCTCCTGTTTGATCACTTCCAATTTTCCTTGATTCATGGACCTAACATTCTAGGTTCCTATTCAATATTGCTCTTTACAGCATTGAACTTTACTTCCATCACCAGTCCCATTCACAACTGGGTGCTGTTTTTGCTTTGGCTCTGTCTCTTCATTCTTTCTGGAGTTATTTCTCCACTGATCTCCAGTAGCATATTGGGCACCTACTGACCTGGGGAGTTCATCTTTCAGGGTCATATCTTTTTGTTTTTTCATACTGTTCCTAGGGTTCTCAAGACAAGAATACTGAAGTGGTTTGCCATCCCCTTCTCCAGTGGACCACATTTTCTCAGAACTCTCCATCATAACCTGTCCATCTTGGGTGGCCCTACACAGCATGGCTCATAGTTTCACGCAATTAGACAGCCTGTGGTCCCTGTGATCAGATTGGTGTGATCAGATGTGGTCCATGTGATCAGATCAACTTCCAACAGAAAACTGGATTAAAGATTTATTGAACATGGCCCCGCCCATCAGAACAAGACCCAATTTCCCCCTCAGTCTTTCCCATCAGGAAGCTTCCATAAGCCTCTTATCCTTCTCCATCAGAGGGATGACAGATTGAAAACCACAAAAGTTAAGAGGAATCAACAAATAGCATAATGTAAGTAAAAGACCTTACTTACTTCCTTTACCCCCATCTCTCTTCATTAATTAGTTCTGTAAAAGAAGAAATCTGTGTAATGGAAGAAGACAGGAAGGATGGAAGGAGAGACTACTGGCTGCTGCTGCTGCTAAGTCACTTCAGTGTGTCCGACTCTGTGTGACCCCATAGACGGAAGCCCACCAGGCTCCCCCGTCCCTGGGATTCTCCAGGCAAGAACACTGGAGTGGGTTGCCATTTCCTTCTCCAATGTGTGAAAGTGAAAAGTGAAAGTGAAGTTGCTCAGTCATGTCCGACCCATAGCGACCCCATGGACTGCAGCCTACCAGGCTCTTGGAATGGAACAAGAATTAGAAAACAGACATCAAATAACTCACTACTCCACTGCTGGTCTTAAAAATTCTCCAGGCAGTTTAAACTGCTGCTGCTGGTGGTGGTGATAGGGTCATTGAAATGGATTACAGATTAATACAGAGATTTGAAGTTTTCATATTCAGTTTGGGGTATTAAAATGAAACTTCTCAGACCTGAAAGTGTATGGATTCTGTTCCAAATATCTGTCATGTTCATGGTAGGAAGATGTGACAAGAAAACAAACGTCTGCACTATGAATACAAATTAAAATAATTTTCTGTTTGAGTCCTGTTAAATACAGTCCATTAAATAAACCAATACAAATTATTTTTCTTTATGTACATTGTTTAATAATATCCTTTGCCTGTTTATTTATTGGGCTTTCTATGCATGATATACAAAATAAAATGATTCATTAATTTAAAATAGGTTAGACGTTGTGGAGATATGTAAATATTTCTGTTATTTGTTAGCTCTTAGAAAGCTCAGTATATTGAGGAAAGATAACAAAATAAAATTTCCCATCAACATGTACAGTAGCATGTAAGAAATAAAATTTTCACTAGGTTTGTGTGAGGATTTGAAGATTCTTTTCGTTATTTTATTTAGATTTAGATTATTTAATTTTGATTTACAGTTTTCCATTCTCTTTTTAAAATAAAATTGTTTGAATTGGCTAAAAATTAAAGGTGCTTGACTTTTAGAAAAGGAGAGTTATATAGTATTATCAAACATCTAACTGAATCAAAAATTGTTTTACTTCACATTTCCTAAAGGACAATTTAAGAATTAAACGTCACATTGATAAAACTTGAATTTGATGCTTTTTAATATACTTTAAGCTTATTGATTCCTAAAAGAATATATATTTGACAGATTTTCTGCAAGAAAGAGAAGAAAATAACTGACTTAAAGTACTACTTGGACAGAACTGTCTATATGATCCCAACATGTTTTGACATTCTTTAGTTTAGCTCACTCTTTCTGAGTGACATCAGGCTCTTAGGAATCAGTACAAATGGGGTGAGAAATCATTACTCTCTAAGAATGTCCTGTCCTTGAAAACTAAAAGTATATATTATAAAGGAACATTTGATTGTTGCACTTAAAACAAATGAAGTGTAGTTAATTGATATATGATAGATGTTTTGAGAAGTCAGTGATCCTAACCATTTTGTACATTCTTATTTAAAACAATTTCTAAGATAAATGGTATGTATACAATATATATGCATGTATGTATTCATATATATTATTAATCATCTCAAGTGCTGGAAAACCGTTGTTTTTTGCAGATTTGCATATTATACTTAATGAAAATTCTTGTTTTTAAAAAACTGATTCATTCCAATAGTACTATCTAAATACTTTCTAAAAGCATTAAGAAGGATATGAATTACACAGGTCCATTTTATTCCTGCAAATAGATCAGAAATTTCTTGATAAAATTCAGAGGCTGTGAAGTCTCATGGACTAAGTTATTTACCTAAATGTTGAAACTCTCTTTCTAGTTTTACATACTTGTTGCACTGGGGTCATTGGATTGGGATTTTCCTCCACATCAACAGAAAAGTAATGTTTTCCTGGTGAACTTAACTCAACTGTAGTATATCCAATTTACAATTTAAAAAATTTTTGCTTTGCCTTATATTGATCCTTTAAGAAGTCTTCATGGCCAAATGGCCAAGCTAAAATTTTCTAAGCCAGTTGGATAGGTCAATTAATAGTATCAGTGTAAAACTGAAAGCTGACATAAAACAGAGACGATTTCTGTTGAAACTTGTTGCATGTAGCCCTTGCATAGCACTTAATTTTCCAAATGCCTCTGCTAATGTAATCACTTGTACTAGAATCTTCTCTTTAATTATTGCCCAGTTTGGCTTATTAAATATCCCTTCACACATTGAGCTACCTTTTGAGGATAGAAGTTTCAGTGTCAGTCTTGTGTCCTGTGTTTGCTCTTTATTTTCCATCTTTTAAATTTCAGATCTGATTTCATAAGCAGGTAGTTGCATCAATGCAGATGCAGGGAAAGATTGAAGGCAGGAGAAAGGGGTGACAGAGGATGAGATGGTTGTGTTAGGTAGTTAGAATAGGAAAAAGGAGTCCAGAATTGTGGTGGCTAAAATACAAAGAAAGGAAAAAGCCTGTGAAAATAGAACAAAAGAAGGTCCAAGGACCAGAGTGAGAACCTCAGGGAAAACAAACAGCCCTCCTGGCTAGCCCAATTTACATAGGGCAGACTCAGGGGGAGAAGAAAAAAAACATATAAAAAAGGAGCCAAAATTGAGCCAGAGGCTTCTCTTCACTTAGCATCTTTTGGGTTGGCCCACCCTCATGCCTTGAGGATGTATTTTTCCTTTGCTTGCCAAAAAAAGTGAGCTGTAACACTGGTCCGTCCATCACTTCAAATTTTTGCTGCAGAGAGACAGACAGAGGAAATTACAAACTCTCCCAACATATATGGTGCCGTGACTTGGATTTAACCTGGCTGAAACAACCTTGTCTTGGTCCCCTTTGACGTGCAGACCAAGCACAACAGAAGCCTAACTCAGCCAAACCTACTGTGGTGGAAGGTGAAACTGAAAGCGAAGAAAATCCAGTGCAGTGGACGTGACAGGAAGCCCAGTGTTCTGGAAGAGCAAAAGCAAACTTGGCAGAAAGCTTATGTGGCTCAATCTCAGGTTCCAGGAGATCTTCAGTTAAGGTAGGAAGTCCTTGCTCCTATGGCTGGAAGGACATATGGCTAAGGAAATCTTAATTTCTTTATAATCTCTCATTTCTTGCTGTGCTATGCTTAGTCACTAAGTCATATCCGACCGGGACTTGAGCCTGGCCAAAACCCACAATGCCTGGTTTTAGGACCTAATGAAGCTCAGGCTCTTGAAGTCTCATTGCAAAAAATTCAGTGAGAGACACAGTCATGGTAAGAGGTAGATTTGTTCAGAGGTGGATTTAGAGAGATACACACTCTGCAGGGTGGGCCATTGCAGAGGGTGAGTGGAATGTGCTGTGGTTAGTTTTTGCCAGCTGGGTGATTTCATATGCTAATGAGTGGGAGGATCATCCCAACAGTTGGGGAATCACCCACTCCTCTGTCTTGGTCTTTTGACAGTGCCTTGGAACTGTTCTGGCACCTCTGGGTTTGTCATTTAGCTTGCAGATTGAGGATCAAAGTTTAGTTGAATTTGACTTGTCATCTTGGACACATCTGATTTTAATCGGCTTATGTTATGACCTTGGGCTATGTCATTCTTTCAAAAGTTGTGCCCTGCCCCCTCCCATCCTGTTTCATGATCTTTTCCTGAGCCCCATCTGGGCCCACAATGTTGCCTTTACCCTCTTCTGGAGGAACAACCAGAAAATAGCTGGCCCTTGGGAAAGAAATACTGTATAATACCCAATATCTCTAGATATTCGGGCCTTCATCTTCCATGTTTCCTACAATATGTGCAACAACAGCGTCTCTCAGTGAACCCACTAGGGCAGATAACAGGCACACAATGCCTGCTAGAAGTTCCATCTGTTGGTGGCATCCCTTCAAGGGCAATTGAGTTCCCAGGGATAATGTTTGCCACTTTGGGAGTTAGTCCTGCAGGCTGTTTGTGTCCAAACCCTTACCACCCTTCTCCTAAAGTTACAAACATATCTCTGGATCAAATTTCCACTCCACTTTTATGGAAAATCTTGTCTTTTGCCTCTTATCAATTTGTTCTAACTCCTACAACTAGGGCTCTGCCCCCTTGTAGGCAACACTGTTCCACCCTGCTTATTAAAATACTCTTAATGCCCCTAATAGGACCAGAAAACCCACTCCTTTGTCATTATTTCTGTGATTACCTAGAGTGGCTCTCTTACAATGAAATGTTTACCATTGGAAACACACTAAACTGCTCTTATGGAAGACTAGGTGGAGAAATCAGTGATTTACATTCCCTCAGAGCAATAAGAGTATAGAGCTTATGGCTATAAGCTTTTTTCCCCCAGTCTCAGGGCACAGACTTGGATTACTTTACAGCATGGTAGACATACCATGGAGGTACGTCCCATCTGCAGTGGACAAAACAGCAATGAGTTAAGTTAATCCTATCCAGTACTGGTCACACTGGAGACCTTGGGGACACCCAACTCCAGTCAGGGGGTCCCAGGAGGTAGACCTGCCTTGACCTGCCTATGGATCTGGTACTTGGAAGGTTGTCATGCCTCAACCTGCTCAGGGACCCACCAGTCCAGGGGTCCCAGGAGGTCGACATGCTTTGACCTGCCCAGAGACCCAATTCTTGGGAGGCCAACCTGCCTCAACCTGCCTGGGGATTCGATCTCCAAGAGGCTGTCACACTTCAGCCTGCTTGGGGATCTTCACCCTGACCTGGGGATGCCTGGCTCTCAGGTTGCAACAGTACTGGGTAGGAAAAACTTCAGAAAGACTCACCCCTAAGGAAGTCCACCCATAAAAAATAGAAGGGGGCCTATTCTTTTTTTTCTTTTTTCTTTTCCTCCCTGTCATCACTGTCTTTCAGATGGGAAATAGCCAATCCAAATCCTGACAGAGGCCCTTGAGATGCATCCTTGATAACTGAGAGCTGTTTGATCCTCTAACAGGGAGAAATCACTTGAAATTCTTTTGTGCCGACCGCATGGCCACAGTATCCTCTGGGGGACAAAGAACACTGGGCTGAGGATGGGAGTTTAAATTATAAATACCATCCTATAGATAGACGTTTTCTGCAAAAGACAAAGGAAATGTTAACATTTTCTTCTGACTAAGAGATATGAAGGAATTCTGTCTTAAGTATGGGAATGTTGCCTAGTGCGCCTACTAGGCAAATGGTGTTAAGCACAGACAACCAAGAGTAGGAAGGCCCCCCCATGAAGGCTCACTTCCTGTGGCTCCCGAATTGACTGGTGCTCTTTCCTTGTATCCAAACATGTCCCCATATTGGAAAACACCCCTTCCACAAAAGCCAACTCGAGTATGTCCCTTAGTTAAAACTGGAGGAGGATTTGGATGAACCCAGGTCCATAAGCCCTCCTCCCTCTTAGAGCTAAGACAGATCAAGCAAGACCTGGAAAGCTATACAGATGACCCAGCAATTATATAGATACATTCCAAAACATTACCTTGGCCTTTGCCTTGACATGGACCATGGACATCATGGTCATATTTAGTCAAAATTTATCTGACCCTAAGCATGCTGTGTCTTAAAGGAAGCCCAAAGGTATGCTATGGGGCTTCACATGTCAAGTGATAAATACCCAGTAAGGGAAACTGCAGTCTCCTCCTCAGGTCCTAATTGGAATTATAATGACCTTGAGCACATCTACGGCGGACGCTGGCTGTTTGGGCGGCGCAGACGCGAGAGACGCCGGCTAGGCACAACCGACCATTCACAGAAGCGTGGCCAAGAGGAGCTACCCGACTCCCAAGGTCAGGGCGGTGGCCCAGAGGAGCTGTCCCATGTCCAAGAGGCGGTGGCTGTGCAGGCACAGGAGGACCGAGAGGAGCTACTCCACATTCAAGGTCAGGAGGGGCGGCCTTGAGGAGATACCCCTCGTCCAAGATAAGGTACAGCGGCTGCACTTTGCTGGAGCAGCTGTGAAGAGATACTCCACGACCAAGGTAAGTGAAACCCAAATAAGACGGTAGGTATTAGGAGAGGACATTAGAGGGCAGACACACTGAAATCATAATCACAAAAAATAGTTGATCTGATCATATGGACCACAGCCCTGTCTAGCTCAATGAAACTAAGCCATGCTGTGTGGGGCCACCCAAGACGGACGGGTCATGATGGGAAGGTCTGACAGACTGTGGTCCACTGGAGAAGGGAATGGCAAACCACTTCAGTATACTTGCCTTGAGAACCCCATGAACAGTATCAAAAGACAAAATGATAGGATACTGAATGAGGAATTCCCTAGGTCGGTAGTTGCCCAGTATGCTACTGGAGATCAGTGGAGAAATAACTTCAGAAAGAATAAAGGGATGGAGCCAAAGCGAAACAAATACCCAGTTGTGGATGTGACTGGTGATAGAAGCAAGGTCTGATGCTGTAAAGAGCAATATTGCATAGGAACCTGGAATGATAGGTCCATGAATCAAGGCAAACTGGAAGTGGTCAAACAGGAGAGTGGCAAGAGTGAACGTCGACATTCTAGGAATCAGTGAACTAAAATGGACTGGAATGGGTGAATTTAACTCAGATGACCATTATATCTATTACTGTGGGCAGGAATCCCTTAGAAGAAATGGAGTAGCCATCATGGTCAACAAAAGAGTCCGAAATGCAGTACTTGGATGCAATCTTAAAAATGACAGAATGATTTCTGTTAGTTTCCAAGGCAAACCATTCAATATTACACTAATCCAAGTCTATGCCCCAACCAGTAATGCTGAAAAAGCCGAAGTTGAACAGTCTATGAAGACCTACAAGACCTTCTAGAACTAACACCCAAAAAAGATGTCCTTTTCATTATAGGGGACGGGAATGCAAAAGTAGGAAGTCAAGAAACACCTGGAGTAACAGCCAAATTTGGCCTTGGAGCACGGAATGAAGCAGGGCAAAGGCTAATAGAGTTTTGCCAAGAGAACGCACTGGTCATAGCAAACACCCTCTTCCAACAACACAAGAGAAGACTCTACACATGGACCTCACCAGATGGTCAACACCGAAATCAGATTGATTATATTCTTTGCAGCCAAAGATGGAGAAGCTCTATACAGATAGCAAAAACAAGACCAGGAGCTGACTGTGGCTCAGATCATGATCTCCTTATTGCCAAATTCAGACTGAAATTGAAGAAAGTAGGGAAAACCATTAGACCATTCAGATATGACCTAAATCAATTTCCTTATTATTATACAGTGGAAGTAAGAAATATATTTAAGGGTCTAGATCTGATAGATAGAGTGCCTGATGAACTCTGGACGGAGGTTGGTGACATTGTACAGGAGACAGGGACCAAGATCATCCCCATGGAAAAGAAATGCAAAAAAGCAAAATGGCTGTCTGAGGAGGCCTTACAAATAGCTGTGAAAAGAAGAGAAGTGAAAAGCAAAGGAGGAAAGGAAAGATATAAGCATCTGAATGCAGAGTTCCAAAGAATAGCAAGGAGAGATAAGAAAGCCTTCCTCAGTGATCAATGCAAAGAAATAGAGGAAAACAACAGAATAGGAAAAACAAGAAATCTCTTCAAGAAAATTAGAGATTCCAAGGGAACATTTCATGCAAAGATGGGCTCGATAAAGGACAGAAATGGTATGGACCTAACAGAAGCAGAAGATATTAAGAAGAGGTAGCAAGAATACACAGAAGAACTGTACAAAAAAGATCTTAACAAAGAAGATAATCACGATGGCGTGATCACTCACCTAGAACCAGACATCTTGGAACGTGAAGTCAAGTGGGCCTTAGAGAGCATCACAACGAACAAAGCTAGTGAAGGTGATGGAATTCCAATTGAGCTATTTCAAATCCTGAAAGATGATGCTGTGAAAGTGCTGAAGTCAATATGCCAGCAAATTTGGAAAACTCAGCAGTAGCCACAGGACTGGAAAAGGTCAGTCTTCATTCCAATCCCAAAGAAAAGGAATGTTAAAGAATGCTCAAACTACCGCACAATTTCACTTATCTCACACGCTAGTAAAGTCATGCCCAAAATTCTCCAAGCTAGGCTTCAGCAATATGTGAACCGTGAACTCCCAGATGTTCAAGCAGGTTTTAGAAAAGGCAGAGGCACCAGAGATCAAATTGCCAACATCCGCTGGATCATGGAGAAAGCAAGAGAGTTCCAGAAAAACATCTATTTCTGCTTCATTGACTATGCCAAAGCCTTTGATTGTGTGGATCACAATAAACTGTGGAACATTCTGAAAGAGATAGGAATACCAGACCACCTGACCTGCCTGTTGATAAACCTGTATGCAGGTCAGGAAGCAACAGTTAGGACTGTACATGGAACAACAGACTGGTTCCAAATAGGAAAAGGAGTACATCAAGGTTGCATATTGTGACCCTGCTTATTTAACTTATATGCAGAGTACATCATGAGGAACGCTGGGCTGGAAGAAGCAAAAGCTGGAATCAAGTATGCTGGGAGAAATATCAATATTCTCAGATATGCAGGTGACACCACCCTTATGGCCGAAAGTGAAGAGGAACTCAAAAGCCTCTTGATGAAAGTGAAAGAGGAGAGTGAAAAGGTTGGCTTGAAGCTCAACATTCAGAAAACAAAGATCATGGCATCTGGTCCCATCACTTCATGGGAAATAGATGGAAAAACAGTGGAAACAGTGTCAGACTTTATTTTTTTGGACTCCAAAATCACTGCGGATGCTGATTGCAGCCAGGAAATTAAAAGACGCTTCCTCCTTGGTAAGAAAGTTATGATCAGCCTAGATAGCATATTAAAAAGCAGAGACATTACTTTGCCAACCAAATTCCGTCTAGTCATGGCTATAGTTTTTCCCTTGGTCATGTATGGATGTGAGAGTTGGACTGTGAAGAAAGCTGAGCACCGAAGAATTGATGCTTTTGAGCTGTGGTGCTGGAGAAGACTCTTGAGAGTCCCTTGGACTGCAAGGAAATCCAACCAATCCATTCTAAAGGAGTTCAATCCTGGGTGTTCGTTGGACGGACTTATGCTAAAGCCGAAACTCCAATACTTTGGCCACCTCATGCGACTCTGATGCTAGGAGGGATTGGGGTAGAAGGAGACGGGGACAACAGAGAATGAGATGTCTGGATGGCATCACCAACTCAATGGACATGAGTTTGAATGAACTCCGGGAGTTGGTGATGGACACGGAAGCCTGGCGTGCTGTGGTTCATGGGGTCGCAAAGAGTCGGACACGACTAAGCGACTGAACTGAGCACATCTGGGAAAAGGATCATTTTCTGATCTTACATGTAAAAGCAAGACTAACATCAGCCCAGGAAAAATAATCAGCTAACATGCCTGAGTCTTAGCAATAACTCAGGAACCCAACGAGAACCCTATTGCTTTACTGGAAAGGTCAAAAGAGGCCCTCCAAAAGTTACCAATCTGGACTTATACTCTTATGAGGATCAGGTGATTTTAAAGGACAAATTTCTGTCTGTGCATCAGACATCAGGGCAAAGTTACAACAGCTACAGCATCAGGACACTGCTGCCTCTTTAGATGAGATGGTCCAGGTAGCCACCAATATCTTTTGCAACAGAGAACAGGAGAAGGAAGCCAAGGCCCAGAAAAGGGAGAAAAGGAAAGGGACAAGCGATGCCCAGATGTTGGTCAAACTCCAGGGAATCCCTATGGTAAACCCCGAGTTTTTGAAGGACAAGGCATGAAGCAAATGCCTAATTTGTATACAGGCGGGACATTGGGTCATAGAGTGTCCAAACTGTGACAAGTCTCCTTAAATGGCTTGCTGAAAATGACATCAATTGGGACATTTGGTGGCACTCTGCCCTTGGGACCCAAGAGCCTCAAGGTCAAGCACCAAGACTACCCTCACAATGGTTCAACAGGACTGAAGCAGCCTGCTCCAGCCAGCCCACCTGACACAGAGAACCATCATAGGGCTGGGGCCAAGGGTGCTAGTGGATGTGACAGGTAGGTCCTAGAATTTCTTGGTTCACACAAGGGCTAGCTACTTTGTCCTGACCTCCTACTCCAGAGTCTTCTCCTTCCAAACCTGTACCATTTTAGGAGCTACAGGAAAAACAATTACAAAAAGTTTTACCTGAGCACTTTGTTGCTGGGATGGACGAATATTTTCCCACTAGTTTCTGGTGGTATCTGAGCGTCCCTCCCTTATTGGGAAGAGATCTCTCCCTGCCTTTGAAATCTTGCAGCTATTGCAGTCCTGATAGAAGATGCTTTAAAACTCTCTCTTGGGGGTATACTGATTTTACCAGCCACCAAGTGAAACAACTCCTGAATGGGAGAGGCCATTTATGGATGTCTAATCAAATAATCTTCAGATAACAAGTAGTGCTGATGGAAAATCCAAGCCTGACTATATTCCTTCGTGAGGTTCTTAATCCAGCTACCATCCTGCTTACCCTCAAGGGCTCTCTCCCCTTTCACTCTTGCCTAGAAAATTTGGACCACTGGACAAAACCCCGAGAAGAATTGTGAGAAGATCCTGTGAACAATCCTGAGGAAATCTGGTACACTGATGGAAGCAGCTTTGCCTTGGATGGAAAAAGAAGAGCTGGATATGCAGTAGTCTCCAATTTTGATACCATAGAGGCTAAACCTTTGCTACTAGGCACTTCTGCCCAATTAACTGAGCTAATAGCCTTGATTTGAGATTTAGAGCTAGAAAAAGGAAAAAGAGTAGCCATTTACACTGACTCCAGGTATGTCTTTCTGGTGCTTCATGCACATGCTGCTATTTGGAAAGAAAGAAGCCACTTGACCACCTGAGGGTCCCCAATCAAATATGATGATGAAATCCTTAAGCTTTTTGAGGCAGTGTCCACTGAGGTTTCAGTCCCCCATTGTAAAGGACACCAAAAAGGGAGCATGGAAGTGGCATGAGGGAACCAAGCAGCCAATCAGGCATCTAAGAAAGCAGCTCTTACAGAACAATGTAAGTCATTACAGAACAATGACCTAACAGGGTTTGCCACCTTAGTTTCACAGATTAATATGCCAAAAACTCTTTCATATACTGAAGGTATGACTCTTAAAGCTAAGAGTGAGGTCTCTCAAGAATATCGTATTGGGTGGTTCCAAAGGGAAGGACTCTTGTTTTTCTACCTGGAAACATCCAATGGAAGTTGATTAACTCCTTATTTGACACCACTCATTTAGGGGAAAAGGCCCACCAAAGATTACTAGAAAAGTCTTTCAGAGGAACAGGCCTCCAAAAAATCATGAAATCATTGCTCCATGAAATCATTCTGAGATTTGGTCTGCCCAGGTAAGTGCAAAGTGACAATGGGGCATCATATACATCTAAGGTCACACAATGGGTCTCTAAAGCATTGGGCATTACTTATGATCTCCACTGTGCTTGGAAGCCTCAGTCTTCAGGATAAGTAGAAAGAGCCACCCACTTCTTAAAATCAGCAATAAAAAAAGGTAACCTAGGAGACCTCCCTGGAATGGAAGGAGGCTTTACCAATAGCTCTCCTCTGTGCCTGTATTGCCCCCAAGGAACTGGTTGGTCTTAGTCCTTTTGAGATGCTATATGGGAGACCTTTTTTTTTTTTTTTTTTTTTATGTCAATGACGTCTTCCTAGATCCAGAGGCTCAGATCCTTTGGTCTTATACCATGGCCATTGGGCAATTCCAACAGGATATACACTTGTGGGGTGTCAACCAGGACCCAAAAGATTCAAAAGAGTCACCACTATATGCTCCAGGGACTCAAGTCCTAAAGTCTGGAAAGATGGGTCCCCAAAGGCTCAACTCCAGCCCACATGGAAAGGCCACTACTCTGTAATACTTTCTACCCCCACAGCAGTCAACATATCAGGACATGACTCCTAGATTCACTACTCATGAGTTAAGCCATGGAAGAAAACAGAAGAGGACACTCAATACACCTGTGAACCCCTGGGAGATCTCAAATACCTATTCAGGACTACAAATGAGTATCATTTTAATGAACACCCCCAAAATTAAGCTTCTGGGGATAAGATTTCTCTGAAGAGCCAACATAGCTTGTCAGGGATTGTATTCCATAAAAGGAGATAGATCTCCTGATTTTTGAACAAGGAGGGACTTGAGCCGTCTTGAATGAGACATGTTGCTTCTGGGTGAATACCTCCAGCTAAGTTAAAGTCTCACAGTCCTCAAGAAAACATTCAGATCCTACAGGATCTCAAAGAACAAGCTTGAGAGTTCTCAGGGTAGCTACAATCTCTCTTTGGGGGATCCTTCTCCTGGTGAGGGGTAATTTGGAGTTGACTAAGCTCTTACTAATCCTTTTTATCACCATATTGATGCTGTTTATAATTTTTCCATGTACTATCAATTATCTAGCCCATTTTGTCTCTGCCCAGGATAACAAGCTACAACACGCAGTGCCAGTTCAACAAGTATATATAAAACTACAGCTGACCAAGGAAAATATCACTCACCCTTAGATGGACACCGCCATAAAGACCCTGAGGCCTGAGACTAGCAAAAGAGGGAGACCCGATGCCCCTTGCCATCCCATTTCAGCAGGAAGTAGCCAGAGAGACCTCAACGCCCCTATTTCCAAAGAATTGGGCCTCCTCCCATCTCTGGAGGGGAGAATGTTAGGTAGGTAGACTTGGAAAAAGAAGTCCAGAATGGTGGTGGCTAAAAGACAAAGAAGCCAGGGCCTTTCTTCTCTTTGTGTCTTTTGGGTCAGCCCACCCTCATGCCTCGAGGATGTATTTTTCCTTTGCTTGCTAAACAAAACTGAGCTGTAACACTGGTCCATCCGTTGCTTCAAATTTTTGCTCTGGTGAGACAGAACCAAGGAAATTACAAACTCCCCCAACCAGTTGTATGGCATCATCAACACAATGGACGTGGGTTTGAGCAATCTCTGGGAGACAGTAAAGGACAAGAAAGCCTGGCATGCTGCAGTGCATGACTTAGCGACTGAATAGCAACATATCAGATTGACTAATTGTTAAGTAATGCAAATAGATAAAACAATTCTAAGACAATTGATTTCACATTTCCTAATTTATAAGGCACAAATTATAATTTTTTAAGTGATAAATAGCTTTTCCACACTTCTCTGGGTAGCAGTACATATTTATGAATAAATAATAGTTGTATAAATGTGTACTGAGGGGAAAATTGAAAATAATTAAGTTTAATTAGAAGCTGAATTAGAAACTGATTTGGATAGGGGAATAACAGTTTAAGCTATGTATAGTTTTATTGTTGTTGTTATTGTTGTCATTGCTGTTTTTGAATTCCTAAAACTCCCAGATGGAGATCTACTAACTGCATATTATCATGGTTATTATTAGCATTGCTATTTTAGATGATGTGACATGTATGATAAGCTCAACTGTGATCCGAGAAACATGGATTCACTCTATATTTTCCTCTTCTAAAATTAACTGTATTCATTTTACTAAAATGGCACATAAATGGAGATTTATCATATAATTATAGGGAAACTATTCACTATTTTAGAACAAAAATTGACTTGTTTTATAGTTTAAGACACCTCTGACTGTCTCCTGCTGCTTGCTCACATTATTAACTGCATTTTTCCTGTAGGGGGTTTTGTATCCATCAGGGTTTAGGCAGAAAAACAGACACAATTTTACATTTTTTAAAAATGAGGAAAATGTCATGCAGGGAATTGGCTACACAGTCTTGAAAAACTAAGCTCACACTTGAGATTCACAATTGCAGGAAGCCATTAAGTTAATACTCTCCCTAGATGAAGAAAACAGAGACCAGCACTCCTGGAGGCCAGAGCCTGGGTCCCCTGGGGATGAATGAACCAGGGTGTGCTCCTCTCCACAGCAAAACCCAGGAGAGATAGAGCCTGGGTAAGAAAGGAATGGGGAGAAAAACCTGGCTTTGCCTACTTTCTACCCTCTCATCTGGCTAAATGCCTTTGTTAAAAGTAAACAGACATGCCTGAGAAAGGAACCAGATACCCTGAGATGCAGAGCAGAGCGAGGAGGAAGAGAAGGCCCTGGATGTGCACGATGCCCCAGTGCGCTTGCACTTTTCTTCTGCCCAGACACCTCTGATTAGGCTCTGGCTTGTCTGTAAGGAAAGCCTCATATTGAAAGCAACATAAAGGTACAGGTCTTTCCATCTTGGAGACAATAATTTTCTAAGAAATTTAAAAACATAATATATGAGCTGAGTACTTACTATTCATTCTCCTTAATGACACAACACAGAGAAGTATCACTTTAACAAGAAAGTCCAGATGATCTAGTTATGTTCAACTTATATTTCTGTTCTGTTGCCTAAAGATGATGAGTATATAAAGTGATAGGCATTTTTAAAGCCATTCAGAAAAGTTACAGAATATGAAGTTTTCTTAAATTCTCTTTGGCACTGCAGTATGAATGATAAACAAGGCTGGGCACTATTTAAAAGTAGCGAGGATATCCTATACGGTTGGTGGGAATGTAAATTGGTGCAATCATTTTGGAAAACAGTATGGAGTTCCTCAGAAAACTAAAAATAGCATTGCCATATGATCCAGCAATCTCACTCCTGGAATATATCCAGAAACATGTATAATGCAAAAATATACATCCACCCCTATTTTCACAGCAACACTATTCACCAAGATATAGCCAACCAAAATGTCTATTGACAGATGAATGGATAAAGAAGGTGCAATATATACACACAATGGAATACTACTCATCCATAAAAAAGAATGAAATAATACCATTTGCAGGAACATGGATGGACCTAGAGATTATCATACTAAGTGAAGTCAGAGAAAGATAAATACAATGATATCACTCATGTATATTCTAAAATATAACACAAACTAGCACAACATTGTAAATCAACTATTGTTACTGTTGGGATTTCCCAGGTAAGAATATTGGAGTGGATAGCCATTGCTTTCTCCAGGGGATCTTCCCAACTTAAGGATCAAACCTTCATCTCCTGCATTGGCAGATGGTTTCTTTACCACCGAGTCACCAGGGAAGCCCCGAATCAACTATAATATAAGATGAAAGTCAGATTAAGCACTAAAAAATAAAATAAATTATGACACAAGTGAACTTATTTACAAAACAGAAACAGACTCACAGACATAGAAAATGAATTTATGGTTACCAGAGGGGAAAGCGAATGTGGGAGAGATAAATTACAAGCTTGGAATTAGCAAATGCAACTACTATATATAAAATAGATAAACAACAGTGTATAGCACAGGAAACTATATTCAATATATTATAATAAACTGTAATGGGAAAGAATATAAAAAAGAAAATATGCATATGTTTATGGGGTTTCCCAGGCAGCACTAGTGGTAAAGAATGCAGGGGACTTCAGTTCAGTAGCTCAGTCTTGTCTGACACTTTGTGACCACATGGACTGCAGCATGTCAGCCTTCCCTGACAGTCACCAACTCCTGAAGCTTGCTCAAACTCATGTCCACCGAGTCAGTGATGCCATCTAACCATCTTATCCTCTATTATCCCCTTCTCCTCCTGCCTTCAATCTTTACAAACACCAGAGTCTTTTCAAATGAGTCAGTTCCTCGCATCAGGTGGCCAAAGTATTGGAGTTTCGGCTTCAGCAACAGACCTTGTAATGAATATTCAGGACTGATTTCCTTGAGTATTGATTGGTTTGATCTCCTTGCAGTCCAAGGGACTCTCAAGAGTCCTCTCCAACACCATAGTTCAAAAGAATCAATTCTTTGGTGCTCAGCTTTCCTTACAGTCCAACTCTCACATCCATACGTGACTGCTGGAAAAACCATAGCTTTGACTAGTCGGACCTTTGTCGGCAAAGTAATGTCTCTGCTTTATAATAGCAGGAGACATAAGAGAAACTGCCGGAGACATAGATGCTGATTCGATCCCTGCGTCTGGAAGATGCTCTGGAGAAGGGTATGGCAACCCTCTCCAGTATCCCTGCCTGGAGAATCCCATGCACAGAGGAGCTTGGCAGGTTACAGTCCACAAGGTCTCAAAGAGTGAACACAACTGAAGCGACTTAACATGCACGCATATATGTGTATAATTGAATCACTTTGCTGTACACCAGAACTAACATAATATTGTAAACTAGCTATACTTTACTTTTTTATTTTTTAAAGTAGACATGATACATGCTATTCAATAACTTTTGCAACAGGGAAGAGGGTCCAGTGTGGACAAAATTCAATGTTGCTGAAACAAAAGGCTAGAGACTTTTTGAATGCTGAAATGTGTGAAGGGAAAGGTGCTGAGATGTATTAAAGGGGTTGGTCCAGTGATAGACTAGACCATCTGGGTTTGTTAATTGGCAGTCATCCAAAGGAGAGAAATCACCTCTTAGCTTTAGGACAGGAGGCAGTCCTGTTAAGTTAGAGCAAGTCTCCCATTAATTCAGGCCTTTATCCTCCTCAGGGACTGGGAGGGAGAGGGAAAGCTATCTCTGAATGTTCACATTTCAAAAAGACAGCTTTCAAGTCCTTGGGGAAACAGTTTGTGAAGGTAGATTTACATCTCAAAGAGCAGAGAAGGCATTTATAATTACTAGCTTTCGAAAGGAACTTCTCTAAGAAGGGCTTCACAGCTTATCCGTCTATCATCAGATTTTGTCTGGAACAAATAGTAAATCTTCTGATGGGCATTTTAAGGAGACCTGAGGTCATTCTAAGGATATGAAAGAAATCTTGCCAGAATCTGGGCACATTTTTAGTGCAGTGATCTGGACAGAATTATGAGATGGACATTCTCATCAGCTCTGTTAATCACACTTGGATGGTTTAAAATTGTTCTGTAAGTTTAGCCAGTCTCCATCATAATACTTATTAGATGGTTTTGTACTATGTATTTGAAATATCAGAATCTCTACCTATACAAAGTAAACATTCAGAGAGTAGCATCTGTATTCATTCACTTTTCCAATCTCATTATTTAACATGGAAACAAGTATAAATAATTTTTAAACTGTATTAAATTTTATTGCATGCTCCAAACACTCTGATAATTGTGACTATTGCCTAATATTATTTAATCTTCTCTGTGGTTTTATTCAGGAAAGGCCTGGAGGTCCTTATTTGTCAAGGATAGTTAGCATAGGAAAATGGAAACTGGAAAGTTAAAGAAAATCCACGTAAATTGGAACCACTGAATATCTAATGTTAAAAGATATATTGGAAATTTAGCTTAAAAAAATGCCAGTGAAAATGTTTATTTTACCTTTCATTTAGTGAAAAGTAGGTAGTAATTCGGAGAAGGCAATGGCAAGCCACTCCAGTACTCTTGCCTAGAAAATCCCATGGATGGAGGAGCCTGGTAGGCTGTAGTCCGTGGGGTCGCTAAGGGTCGGACACGACTGAGAGACTTCACTTTCACTTTTCACTTTCCACTTTCACACATTGGAGAAGGAAATGGCAACCCACTCCAGTGTTCTTACCTGGAGAATCCCAGGGACAGGGGAGCCTGGTGGGCTTCCGTCTATGGGGTCACACAGAGTCGGACACGACTGAAGTGACTTAGCAGCAGCAGCAGCAGCAGGTAGTAATTGCTATTATATGCTAATTCTTAAACAGAAAAATATCTGGCACAATTTTTAAAGTAGTATACAATAAAACATGGCATTCATTACCTCATTTTACTTTCACAATATAATTATTTTAAAAAATCCTGTAAGAAATGTTTAGCAATTGAAAAAGTCCTTTATTTTTTTAAGAACATACATCCTTGTATATTTTATAACTTTCCTTGTAAATTTTCTCTTTTTCTTTGCTATTTGTCCAACTCTGTCAGACTTCATTTTCAATCACTTTACTTTGAATTCTCACATTTTTGTTACAGTGATTTCATCAGAATTCTCCACAATTCCTATATTTTAACTATTTTCCTTAATAATTCTCTATAATTGATTAATGTTATGCTTCTATTTTATCAAATATTTTAGATATCTCTGTTTGACCAGTGTCTGTTAGCTAAGATGATCACATGGCATGGTAGAGTCTTTGGTTATGTTCAGGAATTATTTTAATGGCGCACCTTTTATCTCAAAGTGTCACGGTTTGGATCATTGATTATATACTGGCCTTAATAGTAGCCAACCTCAGAGAGTGCTTATTAAACATAAGTATGCTTCTAATGAAGAATTGATTGTTGGACTGTGAAGAAATCTGAGTGCCGAAGAATTGATGCTTTGATGCCGGGAGCCAGCGAGGGAAATCCTACCCGTGGCAAAGGTCAATTGGGGAAGAGGCCTGACGGGCAAAGGCTAATCAGGACTCGAGGAGCCCCCTGGACTTACCTGAGCATCTACCCCAAAGAAAACCGGAGTCTGACTGCCTTACTATCTTACGCCTCTTACCAAGTCCTCTAATACTTACGGGGGCTTCCCCCAAACCACCTTTCTCTGAAAACATTAATTCAGAGCTGTAGTTAAAAAGTTCTCCTTGGCTTAATAGGAGTGTTCCAATCCAAGCCCCTCTGATAGCTTTCTAACTTGCATGACAAGTTTGTCCGGGCTCTTACAACTATGAATGCGACTGTTTACAGCCTCCCAGCCACGCAAGGACAGAAAACCTAATATTCTAAAATATAGGAATTTGCTGAAGAAGTTAAAATCATTAGAATAGTACTAAAAAAGATTTCATTGTTGAATCAATGCTTGCTGCAAAGTTTCCTCTATCTATTGTATCCTTGGAAATATATTAATCACATATAGAGAATATAAGTAGTAGCCTTTGATTTAACCACATCAGATCTTAAGTTAATAAATTTCTTTCTTGTAGCTCACTACACCTTTGCCTTATAGGAATGTAACTTTGTCATGTGTCTAGTACCTGACTTTAGGAAAATCATCTTAAAAGAATATAAGACTTTTTCTAGCTAACTAACCTTTGTTAGGAGAGAGGGCCATAAACTGTTAGCAGGCCTCCTGGCCAGAAGATGATATAAACCACCCAAAACTTTTGTATATCACGAGACATACAGAAATGATCCCTGATCCTGATAAGGGTCAAGACTGCTGACCCCACGTGATTTTGGCGTGACTCTATACCTCTCTTTCTCTATTTTTTATGTGCACAACTTAGGGTATAAAAGCAGCAGTGGAAAATAAAGTTTTGGGCCTTGCTCACTGAAGCTTGGTCTCCCCGTGTCGTTCTTTCTCTATTTCCGTCCTTTTCTCTATTCTCCTTTTTTCTGGTTGAGATCCTTGGAGCATTGGGCCCTCTGAGTTTACTTATCTGCCTGGGCTTCTAAGACCCAGTCGAGGAGGTGCCCTGGTGGGGTACCTCCAGTGATTTGAGAGGGCGCCTGCAGCCTACGTAAACAGAGCAAACCCCATGCTGGGGTTTTATTGGTTTCCAGTGTAAACCAAGGAATCATCAGCCCCTGTCTCTCTCTCTCTCTCTGATGCCGACGCCGTTCATCCTGAGGATACCCTGGGCCATATCGAGGCTGGTCCCCTATACTTTTGAACTGTGGTGTTGGAGAAAACTCTTGAGAGTCCCTTGGACTGCAAGGAGATCCAACCAGTCCATTCTAAAGGAGATCAATCCTGGGTGTTCATTGGAAGGACTGATGTTGAAGCTGAAACTCCAATATTTTGGCCACTTCATGTGAAGAGTTGACTCATTGGAAAAGGCCCTGATGCTGGGAGGGATTGGGGCAGGAGGAGAAGGGGATGACAGAAGATGAGATGGCTGGATGGCATCACGACTCAATAGACATGGGTTTGTGCGGACTGCGGGAGTTGGTGATGGACAGGGAGGCCTGGTGTGCTACAATTCATGGGGTTGCAAAGAGTCGGATACAACTGAGCGACTGAACTGAACTGAACTGATGCTTCTAATAATAGTAGGCTTTTATTAATGCTAAGTAGGTTTCTATTAATGCTCACAACAACTCTGTGAGGTAAGGACTACTGATATTTTCATTCTACAAGAAAAGATACTGAGACAAAGCTGGCTTAGGTGTCTTGCTTAGAAGATACAATTAAGACACATTTTTCCTTTCTAAACCCAGGTAGTACAGCTCCAGAACTACAGCTCTTAACCAAATTCACAATTTACTGTTCCCTTGGTCCCAAAACTCATTTTATTAATGATCATGTCTAAATGCTAATGTGCACGGCAACAAAAAAAGTTATCACAGTTCAAAAATATTTTTGGTTTTTATTCAAACTGGCAACGTTGCTTTTCTCTCAAAAGTATAATTTATAAGAAATCTCTATTATTATATAATTCCTATAGATTAAAAATCAGAGGGTAGAAGAAGTTAAATCTCTTGTCCTCATTCAGCAAGTGAGCATATAGATGAGCTGAAATGTAAACACAGGACACAAGGCTTTAGAGGTGACTCCTTACACGGACTCTGCCTTACTGCCCAATACTGATAAGACAGAAGTCTTCAAATATTTGTTGCAACAGTGAATAAACAAGGATTCAATATAGTTAGGAAAGTTTCATAATTTATCTCCAAAAATGTACAGAAAATGTAGTTAGAAACTTGAGTAGAAAATAAATGTATGGTCATAAATTGTGATTGACATCTGTGAAATAAATTTCAAACTGTATTGACGCTTAATGTGTTGTGATGATATGTAAGACTTTATTTGAAACACAATTTTGCTACAAAAAGGAACGGTTTAAGCATCTAATGCAGTATTTACAATTCTGTGTCCAAAACAAAAGACGGGCTATGAGATATAAATTGGAATCTCACACAGGTACAAAAACAAATAGAAAAATAATGAAAAGATTTTATCTCTAAAAGTTAATTTGGTTTATAGATGACATAATTCTGAAGATTAATTTTATACCAAAGAAAATTTGATAGATATTTTCTTTCCTATAAATAAATGGGGAAAAAAGTGGAAACAGTTTATTTTCTTGGGCTTCAAAATCACTGCGGACAGTGATGCAACCACGAAATTAAGACTCTTGCTCCTTGGAAGAAAAGCTATGACAAACCTAGACAGCATATTAAAAAGCAGGGCCATAACTGCTGCATCCAGCACATCGGGTGAGACAGACCTGAAATGGGGGCAAGCGCCTAATGAAAAGACAAATATGTATAATTTGGCAAGCGGGGAGTCAGAGGGGCCTCCTGCTCTCCATGGCAGGAAGACAAAATGGCTCCTTTGAGCCCGCACTTTCATTAGCAGAAGTCACATGAGATCATTAGGGAATAACGATACTGGGGAGTATGATTAGCGCAGAATTTGCTGTCGATCAGGACTATCTTGTTTTGTTTCCATGGACACGGACACAGGGATAGGCATGGAAGCAGAGCAGAGAGCATGTCCCGCCCCAAGAATGTCAATTCGGCATGTTTACTAGGACAATCACGAGGGCGCAGTTTGCTGCACCCTCAAGTCATGGGGCAGGTTCTGGTCTTCGCTCAGCCAAGCTGCAACACATCACTTTGCTGACAAAGATCCAAATAGTCAAAACTATGGTTTTTCCAGTAGTCACGTATTTATGTGAGAGTTGGACAATAAGGAAGCCTGAGCACCAAAGAATTGATGCTTTAGAATTGGAGTGCTGGAGAAGGCTGTTGAGAGTCCCTTAGACAGTAAGGAGATCAAACCAGTCAATCCTAAAGGAAATCAGTCCTGAATATTCATTAGAAGGACTGATGCTGAATGTGAAGCTCTGATCCTTTGGCCACCTGATATGAAGAGCCAACTCACTGGAAAAGACCCTGATGTTGGTAAAGACTGAGGGCAGGAGAAGAAGGGAACAACAGAGGATGAGATGGTTAGATGGCATCACTGACTTGATGGACATGAGTCTGAGCAAGCTCTGGGAGTTAGTGATGGACAGTGAAGCCTGGTATGTGACAGTCACAAAAAGTTGGACGTGAGTTAGCGACTGAGCAACAATACTATGATAAAAGGTCTAGCATACTTAGAATCATTTTCATTTTTATGAATTGTTTTAATTTATTCAAAGAGTATGTAAGACAGATAAAATATATTTGTTTTAAAATCATGTATTATTGATCTTTGAAAAGATTTATAGGCTTTTGAAAATAGCTTTCTCTTTTTTATATTTAAAAAACAATCATGCATTCAATAAAATAATATATAACAGGGCTTGGTGCAAAATACAGGGTGTTAATGATACAATTAAAGAAATAGTATTTGTTAAGAGAGGCTTCCCAGATGGTGCAGTAGTAAAGATTCCACCTGCCAATGCAGGAGACACAAGAGACTCGGGTTTGAACCCTGGTTTGGAAAGATCCCTTGGAGTAGGAAATGGCAACCCACTCGGTATTCTTGCCTGGGAAATTCTAGGGACAGAGGAGCCTTTTAGGCTATAGTCCACAGTGTCTCTAACAGCCTGACACAACTGAGCACACACACATACACATTTATTAAGAGAACTTACAAGGCACATTTGGTGAGAAAGAAAGGAAGTCCTACCATCCTTCTATTAGCCTGCCAGATGCATCTTGTGACCAAGGCCCTATCAAACATTCATGGGAGCTGTGGACCATATGGGAGACCACCATGCTGTTTCTTCCAGTTTGTATTGAAGTGTGAAGTTTTTTTTTTTTTAAACTTGAAATACTACTTGAGATTCATGCAGTTTAGTTTAGATATATGCTATTTGAATGACCCAGTGTTTATAGTGGGAGGCCTGGAGTGTTGTGATTCATGGGGTCGCAAAGAGTTGGACACGACTGAGTGACTGAACTGAACTGAGTGTTTACAGTACCTGAAGAAAAGGAATCTTTGGTAAATTGCTGCACCCTCCTATAGGGGCGAGGAAGCCACCCTGACCCAGCGGAGGCTGAACTCACTTGTAGCCCCCTCCTGCTTGGAGAGAGACAATGCTGTGTTCCCATTTAGCACAGGGAATTCAGACTGAGACAATGGGGCCCCTTTCCATCAGGTCTATTCATAAGCGTTGGTGAGCCTACTGAAAGAGAAGCTCTGGAAATTTACCTAAACATGCATGCATACTTGGACTTCCCAGGTGGTGTTAGTGGTAAAGAACCTGACTGCCAATGCAGGAGATATAAGTCATGCAGGTTTGATCCCTGGGTGGGGAGGATTCCCTGGAGGAAGGCATGGCAACTCACTCCAGTATTCTTTCCTGGACAATCCCATGGACAGGAGAGTGGTGCAGGCTACAGTCATAGGGTCACAAAGAGTCAGACATGACTGTAGTGACTTAGCACACATGCACAACATAGATGCTTCCATTTAATCAGACATTCAGATTCTTCCATCTTGTGCGTGTGTGTGTGAGAGAGAGAGAAAGAGAGAGAGACTGTTCTTATCAGGGTTACCATGAGTGATATGAAAGTGGAGTAAACAAAATTGAGATAAACATGCAATTTTGCTATAAGATGGAACCAAATTAAAAAGAGGTACATTATACTGGTTATTTTCCTAGCAATATGCTAAAGTTTCATAGGTTTCCTTTGGCAAAATAAATAAATAAATAAGTTCTTTATGTTGAAGGAAGCACAAATTAAGCCTGAGCTGATAAATCCATTGTTCTATTTCTAGTTGCAAAATTGCTTTATGAAATATGTGGGGGAATAAATGTTGTTGTAAGAAATCAATGTTTCTATGTGTTTGTTGTCCTAGAAATATTTAGGTGGGCATTTTATCATTATTTTAATAAAAATCCAGAAATATTTAAAAAATTATAGTGACAACAACAATTTATGGGTGTGGTTAAGAGCAAATGCGTATGCTATAAAAGATCAAAATAAGATACAGAGAATTTATGTGAGACTAGGGGAGCCTGGTGGGCCTCCGTCTATGGGGTCACACAGAGTCGGGCACGACTGAAGTGACTTAGCAGCAGCAGCAGCAGGCCTTTACTAAACAATTGCATACTTGATTGTTTTTACTTGAATTGTGATACTTCTGACTCAAGAATGTGTTTTGAGAAAACGTAATAAATATATTAAGGAGAGAAAAAAATTTAAAATATGTAGAATTAAATATTCCAGGTTTACAGAGTAAATTATTTAAGACATTGCTAATATTTTAGCCTGTGTAAAAGAAGTTGTAGTATAAATATTTTCTACCAAACATACAGAATTTGTTTCTTACTTCAACAAATTTAATCTATACATAAATCAAGGTAACTTTCAGTTCAGTTCGGTTGCTCAGTCATATCCGACTCTTCATGACCCCTGAATCACAGCACGCTAGGCCTCCCTGTCCATCACCAACTCCCAGAGTTCACTCAAACTCATGTCCACAGAGTTGATGATGCCATCCAGCCATCTCATTCTCGGTCGTCCCCTTCTACTCCCACCCCCAACCTTTCCCAGCATCAGAGTCTTTTCCAGTGAGTCAACTCTTCACATGAGGTGGCCAAAGGATTGGAGTTTCAGCTTTAGCATCAGTCTTTCCAATGAACACCAAGGATTGAACTCCTTTAGAATGGAATGGTTGGAACTCCTTGCAGTACAAGGGACTCTCAAGAGTCTTCTCCAACACCACAGTTCAAAAGCATCAATTCTTCGGTGATCAGATTTCTTCACAGTCCAACTCTCACATCCATACATGACCACGGGAAAAACCATAGCCTTGACTAGACGGACCTTGGTTGGCAAAGCAATGTCTCTGCTTTTTAATATACTGTCAAGGTTGGTCATAACATTCCTTCCAAGGAGTAAGTGTCTTTTAATTTCCTGGCTGCAGTCAGCATCTGCAGTGATTTTGGAGCCCCCCAAAAAAAGTCTGACACTGTTTCCACTGTCTCCTTATCTATTTCCCATGAAGTGATGGGACCAGATGCCATGATCTTTGTTTTCTGAATGTTGAGCTTCAAGCCAACCTTTTCACTCTCCTCTTTCACTTTCATCAAGAGACTTTTTAGTTCCTCTTCACTTTCTGCCATAAGGATGGTGTCATCTGCATATCTGAGATTATTGATATTTCTCCCAGCAATCTTGATTCTAGCTTGTGCTTCTTCCAGCCCAGCGTTCCTCATGATATACTCTGCATAAAAGTTAAATAAGCGAGGTGACAATATACAGCCTTGACGTACTCCTTTTCCTATTTGGAACCAGTCTGCTGGTCCATGTACAGTTCTGACTGTTGCTTCCTGACCTGCATACAGGTTTCTCAAGAAGCAGGTCAGGTGGTCTGGTATTCCCATCTCCTTCAAAATTTTCCACAGTTTATTGTGATCCACACAGTCAAAGGCTTTGACATAGTCGATGAAGCAAAAAATAGATGTTTTTCTGGAACTCTCTTGCTTTCTCCATGATCCAGCGGACGTTAGCAATTTGATCTCTGGTGCCTCTGCCTTTTCTAAAACCTGCTTGAACATCTGGGAGTTCACAGTTCACATATTGCTGAAGCCTGGCTTGGAGAATTTTGAGCATGACTTTACTAGCGTGTGAGATGAGTGCAATTGTGTGGTAGTTTGAACATTTTTTGGCATTGCCTTTCTTTGGGATTGGAATGAAGACTGACCTTTTCCAGTCCTGTGGCCACTGCTGAGTTTTCCAAATTTGCTGGCATATTGAGTGCAGCACTTTCACAGCATCATCTTTCAAGATTTGAAATAGCTCAACTGGAATTCCATCACCTCCACTAGCTTTGTTCGTTGTGATGCTCTCTAAGGCCCACTTGTCTTCACATTCCAAGATGTGTGGCTCTAGGTCAGTGATCACGTTATCGTGATTATCTTGGTCATGAAGATCTTTTTTTGTACAGTTCTTCTGTGTATTCTTGCCACCTCTTCTTAAAATCTTCTGCTTCTGTTAGGTCCATACCATTTCTGTCCTTTATTGAGCCCATCTTTGCATGAAATGTTCCCTTGGAATCTCTAATTTTCTTGAAGAGATTTCTTGTTTTTCCTATTCTGTTGTTTTCCTCTATTTCTTTGCATTGATCACTGAGGAAGGCTTTCTTATCTCTCCTTGCTATTCTTTGGAACTCTGCATTCAGATGCTTATATTTTTCCTTTTCTCCTTTGCTTTTCGCTTCTCTTCTTTTTACAGCTATTTGTAAGGCCTCCACAGACAGCCATTTTACTTTTTTGCATTTCTTTTCCATGGGGATGATCTTGGTCCCTGTCTCCTGTACAATGTCACGAACCTCCGTCCAGAGTCCATCAGGCACTCTATCAGATCTAGTCCCTTGAATCTGTTTCTCACTTCCACTATATAATCTTAAGGGATTTGATTTAGGTCATATCTGAATGGTTTAGTGGTTTTCCCTACTTTCTTCAATTTCTGTCTGAATTTGGCAATAAGGAGTTCATGATCTGAGCCACAGTCAGCTCCTGGTCTTGTTTTTGCTAACTGTATAGAGCTTCTCCATCTTTGGCTGCAAAGAATATAATCAATCTGATTTCGGTGTTGACCATCTGGTGATGTCCATGTGTAGAGTCTTCTCTTGTGTTTTTGGAAGAGGGTGTTTACAATGAAACATCTAACTAAATAAAAGGAGGAGAGATATTTAACAAGGTAGCATTTTTATTTAGTTCTTTGTTGCTGAAAAAGTCTGGTTGTTGGTGTAGCTACACATGCATATCTCAGTATGCTAGGTAATAATTACCTACTCTATCATCTAATTATTTGGGGAAATACTTGAAATGTCCTGAGAAAAATTAATGTGCCAATTTACAGTATCAATAAAGAGGCAGAATATTGCTTTTTAAAAGCTCACAAAATGCACAAATGTCTTTTAGCAGCAAAATGCAATTAAGACAAATTTTTATCATTACATCAGAACATTGTAAAATTTCATCAATGAGAAATGTCAGAGCACTGTTTGGGATACCTTGTCAGAATTAATGCCAGAATGATCGATTTAGCTGATAGTATAATTACTAACAGGAAATCAAACAGTAAAATGAATGTGCTTTTTGATACTGAGCTAATGTTTTGCTCCTTCAAAATGCTACGATATAAACCAATTGAAAGTCATGGTAATTTAACTGATTTATCATAAAATTTACATCTTATTTAAATTTTGATTTAAATGTAAGATCCAAATTCTGTGAGCACAGAAATCTAAGTAACCATAAAATGCAATTAGCGTTGGCAGTTTTAGTGTTTTACAAAATAGTAAAGTGAAGAATGATCTATTGTTACACCAGTAACCAAGCATGCTTACTTTATTAGTTGTAGAAAGAAAACTAGCCAGTGGCTTACTCATAATACGTTAAAGAGTCACCAAGTTTTCTCTTAATATTCTTTTTTGTTTTATTATTTTAACCCCTCATTGTTTGATAGTAGTAATTTGAGTAATTTGAAATAACCACCTTTAAAAAATTCTAAACATTCACAGTACTCAAAATAAGTGCTAATATTAGTTCATAGGAATTCTTGAAGCTAGCAAGATAAAAAATACACAGAAAATCATACGGTCCAGTCTTCTAATATACTTTAAAATTTCACCATGGTTTTTTAATATACATTTTAAAACTTGGTTGATTAGACAATTAATATCTTAGTTGATTGCATCTTAATATAAAACCCTCTTCTAAATTACTCCATAATATAGCAGGAGCAACAGCAACAATGAATGTGACCAAGGAAAGCAGAATTTCTTCAGTCAAAGTTTCAGGCTGTTCTACACTAATTCTTCATCTCCATTTCTTCACTTTTTCCTTGGCACCCCCTTCTATATTCCTAAATTGGGTTGTGCTGTTCTTAAAATAGTATCCCATTGTTTCTGTTTGTTTTAACATCAAGGGGGAGCCAGGGTGGATGGGTGTAGAGATCCCCAGAAAGACAAACAAATGCAATTGGAACCTGAAGTGTGTGTTGCTGTGGTTTAAGGAGTGTGCAGGTAAGTGCAGGTCCTTTTGGAAGGAAAGTGGGAAGGGACAGTCTGGGATGCACTGAATGTCAGGGGCAGCTCAGAGAATGATAGTATCATGCCCAAGGTAATGTAGCTGAGATCACTCTCCAGAATAAGTCTGATCTTATGAAATCTCGAGCCAGTGCGGGAGTCCTGCTGAAGATGCTGAAGGCCACTAGTCATTAGGAGTCTGGTTCATGCCACTTATCACACAAACCCAATACTCACGGAAGCCAGACTGGGGTACAGAAATTTATATACTTCATCTTCTTTATCCATTCATATTCAAAGGACATTTAGGCAGTTTTCATATCTTGGTTATTATAAACAGTGCTGTACTGAAGAATGTGGGAATACAGATAATTCTGGCATATCCTGATTTGTTAGATATTTATTTGGTTAAACTATAATCAGTGGTGGACTGAAGATAATAAAAAAAGCTAGGGAAGTTAGCTGAAATTTTGCTATTTCTCCCTAAAGGCATAAACGACCCAGGTTTCAATAGTCAATAGACCATAAGAAGGGTGTCCCTCATAGCTCAGTTGGTAAAGAATCTGTCTGCAGTGCAAGAGACTCAGGTTTGATTCCTGAATTGGAAAGATACATTGAAGAAGGGAAAGGCTACTCACTCCAATATTCTGGTCTGGAGAATTCCATGGGCTATATAGTCCATGGGGTCCCAAAGAGTTGGACACAACTGAGCGACTTTCACTTTCAGACCATAAGGAAAAGGAAATCTATTTTCACCCCAGTTAGTAGAGTTTGTTTAATGACAAGAATCATTGTCTTATCTCATTGTCAAAGACACCAAATGCAACTCTATTTTTTTATTCATCCTTATTTTCGCTTACACATTTACAATGCTAGTAATACATCAAGCAGGTTTCCCTGGTGGCTCAGATGGTAAAGAGTCTGCCTACAATGCAAGAGACCCGAGTTCAATTCTTGGGTTGGGAAGAACCCCTGGAAGGGATCCCTAAGAAAAAGAAATGTAAAACAGCAAAATGGTGGTCTGAGGAGTCCTTACAAATAGCTGTGAAAAGAAGAGAAGCTAAAGACAAAGGAGAAAAGGAAGTGAAGTAAATTTGCTCAGTCGTGTATGACTCTTCGCGAACTCATAGACTGTAGCCTAACAGGCTCCTCCGTCAATGGGATTTTCCAGGCAAGAGTACTGGAGTGGGTTGCCATTTCCTTCTCCAGGAGATCTTCAGCAGACACTTTACCATATGAGCCACCAGGGAAGTGTGCACCCATTTGAATGCAGATTTTCAAAGAATACCAAGGAGAGATAAGAAAGCCTTCCTCAGTGATCAATGCAAAGAAAAAGAGGAAAACAATAGAATGGGAAAGACTATGGATCTTGTCAAGAAAATTAGAGATACCAAAGGAATATTTTATGCAAAGATGGGATCAATAAAGGACAGAAATATTACGGACCTAACAGAAGCAGAAAATATTAAGAAGAGGTGCAAGAATACACAGAAGAGTTGTACAAAAAAAGATCTTCACGTCCCAGTTAATCATGATGGTGTGATCACTCACCTAGAGCCAGATATCCTGGAATGTGAAGTCAAGTGGGCCTTAGGAAGCATCACTACAAATAAAGCTAGTGTAGGTGGTGGAATTCCAGTTGAGCTATTTCAAATTGTAAAAGATGATGCTGTGAAAGTGCTGCACTCAATATGCCAGCAAATTTGGAAAACTCAGCAGTGGTCACAGGACTGGAAAATGTAGGTTTTCATTCCAATCCCAAAGAAAGACAATACCAAAGAATGCTCAGACTACTTCACAGTTGCACTCATCTCACACTCTAGCAAAGTAATGCTCAAAATTCTCCAAGCCAGGCTTCAGCAGTACTTGACAGTGAAGTTCCAGATATTCAAGCTGGTTTTAGAAAAGGTAGAGGAACCAGAGATCAAACTGCCAACATATGTTGTATCATCGAAAAAGCAAGAGAGTTCCAGGAAAACATCTATTTCTGCTTTATTGACTATGCCAAAACCTTTGACTGTGTGGATCACAATAAACTGTGGAAAATTCTGAAAGATATGGGAATACCAGACTACCTGACCTGCCTCTTGAGGAACCTGTATGCAGGTCAGGGAGCAACAGTTAGAACTGGACATGGAACAACAGACTGATTCCAAATAGGAAAAGGAGAACGTCAAGGCTATATATTGTCACCTTGCTTATTTCTCTTATATGCAGAGCTCATTATGAGAAACGCTGGGCTGGAGGAAGCACAAGCTGGAATCAAGATTGCTGGGAGAAATATCAATAACCCCAGATATGTAGATGCCACCACCCTTATGGCAGAAAGTGAAGAGTAACTGAAAAGCCTCTTGCTGAAAGTGAAAGAGGAGAGTGAAAAAGTTAGCTTAAAGCTCAACATTCAGACAGCTAAGATCATGGCATCTGGTCCCATCACTTCATGGCAAATAGATGGGTAAACAGTGGAAACAGTGATAGACTTTATTTTTTGGGGTTCCAAAATCACTGCAGATGGTGATTGCAGCCATGAAATTAAAAGACGCTTATTCCTTGGAAGGAAAGTTATGATCAACCTAGACAGCATATTAAAAAGCAGAGACATTACTTTGTCAACAAAGGTCCATCTAGTCAAGGCTATGGTTTTTCCAGTAGTCATTTATGAATGTAAGAATTGGACTATAAATAAAGCTGAGCACTGAATTGTTGCTTTTGAACGTGGTATTGGAGAAGACTCTTGAGAGTCCCTTGGACTGCAAGGAGATCCAACCTGTCCATCCTAAAGGAGATCAGTCCTGGGTGTTCACTGAAAGGACTGATGTTGAATCTGAAACTCCAATATTTTGGCCACCTGATGTGAAGAGCTGACTCCTTTGAAAAGACCCTGATGCTGGGAAAGATTGAAGGCAGGAGTAGAAAGGCATGATAGATGATGAGATAGTTGGATGACATCACCAACTCAATTAATATGAGTTTGAGTAAACTCTGAGGGTTGGTGATGGACAGGGAGGCATGTGTGCTACAGTTCATGGGGTCACAAAGAGTTGGACATGAGTGAATGACTGAAATGAACTGAACTAATGCATCAAGTGCACAGTAAATATTCATTATATTTTATAAACATGTTTGTAAAAAAGCACTCTCAGGATATAATATAGTTCAAATAAATGCAGTACCAATAGTTTAAAAGTGTGATATGTTAGCTTCCAATGTTATTACTCTTATGAAAAAAAGTCTAATTTCTTGTTTATCTTTAAAAAATATTAACACAAGCTATTTGTGACATACAATTCCCACTATAATTTTGTAAGCCTTCATGGATGCATACATAGGATTATGACTTAGGGTTTGACTTAGGATTTTTTGATTCGGTCTTGATGAGTCTCAGGAATTAATATTGACTTTTTTTTTTTTCCCTCAATTGGAACAACTTTTTTTCCTTCAAAGATTTGGGATGTATGATTTTTTAATCAGGTATAAATAAACTATATTTATCTTCTGCAAAGTAAAAGGGAAAAAAAAAACGTAATGAAACGCTGTGGTTGTGTGTGTGTTTAACACATCTGTTTAAAAATAAGTTAAGCTAGCCAATAAATATCTCACTTCAATACTGTCACTATAGGCATATTTTGCTACTTCCGTCTGTTAGGGATATTCTTCTAGAATAATATACATTGAAAGACATAAAAATGAACACATGCATACTGTTTTCATCATGTCGGATAAGATGTTCATGCTACAACATTTCCTTTCTATACCTAATAAATTAATGATCGAATTCAGACTTTTCCTTGAAAAGTGAGCCATATAATTAAAAGCATCAGACTGTACATCTTTTGGCAAATGTTAAAATTCTTCTAAGAGTTTTATACCTAAGAAGACCACATGAAACATACAATTCAGTTACTGTGGTATGGAGAGAATTCTAAATATTTTTATTCTCTTTGTTAAAAATTGAAATGTCTAAAGCCAGAAAAACTACATTTTTGTTCTACTAGTTTTATGCTAATTATTTAAAATATATTTAAACAAATTAATTTGTCAGATAATATAATTATCAAAAAACAAATGAAAGTCTCCACCAATATGTCAAATGTATGTAATGGTCTAGAAAATATGATTTGTAATTTTTAGTCACAATATGATTCTGCTATTAAAATATTAATGCTTTTATATTAATGATGTTCTTAATTAAAAGCTTAATTTTACCTAATATCTTTTTCCTTTATTTCTTCCAGTAAGGTTAAAAAATGTACTGTTTGTTTCTGTAATTTTAATCTTTAAAATATAGATATCTTTCACCAGATTGTCTGCAAGAAGCACTCGGGGCTAACAAATCTATTTACATTGAAATACTTAAAGTGCACAAACTTTAATAAAGTAACAACAGAATAAAGATTTTTCAGTCTGTATTACTCTAGAATGACCCTTTTCCTGTGGAATTTCTCAGAGCTGTCATACCTTAATATGTCATGTTTGCTTTACCAGTAACTTCCATTTACTAATAGCAACATAGATTTTTGGTAAATATATAAATAATAATGATTTTCAGGGATCTGATTCTCTTTTCTTTAAGATAGTTACAGGCAGTAATAAAAGGCCCACTAGAGTGCATTAGGCTTGTTTAATGTGTTTTGGAAAATGATATCCAAAGTACAGACCCCTATTAGCTTACTACAATGTGATACCAACACCCTGATGCCCTGGGGTTACCCACAAGCAGAGCCCTGTGGGAAGCTTAGAGCTTACTGCTTATTTTCCACCCGTGCCAACTCCTTACAAGGTTCTATCTTCAGGGCTGATTTATGGAAATTTTGGCCCGGTCATTGTCGTATTGGTTGTGTTTCTGAATAAATGAATTAGTTTTTGGCTAAAAGTAAATAGTGAATCTTTTATTTTAAAAGTGGCAACTATCTAGTTTTATCTTTTCCTAAAATTTGGGTTTAAAAGTCAACAACTTTTATTTTTTATTACCTAAGAAAATTTGTACTGCTTTTCTGTTCATGTGCATAAGCCTTCATATCAA
Source organism: Moschus berezovskii (assembly GCF_049115385.1). Classification (NCBI taxonomy): domain Eukaryota; kingdom Metazoa; phylum Chordata; class Mammalia; order Artiodactyla; family Moschidae; genus Moschus; species Moschus berezovskii. The sequence goes on from NC_142461.1 coordinate 53,958,036, forward strand.
CATCAAATTATGCTGTGAATGACATTTTCATGCTAACTACCTATTGTTTCTCTAAAGCACTTTAAAAGACAATGATTTTCATCTTTTATGTAGGTATCTTGTTGAAAGGTACTCAACGAATTTGATATATATTATATTGGGGGGAAAAAGAAAAACCAAAATATTTTTTTAAAAGCCTATTGCTTCTAAATAAACAATAGAGAGACTAGGGCTTCCTAGGTTGTCCTAGTGGTAAAGAACCCACCTGCCAATGCAGGGTATGTAAGAGATGCAGGTCTGATCCCTGGGTCAGGAAAATTCACCAGAGAAGGGCATGGGTACACACTCCAGGATTCTTGCCTAGAGAATCCCATGAACAGAGGCACTTGGCAGGCTACAGTCCATAGAGTTGCAAAGAGTCAGACATGACTAAAGTGGCTTAGAACACATGCACAAGAGTAGAAGTAAAGAAAGATTTTTGAACAGGTCCCAAGATATGACCTAGGAAGCACTACAATCTTTCATGGGCAAACTGATAAATTCCCTGGATTAAGAAGAGCATCTGAAACTTTAGACAATAGCATGACCTTTAAGTTTTCTTTGAATTCTGAATCTACAATGTTCTGTATAAAACTTGAGCCTAAAGAGTGGTTGAGAATAATCTATGGCAGGTGACCCTGTTACAGACTCTTCAAAGAATTAGAGCCACCCACTTGTGAAGGCGATGGAGTATGTAAAGAAAATATAAGGTCAGCGGGCAACCAGTGGGTAATTCAAGGCCATAGCACAAGCCTTCCGTTTTCTAGCAGTCTGGTGTTATCATGGCTGATTCACATTGATGTTTGGCAAAAACCAACACAATTCTGTAAAGCAATTATCCTTCAAGTAAAAAATAAATTTAAAATAAAAAACGAAAAAGGATAAGAGAGCAAACAGCGATGTGTTTTGAGCCCAGGCTAGGTAAGAGGGCACTGCCATTTCTGCATCATTCTATTGGCTAAAGCAAGTTACACAGCTAGCCCAGCTCAAGAGGTTAAGAAAAGTTTGCTGGGTGAAGTTGCAAAGTTTCAATATAAGGGTAAAAAATAATAAAGAAATTTCTATTAAATCAATCCAAAATCCTTGTTAGAGAATATACTTTATTATTATTATTTGTTCACTTTACTTTCCCTATTTCATTGATCCCTTTTGGATCTCCCACCTTCTCCTTAAGAAAAAACAACAACAAAAAAAACAACTCTTGACAGAATTCTGCTGCTGCTGCTGCTGCTAAGTCACGTCAGTCATGTCCGACTCTGTGTGACCCCATAGATGGCAGCCCACCAGGCTCCCCCATCCCTGGGATTCTCCAGGCAAGAACACTGGAGTGGGTTGCCATTTCCTTCTCCAATGCATGAAAGTGAAAGTGAAGTCATTCAGTCGTGTCCAACTCTTAGTGACTCTATGGACTGCAGCCTACCAGGCTCCTCCGTTCATGGGAGTTTCCAGGCAAGAGTACTGGAGTGGGTCCCCAGTGCCTTCTCCGACAGAATTCTAGAAAACAATTAAAGAGAATCTTTGGTTAATTATTAAAAGATTTCATACTCCAGATAATATTTTACCTGAGTTTAAAGCATTTAAAATGTTTTTAAGCATTTTGAAAATATTTGCCTACTTTATTCTGTGATATAGCATTTTTATTAGGGCTTCACTGGTGGCTCAGATGGCAAAAAATCTGCCTATAATACAGGAGACTAGGGTTTGATCCCTGGGACTGGAAAATCCCCAGGAGAAGGGAATATTAAATGTTATAAATCTGCTGTTGTTCTTTTGTGTTTGACCTTCTTTTTTATTCTACATTTGACATTTCAAGGATTTGTTTGTAATGGTTTGTTTTTCTGCTTCCATGCCTAATGGTGGACCACCAGGGAAGTCCCACATTTTGTTTTCTTGAGGGTTTCCAAAGGTTTTTGTTATTGCTGTTGGCTATGTGTGTATTTTATAGTTGTTATTTGCCTCTGGAGTATGTCACACTCCCTCTCATTTCCATGTCACCTCCAGCCTTTAAGTTTGAGAATAGCCAGCAGCTCTTTCTTTTGTGCCATTCCATTTGGAGGAAACTTTTGAATAACTGTTATTGCTCTCCCTTAAAATTAAAAATGCTTTCTAAGCACAGTTTAAATATTCTTCTTCAGTTTTGGCATGGCACTTCTTATAAATGCCTCTTTTTCATGCAAAAAATAGTATTTACTGACTTCTCCAGTGCTTTCTGAAGAGCAGCCCCACTCTGTGGTCCAATTTCTCAAACTTTGATATTAATAATTTACATCCTCAGGCCTGGAGTAAGACACAGAGATATGCAATTAAAAAAAAAATTATCCTGGGTAATTCTCATTTACTTGGTTCACAGCCCATCCTGTAAAGTAACTGTAAGGACATTCTCAACTCAGTGAGAAAAGCATAGTAGAAGCCAAAGGATGTCTCTTAGAAACCCCAATTCCCCTTCAAGTAACCTAGTTGTTAGGAAATTGTATGCCTCTTAGGCAAGGATTACTAACAGTTTCCAGCATGCTACTTTACAAAGGAATTTCTTAGACACACATATTCCAGTAATCTCACATATTACTGATTCTCCACATTAAATATACCAAAAATAGTTCAAAAATAACTTATGTGGCCCTGAAGGATTTTGTGCCACACAGCTAGTATGGATTCAGGCTAGCCGTCCACAGTAGAGTTGGTTGAGTTTCTCAGTGGAAACATTTTCCTCCTTTACTCAGAGACAGTGAGTCAGTTATGTCACTCAGTCATGTCCGACACTTTGCGACATCATGGACTGCAGCATGCCAGGCTTCCCTGTCCATCACCAACTCCTGGAGCTTGCTCAAACTCATGTCCAACGAGTCGATGATGCCATCCAGCCATCTCATCCTCTGTCGTCCCCTTCTCCTCAAGCCTCAATCTTCCCCAGCACCAGGGTCTTTACTAATGGGTAAGTTCTTCTCATCAGGTGGCCAAAGTATTGTAGTTTCAACTTCAGCATCAGTCCTTCCAATGAATATTCAGGACTGATTTCCTTTAGGATTGACTGGTTTGAGCTCATTGCAGTCCAAGCGACTCTCAAGAGTCTTCTGCAACACTGCAGTTCAACAGCATCAATTCTTCGGCGCTCAGCTTTCTTTATGAATTCTTCAGCATATAAATTCTTTATTGCTCTGCTTTCTTTACTCAGAGACAAGATATAAGCAAATGCATTTCCTTACCAGCCACTTTCATAGGATTCTGATTCCCTGAGCATGTCCTTTGAGGCACATGGTTATATTCAAGCAGCTCTCATCTGACTATCCTGGCAAGGCTTTGACTCAATTACTCAGTATGATGTTAGAATTACAGCTTGAAGTTATGTGAATCTCTAGAACATGAAGGACAGTGTGCATATTGTGATTTGTGTTTATGATTAGAGGAAGTTTCTTTTTGGAGGGATTTGCTTTAGTAATGGGTTTTTTTTTTGTTTGTTTGTTTTGCTTTGCTCTTATTTCAATTTCAGAGTTTTGAGCTACGCATTCTTAGATATAAATTTTCTCTGCAGGTACTTCCCAGAAATCAGTTTTGCTTCTCAATGCCCACCTGCAATCCCATGGGAATGTATATGTATATAACCTTCCCTAACAATCTTAGCTCTTTATGTTTTAGATCCATATTGAAATAATTGAGGGCACTCCTTTTCTCTCATTCATTTATTCATTGTACTAGCCTAGCAAAGTGGCCGGTATGTATTTGGCTGTCAATGAGTATTGCGTAAGAAGGAACCATTGGATGGACTTGAATAGATTCCCTTTCCTCATAATATTGCCCAATGTAATAGAATTAGGACCTGATAATATCCAGACATATTTTTAAAAACATATAACAAATCAAAGAAAAATGTTTTTATTTCATTGAAATTTGCTATCCAGAGTCATATACATTTGCATTATTTTGTTATTTAAATAAGTATGTATATGTATGTATATACGTACATATATGTGTGTCTTTAATGTATATATGCATATATGTGTATTTTTATGTAGTTGTCTATAAAATATATTTATGTATATGTATACATGCATACATATTTGTGGTGTGCATGCTCAGTCGCTCTTTGCAACCCCATGGACTGTGGTCCACAGGCTCCTCTGTCCATGGAATTCTCCAGGCAAGAATACTGGAGTGGGTTTCCATTTCATTCTCCGGGGGATCTTCCTGACCCAAGGACTGAACCCATGTCTCCTGCATTGGCAAGTGGATTCTTTAGCACCGAGGCACCTAGGAATCCATACATTGGTGGTAGGAACTAACCTTTATAGAATGTACTACAGCACCATGTATGTAAAGGTGATTCATTAACAAACAGGTTACATTTCAACGTATTAAGAAACACTTTTATTTTCTGTATCATTTGTTCAGTCACCCAGTTGTGTCTGACGCTGCAACCCCACAGACTGCAGCACGCCAGGCCTCTCCGTCCCTCACCATCTCCTGTAGTTTGTTGCAGTTCATGTCCATTGCATTCGTGATGCCATCCAGCCATCTCTTGCTCCGATGCCCTCTTCTCCTTCTGCCCTCCATCTTTCCCAGCATCAGGGACTGTATCATACATATCACTTTTATCCCTCTTAGTCTATGTTAGCATTTTTTTCCAAAAAATATCAGGATTCTCTTTTCTGATTGAGTGCCATTTTATGTCTTTCTCTCCCTCCTTGTGGAACATATGAGGGGAAAACAATGACAAAATGCCTGCCTATATGGTGTTTATACACAAGAAGGAAAAAACACAAAAACTTTGCTTCTCTTTGTATTTGCCTGATATCTAGGTGTGCAATTTTTCCAAATAGCTGTTCTCAACAGTAGTAAATAGGTTGTTGTTACAAAATAAGTTGTCAAAGGAAAAACAAGATACTATAAATACTTTCCCCAGGTCTGAATAATAATGTTGTGATCTGTAAAATGCTAGTTTAAATCATAGAGCTAGAGCCATCTGGCCATTCACCTGAGCCTCTCAACAAGATCAGATTATGATAATAAAATTTCTATTCAGAGTAGGAGCATTGTAGCTGGATTCTTTACCTGCTGAGCCATCAGAGAAGCCCAAAGTGAAGTCGCTCAGTCGTGTCTGACTCTTTGCGACCCTGTGAACTGTAGCCTACCAGGATCCTCCGTCCATGGGCTTTTCCAGGCAAGAGTACTGGACTGGGTTGCCATTTCCTTCTCCAGGGGATCTTCCCTACCCAGGGATCGAACCCAGGTCTCCCGCATTGTAGGCAGACACTTTACCGTCTGAGCCACCAAGGAAGTAAGAAATATGGTAGAGGCTACTAAATGATTTTATACAAAAATTTTTATCACCATGATTTGCAAGCAACAGATGGGTAGGATTCACTGAAGAATCCCTCCATCTCATTCATCTTAACGTATTAGCCAACTCAACCTTATTAACTACCATATTCTGAAATATCTGACTTTTGGTTTTGGCCACTAAAATTAAAATGTTTTCTACTTCAAATGCCCATTTAGCAAAAATCAAATTTATTTAAGTTATTATCAAATATAGGCAAACAATTCTTTTGGAGTACTTTTGTTTATCTTCCTATTTTCCTCTTTTTCCATAGATTTATTCTTAACCCCCATAAACACTTTTACATCACTATTTTTAATACGCTTTTTAAACAAAGTGACTCTGGTGTCACACAAAACTCTTCCATTGACTTTCCTATGTATTTAAGAATGAGACATTCCTCTGAGTTGACCAGATATAAAGACATTTTATTTGCCTTATTTAGGGGGACAGAGCTTTTAAATACTATGGATAAATAACATGGATACATGTTCATCATTTTGTTTTTCTCTTTCTCTTTTTTCCCATTTCCATTCCCCCTTAAGGACACACATTTTTAAAAAAAGATGATTCTTGCTTCAAGACAGTCAGAAGGGAAGCAAATGTTGCTTATTTCCTCAAAGTTGATCAGACTGTGTTCTCATTTGAAGGTTAGACTAGGGAAGAATCCATTTCAAGTTCATTCCATTGGCAAAATTCATTTCCTTATGGTTGTATGACCAAGGGCCCATCTTCCTACTGGTTATTGGCTGGAGGCCATCCTGAGCTTCTAGATGCCTCATGAAGCATTTTCCTGAGGCATACTGCTTCAGTAGTTTACTACATTGACAGTTTGTTTTTTCAAGGCCACAAGGGGAGATTCTCTAGTGGAGATAGACAGACAGACAGGCACACACACACATACACAAAGCTAACGCTTTGCCACATGTAGCCTAATCAAGGCAGTGAACATTTCTACACTTTTGTCATATTTTGTTGGTTAGAAAAAAGTTACAAGAACAACTAAAACTCAAAAAGAGGGAATTATATAAGATCAGCAATTGTTGGGAGTCAACTTGTGACATTTGTGCCACATCCTCATGTACTGCTGCTGCTGCTGCTGCTAAGTCACTTCAGTCATGTCCGACTCTGTGTGACCCCATAGATGGAAGCCCACCAGGCTCCCCCGTCCCTGGGATTCTCCAGGCAAGAACACTGGAGTGGGTTGCCATTTCCTTCTCCATCCTCATGTACTACAATAGGTTATTTCTCCCACCATGAAGAAGAGTGAGTACTGAATATTGATAGATTGAAAACAGATTTTCTATAATAAAATATTTTATAGTATATTAGTGCTAAAATATCTTAATCTCTTCCACTTAACAAAAAATCCAGAATCCATTTTTCTCAAACTTTAAAGGAACAAATTTTACTTCATTCTAGGAAGAATAAGCTGGAGACATTTTCTGATATTTTACTTGCTGGGAAAATGAAAGTGAAGTCTTATTTACCCATTAAATTATTGAGAAAATGGGTGTCTAAAGTTTTTGTCTTTTCTCCTCCTAGGCTTAAATAGTGCGCTTTTTTTTTTTTTCTAGCCACAAAATCACATCCTTAATAAACCATAAAGGCTTGTGGTTGACAATGAAAAATATCAGAACTCGTTGCTTATCTAGATGTTTAATGGAATATTTTCTAAATTATATGATTTCCCACATATTATCAATTTATAACTGGAATCATCTTAATTTATTTCATCAGGCTAATTTCAACAAAATCTATCAGGCACCATACTCATTTGCTTTGATAGTTTGCATTTTTAACTTTTTTCTTCTGTCTTTTTATTCCAGTGTTTTCTGTCCCCTATACACTTTCACTGTTTCTGTCCCAATGTAGCAATGTCATGCATTAACAGTTTTCTTGAATAAGGCAGGGTACACCATGAGTTTCAACATTTGTATTAACTGCTCTTTTTGGTTGGTATTTATTTCAATCTCAATACTCATGTGAGGTACAGAGGTGAGAAAAAGAAAGAGAAAAACAATAACACTTTCCTTCAACTAACAACACAAAGTAGAGATTCAAGATAATTGAAACAGACAGATACAAGAAAGCAATTAAATTTTTATTTCTTTTTTTAATTTACCTCCTGGCACTCAACTAATAGCAAATTCGCATTACAGATGAGGTAGGATAGAGCCTGGGATAAAGTAGACTGAGAAAGTTTGACAACAACAACCACAAAAATAAACCCTAATTTTATTTTTATTTGACTTTCAATCAAAAGACCAAATGTTAAAATCAAAACAAACCCTAAGGCTTGTACATGCCAGTATCTAATGTACTGAACAAAGCAGCAACTTTCAGCATTATAGTGAATAAACAGCTTCTTGCCTGATGGAGAAAATAAAGCCAAAACCTGAAACAAATTCTGTCCAAATCTGGATTACAGACTTTGATATTATACAAAGGAAAATAACAACAATGAAATAAAAACTGAAACTAACTCAACGGGCCAGTAATGAAACTAAGCCTCTTTTGTTTGTGAAGGTAAATGCTAAATATATTCAGATTTGTGTATGGATTTTGACTTACTGTACAAGTGTATGAACTAGGAGAATGCCTTTTAAAATTAATTTAACTGTTTATATGGAATTGTGCTGAGTCACTCAGTTGTGTTCAACTCTTTGTGGCCCTTTGGACTGTAACCTCCCAGGCTCCTCTGTCCATGGGAATTTTCAGGCAAGAATACTGGAGTGGGTTGCCATTTCCTCCTCCAGAGGATTTTCCTGACCATGGGATGGAATCAGTGTCTCCTGTGTCTCCTGCATTGCAGGCAAATTCTTTTTCATTGAGCCATTTGGGAAACACTTATATGAAATTACGTGAAACAATTTGCAGACAATATTTGCTGGTACAGCTGTCATTCTATTTTTTCCACCATAATGTTAACAGAAATTAATTTTCCAAAGTTTGTTTTTTTCTTCCCATAAATGTTCTCACAATATCAACCCAAAGTTTTGAAGCCAATTATAGATTTGCATAAATCCAAAAATGGTTATCAATATGAACATTACACAGAATTTCCATTTATGTTCAGAATATATGTCCTTATTTTTGAAGACTCTATTTAGATATACATCCTCTTTTTGATTTGTGAAATTTATAGAAAAATTATTTTATTAAAGAAAATGCACATTACATTACTGGTTGCATAAAGTTAATTTTCTAAAGTCTAGGATATTAACTTAATGAAAAGATACAAAAAGAATGAAGTGCAACACTGTTCAGTGCAAGGCAACATGTTTACAAAAACTAGATAAGCAACAGAATTGACAAGATCCAATTAACTTCTCAAATTTAATGTATTCAAAACTGAACTTATGATCTTCTTTTCTAAATGTGATCCTCCCCTAGTGCTCCCAATCATAGAAAATGACATTTCCATTTTTCTTGTGGCTTAAACTTAGAAATCTGGGTGTCATCATTTACATCTGCCTCATACACACTGTCTGCGTCCAGCTTATCATGGTTGTGCTGCTTTCTTTCATTCTGCTTGCGTGTCAAGTAGTCCTCTTTTCCCCGTTGTCACTGCTGTCACATTAGCCCTGGCTGTCATCACTCCTTATCTCTGCTACTTCACCAGCCTGACAATACCTCCTTCAACACCTCCTCTTATCTTCCTCAGACCTTCCTGATTTTAGTAACCAGAATAATTTTTAAAAACACAAATAGGATCACACTATTTTTGGTTTAAAAATCCCCCAATGGCTTTTTAACATAATATACTAAGGATATTAAGACTCTTAAACATGACTAACAGATTTCTGCATATTCCTGTCCCTGAATATCTCTCCAGTTTTTTCAAGCCACATTCTTTTTGTTCCCTCTGCTTGCGTAACTGCCACATGTATCTTACTACCCCATACCTTCTCTCTCCCCAGCCTCTTTATCTTTTTTGATCTGTTCTTACCCATCTTCTGATCAAATATCTGATCAAATGCTGTGATATTAAACTACGATTACAGATTATTTCCTGTTAAGATTTTGCATTTCATGCTGTTCTAAGTAATTTTTATTTATACCATTTTTACTTTACTGTTATTTCTGTAATTATTAGCTTACAGTCATTATTCTCTGGCCAGATTTTAAGGACTATAAACCCAGAAAACTTATTTGCTCCTTGTTGTAGTCCCAGTATTTGATTCTGAGGTAATTCATAACAGGCAGGTAAAATGATTGTTAAATAAACTAGTAGGGGGCTACATATCAGCATATGTTTAAAGATTTAGTGTTCAAATATCATCACAATTTTCTAGTGTGGTACATTTTGGAGAAATAATAGAGAAGCCATGGGGATTTAAAGTTGAAATAAATCTTAAAGTCTCCTAGCCCATCTTTTACTACCAACCAAGTCTCTGAAAGAATAAAAGGCTTATTAAATATCATGCCATTAGTTAAAGTCGAAGCAAAAACAAAAAATAAATTTGTCCACTTTCCAGTCTAACATCTGTGCTATTGGCAGTTTGGGTCTTATTAGCATGAATGTGTATGTTTCTTTAACCCTTTTCTCAATAATGTGGGTATTATGTTTGTATCTGTAGATCTTTATAATCACGTATTTTTGTGGGACGCTACACTTTGATTTCAAAAATACCACTAAATGCTCATTTTTGTACATCTCTGACTATTCTATTTTCACTTCTTATTCCTGAAATGTAGCTATTATTCAAGTTTCTGTTTTTGTTCTCCCACTATTTTCATCAGTTCAGTTCAGTCACTCAGTTGTGTGTGACTCTTTGCGACCCCACGAATCACAGCACTCAGGCCTCCCTGTCCATCACCAACTCCCGGAGTTCACTCAAACTCATGTCCATCGAGTCGGTGATGCCATCCAGCCATCTCATTCTCGGTCGTCCCCTTCTCCTCCCGCCCTCAATCCCTCCCAGCATCAGAGTCTTTTCCAGTGAGTCAACTCGTCGCATGAGGTGACCAAAGTATTGGAGTTACAGCTTTAGCATCAGTCCTTCCAATGAACACCCAAGACTGATCTCCTTTAGAACGGACTGGTTGGATCTCCTTGCAGTCTAAGGCACTGTCAAGAGTCTTCTCCAACACCACAGTTCAAAAGCATCAATTCTTCAGCGCTCAGCTTTCTTCACAGTCCAACTCTCACAACCATACATGACCACGGGAAAAACCATAGCCTTGACCAGACGGACCTTGGTTGGCAAAGTAATGTCTCTGCTTTTTAATATGCTATCTAGGTTGGTCATAACTTTCCTTCCAAAGAGTAAGCGTCTTTTAATTTCATGGCTGCAATCAGCATCCGCAGTGATTTTGGAGCCCAGAAAAATAAAGTCTGACACTGTTTCCGGTGTTTCCCCATGTATTTCCCATGAAGTGATGGGACCAGAAGCCATGATCTTAGTTTTCTGAATGTTGAGCTTCAAGCTAACTCTTTCACTCTCCTCTTTCACTTTCATCAAGAGGCTTTTTTCTGTAGCAATTCAGGTGACTCTATGCACTTTAGACCCTTCCACTACTTTATATATGATAATTAATCCAAAATATAAATCCAAAGATAACCTTTTTCCCTGGTCTTCCTGAATCAAATAACCATCTATTAGTTAAGTATTCAATAGTAGAAGTTGGAAGTAGCAGAAATGAGAAATCTCATAACATCCTGAACAAAATAAAAATCATGAGCTACTCTTCCAAAGAATATTCCCCAATCCAAGACTTAATGTACAGTATTGTCATTCTTCTGCATGTCAAAGCCTGAGAAGTCCCAGGTATCACATTCTCTGCCTCTCCTACTCTCTGCCTCACCACAACTTGTCGAATTCTCACTTAAATATTTCGACTCTGCCTCCTCATCTCTATCCCTACATTTCCTTACTTCTTTTACCTTGCTTCTCTGAGCTGCGTCACTGCATCACATTTAACTACAAGTTAAATTTCCCCTTTGAACCACACTTTATGGTATATCTAGATTTCTTTTCAATCTAAAAACTTGCTATGGTGTTAATCCTGAATCAAATGCCTTATCAGCAAACATTTCATTGGCCTTTAACATAAGAGGCAAACGTGTTAGTCTATTCCTTAAGATTTTTAGCCATAAGTGACAAAATCAAGTGTAAATCAGTTTGGGCAAACAAAATAAATTTATTTTCACATGGAATCTAAGGAAAGAGTCAATGATCAATCTACTGGAAAGGCAGAGATAAAGCTGGGCATCAGCTAAACTGAATAAGCAGACTCAGATACCACAGAGAGACCCGCTCCTTTGTTCTCTAACTTTCCCTAATCATTGGCATCATTTTCATCTACTTTGTACTTGCTCTTTTGAAATGAGGAGGAACAGTAGCTATACACATTATCTCAAATTTACGAGAAACAACACCTTTTCTTCAAAGTTATGATAAAGTTTAGTTTTCTAAAACATACATTTTTGTTTAAACAGTAACAGAAGAAAGACAGTCAGGGAAAAATCAAAGAAATAATAGAAAAAAGGAATACCTACAGAATTATTGAACCTCAAATTTAAATCCAAAGTAACTAAATAAGGATTTAAGCAATTTAGCCAATGTAATATATACACAGTACTGTCCCATTTCAGTCATACTACAAAATTTGAACTTCATTTTCTCTTTAATAATATGAGTTGACTTCCAATAAAAGCTGCAAACATCTTTCGGGGAAAGAAAATGAATTGTGATTTCAGAAAATATTTACAGCACAATGTTGTACCTGCAGTGCTGTTCAATAAAAGACCACTGTGCTGCTGTTATTCAAGAGGTGAAGCCAGATTTGCCTGCTGTTGTTTTGTTAGCAGAGTCACGCAATTGACAATGGCATCCAAAAGAAAGTAGAGTTTCTCAGTACTCCTTAATTTCCATATGTAGCCACAGAATTTAGCACAGTATGCATTTGAATCTAATTTGCTTCCTTTCTTATTTGTACGTAAAATATATGGTTTCTAAATTGGTTTAATGGAAGCAATTATCAGAACAATATTCCCTGGAAGTGCTGTGTGTTAGGAAAATCCATAAGAATAGAAATTACATTTTAGAGATAGACTTGTATAACCATTTTAGCTCAAGAAGTAAGCAGATCAGCACTATGTGACTGAACAGTGTTCTTGTTAATCTATCTTGAATTAAGAGACTTCCATTAGACTGTAATCCCTTGAAGGTTGCTGGAACTTTGTTTTGTTTAATACTAAACTTCCATTGCCACAGAGAGTATGCATTTGTCTATCATTTCATACACCTGTACATGCAAAGTGGCTTCAGACATGGTTGATTCTTTGTGACTATATAAACTTAGCCCGTCAGGCTTCTCTGTCCATGTACTTACTTCTAATTTTATTATCTTTTTATTTTAAACCACTAACACCCCTGTTTAGAGAGTTGTGAATCTATAACATTTATAATTAATACCTAGTATATGGAAATCTTACAAAAGGATCTGGAAAATATTTAAGCTATATCAAGAAGGACTCTTCCATACACCAAATGAGAATTTGGAAAAATAAAAGACTTTATTATTGACCTAGAGGTTTAAAAGCATGAAGACCCAAAAATCCGAAGCAAGTGGACCGTGCATATTTGAATGACATGCATGGTACAGCCTCTAGGTTGAAAGAATTTGTGTTTTCCAGTAATTATTGAGTGCATAGAATAAAGAGAACACCTGATTTTTTAATTTCTGGTCTATCCATTTCAGTAACACTAGTGTTTCTCAAATACATGGAATATCTTTCCTATTTTTTTTTTTTTGCCAGATTTATGCCCCCATTTGCTCCCTTTTAAACTTCAATATTATAACAATAGCTGTACAGAGTAAAAAGATCATGCTGAGGTTTTGTTCTACAAAGATTAGAATAGACAGTTATAGCAGTTATCAAGAAAAAGTATTAAATATAAATGGGGTCTTATTGAGAAATAAAAGTGTTGTTGAAGCTGTTATGTTGTTTGAAATATGAAAAAGTGGAATGGAGGGTGAGAAAATTGATAAACTAAAAGATCAATGGAAAGTAGGTTGAGAGATTCATATATGCCATTCTACTTGTTGATCACACAGTTTTGCAATTATTGGAATATATTTCCAACCAATACGTGTTAAAATTATAGTGAATACTGCATTTTATGTACAGTCTTATAAAACCCCAAAATTCAGGTTGCTTCTCATAAGCCTAAGTTTAAGTTTAGTAAACCTAGAGGGAAAAAGGAATATATTTTCTAGCATATCATTCCTGGGAATATGTGGAAAGCTTCAGAAGTTCAAGAGAAATTACGAATACGTCAGGATAAAAGTTGATTAGAAATGTAAGAACCTAGAGGTAGTTTTGCAAAGTATTGTAAAGTTTGAAATGCTTGTTAAAGTAATCAAGTTTAAAGAGGTAGTGGGAAAAATGTAATCCAAAATTGCCCCTGGATCTCTCCATTGGCTAAAAAATCTATAGTAAAGGATGAAACTGACTCATTTCAAACCTGCAGCTTTTTAGTATGAAAATTTGAAAGCAGAAAATAGAAACTCCTCATGGCTTTTTGCAAATTATTGAAAAATGTGTTCTATTATTTGCTGCAAATGATCATTCTTGGAAACACTGCCTGTTTGTTAGCAAAGAACAGACTTTGAAAATTGTAGGCAGAAGTTATCCTGCAAGTAAACATGAAATAATTCATTTCTGGTATAATTCACAGATTAATGATATGATGATAATTAAACAGAAAAAAATGTTATTAAAAAACCCCAACAAACTACTGTTTCTCTTCTCCCATATTTATATCCCTACAGACAGGGAGACCTGGAGTGCTGCAGTCCATGGGGTTGCAAAGAGTCGGACATGCCTGGGCGACTGAACAACAAGAGCAACATTCTCTATTAAATAATATTTAGATAGATAATCCCAAGACCACAAGCTAACTGCAAAATGTCTTCCATGCCATTTCTTTTATGATTATGGATCCACCTCTATAACCATTTTCTAGAAATTATAATTCTTCTTGCTTCATTTCTTTGAATTAGATTTTATATTTTTCTAATTTTTGCAAATCTTTGTCTTTGAATGATCAAAAATATAAACTATCCCAAAATCTTCCCTGATTTTCTGATTGGAAGCATTTATCCACTTATACCAATCTCTTTAAAAATTTTTGGTTAAATTAATCAAGTTACTTATTAAAGTAATCTAGTTTAAAGAGGTAGTGATAAAAATATAATCCAAAATTGCCCAAAATTACTTTATCACTTTTTAGATTATATTTGTTACTAATAATTTGTATATTTTTGCATAATCTCCATGACTAGATTTTAAGTTCTCTTAGTACAATTAATTACTTTTCTCTAAAGATTCACACTTAAAAATTCACCTCAGTTCAGTTCAGTTCAGTTCAGTTCAGTTAAGTGGCTCAGTCGTGTCCGATTCTTTGCAACCCCATGAATCACAGCATGCCAGGCCTCCGTGTCCATCACCAACTCCCGGAGTTCACTCAAACTCATGTCCATCGAGTCAGTGATGCCATCCAGCCATCTCATTCTCTGTCATCCCCTTCTCCTCCCGCCCCCAATCCCTCCCAGCATTAGAGTTTTTTCCAGTGAGTCAACTCGTCACATGAGGTGGCCAAAGTATTGGAGTTTCAGCTTTAGCATCAGTCCTTCCAATGAACACCAAGGATTGATCTCCTTTAGAATGGACTGGTTGGATCTCCTTGCAGTCCAAGGGACTCTCAAGAGTCTTCTCCAACACCACAGTTTAAAAGCATCAGTTCTTCAGCGCTCAGCTTTCTTCACAGTCCAACTCTCACATCCATACATGACCACTGGAAAAACCATAGCCTTGACCAGACGGACCTTGGTTGGAAAAGTAATGTCTCTGCTTTTTAATATGCTATCTAGGTTGGTCATAACTTTCCTTCCAAGGAGTAAGCGTCTTTTAATTTCATGGCTGCAATCAGCATCTGCAGTGATTTTGGAGCCCAGAAAAATAAAGTCTGACACTGTTTCCAGTGTTTCCCCATCTATTTCCCATGAAGTGATGGGACCGGATGCCATGATCTTAGTTTTCTGAATGTTGAGCTTCAAGCCAACCTTTTCACTCTCCTCTTTCACTTTCATCAAGAGGCTTTTTAGCTCCTCTTCACTTTCTGCCATAAGGGTGGTGTTATCTGCATATCTGAGATTATTTATATTTTAATAAATATTTCCCTAATATTCTGTCTATATAAAAAGCATCACATGATTTTGATTGCTTTCTAAATATTCACACTAAAAATGTCAAGATGCTTTGATTAAAGACCCTACTTGATTAATTACCACAAGGAAAATTTATAAGTAACCTTATTACATAATTCTCATCTTCCTGGACTTCAAATTTACACTTAGAACTCATGTCAAAAGATGGCATTCCAGAATTTGGGACTGATCATTAGGATAAAGTTATTATAATTAACAAGGTATTTCATGACATATGTTTTGACTATTGGCAGTATTTTTGTATGTAATCGAACCATATTATGATGCTAAACATATAATCAAAATAACTTCTCAAGAGCAAGTTATTTTGTACTCTTTTTTGCTTTCATAGTCACTTAATTACTATAAAATCGTTAGCATTTTGAAGTATATGTTTAGTATTAGTACTTTTTAAAATTATATGTCAAACAATCTTTTATTTTGGACTTTTTTTTTTTACTTCCTTTATCCTTGATTTGGTGAAGGGCATCAATGAAAAGATTTATTGGCACTTCTTTTTTTAATACAGAGAGACACTTGACACATGTGTGTTATTATATACACAGTAATTTTCCCTAGCCATGATTTTGCTTTGTGCAGTTTTAGTTACAAATGGTCAATGGCAGTCTGAAAGCATTAAATGAAAAATTCCAGAAATAAACACTTCATAAGCTTAAATTGCATGCCCATTTTGTATAGCATGATGAAATCTCTCATCATTCAGCTCTGTCATGCTCCAGATATGAATCATGCTTTGTCCGGTGTTTCCCTTTAGTAGCCCTCTTGATTATCAAATTGACTGTCACAGCACCACAGTGCTTGTGTTCAAGTAACCCTTATCTAACTTAATAATGCCTCCAAAGCACATGAGTAGTAATGTCAGCAATTATGGCCACCTCATGTGACGAATTGACTCACTGGAAAAGACTCTGATGGTGGGAGGGATTGGGGGTGGCAGGAGACGGGGACGACAGAGAATGAGATGGCTGGATGGCATCACCGACTCGATGGACATGAGTTTGAGTGAACTCCGGGAGTTGGTGATGGACAGGGAGGCCTGGTGTGCTGTGATTCATGGGGTCGCAAAGAGTTGGACACGACTGAGCTACTGAACTGAACTGAATAAAGAGAAACTGGATAATACCACCCTTCTATGAAAGGTGAAAGTTTATGACATTTTAAGGAAAGGAAAAAAAAAAGATCATTTGTTGTGGATGCTAAGGTCTCTGGTATGAATGAATCTCATAACCACAAAACAGTGAACAAGGAAAAAGAGATTTATTCTAATTTTGCTATAATGCCTCAAACTGCAAGTTATGGCCACAATGTGTGATAAGTGCTTAGTTAATATGGAAAAGGCAATAAACTTGCACAATGTGATATTTTAAGAGAAAGAGAGACTACCTTTCCATAATTTTTATTGAAGTATATTGCTTTACTATTAGTTATTGCTATTATTCTCTTACAGTGGCTAATTTATAAATTAAATTTTGTCATATGTTTGTATGTATAGGGAAAGAACATGGTATATATACACTTTGGTACTAGAAGGAAATGGCAACCCACTCCAGTGTTCTTTCCTGGAGAATCCCGGGGACGGGGGAGCCTGGTGGGCTTCCGTCTATAGGATCACACAGAGTCGGACACGACTGAAGTGACTTAGCAGCAGCAGCAAGGTTTCAGGCATCCACTGGAGGTCGTGGAAAATATTCCCTCAGATAAGGGGAAACTACTGTAGTCTTTTAAGTCTATGATTCCCAAATCTGTCTGACCAGCAACCATTTATTTGGATTTTTGTTACCTTGAATTCTTACCCTTATTTCAGCCCCATTAAATGAGTTGGAAGTATGCATCGGGGAACCAGGAATTTTCAATTTAGTAAGATTCCAGTGATCTCCCAGGTTTAAAATCAGGACCAAAGCTATAAAAGCATGATTCATTTTGAAAGAATAAACCCATTATTTCAAAAGGGAAAATCTGAGACAAATTCCAAACTATGTTGACCATTGAATGAACAGAAAACTCAACTGGACAATTTTTCAGATAAGGCAACAAGAAACAATGTTTTAGCACTGTTATATAACTATTACTAAAATCCAGTAAAATTTCTAAATTGGTTTGTTCTATATCATGTCTAATAGAGTGCAGTACTTAAATTGGAAATGTAATAGTTCTGTTCTTCAAATTACATTGAGAGGTATTATATTTAATACCGATAGAGAAAAAGGAACAATCCATGAAAAGGATTATAGGTTTTATAGATTATCAGTAGTTTTTTATTTTTTATAGCATTTTATACCATTCATCAACAGTAGGAAAATCTACAAAAGGCAGAATATGGCATTACTTGTCAAATCTGTTAGTTCTTTAGCTTAATCAACCATCTAAAAGAAGTAGAGAGAAATATGTACTTATGTTTGCATTAAAACCATAAAAATTGCTTTATAAAAGTAATTTAACATGTTTTAATATTTTACAGGATAACTTGGGAAATATATCTTTAACAACTTTACTAAAATGCTGATAGTTTTAAAGCCTCTGTCTCAAAATCTTCTACTGTTAGTATGCTGGCACTTGCAAAATCTTGGGTCCTAATAGTTTCCTTTGTATTGTTGACTCATCTGAATTATGAAAAAAAATCAATCTTAACACCAGAATTTTTGTTCTCAGGCTAAAGAGATCTATGAAACAATAACAATCTCACTTATACGATAACTTCAAAATCAAAACTTCAATATGGCAAATACTAAAAAGCAAAAGCTTTGTGCAAAGATTTACCAAACCATTAATTTCTAATTTTCGGTGATTTAGAAGGAAAGTAGATGGTTAGTAGGTTTGTTGCTTCGTAGAATCACTTTGTAGTGCATCAGTTCAGTTCAGTCGCTCAGTCGTGTCCGACTCTTTGCGACCCCATGAATCACAGCATGCCAGGCCTCCCTGTCCATCACAAACTCCAGGAGTTCACTCAAACTCATGTCCATCGAGTCGGTTGTAGTGCATACAGAAGCCAAAATATAGTGGTGCATACCTGAAACTTATACAATAAAAATAAAAAACCAGAAAACAACAAAAATAGTCTATTAAAATAAATAAGTAAAATGCAAACTGAAGGAAAAAGAAAAAGAGCTTGATATTGCCATTGTTTCTAGAACTGGTCATGTAATGTAATTTTATGACTGTAATGATTCCCAAAGATGCTGATATTAAACTATCTATATAATCTATCATTTATCTATGTATTTAATCAATAAATATGTACTGAGTATTCCTTGTAGTATTCTAGGAGTTTGGAGTTTCAATGCACTACTTGATGAAGTATGTGTGAGTGCTAAGTTGATTCAGTCATGTCCGACTCTGTGTGATCCTATGGACTGTAGCTTCCCAGGCTCCCTTGTCCATGGGATTCTCCAGGCAAGAATACTAGAGTGAGTTACCATGCCCTCCTCCATGGGATCTTACCAACCCAGAGATCAAACCCATGTCTTCTGCATTGGCAGTTAGTTTCTTTACCACTGGAACTTCCCTGGTGTGTCAGACAGTAAAGAATCTGCCAATAATGAGGGAGAACTGGGTTCAATCCCTGGGTTGGGAAGATCTCCTGGAGAAGGAAATGGCAACCCACTCCGGTATTCTTGCCTGGAAAATCCCATGAATGGGGGAACCTGGTATGCTACAAATCCATGGAGTCGCAAAGAATCAGACACAACTGAGCGATTTCACTTTCTTTCTTTTCTTTACCACTAGTGCCACCTGGCAAGTCCTTGATGAAGTTATAAATTCATTTAAACTTCCTGAAAGACAGTGTTTCAAAAGTTTTGAATATCTTTGATTCAGAAATATAGCATCCAAGAACCTAGTCTTAAACATGATGTATGTATACAGAATTTTAGCTACAGAGACATTCACTGAGGCATTGTTGAAAAAAATGATAAAGCATAACACATTAAATAATAGGAACAATTGTGCTTCCTTGGTGGCTCAGATGGTAAAGAATCATCCTGCAATGCAGGAGACCTGGGTTTGATCCCTGGGTTGGGAAGATCCCCTGGAGAAGGGAATGGCAACCCACTCCAGCGTTCTTGCCTGGAGAATTCCATGGACAGAGGAGCCTGGTGGGCTTCAGTTCATGGGGTTGCAAAGAGTCAGGCATGACTGAGAAACTAAAACTAATTGTTGGGTTGCCTTAGCAGCAGTTACGTAGGATACAGAACCTCTTGTTAACTGAATCTATATACATTCTTCTTCATTTATTCACATCATGGTAGCAGATGTACCCTTCTCCTTAAGATTATGGTCTACAATTATTCAGCTCACTTTGGCTAACATTCCAGTGAATATCTGTTGGTTCTTTGGGGGATTTCCTGTTCTCAGGTCCTTCATTTGTCCTGTTAGTTTTCTCTGCTTCTTCTGCTCAGATGTTGATACTAGGCAGGCCTTGTGGCTCTTCATGATTTGGCCCTACTTCTTTGTGTTTTGAAGAGATGCAACACAGTCAAGTTTATTTTAACTGTTGTCCATGAATGTGTTACCTGTTTTTACCAACAGATTCAAAAAGATTCAAAATTAGATTTCTGTCACTGCCACTATGTCCCAAAAAGTCCAATGCTTATTTTAAGCATGAGAAATTTTGCTTTTTTATTGTTAAAGGTAGAAAGAATCAGTAATAATATTTCCTAAAATCAGTGTAAAATGAAAAGAAAAGGCTTATCTTATCTGATAAGTAAAGCCTTATCACATATGTTTGCCCTGACAAAATTTGAAATTGCTGCTGAACTGTCACAATGATTAACTTGTAGGTGTTTACCATAAAAGCTTTTAAATTTTTTCCTCATTATATCTATTACTGTGGCAAAGACTGTCCTTTGAAGTTAACCACTCCCTGGAGTACATGTATCCTAGAATCAATTAAAATTGCATGACCTTTGTGCGGTGGTGGTGGTGGTTTAGTCATTGTGTCCGACTCTTGCGACCCCATGGACTGTAGCCTGCTAGGCTCCTCTGTCCATGGAATTCTTCAAGAATACTGGAGTGGGTAGCCATGCCCTTCTCCAGGGGATTTTCCTGATCTAGGGATAGAATCTGGGCATCCTGCATTGTAGGCAGATCCTTTACAGTCTGAGCCACAGGGAAGCCCCTATTAAGCAGTAATTGAATGATAATAAATTGTTCAGTTCAGTTCAGTCACTCAGTCTTGTCCAGCTCTTTGTGACCCCATGAATTACAGCACGCCAGGCCTCCCTGTCCATCACAAACTCCCGGAGTTCACTCAAACTCATGTCCATCGAGTCGGTGATGCCATCCAGCCATCTCATTCTCTGTCGTCCCCTTCTCCTCCCGCCCCCAATTCCCCCCAGCATCAGAGTCTTCTGCAGTAAGTCAACTCTTCGCATGAGGTGACCAAAGTATTGATTGGAGTTTCAGCTTTAGCATCAGTCCTTCCAATGTGCACCCAGGACCGATCTCCTCTAGAATGGACTGGTTGGATCTCCTCGCAGTCCAAGGGGCTCTCAAGAGTCTTCTCCAACACTACAGTTCAAAAGCATCAATTCTTTGGTGATCAGCTTTCTTCACAGTAGGTTACTATTTAACTTTGTTTTACTCCTACAGTCAATCTCTCTGACTGATGATATAGCAGTTCCAGCCAAGAATTGGCAATAATAAGATTGAATTAATTTTCTAGTGTTCTAGTATGTTAATCATTAGCTTTAAAAATCATGAAGAATAGTAGAAAGACAAATACACAATGTTAAATTATTTATAAAATGAAGATATCAGAAAGATAAAACCAGTAATAACAGGATTAGGTTAAAAGCATGCTGCTGCTGCTAAGTCACTTCAGTCGTGTCCAACTCTGTGTGACCCCATAGACGGAAGCCCACCAGGCTCCCCCATCCCTGGGATTCTCCAGGCAAGAACACTGGTTAAAAGCATAGTAGGGTCAAATTTTATAACTTTTAAGCTAAGGTTTTGTTAATGCAAAGAATTGAAAACTGCCTTCCTATTTGCTGGATTAATGATTAGGATTAATATCTCTTGCTACATAACAAATTGAAAGCTTGGTCATTTTAAATTGTAAACTCCTTACCGAAGCATGGAACAAGGGGTTACATTAGTCCTGCAGCACTTTACACAGAAAGAGAACTTGATAAATCCTGTGCATTATATAACTTGAGGGATGAGGATCCCAGATTGCTGCATCCCCAGTTTTCACATGTTCCCCTTGTTCTCCTTGTGGGCACATAGGAAATATTGCTCATTTGAGATCAATAGGGGTTCTGCTTTTGTTCTCCATAGACAAGATAGGGAAGGGAAAGAGAAATTTTAAAAAGCTGGAACCTGAAAGTCAAACCTTGAAAAACAGTATTCACTGGATTAGTTTCAATAAAAAGACTACATCAGTTATTATTCTCCTATAGAATATCAACTCCCTCCAATTTTACTATGGCTTGACATATATTTCCTTATTACCAGAGATTGCCTGTTACCCTCTTTCCCTGGTGACTCAGTGTTAAAGAACACACCTGCTTCCTGGGTAAGGAAGATCCCCTGAAGAAAGAACTAGCAATCCACTCCAGTATTCTTGCCTGGAAATGCCATGTTCAGAGGGGCCTGGCCGGCTACCATCCATGGGGTCGCAAAAGAGTTGGACATGCTTTAGCGATCGAACATTAACAACATTGTGTTCCTTATTCAACTCTTTTACTTTTTGGCTTCTTTCTTCAGCCACTCTCTTTATGATTTTGTTCAAGTAGTTAAAACAGAAATAGCAATACCTCCCTGCATAGCTCACAACTTTAAATGTATTACATTGTGTAAAAACAGTTTGGCAAGGCTTATTACTTTGTACAAATGAATGGCAATAAAATAACAACACTTCATTCCCATAAAATATTGAATTTATTCATCTATAAGCTTTTCCTAGATATTCAATCCTATAAAGTTTTCACTAAATTGAAAGCTATTAGTACTGTTGAAAATTACAACACTTTCAGGGGAAAGTATTGAACAAATCTCATGCATAATTAATTGTGCATGCCATTGTGAACATCACCATGCTGAGATGGAGGTCACAATTAATGAATGGCTTCAATGACAGGGCAAATAATGGATATTGCCTCTTCATAGGTAATGGCAGTTTCATCTGGTAATGTATTAGCAGCATTGTTTATGAATATTATCATTCATATAATAATACCTTGGGTTTTAGTTATTTGATTTCTCTATTCAGAATCTTTAAGAATCTCTGACAATATCTGGACACAAAACTATATGAGTATACTTATGTATATCTGTATGTATATTTAATGCATTATTTTGGATAGTAAAATGAATATTCAATATGCAAAACCATTCCAGGAATAATAAATTATTTCTACTATTTTTAGCAGTTAGGGAAGTTCATTTGAAAGTTAATGCTGGTGACTGTCATAGGTGAAGTGCTGATGAATTAGCCTCAGGAAGGGACATGACTTTCTTGGCTGGTTTACCTGAAGACTTTGTAAATGTGTGTTATGTTCCTACCCTTATAAATAGCATTATAAATTGTAACGTTAAAAATCCTTGCCTAAATCAATTAGAAAACACTATTTTTAAGATTCCTGAATTTGAACTGTTTTCCAATCATGTAGCGCAGACGCGAGAGACGCCGGACCAGGCGCAACCGACCAGGCAAAGAGGCGAGGCCAAGAGGAGCTACCCCACGCCTGAGACCAGTCCCAGCAGCCGAGAGGAGTTGCCCCACGTCCAACAGGGGGTGGCTGTGCGGGCGCAGGAAGGGCGAGAGGATCTACTCCACGTTCAAGGTCAGGAGGGGCGGCCTTGAGGAGATACCCTTCACCCAAGGTAAGGTACAGTGGCTGCACTTTGCTGGAGCAGCTGTGAAGAGATTTTCCACCACCAAGGTAAGAGAAATCCAAATAAGATGGTAGGTATTGCGAGGGGACATCAGAGGGCAGACACACTGAAATCATAATCACGGGAAACTAGTTGATCTGATCACATGGACCACAGCCAAATGTGGTCCACTGGAGAAAGAAATGGCAAACCACTTCAGTATACTTGCCTTAAGAACCCCATGAACAATATCAAAGGGCAAAATGATAGGATACTGAATGAGGAATTCCCCAGGTCGGTAGGTGCCCAGTATGCTACTAGAGCTCAGTGGAGAAATAACTATAGAAGGAATAAAGGGATGGAGCAAAGGAAAACCAATACCCAGTTGTGGATGTGACCGATGATGGACGCAAGGTCCAGTGCTGTAAAGAGCACTATTGCATAGGAACCTGGAATGTTAGGTCCATGAATCAAGGCAAATTGGATGTGGTCAAACAGGAGATGGCAAGAGTGAACATAGACATTCTAGGAATCAGTGAATTAAAATGGACTGGAATGGGTGAATTTAACTCAGATGACCATTATATCTACTACTGTGGGCAGGAATCCCTTAGAAGAAATGGAGTAGCAATCATGGTAAACAAAAGAGTCCGAAATGCAGTACTTGGATGCAATCTTAAAAATGACAGAATGATTTCTGTTCATTTCCAAGGCAAACCATTCAATATTATAGTAATCCAGGCCTATGCCCCAACCAGTAACGCTGAAGAAGCCGAAGTTGAACAGTTCTATGAACACCTACAAGACCTTTTAGAACTAACACCCAAAAAAGATGTCCTTTTCATTATAGGGGACTGGAATGCAAAAGTAGGAAGTCAAGAAACACCTGGAGTAACAGGCAAATTTGGCCTTGGATCACTGCATGAAGCAGGGCAAAGGCTAATAGAGTTTTGTCAAGAGAACGCACTGGTCATAGCAAACACCCTGTTCCAACAACACAAGAGAAGACTCTACACATGGACATCACCAGATGGTCAACACCGAAATCAGATTGATTATATTATATTCTTTGCAGCCAAAGATGGAGAAGCTCTATACAGTTAGCAAAAACAAGACCAGGAGCTGACTGTGGCTCAGATCATGAACTCCTTATTGCCAAATTCAGACTTAAATCGAAGAAAGTAGGGAAAACCACTAGACCATTCAGGTATGACCTAAATCAAATCCCTTATGATTATACAGTGGAAGTGAGGAATAGATTTAAGGGACTAGATCTGATAAAGTGCCTGATGAACTCTGGATGGAGGTTGGTGACATTGTACAGGAGACAGGGACCAAGACCATCCCCATGGAAAAGAAATGCAAAAAAGCAAAATGGCTGTCTGAGGAGGCCTTACAAATAGCTGTGAAAAGAAGAGAAGCGAAAAGCAAAGGAGAAAAGGAAAGATATAAGCATCCGAATGCAGAGTTCCAAAGAATAGCAAGGAGAGATAAGAAAGCCTTCCTCAGGGATCAATGCAAAGAAATAGAGGAAAACAACAGAATAGGAAAAACAAGAGATCTCTTCAAGAAAATTAGAGATTCCAAGGGAACATTTCATGCAAAGATGGGCTCGATAAAGGACAGAAATGGTATGGACCTAACAGAAGCAAAAGATATTAAGAAGAGGTGGCAAGAATACGCAGAAGAACTGTACAAAAAGATCTTCACGAGCAAGATAGTCACGATAACGTGATCACTGACCTAGAGCCAGACATCTTGGAATGTGAAGTCAAGTGGGCCTTAGAAAGCATCACTATGAACAAAGCTAGTGGTGGTAATGGAATTCCAGTTGAGCTATTTCAAATCTTGAAAGATGATGCTGTGAAAGTGCTTCACTCAATATGCCAGCAAATTTGGAAAACTCAGCGGTGGCCACAGGACTGGAAAATGTCAGTCTTCATCCCAATCGCAAAGAAAGGCAATGCCAAAAAATGCTCAAACTACCACACAATTGCACTCATCTCACACGCTAGTAAAGTCATGCTCAAAATTCTCCAAGCCAGGCTTCAGCAATATGTGAACCGTGAACTCCCAGATGTTCAAGCAGGTTTTAGAAAAGGCAGAAGCACCAGAGCTCAAATTGCCAACATCCGCTGGATCATGGAGAAAGCAAGAGAGTTCCAGAAAAACATCTATTTCTGCTTCATTGACTATGCCAAAGCCTTTGACTGTGTGGATCACAATAAACTGTGGAATATTCTGAAAAAGATGGGCATACCAGACCACCTGACCTGCCTCTTGAGAAACCTGTATGCAGGTCAGGAAGCAACAGTCAGAACTGTACATGGAACAACAGACTGCTTCCAAATAGGAAAAGGAGTACGTCAAGGCTGTGTATTTTCACCTTGCTTATTTAACTTATATGCAGAGTACATCATGAGGAACGCTGGGCTGGAAGAAGCACAAGCTGGAATCAAGATTGCTAGGAGAAATATCAATAATCTCAGATATGCAGATGACACTACCCTTATGCAGAAAGTGAAGAAGAACTCAAAGGCCTCTTGATGAAAGTGAAAGAGGAGAGTGAAAAGGTTGGCTTGAAGCTCAACATTCAGAAAACAAAGATCATGGCATCTTGTCCCATCACTTCATGGGAAATAGATGGAAAAACAATGGAAACAGTGTCAGACTTTATTTTTTTGGGGCTCCAAAATCACCGCAGATGCTGATTGCAGCCAGCAAATTAAAAGACGCTTACTACTTGGAAAGAAAGTTATGACCAACCTAGATAGTATATTAAAAAGCAGAGACATTACTTTGCCAACAAAGGTCCGTCTAGTCAAGGCTATGATTTTTCCCGTCATCATGTATGGATGTGAGAGTTGGACTGTGAAGAAAGCTGATCGCTGAAGAATTGATGCTTTTGAACTGTGGTGTTGGAGAAGACTCTTGAGAGTCCCTTGTACCACAAGGAGATCCAACCAGTCCATTCTAAGGGAGATTGATCCTGGGTGTTCATTGGAGGGACTGATGCTAAAGCTGAAACTGCAATACTTTGGCCACCTCATGCGACGAGTTGACTCACTGGAAAAGACTCTGATGCTGGAAAAAGTTGGGGGCGGGAGGAGAAGGGGACGACGGAGAATGAGATGGCTGGATGGCATCACTGACTCTGTGGACATGAGTTTGAGTGAACTCCGGGAGTTGGTGACGGATAGGGAGGCCTGGCGTGCTGTGATTCATGGGGTCGCGGAGAGTCGGACACGATTGAGCGACTGAACTGAACTGAACTGATTTTTGTATTATTAGCTGTTGTGTTAGCTATGCTCAACATCGCTCATCATCAGAGAAATGCAAATCAAAACCACAATGAGATACCATTTCACACCAGTCAGAATGGCTGCTATCCAAAAGTCTACATGCAATAAGTGCTGGAGAGGGTGTGGAGAGAAGGGAACCCTCTTACACTGTTGGTGGGAATGCAAACTAGTACAGCCACTATGGAGAACAGTGTGGAGATTCCTCAGAAAACTGGAAATAGAACTGCCATATGATCCAGCGATCGCACTCCTGGGCATACACACCGAGGAAACCAGAATTGAAAGAGACACATGTACTCCAATGTTCATTGCAGCACTGTTTATAATAGCCAGGACATGGAAGCAACCTAGATGTCCATCTGCAGATGAATGGATAAGAAAGCTTTGGTACATATACACAATGGAGTATTTCTCAGCCATCAAAAAGAATGCATTTGAATCAGTTTTAATGAGGTGGATAAAATTGGAGCCAATTATACAGAGTGAAGTAAGCCAGAAAGAAGAACATCAATACCGTATATTAACGCATATATATGGAATTTAGAAAAATGGTAACCTGAACCCTGTATAAGAGACTGCAAAAGAGACATAGGCATTTAGAACAGTCTTTAGGACTCTGTGGGAGAGGGTGAAGGTGGAATGATTGGAGAGAATGGAATTGTAGCATGTATATTATCATAAGTGACCAGTCCAGGTTCGACGCATAAATTTTCCTCTGTTCATTTCTTTGCATTTGTGCTTTTTTAATAAAATTCTTTTTAAAAAAAAAAATAAAGTAAGTAAATCAACTACTACTCACTTTCAGGTGGAGTAACAAAGGAATGCAAATTTATATGAAATTGTTTTTTTAATAACTTTGAGTTTTCGTGAAGGATCTAACTCAAATAAGTTGGCATCTAGTGTAGCTAATGTACATATCTATGTATCAATTAAATTGTTTATGAGATACTAGTTTCAAATATATACTATATCTCAAAAGTCAAAAGAAAATTACATCAAAAATATAAACATTTAAGCATTTATTTAGCTTTTACAAGGACAACTTGGGAAGGAAGCTTTTGAAAGCCTCACTTCAGCCCTCCACTAAATTCTGGTGATATACTGAACATTTTTTTTTTCTTTCTTAATGTATTCATAAAAGTAATTGACTCCTGAACAAACCACTCAGATGTTTTCTGACCTGTTATAACTTTCAAGAATTAGAGTAACACAAGGAGAAAAGAAATTTCAACCATCATTAATCAATGGATTGCTTTCCTTTTAAAGTCAAAGTAAAAGGCATGCATTTAAATTTACCAATGCTGTTAGCTGCATAAAAGTCGTAATGATTCACAAATTTTTCATTAATTACATTTTCTCAGGTAAAAGTAAGGATGCAGAAAATAATCTGACTGTATAAAGTTTCTAAATTTCATAAGCATTTAAAATATTTTAAAAATAAAAAGGATGTCAAATACAATTTTATTCACTTTATGAAGGTGAGTAGATCAGATATTCTAGTCTAAAAGTATAACTGAACTGCAAAATTTTCAATTCTCAAAATATTGGAGCACCAACTACTTGCTTCATGTCTCATGGGTACATTTAAAACTGATAAATTTAGAAGTCTTATCATTTTTTTTCTACAATCTGTAATATCCTGTAAAACAAGAAATATCCTGACATATTTATCTTACTCATTAATTTATAACTTCTTAGTGTTATCATTTTCCTTATTATATGGTCTCACTGTCGATTATGTGTTCTACCCATAGTGTCAAATGTTTATTGCTGCTTGAGGGCAAACAAAATGTCCTTTTAAATAAAGATGTCTATATCAGTTCAGTTCACTTCAGTCGCTCAGTCATGTCTGACTCTTTGCAACCCCATGAACCACAGCACACCAGGCTTCCCTGTCTATCACCAACTCCCAGAGTCCACCCAAACCCATGTCCATTGAGGTGGTGATGTCATCCAGCCATCTCATTCTCTGTTGTCCCCTTCTCCTCCTGACCACAATCTTTCCCAGCATTAGGGTCTTTTCCAATGAGTCAGCTCTTCACATCACATGGCCAAAGTATTGGAGTTTCAGCTTCAACATCAGTCCTTCCAATGAACACCCAGGACTGATCTCCTTTAGGATGGACTGGATGGATCTCTTTGCAGTCCAAGGGACTCTCAAGAGTCTTCTCCAATACCACACTTTAAAGGCATCAATTATTCTGCAGTCAGCTTTCTTTATAATCCAACTCTCACAGCCATACATGACCACTGGAAAAACCATAGCCTTGACTAGACGGACCTTGTAAGTAAGGTCGCAGTGATTTTGGAGTCCAGAAAAATAAAGTCAGGCACAAGTTTATTAATTATAGTACACTAGTGAAAAGACACCAGGCTTCAGATTTGTAGATATTTATTTTGGAACCTGGTGAAATATATACTGACTGATTACTTGAACTTCAGTTTCCTTATATAGAAATTTGGAAAAAATATATCCAGCAAGTAGGAAGACAGACAAAATTTATCCAGTTTTTAGCATGCAGGAGGTATGTTTTAATGAATTTTATATTTTAAAATAGTTGTGCATTCAATCATTTCTTGGCCTTTTGGCTAAGATCAAGTGTAAAATAACTATAAATTCATAGAACAGTGCGTGTACAAATATTCATACTTAGTTTCTCCTATTATTAATATCTTACATTAGTGAATACATTTTCTTAAAATTAATGAAACAATGTTGGTGTATTATTATTAATTAAAATCCTTTTATTAGATTTCCTTTGTTTTTACCTAATGTCTACCTTTTTTCTTTTTTTTTTTTTCAGAATCCCATTCGGATAACCCATGATACACTTAGTCATCTTGTCTCCTTAGGCTTCTCTAGGCTGTAATAGTTTCTCAGATTTTCTTTGTTTTTCATGACTTCAGCTGTTGTTCAGGGTACTGCTCAGATATTTTTTCAATGAATCTAATTGGGTCATGATATTCATGATTAGACTGGGGTAAAGGTTTTTGGGAAAAAGGTCCCAAGGGTGAAGTATTGCTTTCGTCATATCATGATGAAATGATATTAAGTCATTTCATATCACTGATGAGAATGAGGCAGTGTTTGTTTTGCTTCTTCATCATAAAGTTATTCTTTGGGCCCTCATTCTTTCCATACTGTACCCATTGGAAGGAAGTCACTAGGCACAATCCACAATTATGAGGTGGAGGGTTATATTCCACCTTCTAAAGGGACAAGATATAAATTTTATTTGGAATTCTGCACTGATCCATATGATTCTGGATTATATTAATAGTTGGAGACTACATGAACTAATGTGTTGCTTGGATTTTGATTGTTCTCTCTTATGTGTTATGGTCATTTGTTGATATCAGTGTAGACTCACAGATATCTATTTTATCATTTTGATTATAATCTAATACTGTACTATTTATTTTGCTGATCCAATTGTTCTCTCTTGGCTATTGACATGCTCCATAGTTTTATTTTCCTTGGTGAAACGAGTTATGTCAGAAATGGCTGAGACATGATCTTGAGGTCCTTTGGGTTTGTTGTCCATGCTTAACTTCTGCTGAACAAACATCTGAAATAAAACTGCTAAAACAATGCTGAGTTGCCTAAAGGAAAGAAAAATGCTGAGACAGGGACTTTTTCTGGACTATGGAAAACAGACCTTTCCTCAGTAGTTGAGGAGATGCTTTCCATAACTTAGTTGTATGTATGGAGCAGTTTTACCCTCCAGTCCAAATTCTTGATACACAGCTTGCATAAGCCTACATTAACTGCCCCACTTTTTTCATAAAAATCCATTTCTAGTTTCCTCCAGTGGGACACTTTCTGGTTTCCTCCAGAATCTAATTGTAATTCTAAGACCTAAAATAAGCTGTTATTTTGCCTCTTTACAGTTCATGAACCTTTTTGCTGACACCTTTTATTTTGTTTTGTTTTTCTATCACTTTCATGCTTTCTGGTACTGCAAGACTCTCTAGACTTACCTTGTGTATTTCCTGTACAAGACTTAAGCTTTAGTATCAGCCATTTCCTTTTTCTTCAAGGAAACTTGGTTTCTTTTACTGAAAAATAGTGTTAGAAATCAAGAGCTGAGTGATGAGTATGCTTGTTGCACTTCAGTGTCCTTGCGTCTAGGACCTCTCAACTGAGAGAACAATGAGATATATGTGTGCATAGTAAACTGTGCAAGTTCACAGCTATGAACATTTGGACATGTATATAATATCGATCTTGGTCTATATTATGCTACACATGAGTCCATGCCAGTGTCTTCAACTCAAATCTAGTACCAAATGGATCATACTCGACTTCCACCTTTTCTTCTCTATAATCACCACACCAGCAATGAGAAACTTGTCTCCCAGAATCTGCCATATATTCACTTGTTTAATTTCAGTATACAAAAGTATTGGGTACAAATTTTTAACCCACACCTCAATGGTCAAGTACTTTGCCAACTAGTACAGTGCTTATGTACAGTTCCTTTTGCCTTTAGTCTTACAGTCTCCATTCATTTTTAAAATTACTTAAGTCAGCTATTTTTCCCTTGATTCCATTTAGTGAGGTTAGTACATTTGTAATACAATTAGATTAGTTCATTGTAGTCTACATTTCATTTTGGTATTCCCTGACATCTTAAATGATTTTTTAAATTTCATACACTTAATTTTTACTCTTTATGATATAAAGTTTTCTGGGTCTTGACAAATGCATAGTATCATGTATTCACAATTATAATATCAGGGAGCACAGGAAGATGGCGGAGGAATAAGACGGGGTAACCACTTTCTCCCCCACAAAATCAGCAAAAGAACATTTGAACACTGAGTAAATCCCACAAAACAACTTCTGAATACCAGCAGAGGACATCAGGCACTCAGAAAAGCAGCCCGTAGTTGTCGAAAGGAGGTAGAAAATAGTATAAAAGATAAAAAGAGAGACAAAAGAGGGAGGGACGGAGCTCCGTCCTGGGAAGGGAGGCTTAAAAAAAAAAGAGAAGTTTCCAAACACCTGGAAACACTGGCGAGTGGAACCTCAGAGGGCCGCATAACTGGGAGACAAAAGACATAAATAATTAAAACTCACAGACTAAGTGCCCAGAGGAAACTCTCAGCGGAGAAGCGGCACAGACACCCGCGCCCCCCACTAGCAGGTGGGGCTGGGCAGGGAGGTGCCGGCAGTGGTGCTTAGAGAGAGAACTGGCGGCACGCTTTGAGGGAGAACTGGACTTGAATGCCCCAGGGCAAACTGAGGGCACGAACTTAAAATAGCAAAGCAGAAGCTGCAGCTAAAAGGCAAAAAGGCTAGGAAAAGCCTGTGAAAAGCCCCAACCCAGGACTCCGCCAGCCCCGCCCACTGAACAGGTTGCTGAGTGGAGTGAGCAGCCCAGCCCCCAGCCCCAGGCAACACGGGCGAGAAGGGCAGCCAGCACCGGGGCGGGGGCAGCCATGGCCCCAGAGAGGCTTCCCCTGCAAAGCTGCAGGCAGGCTTCCTTGCTGGCCAGGACTTCTTGGGTTTGGGCTGGTCTATATCCACCTGAGAAAGTGTGCTGGTTGTACTCCTGGAAAACCGAGCGCCAGGGACAGGGAAGGTGATTAGTCACAGCGACCATGCTCACCAAATGCCTGGTCACCTGAGCTGCTTGGACAGGGGAAGACACAAAATGCAGGCCCAGCCAAGTCTGCGCCTTTGTGAAGTACCCGAGGACTTGAACCTGAGCCGCTCAGACCTGGGAAGTGCATGCAACCCAGCGCCAGCCGCGGACAGCTCCCAGCAGAGCAACCTAGAGCCTAAGCAGCATAAACAGGGAAAGCACACATGCCTCAAGCGGGAGCATTCCTAGTGTAGCCGGGACACTGCAAGCACTCCCAACAGACGCCAGGGATATTTGTTAGCTGCGTTCCTCCCTCCCCACAGCAGGACTGAACAGGTGAGCCGGGAAAAAAAAAAAGTGTCCACCACCGCATCCTGGTATCAGGATGGGAATTAGACACTGAGGAGACCAGAAAACAGAAAAGCTTTTTCAACAGAAGGAACTGCCTTGGAAGTAACAGAGGGAGAAGCCTTGAGCCTACTGCAAGAATAAGACTGAAAACCAGAGGCAGAGGCTTAAGTCCAAATCCCGAGAACACCAGAGATCTCCTGTTCCAGAGAACATTAATTGATAGGTACTCATCAAATGCCTCCATCAGTTCAGCTAGTTCAGTCCCTCAGTCGTGTCCGACTCTCCGCGACCCCATGAATCACAGCACGCCAGGCCTCCCTGTCCATCACCAACTCCCGGAGTACACTCAAACTCATGTCCACAGAGTCGGTGATGCCATCCAGCCATCTCATTCTCCGTCGTCCCCTTCTCCTCCCGCCCCCAACCTTTCCCAGCATCAGAGTCTTTTCCAGTGAGTCAACTCGTCTCATGAGGTGGCCAAAGTATTGGAGTTTCAGCTTTAGCATCAGTCCCTCCAATGAACATCCAGGATTGATCTCCTTTAGAATGGACTGGTTGGATCTCCTTGCAGTATAAGGGACTCTCAAGAGTCTTCTCCAACACCACAGTTCAAAAGCATCGATTCTTCGGCGATCAGCTTTCTTCACAGTCCAACTCTCACATCCATACATGACCACGGGAAAAACCATTGCCTTGACTAGACGGACCTTGGTCGGCAAAGTAATGTCTCTGCTTTTTAATATACTATCAAGGTTGGTCATAACTTTCCTTCCAAGGAGCAAGCGTCTTTTAATTTCATGGCTGCAATCAGCATCTGCAGTGATTTTGGAGCCCAAAAAAACAAAGTCTGACACTGTTTCCACTGTTTTTCCATCTATTTCCCATGAAGTGATGGGACCAGATGCCATGATCTTTGTTTTCTGAATGTTGAGCTTCAAGCCAACCTTTTGACTCTCCTCTTTCACTTTCATCAAGAGGCTTTTGAGTTCCTCTTCACTTTCTGCCATAAGGGTAGTGTCATCTGCATATCTGAGGTTATTGATATTTCTCCCAGCAAT
Source organism: Moschus berezovskii (assembly GCF_049115385.1). NCBI lineage: Eukaryota > Metazoa > Chordata > Mammalia > Artiodactyla > Moschidae > Moschus > Moschus berezovskii. Next base: position 53,991,724 of record NC_142461.1, read on the forward strand.
CTTGATTCCAGCTTGTGCTTCTTCCAGCCCAGCGTTCCTCATGATGTACTCTGCATATAAGTTAAATAAGCAAGGTGACAATATACAACCTTGACGCACTCCTTTTCCTATTTGGAACCAGTCTGTTGTTCCATGACCGGTTCTAACTGTTGCTTCCTGACCTGCATACAGGTTTCTCAAGAGGCAGGTCAGGTGGTCTGGGATTCCCATCTCTTTCAGAATGTTCCACAGTTTATTGTGATCCACACAGTCAAAGGCTTTGGCATAGTCAATGAAGCAGAAATAGATGTTTTTCTGAAACTCTCTTGCTTTCTCCATGATCCAGCGGATGTTGACAATTTGCTCTCTGGTGCCTCTGCCTTTTCTAAAACCTGCTTGAACATCTGGGAGTTCACGGTTTACATACTGCTGAAGCCTGGCTTGGAGAATTTTGAGCATGACTTTACTAGCGTGTGAGATGAGTGCAATTGTGCGGTAGTTTGAGCATTCTTTGGCATTGCCTTTCTTTGGGATTGGAATGAAGACTGACCTCCTCCAGTCCTGTGGCCACTGCTGAGTTTTCCAAATCTGCTGGCATATTGAGTGCAGCACTTTCACAGCATCATCTTTCAAGACTTGAAATAGCTCAACTGGAATTCCATCACCACCACTAGCTTTGTTCGTAGTGATGCTTTCCAAGGCCCACTTGACTTCACATTCCAAGATGTCTGGCTCTAGGTCAGTGATCACATTATCGTGACTATCTTGGTCGTGAAGATCTTTTTTGTACAGTTCTTCTGTGTATTCCTGCCACCTCTTCTTAATATCTTCTGCTTCTGTTAGGTCCATACCATTTCTGTCCTTTATCGAGCCCATCTTTGCATGAAAAGTTCCCTTGGAATCTCTAATTTTCTTGAAGAGGTCTCTTGTTTTTCCTATTCTGTTGTTTTCCTCTATTTCTTTGCATTGATCACTGAGGAAGGCTTTCTTATCTCTCCTTGCTATTCTTTGGAACTCTGCATTCAGATGCTTATATCTTTCCTTTTCTCCTTTGCTTTTCGCCTCTCTTCTTTTTACAGCTATTTGTAAGGCCTCCTCAGACAGCCATTTTGCTCTTTTGCATTTCTTTTCCATGGGGATGGTCTTGGTCCCTGTCTCCTGTACAATGTCACGAACCTCCGTCCAGAGTTCATCAGGCACTCTATCAATCAGATCTAGTCCCTTAAATCTATTTCTCACTTCCACTGCATAATCATAAGGGATTTGATTGAGGTCATATCTGAATGGTCTAGTGGTTTTCCCTACTTTCTTCAATTTAAGTCTGAACTTCGCAATAAGGAGTTCATGATCTGAGCCACAGTCAGCTCCTGGTCTTGTTTTCGCTAACTGTATACAGCTTCTCCATCTTTGGTTGCAAAGAATATAATCAATCTGATTTCGGTGTTGACCATCTGGTGATGTCCATGTGTAGAGTCTTCTCTTGTGTTGTTGGAAGAGGGTGTTTGCTATGACCAGTGCATTCTCTTGACAAAACTCTATTAGCCTTTGCCCTGCTTCATTCCGTGCTCCAAGGCCAAATTTGCCAGTTACTCCAGGTGTTTCTTGACTTCCTACTTTTGCATTCCAGTCCCCTATAATGAAAAGGACATCTTTTTTGGGTGTTAGTTCTAAAAGGTCTTGTAGGTCTTCATAGAACCGATTAACTTCGGCTTCTTCAGCATTACTGGTTGGGGCATAGGCCTGGATTACTGTAATATTGAATGGTTTGCCTTGGAAACGAACAGAAATCATCCTGTCATTTTTAAGATTGCATCCAAGTACTGCATTTCGGACTCTTTTGTTGACCATGATGGCTACTCCATTTCTTCTAAGGGATTCCTGCCCACAGTAGTAGATATAATGGTTATCCGAGTTAAATTCACCCATTTCAGTCCATAGACGCCGGCCCCGGCGGCGCAGACGTGACGCGAGAGACGCCGGCCCCGGCGGCGCAGACGCGACACGAGAGACGCCTGCCCCGGCGGCGCAGACGCGACGCGAGAGACGCCGGGCCCGGGCGCAACGAGCCACGCAAAGAGGTGCGACCGTGAGGAGCTACCCCACGCCTGAGGCCAGGGCCGGCGGCTGAGAGGAGCTACCCCACGTCCAACAGGCGGTGGCTGCGCGGGCGCAGGAGGGCCGAGAGGAGCTACTCCGCGTTCAAGGTCAGGAGGGGGGGCCTTGAGGAGATACCCCTCGTCCAAGGTAAGGTACAGCAGCTGCACTTTGCTGGAGCGGCTGTGAAGAGATTTTCCACGACCAAGGTAAGAGAAACCGAAATAAGACGGTAGGTATTGCTAGGGGGCACCAGAGGGCAGACAAACTGAAATCATAATCACAGGAAACTAGCTGATCTAATCACATGGACCACAGCCGAATGTGGTCCCCTGGAGAAGGGAATGGCAAACCACTTCAGTATACTTGCCTTGAGAACCCCGTGAACAGTAACAAAGGGCAAAATGATAGGATACTGAATGAGGAATTCCCCAGGTCGGTAGGTGCCCAGTATGCTACTGGAGCTCAGTGGAGAAATAACTATAGAAGGAATAAAGGGATGGAGCAAAAACAAAACCAATACCCAGTTGTGGATGTGACCAATGATAGAAACAAGGTCCGGTGCTGTAAAGAGCAATATTGCATAGGAACCTGGAATGTTAGGTCCATGAATCAAGGCAAATTGGAAGTGGTCAAACAGGAGATGGCAAGAGTGAATGTCGACATTCTAGGAATCAGTGAACTAAAATGCCTCCATACATACACTGAAACCAGGCACCACCCAAGGGTCAACAAGTTTCAGTGAAAGACATACTACGCAAACTATCCAGCAACACAGGAGAATAGCACTGAGCTTCAATATACAGGCTGCCCAAAGCCACTCCAAACCCACTGACATCTCAAACTCATTACTGGACACTTCATTGCACTCCAGAGAGAAGAAATCCAGGTCCACCCACCAGAACATCGACACAAGCCTCCCTAACCAGGGAACCTTGGCAAGTCACCCATCCAACCCCACACACAACGAGGTAACTACATAATAAAGAGAACTCCACAAACTGCCAGAAGACGGAAAGGTCACCCCGAACACAGCAATATAAGCAAGATGAAGAGGCAGAGAAATACCCAGCAAGTAAAGGAACAGGATAAATGCCCACCAACACAAACAAAAGAGGAAGATATTGGAAACCTACCAGATAAAGAATTTCGAATTTTAATTGTGAAAATGATTCAAAATCTGGAAAGCAAAATGGAGTTACAGATAAATAAACTGGATAAAAGGATTGAGAAGATGCAAGAAATGTTTAATAAGGAATTAGAGGAAATAAAAAAGAGTCAATATACAATTAATAATGCAATAGATGAGATCGGAAACACTCTGGAGGGAACAAACAGTAGAATAACGGAGGCAGAAGACAGGATAAGTGAGCTAGAAGATAGAATTGTAGATAAATGAAACAGAGACAGAAAAAGAAAAATAAATTAAAAGAAATGAGGACAATATTAGAGACATATGGGACAACATTAAACGCCCCAACATTCGAATCATAAGAGTCCCAGAAGAAGAAAACAAAAAGAAAGACCATAAGAGAATACTTGAGGAGATAATAGTTGAAAATTTCCCTAAAATGGGGAAGGAAATAATCACCCAAGTCCAAGAAACCCAGAGAGTCCCTAACAGGATAAACCCAAGGCGAAATACTCCAAGACACATATTAATCAAATTAACAAAGATCAAACACAAAGAACAAATATTAAAAGCAGCAAGGGAAAAACAACAAATAACACACAAGTGGATCCCCATAAGGATAACAGCTGATCTTTCAACAGAAACTCTTCAGGCCAGGAGGGAAAGGCAAGACATACTTAAAGTGATGAAAGAAAGTAACCTACAGCCCAGATTACTATACCCAGCAAGGATCTCATTCAAATATGAAGGACAAATCAAAAGCTTTACAGACAAGCAAAAGCTGAGAGAATTCAGCATCACCAAACTAGCTCTCCAACAAATACTAAAGGATCTTCTCTAGACAGGAAACACAGAAAGGATATATAAACTCGAACCCAAAACGATAAAGAAAATGGCAACAAGATCATACTTATCAATAATCACCTTAAACGTAAATGGGTTGAATGCCCCAACCAAAAGACAAAGGCTGGCTGAATGGATACAAAAACAAGACCCCCATATATGTTGTCTACAAGAGACCCACCTCAAAACGAGGGAAACATACGGACTGAAAGTGAAGGGCTGGAAAAAGATATTCCACGCAAATAGAGACCAAAAGAAAGCAGGAGTAGCAATATTCATATCAGATAAAAGAGATTTTAAAAAAAGGCTGTGAAAAGAGACAAAGAAGGAAACTACATAATGATCAAATGATCAAGAAGAAGATATAACAATTATAAATATTTATGCACCCAACATAGGAGCACCGCAATATGTAAGACAATTACTAACAAGTATGAAAGGGGAAATTAACAATAACACAATAATAGTGGGAGACTTTAATACCCCACTTACATCTATGGATAGATCAACTAAACAGAAAATTAACAAGGAAACACAAACTTTAAATGATACAATAGACCAGTTAGACCTAATAGATCTCTATAGGACATTTCACCCCAAAACAATGAATTTTACCTTTTTCTCAAATGCACACGGAATATTTTCCAGGATAGATCACATCCTGGGCCATAAATCCAGCCTTGGTAAATTCAAAAAAATTGAACTCATTCCAAGCATCTTTTCTGACAGCAATGCAGTCAGATTAGATCTCAAATACAGGAGAAGAACTATTAAAAATGCCAACATATGGAGGCTGAACAACACGCTGCTGAATAATGAACAAATCATAGAAGAAATCAAAAGAGAAATCAAAATATGCATAGAAATGAATGAAAATGAAAACACAACAACCCAAAACCTCTGGGACACTGTATAAGCAGTGCTAAGGGGGAAGTTCCTAGCAATACAGGCACACCTCAAGAAACAAGAAAAAAGTCAACTAAACAACCTAACTCTACATCTAAAGAAACTAGAAAAGGAAGAAATTAAGAACCTCAGGGTTAGTAGAAGGAAAGAAATCGTAAAAATTGGGGCAGAGATAAATGCAAAAGAAACAAAAGAGACCACAGCAAAAATAAACAAAGCCAAAAGCTGGTTCTTTGAGAAGGTAAATAAAATTGACAAACCACTAGCCAGACTCATCAAGAAACAAAGGGAGAAGAACCAAATCAATAAAATTAGAAATGAAAATGGAGAGATCACAACCGACAACACAGAAATACAAAGGATTATTAGAGAATACTATCAGCAATTATATGGCAATGGCATCTGGTCCCATCACTTCATGGGAAATAGATGGAAAAACAGTGGAAACAGTGTCAGACTTTCTTTTTTTGGGCTCCAAAATCACTGCAGATGCTGATTGCAGCCATGAAATTAAAAGACGCTTACTCCTTGGAAGGAAAGTTATGACTAACCTGGATAACATATAAAAAGCAGAGACATTACTTTGCCAACCAAGGTCCTTCTAGTCAAGGCTACGGTTTTTCCGGTGGTCATGTATGGATGTGAGAGTTGGACTGTGAGGAAAGCTGATCGCTGAAGAATTGATGCTTTTGAACTGTGGTGTTGGAGAAGACTCTTGAGAGTCCCTTGGACTGCAAGGAGATCCAACCCCAGTCCATCCTAAAGGAGATCAGTCCTGGGTGTTCATTGGAAGGACTGATGCTAAAGCTGAAACTGCAATACTTTGCCACCTCATGTGACGAGTTGACTCACTGGAAAAGACTCTGATGCTGGGACAGGTTGGGGGCGGGAGGAGAAGGGGACGACTGAGAATGAGATGGCTGGATGGCATCACCGACTCTGTGGACATGAGTTTGAGTGAACTCCGGGAGTTGGAGATGGACAGGGAGGCCTGGCGTGCTGTGATTCATGGGGTCGAGGAGAGTCGGACACGACTAAGCGACTGAACTGAACTGAAATGAAAATGAATAACTTGGAAGAAATAGACAAATTCCTAGAAAAGTACACCTTGCCAAAACTGAACCAGGAAGAAATAGAAAATCTGAATAGACCCATCACAAGCAAGGAACTAGAGGAAGTAATCAGAAATCTTCAAGCAAACAAAAGCCCAGGTCTAGATTGCTTCACAGCTGAATTCTACCAAAAATTTAGAGAAGAGCTAACACCTATTCTACTCAAACTCTTCCAGAAAATTGCTGAGGAAGGGAAACTTCCAAACTCATTCTATGAGGCCAGCATCACCCTAATCCCAAAATCTGGTAAAGATCCCACAAAAAAAGAAAACTAGAAGCCAAAATCACTGATGAACATAGATGCAAAAATCCTTAACAAAATTCTAGCAATCAGAATCCAATAACACATTAAGAAGATCATACATCATGACCAAGTGGGCTTTATCCCAGGAATGCAAGGATTCTTCAATATCTGCAAATCAATCAACGTAATACACCACATTAACAAACTGAAAAATAAAAATCATATGATTATCTCAATAGATGAAGAGAAAGCCTCTGACAAAATACAACATCCATTTATGATAAATACCCTCCAGAAAGTGGGAATAGAAGGGACATACCTCAACATAATAAAAGCTATATATGACAAACCCACAGCAAACATTATCCTCGAAGGTGAAAAACTGAAAGCTTTCCCCTAAAGTCAGGAACAAGACAAGGGTGCCCACTCTCACCACTACTATTCAACATAGTTCTGGAAGTTTTGGCTACAGCAATCAGAACAGAAAAAGACATAAAAGGAATACAAATTGGAAAAGAAGAAGTAAAACTTTCACTGTTCGCTGATGACATGATCCTCTGCACAGAAAACCCTAAAGACTCTACCAGAAAACTACTAGAGCTAATCAATGAATACAGTAAAGTTGCAGGATATAAAATCAGCACACAGAAATCCCTTGCATTCCTATACACTAATAATGAGAAAATAGAAAGAGAAATTAAGGAAACTTTTCCATTCACTATTGCAACGAAAAGAATTAAATACTGAGGAATATATCTACCTAAGGAAACAAAAGACTTGTACATAGAAAACTATAAAACACTAGTGAAAGTAATCAAAGAGGACACTAATAGATGGAGAAATATACTGTGTTCGTGGATTGGAAGAATAAATATTGTGAAAATGAGTATACTACCAAAAGTAATTTATACATTCAGTGCAATCCCTATCAAGCTACCAATGATATTTTTCACAGAACTAGAACAAATAATCTCACAATTTGTATGGAAATACAAAAAACCTCGAATAGCCAAAGCAATCTTGAAGAAGAAGAATGGAACTGGGGGAATTAACCTGCCGGACTTCAGGCTCTACTACAAAGCCACAGTCATCAAGACAGTATGGTACTGGCATAAAGACAGAAATATAGATCAATGGAACAAAACAGAAAGCCCAGAGATCAATCCATGCACCTATGGACACCTTATCTTTGACAAAGGAGGCAAGAATGTAAAATGGAGAAAAGACAGTCTCTTTAACAAGTGGTGCTGGGAAAACTGGTCAGCCACTTGTAAAAGAATGAAACTAGAACACTACCTAACACCATACACCAAAATAAACTCAAAATGGATTAGAGAGCTAAATGTAAGACCAGAAACTATAAAACTCCTAGAGGAGAACGTAGGCAAAACACTCTCCGACATAAATCACAGCAGGATCCTCCAAGACCCACCTCCCAGAATATTGGAAATAAAAGCAAAAATAAACGAATGGGACCTAATCAAAATCAAAAGCTTCTGCACAACAAAGGAAACTATAAACAAGGTGAAAAGACAGCCTTCAGAATGGGAGAAAATAATAGCAAATGAAGCAACTGATAAAGGATTAATCTCCAAAATATATAAGCAGCTCCTGCAGCTCAATTCCAGAGAAATAAATGACCCAATCAAAAAATGGGCCAAAGAACTAAACAGACATTTCTCCAAAGAAGACATAAAGATGGCTAACAAACACATGAAAAAATGCTCAACATCCCTCATAATCAGAGAAATGCAAATCAAAACCACAATGAGATACCATTTCACACCAGTCAGAATGGCTGCTATCCAAAAGTCTACATGCAATAAATGCTGGAGAGGGTGTGGAGAGAAAGGAACCCTCTTACACTGTTGGTGGGAATGCAAACTAGTACAGCCACTATGGAGAACAGTGTGGAGATTCCTCAAAAAATTGGAAATAGAACTGCCATATGATCCAGCAATCTCACTTCTGGGCATACACACCGAGGAAACCAGAACTGAAAGAGACACATGTACTCCAATGTTCATCGCAGCACTGTTTATAATAGCCAGGACATGGAAGCACCCTAGATGTCCATCTGCAGACGAATGGATAAGAAAGGTTTGGTACATATACACAATGGAGTATTACTCAGCTATTAAAAAGAATGCATTTGAATCAGTTCTAATGAGGTGGATGAAACTGGAGCCTATTATACAGAGTGAAGTAAGACAGAAAGAAACACACCAATACAGTATACTAACACATATATATGGAATTTAGAAAGATGGAAATATAACCCTGTATACGAGACAACAAAAGAGACACAGTTGTATCGAACAGTCTTTGGGACTTTGTGGGAGAGGGTGAGGGTGGGATGATTTGAGAGAATGACATTGAAACATGTATGTTGTCATATGTGAAAGGAATCAGCAGTTCAGGGTCAATGTATGTTACCAGATACTCGGGGCTGGTGTGCGGGGATGACCCAGAGGGAGGATAAAGGGAGGAGGGAGGTGAGAGGGGGGTTCAGGAGGGGGAACTCATGTACACCTGGGGCGAATTCATGTCAATGTATGGCAAAACCAACCAATATAATATTTTAAAATAAAAAAAAAATTAAATAAAAAAAAAAAAGGATCACATCCTGAAAAAAAAAAAAACTGGAAATAGAACTGCCATATGATCTAGAAATCACACTCCTGGGCATACACAGGAGGAAACCAGAATTGAAAGAAACACATGTACTTCAATGTTCATTGAAGCACTGTTTATAATAGCCAGGACATGGTAGCAACCTAGATATCCATCTGGAGATGAATGGATAAGAAAGCTTTGGTACATATACACAATGGAGTATTTTTCAGCCATTGAAAAGAATGCCTTTGAATCAGTTCTAATCAGGTGGATGAAATTGGAGCCTATTATACAGAGTGAAGTAAGCCAGAAAGAAAAACATCAATACAGTATCAGTTCAGTCCAGTTCAGTTCAGTCGCTCAGTCATGTCCGACTCTCCGTGACCCCATGAATCACAGCACGCCAGGCCTCCCTGTCCATCACCAACTCCCGGAGTTCACTCAAACTCATGTCCACAGAGTCAGTGATGCCATCCAGCCATCTCATTCTCCGTCGTCCCCTTCTCCTCCCGCCCCCAACCTTTCCCAGCATCAGAGTCTTTTCCAGTGAGTCAACTCGTCACATGAGGTGGCCAAAGTATTGCAGTTTCAGTTTTAGCATCAGTCCCTCCAATGAACATCCAGGATTGATCTCCTTTAGAATGGACTGGTTGGATCTCTTTGCAGTATAAGGGACTCTCAAGAGTCTTCTCCAACACCACAGTTCAAAAGCATCGATTCTTCGGCGATCAGCTTTCTTCACAGTCCAACTCTCACATCCATACATGACCACCGGAAAAACCATTGCCTTGACTAGATGGACCTTGGTTGGCAAAGTAATGTCTCTGCTTTTTAATATGCTATCAAGGTTGGTCATAAATTTCCTTCCAAGGAGCAAGCGTCTTTTAATTTCATGGCTGCAATCAACATCTGCAGTGATTTTGGAGCCCAAAAAAACAAAGTCTGACACTGTTTCCACTGTTTTTCCATCTATTTCCCACGAAGTGATGGGACCAGATGCCATGATCTTTGTTTTCTGAATGTTGATCTTCAAGCCAACCTTTTCACTCTCCTCTTTCACTTTCATCAAGAGGCTTTTGAGTTCCTCTTCACTTTCTGCATAAGGGTAGTGTCATCTGCATAGCTGAGGTTATTGATATTTCTCCCAGCAATCTTGATTCCAGCTTGTGCTTCTTCCAGCCCAACGTTCCTCATGATGTACTCTGCATATAAGTTAAATAAGCAAGGTGACAATATACAACCTTTACATACACCTTTTCCTATTTGGAACCAGTCTGTTGTTCAATGTACAGTTCTAACTGTTGCTTCCTGACCTGCATACAGGTTTCTCAAGAGGCAGGTCAGGTGGTCTGGGATTCCCATCTCTTTCAGAATGTTCCACAGTTTATTGTGATCCACACAGTCAGAGACGCCGGCCCCGGCGGCGCAGACGCGAGAGACGCCGGCCCCGTCGCAACAAACCACGCAAAGAGTTTTGGCCGTGTAGAGCTACCCCACGCCTGAGGCCAGGGCCGGTGGCCTAGAGGAGCTACCCCAAGTCCAACAGGCGGTGGCTGTGCAGGCGCAGGAGGGCCGAGAAGAGCTACTCCAAGTTCAAGGTCAGGAGGGGCGGCCTTGAGGAGATACCCCTCGTCCAAGGTAAGGTACAGCGGCTGCACTTTGCTGGAGCAGCTGTGAAGAGATTTTCCACAACCAAGGTAAGAGAAATCCAAATAAGACGGTAGGTATTGAGAGGGGGCATCAGAGGGCAGACAATACAGTATACTAACGCATATATATGGAATTTAGAAAGATGGTAACCTTAACCCTGTATACGAGACTGCAAAAGAGACATAGGTATATAGAACAGTCTTTGGGACTCTGTGGGAGAGGGTGAAGGTGGGATGATTGCGGAGAATGGCGTTGTAGTATGTATATTATCATATGTGAAATGAATCATCACTCCAGGTTCGATGCATGATACAGGGGCTGGTGCACGAGGATGACCTGGAGGGAGGATATGGGGAAGAGGGAGGTGGGAGAGGAGTTCAAGACAGGGAACACATGTACACCCGGGGCGGATTCGTGTCAATGTATGGAAAACCAACCAATAATGTAAGGTAATTTGCCTCCAATAAAATAAATTAAAAAATAAAATAAAAATTAAAAAAAAAACAATTATAATATCATTCAGAATAGTTCACTGCCCTTTAAAATCCTTTGTTGGTCATCTGTTCAACCCTCTCTCATCCTGAAACTCCTTACAACCAGCGATCTATTTATTATCCTTACAGTTTTGTCTTTTCAAGAATGCCATAGAGGCATATAATGTGTTGCCTTTTCAGATTAGTTTCTTTTACTTAGTAATTTTTCAGCTTTCATTTATGCCTTTCCCTAGGCTTAATTGCTGAGAAACTCCTGTTTAGTTTTGTCTTTTGTTTTAGATTTTTTTACTTTCTTTCTAGCCCATGTAATTTTTCCTTTTGTAATTCACCACCTTGAATAACTAGTTTAGTATGCCTCTGTTCTTATGATTTTTATGCAATCATAGAAAAATATCTAACTCTGTATGATAGCTAATGGCTTCCCTAGTGACTCAGATGGTAAAGAATTTTCTGCAGTGCAGAAGATCTGGGTTCTGTCCCTGGGTCAGGAAGATCCACCAGAGAAGAGAATCACTACCCACTCTAGTACTCTTGACTGGAGAATTCCATGGACAGAGGAGCCTGGTGAGCTACAGTCCATGGAGTCATAAAGAGTTTGACATGACTGAGCAACTAACACTTTCACATTTCATGATAGCTAATAGCAATTTTGTTGTTAAATATTTTTAAAATTGGCATAATTTCTCATGCTTATTTTATTTCATAATATTCCTTACTAAACTTCATTTTGCCCTTTGATTTTTGCTTTTTCTTCCATTTCAATCTATTCATTTTTTGTAGTTAATCTTTACTGTTTTTCCTTTATCTCATGTTTTCTGTTTCTTTTAGCATTATGTTTTAATCTTAACTTTTTAGGTTTTAATTTTTCTACTAAGATTTATCTTTGAGTTTATCTGCACACTTTTTGAAACCAAGTAGGAAACCCATGTTCCCTGGGGATAGACACACATGCCCCTACCCTGTGAAACTTACCTCTTGTTTGTAGAAAAGTTTTAGCCTCCTTTGCCTTCCCTGAGTTCCAAAGAGAAAATTTAATCAGAGAAGTGAGAAAATGCAGAAACAAAAGAAAGACAAAAATAATAATCAGTTAGTCATAAAACAAGTCAAGGACCTTTAAGTTCCTCCTCAAAGGCTATACAGAATATCCTATAAGGATCTTTTAGTTCCTCCTCAAAGTCTATAAAGAATATCCTCCTCAAAGGCTATAAAGTATATCCTTGTTTTGCAGATACTAAAATCCCCACTAGGTGGAAGAAGTTAACTGCATGCTGACCATTAGTGCACAGAGCCCAGACCAGTTGAAACCAAAAAGCTGATATTTGATATTCCTGAAACACCACCCTTTTATCTCACCACCGGAGAACTGTGCACAGACTGAACACATACCTTGTGTTTTTCTTCCTCACACCATCTTTTAAAAACCTCCTTTGAAAGTCATCAGAGAGTTCACTTCCTTTGAGCACCAGCTGCCCATTTTCCTTGCTTGATAGCTTATGATAAATGCTGTAATTTCCTTCATCACAACCCAGTATCAGTAGATTGGCTTTGCTTTGCATTGGGCAAACAGATCCAAGTTAGGTTTGGTAATACTTTTTCCCCAAATAAATACTCATAATCTTTGAATTATTTAATATCCTGATTACAATATGATATTCAGAGTGAATAATTTAATTAAAAGAAGATTTTCAGATTGATTAAGTGGAAAGGATAAAAAGTGGCTACCAAAACTTAAAGATTTTAACTATACAGAAAAGCCTGCTTAATAGCAACCACATCATTAGGTAGGTAGAATGGACTCAGTATGGTTTGGAGAAGACAGAGGGTGTATATAATATGACCTCATTCTCTTACCATTCCTAGTGTTGCCCTGGGGTTATAACATATATCTTTCATTAGATAGTGTCTGTCTTCAAATTAACATATCATGCAAGGACCTATTTCACATGTAGTGTAAGCATCTAGCGTGGAAAATCACAAAGCTTGGAAGTTACAAATATTGCCATGATTACATCAAATGGAGTTAGGGTCCCACTTGGAAAAACTCTTCCTGGTCAGAAATAGAAAACATGAACATCAATAAGAATAATATCTGTGATTCATTAAATATATCAAATATGTTTATCTTTGAGTTAAAAGATAATTTAAAATAAGAAAGAAATATTGTCCAATTTCAGTTCAGTTCAGTCGCTCAGTCATGTCCGACTCTTTGCGACCCCATGAATCACAGCACGCCAGGACTCCCTGTCCATCACCAACTCCCAGAGTTCACTCAAACTCATGTCCATCGAGTCGGTGATGCCATCCAGCCATCTCATTCTCTGTCGTCCCCATCTCCTCCCACCCCCAATCCCTCCTAGCATCAGACTCTTTTCCAGTGAGTCAACTCGTCGCATGAGGTGACCAAAGTATTGGAGTTTCAGCTTTAGCATAAGTCCTTCCAATGAACACCCAGGATTGATCTCCATTAGAATGTCCAACTTTGGAGGATGCTAAATGAAGTTACTAAATATTTTGAAAATCATTAAAGCGTAAAAATAAAGAATTTTTCCTGCATCTTTCTATATGAGCTGTACCTTAAAGTAAGCAAGTTGTTGATGAGATAAAATATCTTCTAGTGGTATTATAAATCAAGATTGTATATTTTAGAAAGCAATAATAATAGTAAAACATCTCAATTTGTTAACCTTGTGTAAAATGCTGGTTCTGAGCAATGATGTAATATCAAAAATGTAGAAATAAACAGATATTATTGTGTACTAATGGAAGCACACAATAATAATTTTGAAGTACTCTTATTAGAAAATTGACCCAGAATCTTACCAATTTCTTAGGTCTAACAGCCTATTTGTAAGAAATAGAAGAGACAAAGAAATGTGTTCAATTATACTGCAGGGAGGTCATCTGAAAAAACAATCAGACTGTGGATAATGCTACTGAGACAAGCTACTGGTTTCCTTAACAAATAAACTGCAAGAAAAATGAACGGAGAGGGTAAACAGGAACTTATATATTAAACGAGACTTGTCAACAAAGTACAATTTATTGGTTGTATTGTATCTTAATTACAAACAGTGGTTCTCAACCAGCAGTAGCTTTACCGAAAGGAAACATCTGGAAACATCCAGACAGGTTTTGATTGTCAAAACTGGGTAGGGGAAAGGGAGAGGAGGCTGTAAAGGGCATTACTAGGTGCAAGCCAGGGATGCAGCTGTCCGTTTACAATGCACAGGCCAACCTTCCCAAAACACAGGATTGTCTACCTTAAAGTGTCAATAGTGCTAAGGTTGAAAAACCCTGATTCAAACCAAAAAACTTTATAAGAAATATCTTTTGTATACATTCTAATTCTGTAGTAGAAGGTACAGATATACTTGCACCCAGGACAGTTGCATGAATGGTTCAGTATAAATTGAGGAATAAAGAGTTTTGTTTTGTTTTCCTAGCTTATAATAGAGATTTTTATTAATCTAAAATAGGTTAAAACCTTTCAGACTAAAATCTCTAAAAATAGATATTTTTATTAATATTTAGAGTATTTTACTATTTAATTAAATAATTCTACTTGATTCATAAGGCAAAAATAACCGGAAAAAACTCAGTGAAAGAAAACAAAAATAACTTAAAATACCAGTAATCCAAGAACAATCATTTCTTTGGAGTGGATCCTTCTTAAGTTTTGCCCATGTCTTGGATATATACTGTACAGCTAAATTATGGAAAATATATGATATATATATGTATATGTGTATAATAAATGTGCATAAATGTGTCTAACACAACCTAGCACTTATATAACTTGGAATTAGCTTTTAAAGAAACATGTATACACACATGTATTAAATGTACAGTTCACGCTATTGTTCTTTTAACATTTTGGTAAGCAACAGCAAATAAATATCATGATTCTTTAATTTCGTATGTTTTAAGCTAATACTTTTAATGATAACAGTGTCTTTCAACTTAGTTTAAATGATTTCCTCATTTCTCCTGTATTTTTAATATATTTTTCAATTTTATTAAATTGTAGAACATTAACATAAGCTGGGTATATTTTATTTTTGTATTTCCAGATGCTATGAAAAAGAGACAAACAACTTGGCATGCTTGTTGAAATAAGTCTTTCTGTATCTAAAGGTCCTGCAATGATTACAGGGCATGGATTAGTCTAATCTAGAAAGGTGAGAATGTATTGCTGCAGGTTAAAAGATCCCTCCCAGGAGTTTTCTAAATAATTAAGTTTATTAACATGTTTCTTAAAATTATTTTCTATTAGTAGGAGAGTTAGATGGCTTATATATTTTTCCTTAATGAAAATTCATTTGAGAAAAAGAGACAATTTGAATTAACTGACAATTTTCTTATTTTTATAATCTTTTCTGGATTAAAAACAGGAATACACACACCATTTTAGTATACTTTGCTGTTTAGTCACGAAGTCATGTCTGACTCTTTTGTGACTCCATGGACTATAGCCTGCCAGGCTCCTCTATCCATGGGATTCTCTAGGCAAGAATACTGGAGTGTGTTGCCATTTCCTCCCCCATGGGATCGTCCCAACCAAGGGATCAAACTAGTGTCTCCTGCTTTGGCAGGTGGATTCTTTGCCACTGAGCCACCAGAAGTATACTAATTAGTACTAATAAAATATTATTTATCAAGCACTTAATGTATTATAGACTCTCTGGTATGACTTTGGACTCATTATCTTACTTGATTCTCAGGAATATATTTCCATAAAGAAACTTGTGAAGGGAGTGTTACCAACCACATTTCACATGTGAAACAAAGGTTAATAAGGTAAAAGGACATTCAGAATTTTTTCCTATGAATAGATTATAAAGGCAAATTCAAATCTAATTCTATCTGATTAAAACCCATTTAATTATACATTTGCTGTACTGATACTGATAGAAACAAACAAAATATTAATTTGAAATAATCTGCCCATCCATTTTATTCTAAATGAATTTTCATAACTATAGTATGAGGATGATGAAAGTTATCCATATGTTGTGTTTGCTCTGATTTTGATGCCCAGATCATATGGAGTATACTCTAAATAGAGTTATGATATAAACATATTGAGTCCAAGAAGTATTTACTATTATTAATTCTTATGATAGTTATATAAAATTCCATCTTTAAACTTTCTAATGTGATCTGAAAATGTAAAGGTGGTTTGTGAACATGGAGAATTGTATCTCTGTCGGAGAAGGCAATGGCAAGCCACTCCAGTACTCTTGCCTAGAAAATCCCATGGATGGAGGAGCCTGGTAGGCTGCAGTCTGTGGGGTCGCTAAGGGTCGGACACGACTGAGCGACTTCACTTTCACTTTTCACTTTCACACATTGGAGAAGGAAATGGCAACCCACTCCAGTGTTCTTGCCTGGAGAATCCCAGGGATGGGGGAGCCTGGTGGGCTTCCATCTATGGGGTCACACAGAGTCGGACACGACTGAAGTGACTTAGCAGCAGCAGCAGCAAAGTATATCTTTGCTGCACTCTATTCTTGTGACAATGGAAGTTCCTAGGAAGTTACATTAAAATATATCAGGGATCTCAAAGAACTATTATGAATGAATCAATTGCATGAAACTACGAAGTGATAGCCTCATTTCCATAGAAATGGTCTCATTATGACTAAATACTGAAAATGTATGAGGACAGTATTGTTTAAAGTAAGTCTTGCAGCACTTTCCTTCCCACTAACTCATATAAATATCTCCTCTCATGTTTAAAATTAAATGATTTGAATTCATCATGCACACTAGGAGACATTCTTAGATTTTCACTCTGAACCATTAGTTCTATTATTTGTGTACGTTTATTTAGACCTATAATGACAATGAACTGAGTTGAATAAAATACTTTTTGCATATTTTTAAATAAAATATGCCTCTTTTCGAAGTTGTAAGCAATGTTTATGTTTTCTTCCTTCTTTTGATTTAACAAATCAATGTGCAAGATAATATGTATCCAAATAGATTGTTCTGAGAATAAAGACCGACCCCTTTCCTGTTATTTGGCCATATCCTCAAGGCTAACAACTTCTGTTAACTCAGACACTCACAGTTACAGGAACACATACAGGTACTGTGTAAGGTTATCTGTGGGTGTACACTTATTTATATAGTAATCATTAATAACATCTCTTGCTATCCCCTCTTCATTGTTTGGGAAAGAAACGATGCTTTTACAACTTTGTCTGATGGTATATGAGAATCACCAATTTGTGGGGCCTACTTTTAAACTAACAGGAGAGGAGAGTTCAGTCCTTGGGTCAGAAAGATTGCCTGGAGGAAGAAATGGCAACTTGCTCTAGCATTCTTTCCTGGGAAATCCCATGGACAGAGGAGCCTGGTGGGCTACAATCCAGGGGGTTGCAAAGAGTCAGATGGGACTGAGCAATTGAGCATGCATGCACAGTTGAACTGAAGAAAACCTGTAATTTGTTCTTTCAAAATTTGCTTGTTATCACAAATGTCCTCAATGAAAAAGTATAAATATTTTCAAAGTCCTCATAATAAATATAGGAAATACAGAATATCTGCACAAAGAAAAGCCTTGTCATTTTGTAAGTAAAACTCCAAAGAGAGATATATCACCCTGATGGCATCATTGATGCAATGGACATGAACTTGGGCAAACTCTGGTAGATGGTGAAGGACAAGGAAGCCTGGCATTCTGCAGTCCATGAGTTGGCAAAGAGTTGGACACTACTGAGTGACTGAAAGACAACAATAGAAATATTTGTAAAAATAATTGCTTATACTTACAACAACTTCCATTCTCTAAAGACCTACTGTTTTCCATGTGTTGTGCTAAGTGTTTTATATGTAGTAGATCTCACAATATCATTTGAAGCGATTAGTCAATAAATTTGCTCAAAGTCTCAGACCAAGCAAATGGTAGATCTAGGATTTGAAACAATGACCTTGACCTTGGCTTCAGAGTCTAGCTTCTTAACTGGATGGTGGTCTATGGCAATGTCATATACTTTTAATACAAGTGACAAATTGAAGCTAAAGCTAAGCATTGATCCCAAGGTAGAAAACTGTTGACAATATCTAACTTGATGTGAGTTGTTTGGTTGTTTTACAATGCCAAATAAAAGGTTTTAAAAGGCGGTGTAATCAGGCACTGTTATTTGCTATAATATGATTTATGATTATGGTATAAATCTTTTATCTTACTGAGGATTGCTTCATTCATTTACGTTAAATTACTGCACCTGTAAGGAATTGAGTTTCTCCAGACAAGAAAATTAACTAGGCAAATTTCTGTCTGATAATGCTCACACAAAATAATCAAGAATAATGTTCTCAGATTCAAGTTCATACCCATCTTACTCTTATTTTACACACAATCCTAACCAATATGTTTATTACATTTCCGAACATATCAATTTAGGAATAATAAGAGGGAGAAGATGTAAGTGACATCTATACTCAAAATAATCATAATTGTAATTGTAACTAGCAGAGTATGTGCATGTAATATATATATATATATATATAGTATGCATGTATGTATTTTCATTAGCTTAAAAAATATTCAGGTGGGTTGCTATCCAAAAAGAGATTACAGTGATTGAAATACAAATTATGACAGAGAAAATTTTAACTTTCTTTGAAGTGAAAAGCAGTTTTTATTTTCAAGCAGCAGTTATGCAGCGTAAGAGTAATATCCACCTTTAACTCCAGAAATAAAAGGATTTACCTATTTCTCTGCAAAAAAAAAAAAAAAAAAATCCTAACATTTGAACTCTTCTTATTCTCACTGGCATAAATTTTCTCTTGTTGAAATTTTTGCGTGGAAACATTGGGCTATAGCAATGTCCAGAGTAAAAATGAGCAAGGAAAATGTTTACTTTCCATCAAATCAATCAGCTATTCTAAATCTCTGCAAGATCTATATTATATTAAAACTAAATAAATGTGCCTATGTTAATATCATTATTATTTTGTCATAAATGTTAATGTTACTAATAATTGTAGGCAATGGAGGAACTCCAAAAAAGAGACATGGGTAAGTCATCCTGTGGACTTATATAGAATGCTTCCTTTCAAATAATAAATTTGATTTATTAAATAATTTGTTGATAAATCGAATATTTAAGCTAAGCATCCTTGTTAGAAACTTCAGGCAAGTCATCTGTAGACCTAATCCTTAAATTTATAAGTTCAGAAATAATTAGCTTTGAAACTGGCATGTATTGAAAAGAGAAGAACATAAACATACCATGTAAAATGGCAAAAAAAAAAAAATGCATGTGTCAAGATAAATCGCAATAAACTTTCCAGGGACTGAATCAAAATACTCTGAAAAATGTATTTTTTTCTTATGAGACAAGCAACTTGACAAAAGTCTCTCTGTTATTCCTGTAAATGAGATTAGTGATCATCTCTTGTTTCTTCCAAAGTGTCTTTCCCTGGTAACAGGAGAGATGACAGGACTAATGCCTTGGTTACCAACAGTCCTGGGTTCCTCAGGCCAGAGAGCCATTCCAGCTGCATGGTCTTCCTCTCAGCTAACATCACTCATGCATCTAAAACTTCCTGGGATCCTGCAGCTGTGTCGATGATGTGTTGTCTCCTAGAACACAACAAAATGCTACCGTGTAAGTCAAATAGCAATATTAAGATAAAGTTTGTGATTAGTTCAGCAAATATACAAGGGAACAACTCACAAACTACTTTGAAGCGTTTCTAACATATGCAGTATACTTTAGTGGTATTTGACTCAGTGGTGAAGAATCCGCCTGGCAATGCAGGAGTCTCAGGTTCGATCCCTGAGTAACGAAGATGCCCTGGAGGAGGAAATGGGAACCCTCTCCAGTATTCTTGCCTGGGAAATCCCATGGACAGTGGTGCCTGGCAGGTTACAGTCCACAGGGTCACAAAAGAGTCAGAAATGACTTAGCGACTAAACAACAACAAGTGTTTGAAGCTAATCTGGTCTCTAAGTGATTCACAGGTCTCCTACTTGAAATGTTGTATGAGCAATTATTAACCTTGGAAGTTGGAATGAGAAAAGAAAAATGTTAGTTTCCTGAATGTACAAGAAGGCTGTGAAAATTCTGGAGCAAACATTCTTGCTCCCAAATCCAAGATTTTACACTCACTAGATGTTACTTAACTTCTCTGAGCTTCCCTGGTGGCTCAGACAGTAAAGAGCCTGCCTGCAGTGTGGGAGACTGGGGTTCGATCCCTGGGTTGGGGAGATGCCCTTGAGAAGGAAATGGCAACCCACTCCAGTATTCTTGCCTGGAAAATCTCACAGATGGAGGAGTCTGGCAGGCTGCAGTCCATGTGGTTGCAAAGAGTCAGACTTGATTGAGCAACTTCACTTTCTTTTCTTTCACCTTCCCTGGGGCCATAGTCACATCTGTATACTGTGTATGGCATAGATGCTATATCAGAGGATTGCTGTAAAGATTAAACAGCTAAGTCCAGTAGAACACTTAGAACAGTATCTGGCACTTGGTAAGCTTTGAAGTATGTAGCTATTCATGTATTTCTCATCTTATAAAAATAGTAACAAAGGTTGTAATGAGACATAAAGTTATTTAATGAGTATAACTTGGCTCTCTCCCTCTCTCTCTCTTTATATATATATACATACATATATATATATATATATATATATATATATATAAGAATAGTTTGTTAGTGCCAAATAAATAAGAAAAATAATTGAGCATTTAGTAATCAGATCTTTACTTTTTAAGTCCTCATAGGTAAAGAGTTGGGCTTCCTGGTAGCTCAGCTGGTAAAGAATCCTCCTACAATGCAGGAGACCCCTGTTCCATTTCTAGGTAGGGAAGATCCCCTGGAGAAGGGATAGGCTACCCACTCCAGTATTCATAGGCTTCCCTGGTGGCTCATACAGTAAATAATCTACCCGCAATATGGGAGACCTTTGTTCGAACCCTGGATCGGGAAGATCCCCTGGAGAAGGGTATGGCAATCCATTCCAGTATTCTTGTCTGGAGAACCCCATGGTAAGAGGAGCCAGACAGGCTACAGTCCATGGGATCGCACAGAGTCGAACATGATTGAGCAACTAAACAGAGCACAGGTAGAGAGTTAGCTGTATGACAAACGCTTTTCTTGCTCTTGGCACATCTTCCTAGTTATCAGGAGCCATACGACTGCTTTCTAGCTAATAAAATGTGAATAGAAATACATTGCACTATATCTGGCTGTGGTCTTGTAAAACAATATCTACCGCTTACAGTCTTCCATGTTCTTTCCTTCTCCCATTGGCTGACTGCTGACAAGCTGAGACTTTGTAATTCATATGCCAACAGTGATAGCAGTGGCCTTGATCCCAGAGTTACCACTTGTAAAAGTATAAGAGAGTCACCTACCAATATAGAATACTGAATACACATTTTGCTTAAGTGAGAAACATTTATCTTTTGTCACTATTTTTGTTGCTTTTTTTAGACTCTAAGGAGTTATTTCAATTAATATATATCTGCCCTGGCTGATGTAGGTGAGAGGAGCCAGTGAAAAATATTTTTCTCTGAATGACAGTGTCTTTGATTTATGAAGTTTCAAAATTTTTAAACTGATTTTCAATCACACACGACCACTACCAATGACAAATCAAGACTGTCACATCTTAATCGATGAAGCCCTAGTACCCAATCCTTGTCTTCTATTAATGAAAACAGCATTTAAATCATCTAGTATAATAGAAGTTATTTAGATTTGATTTTTTTTTTTCCCTAAAATGTCTTACCTTGTTCACTGTTTTATGAGTCCCTTGGAAGGAAACAAAGCACAGCTCAAGTCCTTAGGCTGAATTTGTTTGGTTTTTGTAGTTTAAAGATTCCTGTTAATTCACATTTAAATAAAACTTCATTTTGCAATAATGAGTCAGTGAGTAGCTTATTTAATTAACTACTTGAGGGAAGTAATAACGTGTAATTTAGTCTACTCACTTTCATAGGATAAATTGGAATCACTGAATGATTTTCTCTCTTACTCAAAAAAATAAAGAAACCCACATAAATTATAGGGAAGTGTTTGTTTATTTCATTAAAAAAAAACAACATTGTTCATAATATTAACTTTTCAAAAAGGTTCTATATCTGTGTACTTATATAACTAAATATTTTTGGATAAACTATTGTAGATATTGCCTTGCAAATCATTAAGGATAATATTAAACACAAACTGGAGGTGGTGAAATTGTGGCAGCGAGATAAAAGCTTTCACTTTAGGAAAGCAAAATAGACATGTGACTGGTCCATTTTATCACAACCATAATAAAGGTACTTTCCTTGAATACATACTTAAAATGTGCTTAGTTTTTCTGAATTCTAGTTATCTGCTGTAGCAGAAAAGAGAATGGAAAAATAGGAATACGCTGAGTGTTTTTTCCTGTGTTCCCTGTTGCTTTATTTGATAAAACAATAGTGATTAAAATAGAAATAAAAATTAGTAAAAAAGAGGGGTATATTATGTAATCATCCATGTTATCTTAAAATGTTTTAACTTATACTAATTATATCACAGTTCAGTTCAGTTCAGTTCAGTCGCTCAGTCGTGTCCGACTCTCCGCGACCCCATGAATCACAGCACGCCAGGCCTCCCTGTCCATCACCAACTCCCGGAGTTCACTCAAACTCATGTCCACAGAGTCGGTGATGCCATCCAGCCATCTCATTCTCAGTCGTCCCCTTCTCCTCCCGCCCCCAACCTTTCCCAGCATCAGAGTCTTTTCCAGTGAGTCAACTCGTCGCATGAGGTGGCCAAAGTATTGCAGTTTCAGCTTTAGCATCAGTCCCTCCAGTGAACATCCAGGATTGATCTCCTCTAGAATGGACTGGTTGGATCTCCTTGCAGTATAAGGGACTCTCAAGAGTCTTCTCCAACACCACAGTTCAAAAGCATCGATTCTTCGGCGATCAGCTTTCTTCACAGTCCAACTCTCACATCCATACATGACCACGGGAAAAACCATTGCCTTGACTAGACGGACCTTGGTTGGCACAACAACATACATTTTTAAAAAGTGACCAAAGTACAAATGAATATTCCTAATATCAAAGAGGTTTATATGACAGCTATCTATTTCCTATCAGCTTCAAATTCAGTTTAGATTAGTCTGTGAAAGTTAACATAATTTTATTCCCTTACACTTGAATTCAAATATATAAGAAAAAATGCATAAATGTAATTGGACATTATCTTTTCAAATATAATATAACAACAATGAAATGATATCAAAGATAAAAGTAAAAATAGCATATTTTTCATAAACAATTTTGGGAATTAAAGTTATTTATCTATATATATTTATCTATATCTATATAACCTTCTATCTCTTTATATATTATTTTAGTGATAACAGCAGAGTAAGTGTGACTTAACTTTAAGGTAACGAAGTTTTCATCTTTTCCTTTTCAATAATAGTGATGTTAATATTAGATTATGTGATGGTTTGTATTTCCTTCAAAGTATACTAAATTGCTGCTTATCTTCACAAATTAATACCTTTATCTAATGGTAAATCTATTTGTAAGCAAGCAGACTAGAAAGGATACAATTAAAGCAGAAGTTTAGTGCTACCACATATTAAAAAATAAAATAATATTTTTACAGTGTGTAATAAAACTTTCTGCCACATGCCATGGCATTTCAGATTGCTGTTTTAGTATTTTAAAATATTATAAAATAGACTCTATGCATAAATAAATAAATAAAATATCAAGTAGCAATATTTTATATAAAACTTTAATAAAACAAAAATTATCCTTGCTACTGGGGAGTTAATTTTTCACTCTGTTAGTAGTTTTCCAGTACCTCAGAGAGGTTCCTATAATCTCAGTTTTATTGGTTATTTAATCAAAGATGTCTGGGGACATGCAATTTACTCCCCTTTAATAAGGATTGTATCAATGGAGCTATCTATGGAAAAAAAAATTCAAAGAAGTTTTGACTTAACTTTCCTTGGCTTCTACCTTTGGTTAAAAGTATGAACAGCTCTTATAATAATTTTAAAACCATCCAGACCATCTTTTCTCTTTTCTATTAAGACTTTCTTTTTCCTTCTATCATCCTATCTATCATTGAAAAAAATTATTAGTTTTTTTTTTTAATGCCAATTTAGGACCTTCATAGAGAATACAGGATTTCTAAAGAAATATTCCTTTATCCAAATGCATCACTCAGTTGATGACTTCCATGCTTCACAATGTTTGAATGTATAGTCTCACAAGGACCACAAAACCAGTTTGTGACCCATACCCCTTTTGAGAGGAGTATTCATGATTAAGGGCAGCAATTACAAACTGCAGGGAAGTGTTTTCATTGCTGAAGGTTTGCTTGCATAGGTAGTTCCACAAAATGGTTGCACATCAGTATGTTGTACTGATTTGCACCGAAATATTTTATAAAAGTTTGCAGTTAGTTTTGAAAAAAGAATCCATTCTATAAGTTTATATGACTTCTAGACCCATACTTTTGGCTACTCAAATAGCATTTTGGTGGCTCAGATGGTAAAGAATCCACCTGCAATGCAGGAGATCTAGGTTCTACCCCCTGAGTTAGGAAGATCCCCAAGAGAAAGGCATTGCAACTCACTCCAGTATTCTTGTCTGGGAAATCCCATGGACATAGGACCTTGACAGGCTACAGTCCATGGGGTCACAAAGAGTCGGACATGACTGAGCTAATAAAACACACACACAGACCCATACTTTTGGCTACTCAAACTGGGTTTACTAATACATGTTTTAGTATAGAATTTTGTTCCATTAACCATTCTTTTAATTTGGTATATGGAAAATATTAGTTGGTATTCCATGATGGCTCAGTTGGTAAAGAATCTGCCTGCAATGTATAAGACCCTGGTTTGTTTCCTGTGTCTAGAAGATCTGCTGGAGAAGGGATAGGCTACCCACTCCACTATTCTTGGGCTTCCCTTGTGGCTCAGCTGGTAAAGTATCTGCCTGCAATGCAGGAGACTTGGGTTCGATCCCTGGGTTGGGAATCCCCTGGAGAAGGGAAAGGCTACCACTCCAGTATTCTAGCCTGGAGAATTCCATGGTCATCGGGTTCACGAAGAGTCAGACACAACTGAGCCACTTTCACAAAATATTAGTTATTGCTCTTCTTACAGAATATTAACTGTGCTTACAAATAATACTAAACTAACAGGTATATTTATCTCACACACTTTTCCCAAATACCCACTGCTTTGGGAGTAACAGGCTAATTAAGTAGATATTCTGGGAAGAGTAAGATTTGACTCTTCCCCTCAAGAAGTACATAAATTCAGAAACTGATAAAACAATGCATATTATACTGGGTCGAATAATTTTATGAAACGGTCTTTAAAAAATGCAGGTATTCATGGCCAATTAAAAGTAAAAGGCAAGAATATTCAGCGATGTTAAAAAACTTTTTCCTTTTATCCTTTTTCTTGGATAATGATGTGCTTTCCTGATGTTATATTTGGCCCAAGAACAAGAAAGTTACAGATGAGATTCAGCCAGAAAAGTCTGTCTGCAACGTGGATAACCCCGTTTCGATCCCTGGGTGGGGAAGATAACCTGTAGAAGGAAATGGCAACCCAATCCAGTACTCTTGCCTGGAAAATCCCATGCATGGTGAAGCCTGGCAGGTTACAGTCATTGGGATTGCAAAGAGTCAGACATAACTGAGGAACTTCACTTTCACTTTCAAGAATAAGAAAGGCCTAATATCAAACATTTCCTCATACCAGTGCTTGTTCGTTAGTATCTCTTTCTTGATTGAAAATGTAAGCTTGAGAACTAAAAGCAATAGCAAGAAAAAAAAAAAATTATCTGCTTCTTAACACCTGAGATGTCAATAGAGTATCTTTAGCAGTATCACATTTCATAGGAAATTCAGAGGTATGGTAAAATGGCACATAAAGGTACATTGTATCTGAATCTGGTATGTGAGGCCTCCTTTCAGGATTGATTTTCAAATCTTTATCTAAAACATGGGTGACTTATAATAGACATGCCCATGTTTACTCTATTTCCAAAACCGTATACCAAAGGATCTGGGATAAAAACATTGATCATACACAAACATGAAAATAAGTAAACCATATAGGATATATTGTTTATCATATGCACAAAGAAATTGTTCTAAGGCTTAAATAAAATGAAACATCTCCATATGCAATTTTATTAGCCAGCTTTTATATGGGATCCAAAACTCTCAAATTTCAGTGGCTTACAATAATACATATTTGTTTATTGATACAGTGTATGAGAATGACTGTGGATCAGCTAATATAGATTTTCTCCATGAGTATTCTCGTTCCAAAACCCAGGATAAGAAACATCCCTTGTTTAAGACTTGATTTTCACTAAAAAAATGGTAGAGAGCAAAAGCCAACCATACAGTGGTTCTAAGTGTCTGCTGAAACACAGCTTACCTCAGGTCTGCCTGCATGTGTGCATGCTCAGTCATGACTGACTCTTTGAGACCCCCATGGACTATGCCCACCAGGCTCTTCCATCCAAGGAATTTTCCAGGCAGGAATATTTGAATGGGTTGTCATTTCCTTCTCCAGACGATCTTGCCAAACCAGGGACTGAACCCACATCTCTTGTGTCTCCTGCATTAGCAGGCAAATTCTTTACCACTGACCCCACCTGGGAAGCCCTACCCCTGTCTGCTCATATCCTATTGGCCAAAGCAAATAGCTAAGCCCAAGAGAAATACGGCATGGAAGTATATACCACATGAGCATCACTACAATCACAGGGTCCCAGGCCAGAATGTTTAATGCTCTTCAAAGGAGCGAAAGAGCAAAGTGAGGGCAATACACAGGAATAATCTCACACACCTGGAGAAGGAAATGGCTACCCACTCCAGTATTCTTGCCTGGGAAATCCTATGGACAGAGGAACCTGGCAGGCTACAATCCATGGGGTTGCAAGAGTCGGACACAATTTAGCAACTAATCCATCACCAATCTAACACAAGTAGGATTAAGAAAGTTTGAGTACAGAGAATCGTCTTTCAGCTCAGTTTTGATTTGACCTTGGAAGCTGGGTGGTATTGTAGGGGAGGAATAGAATGCTAGATATTCTTTTCTTGAAGAAGAAAATCAAGAAGTAACAGAAGTAGAAAAACGGAGATTTTATCATAAAAAAAGCAGGCAAGACTAATATTACTGAACCTGTTCAAGTTTGCATTATAATTATGATTAGTATATTGGAGATTCAATAAAGCATTTCAGTGTTCAATTTATTATGAAGTTTCATAATCATTATTTGATTAGAACTCTCATTCCTCTACCAACTTCCAATACACTTTTTTAAAACCATTTTTTTAATTAAAGTATAGTTTATAGTGTTATATTGGTTTCAGGTGTACAGCAAAGTGATTCAGGTATTTATTATTTATGTGTATGTGTGTGTGTGTGTGTGTGTGTATACACACATCAATTCTTTATCAGATTATTTTCTATTATGTGTGTGGTCAGTCATTAATCGTTGCAACCCCATGGACAGCCCTCCAGGCTCCTCTGTCCCTGGTGATTTTCCAGCAGGTTGCATTTCCTACTCCAGGAGATCTTCCCAACCCAGGGACTGAACCTGAGTCTCTTGTGTCTCAAATTGGCAGGTGGATTCTTTTCCACTAGCACCACCACTATTTTTCATTTTAAGCCCTAGTTTTACATGGTAAGCCCTATTTTTCACTATAAAAGAAGAAAGTAGAAAGAATTAGTCATTCAGTCATGTCCAACTCTTTGTGACCCCTTGGGTTGTAGCCCACAAGGTTCCTCTGCCCATGGGATTCTCCAGGCAAGAATACTGGAGTGGGTTGCCATTCCTTCCTCCAGGAGATCTTCCCAACCCAAGGATTTGTTTACTATTTTATATATAGTAGTATGTATATGCTAATCCCAGAATCCTAATTTATATCTCCCTCAATATACTTTTAATTTACTAAAATTTTGATAGTCTTTAATAAAATGTGAAATATACAGTTTTGCCAAAACCAGTCCTAAGGATGGCGAGAGGCAGAGTATCACCTATGTGATCTCAGGTTTCCATATGGGGACACTGAATTAGAAGTAAGTTCCTTATTTTTCTTCTCATCGCTGCACTGGATGAAGGCTAGCAAAGTTGATTGGTTGTTTACATGGAAATGATCAGGAAAGGCTGAGGCCTTCTGGTCTTTGTTTAATTTTTAAGTTCAGCCTATAGATAAAAAGAGCTCATTCTAGAATTCTGTTTTGAAATTAAAACCTTAGGGTAATTTTGTGTTTGTCCAGTTGCTTCTGAAACTTAGTGAATGAGTCTTCCTAAATCAGGGAATGTTAGCAAACCCTTTCTCTGCATATCCTCCAATCAGTTAATCATGACTATTGCTGATATTTTTATCTCCAGCTGACAATTTCTTCTTGTATTGATAACCTTATGACTAACAAAACTGCACCATTCAGGGAAAGCAGATTTTTTGAGCCTCAGAGAGGTGCATTTTATTATTGTTTTAGCAAATAACATGTTCTAATAAGTTGTAGTTTGTCCCAGAAATTCCAGATGAAGAAATGAAAAAAAAAGTGGAAAACCCACTGATTTTATGGAATTATTCTTCGTTTTAAAAAGACTAATATAAGATATAAACAGGGGTTTAAATTAATTAAAAAATCTCTAAATGTGAAAAGACAGAGAGGGAGACTTCAGAGTCCCTCTTTAGATAGAAAAGTCAGGAAATGTGTCCTTGTGTATTTGAATTGGGATTGGGAAACAAGTGGAGGGACTCAGGTAGGAGACTGAGGGGAAAATTTGTGGCCACCCATTGGAAATTTCCTGAAATCTAAGTAAATTGCATGACGTGTTCACTAAGAGGTACATACAGGCCATCAGTAACATTTTCCACTAAGGAATTTGTGATGTGAGCACTTGGCTTCACTAATTTCTGATTTTGTCAAGTAGTAGAAAATAGGTCTAATGCACTAGCCAACTTCAGGCTGCCTGAAGACTATGTCACAAATCAGGACCAGAATTTGATTTTAAGTGTTACAGAATTACAAATGGTACTGAAAGTATAATACAAACTTGGAAGTTCTTCTGTGTTAAACTAAGGCCTTAGGAAAAGGATTAAGTCCCAGAGAAATAGGAAAAGGACATTTCTGGGGATGTACCTGATAAACTTGAAACCCTAGGTTATTCTTCCCTCCAGACCAGTAAAATTCCTTTTTCCATTTCATAGGATTTTAGCAGCTTCCCATTAGATTAAAGCCTCACAAGAGGATGCTGTTTCTCTCAAGTTCCACTCATGCCTACATTCATTTGCTCTCATAACTGTAGTTCAGTTCAGTTCAGTCACTCAGTCGTGTCCGACTCTCCGTGACCCCATGAATCACAGCACACCAGGCCTCCCTGTCCATCACCAACTCCAGGAGTTCATTCAAACTCATGTCCATCGAGTCGGTGATGCCATCCAGCCATCTCATTCTCTGTCGTCCCCTTCTCCTCCTGCCCCCAATCCCTCCCAGCACGAGACTTTTCCAGTGAGTAAGTCACAATATAGTATGAGTAGAAAAATCCAGTCCCACTATAAAAAAGATTTATCCAAAAAAAGAGCTATGGTACTTGGCTAATATGTACAATGAGAACAAGGGAAACAATAAGAAGGTTCATTCTGACGGTGATAAACTGGGGAGAAGCAAAATATCAGCTATATACAATTTCTGTGGGAAGGGAGCTCTCTCCCATGATTCAGGGAGGTTGGTACCTTGAAGCCTGGGCATAATAGTGGCTTAGAGGAATTAAGGAGGGCTTCTTAGAACCACTTTGACAAAGTTTTGAAAAAGAAGACTGGTGCCTGTGAGAGGTGGATGTGACTGTATTAGAATAGATTGCTTTTTGATTTGACTGTCTCCTAGAAATGGCCCAAGGAAACTTCTTTAAGTAATATTTTAAGGTATGTGCTACTGAGGAATTAAAGGCATCATTGAGAATCTCTATGATAAGTATCGTTTCTGTCAGAATTAAGATTAGGTCTTGTTGCCATGAAAAGGGTTCTTTAAATTAAATAATGGTAGTAGGAATCTGGAAGTGCAAAAGCATGATTTAAAGTTGAGGGAGATAGTGACATATTTACCATAATAGCCAGTAAGACCAGAATGGCAACCAGAGAACATTGACCTGAAGTAATCTGTAGCAATGGCTAATAGACCATGATATTCAAAAGACAGGATATGTTGCCAGCAAATAAGGTTATTCTTTGATTTATATGACTAAAATATATCAAAATCTGGTGAACAGAAGCCTGGGATCAGCCATGAAAATGGAAAAATTTCTCACCTAATTTTCTAGATCTTAGCCATTTCTCAGACCTAGAGACCATGAAATGAAGAGAAACTGCTTTACCCTTGAATAAGGACTCTGAAATATTGCTGCATTTCTAACTCATTTCTCAAATAGACCCATTGCAATGGACTAGAGTAATTGTATACAGGGGGAAAAAGATACTCAGATCCTTTCAGATTTATTGGATATGGAGTTTGAGATAAGACACTAAATTGATTTCTGGTTTTCAGAAAATTAATGACCATCTGGTAGATCTAAGGACCAATCTAGGGTTATTTTCCTGGTTTTGGGAGCCTAATCAAAATGGGTATGTAGAAGATTCACGTTAGTTTTCTGGTCTATAGTGTAAAAGCCACCTTGGTAGAAAGGTCATTGCAAGCTCTGGAAAATATTTACAACCCTCCTCTCCCATCCACCATTAGCCAATGTTAAGTCAAAAGTACCAAGGCATCCAGGTTGGGATTGCAGAAACAATTAACACTAATCAAGACCTGTTTGAGACTGCAGAAACAATCAACACCAAGTGCTGTGGTCCTTATCAGAGTCTGTTTAGTTCACTAAGATGACAAGTGGAAAACCTAGAAGGTTAATAGAGAATGACAATTGACTCCTAAAAATGTAATCAAGCAGTAGCTCTAATCTTAGATGCTGTACTTATGTAATTTCTGCACTGGAACAAACTGTCACAGCTTTTGGAACTTGGTATGTGATTGCTGATCTGGGGAACACATTTTGTCAATTTCCATCAGAAAAGATCAAAATAGTTTGCATTCACATAGGAAAGAGAACAGTTCATATTTTCCAGGTTATCCAGGAGCTATGTTAATTCTGCTCTCTATTACAATATAGTCTATAGGGACCTTGATTGACTTGACATTCTGCAAACATCATTCTTCTGATGACATTGTGTTTGTTGGACCCGATGTACAGAAAAGGGCAGGTACTTTGGATGTCCTTGTAATATAAATGAATCAAAAAATCTTTGCTGTAAACCTGAGAAAGGTTCAGGGATACAAATTGATGCATTTTTTAAAAGTTCAGTCATCTTTGTTATGTAAGAATGTCCCTTCGAAGGTAAAGACAAACGTTGTGATGAACCTTTTTAGAGATTTTGGAGACACCATTTTCCACACTTTAAAATACAACATGTAACACACTATTAGAAATATCATTTTTAAGCGTGTATTTTATGGCCTAAAAGGTTTGCAGTTTTGAGTGGTGTCCTTAGAAGAGAGGGCTCTGTAACAGGTTGGGATTCTCCAACAAGCTGATTTGCACACTCAGGCCATATTGATCTCAGGATTCTAGAAATCATTTATGGATTTCATGAAAAATTCGTTGAGCAGCAGTAAACTGCATAGAACTGGAAGAGTATCTCCTGGGATACTAGGCCTAAATGAGAGAGAAGCTAATCATGAAACATCAGATATCCACCTACAGGAACTATTCATCATGAAATATATTTTTTAACCCAGTCAAATCAAAAGTTTATAATATGGGGACTTGGCTAGTGGTCCAGTGGTTAAGATTCTGGGCTTCTACTGCAGGGATCTCAGGTTCAATCCTTGGTCAGGGTTCTGAGATCTGACATGCCATGCAGCATGGACAAAAAATAAATATTTTTATTTAAATAAAAAGCAAACAAAAAAAATAGTTCAAAATATGATGGTGAAAGTTTATTCAGAATTTGCCTAAGCCTGTCCAAGAGGTTTAATTAAGTTATATGGACAGGTGGTTCTAAATCCATGCTATTTACTTCTATTGTACTAATACTTTTATTCAGCTCAAACCTATACCTTCATGGAGAATTTTTTTTATGGCATGTTGGTAGAAGAAGAAAAAACATCAAACCCAGTTCACGGATTCACCTTGTTATGATGCTGAGTTGAAGACTGACTGTTGCCTCACTACAGTCCAATTTAAGGTTGGACAAAAATGTCAGTGGAGTAATATATGTGGTTATCTCCTTGGTATGGAGGTAATTGTGATCCTTTGGGAACTGGCTGATGGATTAGGTGTATGTCAAAAGTCTAAAGGAAATATGATTAAATTATTGTAAAAAAAGGGAGACCTGAGAGTTTATGTGGTTTATGTGGTTACTCTATCAATGTACACAAACTGTGTACAATTAACACAAATGTATTACTTACTTTCTTGGAAGCCAGATGAGATGGATATGACTGGTTTGAAATGAAAATATTAGCAGGGCTACCTTCCATTCTAGAAACTTAGGGGAGAACTGCTTTTTTGCCTCTTCTACGTATAGTGACTGCCTGCCTTCCTTGGCTTGTTGCTCCCTTCCATTCTCAAAACCAGAAATAGTCTTTCTAGTCTTTTCCACATTGCTTCACTCCGATGCTCTCTCTTCTGTCTTCTTCTTTAATTTATATATGGACTGTGTGATTATATTAGACCCACCCATATAATCCAGGATAATCTCCTCATCTCAAGGTCATCTGAAGAACAACGTTAATTTTCATTTGATTTATCAATATAACCTAATGTATTCACAGGATCTAGGAATTAGAATTTGGACCTCTTTGGGGAAGCTATTATTCTACCTTCCATCTCTATGACTATTCCTGTGTTACTGGGCACAGAATGTTTAGATAATTGGAGACTCACATTAGTGTTCATCAGAAAACCTTCATTACAGAAGGTGTAGCTGTATACAGAATGATTTGTTCTTTATGTATCTCCAAACTTAAATTCTAAGCCACCTAGTGCTTAATAATAGGTTTAAGATCATATGCCTAGAGGGGAATCCAATTGACTTTTTATACTACTCATTCTATTTTTATGACTTCTTTATAATAATTTGAAAAGGAGTACATCATTTATCATTCCATTATTTTTCTAAAATATAACAGTCAGCATATTAGTTTTGAGAGTCAAAGAGAAATTGGCTTGAATCTTGACTACTATACTAAATAATTCTATGCCTTATGATAATTTCCTTAATTTTTTTTTTTTTAATCACTGCTGCTGCTGCTGCTAAGTCGCTTCAGTCGTGTTCGACTCTGTGCAACTCCATAGATGGCAGCCCACCAGGCTCCACCATCCCTGGGATTCTCCAGGCAAGAACACTAGCTTATCCATAAAATGAAATAAACAATACTGAACTAGAGTTTTGCTATGACAAACATGTTCTCTTGACAAAATTCTGTTAGCTTTTGCCATGCTTCATTTTGTACTCCAAGGCCAAACGTACCTGTAATTCTGTGTTTCTCTTGACTCCTGGTGTTAGTTCTAGAAGGTATTGTAGGTCTTCATAGACGTGGTCAACTTCAGCTTCTTCTACATCAGTGGTTGGGGCAGAGACTTGGATTGCTGTGATGTGGAATGATTTGCCTTGGAAACAAACTGAGATCATTCTGTCATTTTTTGAGATTGCACACAAGTATTGAATTTCTAACTCTTCTATTGATTATGATGGCTACTCCAGTCCTTCTAAGGAATTCTTATCCACAGTGGTAGATATAATGGTCATCTGAATTAAATTCTCTCATTCTTGTCCATTTTAATTTACTGATTCCTAAGATGTTGATGTTCAATCTTGCCATCTCCTGCCTGACCATATTCTATTTACCTTGATTCATGGTCCTAATATTCCAGGTTTCTATGCAATATTGTTCTTTACAGAATCCAATATTATTTTCATCACCAGACATACCCACAGTGAAGCATCATTTCCCCTTGGGCCCAGCTGCTTCATTCTTTCTGGAGCTACTGGTAATTGCCCTTTACTTTCCCCCAGTAGCATACTGGACAGCTTCCAAGCTCAGGGCTCATCTTCCAAAGCCATATCTTTTTGCCTTTTCATACTGTCAATGAGATTCTCCAGGCAAGAATACTGGAGTAGGTTGCTATTTCTTTCTCCAGTGGACCATGCTTTTGCAGAACTCTTCACTAAGACTGGTTGATTGTGGGTGGCCCTACAAAGCATGATTCATAGCCTCATTGAATAATGCAAGTCCCTTCACCATGAACATGCTTTGATCCATGAAGGGGTCATAGTAAACATCTTTTCCTACACCTCAACAGATGACTCAAAATCAACATCACCAGATGGTCACTACAGAAATCAGGTTGATTATGTTCTCTGCCGGAAAGATGGAGAAACTCTATATGGTCAATAAAAACAAGAGCTGAAGCTGACTGTGGCTCAGATCATGAGCTCCTTATTGCAAAATTCAGACTTAAATTAAAGGAAGTAGGGAAAACCATTAGACTATTCAGGTATGACCTAAATCAAGTAACTTATGATTATACAGTGAAGGTAAAATTAGATGCAAAGGATTTGATCAGGTAGACAGAGTGCCTGAAGAAATATGGATGGAGGTTCATTACATTGTACAGGAGGCAGTGACCTAAACCATATCAAAGGAAGAGAAATGTAAGAAGGAAAAGTGGTTGTCTGAGGAGGCTTTACAAATAGCTGAGTAAATAAAAGTGAAAGGCGAGATGAGATGGATAGGGAAAGGGAAAGATATACCCAACTGAATGCAGAATTCCAGACAATGTCAAGGAGAGATAAGAAAGCCTTCTTAAATGAAATATGCAAAGAAATAAAGTGGGAAAGACTAGAGATTTCTATAATAAACTTGGATATATCACAGCAATATGGGCACCATAAAGGACAGAGAAGGTAAGGACCTAACAGAAGCCAAAGAGATTAAGAAGAGGTGGCAAGAATACACAGAAGAACTATACAAAAAAGGCTTAATGACCTGGATAACCACAATGGTGTGGTCACTCACCTAGAGCCAGACATCCTGGAGTGTGAAGGCAAGTGTGATTTAGGAAGCATTACTATGAACAAAAAATCACTGCAGATGGTGATTTCAGCCATGAAATTAAAAGACGTTTGCTCTTTTGGTTAGTTATGACCAACGTAGATAGCATATTAAAAAGTAGAGACATTACTTTGCCAACAAAGGTCAGTCTACTCAAGGCTATGGTTTTTCCAATGGTCATGTGTGGATGTGAAAGTTGGACTGTGAAGAAAGCTGAGCACCGAAGAATTTGCTTTTGAATTGTGGTGTTGGAGAAGACTCTTGAGAGTCCCTTGGACTGCAAGGAGATCCAACCAGTCCATCCTAAAGGAGATCAGTCCTGGGTGTTCATTGGAAGGATTGATGTTGAAGCTGAAACTCCAATAGTTTGGCCACCTCATGCAAAGGGTTGACTCATTGAAAAAGACTCTGATGCTGGGAGGGATTGGGGGCAGGAGGAGAAGGGGACAACAGAGGATGAGATGGCTGGATGGCATCACTGACTCGATGGACATGAGTTTGGGTAAACTCTGGGAGTTGGTGATGGACAGGGAAGCATGGCGGGCTGTCATTCATGGGGTTACAAAGAGTCGGACATGACTTAGCAACTGAACTGAAATGAATTGAACTGAACTATGAACAAAGCTAGTGGAGCTGATGGAATTCCAGATGAGCTGTTTCAAATCCTAACAGATGATGCAGTTAATGTGTTACTCTCAGTATGTCAGTGATTTTAGAAAAATAAGAAGAGGTCACAAGACTGGAAAAGGTCAGTTTTCATTCCAATTCCAAAGAAGGAAATGCCAAAAAATGTTCAAACTACCATATAATACAATTGCACTCATTTCACGGTCTAGCAAGTTTATCCTCAAAACCTTTCCAGCTAGGCTTCAGTAGTATGTTAACCAAAAACTTCCAGATGTACAAGCTGGGTTTCAAAGAGTCAGAGGAACCAGAGATCAAATTGCGAAATTTGATGGATCGTAGAGAAAGCAAGGAAGTTACAGAAAAACATCTTCTTCTGCTTCATGGATTATGCTAAAGCATTTGACTATGTAGATCACAACAAACTGGAAAATTCTTCAAGAGATGGGAATACTAGACCATCTTAACTATCTCCTGAGAAACCTGTATGCAGGTCAAGAGCAACAGTTAGAACCAGACATGGAACAACAGACTGGTTCCAAATTGGGAAAGAAGTATGTCAAGGCTGTATATTTTGATCCTACTAATTTAACTTCTTTGCAGAGTACATTATGCAAAATGCCAGCTGGATGAAGCACAGCTGGAATCAAGATTTCCAAGAGAAATATCAATAACCTCAAATATGCAGATGACACCACCCTAATGGCAGAAAGTGAAGAACTAAAGAGCCTACTGATGAAGGTGAAAGAGGAGAGTGAAAAAGCCAGCTTGAAATTCAACATTAAAAGAATGAAGATCATGACATTTGGTCCCATCATTTCATGGCAAATAGAAATGGAAAAAATGGAAGCAGTCATAGATTTTATTTTCTTGGTTTCCAAAATCACTGCAGATGGTGACTGCAGTCATGAAATTAAAAGATGCCTACTCCTTGGAAGGAAAGTTATGACAAACCTAGACAGCATATTGAAAAGCAGAGACAGGAGATAATCGAGGACAGAGGAGCCTGGTAGGCTGCAGTTCATGGGATTGCAAAGAGTTGGACCGGACTTAGTGACTCAACAAGAACAATAATAACAAGAAATTAGAATTTAGTTTGGAAGTTTAAAGAGTAAATATGGAAATCAAAATTTCTCATTAAATGATAGCTATGGTTATTATTTTGAGAAAGAAATGGCAACCCTTCTTGCCTGAGAATCTTGTGGACAAAGGAGCCTGGTAGGCTGCAGTCCATGGGGGTCACAGAGAGTTGAACACAACTTGGAAACTATACAACAACATGGTTATTATTGGTACTGAAAGTTGGACTGTGAAGAAAGCTGAGCACTGAAGTATTGATGATTTTGAACTGTGGTGTTGGAGA
Organism: Moschus berezovskii; assembly: GCF_049115385.1. Classification (NCBI taxonomy): domain Eukaryota; kingdom Metazoa; phylum Chordata; class Mammalia; order Artiodactyla; family Moschidae; genus Moschus; species Moschus berezovskii. The sequence continues at coordinate 54,028,902 of NC_142461.1, forward strand.
AGACTCTTGAGAGTCCCTTGGACTGCAAGGAGATCCAACCAGTCCATCCTAAAGGAGATCAGTCCTGGGTGTTCATTTGAAAGACTGATGCTGAAGCTGAAACTCCAATACTTTGGTCACCTCATGCGAAGAGTTGACTCTGGAAAAGACCCTGATGCTGGGAGGGATTAGGGGAAGGAGGAAAAGCGACTGAACTGAACTGTTAGCTAATTTTTATCATTTCCCTTAAAAGAAATAAAAATATCTAGAAGGACCATCTTTACATACTTTTTATGCTTTTAAAATATCATGTTTAAAACACAGTATTATAATTAGAAAAAAGTTACTAAAAACACTACATAATCAAAATATTCTACCTTAATTTCTATTTAAGGAGTTTCACAGTATTCATGGTTACTGAGTTACAGGCTGCCATGGAAAAAGAAAATGCACTGACAGTATGTAATTGGTATATAAATAATTATAATGGCCCTGGGTCAACTCACATGGAGTATTGAGGTCAGGATTATAAATGATACAGGCCAAGACTGAGGTTATTAGGAAGATAACAAATAGATTTGGGTGAAAATAACACACAAAAAAAGTGATGTAGTCTATAAAATGTGACCACAGGGAAGTGTTGAAAGGGTATAGTTTTTAACAATACAAATGGAATGTGATCGTAGAGACAATGAACTGCCCTAATCATTATATATTATGACATTTAACCCAGGCATAAGACCTTTATTGTATTTAATGATGCAGTTACTAGGTGTAATACTTAGTGATTTGAATATCAAGCAAGAAATGCTATTTAAATGACTTGAGAGACTATAATTGTGTGAATGGGTTTTGTTAATAAGCTTTGCACCTTAACTCTGCCCTTGTAGGGCAAATCTACCAAGTCTGATGTGCCAAATTAAAGAATGAAGATTTGGAGTGAAAGTCAAATTCAAGAACCATCAGAGTTAAACAAGAAAAATGAAGGGAAAGCGGAACTAAATACCTAAATCACTGAATTTCATCACATAACTTGTTGCTCATTTAAGACTGTTTTACACTTGCTCCTTAGAAAAGCTATGACCAACCTTCAGTTCAGCTCAGTTGCTCAGTAGTGTCTTACTCTGCAAACCCATGGACTGCAGCACACCAGGCTTCCCTGTCCATCATCAACTCACAGAGATTACTCAAACTCATGTCCATCGAGTCAGTGATGCCATCCAACCATCTTGTCCTCTGTCATCCCCTTTTCCTGCCTTCCATCTTTCCCAGCATCAGGGTCTTTTCCAATGAGTCAGTTCTTTGCATCAGGTGGCCAATGTATTGGAGTTTCAGCTTTAGCATCAGTCCTTCCAATGAATTTCCCTTAGGATTGACAGGTTGGATCTCCTTGCAGTCCAAGGAACTCTCAAGAGTCTTATCCAACACAACAGTTCTAAAGCATCAATTATTAAGCACTCAACTTTCTTTATAGTCCAACTCTCTTGGACTATATGTTTTTCTGTAACTCTCTTGCTTTTTTGATGATCGAATGTATGTGTCAATTTGATCTCTGGTTCCTCTACCTTTTCTACATCCAGCTTGAACATCTGGAATTTCACAGTTCACATACTGTTGAAGCCTGGCTTGGAGAATTTTGAGCATTATGTTACTAGCATGTGAGATGAGTGTAATTGTGCAGTAGTTTGAACATTTTTTGGCATTACCTTAAAGATTGGAATGAAAACTGATATTTTTCAGTCCTGTGGCCACTACTGAGTTTTCCAAATTTGCTGTCATAGTAAGTGCAGCACTTTCAAATCATAATCTTTTAGGATTTGAAATAGCTTAACTGGAATTTCATCACCTCCACTAGCTTTGTTCGTAGTGATGATTCATAAGGCCCACTTGACTTTGCATTCAAGGATGTTTAGCTCTAGGTAAGTGATCACACCACCGTGGTTACCTGGGTCATTCAGATCTTTTTTGTATAGTTATTCTGTGTAGTCTTACCACCTCTTCTTAATATCTTCTGCTTCTGTTGCTGCTGCTGCTGCTAAGTCACTTCAGTCGTGTCCGACTCTGTGTGACCCCAGAGACGGAAGCCCACCAGGCTCCCCCGTCCCTGGGATTCTCCAGGCAAGAACACTGGAGTGGGTTGCCATTTCCTTCTCCAATGTGTGAAAGTGAAAAGTGAAAGTGAAGTCGCTCAGTCGTGTCCGACCCTTAGCGACCCCATGGACTGCAGCCTACCAGGCTCCTCCATCCATGAGATTTTCTAGGCAAGAGTACTGGAGTGGCTTGCCATTGCCTTCTCCCTGCTTCTGTTAGGTCCATACAACTCCTCTCCTTTATTGTGCCCATGTTTGCATGAAATGTTCCTTTGGCATCACTAATTTTCTTGAAGAGACCTCTATTCTTTCCCGTTCTATTATTTTCCTCTATTTCTTTGCACTGATTACTGAGGAAGGTTTTCTTGTCTCTCCTGCTATTCTTTGGAACTCTGCATTCAGATGGGTATATCTTTTCTTTTCTCCTTTGCCTTTAGGTTTTCTTCTTTTCTCAGCTACTTGTAAGGCCTCCTCAGATAACCATTTTACTTTTTGCATTTCTTTTTCTTGGGGATAGTCTTGATCAGTGCTTCTTGTACAATGTCAGGAATCTATGTCCATAATTCTTCAGGCACTCTGTCTATTAGATCTAATCCCTTGAATCTATTTGTCACTTCCACTGTATAATCATAATCATTTTAGGAATAAGTGAAATAAAATGGACTGGAATGGGTGAATTTAACTCAGATGACCATTATATCTATTACTGTGGGCAAGGATCCCTTAGAAGAAATGGAGTAGCCATCATAGTCAGCAAAAGATTCTGAAATGCAGTACTTGGATGAAATCTCAAAAATGACAGAATGATCTCTGTTCGTTTCAAAGGCAAACCATTCAATATCACAGTAATCCAAGTCTATGGCCCAAGCAGTAATGCTGAAGAAGCTGAAGTTGAATGGTTCTATGAAGACCTACAAGACCTTCTAGAACTAAAACCCAAAAAAGATGCCTTTTTCATTATAGGGAACTTGGATGCAAAAGTAGGAAGTCAAGAGATACCTGGAGTAACAGGCAAATTTGACCTTGGAGTACAAAACGAAGTAGGCCAAAGGCAACAGAATTTTACCAAGAGATTGCACTGGTCATAGAAAACAGACTCTTCAAACAACACAAGGGAAGACTCTACACATGGACATAACCAGATGGTCAATAGTGAAATCAGATTGATTATATTCTTTGCAGCCAAAGATGGAGAAGCTCTATGCTGTCAGCAGAAACAAGACCAGGAGCTGACTTTGGAAATTCAAACTTAAATTGAAGAAAGTAGGGAAAATCACTAGACCTTTCAGGTATGACTTAAATCAAATGACCAACCTAGACAGCATATTAAAAAGCAGAGACATTACTTTGCCAACAAAGTCCTGATAGTCAAAGCTATGGTTTTTACAATAGTCATGTATGGATGTGATAGTTGGACTGTAAACAAAACTGATCACTGAAGAATTGATGCTTCTGAACTGTGATGTTGGAGAAGGCTCTTGAGAGTCCCTTAAACTGCAAGGAGATCCAACCACTCCATCCTAAAGGAAATCATGCCTGAATATTCATCAGAATGACTGATACTGAAGCTGAAACTCCAATACTTTGGCCACCTCATGCGAAGAGTTGACTCATTGGAAAAGACCCTGATGCTGGGAAAGATTGAAGGCAGGAGGAGGAGAAGGGATGACAGAGGAAGAGATAGTTGGATGACATCACCAACTTGATGGACATGAGTCTGAGCAATCTCTGAGAGTTGGTGATGGAGAGGGAGGCTTGGCATGCTTCAGCCCATGGGGTTGCAAAGGGTTGGAATTGACTGAATGACTGAACTAAACTGAACTGAACTTGCAAGTCTAGAACTGTGCCTTTACATATACCATGGACGGAGAAGCCTGGTAGGCTACAGTCTACGGGGTCGCAAAGAGTTGGACACGACTGAGCGACAGAACGGAACGGAACAGAACGGACAGTCATCTTAGAAAGAGTATCTTCAATCTCAGACTAATGGTCATTCTATCTCAAATAAAATATAGATGACATGGATTCACACAAATATAGGTGTGTATTAGAAACGACATTGAATCTCCTTCATTATAAGCAGGTATCTTATCATTTAAAATAGTTTTATTTTAAAGACAGCTCTTATGATGATTTAGAGATATCAATTTCTTGCCTCATCAGCATCCTTGCCTAGGGATATCAAAAGTGGGAAACCACACATATAAACCTGAAGAAGCCCAAATATAAAAATGTAATCAATACCTTTCTAATTGCACCAAGAGGTTAACTAACTTGTTTTCCAAAATTAGTTGACTTAAGGAAGAGCCATTCTGTTATGATTCTGCGTGGCCAAAGTGAAGTGAAGTCGCTCAGTTTTGTCCGACTCTTTGTGACCCCATGGACTGTAGCCCACCAGGTTCCTCCGTCCATGGGATTTTCCAGGCAAGAATAGTGGAATGGGTTGTCATTTCCATCTCCAGGAGACCTTTTCAACCCAGGGATCGAATCCTGGGTCTCCCTCATTGTAGGCAGATGCTTTACAGTCTGAACCACCAGGGAAGTCTTTACGGCCAAGTCAAAGCTTAATCTGTGTATTGTGTTTTCATAAAAGATAATTAAAAATCAAAATGAATTTCTTAAATTTACATATTTTAAGTGGTGTACAGTTTGTAAACTAGCAAATCTACAAATCTTCTAATACAGTCTGATTGAACATAATGACTTCTGAACCATTTGGGATGGTTTGAATGCTTCATTTTCAGAAAGCACAGTCAAATCAAAATGATACATAAACAGCACACAAGGCATTTTTCTCATATTTTTTCACATTTTTTTTGGAAAATTTATTCAACAAACTTTTATTAAACTGCTATTGATGATATTCTAGAACACTGAGATTAATGGAATAAATATTGGATGGAAAACAGTAAATGAGATATTTTACGATTCTGGGGTGCCCTTATTGTACCTCCAATCTAGATGTAGGCTTTTGGAAAATAATTTTATGACTAAATGTGTTGTGGACAATAGAATTAGTGTCAACATGTTAAAAGAAAGGAGGGATTGACCTTACTTTAGTGTGGAAGGATAAAGAATCAAGAATGGAATGAAGAATGTACTCTTTAGAAAACAGTGAAGGATAGAGCCTTGAAATTAATATTGTATTCCAGAAATGGTCATTCTTTGAAGGTGATAATAGCTTAGAATATGTGAGTCTATGTATGGATGAGTTGGGAGTGGGGAGGTTGGATAAAATTAACAAAATATGAAATAACTGTCTCATAAAGTATGAAGAGTACAGAGAATGAAGTATTTTTGCCTAAGGCATGGAGATTAAAAATCTGTCCCAAAATTCTGACTTTTGAGATTCTTCTTGAAGAATAATAATTTTTATGGATGTAAGAAATACAGAATTTTAACTTCCATATAACAGTATGGAGCTATCCAGAGAGAATTTGCATAAATTAATTACAAAATCATTCTATCAAAACAATTAATTTGTTATCACATTTTAAAAAGTCCTCAATACTATAAAAAATCCCCACTCTACTATTTCCAGACCTATACTTTCACATTCACTTCTGCTGAGGTTAATCTTCATTTGTTTTCATGTGACTGACTCCTAATGTACCTTCATGCTTTGGTATATTATCATTTTTTTAGGCAGACTCTATTATTTACTTATTCTCTGTCACTGATCATTTTGCTTTCTTCATAATACTTAACAGTTAATAATTATTCTCATATTTTAATCTTCAGACATATTGCTTCTTTAGTCAAGATTATCAGGGCTACAATTTCAAGGAAACAATCCAAAAAAATTAAGACTACAATTAATCTATCACTTCTCATTCAAACTCTATGTATCTTCTAGATCAAGGATATTTCAGATTCCAAAGCCTCTAACTAATTTATCTTTCATTATTTTCCTGCTTCCACTGTTTCCCCATCTATTTCCCATGAAGTGATGGGACCAGATGCCATGACCTTTGTTTTCTGAATGTTGAGCTTCAAGCCAAACTTTTCACTGTCAGACTATTTTTTTGGGCTCCAAAATCACTGCAGATGCTGATTGCAGCCATGAAATTAAAAGACGCTTACTCCTTGGAAGGAAAGTTTTGACCAAACTGGATAGCATATTAAAAAGCAGAGACATTACTTTGCCAACCAAGGTCCGTCTAGTCAAGGCTACGGTTTTTCCGGTGGTCATGTATGGATGTGAGAGTTGGACTGTGAGGAAAGCTGATCGCCGAAGAACTGATGCTTTTGAACTGTGGTGCTGGAGAAGACTCTTGAGAGTCCCTTGGACTGCAAGGAGATCCAACCCCAGTCCATCCTAAAGGAGATCAGTCCTGGTTGTTCATTGAAAGGACTGATGCTAAAGCTGAAACTCCAATACTTTGGCCACCTCATGCAACGAGTTTACTCACTGGAAAAGACTGTGATGCTGGGAGGGATTGGGGGTGGGAGGATACGGGGACAACAGAGAATGAGATGGCTGGATGGCATCACCAGCTCGACAGACATGAGTTTGAGTGAACTCTGGGAGTTGGTGATGGACAGGGAGGCCTGGCGTGCTGTGATTCATGGGGTCTCAAAGAGTTGGCACGACTGAGCGACTGAACTGAACTGAACTGAACTGACTTATTTACCTAACACAGAACCTTACATACAGTAGTTTTTCAGAAATATTGGCTCAATGAAAAACTTTCAATTTATATTAGGGCGCCCTCTGCTCCATAGATCTGCTATAGGTCTACAAATGAAGGAGTCCAGATTTGGTTTTGAAAAATCTGGATCATCTATGACCTAGTCTTTGTGAAAATGTTTTCTTTCGATTAAGTTTAAGATCAGGTACTTTTAGTGTTCTTTGGTTTTATTATAGCAAGTAAAGCAATTGATTGCTTTGTGACAGTAATATCACAGTGGGTTTCTGCTTGTTAGTTTGCTTTTAATGAAAGAATATTATCTAAGAAGAGTTAAAGTAGATGGCAGATCAAGAAAAGTTGCATATTTTTTGTAATGAAATTTGGAATGAATAATGCTAAAGCTGAAACTGCAATACTTTGGCCATCTCATGCAACGAGTTGACTCAATGGAAAAGACTCTGATGCTGGGAAAGGTTGGGGGTCGGAGGAGAAGGGGATGACCGAGAATGAGATGGCTGGATGGCATCACCGACTCTGTGGACATGAGTTTGAGTGAACTCCGGGAGTTGGTTATGGATAAGGAGGCCTGGCGTGCTGTGATTCATGGGGTCGCGGAGAGTCGGACATGACTGAACTGAACTGAAATGCTTCAAGTTTTCATAAATAAATTTGAAACAGTAAATTAGTAAGTGGCATTTAGGTAACATGTTCTAATACCAAGAAGCTATTGGTGAACAAACCAGGGCTGAATAAAATGTGTATTTGAAGAGATGAACTGAAATTTGACTTAAATTGAAGAAAGTAGGGCAAACCACTAGACCATTCAGATATGACCTAAATCAAATCCCTTATGATTATACAGTGGAAATGAGAAATAGATTTAAGGGTCTAGATCTGATAGATAGAGTGCCTGATGAACTCTGAGGGAGGTTCGTGACATTGTACAGGAGATAGGGACCAAGACCATCCCCATGGAAAAGAAATGCAAAAAAGGAAAATGGCTGTCTGAGGAGGCCTTACAAATAGCTGTGAAAAGAAGAGAAGCGAAAAGTAAAGGAGGAAAGGAAAGATATAAGCATCTGAATGAAGAATTCCAAAGATTAGCAAGGAGAGATAAGAAAGCCTTCCTCAGCGATCAATGCAAAGAAATAGAGGAAAACAACAGAATAGGAAAAACAAGAGATCTTTTCAAGAAAATTAGAGATTCCAAGGGAACATTTCATGCAAAGATGGGCTCGATAAAGGACAGAAATGGTATGGACCTAACAGAAGCAGAAGATATTAAGAAGAGATGGCAAGAATACACAGAAGAACTGTACAAAAAAGATCTTCACGAAGATAATCATGATGGCCTGATCACTCACCTGGAACCAGACATCTTGGAATGTGAAGTCAAGTGGGCCTTAGAGAGCATCACAACGAACAAAGCTAGTGGAGGCGATGGAATTCCAATTGAGCTATTTCAAATCCTGAAAGATGATGCTGTGAAAGTGATGCACTCAATATGCCAGCAAATTTGGAAAACTCAGCAATGGCCACAGGACTGGAAAAGGTCAGTCTTCATTCCAATCCCAAAGAAAGGCAATGCCAAAGAATGTTCGAACTACCGCACAATTGCACTCATCTCACACGCTAGTAAAGTCATGCTCAAAATTCTCCAGGCTAGGCTTCAGCAATATGTGAATCGTGAACTTCCAGATGTTCAAGCAGGTTTTAGAAAAGGCAGAGGCACCAGAGATCAAATTGCCAACATCCGCTGGATTATGGAGAAAGCAAGAGAGTTCCAGAAAAACACCTATTTCTGCTTCATTGACTGTGCCAAGGCCTTTGACTGTGTGGATCACAATAAACTGTGGAAAATTCTGAAAGAGATGGGAATACCAGACCACCTGACCTGCCTCTTGAGAAATCTGTATGCAGGTCAGAAAGCAACAGTTAGAACTGTACATGGAACAACAGACTGGTTCCAAATAGGAAAAGGAGTACGTCAAGGTTGTATATTGTCACCCTGCTTATTTAACTTATATGCAGAGTACATCATGAGGAACGCTGGGCTGGAAGAAGCACAAGCTGGAATCAAGATTGCTGGGAGAAATATCAATAACCTCAGATATGCAGATGACACCACCCTTATGGCAGAAAGTGAAGAGGAACTAATAAGCCTCTTGATGAAAGTAAAAGAGGAGAGTGAAAAGGTTGGCTTGAAGATCAACATTCAGAAAATGAAGATCATGGCATCTGGTCCCATCACTTCATTGCAAATAGATGGGGAAAGAGTGGAAATTGTGTCAGACTTTATTTTTTGGGGCTCCAAAATCACTGCAGATGTTTATTGCAGCCATGAAATTAAAAGACACTTACTCCTTGGAAGGAAAGTTATGACCAACCTAGATAACATATTAAAAAGCAGAGACATTACTTTGCCAACCAAGGTCTGTCTAGTCAAGGCTATGGTTTTTCCCGTGGTCATGTATGGATGTGAGAGTTGGACTGTGAAGAAAGCTGATCACCGAAGAATTGATGCTTTTGAACTGTGGTGCTGGAGAAGACTCTTGAGAGTCTGTGGGACTGCAAGGAGATCCAACCAGTCCATTCTGGAGGAGATCAATCCTGGGTGTTCATTGGAGGGACTTATGCTAAAGCTGAAACTGCAATACTTTGGCCACCTCATGTGACGAGTTGACTCACTGGAAAAGACTGTGATGCTGGGAGGGATTGGGGGTGGGAGGAGACAGGAACGACAGAGAATGAGATGGCTGGATGGCATCACCGACTCGATGGACATGAGTTTGAGTGAACTCCGGGAGCTGGTGATGGACAGGGAGGCCTTTCGTTTTGTGGTTCATGGGGTCGCTAAGAGTCAGACACGACTGTGCGACTGAACTGAACTGAACTGAAAGTCACGCATACATAATGAGTCGAGAATATTTACATTGGAAGGTGATCTTCATGATTATTTGTTCTAAATTCATTATTTTTCCATTAAGGACATGAAGGTTCAGGGAGGAGAAGCTATTTGTCCAAGTCAAAAACCTATTCAAAGGCCATTGTTATGATATGAATTTAGGTAACTAATTCCCAAGTTTAAAAAAATATCATGATATACAAAAAACAGAAAAATTTTTTGAGAATTTTTCTGCAAAAAAAAGAGCTAATATTATTTAACATGTATTGTCCACCCCTGCAAAAAACAACAACAACAACAACAACAAAACAAACAAAAACTCCTCCCAAAACACAACCATCCCCTTAGAATTTTGTAGATAGCTCCTTTCTTAGACACAAAAACTTTTAAAGGCTGTGGAAGACACCCTTTAACCCAATAACATATATAAATTTAATGTTCAAGTAAAATATTAAAACCCTTAAGTACCACTATGAAGAAGAACAGAAAACTAACCTTGAGTCTCAGAAAAGAGAAAAAAAATACTCAACGTACTCAGCTACATGAACAGCTATTTTTCAAGGTGGATCAGCTCTATAAAAATTATGACCTTTTTCTGTACCTTATTTTATTTTCTAGACCTAAAAATATTGCCAGTGCCTGAGGCATAAGTCAGAGTGAACTTCCATTATCACTCCAGAGACCTGGCACTTTCCTCATTAGGCTCTGTAGTATCTGACTGAGTGACCTTGTTTGGTGAGAAGACACAGATGGAGTCTGTCAGTAAATCTTGTTAATGTAACAAGTATTCCTACTGTTAGATGAGTGTAGCACCTGATACTGGCATTTCTTCCCTTAGTAAACAACTCCTATTCCCTTTCCAACATGGGTCTCTTCCCTCATGCCATCAGGTTTTTCAGCATCAGCTTGTTCTAAGGATTATCTAAAAGAATGTGTCTCACTGTGAAGGGGAGATGCTCTCTCTTTCCTAGAAACAAACTCCTGCTGGCTTTTGAAAAATGTAAAGATGACGTTAAATGTATCAAACAAACCCAAACCAAGTGTACTCTCTTCATGCTAGAAAACCCCTTAGATGAAAAGTAAGATTTATTATCAGTTAATCACTGCTCTGATTTGTCTTTTCTCCCTTGTTTTGCAATGTAAAAGATACAACTTGAAGAACATAAATATTCTCAACATTGGGAAAGAAAGGCTGGACTATACTTTGGTGCATATGTTTATAATGGAGTAGTATAGTGGTGTGCTTGTGCTAAGTCATTTCAGTCATGTCCAACTCTGTGCAACCCTATGGACTGCAGCCTTCCAGATTCCTCTGTCCATGGGATTCTCCAGGCAAGAATACTGACATGGGTTGCCATGTCCTCCTCCAGGGGATATTCACGGCACAGGGATCAAACCTACATCTCTTAGTCTACCTGCATTGGCAGGTGGGTTTTTACCACTAACACTACCTGGGAATCCCAGTACAGTGGCAGGCTGCAACCTAAATTTTAGAAAAGGTATTTTTTTCCCTAACAATTTTCATATCCTTATATGAATCAATATATGGAATTGGTTAATGAATACTAAGAATTTTAATTGTCTCAGTCCATTTGAGGTACTATAACAAAACAACAGAAACTGGGTAGCTTATAAACAATGAAAATTAATTTCTCACATTTTTGGATACTGGATTTGAGATTTGGGAGCCAGAATAGTCAGTCAGAGGAGGGACATCTGGTTTGCCAGCTGCTCCTTGTGTGTGATGGAAGGGGCTGGGAATATCTCTGGAGACTATACGGTTTTATTCCTTTCAAGAGAGTTCTACTCTCATGACTTAAAAACCCCTCAAAGGCTATTAATACTATCACCTACTAATACTATCATCTTGAAGGGTAAGGATTGCAATATATGTATTTTTGGAGGAGACTAAGCCCTGAAGAATTTATGCTTTTGATCTGTGGTTCTGGAGAAGACTCTTCAGAATCCTTTGGACAGCAAAGAGATCAGACCAGCCAATCCTAAAGGAAATCAACCCTGAATATTCTTTTGAAGGACTGATGCTGAAGTTGAAGCTCCAATACTCTGGCCACCCGATGTGCAGTGTCAACTCATTGGAAAAGACCCTGATGCCAGGAAAGATTGAAGGCAGAAGGAGAAGGGGCTGATAGAAGAAGAGATCATTGGATGGCATCACTGACTCAGTGAACGTGAGTTTGAGCAAATTCTGGGAGATAGTAAAGTACAAGGAAGCCTGGTGTGCTGCAATCCATGAGATCACAAACAGTTGGGCATGACTGAGTGACTGAACAACAACAACAATAACCCTTCAGGTCTAGTGAAGGATCAAATGAGGTGGCTTAAACTAAATTACTTATAAATTATAAAACTGTGTACTTAAACAGTTGACAATAGAACAACACAGGTTTGCACTGTCCTAGTCCATTTATATTCAGATATTTTTCAAGAGTAAATACTACATTACTGCATGGCCAATCATTGGTTAAATCTGCAGATGCAGAGGAACCAAGGATCAACTTGAACAACCGAAATGAAGGAAATTTTGTTTCCATAACTTTTCAGTTGTCTGATCTCCTGTACTGAAGGAAAAGTACCTGACTAAAATAAGCACTGAGGGCCTTTAGGGACTCTGCGTATAAAAGGATTTGGTGGGGAGAATAAGGTTTGTTTTGTTTATTTATTTGTTTGTTCATTTTTAGTACATACAGTAACCCAAATACTGAGGTCAAAGGAACAGTTATACAGCTGGAAGATTAAAATGTTCTTGACTATATTCTAGTAAAGAGATACAAAATGAATTAAAGATTTTGATGGACTATGAAAAGTGATAGAGTTATTCCTCAATAGCATCATAGCATCATCTCAGAGGAAAGAAGTTAATCAGATGGTGATAGACTGGAGGGAGATCTTAATAATGTTTCCAGTAAGTTTACACTTATGCTGAATTTTCAAAGTTGAAGGGAATTAAAGATATATAGAGGAAATGCATGCCAGGCAATGAAATGATACCTCCAGAAGCACTGAGCTTTGAAAAATTGCAAACACATTAAAAAAGAAAGCTAGAGGTTAAAAAGGTCACCAAAGATGTAGGCCTGGGCCAGAGATAATTCACAATTATATTCTTAATCAGACATATGTACTTTACAAGAAAGCTGGAAAGCCAGAGGATCATAGAGGAGGAGAATGACGTGATTTAATTCTAGTAAAATCTCTGTTTAGGAAATAGCATATTATAATTTTTGTGAGTAAAAAAATGAATGTTTAATGAAACTAACTCACCATTCAAGGTCAAAAGCTTTTCTAAACCATACATCCAGTATAATTCAATAGATCTGTAATGTTGACCTACCTACAGAAAAAGGCATATGTTAATTAAAGACAGATAATTATGCAGAGAAATACATGATGATGTCATAAAAAAGAAGTGGCATACAAGGAGGGAGACACTCTGAATGGTTCTATGATGAACTTCTTGGATCTTCTCCCCAGAGAAGCAATTACAACAGATGAAAATGTAAACGTACATGCCATCACCCTTTACCCCAAATGCACACACTTCTAGTCTCTAGAAATTGTCTTAAGATCATGCAATAAATGGAGAAATATTTATCCCAGGAAAGATGCAGGAAAAACATTTGACAATACAACATCTTTCATGATGAAACACTAAAACAAACAAATTAGGGGTATAAAAAAACTTCATCTTGATAAGGAGCATCTATTAAAAACCAATAGCTAACATAGTACTTAATAGGGAAAGACTGATTTTCACCTAGGAGAAGGCAATGGCACCCCACTCCAGTACTCCTGCCTGGAAAATCCCAGGGACAGAGGAGCCTGGTAGGCTGCAGTCCATGGGGTCACTAAGAGTAGGACTCGACTGAGCGACTTCACTTTCACTTTTTACTTTCATGCACTGGAGAAGGAAATGGCAATCCACTCCAGTGTTCTCGCTTGGAGAATCCCAGGACAGGGGAGCCTGGTGGGCTGCCGCCTATGGGGTCGCTCAGAATCGGACACGATTGAAGTGACCTAGCAGCAGCAGCAGCTTTTCCCCTAAGGTTAGTAACAAGACGTATTCTTGTCATTTATGCTTTATTCAGTTCAGTTCAGTTCAGTCGCTCAGTCGTGTCCAACTCTTTGCGACCACATGAATCACAGCACGCCAGGCCTCCCTGTCCATCACCAACTCCTGAAGTACACTCAAACTCATGTCCATCGAGTCAGTGATGCCATCAAGCCATCTCATTCTCTGTCGTCCCCTATCCTCCCGCCCCCAATCTTTCCCAGCATCAGAGTCTTTTCCGGTGAATCAACTCTTCACATGAGGTGGCCAAAGTATTGGAGTTTCAGCTTTAGCATCAGTCCCTCCAATGAAAACCCAGGATTGATCTCCTTTAGAATGAACTGGTTGGATCTTCTTGCAGTCCAAGGGACTCTCAAGATCTTCTCCAACACCACAGTTCAAAAGCATCAATTCTTCACATCAGCTTTCTTCACAGTCCAACTTTCACATCCATACATGACCACTGGAAAAACCATAGTCTTGACTAGATGGACTTGGTTGGCAAAGTAATGTCTCTGCTTTTTAATATGCTATCTAGGTGGGTCATAACTTTCCTTCCAAGGAGTAAGTGTCTTTTAATTTCATGGCTGCAATCAGCATCCACAGCGATTTTGGAGCCCAAAAAAATAATGTCTGACACTGTTTCCACTGTTTTCCCATCTATTTCCCATGAAGTGATGGGACCAGATGCCATGATCTTTGCTTTCTGAATGTTGAGCTTCAAGCCAACCTTTTCACTTTCCTCGTTCACTTTCATCAAGAGGCTTTTTAGTTCATCTTCACTCTCTGCCATAAGGGTGATGTCATCTGCGTATCTGAGGTTATCGATATTTCTCCCAGCAATCTTGATTCCAGCTTTTGTTTCTTCTAGCCCAGCATTCCTCAAGAAGTACTCTGCATATAAGTTAAATAAGCAGGGTGAAAATATTGTACTGAAAATTCCAGCAAGGGTAATTAGGCAATAAAAAGAAATAAAAAATCATCCACATTGTAAATGAAGAAATAATTTCTGTTTATAAATGAAATATTTTTTTATATATAAAATCTTTGGCATTGTCAGTGAAGCAGAAATAGATGTTTTTCTGGAACTCTCTTGCTTTCTCCATGATCCAGCGGATGTTGGCAATTTGATCTCTGGTGCCTCTGCCTTTTCTAAAACCAGCTTGAACATCTGGGAGTTCACGGTTCACATATTGCTGAAGCCTGGCTTGGAGAATTTTGAGCATGACTTTACTAGCATGTGAGATGAGTGCAATTGTGCAGTAGTTTGATCATTCTTTGGCATTCCTTTTCTTTGGGATTGGAATGAAGGCTGACCTTTTCCATTCCTGTGGCTACTGCTGAGTTTTCCAAATTTGCTAGTATATTGAGTGCAGCACTTTCACAGCATCATCTTTCAAGATTTGAAATAGCTCAACTGGAATTCCATCACCTCCACTAGCTTTGTTCATAGTGAGGCTTTCTGATGCCCACTTGACTTCACATTCCAAGATGTCTGGCTCGAGGTCAGTGATAACGCCATTGTGATTATCTGGGTCATGAAGATCTTTTTTGTACAGTTCTTCAGTGTATTCTTCGGAGAAGGCAATGGCAAGCCACTCCAGTACTCTTGCCTAGAAAATCCCATGGATGGAGGAGCTTGGTAGGCTGTAGTCCGTGGGGTCGCTAAGGGTCGGACACGACTGAGCGACTTCACTTTCACTTTTCACTTTCCACTTTCACACATTGGAGAAGGAAATGACAACCCACTCCAGTGTTCTTGCCTGGAGAATCCCAGGGAAGGGGGAGCCTGGTGGGCTTCCGTCTATGGGGTCACACAGAGTCGGACACGACTGAAGTGACTTAGCAGTAGCAGTCAGTGTATTCTTGCCACCTCTTCTTAATATCTTCTGCTTCTGTTAGGTCCATACCATTTCTGTCCTTTATTGAGCCCATCTTTGCATGAAATGTTCCCTTGAAATCTCTAATTTTTTTGAAAATTAAAAAAAATTGTTTTAATTCTCTTGTTTTTCCTATTCTGTTGTTTTCCTCTATTTCTTTGCATTGATCGCTGAGGAAGGCTTTCTTATCTCTCCTTCTCTCCTTGCTATTCTTTGGAACTCTGCATTCAGGTGCTTATATCTTTCCTTTTCTCCGTTGCTTTTCACTTCTCTTCTTTTCACAGCTATTTGTAAAGCCACCTCAGAGAGCCATTTTGCTTTTTTGCATTTCTTTTCCATGGGGATGGTCTTGGTCCCTGTCTCCTGTACAATGTCATGAACCTCCATCCAGAGTTCATCAGGCACTCTATCTATCAGATCTAGTCCCTTGAATCTACTTCTCACTTCCACTGTACAATCATAAGGGATTTGATTTAGGTCATATCTGAATGGTCAGTGGTTTTCCCTACTTTCTTCAATTGAAGTCTGAATTTGGCAATAAGGAGTTCATGATCTGAGCCACAGTCAGCTCCTGGTCTTGTTTTTGCTAACTGTATAGAGCTTCTCCATCTTTGGCTGCAAAGAATATAATCAATCTGATTTCGGTGTTGCCCATCTGGTGATGTCCATGTGTAGAATCTTCTCTTGTGTTGTTGGAAGAGGATGTTTGCTATGACCAGTGCGTTCTCTTGGCAAAACTCTATTAGCCTTTGCCCTGCTTCATTTCGTGCTCCAAGGCCAAATTTGCCTGTTACTCCAGGTGTTTCTTGACTTCCTACTTTTGCATTCTAGTCCCCTAGAATGAAAAGGACATCTTTTTTGGGTGTTAGTTCTAAAAGGTCTTGTAGGTGTTCATAGAAGCGTTCAACTTCGGCTTCTTCAGCATTACTGGTTGGGGTATAGACTTGGATTACATTAATATTGAATGGTTTGCCTTGGAAATGAACAGAAATCATTCTGTCATTTTTAAATTGCGTCCAAGTCCTGCATTTCAGACTCTTTTGATGGCTACTCCATTTCTTCTAAGGGATTTCTGCCCACAGTAGTAGATATAATGGTCATCTGAGTTAAATTCACCCATTCCAGTCCATTTTAGTGTACTGATTCCTAGAATGTCTATGTTCACTCTTGCCATCTCCTGTTTGACCACTTCCAGTTTGCCTTGATTCATGGACCTAACATTCCAGGTTCCTATGCAATGTTGCTCTTTACAGCATCGGACCTTGCTTCTATCACCAGTCACATCCACAACTGGGTATTGTTTTGCTTTGGCTCCATCCCTTCATTCCTTCTAGAGTTATTTCTCCACTGATCTCCAGTAGCATACTGGGCACCTACCGACCTGGGGAATTCCTCATTCAGTATCCTATCATTTTGCCCTTTGTTACTGTTCATGGGGTTCTCAAGGCAAGTATACTGAAGTGGTTTGCCATTCCCTTCTCCAGTGGACCACGTATGACTGTGGTCCATGTGATCAGATCAACTAGTTTTCTGTGATTATGATTTCAGTGTGTCTGCCCTCTGATGCCCCCTCGCAATACCTACCATCTTATTTGGGTTTCTCTTACCTTGGGTGTGGGATTTCTCTTCACAGCTGCTCCAGCAAAGCGCAGCTGCTGCACCTTACCTTGACCTGCCTCTTGAGGAACCTGTATGCAGGTCAGGACTCTACATGGAAAAACAGACTGGTTCCAAATAGGAAAAGGAGTACGTCAAGGTTGTATATTGTCACCCTGCTTATTTAACTTATATGCAGAGTACATCATGAGGAACGCTGGGCTGGGAGAAGCACAAGCTGGAATCAAGATTGCTGGGAGAAATATCAATAACCTCAGATATGCAGATGACACCACCGTTATGGCAGAAAGTGAAGAGGAACTCAAAAGCCTCTTGATGAAAGTGAAAGAGGAAAGTGAAAAGGTTGGCTTGAAGCTCAACATTCAGTAAACAAAGATCATGGCATCTGGTCCCATCACTTCACGGGAAATAGATGGGAAAACAGTGGAAACAGTGTCAGACTTTCTTTTTTTGGGCTCCAAAAGCACCATGGATGCTGATTGCAGCCATGAAATTAAAAGACGCTTACTCCTTGTAAGGAAAGTTATGACCAACCTAGATAGTATGTTAAAAAGCAGAGACATTACTTTGCCAACACACGTCCATCTAGTCAAGGCTATGGTTTTTCCAGTAGTCATGTATGGATGTGAGAGTTGGACTGTAAAAAAAAGTTGATCACCGAAGAATTGATGCTTTTGAACTGTGGTGTTGGAGAAGACTCTTGAGAGTCCCTTGGACTGCAAGGAGATCCAACCAGTCCATTCTAAAGGAGATCAATCCTGGGTGTTCATTGGAAGGATTGATACTAAAGCTGAAACTCCAATACTTTGGCCACCTCATGGGATGAGTTGACTCATTGGAAAAGACTCTGATGCTGGGAAGGATTGGCGGCTGGAGGAGAAGGCGACAACAGAGAATGAGATGGCTGGATGGCATCACCGACTCAATGGACATGAGTTTGAATGAACTCCGGGAGTTGGTGATGGACAAGGAGGTCTGGCGTGCTGTGATTCATGGGGTCACAAAGAGTCGGACATGACTGAGCAACTGAACTGAACTGAACTACAGAAAAGCTTAAAGAAATCCTCAGAACTAGCAAATTTAATTCAATAAGTTTGCATGATAAAGGGTCAATATAAAAATGTAATACATTACAGAACAATTTCAAAAATGAATAAAATAATTGAGGGTAAATTTCACAACAGAAATATATATTTTGTGCTCTGAAAATTATAAAACAATATTGAAAGAAAATAAAGGGCCAAATAGATTGAATAATATCTTACATCTATGGATAGGAAATCTAAGTGTTTTTAAGAATGCAATAATTCCCCAAATGCTCTATAGAGTCAAGAAATTTCTCTCAAAGAAATTGACAAACTGATTCTAAAATTTATTTGGAAATTCCAACTAGTGAGATTTGCTGAAAACAATCTTGAAAAGAATAAATTGAACAACTCACTTTTTCCAATCTCAAGATACTATGCTTCTAGCATAAATAAGATGAATACTCAATTCAATGGAACATTTAATTAACATTTATTAAACCATTTCATTAAAATGTACTTATAACTAAATATACTTTAAAAATATAATTATTAAGTTATGAGTTAGGCGCAGTGTTAAGAGCACTGAATCCTAGAGATTAAAATACAGGATGAATAGAACAAAACATTTAGCGAGCATTTATCAACCTTAAAATATTTTTGGAAATTTTATCCACTTTATGTATTTTGCCTTCTAATGTAAAAATATATTCACATTCAACATGAGTTTAGATGTTTACTTTTATAGATGTATTTATATTTGAGAAATTGTGTGTGCCACAACATCTCCCTAGGACCATGAGTGAATTGCAAATTTTTATCGAAGTAATCTTCTGGATGGCAGGTCAACAGCAGTTTGTCCTTCCTTTCTTTTTGCCATCCAGACAGTGATGACACTGGACTTTCTTACAAAAATATTTTGAAACTGGAAAAGAGTTAGATTTTGAGTTGAGCTTTATGAAGTTCTCTCAACCAGAACATTAAGTTCTTCTGGGAGCTAGAAATTGAGAAGTTGATTTTAAGTAAGTGAAACTCAGCTTGACAGGGAAATGAAAAGACAAGTGAATTCATGTTTGAAATACTTCAGACAAGGAAAATTTTCAGTCAGTATATTTTCCTTAAACTTGTTTCTTTACTATAAAAATAATCTTTTTTATTTCTATATCATATTTAATATGTAAATTTTTTGTGTGATAAGCAACAGGCAAGAGATGATGTATAGAGCTCCTTCAATAAAAGAAAAACACAAAATCAGATTTCTACTCTGTGGCAGTTACTCTGGGAGAAACCATTGCAGGTTTTAAATGATAATATTTTAAATTCCTTTCTAGTTTTAGCAGAAATTTTAGCTTTTCTCTTCAGTGTTGCTCAGTTCACTAAGAAGCACAATCGTCCCCACCCCTACCTGCTGTGGAACTGGGATGGGGCTCTTGCCTGGCCCAGGTGTGGCATGAAACTGCAGGATGAAGGTGGGCAGGGATTTCAGTGGGACGTGCCTCCTGACACTAGCAAGTTAGAGGAAGAGTTCCACAATGGTGCCCAACACTGCTAGCATTAGCAGGATAGAATGAGACTGTAAAAGTGGAACCCTCCAGTGTTCCCATCCTTGGGGAGAGTCCCATCATATTCCTGTCTCTCTGGCATAGTCTGAGCCAAGCTGGTTTCTTTCAAATTGGTGTTTTTGAAACACCATGATGAGTGAGTCTGGGCATGAGACTTTAAGAAATTTCCTTATTCCTTTTACTTCTATGGTTTTTCAAGATGTAATCCCTGTTAATTTTCAAAGTCAGGCATTTGGGAACCTTATGTCTCCTGAATAGGATGTAATGGTTGGGATGCCTAATGTGGAGCACAAGCCTCTTGATGCTTAAGAAAAAATCTGTATTCTTGAGTTCCCTCCCTATTGTGGATAACCATACATGTGGAATAGACTATTAGGGGACAAGAGTGTGTCTCTGCCTCTCCTATCTGCCTCCATGCTGTCCTTTCCCTCTTTGTTATAGAGGCTGTATACGTCCAGTTTTCAGGTCTTTTTCAGAGGCAACTATTCCATGTACAGTAGAAGATTTGATGTGTTCAGGGGAGAAAATAAGTTCAGGATCTTCCTATATTGCCATGTTGAACTGTCCTCCCTGTAATTATTCAAAATATGTTATATGGAGCAAAGTACTAAATTGCACCTATTTCAGATGAGGAAATTGAAATATGGATAACTTAAGAAGCTTATGCAAGATTACTGGTAAAGGCAGGAGCCAGGATGAAAGCCCAGATCGTCAAGATTCAGAGTACAATTCAGAACCATCTTCTATATTCCAGAGGTCCTGTGTCCTAAGAATTACATTAAATATCCTGGCTGTTTCTTCCTCCCATGGAACAGAAGAGAATGATGTGTCTATTAAAATAAAAAATGCAGATTTATATACAGACACACATGATGACCCAGAGGGATGGGATGGGGAGGGAGGTGGGAGGGTTCAGGATGGGGAACACATGTACACCATGGTGGATTCATGTCAATGTATGGCAAAACCAATACAATATTGTAAAGTAATTCAGTTCAGTTCCGTTCAGTTCAGTCACTCAGTCGTGTCCGACTCTCCACGACCCCATGAATCACAGCATGCCAGGCCTCCCTGTCCATCACCAACTCGCGGAGTTCACTCAAACTCATGTCCACAGAGTCGGTGATGCCATCCAGCCATCTCATTCTCTGTCATCCCCTTCTCCTCCCGCCCCCAACCTTTCCCAGCATCAGAGCCTTTTCCAGTGAGTCAACTTGTCGCATGAGGTGGCCAAAGTATTGGAGTTTCAGCCTCAGCATCAGTCCTTCCAATGAACACCCAGGATTGATCTTTAGAATGGACTGGTTGGATCTCCTTGCAGTCCAAGGGACTCTCAAGAGTCTTCTCCAACACCACAGTTCAAAAGCATCAATTCTTCGGCGATCAGCTTTCTTCACAGTCCAACTCTCACATCCATACATGACCACGGGAAAAACCATAGCCTTGACTAGACAGACCTTTGTTGGCAAAGTAATGTCTCTGCTTTTTAATTAGCCTCCAATAAATAAATAAATAAAAATAATAAAATTAAAAATGAAAGTGTTAGTCATTCAGTTGTGTCCGACTCTTTGCAACCCTTTGGATTGTGTCCACCAAGCTCCTCTCTCCATGGACTTTTCCAGGCAGGAATACTGTAGCAGATTGCAGTCCCTTCTCCAGGGGATATTTCTGACTCCAGGACCGGCTCCAGGGATCCAACACAGGTCTTCTGTATTGCAGGCAGATTCTTTACCATTTGAGCCACCAGGAATTGCCCCGCTGCCCCCCAACATATGCACATTTATATTTGAGTGGATGTGAGCATTGTTGTAATAACTGCAACTTTTGCAAGGCAATCAAGGCAGGTAATTTGGAAGGAGAATGGGTTTGTGACAACACAATTTTTATTTAAATTATCTGTTTATATTCTGACAGAAGTGATAATTATTTCTAAATGAAATAAATTGTTAGGTACTTGCATATGGCAATGAGTATAGGAAATTATATAAAATGACCTAAGATGTCTAGAAATTGACAAGTTCATAAATTCAAACATAAAAATATAACTTCCTGAATTTGAAAGCAGAAGATACTGAGGAAAAGAAAGAAAACTGCAAAATAAAATCTGAGAAAATATTTTAAAGGACGAAGTCCACAGCTCTGTGTGTGTGTTTAAATGCCTGTGTGTGTGTGTGTAAATGCCTGTGTCTAATTTGAGTGAATATAGTGAAATCAGTGTCAGTCATTAGGTTTTAAATTACTCATTTTGAGACAGATTCATGAAAGAATTTTAGAGTACTAGACCAGAAAAAAAAATTTTCACACACAACTTGTTGGATATTTCAAACTGGTAATTAAAAAATCAAGTTATTGAAGAGATAACAGAGAGATATTTTAATATTAAAATTTATTATTAAAATATTAAAAAATTTTGATATGGACTATCAGATAATTAATTCCCAACAGAACTGGTTATATTATCATTATGTTATGAGCAGGAGAAAAAAGCATGGATTCCTGTAACAGTTTTATGAATTAAAGATAAGGTCTCCATCCTTTATGAACAGTTAACAATGTCCATTTCTAACAATTCCATAAGAATGTTTTAGTATTTACTAACTTTCTTCTTCCCCTGAGGAAAGCTTTTTCTTTGTTTCTTAGGCACATCACCAAACCTGTTAATTGTTGCCATTGTTTCCTTGAATCTATTCTTCCCTTTACTCTTTGTATTTTTCCTTTATAAAACCATAAGTGTCCAATAGTTTTCTTTTAACCAGATCCAAAAGTTTTTTAGAGCATTTTATCTCTGATGACAAGCCTGCTGTGGTTCCCATTTGATGACAGAAAAATTCATGTGTATATGAAATTCTGTGATTAGAGGGAAAGGTGCTGGTTGCAGAGCACAGCAGGGGGAAATTGGTGTGCTGTCTCCATGGGGCCTCAACACAGGCAGCTCAACTCAGAGCAAGTCATCACCTTAGTCATTTTGAAAACACTATTTTTTTCTCATTTTCTAAATCACTATGTTCACCATAAGCAAGCCTGGTTTTCTAAAATGCTGAAACCAGATGTTGCTCATAATTTCATGTAACATTTGAAAAATGTCTTTTTGTGAACACTTTTAAATTTTTATTTATATATTTTTAAAATTAATAAACTTCTCTTAGAGAAGTTTTAGGTTCACAGCAAAATTGAACACAATGTACAGAGAGTGCCCATATAGGCTTTGTCCTCACACGGGTATTACCTCTCTGCTTATGGGAATCCCTTAACAAAGCAGTGCATTTGTTAAAATCGATGAAAGTGTATTGACCCAACTTTATTACACAGTCCTCTGAAGTTCGCCTTAGGTGTTATATATTTTATAGGTTTGACAAATGTAAAATGACATGTATGCACCATTGCAGTGCAGTGCAGGGTAGTTTTATTGTCCTATACATAAGAAGGAAATGGCAATCCACTCCACTGTTCTTGCCTGGAAAATCTGATGGACAGAAGAGCCTGGCGGGCTACAGTTCATAGGATTGCAGACAGTCAGACACAACTGAGCAACTGAGCAACTGGCTCTTCCTCTTCATCCCTTTCTCCTCTCTAACAGCTGGAAACCATTAATCTTTTTACTGTCTCCATAGTTTTGCTTTCTCCAGAATGTTGCATAGTTGGAATCATACAGGCAACTTTTCAGGTTGTCCTCCTTTACTTGGTAATACGCATTTAAAGTTCTCACATGTCTTTTTGTGACTTGAGAGCTCATTTACTTTTAGTGCTGAATCATGTTTCCTCGTCTGGATGAACCACACACAGTTCATTTGTCAATTCATCAACTGAAAAGCATCTGGGTTACTTTTAAGTTTTGTCAATTTTGAGTCAAGTGAAAATAACATCCACATGAAGGTTTTTGTGTGGACTTAAGTTTTCAATTCATTTGGGTGGTACCCAGGCTTCCCAGATAGCTCAAATGGTAAAGAATCTGCCTGCAATGTAGGGGACATGGGTTTGATACCTGGGTTGGGAACTTCCTCTCGGGAAAGGCGAGGCAACCTACTTCAGTGCAAAGAGTTGGACACAACTGAGCAACTAACACTTTCAGATATTCTGGTAAGGAAAAGAAACTGCTCATCTTTCTTCCATAGAGACTGTTCCATTCAGTGCTTCCACCAGCAACGAATGAGAGTTCCTTTTGCTCCACATCCTCAACAGCATTCACTGTGGTCAGTGTTTTGGACTTTGGCCATTCTAATAGATGTGTAATAATATCTTGTTATTTTAATTAGAGATTCCCTAATGAAGTGTGATGATGAGCGTTTTTTCATACATTTATCTGTATATCTTCTTTTATGTAGTAGATAACTGTTTTGATCTTTTGCCCATCTTTTAATTGGTGAACTATGAAGGAAAAGGACGAGGGAAGATCAAGCAACTGCTCAGAAGAGTCAGCTGCTTATTTACTAAGATATTTTACATGTTGATTTTTGCTTTGGAGAATATGCCATAATTCAATTGATTTACATATTTCTTGTCTGAGAAAATTAATACATGATAGATATTAGAATGACAATTTCAGTAGCATGCCTAGCATGAAGTAGATATGCATTAACACCCCCTTTTCTCTGTACCTTTTTTGGATCTTCCCTGGTGGCTCAGATGGTAAAGCGTCTGACTACAATGCCTACTGTGCGGGAGACTTGGGTTCGATCTCTGGGTCGGGAAGATCTCCTGGAGAAGGAAATGGCAGCCCACTCCAGTACTCTTGCCTGGAAAGTACCATGGATGGTGGAACCTGGTAGTCTAGTCCATGGGGTCACAGAGTCAGACACGACGGAGCGACTTCACTTCACTTTCTCAGTACAGCAAAATTATCTTCAGAAAAATCTTATAATAATAATTAATATGATTTTGATTTATTATTTTAAAAACAATTACTTAAAAGAGTAAATTTTACTTTTAAAGCCATTATTTAATATTAACATACAGACTAAAATTTTCAATACCAAAAACAATCATTGAAACTTACAGTTTATATTCAGTTTTAAATTATAAACATAAATAATTTCAAGTGACCCAAATATCACGACAGCATTTAAGTGAATCAAGTTTTGTTCTCTGCATTTACAAGTACCATGCTAGCATTGCTTATTTTGAAACCACTGCTTAAAATCAGGAATATAAAGAACCATATAATCCTAGAGACCCATATTTCTCTAAAAGCAAACTCAACAATTCTCAACCTCTTTGAACTTAATCTCAAAACAAATACCTGTTGCTGAGTTTGTGTGCAGTGGGAGTTAGCTGTATAAATGACAGTTATTAGAATTTAATTCCATGTGGAATAAAATATTTATGGAAGAAAAAGTAAAATATTCCAATTTAATATTTATATGTCATTAAAAATTAATAGTAATCACATATATTGTTAAGAACTTGGGACAATAAAAATATTTTCTGAGAGAAGTATTTTATGACTGACATTGTTGAGAATTGAAGGTACATACAAAGGTCCATCTAGTCAAAGCTATGTTTTTTCCAGGAGTCATATATGGATGCTAGAGTTGACCCATAAAGAAAGCTGAGTGTGGAAGAATTGATGCTTTTGAACTGTGGTGTTGGAGAAGACTCTTGAGAGTTCTTTGGACTGCAAGGAGATCAAACTAGTTAACCCTAAAGGGAATCAGTCCTGAATATTCACTGGAATATTCCAATGATGCTGAAGCTGAAACTAATACTTTGGCCATCTGATGCAAAGAACTGACCTGTTTGAAAAGACTCTGACACTGGGAAAGACTGAAGGTGGGAGGAGAAGGGGATGGCAGAGGAAGAGATGGTTGGATGGCATCACCAACTGGATGGACAAGAGTTTGACTAAGCTCTGGGAGTTGGTGATGGACAGGGAAGCCTGGCGTGCTACAGTCCATGGGATCACAAAGAGTCGGACATGGCTGAGCAACTGAACTGAACTGATATGTGTTTATATATTTATATACATGTTTTATATATTTGTTTATATACATGGTGATATGCAGCCATGAAATTAAAAGATGCTTACTCCTTGGAAGGAAGGTTATGACCAACCTAGAGAGCATATTAAAAAGCAGAGATTTTACTTTGCCAACAAGGTCTGTCTAGTCAAGGCTATGGTTTTTCCAGTGGTCATGTATGGACATGAGAGTTGGACTGTGAAGAAAGTTGAGTGCTGAAGAATTGATGCTTTTGAACTGTGGTATTGGAGAAGACTCTTGACAGTCACTTGGACTACAAGGAGATCCAACCAGTCCATCCTAAAGGAGATCAGTCCTGGGTGTTCATTGGAAGGACTGATGCTGAAGCTGAAACTCCAGTACTTTGGCCACCTCACGCGAAGAGTTGACTCATTGGAAAAGACCCTGATGGTGGGAGGGATTAGGGGCAGGAGGAGAAGGGGACAACAGAGAATGAGATGGCTGGATGGCATCACCGACTCGATGGGCATGAGTTTGAGTAGTCTCTGGGAGTTGGTGATGGACAGGGAGGACTGGCATGCTGTGATTCATGGGGTCGCAAAAAGTCGGACATGACAGAGCGACTGAACTGACTGACTGACTGATGTTATATTTATATATATGTGTGCGTTTATATATTCTATGAAGACTATATAATCACAATTTTCTTTCTCACAGGACTACCCCTAGCCAGATCATATTGATCAAGGGCTTTTAGTGGCCCAAGATTATTATTTCATATATTAATCTCTTGGCTTAGTCCCACATCTTCCTAATGATACATTTGTAGGGCTTTAATTTACCATTGACAGGACAATATTGTCTCCCTTCTGCTTCACCGGTGAAAATGTCATCATCTTATAATGCATTATGCTGAGTGCATTTTTTAAAACTATAGTTTTTTTTCTTGTGCTTTTTCATTGACAGCAGACTCTGCATCAAAAATAAGGGTGGTGAAAAGACAACAGCAAAAATAGCCTGGAATAATACACAATTTTGAATCTAGAATTTAATACTTAGTTTTTCAAAGGCAGTGGTAGAATAAACATCAAGATCAACAACTTATCTCTGTAGAAATTAGTGAAGAAAATGCTATAGAATATTTATCATCAAGGAGTGAGCCCAGAAGAAATGGAGTGGAAGAAAAAAAATGTGTCAAAAAATTGCTAAGCCAGTTTTCAGATTTATTATTTGTCAATAGTATATAAATGGAATAGTAACTCTATTAGTACTATTAATAATTATAGCTAGTTTTATTTTGGCTAGACAATGAATTACATTTTTAAATAGTAGGATACATGCAAAAAATGTTTTAGAAGATGGATATAATGAATAGGATAATATTTTGTAAGAAATGTAAACACTTGATGTATAGGTTTAACAATTTAGATTATCTAATATAAAAGATAAAGGCTGTTAATTCCCAAGCTATCAGAAAACAGATAAATGAGCTAAACTTATGATCACAAAAGAAAATAAAAATGGAGTAAAAAGAGACATAGGAGAAATATGCTAAAAATAAGTATGAAATAAATTAGAAATAGTTTGAAATGCTTCTAATAGTAAAAAAAAAGGCAACAAATTGGCACACATTTTTCTTTATATATATATTTATTTATAAACACATATTATTGGAGTATATTTGACTTACGATGTTTCAGGTGCACAGCAAGGTGATTAAGTTATAGATATACACATATATTATTTTTGAGATTATTTTCCATTGTAGGTTATTACAAGATATTGAGTATAGGTCCCTGTGCTATAGAGTAAAACTTTGTTGCTTGTTGTATATTTAATTTTTTAAAATTAAAAATCTAGCATTCTATTCATACTAAGTCAAACAAGTGAAATAAAAATATAAATTTTTTAGTTGGGCAAAAATTCATTATTTTTATAAAACATATATATTATACATACTATTTATATATATATGTATACAAAAGCTTTTCTAGTATGCTTGAGAAAGAACATCAAAAAAAAGAAGAGATGGAGAAATTGAAACACATAAACTAAATGAAATGGGAAAACTGAATATGAAATAGAAAAGTAAAACAAATCAGATCAAAGTAAAAGATAATTATATAGTCTGGCTGTTTTTAAATATGACTGCTCATTAGAAACATCTAGAGATTTGGAGAAAAAAAAGCAATGCCTGGATATTTGTATTTTTCAAAAAATTTCGAAAGAATTGTGATATGCATCTGGATTTTTAAAAGTGATTACAGGTTTTTCTATTAAATGGTAGTTTTGGAGTTCCCTGGGAGCTCTCCTCTGGCAGTGCAGGAGACCCTGGTTCAATCCCTGGTTTGAGAAGATCCCCTGGAGAAGGAAATAGCAAATCACTCCAGTATCCTTTCCTGGAAAATCCCAAGGACAGAGGAGCCTGGTGGGCAGCAGTCCATGGGGTTGCAGAGTCGTACATGACTGAAGGATTAACACTTTCACTTTTTCACTTTGGTGACACAGAATTCTATCATTTTTCTGTTGACCAAACTTGATAGAATGGTATTCAATAAGTTCAGTTCAGTTCAGTAACTCAGTCGTGTCCAACTCTTTGAGACCTCATGAACCACAGCACGCCAGGCCTCCCTGTCCATCACCAACTCCCTGAGTTCATTCAAACTCATGTCCATTGAGTCGGTGATGCCATCCAGCCATCTCATTCTCTGTCGTCCCCTTCTCCTCCTGCCCCCAATCTTTCCTAGCATCAGAGTCTTTTCCAGTGAGTCAACTCTTCGCATGAGGTAGCCAAAGTATTGGAGCTTCAGCTTCAGCATCAGTCCTTCCAATGAAAAACCAGGATTGATCTCCTTTAGAATGGACTGGTTGGATCTCCTTGTAGTCCAAGGGACTCTCAAGAGTCTTCTCCAACACCACAGTTCAAAAGCATCAATTCTTTGGCAATCAACTTTCTTCACAGTCCAACTTTCATATCCATACATGACCACGGGAAAAACCATAGCCTTGACTAGATGGACCTTGGTTGGCAAGGTGATGTCTCTGCTTTTTAATATACTATCTAGGTTGGTCATAACTTTCCTTCCAAGGAGTAAGCATCTTTTAATTTCATGGCTGCAATCAGCATCCGCAGTGATTTTGGAGCCCCAAAAAAGAAAGTCTGACACTGTTTCCACTGTTTTCCCATCTATTTCCCATGAAGTGATGGGATCAGATGCCATGATCTTAGTTTTCTGAATGTTGAGCTTCAAGTCAACCTTTTCACTCTCCTCTTTCACTTTCCTCAAGAGGCTTTTGAGTTCCTTTTCACTTTCTGCCATAAGGGTGGTGTCATCTGCATATCTGAGGTTATTGATATTTCTCCCAGCAATCTTGATTCCAGCTTGTGCTTCTTCCAGCCCAGAATTTCTCATGATGTACTCTGCATATAAGTTAAATAAGGAGGGTGACAAAATACAACCTTGACGTACTTCTTTTCCTGTTTGGAACCAGTCTGTTGTTCCATGTATAGTTCTGAGTGTTGCTTCCTGACCTGCATACAGGTTCCTCAAGAGGCAGGTCAGGTGGTCTGGTATTCCCATCTCTTAGGAAACAGGGACCAAGACCATGCCCATGGAAAAGAAATGCAAAAAGGAAAAACGGCTGTCTGAGGAGGCCTTACAAATATCTGTGAAAAGAAGAGAAGCGAAAAGCAAAGGAGAAAAGAAAAGATATAAGCATCTGAATGCAGAGTTCCAAAGAATAGCAAGGAGAGATAAGAAAGCCTTCCTCAGTGATCAATGCAAACAAATAGAGGAAAACAACAGAATAGGAAAAACAAGAGATCTCTTCAAGAAAATTAGAGATTCCAAGGGAACATTTCATGCAAAGATGGGCTCGATAAAGAACAGAAATTGTATGGACCTAACAGAAGAAGAAGATATTAAGAAGAGGTGGCAAGAATACACAGAAGAACTGTACAAAAAAGATCTTTATGACCAAGATAATCACGATAACATAATCACTGACCTAGAGCCAGACATCTTGGAATGTGAAGTCAAGTGGGCCTTAGAAAGCATCACTATGAACAAAGCTAGTGGAGGTGATGGAATTCCAGTTGAGCTATTTCAAATCCTGAAAGATGATGCTGTGAAAGTGCTGCACTCAATAAGCCAGCAAATTTGGAAAACTCATCTGTGGTCACAGGACTGGAAAAGTCAGCCTTCATTCCAATCCCAAAGAAAGGCAATGCCAAAGACTGCTCAAACTACCGCACAATTGCACTCATCTCACACACTGGTAAAGTCATGCTCAAAGTTTTCCAAGCCAGGCTTTAGCAATATGTGAACCGTGAACTCCGAGATGTTCAAGCAGGTTTTAGAAAAGGCAGAGGCACCAGAGATCAAATTGCCAACATCCGCTGGATCATGGAGAAAGCAAGAGGGTTCCAGAGAAGCATCCCTTTCTGCTTCATTGACTATGCCAAAACCTTTGACTGTGTGGATCACAATAAACTGTGGAAAATTCAATAAGTAATAGTTACATAATCACAATAGTAAAAGATGTTTATCAATTTTCACAATCCATAGCCAGACAAAAAATAATTACAATTTCATGCCATACTGGGAACATGATTAACCTAACAATATAAAATAATTACAAAAAATTGGGGGGTCAATAAGAATGATGTGGTAAGTGAGAGTGCATATATGCACATGCTTTCATATGTCCAGTCAATCTATGCATTGGTTGGTGCATTAAATCCATTTACATTTAAGGTAATTATTGATATATATGATGGTTGAATGATATCACTGACTCAATGGACATGGGTTTGGGTGGACTCCGGGAGTTGGTGATGGACAGGGAGGCCTGGCGTGCTGTGGTTCATGGGGTCGCAAAGAGTCAGAGATGACTGAGTGACTAAACTGTCTGGCTGATGATCCTATTACCATTTTCTTAAGTTTTGGGTTTATTTTTTGTAAATCTTTTCCTTCTCTTGTGTCTCCAGTATAGAGAAGTTCCCTTAGCATTTGTTGTAAAGCTGGTTTACTGTGCTATGCTGTACTTAGTCATGTCCAACTCTTTTTGAACCCATAGACTGTAGACCTCCAGGTTGTTCTGTCCATGGGGATTCTCCAGGCAAGAATACTGGAGTGGGTTGCCATGCCCTCCTCCAGGGGATCTTTCCAATCCATGGATTGAATGTAGGTCTTCTGAATAGTAGGTGAATTCTTTACCCTCTGAGCCACGAGCGAAGCAAAGAATTTGCCCTCCAATGCAGGAGATGCGAGTTCAGTCCTTGGGTTGGGAAGATCCCCTGGAGAAGGAAATGGTTACTCATTCCAGTATTCTTGCCTGGGATATCCTGTGGACAAAGGAGCCTTGAGGGCTGCAGTCTATGGGGTCACAAATGTTGGTTATGACTCAACAACTAAACAACAACAACTCTGTGATATCCTATATTTCCCTCATTTGTTTTTGTTTTTTTTAAATCACCTGTTGTCTCCTAAAAGAATTTCTGCCTTTGACATATTTCCTCACTATAATCTAAGTAAATCTATTTTTGTAAATGATGAAATTCTGCAGAAAATGATTGAGAACTGCATTCGTGTCTTCAGATATTGTATAATATTACTAAATTAGTACTTTTAAGGTGAGCTGTGATGATTAAATTTATATCTAAATTTGGTTAGGCTATGGTGCACAGTTGTTTGGTCAAACATCAATCTATATATAGCTATGAATAAGCTTAAGGTGAGATTATATATCTGTGTCTCTTTTGCTGTCTCGTATACAAGGTTATCATTTGCATCTTTCTAAATTCCATATATATGCATTAGTATACTGTATTGGTGTTTTTCTTTCTGGCTTACTTCACTCTGTATAATAGGCTCCAGTTTCATCCACCTCATTAGAACTGGTTCAAATGTATTCTTTTTAATGGCTGAATAATACTCCATTGTATATATGTACCAAAGGTTTCTTATCCATTCGTCTGCAGATGGACATCTAGGTTGCTTCCATGTCTTGGCTATTATAAACAGTGCTGCAATGAACATTGGAGTACATGTGTCTCTTTCAATTCTGGTTTCCTCGGTGTGTATGCCCAGGAGTGCGATTGCTGGATCATATGGCAGTTCTATTTCCAGTTTTTTGAGGAATCTCCACACTGTTCTCCATAGTGGCTGTACTAGTTTGCATTCCCACCAACAGTGTAAGAGGAGGGACTCTGTGGGAGAGGGTGAGGGTGGGATGATTTGGGAGAATGGCATTGAAACACGTATGTTGTCATATGTGAAACGAATCACTAGTTCAGGGTTGATGCATGTTATAGGATCTCAGGGCTGGCATGCGGGGATGACCCAGAAGGAGGATAAAAGGAGGAGGGAGGTGGGAGGGGGGTTCAGGAGTGGGAACTTATGTAAACCCGGGGCGAATTCATGTCAATGTATGGCAAAACCAACCAATATAATATTGTAAAATAATTTGCCTCCAGTAAAAAATAAATTAAATTAATTACAAAAAAAAAGAAAAGCATAAAAAAAAAAACCGTGAGATTAACATTTAAATCAGGAAGGGTGTGTGCACATGTGTTTCATTAAGAAAGTTATCTCATGCAAGTAGCATCAAAAACAATAAAAAAAACTTTGGAATAAATTTAACAAAGAATGGAAAACTTGTACAGTGAAAACCATAAGAGTTTGATAAAAGATATTGAAAAAGACAAAAATACATGGAAAGACATACTTGTTCTTGAATTAGAAGAATTACTGTTTGAAAATATTCATACTACTCAAAAATTCCTGAAAATTCAGGGTGATTGCCAATGACTTCCACAAAGCACATTATCCTCTATAAATAGGTGAGTCTCCTTCAATCAGGAGAAGATTTTAAGAGCAAAGACTGAAGTCTCCTGAAGAAGAAATTCCACATACAGATTGCAACATAGAAATTCTGTCTGACTTTTCAGCCTTCCCAGTCAAGACTGCAACATCAGCTCTTACCTGAAGCTGCACGTAGCCATCTTGCCCTACAAATTTCCAGATTTCCAACTTGCCAGCCCCAACAATTCCATGAGGATCAATGGTCTCTCTCTCTCTCTCCATCTATCTAAACACACACGCACACACACACACAAACAAATACATGCACACATCCTCTCTGTATCTTTCTATCTTTCCATCTCGTTCATCTCTGTCTTTTGATCTTCTTTCTTTCAAAAATCCTGCAGTTACAAGATGTGTGCCTTTTACTATAGGATGGTTTTGGTACTTGGTGTGTTTAAATATGAAAGTTTATTTACGGATAAATATATACATATTTGTATCCATAGTATATATGTGTAAATATATGTCTGTAAACGTATTTGGGCATCAATAATATAAGATGCATCTAAATATGTCTCCCTGAAACACATGCATGTATGTTCAGTTCAGTTCAGTTCAGTCACTCAGTCATGTCCGACTCTTTGCGACCCCATGAATCACAGCACGCCAGGCCTCCCTGTCCATCACCAACTCCCAGAGTTCACTCAAACTCATGTCCATCGAGTCAGTGATGTCATCCAGCCATCTCATTCTCTGTCATCCCCTTCTTCTCCCGCCCCCAATCCCTCGCAGCATCAGTCTTTTCCAGTGAGTCAACTCATTGCATGAGGTGGCCAAAGTATTGGAGCTTCAGCTTTAGCATCAGTCCTTCCAATGAACACCCAGGACTGATCTCCTTTAGAATGGACTGGTTGGATCTCCTTCCAGTCCAAGGGACTCTCAAAAGTCTTCTCCAACACCACAATTCAAAAGCATTAATTCTTCAGCGATCAGCTTTCTTCACTACAAATATGTATGTGTGTGAGAACAAAAAGCTGAAATAGAAAAATTTACACCAAATGTACAATGATTGTCCTATAGAAGGGAAATTGTACCAAAGAAGGAAAAAAAAAAAGAGACCTCAAATATATCTGTAATAATGTTTTGCTTTAAAAAGATGTTCTCATACAAAAATGAAGGTTTGTTGCCTCAGGGTGGTAGAGGCACAAAGTTCTCTTTAGTGTAATTCGTTCTTTTCTTAAAAATATTTTTTCACAATGATGATGATAAACTCTTCAAAGAGCCGCATAGGGCAATGAAATAATGGCAACTACTGGATATGGTAGCTCAGGGTTCAAAGGCTCAAGATAGCTGGGTAGTTCTGGACTAAAATCCAGTCTGCAGCAGAAGGTTGCATCAGTTCTGAAAAAATTTCCTCCTCTCCCCCAAACAAAAATCATAGTTACAATTTTTCACTCAGAGAAGGCAACTTTTTAAATAATTTTCATTAAAAAAATAGTCTTACAGATAGATGACAGCCCTGTCAAACAGCATGGGCAAAACACTAACATACTCAAATATGCGAAGTCAGATTTAGGACATTTTTAAAATATATTTTGATAATACATTTTCTTTTCTTCATCTAGGTATGATAACACATTCCTCGTAGATTGTTATAAAGATTACCTTAATATTGTAACTTTCTCTTTATTACATTTAAAAGGGTTTTCTTTCTTCAAACTAATCACCTTTGAGAATATGCAATAAAATGAAATATCATGAAAAATTGTGTTTATTTGGTTGATTTTTCTGACTTTATTCCATTAAGGATATTTTCAGGACAAATGCAGCATTGATTAAGTTAAATTTTTGAACCAGACAAAGGAAATTAAAGGTCTTAATTTCATTGGTTTTAAATTAAACTTCCATGATTTTAGAATATATTAAGACAAAAAAAACCCTGAGAATTAATAATGATTCTGTTATTTCATTGTTTTCACTTATTGGTCCTTTACTTTCTACTTACCTTATTTTAAAATTGTACATTTTTATAAAAATACAGGTGAGCTTCCTCATTTGAGGCCTATAAATATACATGTCTCCCCATGTCTAGATACTTTCTTAGAATAAAACATGGAGGGAATTTGAGACTCATTAAAACAAGCAACAAACTCTAGCAGTTGGAAACTTGTGGAATTAGCAATATGATCCGATTCTTCACTCAGTTCAGTTCAGTTCAGTCATTCAGTCATGTCTGACTCTTTGCAACCACACAAACCGCAGCAGGCCAGGCCTCCCTGTCCATCACCAACTCCCGGAGTTTACCCAAACTCATATCCATCGAGTCGGTGATGCCATCCAACCATTTCATCCTCTATCATCCCCTTCTCTTCCTGCCTTCAAACTGTCCCAACATCAGGGTCTTTTCAAATGAGTCAGCTCTTCGCATCAGGGGGCCAAAGTATTGGAGTTTCAGCTTCAGCATCAGTCCTTCCAATGAACAGCCAAGACTGATCTCCTTTAGGATGGACTGGTTGGATCTCCTTGCAGTCCAGGGGACTCTCAAGAGTCTTCTCTAACACCACAATTCAAAAGCATCAACTCTTCAGCTCTCAGCTTTCTTTATAGTCCAACTCTCACATCCATACATGACTACTGGAAAAACCATAGCCTTGACTAGACGGACCTTGGTTGGCAAAGTAATGTCTCTGCTTTTTAATGTGCTGTCTATGTTGTTCATAACTTTCCTTCCAAGGAGTAAGTGTCTTTTAATTTCATGGCTGCAATCACCATCTGCAGTGATTTTGGAGCCCCAAGAAATAAAATCTGTCACTGTTTCCAGTTTCCCCATCTATTTCCCATGAAGTGATGGGATCAGATGCCATGATTTTAGTTTTCTGAATGTTGAGTTTTAAGCCAACTTTTTCAGTCTCCTCTTTCACTTTCATCAAGAGGCTCTTTAGTTTCTCTTCACTTTCTGTCATAAGGGTGGTGTCATCTGCATATCTGAGGTTATTGATATTTCTCCCAGCAATCTTGATTCCAGCTTGTGCTTCTTCCAGCCTAGCATTTCTCATGATGCACTCTGCAAATAAGTTAAATAAGCAGGGTGACAATGTACAGCCTTGACACACTCCTTTTCCTATTGGAACCAGTCTGTTGTTCCATGTCCATGTCTAACTGTTGCTTCCTGATCTAGAACTTTGAAACATCCAAGTCATAAATGTAAAATGCATATGGTAAATTAATGTACTGCTTTGGTTGATGGTTTTTAGAATCCTATAAAGATAGAAAAAAAAAAAATCTGATTCCTCTCTTTTTCCAAGAAATAGCATGATAGTTATTGTGCTAAATTTCTCTACATTTAAACATTGAGACTGTTCTGACACATTGTTTATTACTAGTCAGGAAGCCATCTGATCATGTTTTCTTCTTCAAATCTATTTTCAAATCAGTACTATGAATGACTAAAACCACATAATTTGAATAGTCTTCCTATTAACATGCTATACTATAAAAGCTCTTCCAGTTGGTTTTAATGTAGTTAAAAGAGTACAAATAATTCAATATAATGCCTATATCCCAATTACTTGATTCAATAATATTATAATTTCAATAAAATATATCAGACAATCCCTGTTTGTCCTTTATTTTTTTTATCCTTTTTTTTTTTGTTAATGTTCCTACCCATTTAAGATATGTCAGAGTAAAGCTAAGGCAGTCTAAATTAAAAGTGTCAGTTTTACAATAATTTTGCAAGAACCACTAATATGTAACACTGATAATTTTTTTTTCTGTTTTATTATCTAAAATTATAGAATATTTTTAAAAGTATCTTTCATATTATGGATGTAGGTCTCATCTGTCTCTTAAAAGAAGTGTAATCTACTACTAGTCCCTCAATACATTTTAAGTTGTTAGGTATCCACAACTCAGGTGATTAAGCCATGTGTTAAAAACATAACTGGGTCAAGAATCAAACAAAACATGTCGACTTAAAAATAATCAGTAAACGGTCATATACAGTGTGCATTTTTACAAATGCATTTCAGTTCAGTTTGGTTCAGTTCAGTCACTCAGTCGTGTCCGACTCTGCGACCCCATGAATCACAGCACGCGAGGCCTCCCTGTCCATCACCAACTCCCGGAGTTCACTCAGACTCACCTCCATCGAGTCGGTGATGCCATCCAGTCATCTCATTCTCTGTCATCCCCTTCTCCTCCTGCCCCCAGCCCCTACCAGCATCATAGTCTTTTCCAGTGAGTCAACTCTATGACACCACCCTTATGGCAAAAAGTGAAAAGGAACTAAAAAGCCTCTTGATAAAAGTGAAAGAGGAGAGTGAAAAAGTTGTCATGAAGCTCAACATTCAGGAAACTAAGATCATGGCATCCAGTCCCACCACTTCATGGGAAATAGATGGGGAAACAGTGGAAACAGTGTCAGACTTTATTTTTGAGGGCTCCAAAATCACTGCAGATGCTGATTGCACCCATGAAATTAAAAGACGCTTTACTCCTTGGAAGGAAAGTTATGACCAACCTAGATAGCATATGAAAAAGCAGAGACAATACTTTGCCAACCAAGGTCCATCTAGTCAAGGCTATGGTTTTTCCAGTGGTCATGTATGGATGTGAGAGTTGGACTGTGAAGAAAGCTGATTGCCAAAGAAATGCATTTAGAGGCACATAGATGCATTTCTCTTTTAACCCTCAAACCCTCCTTTAATTTCAGTAATAAGATTTATGCAACATAGTGGATTGTCGTTTGAGCTACAAGTAGCCATGACTTAGCTACTAAACAGCAGCAACGGCAGGGACACTTCTATTATAAAGAAATCTATTATTGTCATATTGGCTATTTAGGTATTAGTTTTCTATGGTAATATATATCTGCATAAACTGGTTAGACTTATAACCTAACCAGTAAAAAAAAAAAAAAAATTCTTTTTAAAAGCAACTTGTTCAAAATATTGAGTAAATATTTGTCTAAATATCTTCAAATCATCATCTGTGCATATTTCAAATTATATTGAAAATACAGAGATATCTGTGGTTTGCGTTTGGGATTTATGCTCACATGTTCAGACTATTCATTATGTCCAAATTTTGCTAAGGTATCTGGGACTGGGGAGGCTCCAAGCTACAGGTACCTGATGTATTGGTGCTGTTCTTCCTTGAGGACATTTTGGGCCATGTTCTAACTCCTGTCTTCTCTCATGATGTTACATTTTGTTCCTCCATGTGTTATCCTATCAGTGGTTCTTTATACCATCATTGGTCCATCACTAAGTTTCATTAATATTGACCCCAAAAGTAGAAAATTCAAAATCTAGCCCATTTTCCTCAAAAGAAGTTCTTTGGCTCTTATGTCAATTTACCCTTCTCTTCCAAAATGACTAGTTCTCACCTTTAAAAATAAGGTGAATTATGACTCTGTATCAGGATTCCCAACTAGCTCAAGCAGTAAAGAATCTTCCTGCAATGCGGGAGACCCAGATTTGATTCTTGGGTCAGGAAGATCCCTGCAGAAGGGCATGCCAAACCACTGCAGTAGTCTTGCCTGGAGAATTCCATGGACAGAGGAGCCTGGTGGGCTAGAGTCCACCAGATCTCTAAGAGTCGGACACAATTAAGCTGCTTTCACATGACTCTGTATCAAGCCATTGGTCTAATGGTTTTGGCCTCCTTCTGGCTTAAAAATAAAAGACATTCAAAGGATTTTTTTCCTACAGTAGTAAAAAACAAGTGCTCCAAAGTGATTTGCTCCCTTCATCCTTTATATGGGGTTTCCCTTGTGGCTCAGCTGGTAAAGAATCTGCCTGCAATGTGGGAGACCTGGGTTTGATCCCTGGGGCGGAAAGATCCCCTGGAGAAGGGAAAAGCTACCCACTCCAGTATTCTGGCCCGGAAAATTCCAAGGACTGTATAGTCCATGGGGTTGCAAAGAGTCGGACACAATTGAGCGACTTTCACTTTCACTTCATTTTCACCCTTTATATAGAAGTGGCCAGGAAACCTTATTTTTTGTGTGATTGCATTAGACATCATTTTACACATGCTGCTTATTTTCATGCTATAATTTTCTCTAAAAGAACTGGATGTGATAAACTGAATAATCATTACCATACTTCTAATTGTGGTATCTGTTGAGTGAATAAACTAATGACTAGCTCAATGCATTGATTTTTGTGTGTTACTTAAGATTTCCCATCTAAAGGCCATGACCTCAAATTACAGTCAAGAACCTTGACTGTATGTTTATTTAAGAAGACAGTTCTCCAGGCTATTTAAATTTCTATTTGGTAAAAACAAGCAGTCCATATATTATTAATTATTTGAAAAAGCAAGTTTATGCATGTGACCTTTGCATAATCTTGGGAGACACTTTTAAAATATTTCAAATTATATTATTATCACTCTTTCTCAATTAAAAATGAAATTACTTTCTTATAAAATTATTCAAATTAAGCCTTTAGACATTAAATGTTAACTTTGAGTACGTATCTTCAAAAATGAGTTTAGAGGATGCTCATGTCAGCATTTTTTCTGAAAATTGGCTGAAAATATGTATTGCTTTTAATTTGTGAATGCATTGTGCAGCTATTTGTCCAAGCTTTGAGGATTTTATTTTCTTTTGAGTTGTATTTGATTATGTAATATAATTATTGGAGTTTTAAGCACTACTGAGTTGAATGTCCATTTTGGAATTTTCAAATGCTTTTTATTTTGAGTGATGTTGTTATAATTATAGCAAACTGTATAAATAGTTGATGGTGGGTCAGGGCATTAAATCATGACTAGACTCTTCTCAAGATCATTGGCTAGTCTGTAGTCAAAGGCTCTGGCACAAATGGCCCAAAGATCCTAATAACAAAGAGGAGGAAAGATGCTGGCCAAGTCCCAAATGCAAGCAATTTGGGATTGCTGACTTCTCAGAATTATTCAGTATAATTTCTGGGCACTTGAATTGTGTTCTTTTATTTTTCTGTAGTACATTTCCTGACTTGGCTTTGCTTCTGAAACAGCCAAACACTCTCCAAGCTCAGATCTCTTGGTTTCTACACCCCTCCACCATCAACTACATTGTTAAATTCCTATTTACATAGATGTCTCATGACTGCATAATCCTCAGTGACAGAGCTGGTATTTTGTTTACCATTGTGCATTTCCCTGACAGCTCAGATGGTGAAGAATCCACCTGCAAATTTGGAACACCTGGGTTCCATCCAAGATCCCCTGAAGAAGGGCATGGCAACCCTCTCGAGTATTCTTGCCTAGAAAATTCCATGGACAGAAGAGCCTGGCAGGCTATGGGGTTGCAAAGGGTCAGACACAACTGAGCGACTTTCACTTTCACTTTACTATTGTGATTACAGGATTCAATACAGAGCATCATACACAACACTGTGCAGAAGACTTTTTAATAAATGAGTAAATGGAAGAGGACTTAAAGTCTAATGATTTGAAAGTGAATTAAGAGTCAAGAAAATGGACTTAAGAAAGAATATTTAATGATGCAGATGATAATATCCTAGCTATGATAGAAAGCAAAAACTATGCTTTTCTCTAGTAGACATTTAGAAACAACAAAATATTTTTGAGAATTAAGCAGTAACAGTATGTATTTGAAAATTATGTGGCTTTTTCTTTCATTATATGAAAGATTGGAATTTGGCAATACAAGGGATCTGGAGATTAGCAAAGAAGTTGTTATTTCAACTGTGATAAAATATAGTAAGAACCTCCGATGGAGCAAAAGAAGTATGAACTGACTGGGGAAGGGGAAAGAGAGATATTTCACTGGTAGAATCAAGGAAACTTGATAACTGATCGAATGTGATGAGGAAGTAATCAAGAATGATTTAAGAATTAAGAAGGAAAATGAACACTGTATATAAAAGTCCATTAGGTTCCAAAAATATCCCCTGTGAATGTGGAAGGAGTTGTTAATTTTATCTCCTTCCCACATTTTTAATAAAAGTTCAGGGACAGTGTGAGCTCTTTTCATCATGGACAGTATTTTTATAAAAATATTGTATTTCTTTCACTGGACTCCAATATTCAACTCCTTAGTTTAATTGAGATCAATTCATTAGTGCTCACTCATTTGAGTGACTATATGTTTACTTTTCCTAGGAGGTAATAATTTCATGATCTTTTCTTTTTCTGATGCTTTGTAGAGGAAGAATTTAAATATAATCACCAATAAAAACTTAGAAAGTACATCAGTATTACTCACTAAGATAAAATTCAATTCCTATATTTGTGGAAGTATGTGAAGAAAAATTAAAACTAAAAAGTAGAAAGCAAAAACGTTTAAAGAATTTTAAATTTGGTAAACATATGTGTATTTGCTTCATAGTTCAAATTTAAAAGTGCACACTTCATGTAAGCAAACTGAAAGTGAAAGGTCACTCAGTGGTGTCCAACTTTTGCAACCTTATGGATCCATGGAATTCTCCAGGCCAAAAGACCAGAGTGGATAACCTTTCCCTTCTCCAGGGATCTTCCCAACCCAGGGATCAAACCCAGGTCTCTCGCATTGCAGGCAGATTCTTTACCAGCTGAGCCACAAGTGAAGTCCATAGTCATATAAGCAAAATATAATGTAAAAGTAAGTTAACCTTGTTTTTAAATATGGTTATGCAGAGAAAAATTTTCAAGGGGAAATTGTATTAAATCTATTTTAAGCTCATGTACATTATTAATAAATTAAAATGCATATTTTTGTTCATCTGTAGGTTATTAACAATATCATATAAAAGGAAGATAAAAATCAAGGTATATATATATAGGTCAGGTATTGAAGCTGAATATATGAATATATAATATAACTGGAAAGTTTCTATAGCTAAGCATTTGTGGGGAAAATAAACTGCCAATACACATGAAAAAAATCTTCATCTTTGGAATAATTTTTATTATCTAAAAATATGCCTATTATAATTTTGAGAAGTCTCAAAAGATATCCCTTCACAATTCTAGGAGAGTTTTACATTGCTGGTCAGTATTTCCCTTTTCAAAGATTTCTGTTCTCTTGTCGCATAAAGTACATTTCTTAGTCTTAGTCATAAAATGTTAGTTTTTTTTTTTCTTTAAGCCTGGAACTGATGATTACACAACAAACAACTCAGTTTAAACTCTGTGCTAAGGATTACACCTAGAACCAGACATCCTGAAATGTGAAGTCAAGTGGGCCTTAGGAAGCATCACTATGAACAAAGCTGATGGAGGTAATGGAATTCCAGTTGAGCTGTTTCAAATCCTAAAAGATGATGCTGTGAAAATGTTGTACTCAATATGTCAGCAAATTTGGAAAACTCAGCAGTGGCCACAGGACTGGAAAAGGGCAGTTTTCATTCCAATCCCAAAGAAAGGAAATGCCAAAAAATGCTCAAACTACTGCACAACTGCACTCATCTCACACGCTAGTAAAGTCATGCTCAAAATTCTCCAAGCCAGGCTTCAGCAATACATAAACTGTAAACTTACAGATGTTCAAACTAGATTTAGAAAAGGCAGAGGAACCAGAGATCAAATTGCCACCATCTTCTGGATCATCAAAAAAGCAAGAGAGTTCCAGAGAAAACATCTACTTCTGCTTTATTGACTATGCCAAAGCCTTTGACTGTGTGGATCACAATAAATTGTGGAAAATTCTGAAAAAGATGGGAATACCAGACCTCCTGACCTGCCTCCTGAGAAACATGTATGCAAGTCAGGAAGCAACAGTTAGAACTGGACATGGAATACAGACTGGTTCCAAAT
This sequence comes from Moschus berezovskii, assembly GCF_049115385.1. Classification (NCBI taxonomy): domain Eukaryota; kingdom Metazoa; phylum Chordata; class Mammalia; order Artiodactyla; family Moschidae; genus Moschus; species Moschus berezovskii. The sequence continues at coordinate 54,071,131 of NC_142461.1, forward strand.
AGGAAAAGGAGTACATCAAGGCTGTATATTGTCACCCTGCTTATTTAACTTATATGCAGAGTACATCATGACGAACGCTGGGCTGGAAGAAGCACAAGCTGGAATCCAGATTGCAGTGAGAAATATCAATAACCTTAGATATGCAGATGACACCACCTTTTTGGCAGAAAGTGAAGAAGAATTAAAGAACCTCTTGATGAAAGTGAAAGAGGAGAGTGAAAAAGTTGGCTTAAAATTCAACATTCAGAAAACTAAGATCATGGCATTCGGTTCCATCACTCCATGGGAAATAGATGGGGAAACAGTGGAAACAGTGACAGACTGTTTCTTTGGGCTCCAAAATCACTGCAGATGTTAACTGCAGCCATGAAATTAAAAGACACATGCTCCTTGGAAGAAAAGTTACGACCAACCTAGACAGCTTAATAAAAAGCAGAGACATTACTTGGTCAAAAACGGTCCATCTAGTCAAGGCTATGTTTTTTCCAGTAGTCATGTGTGGATGTGAGAGTTGGACTATAAAGAAAGCTGAGCGCCAAAGAATTGATGCTTTTGAACTGTGGTGGAGAAAACTCTTGAGAGTCCCTTGGACTGCAAGGAGATCCAACCAGTCCATTTTAAAGATCAGTCCTGGGTGTTCATTGGAAGGACTGATGCTAAAGCTGAAACTCCAATACTTTGGCCACCTCATGTGAAGAACTGACTCATTTGCAACTACCCTGTTGCTGGGAAAGGTTGAAAGCAGGAGGAGAAGGGCATGATAAAGGATGAGATGGTTGGATGGCATCACTGACTCAATGGACATGAGATTGGGTAAACTCCGGGAATTGGTGATGGACAGGGAGGCCTGGCATGCTGCAATCCTTGGGGTCTCAGAGTCTGAGAAAATGCTGTTTTTGTCTTTATCAAGGTCAAAGATGCTCAGCTATTTTCACATGAAAAGCGGTATCCATTTAAGCCTTAGGTGTTAAAGAAGGGTTAAAATCCATCATTCAAAATTTAAAGGAGAACGGCTATTAATTCCTTGCAATAGTCCATGTAACACTCTCTTTGGGTGTGAAAAAGTCAAATGATGAGTGGAGACTAGTTCAAGATTTATGAATAATAAATGAGGCTGTGGTTCCTTTTACTTATATGCTAAAAACAAAAGGAATTTCTTACAGGTATGGGTAGACACTTTTATTGGATGGATCGAGGCCTTACCATGCCATAGTGAACAGGCTAAGGAAGTCATAAAATTTTTAATCCATGAAATTATTCCCAAGTTTGGGCTGTCACAGAGCCTCCAGAGTGACAATGTGCTACTTTCAAAGCTGCTGTAACTCAAGGGGTGTCAAAAGATCAAGGAATAGAATATCACTTACATGGTTCCTGGAGACCCCAATCCTCAGGAAAGTTGAAAAGGCTAATGACATTAGTAAAAGACAGCCATGTAAACTAACTCAGGAAACACAAGAGAGTTGGTTTAAAGTTAGCTTTAAATGAGGGCTCGAACTGTCCCTAAGAAGAAGGAACTTTCTCTACGACAGACTGTTTTTGTGCACAGATATCGTCATAGATCCTGAAAATTAACTGTGTAACTCACCTTTAACTTTTCAACATATACTACCGAGAGGTTATTTCCTGACCCAGCCTTTGAGTCAAACAAGCGGCTGTTTGAGCCAGTAACTGAGATGGGACTGAGAATCTAGGTGGGTTTGCTTCTGCTGACTCCAAAAGTCCTCAGTCTGCCATTTGACCCTCAAGACAGTGTCTTCCTGTCCGGACTCATTCCTAGGCTTCATTCCACAATGTGTCTAATTGCTGGGTCTGCTGAGCACTCTCCTCATCTCCTCTCCTCACTCTTCTCATTAAAGGCTTAACATGGCAGCTTTCTCTGCTTCAAGGAAAGTACTTTCTTCAGCTCTGCGGATACCTCTTCTTGATCCGATGACATCTAACAATCCTCAGATAGACTGGTATGACATATTGTAACTTAATTATGGACATAATGTGACTTTTCATTTTGATTACGTTTTAATTTGGTTTAATGATTATTTTGCCTTACATCTGTAACTGTGAAAATGGGATTTGTTTCTAACTGTCTGAAGGCTTTTAAGTTACAAATGGTTGTTCAAGCTCCTACGAGTGCCACAGCCTACTTCAACTATCACTTGGGGCCACTGGATCAGAGACACTCAATATGAGGGTTAGGAAAATATGTTGCCTCAACAATTTAGGGATGATGCCCCTCAACAGCTGGAAGTAGTTTATGGAAGAAAAACAGCACCTCTTTCCCTTGGCAACACACTTTCCTGAAAGAAAAGGGAGGAATGAGAGAGTCAGTTCCTAGGCAGGTGGATAAGAAGTATGGGGGTCCCTGAGGAGATAGGGGTCTGGAATTCTCAAGGAAGAAGAAAGGACAAATGTCTTTTTTTTTTCCTCTGAATTCTTTAGTCTTAGTCATATACATTTTTTTTTTCCTTTAAGCTTGGAACTGATGATTATGCAACAAACAACGTGATTTAAACTCTGTCCAGTTCAGTTCAGTTGCTCAGGAATGGCCGACCCTTTGTGATCCCATGGACTACAACCAGCCAGGCTTCCCTGTCCATCACCAACTCCCAGAATTTACTCAAACTCATGTCCATTGAGTCAGTGATGCCATCCAATCATCTCATCCTCTGTCATCCCCTTCTCCTCCTGCCAAAATATTTCCCAGCATCAGGGTCTTTTCAAATGAGTCAGTTCTTCCCATCTGGTGGCCAAAGTATTGGAGTTTCAGCTTCAGTATCAGTCCTTCCAATGAATACTCAGGACTGATTTCCTTTAGGATGGACTGGTTGAATCTCCTTGCTGTCCAAGGGACACTCAAGAGTCTTCTCCAACATCACATTTCAAAAGCATCAATTCTTTGGTGCTCAACTTTCTTTATAGTCCAACTCTCACATCCATACATGACTACTGGAAAAACCATAGCTTTTACTAGACAGACTTTGTGGGCAAAGTAATGTCTCTGCTTTTTAATATGCTGTCTATGTTGGTCATAACTTTTCTTCCACGGATCATGCGTCTTTTAATTTCATGACTGCAGTCACCATCTGCAGTGAATTTGGAGCCCCAAAGTTAAAATCGGTCACTGTTTCCCCATCTATTTACATGAAGTGATGGGACTAGATGCCATGATCTTAGTTTTCTGAATGTTGAGTTTTAAACCAACTTTTTCACTCTCCTCTTTCATTTCATCAAGAGGCTCTTTAGTTCTTCTTCGCTTTCTGCCATAAAGGTGGTGTCATCTGCATATCTGAGGTTATTGATATTTCTTCAGGAAATCTTGATTCCAGCTTATGCTTCATCCAGTCCAGCATTTCTCGTGATGTACTCTGCATATAAATTAAATAAGCAGGGTGACAATAAACAGCTTTGATGTTCTCCTTTTTCTATTTGGAACTAGTCTGTTATTCCATGTCCAATTCTAACTGTTGCTTCCTGACCTGCATACAGATTTCTCAGGAGGCAGGTCAGTTGGTCTGGTATTCCCTTCTCTTTAAGAATTTATCACAGTTTGTTGTGATATAACAACAATGTATCCTGCTTGAGGACAGTTTCTCCTTCATGAAAACCTTCTGATTAATCCTGATATCTTAGAATATATATTATGGGAGTGAGTCTGGTAGAATCTTTCTATTATTAAGTTCTAATCCTGTTATACTAAAATGTAAATTGTGGGAGTGGGTTTGGTAAAATTTTTACAATCTTGAGATGTTCTTTTGATTTAGTGTAATAGCTAATTAAAAAATATATATATAAAGACTTGCTAAAGAATAGTGAAGGGGGCACTCTACATCCCCCTTCTGTTGTCTATATCAGAATCTTTCTCTGTCTTTTTTGCATTTTAATAAAATTCTGATACACAAAAGCTCTTGAACTCTCTAGCCTGGTCCCTGTTCCTAAAGCTAAATCTTCAGAGATCACCTAGCCGACATCATTCACCATAAGCTATCACAACTCACATCTGTAAATGACTACTGGCAAAACCATAGCTTTGACTATACGGACTTCAGTGTAGTCAGAGAAGAAGAACTAGATGTTTTTCTGGAATTCCCTTGCTTTCTCTGTGATCCAGTGAACCATGGCAATTTGTCCTCTGATTGCCGTACCTTTTCTAAACCCAATTTGTACATCGAGAAGTTCTCAGTTCACATACTACTGAAGCCTAGCTTGAAGGATTTTGAGCATTACCTTGCTACCGTGTGAAATAAGCACAATTGTATGATAGTGTGAACATTCTTTGGCATCGCCTTTTTTAGGATTGGAATGAAAACTGACTTTTTCCAGTCCTGTAGCCACTGATGAGTTTTCAAATTTATTGACATATTGAGAGTAGAGCTTTAACAGTATCATGTTTTAGGATTTTAAATAGCTCAGTTGTTTCACTATTGAAATTAAAATGTGATATAGCAATCTCACTCCTGAGTATTTATTGAAAATCAGGATTTTACAGAGATACATGCATTCAATGTTTGTTACAGCTTTATTCATGATATTTAGACATAGAAACAAGATAAATGTCCATCATTGGACAAAAGATTAAAAATGTAGTGTGTGTGTATGTACATATGTGTGTATGTACACAAATATGTGTATTACATATGTATTATACATATATGTGTGTATATATATGCATATAAATATAATGTAATATTATTCTGCCATAAACAAGTAGGAAATTCTGCCCCACTTGATGTGAGTAGACCTTGAGAACATTATATAAAGTAAAAAAAGTCATTTACATAAGGTATCAAAAATAATCAAACTCATAGAAGTAGAAAGTATATTGGTTGTTGATAGGATCTATTAGTAAGTGTAAGTAGATACGACTGTACAGTGGGAATAAAGTTTCAATTCAAGGTTAATAGATTTTATAGATCTGCTGTACATTGTTAATATTGACAATATTGTACTGCATAATTAAAATTTTGTTAAAAGTGAAGATCTCATGTTATCTGTTTTTATTACCAAAAAAAAAAAAAAAAACACAAACAAACAAACAAAAAACCAAAAACTTTGTACAGGGATATTTTGAGCAGCTACTGTAATGGTAGATAATTTTTATGGTTCAGTTCAGTTCAGTTCAGTCGCTCAGTCATGTCCGACTCTGCGACCCCATGAATCAGCACGCCAGACTGTCCTGTCCATCACCAAATCCCAGAGATCACTCAAACTCATGTTCATCAAGTCGGTGATGCCATCGAGCCATCTCATTCTCTGTCATCCCCTTCTCCTCCCGCCCCCAATCCTTCCCAGCATCAGAGTCTTTTCCAGTGAGTCAGCTCGTCGCATGAGGTGGCCAAAGTATTGGAGTTTCAGCTTTAGCATCAGTCCTTCCAATGAACACCCAGGATTGATCTCCTTTAGAATGGACTGGTTGGATCTCCTTGCAGTCCAAGGGACTCTCAAGAGTCTTCTCCAACACCACAGTTCAAAAGCATCAATTCTTCGGTGATCAGCTTTCTTCACAGTCCAACTCTCACATCCATACATGACCACTGGAAAAACCATAGCCTTGACTAGACGGACTTTTGTTGGCAAAGTAATGTCTCTGCTTTTTAATATACTATCTAGGTTGGTCATAACTTTCCTTCCAAGGAGTAAGCGTCTTTTAATTTCATGGCTTTTAATTTTATGGTACATCTGTCAAATTCATAGTATGTACAATAACAACAGTGAACTCCAATGTGAACTATGGACTTTGAGTGATAAAATTATGTCAACAAATGTTCATTGATTTTAATGAATGTATTACTCTGGTGAGGCAGATTGATAGTGGGAGAAGTTGCATGGGGATTGTGGGCAGAAGGTACAATAAAGCTCTCTTTTACCTTCTACTCAATTTTTCTGTGAACCTAAAACTGCTCTAAATAACGTTTATTATTTTAAGTGCCTTGAATAGCCTAGTGATAATGTTATAAAAATGCGTTTTATCAAAGCTATAGAAAAAACCTTTAGCTATTCATATTTTGTAAAACCTGAAAAGGAACAAGTTATTCAAGAGATTGTTAAAGATGGAATAAGCAAGCACGCATTTATTTTATCTTTGGTCAAAACCTAGTCTTCAGATCTTTGCCATTGTAATAAGGAGGGCCATGTAGAAAGAATACAAAATGAAACAAAACCAGAGAAATATGTAAAACATCCAACAGCTTTCAATTTTAATAATGATTGAAATTTTTAATTTGAGAAAATTGGTGCCCTGAAAAACAATTAGACACAAAAAGAACCCCCAAACAAATTTAAATTAAAATATTTCAGAACTGGGTCCAGGGATTTAAACACTGATTTAGAGATGGGAAAAACAAGCAAAACTATTAATAAATCTATTATCATCCCTTCACAAAAATACTTGCACACATATACAAGCACATGTACATACACATAAGCACATAAGCATATACATGTACTTATACACTCACACACAGACTTTAAAGACTTGTAGTTCAATCCCAACAAATGTTTTTACTTTGGAGATAAACAGAACAAAACTGAAATTCAAGGAAGTCAATAGAGTTGGGCAGTTTGGTATTGGTTATCCATTCTGTTTTTCTTACCTCTGAAGAATCATGGTTTGGAAGCCTGGTGACATTTTGTGAGATGATGGTAATGAACAAAGCTACTTTGATGCCTGGTGACAAAGTATGTCCTTAGTTATGGAAGTGACAAAATTGCCTGCCTCTTTATGGATATGGATCTGAGTTCTTTTATGGCATGCAGTTGGCTCTATGAACATCTGGATTGCATTTCTTGCATGGAATTTGCATTTTTTATAATGATAGTTTCATAAGTTGCAATTACAATGTCTTCAAGATGTATCAAAAGGAATTATTAACATGTGATAATCTGAGGAGGATAAAAAAACTTGACAAAGATTCTGTTTAGGACTGGAAGGAGAGGAGGTGCTCAAATTTATTGAAACTGGGGCATTGTTGTCAGAGTAAGTGCATAACAAAATATTTTACTTATTTTTTAAATGAAATTAATGAAGTCTGTCAACAGAAGTTAAATTTATATTGACTTTGAAAAAACATTATCAGCACAAATCTCTGACTCAAGTAGAGGTATTTTGTGGCTTCCTGTTTTAATGTTTGGTCTATTTCTAACTGTACAGATATTTAGTAATGGTAATTAAAACTAAAGTAACACAAAACTCATTAAGGAACAAATAAGTTCATGAATAAGCTTTTCATTTGATATTGTTTCTTCTCTCAGCAATTTGTCAAGAGCTAAAAGACAGTAAGTTTTGGGTTTCATGCCAGTGAGCAAGTGGTAGGAAAGCTAGAATTCAGTAATGCTCATGTAAGACTACATACTTTGTGCTGTGCTAAGTTGCTTCAGTTGTCTCTGACTCTTTGTAATACCGTGGACTGTAGTCCTCCAAGCTTCTCTATCCATGAGATTCTCCAGGCAAGAATACTGGAGTGAGTTGCCATTTCCTTCTCTAGGTCTTTCCAACCCAGATATCTAATCCTTATCTCGTACATCTCCTGCATTGGCAGGCGGGTTCTTTACCACTAGTGCCACCTTGGAAACCATTCTTGGATACCAGATTTTAATGAACACTTTTATAAAATACCATATTCTAATTAATTAAAAAATGCTAATTGTCCGAGCATAGGTTATCTAATAAACACAAAGAAAATAATCCACAACTATTATAAACAGAAGATAATATAATTTTCAAATAAGTACTTTCAAGTTATTTCTTTGCCAATTTTCAAAAAAATTAGTCTCTTCTTTTTTGGGGAGTGTGTTGGGAGACTATAGAGAATGGTATGTGATCAAAAGTCAGATTACAGGAAAAGTATAAAAATCAAGAGGAATATAAAGAAACAAAAGGGTGAAAATTATTCTTGTTGTTCAGTCACTAAGTTGCGTCCAATTCTTTGTGACCCAATGGACTGCAGCAAGCTAGGCTTCTCTGAACTTCACCATCTCCTGAAACTTGCTCAAACTCATGTCCATTGAGATGGTGGTGCCATCCAAACATTTCATCCTCTGTCATCTCGTTCTCTTCCTGCCTTCAATCTTTACCAGCATCAGTGTCTTTTCCAATGAGTTGGCTCTTAATATCAGGTGAACAAAGTATTGGAGATTCAGGTTCAGCATCAGTTCTTCCAATGAATATTCAGGGTTGATTTCCTTTAATTGGACTGGTTTGATCTCCTAGCAGTCCAAAGGACCCTCAAGAGTCTTCTCCAAACCACGTTCAAAGGCATAAATTCTTCAGTGCTCAGGTTTCTTTATAGTCCAACTTTCACATCCATACATGACCACTGGAAAAACCATAGCTTTGACTAGATGGAGTTTTGTTGGCAAGGTCATGTCTCTGCTTTTTAATATGCTGTCTAGGTTTGTCATAACTTTTCTTCCAAGGAGCAAGTGTCTTAATATCATGGCTGCAGTCACCATCCACAGTGATTTTGCAGCCCCAGAAACTTAAGTCTGTCACTGTTTCCATTGTTTCCCCATTTATTTGCCCTGAAGTGATGAGCCAGGATATCATGATCCTCAATTTTTGAATGTTGAGTTTTAAGCAAGCTTTTCACTCTCCTCTTTCACCTTCATCAAGAGGTTTTTTAGTTTCTTTTCACTTTCTGCCATTAGAGTGGTGTAATTTGCATATCTGAGGTTATTAATATTTTCCCAGCATTCTTGATTCCAACTTGTGCTTCATCCAGCCCAGCATTTCACATGATGCACTCTTCATATAAGTTAAATAAGCAGGCTGACAAAATACAACCTTGACATACTCCTTTTCCAATTTGAGCCAGTCTGTTGTTCCATGTCCGGTTCAAACTGTTGCCTCTCAGGAGTCAGGTAAGGTGATGTATCATTCCCAATCTCTTTAAGAATATTCCATGGTTTGTTGTGATCCACACAGTCAAAGGCATTAGTGTATTCAATGAAACAGAAGTAGATATTTTCCTAGAAATCTTTTGCTTTTTCTATGATCCAATGGATTTTGGCAATTTGATCTCTGGTTTCTCTGTCTTTTCTAAATCCAGCTTGTACATCTGGAAGTTCTTAGTTCATGTACTGTTTAAGCCTAGCTTGGAGACTTTTGAGCGTTATCTTGCTAGCATGTGAAATGAGTGCAATTGTATGTTAGCTTGCTGCTGCTGCTGTTGCTGTTGTTGCTGCTGCTGCTGCTAAGTCGTTTCAGTCGTGTCCGACTCCATGTGATCCCATAGATGGCAGATCACCAGACTCCGCCATCCCTGGGATTCTCCAGGCAAGAAAACTGGAATTGGTTGCCATTTTCTTCTCTAATGCATGAAAGTGAAAAGTGAAAGTGAAGTCTCTTAGTAGTGTCTGACTCCTAGTGACCCCATGGACTGTAGCCTACCACGCTCCTCTGTCCATGGGATTTTCCAGGCAAGAGTACTGGAGTGGTTTGCCATTGGCTTCTCCGATGTTATCTTGAATATTCTTTAAATGTTGAATGGTTATAGAAAAAGGTATAGATCTTTAATATGTGGTAGGAAATGAGGTTAAAAATGAGAATATAGTGAGTGCAAATTTTACCTCCATTAAAAGTCAAATGTTCAGAAAACTGTTATTAAAAGCAAAATTTTTCTGTGACTTATTTGGCCTTCTTCCTGCACCCTCATCTATCTACTAGCTCACAAAGGGACAAATAATGTTGAATCTCAGAAATTATAAATTATCTTTGAATTAATAATTTACTTAATCCTTTTTGTAAACAGTGTCTAATTGCAATAAAATTTCTTAGTCATTTGGAGAGTTTTCCCTTCCCAGCTGACTTGGTGTCAGCTTGATTTCTTGCTGGAGATCCTCTCTAACTCTCATGGAACCCTGCAATCTCTTTTATTACCAAAACGTCAGAGGCAACTTAAGAGAGCTAAACCTTAGAGCTTACCTCTGCATGATCATATACTTGCTGCAATATGCTGTGGCCCACTGTGGATAGCTGTTGGTTGTGAAGGGACGGGTCTCTATTCAGATCCTAAACTGCAGGGCCCGTTGCACCTCTCTTTGCTCAGAAGTTCTTTTACTCATGAAAACCTTCACTCTCTTTTGAAAAATGTGTGATGCCAAATAAATATCATCTCTTGTTATTTGCCTCTACAAGGATTAATTCACTGGCCCCTTCTGTCACTGATTTTCGATACATCCTGAAAGAAGTTCAGAGTGGAGAACCAGAATGGGGCACTCTATGCTCTGGGAAAAACAGGCAGAACAGGATTGCAGATAGTTAGTTATTTTCAGATTTTTATGAGTCCAAATGTTTGTATATTCTATTATCTGCTGCTGCTGCTAAGTCACTTCAGTCGTGTCCGACTCTGTGTGACCCCATAGGCGGAAGCCCACCAGGCTCCCCCTTCCCTGGAATTCTCCAAGCAAGAGCACTGGAGTGGGTTGCCATTTCCTTTTCCAATGTTTAAAAGTGAAAAGTGAAAGTGAAATCGCTCAGTCGTGTCCGACCCTTAGTGACCCCAGGGACTGCAGCCTACCAGGCTCCTCCATCCATGGGATTTTCTAGGCAAGAGTACTGGAGTGGCTTGCCATTGCCTTCTCCAATTCTATTATCTAGAAAAGCACTAAAATCATTACTGGAGACATCTGCCCCTTGTGACTAACAGTGACCTTCTGACAAAATGTGTGCTTGATTGCAAGTATCCTACTTCTCCAAAATCACATATGTACCGACTCCCTCTCACCTTGAGCAGTTCCTCAGAGTCATCTGAAATGCTGTCTCCCAGGCTACAGTCCTCCTGTATAGCCACAAGTAAAATGTAACTCACAGTTCTCGTATTCTGCTTTTTTTTATTTTTGATTGTGAAACCAGTATCTATTTTGGGCTCCCCTGGTGGTTCAGCAGTAAAGAATCTGCCTGCAATGCAGTAGCAACAGGAGACGTGGGTTCAGTTCCTAGGTTGGGAAGATCCCCTAGAGGAGGGCATGGCAACCACTCCAGTATTCTTGACTGGAGAATCCCACGGACAGAGGAGCCTGGTGGGCTACAGTCCATAGGGTTGAAAAAAGTCTCACACGACTGAAGTGACTTTGCACGCATGACTTTCTCAATACTTTCAAGCTGGGAACTCAGTTAAATTTGCTTTCAGTTGTCTTCTGTTCTTTTTGCTTAGCTGATAGAGGTGAATCCTGCATCCTCTTTTGGCTACAAGGAAATTTATTTATTTTTTCTGAGTTCTCTAGAGTACAGTTCATATGGGAAAGAATAAAGGAATTTGGAAAATTTGTTCTCAAGATAATAACCTGTTTTGCAAAGCTATTGACTTGTGTATAATCCAATTTGAATGTCAGAAAATTAATATTGCTTGGGCATTTCTCCTTTCATCCCAGCTGTAACAAATTTTAATCAGATGGACACCTAGGGTAGTCCAGGGCAAAGGCCAGATATTCAGGAAAGCAAAAGGATGAGAGCATGCAATTTTAAAAATCAATTATTTCTATTAGAGTGGTCTAATAGTCTTACCACATCTGCCTACAAAACTTTATTCTTCTTGTTTAATTTACTTAAATACTGCACTTTGTACATGTCTCTGAATCTTCTTTCTTCATTAAAAGTACTAAATCATTTATAAATAAGAATACAAAATTTATAATAAAACAACCACCTCTCTCCTCTAATCTAAACAATTCCAGAGACACTTTTCCATGAGGTATCTACTTTTTTGATCTTTAAATAATCATGATAAATATATCGATACTAAGTTCATTTGAGTGAGTTTTGAAAAACACACACATGCATAAAACTGAGAACCTCAAAATTTTAGGACATAAACACCAACTGAGAAAGTACATAAATAATTTATATGTGTATTGTATAGAAATAATTTTCACTTAGTTGTGTGTATAAAATATTTAAAATTTTTTTCTTTTTCCTTTTTAAATGTTTTTCTCTTCTTAGATTTTGGTAGCAAATGCATTTGCAGAGAACAGATATGTGACCTTCTGTAGTATTCTTAATTTAGCCTTAATGGAAAGGACTGTCAAATAACAAAATACTTTGATTATATGAATAAATGAAAGTTCATGTTTTCCTTGACATTTTTGTTTTAACACATTTATTTATGCTCATATCTCCAAACTAATACTCTGCTCTCTAAATTGTGAAAATAAGTAAGCAGTCTCAGTTGTTGTCAATACAGTTAATAAATATCAAATAGCAAATTCTCATATCAAACATTTATTTTATAATATTTCTTAATTATTTTACAAATAGGTCTGTTTGAGATATTTACTCCACTAAAATTATAGATTGCACAAATGCAAGTTATAAAAGCTAATAATATAATAGAAAAGCATTTACAAAATAAATTAATCAGTTCATTTCAGTCGTTCAGTCATGTCCAACTCTTCATGACCCCATGGACCGAAGCACGCCCGGCTTCCCTGTCCATCACCAACTTTCAGAGCTTACTCAAATTCATGTCCATCGAGTTAGTGACGCCATCCAACCATTTCATCCTCTGTCATCTCCTCCTGCCTTCAATCTTTCCCAGCATCAGGGTCATTTTAAATGAGTCAGTTCTTTTCATCAGGTGGCCAAAGTATTGGAGTTTCAGCTTCAGCATCAGTCTTTCCAATAAATATTCAGGATGGACTGGTTGAACCTCCTTGCAGTCCAGGGGACTCTCAAGAGTCTTTTTCAACACCACAGTTCAAAAACATCAATTCTTCGGTGCTCAGATTTCTTTATAGTCCAAAGCTCACATCCATATATGACTACTGGAAAGACCATAGCTTTGACTAGAAGGACCTTTGTTGGCAAAGTAATGTCTCTTCTTTTGAATACTCTGTCTATGTTGGTCATAGCTTTTCTTCCAAGGAGGAAGTGTCTTTTCATTTCATGGCTGCAGTCATCAACTGCAGTGATTTGGGAGACCAAGAAAATAAAGTCTGTCACTATTTCCATTGTTTCCCCATCTACTTGCCATGAAATGATGGGATTGGATGCCATGATCTTTATTCTTTTAAGGTTGAATTTTAAGCCAGCTTTTTCCTTTCCTCTTTCACTTTTATCAAGAGGCTCTTTAGATCCTCTTCACTTTCTGCCATAAGGGTAGTATCATCTACTTATCCGAGGTCATTGATAGTTCTCCCACCAATCTTAATTATAGCTTGTGCTTCATCCAGCCCAGCATTTTGCATGATGTACTCTGCATATAAGTTAAATAAGCAGGGTGACAATATACAGCCTTGACGTATTCCTTTCCTGATTTGGAACCTGGAGTTTGTTGTTCCATGTCAGTTCTAATTGTTGCTTCTTGACCTCCATACAGATATCTCAGGAGGCAAGGCAGGTGGTCTAGTATTCCCATCTCTTGAATTTTCTACAATTTGTTGTGATCTACACAGTCAAAGGCCTTAGTGTAATCAATAAAGCAGTAGATGTTTTTCTGCAATTCTTTCTTTTTCTATGATCCAACAGATGTTGGCAATTTGATCTCTGGTTCACCTGCCTTTTCTAAATCCTTGAACATCTGGAAGTCTATGGTTCATGTACAGTTGAAACCTGGCTTGTAGAATTTTAAAAATTTAAATAAATTTGTTGGATAATACTAATATATCTGAAGTCCATAATCAAATAGGTAGTTTACCATTGCTGTAAATTTTTTTCTCAAAAATGTTTGGTTTACCAACCACATAAGAATCCCATTCATTTTTTTCTGCATTAACATAAATTATTTGAAATGCCTCTAGATTCTACTGTCAACTTCATTACTGAATTAAAATTTTGAGTGTTAGTCAGTACACTTTTCCCCTTTGCTCAAAATCCTCAATAGCATTTCACTTTTCTTAAAGTAAAAACTAATGGCCATAAAACATTACATAAGAAAAAATATTTTCTGACCCATAATGTATAAATGTAATAGAGTATTGGTGATATTATCTAGCTGGTGCAATCTGCAGTCACTCTCTTTAGACCCTCTCATGATTTTTGCTCCTTCTGACTTAGTCACACATACATTTTTTAGTTGTTCTATGAATGTGGTAAGTGAGTTTCTACCTTACGTATTTTCTGAGAGGACTTTCCCATTGATCTTCACATATAATTCCTACACTTTTCCTTTTGTCACATGCTTTCAATCTAGTGAGCAATTCACTGAGAAAACTGTACCAATTTTCATATTTATCTCACATGATTTCCTAGGAGAAAACAGTGTTAGTACAGTGAACATTGGTTCCAGGTGGTCAATACTGAAATCAGATTGATTATATTCTTTGCAGCCAAAGATGGAGAAGCTCTATACAGTTAGTAAAAGTAAGGCTTGGAGATGACTGTAGCTCTGATCATGAACTCCTTATTGCCAAATTCAGACTTGAATTGAAGAAAGTAGGGAAAACCACCAGACATTGATGTATGATCTAAATTAAATCCCTTACAATTATACAGTGGAAGTGACAAATAGACTCAAGGGATTAGATCTGATAAACAGAATGCCTGAAGAACTATGGACAGAGGCTTATGACATCATAAAGAGACAGGAATCAAGATCATCCCCAAGAAAAAGAAATTCCAAAAAATAAAATGGCTGTCTGAGGAGGCCTTACAAATAGCTGTGAAAAGAAGAGAAGTGAAAAGCAAAGGAGAAAAGGAAAGATATACCTATTTGAATGTAAAGTTCCAAAGAATAGCAAGGAGAGATAAGAAAGCCTTCCTCAGTGATCAGCACAAAGAAATAGAGGAAAACAATAGAATGGGGAAGGCTAGAGATCTCTTCAAGAAAATTAGAGATACCAAGGTAATATTTTATGCAAAGATGGACTCAATAAAGGACAGAAATCGTATGGACCTAACAGAAGCAGAAGATATTAAGAAGTGGTGGCTAGAATACACAGAAGAACTATACAAAAAAGCTCTTAATGACTCAGATAATCACGATGATATGATCACTCACCTAGAGCCAGACATCCTTGAATGCGAAGTCAAGTAGGCCTTAGGAAGCGTCACCACTAACAAAGCTAGTGGAGGTGATGGAATTCCACTTGAGCTATTTCAAATCCTAAAAGATGGTGCTGTGAAAATGCTGCACTCAATATGTCAGCAAATTTGGAAAACTCAACAGTGGCCACAGAACTTGGAAAAGTCAGTTTTCATTCCAATACCAAAGAAAGGCTCTGCCAAAGAATGCTCAAACTACCGCACAATTGCACTCATCTCACACACTAGTAAAGTCATGCTCAAAATTCTCCAAGCCAGACTTCAATAGTATGTGAACCATGAGCTTCCAGATGTTCAAACTGGATTTAGAAAAGGCAAATGAACCAGAGATTAAATTGCCAACATCCATTGGATCGTCAAAAAAGCAAGAGAGTTCCAGAAAAATCATCTACTTCTGCTTTATTGACTATGCCAAAGCCTTTGACTGTGTGGATCACAGTACATTGTGGAAAACTCTTAAACAGATGGGAATGCCAGACCACCTGACCTGCCTCTTGAGAAATCTGTATGCAGGCCAGGAAACATCAGTTAGAACATGGGACATGAAACAGCAGAGTGGTTCCAAACAGGGAAAGGAGTAGGTCAAGGCTGTATATTGTCACCCGACTTATTTAACTTACATGAAGAGCACATCATGAGAAACTCTGGGCTGCATGAAGCACAAGCTGGAATCAAGATTGCTGGGAGAAATATCAATAACCTCAGATATGCAGAGGACACCACCCTTATGGAAGAAAGTGAAGAAGAACTAAATAGCCTCTTGATGAAAGTGAAAGAGGAGAGTGAAAAAGGTGGCTTAAAGCTCAACATTCAGAAAACTAAGATCATGGCATCCAGTCCCATCACTTCATGTCAAATAGATGGGGAAACAGTGGAAACAGTGGCTGACTTTATTCTCTTGGGCTCCAGAATCACCGCAGATGGTGACTGTAGCCATGAAATTAAAAGACACTTGCTCCTTGGAAGAAAAGTTAAGACCAACCTAGGCAGCATACTAAAAAGCAGAGACATTACTTTGCCAACAAAGGTTCATCTAGTCAAAGCTATGGTTTTACCAGTAATCATGTATGGATGTGAAAGTTGAACTATAAGTAAAGCTGAGCACCGAAGAATTGATGCTTTTGAACTGTGTTGTTGGAGAAGACTGTTGAGGGTTCCTTGGATAAAAACTAGATTCAACCAGTTCATCCTAAAGCAAATCAGTCCTGAATATTCATTGGAAGGACTGATGCTGAAGCTGAAACTTCACTACTTTGGCCATCTGATCTGCAGAATTAACTCATTTGAAAAGACCTTGATGCTGTGAACGATTGAAGGCCAGGGGAGAAGGGGATGACAGAGGATGAGATGAAGGATGGCATCACTGACTCAGTGAACCTGAGTTTGAATAAACTCTGTGAGTTGGTGATAGACAAGGTAGCCTGGCATGCTTCAGTCCGTGGGGTTGCAAGGAGTCGAACACATATAAGTGACTGAACTGAACTGAAGTGTGAAAGCATGCAAATTAATATTATTTGTCTCATGCATTTTCCTTTTTAAATTAATTTGATTATCTTGTTTGAATATTTTATAGCAAAAGATTATAATTTGCTATTGAATAATTTCATAATACAGGTCTCACTTTTCCCAAATGTTAGTTCTCAGATTACATAAATATAGATTTGGAATAAATCAATATTTTAAGTTAGTAAAATCATGCTTAAGTGGTTGAAATAACAGTTGTAAGTATATAAAGTAACAAGTGAAATAACAGATATTTTTATCTGTCACTCAGTTGTTTCTGACTCTTTGCAACCCCATGGACTATAGCCCACCAGGTTCCTCTGTACATGGAATTCTCCACTAGAGAATACTGGAGAGGGTTGCCCTTCTCTTTTCCAGCGGATCTTCCTGATCTAGAGATTGAACCCTGTTATCCTGAATTGCAGGCAGATTCTTTACCATCTGAGCCACCAGGAAAGCCTCTAAAGTAACAACATTAATGGTAAAAAATGTATGCTTAATTTAATTTTACTTTTTCTTTATATTTTATTGATAACTCCAGTTGAAAGTAATCCAGAAATAAATTAGAAAATTAGTAACTTTAACAGATAAATATGCTTGGGATTCTATGGTCCATTTTTATTATCACACTCTTATAAAGCCCTTCAGCTCTCTGATCCTGTGATTTCTATCTTTCTCCCCTAAACTCCTTCACATGTGTCACTAAACCTGACATATCTTAGCCCTGGTCTATCACTGTGATCCATCTTCTGATTTCATTCAGATTTGAGGACAATCTCTGGGTGTCTGAACTGCCTGTTCCATCTCCTTCTACAGATATTAGCCATCTCTCTGACATCTCTTCATCATTTAGAGAGCAGTTAAAATATTTCCTACTCAGAGAAGTTTTTACTGATTAATCATTTTCTAACTTTTTAAATATTTTGTTTCTCTCATTAGCACTGGAAACTTTTTGACAACACTGTTGAGTTTAATTTACATGGAAAATAATGAAGCTTGAGATTCACTTACCTTCTTTTACTTTTTTGTGTGTTTTATACCATTTCGTAAAGATGTAGAAGGGGTCATAAAAATGGATACATGTGTTAGTTTCTGTAAAATTCAGAAATTTAATAAAATGGCTTGGTTAGAGTACAGTTCCTTTCCATTCTGACTTCTGTCAATTTTGTATCAGATAGATTTTGTATCAGGTTTCCTTTGTGTATCAGATACTAGTTGAAGTGGCCACCTCACTTGATTTGTGTAAGTGGAATTGGGGTTTTGAACATGTTTAATTTGATTCAACAGGATATATTGGTGTGGTTCCCAATACCTGCCATATATATTTGGTTTATTGTTAAGCATTTTGAGTAGGAATGACTTCTATAAATACTTTGTGTGCAATATAGGCTCATCCAGATGCACCTTCATCCTGGCACAATTATGCAGGGACAGTGGTCGTTTTTTCTTTTTATGTGTAATTTTTATTTTTACTTATTAATTAAACCTTTTATTTTGTATTGGAGTATAGCAAATTAAGAGCTTCCCTGGTGGTTCAGTGGTAAAGAATCCACCTGCCAATGCAGGTGATGCAGGTAAAATCCTTGGGTTGGGAAGATCTCCTGGAGAAGGGAATGGCAACCAACTTTGGTATTCTTGCCTGGAGAATCCCATGGACAGAGGAGCCTGGTGGGCTATGGTCCATGGGGCCCTAAAGAGTCGGACATGGCTTAGTGACTGAACAACAACACCATGGCTGATTAACAATACTGTGATAGTTTCAGGTGAATAGCAAAGGAGTGGTCTTCTTTCAATGTCATATGTCTTATGGTACCTAGTATGGAAAATGTGTAGGTGGAGGAGGAGAATCAAGAATAATCCTAATGTGTCGAAAATTTTTATCACCATCAGACATATAAAATTGTAAGCAGATGTTATAAGCTTAGTTAAAGTAGGTTTTCTCTTCACAGGAATATGCTTAATAATGTAATATATAGCATCTTACACAACTATGTTAAAATTGTATTGGGATCATGCAAAGAATTTATCAATATCCTGGTGTCTATAAAAGGAAAATATGCAGTAGTGTACAATTAGGAATTAAGTCTATCTGTGGAGGTTCATGTTTTATGCATCCCAACATACTAGACTTGTCTTCAGTATCTGATGAATCCTCTAGTAAAGTAATGTGGGATTCTAAATGAAACAATTCACAAAATTGTGAGAAAATCAGTAAGAATCACCTAAAGGACCAATTGTCAAAGTTGAAAAACTGCCCATATTCACTAGTGAGTTGATACACATATATATGTTGCGCCAATTTTCAAAATTACTTAAATTGCTCATGTATGTGACTAAATTTTAGCTTATCTTTTATTATGACAATAGAATTACCTCAGTGGAAGATACAAAAATGTAAACTTAAAGTACTAGTAGTCCCTGAAAATATCAAAGCCTGTAGCTTAACACAGTTGACTATAAATTTATGACAATAAAACCGTCAATACACACAATATAAATAATAATAGAAGAAATCTTCAAAAATTTGTAAGAATGAGGATACTCTGTAAGACCAAACAGCAACAACAGCAAAAGTGAAGCAAAGGACAATTGATAGTGTACAATAGCACAATAGAGAATGTACAAACATTTGCTATAGCCTAATTCCATCACTTCATGGGAAATAGATGGAAAAACAGTGGAAACAGTGTCAGACTTTATTTTTTTGGGCTCCAAAATCACTGCAGATGCTGATTGCAGCCAGGAAATTAAAAGACGCTTACTCCTTGGAAGGAAAGTTATGACCAACCTTGATAGTATATTAAAAAGCAGAGACATTACTTTGCCAACCAAGGTCTGTCTAGTCAAGGCTATGGTTTTTGCAGTGGTCATGTATGAATGTGAGAGTTGGACTGTGAGGAAAGCTGATGGCCGAAGAATTGATGCTTTTGAACTGTGGTGCTGGAGAAGACTCTTGAGAGTCCCTTGGACTGCAAGGAGATCCAACCAGTCCATTCTAAAGGAGATCAATCCTGGGTGTTCATTGGAAGGACTGATGCTAAAGCTGAAACTGCAATACTTTGGCCACCTCATGCGATGAGTTGACTCACTGGAAAAGACTCTGATGCTGGGAAAGGTTGGGGACGGGAGGAGAAGGGGACAACAGAGAATGAGATGGCTGAATGGCATCACCAACTCTGTGGACATGAGTTTGAGTGAACTCTGGGACTTGGTGATGGACAGGGAGGCCTGGTGTGCTGTGATTCATGGGGTCGCAGAAAGTCGGACATGACTGAGCGACTGAAATGAACTGAACTGAATTTTCATAAGTGGAATGACTTTGAAACGTAGCATATTCTTTCATGATGGCCTGTTATGATGAATGATATATCAACACTATCTAATGAACTATATCTTGTTTATCTTGTTTAAAATAATTGATTATATTAAGGATGATTATAAGGCTCCTCAAACAGGATAGGTCATGAAAACAACAGATGTTTTTCAAAAACATAAAGTTAAATGATAAAATAAAAAATAGTTCCCAAGCTCTAATGAACATGTAAACTAATTTTAACAAAACAGATAATATTCCTAATATTCCAGGTGATTTTTCAGACTGAGTAAGTACAGTTTGTCCATAGAATTTTGTGCTTATTTGGATTATGAACTGAAAAAAAAGAAAGTGTTAGTCAATCAGTCATGCCCAACTTTGTGCGACCCCATGAACTGTAGCCTTCCAGGTTTCTCTGTCCATGGAATTCTCCAGGCAAGAATACTAGAGTGGGTAGCCATTCCCTTATATATACATTCAGTTCAGTTCAGCCGCTCAGTCATGTCCGACTCTTTGCAACCCCATGAATCACAGCAAGCCAGGCCTCCCTGTGCATCACCAACTCCCGGAGTTCACTCAAACTCATGTCCATCGAGTCGGTAACGCCATCCAGCCATCTCATTCTCTGTCGTCCCTGTCTCCTCCCACCCCCAATCCTTCCCAGCATCAGACTCTTTTCCGTTGAGTTAATCTTTAGGGCAAATAAAATAAAACCTTCAATATTATTTTGAAAGTGTGAAAAAATAGTTGTTATAATTTTTTTTCATTTCTGATATTAAGAATTACAAAAAATTGGTAGTTTTCAAAGTAACAGAAATTTAAATAAAAGCCAAAACTGAATGAATTGTTGCATGAATAATTCAAACTATTAAAATGAAAAATAGTTACTTATTTTCCTGGAAATAGTGAAGAGTCAATTAAAATAATGAAAAATGTAAAATAAATCAATATAGAAGATAAAATAAACAATAAAATGAACTTGGACACAAAATATTAATGAGTTAATAATTAATAAAAATTCTTAAAGAGATGAGAATACCTGATCACCTTATCTGCATCCTGAGAAACCTGCATGGAGGTCAAGAAGAAACAGTTAGAACCAGACATAGAATAACGAACTGATTCAAATTGGGAAAGGAGAATGTCAAGGCTGTATATTGTCACCCTGCTTATTTAACTTATATGCAGAGTACATCATGAGAAATGCTGGGCTGGATGAAGCACAAGCTGGAATCAAGATTGCTGGGAGGAATATCAATAACCTCAGAAATGCCGATGACACCACCCTAATGGCAGAGAGTGAAGAGGGGCTAAAGAGCCTCTGATGAAAGAGGAGAGTGAAAAAGTTGGCTTAAAACTCAATATTTAAAAAACAAAGATCATGGCATCTGGTCCCATCACTTCATGGCAAAGAGATGGGAAAACAATGGAAACACTGGCAAACTTTGTTTCTTGGTCTCCAAAATCACTGCAGATGGTGACCACAGTCATGAAATTAAAAGATGTTTGCTCCTTGAAAGAAATGCTATGACCAACCTAGACAGCATATTAAAAAGCAGAGACATTACTTTACCCACAAAGGTCTGTCTATTCAAAGCTATGGTTTGTCCTGTAGTCATCTATGGATGTGAGAGTTGGGCCATAAAGAAGGCTGAGTGCCAAACAACTGATGTTTTTGAACTGTGGTAATGGAGAAGACTCTTGAGAGTCCCTTGGACAGCAAGGAGATCAAATCAGTCAATGCTAAAGGAAATCAATCTTGAATATTCGTTGGAAGGACTGCTGCTGAAGGTGACACTCCAATACTTTGGCCACCTAATGCGAAGAGTTGACTCACTGGAAAAGACTCTGATTCTGGGAGGGATTGGGGGCAGGAGGAGAAGGGAATGGCAGAAGACAAGATGGCGGGTGGCATCACTGACTCTATGGACATGAGTTTGAGCAAGCTCCGGGAGGTGGTGAAAGACAGGGACTTCCTTGGTGAAGCACTGACATGCTGCAGGTCATGGGGTCACAGAGTCACACACAACTGAGTGACTGAACAACAACTCTTTTATTATGACAGAAACTTCTGTGAGAGGTTTTAAAATTTTTCATTAAAGTAAACAATTATCTATGACTTTCAACCAATTGAAAGGAGTTGTGAATGATTGGATCCTGCTTTTGAACAATATTCAGTGCCAGTCAAGTGACAACAAAACTGTTTTCAAAGGTGAGGAAAAAGGACTTTGCACTGTTTAAAACCTTAATTATGCATAATGTGTTGTGCACAGCTCATTGCTTTAATCTTATTGAAGAAAATGCACAGCTCCTGAAACTGTTGACTAGTTGGTATGTTGAAATAATTACGTGTTATTTTCACTTCAGTGACAGATCGAGTATTTTAAACACACTTGAAGTTGAATCTTCAGTGGGTAATTGTAATGATATAGTTTGCACATTAAGAAGTTCTCTAAACCTTATAATATGCATAAGGCAACATTTTAAAGACTCTAACTTTTATTTTTAAAGATTTGGAATACTAACTCAAATTCAAATGAGATACAAAATGTTTATTCACAGGGATGACCCAAAGGGAGGATAGAGGGAGGAGGGATGTGGGAGGGGGGTTCAGGAAGGGGAACTCTTGTACACCCGGGGCAGATTCATGTCAATGTATGGCAAAACCAACCAATATAATATTGTAAAATAATTAGCCTCCAATAAAAAAAAAAGAAAAAAAATGTTTATTCAAAGATGCTTGTTAAACTCAAAAATTTTTAAATCAATTTGGTGAGAACTTTAGGATATTTCAATTAAATAAGTGAGAATTTAAATTCTGATTTGTGTACACTTGAAAAGTAGCATTTTCACTTATTGTTACACTCATTTCTGAAAGAACTGAGAAAATTTCAAATAAAAATATAATGGAAAGAATATTAAACAAGTGATAAAATCAGCAGAAGCATAAACTGGAATTATTTTGACTTCAAGGAGCAAATTGAAACAGTTTTTATACTAGATAAAAAGTAGTAATTCATGAAAGACAAGATATACATCTGCATAATGAATATTAGATTATATGTAATATAAAAAAATATTATAAAAAAACTGAAAAATATTATATTATAAAAAAAAACTGAAAAAATATTGTTTCTTGCTAATTTGACAAAAAGTACTAACATCAATGAATATAACATCAAAAACAAACTGGTTGAAGAGAGTTGCCAATTCCTGAAATATTTAAGTTACTACACACAAAAAATTTGAGACACAGGATACAGTTTATAGATGAAAAGCAACTGGATAGACTCTACCTTAATCCTTTAGGCTGTTGTAACAAAGTGCGACAGATTGGGTGATTTATAAAGAGCAGAAATTTATTCTCACAATTTTGGAAGCTGGAAGTCCATGATCAAGGTGCCAGCATGGTCAAGATGTGGTTAGAGCCCTCTCCTTGGTTTATCGCCAGTGGCTTTGCTGTGCTCTCAGATAAAATGGTAACCAACTCCAGTATTTTTGGCTAGAAAATCTCATGGACATAGGAGCCTCCAGGGGTACAGTCCATGGGCTCGCTAAGAGTCAGACACTACTGAGCATGCACACACATATAGTGGAAATGTGTGAAAGATGTCTCTTGTTCCTCTTTTAAAAGGGCTTTGAATTTATTTATGGGGGCTCTTCCCTCATAACCTAAGCACCTCCCAAAGTTCCTACATCCAATACCATCACATTGGGCAGTAGGATTTCAATACATACATTTCAGTTCAGTTCAGTTCAGTTCAGTTGTTCAGTCGTGTCTGACTCTTTGCGACCCCATGAATCACAGCACGCCAGGCATCCCTGCCCATCACCAACTCCCGGAGTTCTCTCAAACTCATGTCCATCGAGTTGGTGATGCCATCCAGCCATCTCATTCTCTGTCATCCCCGTCTCCTCCCACCCCCAATCACTCCCAGCATCAGAGTCTTATCCACTGAGTCAACTCATCGCGTGAGGTGGCCAAAGTATTGGAGTTTCAGCTTTAGCATCAGTCCTTCCAGTGAACACCCAGGATTGATCTCCTTTAGAATGGAGTGGTTGGATCTCCTTGCAGTCCAAGGGACTCTCAAGAGTCTTCTCCAGCACCACAGTTCAAAAGCATCAATTCTTCAGCGATCAGCTTTCTTCACAGTCCAACTCTCACATCCATACATGACCACGGGAAAAACCATAGCCTTGACTAGATGGACCTTTGTTGGCAAAGTAATGTCTCTGCTTTTTAATATGCTATCTAGGTTGGTCGTAACTTTCCTTCCAAGGAGTAAGCGTCTTTTAATTTCCTGGCTGCAATCAGCATCTGCAGTGATTTTGGAACCCCAAAAAATAAAGTCTGACACTGTTTCATTTCTGAAATCAGCATCTGCAGTGATTTTGGAACCCAAAATATAAAGTCTGACACTATATCCACTGTTTCCCCATCTATTTCCCATGAAGTGATGGAACCAGATGCCATGATCTTTGTTTTCTGAATGTTGAGCTCAAGCCAACCTTTTCACTCTCCTCTTTCACTTTCATCAAGAGGCTTTTGAGTTCCTCTTCACTTTCTGCCATAAGGGTAGTGTCATCTGCATATCTGAGGTTATTGATATTAGGGAGACAGAAACAACAAAGGTTTCCTGAATAAATTCCAATACGCGTGTGTGTGGAGGCTTTCCCAAACCAACCCGCAATTCTTAGCCTCCAGTAAAATTTCAGAGAATTATTTGCCTATCTGGAGACAGAACCAGATTCAACAGGGCTGAATCCCACAAAGTCCCTCCAGCTTTAGGGTGAGTCACAGGGTTGTTACCTGGGCTTCTGACCAACTGATCAGAATCAGAGATTCACACGACCCTCTCTTTAGTTTCAGTTAGTTTGCTGGAATGGCTCAGAGAATTCTGGGAAATCCATTTACTCTTACTCACTAGATTAAAAATTTATTGTAAAAGGATATTAAAAGAATAAATAGCCAGATGAAGAGATACATAGAATGAGGTCCTAAAGAAAAGAACTTCTGTCCTCCGAAAGCATGGGAACTGGAATGTAGCCCTTGGAAGCTGATAGTTGCCCAGCAGTTTAGAAGCTCTTAGCAAAAAGTCCCAAAAGTTGTCCTTTTGGTTTTTGTGGAGGCTTCAGGACATAATCATGACTGACTAAATCATTGGCCAATGGTGATCAATTCAATCTACAGTCCTTCTCTCCTCTCCCAAAAGCAGGGAGTGGTACTGAACATTCCTGTCCTTTTAATTACATGATTGATTTTTCTGGCAACCAGCTCCCACCCTTGGGTGGATCCAAAAGTCTCCTTTCCAAGTCATTTTCAGAAACTAAGTACAAGAGACCAAATATTAACTAATTGCTTTTATTGTTCAGTAAATTCCAAGGGTTTCCAGAGCTGTGAGGTAGGAGCTATGGACGAAGACCAAGCATATTTCTTATATATAATCTGAATGACCAAATATATATTTTCCTATAAATCACAGTATTCACAATTTGTATACACAATCAAGTTACAGAAATTTCAGCCTATTGCATCTATACTTTCCAAAATTATTCCAAAATCATTGCTTAACATTTACAATAATGAGTTTCTTTTCCTAGTCTCTATTTCAAAAATAATATTAGAAAACTCTTGGTTTATGTAGAGACCTCAAAAAATACATAGCCAAAAGCATAGGAATAAGAAATAAAAAATGTGGTTGTTATAATGGATGATGATGATGACATTATTTTGCGTTATCTGTGGCCATAAAGAGGGCTTCCCTGGTGGCTCAGATGATAAAGAATCTGCCTGCAATGCAGGAGACCTGGGTTCTATCCCTGGTTTGGGAAGAGTGTGGCAACCCACTCCATTTTCTTGCCTGGAGTATCCCATGGACAGAGAAGCCTGGTGAGCTATATCCACAGGACTGCAAAGAGTTGAGCAAAGTTGAAAACCAAAACTGTGCATTCTTTTTTGAATTATATAACCTCTAGTTTTTAAAACAACGTGTCAAGCTGGAAAAATATCTATATTCTTTATCTTAGACCATGGACATCTTAGAATAAATTAAGACAGAAAAAATTAGAAGAATGGATAGAGAAGTGGAGAGATTTACTTTGAATAAATAAATAATTTTTTTAAAAATTAATTTAAAATTTTTATATTATTAAAAAATTAATAATATAACATTTAACATTTGCAAAAATAGAAAGTAGATTTACTTTGAATGGATATGTGAGAAATTATTCTGTGATTGAACATTTGACATTGGATGAAAAGAAAATGTTAACAGAAAATAAAATGAAATTGTACTCATTGTTTAATTCCTTGATAAATCCAGTCATCAAAACCAGTTTAATTTATAAAGTGGTAATGCTTGTATTTTCATTTTGATAACTGTTATGAATGTAATTGTGTCCCCATATAATTCATATGTTTAAGTCTTCCTGGTGGCTCAGAGGTTAACGCGTCTGCCAATGGTCTTCCTTGGTGGCTTATGGGTAAAGAAGACACTTGCCAATGTAGGAGACACAGATTTGATTCCTGGGTTGGGTAGATCCCTTGGAGAAGGAAATGGCAACCTACTCCAGTATTCTTGCCCAGGAAATCCCATGGACAGAGGAGTCTGGCAGACTGCGGTCCATAAGATCACAGAGTCAGACACAACTTAGCAACTAAACAGCAACAACAAAAGTAAACTAATACAAGGACAATTTTTAATAAATGACAATACAATTTTTAATTAAATTTTGTTCTGCTTTATGTGATATCCTCTGCAGTAATTAAATTTGCACATTAAAATATATTAATTGTATTTTGAAAACTAAAAGTTACTTCTGTTAGCTTCTATGAAAAGTAGCCTAATAATTGCAGCGTGCTAATAACTACATGAAAAGTAGTCTGTTTTCTCTTAAAAACATATTCAGGTTATATGGTTATTTTTTTAGAACAAAGATATACCCTGCAGGTTTGTATTTAAGTGAAACACAACAAGTAAAATATCATGCCATGTTTATACTTTTGACAAAAGCAGTTGCATTATGTATAGAAAGGCTTAGATTTATGTTTAGCTATTTTTAAAGCCTCATTTTAAACATTCTTTCAGCAAATCATATTTTAATTACAGAGTGATTAATTTTAACAAAGTGTTGAATAAAATTTTATTGTTAATTTCTTTTTAATTAAGTTGCAGAAACAACCTTGAATGCTAAGCTTACCTAAGGCACTGATTAAAGTTTTAGTCTGGAAATATAGGCTTGAGAGGAAAAGGTGGTTGGATACAGAAAGTGAAATACATGCTGATGCCTTGAGAAATAGCTATATTGATAGTAACCATCATCCAAGAAGAAAAAATATACCTAGGTAAGTATTTCAATACATTAAAAAATGATTTTATAGTGGTTAACATATGTATCATCTTATATTTACTATTATAGATTGTTTTGATTCATGTTGATACAATTTGACTTAAAATTAAGCAAGCAATTCCATGATTTTTATTTTTTATGATAAAAAAACAGCAGAGATTATAGTCAATTCTTGATATGCCCCTAAAATCATATTGCTTTATTATTAATATTTTCTATCAGTATGGTATTTGCTATTATTAATGAAGCAATATTGATATATTATGACCTAAACTACATAGTTTATTCATATTGCCTTCAGTTCAGTCGCTCAGTCGTGTCCGAATCTTTGTGACCCCATGAATCGCAGCACGCCAGGCCTCGCTGTCCATCACCAACTCCTGGATTTCACTCAAACTTATGTCCATAGAGTTGGTGATGCATCCAGCCATCTCATTCTCTGTCATCCCCTTCTCCTACTGCCCCCAATCCCTCCCAGCATCAGAGTCTTTTCCAGTGAGTCAACTCGTTGCATGAAGTTGCCAAAGTATTGGAGTTTCAGCTTTAGCATCAGTCCTTCCAATGAACACCCAGGATTGATCTCCTCTAGAATGGACTGGTTGGATCTCCTTGCAGTCCAAGGGACTCTCAAGAGTCTTCTCCAGCACCACAGTTCAAAAACATCAATTCTTCGGCGATCAGCTTTCCTCACAGTCCAACTCTCACATCCATACATGACTAGACAGACCTTTGTTGGCAAAGTAATGTCTCTGCTTTTTA
This sequence comes from Moschus berezovskii, assembly GCF_049115385.1. Classification (NCBI taxonomy): domain Eukaryota; kingdom Metazoa; phylum Chordata; class Mammalia; order Artiodactyla; family Moschidae; genus Moschus; species Moschus berezovskii. Next base: position 54,099,027 of record NC_142461.1, read on the forward strand.
ATATGCTATCCAGGTTGGTCATAACTTTCCTTCCAAGGAGTGTCCTTTAATTTCATGGCTGCAATTACCATCTGCAGTGATTTTGGAGCCCATAAAAAATAAAGTCTGACACTGTTTCCACTGTCTCCCCATCTATTTGCCATGAAGTGATGGGACCAGATGCCATGATCTTAGTTTTCTGAATGTTGAGCTTTAAACCAACTTTTTCACTCTCTTCTTTCACTTTTATCAACAGGCTTTTGAGTTCCTCTTCACTTTCTACCATAAGGGTGGTGTCATCTGCATATCTGAGGTTATTGGTATTTCTCCTGGCAGTCTTGATTCCAACTTGTGCTTCTTCCAGCCCAACGTTTCTCATAAGGTACTCTGCATATATGTTAAATAAGCAGGGTGTCAATATTGCCTTAGCTTTACTCTTTTTCTGTTTTAGGATTTCACTCATATTATATTTAGTTCTCATGATATTTTTAGGCTCTATATGGCTATAACAGTTTCTCATACTTTTCTTGTTTATGATAATTTTGACAGCTTTGAGGAACACTGGTCAGGTATGTTGTAGAACTTCATTTTATTGTAATTTATATGATGTTTTTCTTATAATAGACTGGAGTGTGAGTTTAGGGGAGGAAAATCATAGTGTTAAAGTGCTTTTTCATCATATTGTATCAACAGTGTTTATTATCAATGTCATTCTTGACTGTAATATTGGTCTTAAATATCTGGATGATATGGTGTTTGTCAGGTTTTTCTCACAAAGTTACACTTGTTTTCTCTGCTTTCCATGCTCTGCTCTTTAGAAGTAAGTCACATCCCACATTTAAGATGAGAGGAATCAATACCTCTTACTTTACTATGGAGTGTCTGCATAATTTATTTGGAATTCTTCTGCATGGGAGGTTTTACTCCATTTATTTATTTAATCATTTACTTATATAAATATGTGCTCATGAATAAATATTTTATAATTTGTTATAATTCAGTTATATAACTATATTTTTTATTTTCTTTGCTCAAAGTATTCCAGCTTTGAACCTTGAAAGCTCTTTTAGTTGGCACCTGTGCCCCTTTGACATACCCCAACAAAGTTTGTTTGTTTCTTGTGCACTTTCTTACTTTCTGCTGCTACCAGATACTCTAGACCCATCTTATATATGTTTCCTGCCACATTCTAAGAATTATCCATTTCTCCAAGGAGCTCTGGTTTCTTTTATTGGAGACTGATATCAGAAACAAAGATCTCGGTGCTAGGTGTACTTATTGTTAATAATGAAGTAACATTTTTTTAATGCTCTCAGCTAACAGAGGAAATAAATATATGTGCATATATTAACCTATGTATATACATATATCTATTTGTATATTTGTGGGCTTCCCAGGTGGCGCTAGTGATAAAGAACCTATCTGCCAATGTAGGAGATGTAAGAGACACAGGTACGTTCCCTGGGTCAGGAAAATGCCCTGAGGAGGGCATGACAATCCACTCAGGTATTCTTGCCTGGAGAATCCCATGGATAGAGGAGCCTGGTAGGCTACAGTCCATGCTGCTGCTGCTGCTGCTAAGTGACTTCAGTCGTGTCCGACTCTGTGTGACCCCATAGACGGCAGCCCACCAGGCTCCCCCGTCCCTGGGATTCTCCAGGCAAGAACACTGGAGTGGGTTGCCATTTCCTTATCCAATGTGTGAAAGTGAAAAGTGAAAGTGAAGTCGCTCAGTCATGTCTGACTCGTAGCGACCCCATGGACTGCAGCCTACCAGGCTCCTCCGTCCATGGGATTTTCTAGGCAAGAGTACTGAAGTGGCTTGCCATTGCCTTCTCCTCATTCTAGCCTATTTCCTTTTGATTTATAAATTTCCACTCCAACAGTGAGACATTGTGATGTTGAACCACCATCCATTAGTCAATTATTCAGTTCCAGCATGCATGTGCAGCAGCACATCAGAATTGCTGACACTAAACACTGTGGGAAAACTTTACTGACTAGCATATACTATCTATAAACTCTTTCTTCTCACTGTTTTCTTACAGAGCCCAGGCTCCTTTCATTTCCAAAATTACTGGTCAGCACATTTCCCTCAAAGACCTTTAGTGAGATTATTTCATACATTTTTAATACAATTAGAATCTCTTGCCACAGTCTGTACCCTTAACTTTTTATGGGGTCAGAATTGTCCTAATACTAAAACAGATTGAAGTGTTATAAAAAGAAAAATTTTAGGTTATTATCTCTCATGAATATAGAAACAAATATTGTCAACAAAATATTAGAAATGAAACCCAAGGATGTATAAAAAAAATTATACACTATACCAAGGGGAATTTATTTTAAAACCTTGTTTAATGTTTAACATTCTAAAAGTTGGCTTAAAAATCAACATTTAGAAAACTAAGATCATGGCATCTGGTCCCATCACTTCATGGCAAATAGATGGAGAAACAGTGAAAACAGTGGCTGATTTGATTTTTGCGGGCTCCAAAATCATTGTAGATGGTGACTGCAGCCATGAAATTAAAAAAAGCTTACTCATTGGAAGGAAAGTTATGACCAACCTAGACAACATATTAAAACGCGGAGACATTACTTGCCAACAAAGGTCCATCTAGTCAAAGCTATGGTTTTTCCAGTAGTCATGTATGGATGTGAGCGTTGTACTATAAAGAAAGCTGAGCACCAAAGAATTGATGCTTTTGAACTGTGGTTTGGAGAAGACTCTTGAGAGTCCCTTGGACTGCAAGGAGATCCAACCAGTGCATCCTAAAGGAGATCAGCCCTGAGTGTTCATTGGAAGGACTGATGCTGAAGCTGAAGCTTCAATACTTTGGCCACCTGATGCTGACTCATTTGAAAACACCCTGATGCCGGGAAAGATGGCAGGTTGGAGGAGAAGGGGATGACAGGCAATGAGATGGCTGGATGGCATCACTGACTCTGGACATGAGTTTGGGTAAACTCCAGGAGTTGGTGATGGACAGGGAGGCCTGATGTGCTCCTGTCCATGGGGTCACAAAGAGTCGGACACGACTGAGTGACTGAACTGAACATTCAAAAATCCGTCAACATAATCATCACAGCAACCTGCTAAAGAAGAAAACTAGCACGATCACATCAATTGATGCAGAATAATCAGTTAAACAAATCTAACATGATTCATAATAAAAACTCTTAGCAAGCTAGGAACAGAGGGAATTTTTTAATTTGATAAAGTACATATAGAGTACCTAAACAAATGTCATAATTAGTGATGAAAAACAGAATGTTTTCTCACTGAAATCAGAAGGAAGGCAAGTATATTGTCTCTCACCGCTACTCTTTTTAACATCGTCCTAGGAGTTACAGCGAGTTTAATAAGTTAAATAAAGGAAATGGAGAGCATACAGAGCACTTACACTTGACACCAAAAGCGCATCTTTAAAATCAAAATAATATAAGTTCATTCGATTAAAAATTTAGATAATCTATGAAAAGATAAACATTTATGTGTGGAATATATAAAGAGACCACATATCTTAAAAGTAAAATGAAAAACAATTCAATAAAATTGGGCAGAGCAATTGAAAATCAGGCAAGTCACAAAAATGAGGGTTGAACTGAAAATATTAGAATAGCTCAACATAATTAGTACCAGTAAAATGAAAATGAAAACAACAATAGCCTAATATTGCACCCCAGCTAGATCTATAAAATTTTAAAAAGACTGATAATACCTCTAGGTTAAGATGTGAAGTAACTGGGGTTCTCACATGTTGCTGGAAGGGATGTAAATAGTAAGACCACTTTGGAAAAGTTTGTCAGTTTTTTATAGTTAAACATATCTTTGAGTGGAGTTGATCCACCAGTTCCACTTCTAGGTATTGACCTCAAAGAAACAAAAATATATAATTATCTGCATTAAGACTTCACAGGAATTTTCCCCTAACAGCTTTTTAAAATATATGGCTTCTTGTACCAAACAGCTAGCCAATTAATGAAGATGACAACAGTGAAAAAACAGATTTTCAATGTGGACAAAACAACCTCTTACTTTGAAAGAAGATGCCATCTAAGACTTTTCACAGCTAGAGAGAAGTCAATGCCTGGCTTCAAAGCTTTGAAGAACAGGCTGACTTTCTTGCTAGAGGCTAATGAATCTCACTGGTCAGCTTAAGTTGGAGCCAGTGTTCATTTACCATTCTGAAAAAAAGTAGAATCCTTAAAAATTATGCTAAATCTACTCTGCCTGTGCTCTATAAATGGAACAATGAAGGCTGGATGACAGCACATGCTTTTACAGCATGGTTTACTGAATATTTTCACCCTACTGTTGAAACCTACTGCTCAGAAAAAAACATTCCTTTCAAAATATTCCTGCTCATTGACATGCACTTGGTCACCCAAGAGCTCTGATGAAGATATACAAACAGATTAATGTTATTTTCATGTCTGCTAACACAACATCCTGTGCAGCCCATGGATCAAGGAATAATTTTGACTTTCAAGTCTTATTATTTAAGCAATACATTTTGTAAGGCTATAGCTACCATAGATAGTGATTCCTCTGATGGATCTGGGCAAAGTAAATTGGAAATCTTCTGGAAAGGATTCAGTCTTCTAGATGGCATTAAGAGCAGTTGTGACTCATAGGAAGAGGTCAAAATATCAACCTTAATAGGAGCTTGAAAGATGTTGATTCCAGCTCTCATGGATGACTTTGAAGGGCTCAAGTTCAGAGGAAGGTAACTGCAGTGGAAATAGAAAAGAACTAACATTTTAAATAGGCCCTGAAGATGGGACTAAATTGCTGCAATCTCAGGATAAAACTTGTACAGCTGAAGAGTTGCTTCTTATTCATGAGCAAAGACAGTGGTTTCCTGAGAAGGAATATACACCTGGTGAAGATGCTGTGAAGAGTGTTGAAACAACAGCAAAGGATTTACAATATTGCAGAAACTTAGTTGATAAAGCAGCAGCAGGGTTTAAGAGAATTAGCTCCAGTTTTGAAAGAAGTTCTCTGTGGGTAAAATGCTATCAAACAACATTGCATACTATAGAGAAATCATTTGTGGAAAAAAAAAGGGTTAGTCATTATGGCAAACTTCATTGTTTTATTTTAGTAAATTGCTGTTCCAGCCTTCAGCAACCACAACCCTGTTCAGTCAACAGCCATCAACATTGAGACAAGACCCTCTAGCAGCAAGAGGATTATGACTCCCTGATGGCTTGGGCAATAGTTAGCATTTTTTAGCAGTAAAATATTTTTTATGTTATGTATATTGTTTTTCTAGACATAATGCTGTTATACACTTAATTGACTACAGTATCGTGAAAACATAATCTTTAAATGCACCGAAAAACCAAAAATGTCTTGTGACTCTTTTTATTTTGATGGTTTGGAACCAAACCCCAATATCTCTAAAGTGTGTCTGTAATTTTTCTCTCTCAATCTTAACTTCATTCCTTTAGAAATCATTAGCTTTTTATTTTTTTAACTAAAAGTTTGCTGCTAACATACTCCTAACAGCTGTATTGCCCATGAATTTCAAAAACAGTTTTACTTCCGATGAAGTTTGAAGATTTGTAGGAATGAATCATTTAAAGGACATGTAAATAAATATTTATAATAAATATAGACTATATCATACATATTAAATTTTTATTGGTATATAAAATAGTCACCCTAAAGTCAATGACATTAACAAGGGGAGAGTATTCAGATAAATGTGAAAAAAAATTCTCAAAATAAATAAATAAATAAAAGGATTGCAAGAAGTTCTGGCCAGTTTCATCAGTGATGAATTTCTTACAGGCAGCAAATCCTATCAGATAGAACCTGAAATTTATAAAAATAAATTCTTTATTTAGCTCCTCTTTACTCAACTAAAAGAAGCTACCTAGGTTTGCTGATGTATGGGTAGGAAAGAATTTATTGTTAAGCACTTTCCCTGTTGTAAGATAAAGTACCCTATTAGGTTACATGTACACCATCCTTCCACTTTGCCTTTTATCAAAGACCATACTGACAGTCTAGTCAGAGTTCCCTGAGATTTGGAGAAGTGAAAAATGCTCCACACTCTGCCTTCACTTGCAGAGGGCACAGACAGTCAGGCACCACATTAGCCCGGCTATTCTCTCAGGATTACCAACTTTCTGGGGTAAAAACTGTCAACTCTTTTATTAGCTTGAAGCTGAGAATTATTTAGAGAGTTAAAGTATGTGGACTTTTCATGCACACATATATTAAAAATTAATATGAAAGTATTTCTAGAGAGAGTCCTTAAATTATCTTCTTTGATTATTATTTATGATAAAACTAAATATGCAATGAACATTGATTATGTATCAGTCATTGTGGTAAGCATTTTATCTACATTATCTCATCTAACTTATCAACCATATAAGAAATTAACTCCAAAGTCAGCTGAAAACGTGCCAGGATAAACAATCTATCTCTTGAGTCATTACTTAGAATTCAGACCAAGTATACTGCAAAACAGTAAAGTTACATATGCTTTAGGCAGTTGTAATGATGCAAAATGTTAAAATATTTAGCTGTGAATATATTATTGAGTTAAGAAAGTAGATCTGAATAGTGTTAAAGCAGTAGTTGATCCAAAATAGTCCCTTGCTTAAAAAACATCAATCAAAAGTGACCCCATAATTCTGAGACAGCAATATATCCCTGTTACCAGTTACATGCTGAAAAATGGTCATTTCTCAGGATAGAAATGTAGAATGATTATAAAAATATCGAGACACAATCGTACTTTTCTCATCCAGATAATGTTTTTAGACCCCATTCCATTGCATTCCCCTTCAAATTAGCTATGAAGTTGAGAGCCCAAGAAATGTATGTGCTTGAACTAAAGAACTGTCACTCCCATCAGAACTCTAGCCAGCCATCATAGGAGAATTCCCCACGATAGGAGTGCCAACTTGAGACCAACATGGTCTTTGAGCCTGAGAGGTTGTAGGTGAGTACTGCTAATCAGTTCAGTTGCTCAGTCGTGTCTGACTCTTTGCAACCCCATGGACTGCAGCACACCAGGCTTCCCTGTCCATCACCAACTCAAACTCATGTCCATTGAGCAGTAATGCCATCTAACCATCTCATCATCTGTCATTCCCTTCTCCTCCTACCTTCAATCTTTCCCAGCATCAGAGTTTTTTCCAGTGAGTCAGTTCTTTGTATCAGGTGGACAAAGTATTGGAGTTTCAGCTTCATTATCAGTCCTTCCAGTGAATATTCAGGACTGATTTCCCTTAGGATTGACTGGTTTGATCTGGTTTAGGATTTACTGCCAGTGCTTCCTATTTAATCTGCCAAAGTCCTACTAATAAGTGGCTGCGTTAGAACCTGAATGTTTGGTTGCTTAATTATGTTTTTTAAACCAAGTAGCTGGAGGCACGTGTGGAAGGTGGGGGAGAATACTCTGCTAACAATTAGGTGTTAACTTTCCTGTGATCCCATTGGGTCAAGCAGGTAGTGTGCAAGTCAGAAACCCAGAAATCAAGACTGGAGTCGTGAAACCATGTGGAAACTAGGCTCTACTTGAATGCTTGCAAACACGACCAGAGTGGGCTAGATCTTAGAGAAGACATAGTTGCTCAGGGTCCCATGTGACATGTCTACAAATTTGGGATTTGTTCTACTTCAAAAATAATCTTTATTGGCTCTTTGTATCACAAGCCTGTAAACACTCTTATTCCACTAGTTAACTTAAAACAACCCAGAAAAATAGGAAACACTTGCTAAATGCTGCTGGATAATCACAAATTGGTGAATAAATAAATCAACAATAGTGTTTTTATCTTGTCTCTTCAGATTCAGTTTTTAAGTTATTCAATATCCAAATTGATCTTTAACAGAAAATATGTTTAATTCATGAGCCAACTGAACATATGCGTGTAGTATTTCCTAAATTCTGCTCTGTAAGTTTGCTGCTCCTTTCATTATACACTACAGTTTCTTCTTTTCCTAAATTATTACATTACATCTGATAAAATTTCAGAGAGCAAAAATATTCATGTGTATGTTTATATTTCATGATTTAAAAGTTGATTTAAAAAATTCATCTACTTATTTGCTTTATTGCATTAGTAATTGAAATATTCTATTTAAGTCTCAAACTAGAAAAGACAAGACTACTCCCAGAAAGAATACTTTATCAAAAACTATATAAAAAACACACTCTTGAGAAGTAGACCCAATACTAATAATTTTTAGATGCACAGTAATTCATACAGTGCTGAGGTCTGGGCAAAATTTGCTGAACAAGGAACCTATCTCTGAATATACTGTCAATCTGTGTAATATATAAGTTGCAACAGTAGCACATGATGGTTACTTCATGAAAGAAACATATTTGAGAGCTCTTGCCAAAAGAAAAAATGATTTTGTTATGTACAGTTTATGACCCTGGTAGAAGTAAAATGATTTTTAAGCCAGCCACACAGAAACCTGAGAGCAATTAATAAATCCTCTCAAGATGCATTCTCTGTTTCAAGTTCTAACTCTTGACCCTATGTTCATCCTATTCCTTTCTTACTGCAACATGCAGCAATAATGTTGGCATGCAAACATATCAGACTACAATCATTAGAATTTAAATGCAATTAGAATTCTCTTTGAGGGTCAAGAATGTATGCTAACTTTTAAACTTCAAAGTCTTATTGAATACTATGTTTCCCTGTGGATATTAAAAGCATGTTAATCCTAATGATAATCACTCACCTAGAGACAGACACCCTGGAATGTGAAGTCAAGTGGGCCTTACTTCATAGGAAGCATCACTACAAACAAAGTTGGTGGAGGTAATGGAATTCAAGCTGAGCTATTTCAAATCCTGAAAGATGATGCTGTGAAAGTGCTGCACTCAATATGCCAGCAAATTTGGAAAACTCAGCAGTTTTCACAGAACTGGAAGAGGTCAATTTTCATACCAATCCCAAAGAAAGGCAATGACAAAGAATGCTCAAACTACCGCACAATTGCACTCATCTCACAAGCTAGCAAAGGAATGCTTAAAATTCTCCAAGCCAGGCTTCAGAAATACGTGAACTGGGAACTTCCGATTGTTGAAGCTGGTTTTACAAAAGGCAGAGGAACCAGAGATCAAATTGCCAACATCTTCTGGATCATCAAAAAAGCAAGAGAGTTCCAGAAAAACATCTATTTCTGCTTCATTGACCATGCCAAAGCCTTTGACTGTGTGGATCACAATAAACTGTGGAAAATTCTGAAAGAGATGGGCATACCAGACCACCTGACCTGCCTCTTCTGAAACTTATATGCAGGTCAGGAGGCAACAGTTAGAACTGGACATGGAACAACAGACTGGTTCCAAATAGGAAAAGGAGTACATCAAGGCTGTATATTGTCACCCTGCTTATTTAACTTATATGCAGAGTACATCATGAGGAACGCTGGGCTGGAGGAAGCAGAAGCTGGAATCAAGATTGCTGGGAGAAATATCAGTATCCTCAGATATGCAGATGACACCACCCTTATGGCAGAAAGAGAAGAAGAACTAAAGAGCCTCTTGATGAAAGTGAAAGAGGAGAGTGAAAAAGTTGGCTTGAAGCTCAACATTCAGAAAACTAAGATCATGGCATCTGGTCCCATCACTTCATGTCAAATAGATGGGGAAACAGTGGAAACAGTGTCAAACTTTATTTTTCTGGGCTCCAAAATCACTGCAGATGCTGATTGCAGCCTTGAAATTACAAGATGCTTTACTCCTTGGAAGGAAAGTTATGACCAACCTACACAGCATATTAAAGAGCAGAGATATTACTTTGCCAACAAAGATCTGTCTAGTCAAGGCTATGGTTTTTCCAGTGGTCATGTGTGGATGTAAAAGTTGGACTGTGAAGAAAGCTGAGCGCCAAAGAATTCATGCTATTGAACTGTGGTGTTGGAGAAGACTCTTGAGAGTCCCTTGGACTACAAGGAGATCCAACCAATCCATCCTAAGGAGATCAATCCTGGGTGTTCATTGGAAGAACAGATGTTGAAGCTGAAACTCCAATATTTTGGCCACCTGATGCAAAGACCTGACTCATTTGAAAAGACCCTGATGCTGGTAAAGATTGAGGACAGGAGGAGAAGGGGACGGCAGAGGATGAGATGGTTGGATGCCATCACCAACTCAATGGACATGGGTTTGGGTGAACTCTGGGAGTTGGTAATGTACACGGAGGCCTGGCGTGCTTTGGTTCATGGGTTCTCAAAGAGTTGAACACTACTGAGCGACTGAACTGAACTGATTACTTATGATTACCTACTGTGTGGCAGGTAATTAGATAGGAACTATAGGGAAACAGGATTTCCCTCATAGTTCAGTCTGTAAAGAATCTGTGTGCAATGCAAGAGACTAGGGTTTGGTTCCTGGGACAGGAAGATCCCCTGGAGAAGGAAATGGCAATCCACTGCAATATTCTTTCCTGGAAAATCCCATGGACATAGGATCCTGGCAGGCTACAGTCCATTGGGTCACAAGAGCTGGACACAACTTAGCGACTAAATCAGCACCATAGGGAAACAAAAGAAATTGTGAAACAGTCTCCACCAAAAATGACTTCATATTTGGAAATTTCGAAATATATACTTATGAAATTGTGCTTTTTGTATAAAAAATTTTTTGTATAAAATAAAGGGCTTTTGTGGGTTTCCCATTTGGCTCAGTGGTAAAGAATCCACCTGCCAATGCAGGAGACATAGGAGGTGTGGTTTCGATCTCTGGGTCAGGAAAATACCCTGAAGAAGGAAATGGCAACTGGCTGCAGTATTCTTGCCTAAGAAATCCCATGGGTTTTCCCGGAGGAGCCTGGTGGGCTACAGTCCAATGTCTCAGAAGAGTCAGATATGACTTAGGACTAAACAACAAGAATGACAACAAAGGCTTTTGTATATAAACATTAAGTATAATAAGTTGTAAAAGATCAGCATGTGAAATAAAAAAAAAATTTGTTATAGAAATTTAGCTATATGCATGAGAAAGTGTATTTAAAAATAATCATTAGAATCAACCATTATTTCAGGGTATATTTTTGGATAATGCACTGTCTGTAAAATGGGAAAGAGGATGTTCAATAAATAATCTTGCAATGTTAATCTCAAGAACTTCCCATTCTTATTCATTTGGATATAACAATGAATTAAACTAAGCAAACATTCTTTCTGATCACAATGATTATTTTTGTGGAATCATAAGACTAAAATATATCTTTTTCTTTTTGTGTCTTTAGCAGTATATTTTTCAGGATTTCAAAATAACATTTTTTAGTAATATTTAGATTGCTTTTTTATAGTGTATTTTTTTCTTTCTAAAAATGTTTGTGTATGTGTATTCCTGCTTTTAATAATAGTAAAAAAAAAAAAAAAAAAACTAGGTCAAATCTTGTCAGTAAAACTAAAAAAACTCCAAACATTATTGAACTGCTCTTTCACATAATCAGTCAATAAACAACATTACACCCACTTATTTTTTTCATGACTTTATGTACATTGTCGTCAAATTGACTGACAGTACCAATAATAAAACAACAAAGCATAGATAAATAGCAGAGAATAGAAACTGAAACACGAAACCCATATTTTCCTGGGATTCTCACATGCTATTCACTAGCAATAAGAATGATGAATATGATAACAGGCATATCAATGAATTTCCAACAACACTGCGCATTTTGTTCACACTCATATTTATCCAGTTGATTAAGGCAATTTGCATAATTTAGAGGTAATTTCTTTCTGAAACCCATGATAAAATGCTCTGATTGCAGTATGTTGAGCTCTTCACACATGCAAGTTTTTTTAAGGATGCCTAGAAATAAGCAAAGAAAAAGGTGAAAATATTTCTAGACTCCAAAAGCAATGTTTTTAGAAATCTGTAATTTTTCTCCATAAGTCTTCAAAACATGGTGGTGGTGGTTTGCACTAATCCATGCAGGTTCTTTGTGACCCCAGTGGACTGTAGCCTCCCTGAGATTTCCCAGGCAAGAATACTGGAGTGGGCGGCCATTTCCTTCTCCAGGGGATCTTCCAGCCCAGGGATCGAACCTGTATCTCCTATGCGTGTCTTCTACATTGCAGGCAAATTCTTTACCACTTAGCCACCAGGGAAGCCCAAGTCTTCAAAATGTAAAAGCCTATATGTCTAATGTATGACTGAAATAATAGTCCAACAGTTCATTTTGTGTGTGAGTATGTAGGCAGACTCTAAATAGTCCTCAGTGAGGACTGATCTCCATTTCATGATATCTATGCCCTTGTTTATCTCATCTTAACTGTGGGTTGGATTTAGGTTTAATAACGCATTTCTAATGAATCAAATATGATAGATATTCAGTTCAGTTCAGTTCAGTTCAGTCGCTCAGTTGTGTCCGACTCTCCATGACCCCATGAATCACAGCACGCCAGGCCTCCCTGTCCATCACCAACTTCCAGAGTTCACCCAAACTCATGTCCACAGAGTCAATGATGCCATCCAGCCATCTCATTCTCTGTCATCCCCTTCTCCTCCTGCCCCCAACCTTTCCTAGCATCAGAGTCTTTTCCAGAGTCAACTCATCACATGAGGTGGCCAAAGTATTGCAGTTTCAGCTTTAACATCAGTCCTTCCAATGAACACCCAGGATTGATCTCCTTTAGAATGAACTGGTTGGATCTCCTTGCAGTACAAGGGACTCTCAAGAGTTTTTTCCAACACCACAGTTCAAAAGCAGAATGCTAATTCTCAGATTGGATTATATTGCTTTGAGAGATATTTTTTTTCTGTCTCTCCAAATTCTTCATTGTTAGGCAAACTAACTTTCATATTATGTGCATCCCTTCAGAGAGACTGATTTGGCAAAGATTTGATATCTGTGGCCAGTACTGTACCAGAGACCTACGAACCTTCATGTGAGTGAGTTGGAAAGTGGATCTCTCCAAGCCAAGCTTTCAGGTGAGACTCCAGCTCCAGCATATAGCTTAGATGCATTTCTTAAAACTTTTTGAATTAGAAGCACACAGCTAATCCATGCCATGGGAGAATTCTTGAATTACAGAAACTGTGATGTAATAAATATTTGTTATTTATAGTTGCTAAGTTTGGGGGCAATTTGTTGTTCAGCAATAAGACAGTAAGGTGTTATCTCTACATACAGTTCTATGAAGACATAAAGACCTTCTAGAACTAACACCAGAAAAATAGATGTCCTTTTCATTATAGGAGATTGGAATGCAACAGTAGGAAGTCAAGAGATCCCTGGAATAACAGGCAAGTTTGGACTTGGAACAAAATAAATTAGGGCAAAGACTATGAGAGTTTTGCCAAGAGAATGCAAAAGTCAAAGCAAACACCCTCTTCCAACAACACAAGAGAAGGCTCTACACATGGACATCACCAGATGGTCAATAACGAAAACAGATTGATTATATTCTTTACAGCCAAAATGGAGACACTCTATACAGTCAGCAAAAAATAGACCAGGAGCTGACTGTGGCTCAGATCATGAACTCCTTATTGCAAAATTCAGGCTTAAATTGAAGAAATTAGGTGAAACCACTAAACCATTCAGTGAAAGTGAAAGTGTCTTAGTCATGTCTGACTCTTTGTGGCCCCATGGACTGTAGCCAGTCAGGCTCTTCTGTCCATGGAATTATTCATGTCAGAATCCTGGAGTGGGCAGCTACTCCATTCTCCGGGGGATCTTCCCAACCCAGGGATTGAACTCAGGTCTCCTGTATTGCATGTGGATTCTTTACCAGCTGAACCAAGAGGGAAGCTCAAGAATACTGGTGTGGGTAGCCTATCCCTTCTCCAGGGGATCTTCCCAACCCAGGAATCATACCAGGATCAACTGCATTGCAGGCAGATTCTTTACCAGCTGAGCTACAAGGGAAGCTCTGACCATTCACATATGACCTAAATCAAACCTCTTAAGATTTTACAGTGGAAATGACATATTGATTTAAGTGATTAGATCCGGTAGACAGAGTGCCTGAGAACTATAGAAAAAAGATCATATATTTTACAAAAGATTGTGACTGAAACATCCCCAAGTAAAAGAAATGCAAGAAGGCAAAGTGGTTATCTTAAGAGGGCTTACAAATAGTTGAGAAAATCAGAGAAGTGAAAGGCAAAGGAGAAATGGAAAGTTATACCCATCTGAATGAAGAGTTCCAGAGAATAGCAAGGAGAGATAAGAAAGCCTTCTTAACTGAATGATGCTAAGAAATAAAGGAAAACAGTAGAATGGGAAAATCTGGAGATATCTTCAAGAGAATTTGATGATACCAAGGGAATATTTCACTGGAAAAGAGTCTGATGAGAGGAGGGATTGGGGGTAGGAGGAGACGGGGACGACAGAGAATGAGACGGCTGGATGGCATCACCAACTCGATGAATATGAGTTTGAGTGAACTCCGGGAGTTGGTGATGCACAGGGAGGCCTGGCGTGCTGTGGTTCATTAGGTCGCAAAGAGTCGGACATGACTAAGCGACTGAACTGAACTGAAGGGAATATTTCATGCAAAGATGGGCACAGTAAAGACTTAACAGAAGCAGAAGATAGTAAGAAGAGGTGGCAATAATACACAGAAGAACTATACAAAAAAGGTCTTTATGACTCCAATAACCAGGGTGGTGTGGTCACTCATCTAGAGTCAGATATCCTGGAGTGTGAAGTCAAGTGGCCTTATGAAGCATTACTAAAAACAATGCTTTGGATCACAATAAACTAGAAAATTCTGAAAGAGATGGGAATACCAGACCACCTGACCTTCCACTTGAGAAATTTGCATGCAGGTCATGAAGCAACACTTAGAACTGGACATGGAACAACAGACTGATTCCAAATAGGAAAAGGAGTACGTCAAGACAAGTATTGTCACCCAGCTTATTTAACATATATGCAGAGTACATCATGAGAAATGCTGGGCTGGAGGAAGCACAAGCTGGAATCAAGATTGACAGGAGAAATATCAATAACCTCAGATATGCAGATGACACCACCCTTATGGCAGAAAGTGAAGAACTAAAGAGCCTCTTGATGAAAGTGAAAGAGGAGAGTGAAAAAATTGGCTTAAAAATCAACACTCAGAAAACTAAACTCATGGCATCTGGTCCCATCACTTCATGCGAATAGATGGGGAAACAGTGGCTGACATTATTTTCTTGGGCTCCAAAATCACTGCAGATGATGCTTGCAGCCATGAAATTAAAAGACGCTTACTCCTTGGAAGGAAAGTTATGACCAACCTAGACAGCATATTAAAAAGCAGAGACATTACTTTCCCAACAAAATTCCATCTAGTCAAGGCTATGGTTTTTCCAGTGGTCATGTATGGATGTGAGAGTTGGACTATAAAGAAAGCTGAGCATAGAAGAATTGATGCTTTTGAAGTGTGGTGTTTGAGGAGACTCTTGAGAGTCCCTTGGTCTGCAAGGAGATCCAACCAGTCCATCTTAAAGGAGATCAGTCCTGAGTGTCCATTTGAAGGACTGATGTTGAAGCTGAAACTCCAATATTTTGGCCACCTGATGTGAAGAGCTGACTCATTTGAAAAGATCCTGATGCTGTGAAAGATTGAAGGCGGGAGGAGAAGGGGATGACAGAGGATGAGATGGTTGGATGGCATCACCGACTCAATGTACATGAGTTTGAATAAACTCTGGGAGTTGGTGATGGACAGGGAAGCCTGGTGTGCTGCAGTTCATGGGTTGCAAAAAGTTGGACATGACTGAGCGACTGAACTAAACTACAAACAGAGCTAGTGGAAATGATGGAATTCCAGTTGAGCTATTTCTAATCTTAAAAGATAATGCTGTTAAAATTTTGCACTCAATATGGCAGCAAATTTGGAAAACTCAGCAGTGGCCATAGGACTGGAGAAGGTCAGTTTTCATTTCAATCCTAAAGAATATTTGCTAAAGAGTGTTCAAACTTCTGTACAATTTCAGTCATTTCACATGCTAGCAAGGTAACACTCAAAATCCTTCAAGCTAAGCATAACATTTGTGAAATATATATTTTCTATAAACATCAGCAAAAAAAAAAAAATGTATTTTGAGACACCTAGAAAGGATTTGGGCTTCCCAGGTGGCTCTAGGGGTAAAGAACCCGCTTACCAATGTACCAATGGAGGTAGACATGAGAGACGGGTTCATCTGATCCCTAGGTCCCCAGTTCAGAAAGATACCCTGGAGAAAGGCATGGCAACCCACTCCAGTATTCTTGCCTGGAGAATTCTACGGACAGAAGAGCTGGCATGCTGTATTCCATATGGTCACACAGAATCACAGAGTATGTCACAGAGTCGCATGACTGAAGCGACTGAGCACGTAAGCAGAAAGGATTAAGAGGATAAAAGAAGTAGGAAAGGTTGAGATAAAATGACATGAATAGTATACAAGGCAACAGCATGTAATGTGGAGAAAAAGTTGAAATTAAAAAAAAAAATTGAGAAAAAGAAAAGTTTTAGGGAAATTCAAATAGCAACCATTATGTTGAGCAAGAAAAGCCAGACAAAATACAAAATTTACTATAAGATTCATTTGCATACAGAACTGGGAGAGCTAATCGAAAGTACCAGAAACATATCAATGATTACATTGGCTTAGGATGGCAGGAGTTTATAGCAAATAGGAATGAGAAATCTTTCTGGTGGTGAAAAAATATTCTATATTTCCATTGTGTAATGTTTACACAGGTATATATATATTTGGCACACTCTTTGAATTCATTGATATTTTTAATTGTATATGTTACATATCAGCAATTTTGATGAAAAATAATGAGACAAATTATATATGGAGATTAAATTTAAACTTCATAGGAAAATAAAAATAATAGAAATAAAGATATCAGTAGAAAAGCACTTAGGTGCTAAAATAATTTGCATATATGTCAATTAGTGTTTAGGCTGGATGGCATCACCGAATCTGTGAACATGAGTTTGAATGAACTCCGGGAGTTGGTGATGGACAGGGAGGCCTGGTTTTGCTGTGATTCATGGGGTCGCCGAGAGTCGGACACAACTGAGCGACTGAACTGAACTGAACTGAACTGAGCATTCCATACAGAATGAATGAAATCCCTCTCAGGTGAAAATTCATCCTAATAAAATGGAGAAAAAAAGCATAATATTAAAAAGAAAAAATCTAAGCTTCCGAAACGAGTGATTAGTACCTTATCACTTCAAAAGAAATCACACTGACTTCCTATAGTCAATGATTAATGGAACAATATCTTCGTTTTGAAAAGAAGGAGCTTAGTTATTTTTCTCATTTATTATCACAAAAATACGTTTTTAGTTGGTAAAAAAGCAGAAAATAACCACTTTTAATGTCCATGGTAGAATATTTGAAAACATTTCCTGAGTAAATAAATATGGATTATAACTTATAAATCAAGAAATTGCAGAACAGGAAATTTGATGGTGATTATTAAACTAAGTTTAAATGATTTCTGTGTTTGTGATTATAAAAATAAATGCAAATATTAAAATAAATTCTTAGAATGAAAGATTTATCTGAACTAATATAGTCTGTTTTTAAATTCCAGATTGTAAAAAACTGCTATTTTTATCAAATTCTCATTTTATTAATGATTTAACATTATAATAAACACTGCTAAGGACCAAATACATACTATTTTTAAGATATAAAAGTAAATGGTATGCATATGGTAAAGCTGAAAAGTCAGGAAAGTTGGCAGGTGAGAGGTATACTTCTCCCTGTCAACTATCCACAGGAATAATAAACTCCAAATCTCGCTCTACCTTGGTGCACAGCTAAAAGTAATGATAGAGTCACTAGCCAGTGGAAGGATAACTTCTCTATTCTTTGTGGTAAGGTTGTGGAATAAATCACCAATTTTATGGCTGCCTTTAGAGGGACTGAGTGGTTTCCCTGGTGGCTCAGATGCTAAAGAATCCGCCTGCCAATGCAGGAGATTCCAGAGACCTGGGTTTGATCCCTGGCTAGGGAAGATCCTCTAGAGAAGGGAATGGCACCCCACTCCAGTACTCTTACCTGGAAAATCCCATGGACGGAGGAGCCTGGTGGGCTGCAGTCCATTGGGTCACTAAGAGTCAGACACGACTGAACGACTTCACTTTCACTTTTCACTTTCATGCATTGGAGAAGGCAATGGCAACCCACTCCAGTGTTCTTGCCTGGAGAATCCCAGTGATGGGTGAGCCTGGTGGTCTGCTGTCTATGGGGTCGCACAGTTGGACATGACTGAAGCGACTTAGCAGCAGCAGCAGCAAGATGTTACTCATATAAATGAAATATTCTGAGCACACGATCAAATTCTTTGAAAAAGGGGGTGTTTTGAAATTAAAATTGCATTGAGAAATAAAGGATAGAATGGACACTGGTGAAACTCAGGATAATAGTATTGAACAATTATGTAACATTTCAAAGCAAAATGCGAACTGGAAGACTACGCACTGATGTTAGATTAGCGGCTCAGATTCCCATGTGTCATAGATCCTGGTTGAGCATGGAAGAAAAATATTAGCATGTGATGTTTCATTTTGTTTTATTGCTTTTCAGATTTTCTTCGCAGCTTCAAAATATAATTCTAAGTGTCAGTTCAGATAAAAAGGTAGATAGATTCTGGTTAAATTTGTAAACCACAGGGCTAATAAAATATTCTACCAGCTTTTTTTTTTTTTTTTTAATAATCCTATTAGCTTTGTTTTCAAAAACAAATTTCTTCTGTTGATTTCAAGGTAACCATAGTAGCATTAGCTTTGTATTTCCACATTCAGGGCTTGTGATTAAGACATATACAATTTCAAATAGTTTTTTAAAGAAGCAGTAAATTGGGATTTCCCAGCTTCTTTTGGACTGATCAGCCACTCTCTGAACTAATCAGCATCTCTAGAAAAATAGTTTAAATTATTTTCCATTAGATTACATGACCATGCCTTGTGTTTAGTTTTTTCAAAAGTAGATGATACGAGAATGAGTGATGAGTGACCACTGAAAGCAAAACTATGATACAGTATATTTTTACTATCAAGAACACAAAGTCGTAGACAGTTTTATGCAACAGCGTGACATTAAAAAACCCATAAGCATAAAAAAAAAAAATTAGAAAAATGGTAACCTGAACCCTGTATAAGAGACTGCAAAAGAGACATAGGCATTTAGAACAGTCTTTGGGACTCTGTGGGAGAGGGTGAAGGTGGAATGATTGGGGAGAATGGAATTGTAGCATGTATATTATCATAAGTGACCAGTCCAGGTTCGACACATAAATTTTCCTCTGTTCATTTCTTTGCATTTGTGCTTTTTTAATAAAATTCTTTTTTAGAAATAAAAAAAAATAAAAAAAAAATAAAAAACCCATAAGCAAAAATAACTGCATAGGGATAAAGGGAGCCTGTGGAAACCATATTTGTATCCTGAAATTGTGGACAGTCATGGGGAAAAGTCATATTACTCTCTGCCTCAAAAGAGGGTGTTTATGTTAGTTCCTAGAAGGAACTGGGCACTAGGATGAATATGGAAGGAATATGCAACCAACTGTGCACTTTTGTGAACAATGAAGGATATCAAGTGAGACATGTTACCACCTTGTTGCTAGAAATAACTATCATAGAATGAATGCTGAAAGATGGCTCAACCTACTAAATTGAATTTTCTCAAGTATTATCAATCATAAGACTGCTTAGTGTTTTGGCTAAAGATCCAATTAGGAAGATTTCCTTTACAATTGACCATTCTATAAATGAAAAATAAAATATTTCACAAGCAAAACAATTTTGAAACCTGTTATGGTTTTCTACCATTTGGTAGGTATTGCTAGGGGGCACCAGAGGGCAGACACACTGAAATCATAATCACAGGAAACTAGCTGATCTGATCACATGGACCACAGCCGAATGTGGTCCCCTGGAGAAGGGAATGGCAAACCACTTCAGTATACTTGCCTTGAGAACCCCATGAACAGTAACAAAGGGCAAAATGATAGGATACTGAATGAGGAATTCCCCAGGTCGGTAGATGCCCAGTATGCTACTGGAGCTCAGTGGAGAAATAACTATAGAAGGAATAAAGGGATGGAGCAAAAGCAAAACCAATACCCAGTTGTGGATGTGACCAATGATAGAAACAAGGTCCGGTGCTGTAAAGAGCAATATTGCATAGGAACCTGGAATGTTAGGTCCATGAATCAAGGCAAATTGGAAGTGGTCAAACAGGAGATGGCAAGAGTGAACGTCGACATTCTAGGAATCAGTGAATTAAAATGGACTGGAATGGGTGAATTTAACTCGGATGACCATTATATCTACTACTGTGGGCAGGAATCCCTTAGAAGAAATGGGGTAGTCATCATGGTCAACAAAAGAGTCCGAAATGCAGTACTTGGATGCAATCTTAAAAATGACAGGATGATTTCTGTTCGTTTCCAAGGCAAACCATTCAATATTATAGTAATCCAGGCCTATGCCCCAACCAGTAATGCTGAAGAAGCCGAAGTTAATCGGTTCTATGAAGACCTACAAGACCTTTTAGAACTAACACCCAAAAAAGATGTCCTTTTCATTCTAGGGGACTGGAATGCAAAAGTAGGAAGGCAAGAAACACCTGGAGTAACTGGCAAATTTGGCCTTGGAGCACGGAATGAAGCAGGGCAAAGGCTAATAGAGTTTTGTCAAGAGAATGCACTGGTCATAGCAAACACCCTCTTCCAACAACACAAGAGAAGACTCTACACATGGACATCACCAGATGGTCAACACCGAAATCAGATTGATTATATTCTTTGCAACCAAAGATGGAGAAGCTGTATACAGTTAGCGAAAACAAGACCAGGAGCTGACTGTGGCTCAGATCATGAACCCCTTATTGCGAAGTTCAGACTTAAATTGAAGAAAGTAGGGAAAACCACTAGACCATTCAGATATGACCTCAATCAAATCCCTTATGATTATACAGTGGAAGTGAGAAATAGATTTAAGGGACTAGATCTGATTGATAGAGTGCCTGATGAACTCTGGACGGAGGTTCGTGACATTGTACAGGAGACAGGGACCAAGACCATCCCCATGGAAAAGAAATGCAAAAGAGCGAAATGGCTGTCTGAGGAGGCCTTACAAATAGCTGTAAAAAGAAGAGAGGCAAAAAGCAAAGGAGAAAAGGAAAGATATAAGCATCTGAATGCAGAGTTCCAAAGAATAGCAAGGAGAGATAAGAAAGACTTCCTCAGTGATCAATGCAAAGAAATAGAGGAAAACAACAGAATAGGAAAAACAAGAGACCTCTTCAAGAAAATTAGAGATTCCAAGGGAACATTTCATGCAAAGATGGGCGCGATAAAGGACAGAAATGGTATGGACCTAACAGAAGCAGAAGATATTAAGAAGAGGTGGCAGGAATACACAGAAGAACTGTACAAAAAAGATCTTCACGACCAAGATAGTCACGATAATGTGATCACCGACCTAGAGCCAGACATCTTGGAATGTGAAGTCAAGTGGGCCTTAGAAAGCATCACTACGAACAAAGCTAGTGGAGGTGATGGAATTCCAGTGGAGCTATTTCAAGTCTTGAAAGATGATGCTGTGAAAGTGCTGCACTCAATATGCCAGCAGATTTGGAAAACTCAGCAGTGGCCACAGGACTGGAAGAGGTAAGTCTTCATTCCAATTCCAAAGAAAGGCAATGCCAAAGAATGCTCAAACTACCGCACAATTGCACTCATCTCACACGCTAGTAAAGTCATGCTCAAAATTCTCCAAGCCAGGCTTCAGCAGTATGTAAACCGTGAACTCCCAGATGTTCAAGCAGGTTTTAGAAAAGGCAGAGGCACCAGAGATCAAATTGCCAACATCCGCTGGATCATGGAGAAAGCAAGAGAGTTTCAGAAAAACATCTATTTCTGCTTCATTGACTATGCCAAAGCCTTTGACTGTGTGGATCACAATAAACTGTGGAACATTCTGAAAGAGATGGGAATCCCAGACCACCTGACCTGCCTCTTGAGAAACCTGTATGCAGATCAGGAAGCAACAGTCAGAACTGGACATGGAACAACAGACTGGTTCCAAATAGGAAAAGGGGTACGTCAAGGTTGTATATTGTCACCTTGCTTATTTAACTTATATGCAGAGTACATCATGAGGAACGCTGGGCTGGAAGAAGCACAAGCTGGAATCAAGATTGCCGGGAGAAATATCAATAACCTCAGATATGCAGATGATACCACCCTTATGGCAGAAAGTGAAGAGGAACTCAAAGGCCTCTTGCTGAAAGTGAAAGAGGAGAGTGAAAAGGTTGGCTTGAAGCTCAACATTCAGAAAACAAAGATCATGGCATCTGGTCCCATCACTTCATGTGAAATAGATGGAAAAACAGTGGAAACAGTGTCAGACTTTGTTTTTTTGGGCTCCAAAATCACTGCAGATGCTGATTGCAGCCATGAAATTAAAAGACGCTTGCTCCTTGGAAGGAAAGTTATGACCAACCTTGATAGTATATTAAAAAGCAGAGACATTACTTTGCCAACCAAGGTCCGTCTAGTCAAGGCAATGGTTTTTCCCGTGGTCATGAATGGATGTGAGAGTTGGACTGTGAAGAAAGCTGATTGCCGAAGAATCGATGCTTTTGAACTGTGGTGCTGGAGAAGACTCTTGAGAGTCCCTTATACTGCAAGGAGATCCAACCAGTCCATTCTAAAGGAGATCAATCCTGGATGTTCATTGGAAGGACTGATGCTAAAGCTGAAACTGCAATACTTTGGCCACCTCATGCGACGAGTTGACTCACTGGAAAAGACTCTGATGCTGGGAAAGGTTGGGGGCGGGAGGAGAAGGGGGCGACAGAGAATGAGATGGCTGGATGGCATCACTGACTCTGTGGACATGAGTTTGAGTGTACTCCGGGAGTTGGTGATGGACAGGGAGGCCTGGCGTGCTGTGATTCATGGGGTCGCGGAGAGTCGGACACGACTGAGCGACTGAACTGAACTGAACTGAACTGAACTGAACTGAACCATTTGGTTGAGTAATTCTAATTCTTGGTAGTCATCTTTTGAGCAAGATCAGACAAGATCTTGACAATGCTTTCTATGAAATGTATTTAACCCAAAAAAGTATACAGTAATTAGAATGTTAAGATTTAGCTATATGATGGAAATATTTTCAAACCAATTAGATTTTCAAATCTAATCAAAATTAGATTCAGAAGTGTGAATCTAATCACAAGAAAAATATTCTCAATACAATGTGTTTCCAACATGTTTTCAGGCTATAAAACTATGTACACAAGGTGATCCCAAATTTGAAAGAATATAAATGGAAAATAAAACTATTCATTTACCTACATGTCCACTTATATGTCTACCTGTCTACTTATCCATCTATCATTTCTTGCTTTCTCTCATAGGAGATTTTTATTTAATTCTTTATATTTTAAATATTTTATCTTTTTAATTATGAACAAGTCTTTTACATATTCTAAAGAATAACAATATCAAACAGATATTAGAATTTTTATATAGAAAAAGGTTGGACTATTTAAATGATACATTTTATTTTCACTGGAGAACTGTTAATGCTAAGGCTCAACTACCAGAAAAGAGTAATTTGGCAGTAGAAAATCTTTATGACAAGAGTAAATATAGTGGACATTTAATATGTTGCATAATTGACAAGTCAGATGACGCATTAAGTAGAAAAGTAATAAGGGCATGGTATATCAGGTATCGGAGAAGGCAATGGCAAGCCACTCCAGTACTCTTGCCTAGAAAATCCCATGGATGGAGCAGCCTGGTAGGCTGAAGTCCATGGGGTCGCTAAGGGTTGGACCCGACTGAGCGACTTCACTTTCACTTTTCACTTTCACACATTGGAGAAGGAAATGGCAACCCACTCCAGTGTTCTTGCCTGGAGAATCCCAGGGACGGGGGAGCCTGGTGGGCTTCCATCTATGGGGTCACACAGAGTCGGACACGACTGAAGTGACTTAGCAGCAGCATATCAGGTATATCAAGTAATCATATTTGCTTCCTGCTGCTGCTGCTGCTGCTGCTAAGTCACTTCAGTCGTGTCCGACTCTGTGTGACCCCATAGACGGCAGCCCACCAGGCTCCCCCATCCCTGGGATTCTCCAGGCAAGAACACTGGAGTGGGTTGCCATTTCCTTCTCCAATGTGTGAAAGTGAAAAGTGAAAGTGAAGTCGCTCAGTCACGTCTGACTCGTAGCGACCCCATGGACTGCAGCCTACCAGGCTCCTCCATCCATGGGATTTTCTAGGCAAGAGTACTGAAGTGGCTTGCCATTGCCTTCTCCGATTTGCTTCCTAGGGCTGCCCTAAAACAATTGCACAAGTTAAAACAGACCCGCTTGTTTAAAATAATAGAAATACATTATCTCATGGTTCAGGAAGCCAGAAGTTCGAAATCGAGTAAATCAAGGTTGATTTCTTCTGAAAGCTTTGGGGGAGAATTTGTTCCATGACTCCTAGCTTCTGGTAGCTGCTGGCAATCTTCAGAGTTCCTTGCTTTGTAGCTTCATCACTCCAGTCTCTGCCTATATCTTCACACTGTTTTCTTCTCTATGTTATCTGTGTGTTTTTGAAGTTCCCCCTCTTTTCTCCTATAAAGACAGCAGTTGTATGATTTCATCTCGTTATCTCTTTATTTACATGTGCATAGATCCTATTTCCAAGTAAAGCTACATTCTTAGGTTCCAGGTGGATATGAATTTGGGGGGATATCATTTAGTCCTGGTGGCTCAGTTGGTAAAGAATCTGCCTGCAACATTGGAGACCTGGCTGGGTTCAGTTCCCCAGTTGAGAAAATCCCCTGGAGAAGGGAATGGCAACTCACTCCAGTATTCTTGCCTGGAGATCCCCAGGGACAGAGGAGCCTGGCAGGCTGCTGTCCACGGGGTCGCAAAGAGTTGGACTGCACTAAGCAACTAAGCACACACAAAACACATGCTATTTAGTCAGGGTTCCCCAGGTAGTGCAGTGATAATGAATTCTCCTGCCAATGCAGGAGATGAAATAGACATGGGTTCAATCCCTGGGTGGGATTAGAAATGGTGAGAGTAGGAAATGCAACCTATTCCAGTGTTCTTGCCTGGAAAATTCCACAGACAGAGGAGTCTGGTGGGCTACAGTCCCTGAGGTTGCAAGAGTCAGACACGACTAAGCACAGCACAGCATCATTTAATCTACTGATATAATAGATTACTAAAGCTGTAGAAACTATCATTATCTCCTTCTCTGGCAACAAAGAAAATAAGAATTTATTTAGTTTTTAAAATTCTAATATTTTAAGTTTTTAATACTATTTATGATATGACAAAAGTTAAAATATGTGCTTCTTTTCATGAAGTTACAATGACATTGCAAGTGTTGATATTTCAAATATATATAGAAAAGCCTAAAACTTCAATTATAAAATATGTTTATGAATAATTGTTATTACTTATTTTTTTATATATAACTTTTATCTCTATAATGTTGAGTGATTTGCTTTTACTTGTCAACACTTTTGAATTTTTAAAACTTTGAAATACTTGTAATAAAAATGATATGAAAAGTTATTTTCATCTCAATAAATATTTCATGAAGTTTAACATTACTTATTTAATCACATACACTGGTAATAAATTAATCAAACAAAGAAAGGAAAGTGAAGACAATGAAATTCATAGAGCTTCAAAATATGGCATTACTAATCAGCAAATTAATATGAACTTGAATATACTATAAATTGTTACAATGGTCTTGATAACATTGATATTTGTTAAGTGGAAGCCACTTCCAACTCTTGATCCCTGGAACTTAAATTTAAGATAGCAGATTACGACAGTTCTAGTTATTTAAGAGTGGCTGTTTTAATAGAGAATATCTTGGAGCCTCAATTTCATTAAATCAGGTGAAAACAGGATCAGGCATCAGTGTACTCAGGAGGCTCCTCTTTTTTAACCAGAGTAGTTTCTTGACCAAAAAGGTTTGTCCTTCTAATACATGGTCACCTTC